>NC_092533.1:2445500-3667000 GCF_037038585.1 Patagioenas fasciata | reverse complement strand
GCTGCAGCTGCAGCTCTACAAGGCACAGCAGGAGAAGAAGCGGCTGCAGGAGGAGCTGAGCATGCAGCAGTGCCAGTGTGAGGAGGCCAAGCTCCGGCAGTCCCAGGGCGAGCGCGTCAGCCCCAAGCTGGAAGAGACCAAGTGGGAGGTGAGTCCCTGTCCTTCCCTCTCTATTGCCACCCTCCTGGCTGTGGAGCCAGGCCAGGGGCAGTGATTCCCTGCTCTAGTGTCACTTGTGGCCACAGGACAGAGGGAACGAGCCAGACGTGATGCTCATGGTCTCTCAGGGATGCTGTGGTGACAACCTGGGGTGATGCCACCCATGGGGTGCTGCTCCTCTAACTGTCACCCTTGCCCGTGTACCGCAGGTGTGCCAGAAGGCAGCGGAGATCTCTTTGCTGAAGCAGCAGCTCCGGGACACCCAGGAGGAGATGGCTCAGAAGCTGGGGGAGATCTTCAGCCTGAAGACGCAGCTGCGGGAGGCCAAGGCAGAGGTCCAGGCCAGGGACTCCCAGCTGGCACAACTGGCAGACTCCCTCCAGAGACCCCCAGAGCCTGGCACCTCGCTGCCGCTGGGTGATGACCCCATGCCGGGGTGCCAGGACTTCCCTGGCTGCGAAACTGATGATTCCAAGTGCCGGGGCCTTCACAGCGACACGGCAGAACCCCTGGAGCGGCAGGTGGAGTGGCTGTGGGCAGAGCTGCTGCGGGAGCGGCGCCAGGGCCAGCTGCAGGCTGTGAACTTTGAGCTGGAGAGGAAAACCTGGCAGGAGGAGAAGGAGAAGGTGCTGCGGTACCAGCGGGAGCTCCAGGCCAGCTACATGGAGATGTACCACCGGAGCCAGGCACTGGAGCGGGAGCTGCGGCAGCTGCGGTCGGAGCCCAGGGATGTTGGGGCCGACACGCCGTGGATCGAACGGGTGGAGTCCTCGAAGATCTGAGCAGCAGGATGCCTGCGGGACTGTGAAGGGGGAAGGTCTCTTGCTGCTGCAATGGGATGATCTCAGGGTCTGCACAAGGACCGGCCGCTCGGCGCTGCCCTGGGGCGAAGGACTGATTGCGACAAGGGAGGTTTTCCTTCTTGCAGCACTTCAGGCCCTTCTGGGGGGAGTCTCTGGAGCCAGAAGGGCCACCTGTGCCAGGGTGGGGGGGTCTTGCATGTGCCCCGTGCTCTGACCGCAGGAGCGTTTGCCCTGTGAGACATTCCCTATCCCTCCTGTTCTGCTGCTCCATTCCCTACAACCCAGTAACTTTGTGTCTTGCTAAGGGGAGGCTCAAGCCTCATCCCCAACCCTGCTGGTTGCAGTGGCCACGCTGCCCGCGCGGTTCCTGGAGCTGGTGGTGATGCAGTGCCCTGTGCTTGCCCTGGTCTGTGTCGGTGCCACTGTGGAGGCACAGGAGGAAAGGCAGGCAGGTGCTGGTGCTGCTGGGAGGGGGGCAGCTGTTCTGGTTTTTCGTGTCAGCAGCATCGTGGCTGCTCTGTAACAGAGGATGGTTAATGCAGCTTCCCTGGGGGACCCCGGAGCTGAGAGGGGTGACTTGTGCAAGGAGGGATGGGACCCAGGTGCTCTGCCATGCTGGAGGCCTTTGGGGAGCGGGAAGAGGACTGGGCTGGGGTGTCCCCACGGGTCCCCTCGAGGGGTGAGGGGCAGCTGAGCCGGGCCGGTGCGAGCAGCGCCGGGCGGAGCCCCGCGCCGGGCCCGGGCAGCGGAGCCGCGTGAGGCCGGGCCCGGCCCCGCTGCGCTCGGCCTTCCCTGCAATAAACCCGGATTTCATTCTTCGGCCTCTGCTTCCTTCGGCTCGGCGCGGCGCGGGGGACCGGGGCTTTCAGCCACGCGAAGTGGGGGGAGGCGGCCCGGGGCTGGCGGAAAAACCCGTCGGGACATCGCGGCAGCTGAGTCACCGCAGCGCCGGGCCCGGTCCGACCGGCTGGTCCCGGCGGGGGCGGCTGAGGAGCTCGGGGCGGAGCCGAGGGACAGGCCTCATTCCCCCCCCCCCCCCCCCCCCCATGGTTTAAGCCGACCAGATCGCTCCCCCTTCGGCCGCGGAATGGTTTGCTCCTCCCCGCCCCCGGGAGGATCGGTGCGGGAGCCCCCCCTACCGGCGCGGCGGACCCGCACACGCGCCCAGCAGGTTGCGATCCAGTCCCCACCACTCGCCGGTACCACGTCCTACAAACACCGCAAACACCTTTATTTACAGCGCTCAGCGCCCCCACAGACAGCGGGGGCACACCCCCGCCCACCCCCGGGGTCCCCACAAACGGGGGGCACATCCCCACCCCGCAGTCCATTCACAGCGGCAGTGGCAGGGCCGCCACCTCCTCCAGACACTCATCGTAGCTCTCCTGATACTCCTCGTGGGGCTTGATCATGATCACACAGGTTGGGCGCTTCGAGCCGGCTGCAGCTCCCAGGTCCTGCGGGAACAGGGTGAGGCCATGAGGGAGGCTGGGGGCGCAGGGTCCTCCTGAGGGGAGGCCTGACCAGCCAACACACTCCATGCCCCACTCCAACACAGCGAAGATGTCTCTGCCAGTCCCTCAGCCCTCCAGGCTCGTGCTGGGTTTAAGAACCCTTTTCCCAGCTTGTCTGCTACACCCTGCACTGGCACCTGTACTCCTGCCCTAGAGCAGGGAGCCACAGCCTGTTCGAAAGACACAGACCCCCCAGCTTCCAGTCTACCAACAACCAACACCACACCTTGGCCAGCGTCTCGTTTCTGCAAGCAGCCAAGCCCCAGCTCAGATCTAAGGTGGGAAAATTCACTCTGGCTCCATCCCAGAGAGCTCCAATCCCCAAATGCTGCAGGGACTCAACCAGGGGAAAAGATGCTGTGGTGCCACAGTGAAACACTCCTACATCTGCACCGTGACTGCTCGTCCTTCTTGTGCCCTGGCCCCAGCCAGGCACGGGGTGCTTTACCCAGGCACCAGGTTTGTGTTTGTCTGGGGCTGCCCACCGGGCTCCCTCTCACTGGAGCTGGATCCTCCCGGCTGTGCAGCCCCAGCCCCTTACCGATTTGGAAGGGACGTATGCGTAGGGGAGGCTCCTGTCCTCGCACATGATGGGGATGTGGCAGTACACATCGATAGGCAGCGTGTCGCCGGCCAGCACCGTGATCCTGCGGGGAAAGCCCGTGTCAGCGGCCGGGCCGAGACGGGCCACGGCGGGGCAGCGGGGCCGGGGCAGCGCTTACCCCTTCTCGCCCTTGTTGATGAACTTCTGGACCTCCTTCACACCGCGACGGATCTGCTTGTGCTTGGCCGCTGCAAGAGAAACACCGTGAGGGGGCTGCGCCGCCGCGGCCCGGTCCCTGCCTTGCCCCGCTACCGGCCAAACCTTTCCTGATGCACTTGTAGAGCTTGCGCGTCAGCTTGCGGGAGGCGAGCGGCTGGGCGATGGGGTTCAGGAAGTCGAGCTGCTCCCGGTACGATCGCTCGGGGGTTCCCTCCGCATCGGTCGCCTCCGGCTGCTTCTCCCGCGCCATGGCCCCGCCGCTCCGCGCCGCCGCTTCCGCTTCCGGGACACGCGCTGACCGCGAGGTGTCACTCAGGTCCACCAGCCAATCGGCAGCCCCGCCAGGCCCTGCCCGCCCACCGCGCCAGCCAATGGCGAGCGGCGCCTTCCCGTCCCCGCGGGCCCCAAGTCCCTCCCGCGCTCCGGGGCTCCCGCAGCCCGGGGTCCCGCACCCCTCACCCCTCCCGCCGCCCCTCACCGGTCGCGGTTCGCGGTGTCAAACGCGGGGACAGGAGTTGAACACGGGCCTTTACTGGGTGCTGCCAGCGCTGGCCCAGCCGGTGGGGGAGGCCGGACCCCCCTCACGGCCTGAGGCGCCTCGGGCGGGTAACGCTCAACTCAGTGCAAACCGCAACACAGCAACAGTGCGAACGTACCGAAGGCTTTGGACAACAGAGCATTCCCACAGCACCCGCGGACAGCCAGGCACCTTCCAGCCCCGATTCCTGCCAGCTGCTCACAACGATGAGTTTCTCCCTTTTTTTGTGTGTGTCCCAGGGAATCTTTTCTCACTGCAGGGCGACACTGCTGCTTTTCCCCATGAGAAAGGAGGTTTCCCTCCTGGTGCTCCTCCTAGAAACCACTTCACCCCTCATCCCACAGCCCTGGCAGGTGCACTGGGGGATAACAAGGTCTGCTGAAGGCCGTGGTGCAGTGTCAGCACATCCAAGCCCCAGCAGACCTCTTGAACTAGGGAGACAACACTGCACCAACACGAAGAGGGCTCAGACGTGGCTTGTTACCTTCTCGCCCACCCCAGCTGGTCCCTTGGGCACAGGAGGGCTTCAGCCAACATCTGCAGCTGCTGCAGGACCTCTCGCTGCATCTCCACGGCCATGCGGTACACATGGTGGTCGGAGCTGTTGTACATCATTGCATTCTGGAACATGAGCATGAGGTCGCGCTGGAACTGGATCATGGACTGAATGTGTCCCTTTGACAATCTTCTCTTTATGCTGGTTAAATCCATGGGTCTACAAAAGATAGAAAGAAGGAGAATTAAATTGCAACCCACAGCCAGGTATTCTTCAGGCTCTGCATGAACATGCTTGTTCTCATTTCAGCCTGGCCCTGAAAGCACAGCTATTTTCAATCAATTTTATTGCTCAGGACAAAAAGGGGGAGTGAGAAATGTTTTTCTTCTAAGTCAGACAAAAGTAAGTTTAGCCAATGCGACACCTGCTATCCAATCAACTTGGGAGGTCATTAGCAGTCACCTCTAAAAAAAAAAAACTGATGTTGAGCTCCAGAGAAGGCAAGCAGAGCGATTCCAGTAATTAGTCTTCATGAAGTCAGGCCAGGTCTTAGTGGAGAAAGAAAAGTTACTAAAATAGGTATCTATTAAAACCCCTTAAAATCAAATGGTGCCACCAGCAAAAATAGCAGTGCTGAGAAGAGGAACATGATGGAGAATAAATATTACTTCCCTTATTTTGACAGAATGAGAAAATGAATGGCTGCAGACAGGACAACTGTGACTAGAATAGAATATGAGTCAGCTCTGAAAAATACCCTTAATCTCTCTGGGAAATATTCTTATGACCCACTTCTCCACCGAGAGTAAAACATCTGGGGAACAAGCAGTGGATGAGGAGAGGGTATCGACCGAGGCACCGTGGGGAGAGGAGATGGTTGAGCTGTAGAAGCTGAATCCCCTGCTCACAGCTGCATGGATCCTGCCTGTAGCATGTCAGCCATGCAATGCCAGCAAAGCTTCCAGGTTCTAACCACCTGGAAGGGAGTTTTAATAGAAAAAATCAGTGGGAGATGCTGGCAACAGCCAGACTCTGGAAAAGGAGGAAGGAAACCATCCCACTCACCCTTTGGAAACCAGAGGAGATGGAAAAAAAAGAGAGAGAAAGCAAATAGTGAGTGCATCCTCCACAAACTCACCTCTTCACCACATCCCTGTATCCAGGGGCTTGTTTCTCTGACACTGCCTTCAGGAACGGGCCGCTGTATCTACAGGGACAAGCACGAAGAATAACTGTGTGCCTCTCCACCTCAGACAGCATCCCAACACCCCAGTGCTTGCTTCTCCCTACTTGCCCCAATGGCCACAGCCAGCTGTGCCAGCTGTGTAGGGAGCAACATTCAGGCTCTGCCATATGAAGCAGAAGAAATAAATCTGCAGGGTTCCCTCCAGCTTTGCAGCACCCGGCTGTTCCTGCTGCAAAGGCAGCCACAAGCAAAGCCACGGAGAGACAAGTCAGCTTGCGATGGCTGTCGTGGTGGGGTGGACAAGGGCTGGTGACACAGGAGTTGGAGGTCAGGGCGATGCGTTCAGGAGCCACATCAATCCAACCCTTTGCCCCCACCTACCTGTGGCTGGCTATCATCTTCCAGATGGACAACAGAGTCCTTTTGAAGAGCAAATGCTGCAGGGGATTTTCCCAGCTCAGCTGCACCCTGTGGAGGGAAGATATCGCCAGATCATCACACTTGAGACAACGTAGGAGGTGGCAGTTCTGCGAGCACCCACCACATCCAGGTGGGTGAAGCTCAGAGACCCTTTGCTGTAGCTGTGCAAAGCCTCTCAGTGTGAGATGGTGGGAGCGTTCTGCATCTGAATGCGCAACTGGATGTCCAGAATGCAGGAAGATGCAGGCAGAAACAAGATCTGAGCTGAGGAGCTCTAAAAGGCAGGATCAAATTGCACAGAAAAGCTCATGCTACTCTGAAGTTCAGAACTTTACCGAGGTGGTTTTTATTCAGTTTTCCATCCCAATAAACCACTGCTTTCCTCTGAAAGGCAGCCCAGGTGATCACACACGTGGCAGAGCCTGCGTGGGACTGATGCCTGCACCTGCCCAAAGGGGGCTGGTGACGCCTCTCTTGGGAGCTGGACTGGACGCTGCCTGACAAAGTATGATGCTCAGCTCACACAAGGTGCAGCTGCCTTGAGAAAACATGCATTTTCCATTTAATCTCTTCTTTAATCTCTGTTCTTCTCACTTCAGCTTAGGATCAATGCCCAAAAATGGTGGCAGATCCACAGAGACAGCACAAGTTAACTCCTGCCTTCCTGTTCTCCTCTCGCTTTCCTGGAGGTGACCAGTGCCACACACTTGTTCTCAAATAAGACTGAAAACAAGCGCGTTCCGCTGCATCTGCACGAGAGCAGACTGAACTACTTACAGCTGTGTGTTGACAGGGCTCGTGGAATCCCGCATGGGCGCTGCAGAGGTGCTGCCGCTATCATCCCGATCCTGGGCCTGACTGCGCATCTCTTGTGGTTGCACCTCACCTAAAGCTTGTTCTCCAGGCATCTCTTGAGTCTTGTCCTGAAGAGCACAGAGGGAAAGGGAGATATGGCTAAAATGGCAGCTAATCACCTGAATTCTTCATCTACAAGGCAGCTTGCAGCGCATTCCCTTCCTGCATGTAGTCTCAGCTGGGAACTAGCTCGCTGTTATTCTGGAGGATGATGTTTGATCCTGTTCAGACCTTCACTGTGCCGTCCAGCGCTCCAGTAAAAGCTGGGTCTGACCTCCTTGATCAGAACTGCCTCTGGCTAATACAAGCACTGCGGAGCTGACTGGTGCCCGGTGTTGTGTCTGTCTGCTTTTCTGGGAACAGTCATGGATGTGAGAGGGCAATGGGGAGCTGAGGTAAGACTGCCTCAGGCTTCTTAAAGCTCAAAACACAGATAAGAGGATCCTCTAGAGTGCAACAAGGTTGTTTCCTCACAACCTCCTACATGAATATGACAGAGAACAGACTCAGCCAGGAAGGAGAGCGGTGCCGCTGGTGTAGTGATTTGCCAATAAAAGGCACAGAGTGCGGGGAGGGAGGCTCTCTGGAGTCTAGATGTGGGATTATGTGCAGAGGCAGCTCAGAATTCCTCAACAGATCTGAAGCGTGGAGCAGACTTCTCAGGAAGAAAGTGGACGCTGTGCTGCGTTTGGCTGTGATCACGGGAGAACTGCAAGGGAACTGCTGGGAATAACACTGTCCTGGCTGAACAGGTGAAATGCGAGAAGTCTGAAAGTAATTTCTACCTTCACTGTCTACGTTTGCAAGGGAATAAATATGAGTGTGGAACTGAGAAAATGGCACTGTTCTTCCCCCGCAATGTCACCTGTCCCAGCAACACCTGGCAGGCTGGTGAGAGATCCCAGTCCCCCCCACTCACAGGACTGGTGCAAACCCAGGCTAGACAGTGCTGGCTTCAAGACATGACGGTCTCTAGGGGCAGATGGTTATTGCTGTCACAGCCACGTGGGCCTGAAACCAGCCAAGCTGTCTGCTGCATAACACAGCAATTAGAACAAGGCAAGTATTCCAGTCTTGCCTCCAACCTGAGAGCAGGCTGCCAGCTCTCATGAGTCACCTTTACACCGCCAAGGAGCAATGCCTCCAACTCACATCTGAGGGTTTGATCTGTAACAAGCTTCCTGTTCATGAAAATACATTTCCATACATAAAAACCCCATCCTTCCCCTCATACATTGCTTTTGCATTTCCCCCCGTGATGTCTTCTCCTCTGTGTCCCCCATCTCCCCACTCAGAACCTGGGACTTCCCCATCTCTTCTAGAGATTATTTCCTTCACTGTCTCTTGTGTCTCATCCAGGACAGAGGCTCTCTTAGGACCACCTCTCCCCTACCTCTCTTCCTGGGAAGTTTTCTTTCTCATCTTCTGCCAGGACACATAGTGGACTTTCCTCTGCTCCTGAGACTGCTGTCCCTGTGGTGTTTTCCTGGCCCCTGACATCTTTCCCATCATTCTGCTTCCCAGAGCCATAATAACCCCACCGAGTTTGTACTGACTCTGTACTGCTAATGCGAAGAGGTTCCAACATCTGGGTTACCTGCAACAGAGATTCATTGCTTCAAATTGTGACGGCAAATGCAAGAAGAAATAAGCAGCACAGATGCTATTTTTGCTTTCACCCATGAAAGCCTTTCCATTTTTAGGAATCCTCGCAAAATCTTCTGATTAATAAAGTGTCAGTTCACTGACATTGCTGTGCTTTAGGGTGAGCTGTGTTTTGGCAAAGCTGCTGCCTGGTTGCGGTGTCAGCTTGAAATGAGAGGAAAGGCTCGGCTTGGAACAGGGAGCAAGTGAACACAGGGCACCCGCTCCCTCCCCAGACTGGATGGTGGAAGCCCTGCAAACCCTCATGTTTCAGGAGGACCTGAACTACGCCACCCACTTTCCTGTCATCCAAACAGCTCTACCTCTGAGAAGAACTGGAGAAGACTGTCATCTTCACGTGGCCTCTCTGCCTTTTGGTAGTCTTCATCATCATCCTCCCAGAGAGCCTCACTGAAGTCCAGCTCACAGTCTGTCTCTCGGCTGCTCTCCTCTAGCTTCCCCATGGCCACTTCTTCAGTATTCCTCCAGCTCCCCACGTCCAGATCCAGGCTTGAGTCCCAGCTGAGGTGAGACTGGAAGTCGCTGTTCCTCTCTGACTCGCAGGTGGACTCGGTCTCAGACTCCCACCAGGCCCAGGCACAGCCCATCTGCAAACAAACATAGAGAGACAGCGATTTCTTTGTGCCCTGATCCAGAACTGCAAAGCCCAGCTCATTTCCTGACACCCTTGGAGAGCCAAAGCATGGGAAGGGCTCTGAGGTGAGCAGCCTACACCTGAGTCCACGCTTTGCAGTACGTGGCAGGGCTGTAGCTCTGCAACACTAACGGCATGCCGTGTCAGAGCAACTGAATTTCAGGTCTTCTGGTGCTTCTGCTGTGCTGTGCTGTCCCCTGCCCATGAGTCCATGGGTTACTGTGCTCGGGGGATGCTGAGCTGGTTCAGAGCGTGTGGCTTTGCTAGATACTACAGGTTTAAGGTGCCAAAGGCATCCAGCAGCAAGCTCAAACCAAGTCATCCATTCCTGAGCTGCTGACAGGTGTGAACAACTAGTGACAGCAAGGACAACACACTGGAATTCCCTCTGCTGCCCCTTGAGAACTTTTAAAACTGGAAATAACTTACTACAAACCCTACAGACGCTTTGTTTTGAAAGTGACGGATGTGATTCAGCTGGATGGTGATATCTTGTGTACCTGATCCAGAACTACAACCACACAGTCACACACTCACAGGATAGCTCTAGACATTTCAGAAAATAAAAGTTTTCATTCTCTTAAGAAGGAAGAAACCATTCATTTAATCTCTGTTTTGTTAGTCCATGCCTGTCTTCTAATGCACGAGTCCTGTATGATTTCTCTAAGTCTGGGGAACTGCTTGCAGAGTCACAGTAACAACAGCAAAAGCTGTTAGAAAAATGTGTATCTTGCCGCTGGACTCAGCTGCCTGGATGCTGTACCTATGGAGAATTCTATGCATTAATTAGCAGTGTCTTTTGAGTTTTCATTTAATTATGTGCAACCTAATTTTTCCAGAATTTTGAACCAGCACATTTCTCACCGATTTCCTTTTGCATTCTCAGGACTGCCAGCGCAGCTACAAATACAGCTTACAGGGCATAACGGAGAAATAAGGAATCCGTTGGGTTTGGGATGAGAGAACTTGCTTGTTTATGAACTTAAAAGCTGAGCTAGGCTGTCCTTCTGGAACCTCTCTCAAAGTGAACTTGAGCAGAAGCAGATAAAATTTGATGAGGTAAGAGATAACATTACCTGCTCTCAGCTTCCAGCTAGAGGAGTTGGACAAACTGTGATTTCATCTGCAGACGAACCCCACGCCTAAAGCGCTTCCTGCACCATCAGCAGAGCTGGCCGGACACGCAGAACCAGCCACCTCAGCTCAGCTGAAGAACAGAAAAGCTTTAGCCTAAGGTAATCCAAGCATTTTAAAAATCAGGAAGCCCAGGGAACTTGGGCAAAAGCATCAATTAAAAAGAACTTTGGCCTTATGTTGAGTTTTACTAAATCATGGAAGACTCAAGATGCCAGAGAGCAGAACAGCAGCGTTAGTGCAAGACAAGCGGAATGCGTGAAATAATTACAGGCTGCTTAGTTCCACACTAATTCTGTGCAAAAAATAAGGGACAAAATGATAGACTTCAACTTTTAATTAAAAACTGCCTGACAGTTCTTAATTATGTTGCCTACATAAGTCACCAGCAAGGAATCATTATCAAATTGGAAACTTTTAGTTCACTTTGCAGAGATCAGACACTGTACCACCCTCACTGAGATGAGAAAAAGCTGTTAGATATAAAAAAGACGGCCTTTAAAAGGAACTTATATGTCAAAACAAGAAAAATGATAAAAGCCTGAGCTCTAGTAAATGAAACGTTGAATCCAGAATAAAGTAGGAAAAAAAAAGAAAAAAAAAGAACAATTTGCTAAAGACATAAAAGCAAATAACAACAACAAACCTCATCTGAAACATGAGAGGCAGAGAGCTGCCAGATGATCAGTGGGGGTGACGCATGATCAGTGCCAAACATCTCGGCGGAAAATTAGGCCAGTTGGAAAAACCAAATTAATCATCATTATCAGCAGTTGCCACAGAGGAGATCACACCAGACTTTCTCTTGGGACGGGTCTGAGAGACGGTTTCTAATTAAAATGTCAACAGGGGAGGTTTTAGAACAATTTGAGGGACGGTGTAAACCTTAGAGCCTGGTGGGATTCACTCGGGAGTCCTAAAGAAGCTTAAATATAACATGAGCAGACCAATGCTCTGCAACCTGTCATTTCAGTTAGCACAAGAAAAACAGAACGATGTGATTGTTGAATTTGTATGTAAAAGGGCAGAGCCTGAGCTCTGCACCAGACAGATTAGAACAAAGTATTAGGAAAAACAGAATTAGCCAGAGCACGAGATGATGAACTGGGAGAGGCAGTGGGGCTCTGGAGAGCAGACCTTACAAATCACTAAAGGCTATTAAAATGTCATGGGACAACAGAAAAGGCTCTTTGAGGGGAAACTACCTGGTTAAGAGAAACAACCGAGGGTAGGAACACACAGCAATGCTTTCCACAGGGAAAGCAAGTTACTGGTGGGCACGATAAAGGTTCTATCATGTGCTGTAGCTTTTGTGTGTTGAAAAAGTTAAGCTTTTCAACACAAAGACAGGACAAAGGTGTTACAGAGACGGAGCCAGATTCTTCTCAGTGGCCAACAGTGACGAGGGAGGGTAAGCACTGAAGTTACCCAGAGGTGTCAGGGAATCTCCATCCTTGGAGGTGTTCAAAACTTGACAAGACTCGGAGCAGCCTGAGCTACCTTGAGCAGCAGGTTGGACGAGATGAACGTGCAGTCGTCCTTTCCAGCTTAGAATTATAGAGTGGTTTGTGTTGGAAGGGACCTTCGAAGCTCCCCCAGTGCCACCCCTGCCATGAGCAGGGACATCTTCACCAGCTCAGGTTGCTCAGAGCCCCGTCCAGCCTGGCCTGGGATGTCTCCAGGGATGGTTCATCCACCACCTCTCTGGCCAACCTGGGCCAGGCTCTCACCACCCTCAGGAGCAACAATTTCTTCTTTAAACCTAGTCTAAATCTACCCTCTTTTAGTTTAGAACCATTACCCCCTGTCCTATTGCTACAGGCCCTACTAAAAAATTTAACCCAAAACTAAATTATTCCATAAAATACATGAAAGCCAAAGAACCCTGTAACTTTTTGTGCTATGGAATTAAGAATCTGTCATCTCTGGAAACTGAAAACATAAACATTCAAATCAGAAATTTGTTCCCAGTTTTAGGAGTAAAGGACAATTAACCAGCAAGCAAACCACATGATTCTACATTTCTAGCACCAGTAGAGTGACTCCTGGTGGAAATACGCCTCAGCTCTACACGAAACTCAACACAGCAGGCACGATCAACTCCAGCAAAAAACTTGTGAAAAATCAAGAGCTCTCAATAGGTAACATCCCTCTGGTCTTAAACTGCAGTGACTCAGTTTCCTGCAGCTTGTGTGTCAGAAAGCTGCACCCTGTACATGCTGCTCAGTGTTAACCACTCCCAGCTGCTGCAAGCATTAGGAAGGATATATACATATATATATAGAGAGATATATAGATATATTCCCCCCGCCCCACCCCACCTCCAGAAGGTCATGGGGCAGAAAATACACAAGTTTTATCTCACAGGTCATATGAGCAGAAAGTAAGAAGGTGATGACTTGAAAATTGTCACAGAGAACTTAAACCTCAGTTAAGCATTCATGTTGCTGAGGAAAAGAAGTGTAATTTCCAGTAGAAACAGTTCATAAGCTTGATGTGACACCAGGTACTGGGATGCCTACAGCTGCTGGAATCACAGATTCTCACTCTGACTAGCGTATCTTTTACAGATCTCTGGGGAGATAATGTAAGGTGCATTGCAATACATCAGTCTTTTAAGGAAACCTCTGACAAGACTGTAGTTTTTAACTTCCCGTTACATCTCCTGTTTCATCACAATAGTGCCATATCCTCTCACACTCTAGCAGGGAATGTTCCACTCAATCCAAGCACTCTCCAACATTCCCATGATTAACGGACTGTCTCTAATGTCAAAGCTCTGCCATACTTGTGTCCTACACAGATAACTGGAAGAGAGTTATATCTGCAGATATTCAAGACAGGTATAAACACTTGCATAAAACCAGGGTTCCTCCCTGTGGAGAGCTGCGATGCTCAGTACACTGCACACTGGATTTGTTCCCAGACTTTAATATACATACACATTTACACATCACTAGTAAAAATCTGTACACTTCACATTACAGTACATACGAGCCACCAGTTGCTAGCTAACACCAGAACACTGATGAAGCCCAAGATGACTGCCCTAAAACAGGCACGGGGGCTGGTCTTCCCCTCTGGGGAAGTTTCTTTGGGTTACACATTCCAACGAGACTGCTTTCCAGAGAGGCAAGTGAAGAAGGTGGATCAGGTCCCAGAAATAGACCTGCAGCTTCTCTTCCTCCTCCAACAGCTGTTAACAGCATCTTGCCTGCACCCCAGCTCCGGATGCCAGGTGCTGGGATTTTCTGTCTGCCCACAGCATCATTTCTTCATCTTCATGTCTGCCTCGATGGCACAGCGACGCCCTCTGGTGCCTCCGTCCTAGTGACAAGGCAAATGAGAAGAGAAAGTTATGCACCCTGAACACCAAACGCTTCCTCCAGCACTTGGGGAGGTAAGGAATTGGGCATCTGGTAACAACTTTTTATGCCTTTCGAACAGGAGAAAGGGCAGCTTTCTTAGGAAGGCATGGGGGGGCCTGTCTGCAGACCTACCTAAAATTCACTCTGGACACAGCACAGGCACTGGGATTTGCAGCATCTCTGTGCGCTGCTGGCAGCCAGGGCAGAGAGAGGCAACAAGGCTCTCACCCAGACAGGCACTTTTGGAGCCTGTACAGTGCAGGCTTTCTCCTGAGCAGATTCTAGCTTGGATCTTAAGATGGGAAGAGGAAATGGCTGACTAACCTACCTTATCAGCTGCTGATCCCTATGGGAAGTGCTCCTCCAGTTGAGTGACCCTGGCACTAGCTCCCTAGTTTCTCCGCACAGCTCCTTTCCATGAGTAGAAGGCGAGCTGAGAGCTTCCTCTGATCCGCTGCCCTTTCCCTCTGGCTGACATGCTGACTCTGCTGGAGTACTCCTCTGTCTTTAAATATATGCGAGACAAAAAAACAACTCTCCATCTTCCTTCCCTCTCTCCTTCCCGCAACTCAGAGACTTGGGGTTTCCTGGAGGGAATATTTTTCCAAACACTTCCATGTCACCACAGGCACAGAGCAAGGTACTTCTGCGGAGTATCGTATTCCTTTCTGGACCATGAATGATAAAGGAGTACAGAGCTGACTCCTCACTTTCCCAAGACCCTGTGGACTGTCTCAAACATGGGGAAGGGGCAGCTGTATAAACATGAGAGATGTAAGAACTACAATACTGCATCATTTGGTCTGTCTTCCCACTTACATGGAAAGAAAGCAGGAGAGAAGTGGTGGAAAAAAGCAAAGGCAGATGACAAAATGAGAACACTTGGAACCAGAAGAAAAGGCTGAAGCCCCTCCCACTCACCCACGCTGAGAATACGGGACTGAGATGTTTTTTCTCTATGATGATAGTTGTACAGCCCCCAAGTTAAACACACCCCGCTGCAACGCTTAGGATGCTGTGACAGTGCAGTGATCACCCAGACAAGGAGCAGAGCGCGCTGCCAGCAGTACTGCGGTACCTGCCGGAGCCTTTCAATACTTACAAAGAGAGAGAGAAGGAAGGCAGGAGAGCCCATTGGGACACTGTCCTGTTAAAAGGCCAAACAGAAGGACTTATCAGATATCAGATACGGAAATGCACACACCACACAGAAGCACTGAGCCCACACATGAGCATAGAGAAACATGTGCTCCACTCCCCTTCCCGCATGGCATCGGTCTTATGCAGCAGGAACACAAAAACGGACAAAAGACAGATACTGCGAGAGTCAGAATGCCAGGAAAGGGATGTTCCCTCCTCAGCTGTGGCAAGGCCTGGTCTACCAAACAATTTCTGCATCGTGCAGCGGCCACTAGAACTAAGCAGGCAGTCCTTGCTGTCGCAATGCTGTATGTACCACCTGAGAGCACCTGAGGTCACTTAATCGGATGTGTCTTTACAGAAGAAAAACAAATCAAAACAAACCTACATTACTATTATTTCAGATCAGTGTGGAAGTCAAAGGTTCTCAGGTGTGTTTTACACAGCAAACCACACTCGTGTGATACCCTGGTTCTAAAAAATCTGACTAGGAAGTGAAGAACCCAGCAGAGACGAGTCTTCCAGTTCTCTATGCCTTCATCTTCCTGCCTTATCACACCTCTTCCAATACTCTGTTCATTTCCCTACAGTTTTCATCACCTGTTTTTAAAAACAGGGAATAGAACTATTTGGATTTTGGGAAAAAACTCCTGAGACCTGCCCCTGGGATGATGTACAGCTCCAGAGCTGGAATCTAATCAATGGACACATTTAAAAGAAATGTGTTCACATGAAGATGCTGGAGCCATCACCATGTCAAAAAACATTCTGCCTCTTTGGTACAGGAACTTCATGCAGTATCTTGGGGTTCTTCAAAAGATACCCAAGTGCCCTTCCACAGGGTGCAGCACTCTCACCTTCTCCGAAGCATCCTGCTTGCGAGTGGAGTCTCGCCCACGCAAGCTCTTTGCACTGATCCCTGACTCTGATGTTTGCATGATCAGTTGAGTGGCCAGAAATTGCTGCAAGAAAACCACACTCTGTTAAGATTCTCAGGCGAAACAAGCCCAGTTAGTGCATGTCAGTTAACTATCACAAACCACAGGCTGGGAGCCACTGGGTCAGAGGCAGTTTCGGTTCCTTGTCTGCAGCTCAGAATAAGTTCCCCCATTTACCTTAGAAGACACAAATCCTGTGGAACTACAAAATCCCAGTTCAAACTCTGTTAGCCCTGCCAGTTGGGACTTTCTACTTCACGACAAATTTTAAATGCCCTGTATTCAGAGGACACAGTTTCATATACACTTTACACCAGCAGAAACCAGCAGAGCCACCTAAAGAAGCAATCGCGTCCCCTGTCATTCACCATTCTTGTTGCTTGTTTGTTCCAGAACCACACCCTGGTTCATGCTGGCCTAACACTTCCCTGAAGGAAATAAGATTCGAAATTGGTCTGGGCTGAATCTAAAAACCATTTTGTTGCGTTAGTTTCATCTTATCCACAGTCTAGTTCACCACAAACACCTGAGGTAGCACAAGAGAGGTGCAGGGAAAGAGGGGACTACGGCATTCAAAAACACTGTGAGTGGAACTGTGGTCTTACTTCTGGAAGCCTTTCCCACACCTATGGGATGCTCTGTCCTGCACCGGCCTCAGCTCAGTACTTTACCTGGATCTGCTCCAGGACATCTCGTTGCATCTCCACAGCCATGTGGTACACGTCATGGTCAGAGCTGTTGTACATCACTGCATTTTGAAACATCAGCATAATATCACGCTGAAACTCAGCTGTGGTTCGTATCAGCCCATTCTCAATGTTCTTTTTAATGGTAGACAAATCCATTGGCCTAAGAAAGAAATGCAGTCAAAATAGCAACAGAAATACTTAACCCTTTCCCCTTTCTTTTGTGAACAGCCCTGCATCTGTAACAGATCTAGTTAGACCATTCGTTTAATTTAGCCAAATAAGTTCTCCCTCACACAGGCTGTGTTCCTGAGTACCAGGGTCTTGGGTCAGAAGACACCAGCTGGTCAGCAGTTACCACCAGCAGTATCTATGGTGTGACAGATGCATCAAGAGAGGCGTTTGCCTCCTCCAGGCATCACTGAAGGAGCCACTAATGAGCTAGAGCTGCAGCCACTGAACTCTTCAGGAGAGATTTCAGGGGCTAGCAGGGGATTCTGGTAATTCTTCCAGAAGGGTCCACTATCTGAGACAGTAAAAAGTGCTGATTAAAAAGATAGGTCTTTGGAATTTCAAAGATTAAATCCTACCCTTGGATAGAAACTGGGAGAAGCAGATCAGTTTATACCACCTTACTTATAGAAAATGTTCTCTGTAAGTCAGTGTACTTCATTCAAAGACAGGGCTGCATACAGACACGTACCTGTTACTGAAGATGCTCCCTTTCTTAGGGAAACCTGCTTCTGACTGAATCATGCCAAAAAAAAAATCCAAGTCTTGTAATCTGCATGGCAGCCAAGAACTACTTTGTTCCTGCCACAAATCCCTATAAAATATGCAAATTATAGAGTTCTAATGACAGTTCTAAGACTGCTGAGACTCACCTCTGCACAATACTGTGGTAGCCGGGTGCTATATCATCAGTTACAGGCTGTAGAAAGACATTGGCGTACCTGGAGAGAGAAGGACACACTTAGTGCCCCCTCCCAGCTGGCAAATATTTGTTTCACGCTCTCATGTTTATTTATCTGCTACCAGTAATAATGATTCATCATCTCCTGGTACCTAGGCAGATGAGACTCCAAGATCAGAGAGTGGAGACTTGTCTGGGATTAGTCACTTCTTTCTGCCAGTTCGCAAGACGAACTCACCTGTGATTAGCTGCTGCTCTCCAGACTAGCATGATGGCTTTCTTCCAGATCTTCTGGGCCTGTATTGCTTCCTGGTCCTCACTGCACACTGAGCTGGGAAGAAGAGAACCTGGAGTCTGCATGCTGCCCCAGAGCAGAAACCTTACAGTTTATTTTGCCTCTGACACGCCTACGCTAATCCACGCCAAAGACAGAAAGAAAAAAATGGGACCTGATACGATGGCGCTGTCTGCGTACTCGCATTTGTAAGCAAGGAGAACCAGACAAATCATCAACAAATTCCCCCTTTGGACCCAGTCAGCAAAACAGAAATGAGAATCCTACGCTCCCTCCACAAACTAGCCTGGGATTTGCACCTGCGTGCCTGAGAGCTTCGCTGATACTCACAACTGTGAGGAGGCTGGGCTGCTGGGGATGGAGTCAGCTAGCGTGTGAGACTGTAAAGGTGCGTTATGGACACTGAAGCCATCATCGCTCTCACTCACGGGGGGTTCGTTATCCATCTCTGATAGATATCCCTCACCCTGATCTTCTTCTTTGGGTTCCTCCAAACTGGCAGCCTCACTGGCACCATCCTCATCATCCTCTTCGCCCTGCGCATCCTGAAACACAGAGTTCATGAGTCTGCACAGCCAGCGACAGCAGCAACGCAGAGCCTCCAAAGCAACCACGGCACAGCAAGCAAAGTGATTTTCTTGCTAAGCTGCTGACAACTGTACAGGCACTTCCACAAAATCCCAGTTGCTCTATCCTCCCCTGCCTCCCCCTGCAGATGCAGACACACAAACACAGAGCTTTGCAGTGCCTGAAGCAATCTCCCCTTTCGCTCCAGCTGCAGACTGCCCGCTATTCTTTTCAGTGCAGAAAGCTGAATGCAAGCTTTGGTTTTCAGCGGATGGGAGCCAGGAGGCAGCAGCAGTGAGATGTTACTAACTCGAGATGACTACAACCAATTGAGAATTACCTTCATCTGACTCCTAAACAGGGCTTGGGCCTCCTCCTTCATTGACTCTGTGAAAGAAAGAAAGAAAACCAGAAAGGTTGATTCTCCAAAGCAGTCTTTCCTACAAAAGCTCCTGCACCAATGCCTACTATCCTGCAGTAATTACCACTGTGCCTACACATCTTTTCTCCCTCCTCCCCAAAAAACCTGAAGCAGATCACTGACAGCTATCCAACTAATAATGTTGCATGTAAAAGATTTCCTAGCTGAATTGAGTTACCTGACAGCTCAAATTTGTGCTGAACATCAGCCTGTGAGGAGTCTTCACTCACATTTGGGACTTGTGGAGGGGATGAATCATCATCAGGTGGGGTCTGGAGGGAAGAGAAATGCACATATCTAGATGTTTGTGTCAGCTTACTTCAGTGAAGGTGTGGGCACATCTCACTCATCCTAACCTAACTCAAGGCAATGAAGTTCACTGAGCACCTTCCCAACAGCAATTCTGCACATGGGCAGGGGGAGATACACAAAGGTACTGCCTGAAGCAGAACTTCCCTGCAGATTGAACAGATCAGCAGCATGACTCCCACGGAAACAGTCAGTCACACTCATTGAAGGGTCACCTTCAATCCAGCAGTCATCCTTCCTCTAAACTTCTTTCCTACCTGCCACAACTGCTCCCTTCTTTCCCCACACCAGTTCCAGACAGCCTCTCTGCTCACATACCTCTGTCTTCACTATGTTGTGTACTGCGTCTTCTCCCTTGGCTGATTCTATCTCAATTTCAGCTGTCTCTCCTGATGCTACAGCTGCTCGTTGATCCTCTTCTATCTCTTGACTTCTAAGCTCCGGTGTTTCCGTCACTCTTGCAGTTGCTGGTATGATTTCCTCAGGGCCCAGTTGATTCTGCTCCTGCTCTGCAGGTTCTGTCTTTATTTCTGATCCCAGCTCGCCAATGCCCATTAGGTCTCGAATTCCCTTTGCCTCTGGCTCCTCACACTCCAGCCTCTCCTGCTTCACAGTCACAGACACTTGGGGTATCTGGGCCTGTTTCTCGTGCTCCTGACGAATTGAGTGTTCCCAGGGGCCAGGCAGTGTCTGAGGGTCATCAGTATCTTCACAGAAAGACGACAAAGCAGCTTCAACAACTGCTGCATCCAGGACTTCAGGGTGGTCGTCTACCTTCATTGTCAAAACAAACAAGCAGCAGTGCAGGCCAAGGTCAGAAACAGGGATTAAAACAAACAAACAAACAAACAACTTTAAGTTATGTGGTAATGAGACAATTGTGGAAAACACGGTGTATCTGGTTTACAAAGTTGCCTTTTGCAGCCAGACTCGTATCATTCCCTGTGGAGCCTCCTGTGGAGCTTCAGTTTCAGAAACACAGTGCTCATCTGACTGCCAGAGACACGGCCCAACCCCTACCTAACACAAGGAAGAAAGAGATTTCTTTCTGCACTCTGAAGAGGAGCATGAGGCTAAACATGGCAGACCAGCAGCAGTGGTGTCATTTCCTACTGATCTGGACAATGATGGTGAGAATGTGCACTTTAGAAAGTTATTTCTTGCTTGTTAAACTAACTGAATTGGTGAACAGTAATCACTTGAGATTAACCTAACTGGATGTGGAACAAAGGGCACTGGCACTCTGCTTACTTTGTCCTCAATGATGGCTATAATATTTCCAACAGTATCGAAGTCCAGCTCTTCCCCTGTATAGGACACTGCAATATCCATTTTCTCAGCCAAATCCAGGTCTTCTTTCCCATCCATGCAGTGATCTTTGGAAGAGCCCGCAGCGCTGCCAGCCCCAGAACCCAGGCACTCTTTCTTGATGGAATCAATGATCATGGATATTTCACTGCTGTCCATGGACACTGTCACGGTGTGGGAATCAGACACGGCCTCCATGGAAACGCAGGCTTCTGTCTGGCTTACTGCACAGGGACGAGAGTGACAATCAGAGACGAATCTGGAGAAGTCAAGCCCACATAAACAAATGCTGCAGTGGACAAGGCAAAGGACCAACTGCAAGTATTCCAGGTCTACCCACCACAACATGACTTAGAAAAATAAAGGAGAAATACAGGTTTGCTTTCCCACAGTAGCGACAAAGATTCCAGCCCTTGAACTGCAATCCAGCAACATACCATTAGCACCCCCGCCCCCACCCAGTAGATCCTGTTTAAAACCATCTGTTTACTCCAGAACCCAGTCCTTTCAGCAAGGATGGCGAGTCTGAGGTGCAAGCTGAGAACTCGCTGGGTGCTGATCCCAGGGACAATTCTGCTTTCCAGCAGTGCATGACCTACGAGTGCGTAGTTCAGGAACGCACCTGTGGCTATGCTTTCTGGAGCTGCAGCTGGTGGCACAACGGGCGGTGCTGACAGCGTGGGCATCATGACAATGGTTGCCTGCGACACAGGCTCTACGGGGGGTGGCAGGAGTTTAGCTGGAGGTTCGCTGGCAACAGCGGAGAAGGAAGCAAGAGGTGAGCTGAACTGTGCAGGACCAGCCTCTAAAAGCCGGGAAAGCGTAGGAGCACCTAACAGAGAGTAGAAGGCAAATGCAACATGAGCAAGAAGCAGCCACCACTGAAGCCCACAAAGCCACCACTGGGCTCTTCGCTGTCTGGTGGCTTCTTCTGCGTAAAGACACGGAGAAGTACCTATAAACGGTCCCAAAAGCTACCTGGAGAACCTGCACCGAGAACGCACAACTCCTCTGTGTGTGCAGTCTGAGACAGAATCATGCAGACTATGGGACACTGTTCAGTGTAAGGGCTGGACAGGCTAAGCCACACATGCAGAGAGACGCCCTTCCAAAGGCTCATCCCCATAAATTACGGGAAATCTGAAAAACAGGGCTGAGAGCACCACACAAGGTAAGCCAAGGCAAACAGTCATCACAGGAGCCGGAAGGGAGCAGAAGGGATCTCACTGCAGGTCTTTCCTGGAGAATTCCTCTTATATCAAAAGTTGCCACTCATCTTGGCTGTAATTTCCAGTCTGAATTTACTGAACTGTCTGGACCAAATTAAGAGCTCAGAATAGACACGGATAAAGAAAGTGAGATTATTCATATGGAATTATATATGAATGAATGGCATAAATCCTCAGTTGCACACAATGTGACTAAACCACTAATTAGCTTGAGCTGAGAAGAAACTTCACCTGAAGCAGGTTGTTCTGACAAGCCCCAAGGCAAAGACTCTTGCACCGTCCCTCTCACCCCTCTCTGTGGAACTTACTCCAGAGCTCACAGTCCACTGTCGTCTAATCCTCAACGGACCTCTAAGCTAAAGCACAGGTAAAACATGAGTTCTCCAGATTCACAGGGAGTGATGTTTGACACATTGGGAACCAGATACAAGACCAATTTTTCCCCAGCTCCCTGTCAACAGTTTCTTTCTACACCAAATGGCCTGGTATTAGCCAGTGTCAAAACAGAAAACTGGACTGCATGCACCAGGATCAAATGAAATCTAATTGTTTCAGTCATTTTAGATCAAGGCGTTATTATTTTGGTAAGAATTAAAGTATTCTTAAAAAAAAAAGTAGGGGTAAGAGGGACGGAGGTACAGAAATAGGAATACGACTCATCAAGAAGCCCCCAAACCAGGCAGGCTAGATGCCCTTCACCCCTCTCCAAAGAGAACTCACAGAACAGTCTTAAGGTACATCTGAAGGGAGAACTGTACAGGGAGAGTCTTGAGTTACCTGAAGCGGCAGGAGATGCAGGGACAGCACCAGGTGCCGACTGCATTTCCCCACTGTGCAGCACTGGGAGGACACTTCCTACCTCCAGCAGGACTCCTGAGCTGTTCATGTGGCCAGAAGCCACTGCCATTTCGTTTTCACCGACCTGCCAAGGGAGGACACAACTGAAGTTCCTGAAGAAACCATCACATCAGTGAATCTCTGCCAAATATGCATGAATATGTCCGTCATTTGCTGTCTCGGAATTTCTTCTGCACTTTTTGTCCAGCCTAGTCCCTGCCAGAGGCCCCTTATACAAGTGCACAACATGACAATCTGAAACTAGTTGTTTTTCAGCTACAATACAGCTGCAGTGCCACCTTCCTTTTAAGTCAGGCCAAATACAGCATTTGCTCTACCTTAGCTCCTCTGTTCAAGGACCTCACAATCCTTTGCAGACACCAGTCTCTACTCCCTAAGATGGAATGGAATTAGCCCTTATTTTGAGTTGAGGGAAACTGAAGCACTAAGATGGAAAGTAACTCCATCAAGGTCAGACGGTAAATCTATGATGGACCTTGAAGCAGATATAAACCATTCTGTGGATACAAAGCAAACCCAGTCTTTCACAGCCATTATCTTTTCTTGCTCCACCCTGTGTTGCACTGCACCCTGCAAACAGAACCCATGGAACGTTTACCCAAGCTAACAAATAGAGAAGATCCCAAATCTGACTATTAAAAATCCAAAGTCAACAGCAATGCACCTGTTCTATCACACAAGTACTAGCACAGGGAACCCGAGCCATGGGCTGATGGCTGCTGTTTTCAGATTGGGCTCTGAACAGCGTCACCAATGGTCTGAGACTTCCACAGTCACTAACACAAGAAGAGTCAAAGCTGTTGTCATCACAGTGATTTTAAAACCTGTCTACAACAATAAGGAGACTGAAACACTTCAATATTGGTCATAAACCCCACTAAAGGACTCCCTTCTCCTATGCTGAGACCCATTACAAATATTGAAACTCAACTTCCTGCCAAGACATAAAGAATTGTGAACCCAAAGTAGAAGTGACCAAGAACGCCTCTGTGGAGACTGATCAGGATGATACTGACTTAACACACCCCCTACTCCAGGGAGAAAAATTTTCTCTAGCAAAACCTGCAACTCCAGCTCCTTACAGCTGAGGGGAGACGGCCACTCCTGCGTGCTGAGTAACCCCGCAGCCCTGCACCCACAGTACTGCTGGGAAAGGGTCCCACCTCTCGGGCTCACAGGGGGTAATCGTATCTCTCAGGTATCACCTCAGTTTGGACTCTCACAAGAACTGTATGGTTTAAAAAGCCTTTGCAGCTCCCCCTTTTTCAGTGAGAGAGTCTGGAGCAAATTGTTTGTGTGCTTGCATATATGAGCAGAGAGCTCCATACCAGCCTGGGGCTTGTGGGCAGGAGACTGCCCTTCTTCAGCAGCTCTGAGAGCAGAGGGGAAGGAGGCGGAGTTGCTTTTTGTCCTAGAATCTTTTTCTGGGGTGAATCGTCAGTGACTGGGGTCATGGGGGCATCCAGGGGAGCAGAGCCTGGAGGGGTGTCAGGGATTCCAATGAAGGAGGCAACTGGGGTGCTGGGCAATGTCCCTGGAGTGACCTGAGAAAGAGAAAAACCACACTGTTCAAAGCCACACTCCACCACACGGACTAGCCCCACTTGCTCCTTCCCCCAAGAGCACTGATCCAACACCTGCTCCACTCACTCGCTACACCTACAACAGGCATACGCCCTCACCCTCTCCCTGCCCTGTAGCGCCACTGCCCGGGCACACACCGAAGACTGTCTGGCCAACCCACTGATGCCCCTACGTAGCCTTTGATCCAGGCACCTGATCATCACAGACAAGAAGAGGACACGTATCTCCAGCAGCACTGTACACCAACCACACTACAGCACTACCACAGCAAAAAGTCTGCAAAATGAGGCAAGGGCGTCTCCCCAGGCTCCTGTTCCACAATGGATGCAGAGCCCCTTGTCCCAAGCTGGTTTTTTGCTCTCACCAGGTGAAGTTTCCTTACCCCTGGACTGGCCTCATCCACAGCGGGCTGAGACAGATCTCCCAGGGCATAGTCTCCCCCTGGGGAGGTTGAGCCTGCAGGGGACCGAACCATCACACCCGTTAATCGTCGTGGTGGATTCTTAATGGCCTGACGAGCTGGAAGAGAACAGGAAAAAAGTGAGATTCCATGACTCCATCTTGGACAGTCCCTGAGAGTTACCTCTGATTTCATCCTAAAGAACCCTACAAAAAAACCTATATTGTAGGAATTTCTTGCACCACACTAGGCTCAGTTCACAAATAATACTAGCATTGGGTAAGGCTAGCATGCTGGTAATGCTAATTTCAGTAGCAGTTGGTTATTCACCACCTCCCACCACTGGTAGGTTAGTACACAAAATTGCCCCATGAATTATAAATAAACATTCAGAACATGTCTCTCTTCCTCTTATTTTCAGACAATAGTAGAACTATAAGGAAAACTAAAGTGATGGAAAGTCTGAGATTGTAACAAAGAACTCCCCGCTAATCCTGCTTCCTCTTAGACCTTTTCCACAGAATTTGCTCCCTTCTCAAAAGTGTCAACACTTTGCTCTGTTACAAATACAGTGCTGGGAAGATAATATAACCTTTCTTTTAAACTCCTAGGGTCAAGGAATTCCTCCTGAACAGATCTTAACAAGATTTAAATATTTCCTGATTGTTATGAACATACGCATCTCTCTCTGAGGAGTAAAGAAGCTAATTTCCAGCTTACCCTGATAAGCAGCATCTGTAGCCTTCCTCTTGACTTCTGCCTCCTCCTCCTCCATTTTTTTCTTTCTGTATACAGAACCAAAACCTGCCGTCACACAGTGTCACACTCCCCCTTAGTTCCTCCTGCAGCTTACTGATCCCCACCCCACTATCTTCAGACAACAATGACCTGTCTCTGCAGACTCAGGCTCAGTTCCTCTGAGGAGAGGAGCGGAGTCAGAGACCAGTCAGAGAATGACACACTTGGCAGGAAAATTCACTTCCAGCTGATTATCAAAACGGAGGAGCAAGCAAGACATTGCAGGCCATCACCTGAGCTCGCCACTGAAACTTCAAAAGATATTCCACATGAGCTGGTGCCTCCCAGTCCAAGCTAAGTCCACCCTCAGAGCTAAAAGCATCTGCCTAGCTGCCCTGTTACTCTTAACCCCATGTATGCGGAACGAGAGGCATCTGACAAACACACAGACAACTACAACTCAGCAGAAAGCGTAACAGGGAAATAATTAAGGAACCCACATCATAATCTCATTGCACAGCTCCTCCAGTCTGCTATCCATGTGTCCGGCCTGGATCAGCTCTGCATCCTTCTTGAGTTGCCTGCAATCAGAAAATCTCTTTACTTATCACTGAACAATACGCCTTTAGCAGCATTTCCACCCCAAGCACCATCACATCTAGGCCAGTTTTTCAAGACAGGACTCTCAGGTGCACCACAGCTTCATGCCTCTGCCACACACCTGTATTTCTCCTGTGTTTCTTTAATAATTTTCTTCAGCTCCTCCACTCGTTCTGCAGTCAGTTTCCGCACAATAACATCTTCTACAGTTTCCACAACTTCTCCCTTCTCACCACGTTTTCTCCTATAGAATAAAACGAAAACAGTTCAGACATGAAACACAGAAAAGCCCAGTTTCTCCTTTCACAAATGGCTGCTCTCTGCCACTCCTGACACAAAGATGCACCAAAAAAATAAAATCAACCTCCTTTTGCAATTTTCCTTAAATGATACTGGAAGCATATTCTAAGAAATACGTTGGGCTTGCCTGTCACCCTCATCTGCTGTACCCCGATCCCACTGTCAACCCAAGCAACAAAACTGAATTTCCTCCTTCCTGAACGCTCCTTTTAGGAGGAACACTAGCAAGTACTTTGCTGTAAAAACCAACAAGCCCACCCAAAACTGCTGCAGACTGCACTTGCTTCTGATTTTGTACTCACTTGGGGGTTTCCGTAGTCTCCAAGAGCTCTGAATATTGAGATGCACAGTGCTAAGAAGAGAAACAAAGAAAGTCAGAGGACAGCAAAGAGTCACCTTCAAATACCTATCCACAAAGCCTACAGGGCACTTATTCCTACTTCTTCAGAGCTCTAACACTTTATGAACATAGTGGACAGTCTTCTCCAGAGTTTTTCCAGGGCTATAACTTAGTGTAGCTCAAAGTGAGGAAGCATATTGACTCTTTTACTCTAGCGCTGCCCAGGCTGATCTTTGGAACAAAGCTTACGGTCTCAAGTAATGATTTAGAAATCAAAGTAAGCAACCATGACTAGAACTGTAGCTGTAATGCTTCCATCTGTGAACATAAAGCAAAAATATTCCAATGGAGAAGACAGAATAACATATCAAGGCCAGTTTCACAGCTTAACAGAAACAGTAAGCAAAATAAACCCCTCAGCTACTCCTGCTTTGATTTTCTTAATCTCTTTCTGTCCTTCATACAACAAAAATCCCAGGTGTTTGCCCAAACAGCAGGACACACCAATATACATGGGCATCCACAAATTCCTGGGGCAAGGAATTCCACAGCTTAATTACATGCCTAGTGAAGAACAATCCCTTTAGGTTTGCTTTGAACTTGCCTCCTGTTAGTCTGACTTAATAGCCTCTAAATCTTGTACTGGACAAAGCACTGAACAATTAATCCTTATTCATCCTCAACATGCCACTTCTGATGGTGCAGATGTCTGTTGAATTTGCATTACTCATCTCCTTTGTATGTTAGGGGTTCTACTTTACTTGGCCATCCCTTACAAGTAAACTGTTTTGTGTTTTTGACCACCCTTGTCTTTTTCTTAACTTTATCCAACTCTAATACAAACTCAAATTTCATTTCAGAAACAGGAAAAACTACTTAATCTGATTTAAATAAAATGGATTTAAAAAAAATGATTTTTGCTGTCTTTTTTTAAAAAAAATAAATACAGTCTCTTAGGCAGCTGTCTTACATACCTAATACAAAACTCATTTTTTTTCCAAGATTCAAATGTCAGTATTTTACCTTTTGGGAAAACCAATCAGGTGGGCGTCCTGGCTCTGCAAAAGGTTTGATAGCTCTGCTGACCGAGACCCTGCAGGAAAGAAATGGCAAGTCACTATCAACTTACCCTCTTCCCCAAGCAACATGCAGAGAAAAGATGCTGACCTGTCTTGATGTTCATCACTGAACAGCCCCACAAACACAATGAACCTGCTAAGAGGTTGTTATGTTTGGAAATTAGTCTTTGGGCTAGGACAGTAGTCCTTTGCCTAATTCCAATCAAACAACAGTTTCCCTCCCTTGCTTTGAAAAGCAAGTTTCTGGTTTCTGACACTATTACATGTCTACAGAAGCTTTAGTGAAGGGAAAAAGGCAGCAAAACAGCTACAAGCTCAGCAGCAGCGCACAGGAACCTGTTATCAAGTATCCTTCTTTACCACAAATCACCTCTTCCAACTTATGAACATGTCACTCTTTGTTCTCATTAACACACTTTCATTTTTACACAGTAGTTGCAAAACCAGCAAAAGGATTGTCAAGGTACACCTCGAATACCCCCATCTTTAATAGCCCAACTTCGTTTTGAAAAGAAAGCACATAGAAGTGTTTATGACTGGCTGCTTGCTGCCCAATGAACCGGCACGGCCCTGCCCCGGTACAGCCACCAGTGCGGTACCCGCAGTCCCGCAGGCACAGCGGCCCCGGGACAGCCCGGCGCTCCCGCTCCCTCACCAGTTCTGGTCTCCGCTGCGCATGACGGACGAGGCCAGGCAGAGCTTCTCACGGATGGACCAGGGCTCCGTGGGGCCGGCGCTCAGCAGCTTGTGCTCTGCGGGACAGCGGAAGGTGCGCGGGGTGCACTGGCGAGCGCGGTCCCGCCGGAGACCCCGCCCCGCCGGCTGGCCACGCCCCCACAGGCTAGCTCCACCCCCTCATACCGACACACCTCCCGTGGCCCCGCCCCTCCCGAGGCCCGTTGCCTCCACCCTCGCAACACCGTTGGCCCCGCCCCTTCCCCTCCGAACCGCTCAGTGCTCCTCGGGCCGTTCCCTGCCCTCCTTCCCGCTCCAGCTCCGCTACCGCGCGCCCCCACCACTCCCCCTCCGTAGCTCCCTCGCTCCCCGCCGCCCCTCCTGACAAGCCCCGCACTCACTGCCCGTCCCCGCCGCCATCTTCCCCGCCCGGCCCGAAGGAGGCGAGGCGGAACCGCGCGCAAGGCCCGCCGGGAGACGCGCGCGCGTCCCCGGGCGCGCGGACAGCCGCCCAGGCCCCGCCCCCGTTGTCCCACGGCGGGCGCTGATTGGCGGCCGCGCGGGCGCAGGCCCTTATTGGCGGAGCGGGCGGGCGGCGAGGTTTGAAACCTCAGCAGTCGGCGCCGCGCGGACGCGGGGTGGGAGCGAGGCCTTTGCGGCGGGTCGGTAACGGGAGAGCGGAGCGGGGGCGGTAGGTGCGGGCAGGCCCGTGTGTTGGTGTCTGGGGTTGTGTTGTGGGGGCGGCCTGTGTGGGGTGTCCTGAGTCTGTGTTATGTCTGTGAGGTTTTATGTAGTGGGGGGCGTGTTTGGGGGGGGGAATCTGTTATGTGGTGTCTGGTTCTGTGTGGTGGTGGGGGTGTGTGCGCCTTTGCAACGGCATCCTGTGCGTGCGCAGGGTTCCATGTGCCAGTCTGTGTTTGTTTTTGTGATAGGAGGAGCAGACTGTTTGTAGCGGGGTGCATGCATGGGGAGCAGAGCTTGGGCTCTCAGGAGCCTGCTGGAACGTTACCATATCCTTACGGTGCTGCTTTTGTTTTTGCTAGGAGCAGCGTGAGACGCCATGGCACAAGCACTTGCCTCCCCAGGGCTGTTCTCAGATGATGATGTTGCGGTGTCCCCTGTTTTTGAATCCACAGCAACGGGGTTTGGGGCTGATGTGCGCAAGGACTTGCTGTCAGAGTTCTCTGCCATCTCACCCAATCTTGAGGGCTCCCAGCAGGTGAGGCTGGAGCTCATCTGTCACAAACAGGGCAGTATTTTGACTTATGACTGCTCTGTCTCTGCATAACGGTGTTGTGATGCAGGGCCAACACAGGCTCTTCAGAAGAGGCTAGAACAAAATGTGGCATTAGGGGAAGCAGTTACTGTTAACAGCAGTGTACTACGAAGGGCGTAGTAATTGCATCTTAACACAATGCCTTGTAGTGTGGCACTTAGTCCGGGGGCTGGTCTTAGTGTCAGGTCTTCAGGTTGTTGCTCTGACTCACTAGATAAACAAAAGAAGTGCTAATGTGCCCAGCAATGCTCAAGAAGGCTTCTGGCATTGCTGGGGATTTTGGGACCTGAGAAGGGTCCATTAGTTACTGAGCGCCCGTCAGTGCAGCCACATGTGCGTTCTGTGCTGTGGTTCCTGTCGGTGTTCTGGCGGATGGTTGTGCGCCGTCTCTATGGCTCCCATGTTTAACCTGTGCTGAGTTTTGCAGGCTGTAGCTGAAGACAACAATGGAAAGTTAAAGGTGTATCTGAGAGTTCGACCTCTGAAACCTACAGAAGTGGAAAAAGGGGAAGACCAGGTGAGACACTGAACGAAGCAGGCTCTGAGCTGGTAGCCTGAGTGCCTGCTGAGAGCTGCTGTTCGCCTTTGCTGTCTGCACTGCTGTCTGTTGTAAGCCACTGCAATGATGGGTTTTTATGTGTTCTTTAGGGCTGTGTCTGCATTGAGAATTCAGAGAATCTCCTTCTAAAAGCCCCGAAAGACTCCTTCACCATGCGGAACACAGAACGTGGAGTGGGACAAGCAGCGCACAGATTCTCTTTCACCCAGGTAGGTAACTGGGACAAAAAATCCATCTGGAAGTTTTTCAAGCTTAAACCAGCCTTGCAGGTTGAAAAGCTGGCTTACTAATACACACTGATTCCAGCATGCTGTGCAAACTACGTAGTCTTGTACAGTCTTCCTACTGAAGTTTGTTTCTGCTGCTCTTTCCTCAGTTTTTCTGTTTTTAAGCTCATCCTGGCAACTTTCCTGGCAGCAAATGCCAAACTCTTGTTTTGCTTATGAGACTCTAAACACATTAGAGCCTGTAGCGATATCAGATGTTACTGGATTAAGCAAGTCAGCAGCTTGTTTTTGTAGGGGGCTTTGACTGGAATTGCTGGTGGGTCTGTTGCATGTGATGTGGGGCTTGTGGAGGGAACAAAGGTCATATCACTTGTATAACAATCAGCAGTCAAAAGGTAAGATCTACATGGGGTCATTTTTCATGCATCTCGTTTGCAGATCTTTGGACCAGATGTAGGGCAGAAATTGTTCTTTGATGAGACGATGAAGCAGGTGGTGAAGGATGTACTGAACGGGCAGAACTGGCTGGTCTATGCTTATGGCATCACCAATTCGGGGAAGACTCACACTATTCAGGGTAAGGAAAGCACAAGGTGTTGGTGGCCTTTTGAGGGAGTTGTCTGCTTCTGCATGTGAATCCTCAGCTCGCTGTTCTTGCTTCAGGCAGCCACAAAGATGGGGGAATTCTGCCTCGCTCCTTAGCAGTCATCTTCAACAGTGTGGGGGACCGGTTGTACCAAGCCATGGACCTGAAGCCGTCCCTCTCCAACGAGGTGATCTGGCTGGACAGCAGGCAGGTTCGACAGGAGGAGACCAAGAAGCAGACCCTGCTGCGGGGGGGTCTGTGGGAGGTAAGTGTGCAGCTTCTGGGCAGCTTAATAATGACAGGGAAAGGATGATGATGTACTACAGGCTCATGTTATTTTTTCCTTCCAGGAGGAACTGTTAACGCCACTGAAGAGGAGCCATAGTGCCGAATCTCAGCTCCAGGCCACCACCAGTGGCAGTTTTGACAGCGGAGTTGCTGGCCTCTCGTCATCCAGCCAGCTCACCAACCGTTCAGACAGCAGCCAGACAGAAGGTATGTCTGGAAGCCCACTGGGTGCTACCTGCTGCGTGCTGTTGGAGGATTGGGGGAAGAAAGGGCGATGGTTATTTGGGTGCTGTGTTGTGCGTAAGGGAGCTAAGGTGCTGTAGTCTCCCAGATTTTTCCCTTTGAAAGATGAGGATGTTGGGGCTGAAGAGCTTTGTACATGTCTTGCCAGCATACAAAGAGCATGCCACTGCATAGTAACTCAGACTTTGTGAAATGAAAGGTTACTTGATACCCACTTAATTCATGGGATATGGTTACTGACCAGCTGAACGCCGTGGATGGGGCAGCTGGAACACAGGGTGCTCAAGTGCTGTGTTGCTTTCAACACAGACTTTCAAGCCCAGGAACTACTAGCTGATTAGTATGGTGTGACTAAGGTAACAAAGACTAAAACTTCACTGATACTGGGAAAAGTTTCTGTGAGAAATATGCTTCACTTCTGGAGTCAAGAGCAAGTATTTTAAAAGTCCTTGCACAAAGCAGATACTGTTAAAAGAAACCTTAGTCTGTCTGACTGGCATTAATGTAGGTCCACATGAGTAGGTACACAGAATAATTTGAGTCTGGGGTGGTGTTCTTGATGAAGAAATATATCTCACTCCAGAGCTAAGCCATTCAGGTTGAACCTGTGAGAAGCTGCAATCGTGTTTTCTTTTTTCCTCCTTTTTTTTTTTTCTTCTTTTCCGCAGACCTGGGCCCTCGGTGGGCTGACTTGGATCGCATTTCACTCACCAACGCAGGAGACGTACAGTTCTCCATCTGGGTCTCCTTCTTTGAGATTTACAATGAGTTAATCTATGACTTGTTAGAACCACCTTTATCTGGCCAGAACCGCAAGAAGCAGACACTGCGGCTCTGTGAAGACCAGACTGGCAACCCCTATGTGAAAGGTAGATTCACCTCAAAGATAGATTTAGTGGCCTGCTAAGGAGACTTGAGGATTGAGTAGATGGGTGGCTCAGCAGTGATGTGCTGGGGAGCACAATGTCATCTATGGCCCCTCAGAGACCTCTGGATTACAGGAGTGCTAAACTTGTTAATGTCAAGCAAATGCAATGGTGAAGTTGGGGCTCAGATAACTAAATTTTCTGCCAGCCTCCTAATTACCCTCCTCAATCTGTGCCTGCTTTTCCAGATCTGAACTGGATCAATGTCCACGATGCTGATGAGGCCTGGAAGCTCCTGAAACTGGGTCGGAAAAACCAGAGTTTTGCTAGCACCCACATGAACCAGAACTCCAGTCGCAGGTCTGGAGGGGGGATGTTCTGAAAAACATCCAAGTCTGAGGGGCTTTTAAAGGTTGCATTCCCTTTTTAAAGTATCTGCATGATTCTTTATAGTCACAGTGTCTTCTCCATTCGGATTCTGCACTTGCAAAGAGGTGGCAGTGAAACTGTTCCAAAAATCAGCGAGTAAGTTTCATGCTCTCTATGATTTTGGGGGAGTTCTCTCTGGGCTTAATTTCCCTGTCTCTTTTGTTATGAGGATGGGAAGTATCTTGAGGAAGGTCTTGTTGAAAGTATTTGCAATGTCCCACATTTAAGGGATGTAGTTATCTGGAAAAGGGTTGTCTCAGTATCTGGGAAGTGGCTGTGCTGACTGGTGAAGGATCTTTGAACTCAACATCACAAAGCTCGTGTTGTTGTTACCTTGTGTATCCACCACACTTAGGGTGGACCTTTCTGTCCAGCAATAGCACATACACCCCAGAAGAGCTTTCTGTCCCCTTATGGGTGAGCTGGGAAGATAAGCATGGTAGATGATCGCAGGGTATCTTGAATTGTAAACCTGGATAGAATAGGATAAACCTAGTAGGTCATGTGAATATTGCCCGTGTTCTCTTCAGGTTATCCCTCTGTGACCTGGCTGGCTCAGAGCGCTGCAAAGACCAGAAAAGTGGAGACCGAATGAAAGAAGCAAACAACATCAACACCTCCCTGCACACGCTGGGTCGCTGCATTACTGCCCTCCGCCAGAACCAGCAGTCCAAGTGAGCAGCTAGAACCCTGCAGGGAGTGAGTGTGTGGGGAAGCTGTTTTGTGTTCCCTGGGCTCACTCTTGTCTCTCCCCACAGGTTGAAGCAGACTGTGGTTCCCTTCCGGGACAGCAAGCTGACCCGTGTGTTCCAGGGTTTCTTCACTGGACGGGGGCGCTCTTGCATGATAGTCAACATCAATCAGTGTGCATCTACGTATGATGAAACTCTCTATGTAGCCAAGTTCTCGGCCATTGCCAGCCAGGTAAGTCGCACACGAGGATCATGGCACACTCAGACGCATCTTGCTTCTGTGGGAACGGGCCCCTTTCCATCACAATGCAGGGGGAATGCTTGTGAGCCTTCCCTGTACTTCTCCAGGGGATTATCACCTTTACAGTTATCTCCAGGTTCTGCTAAACTGAAAGAGAAGCTCCATGTTTAAAGACTACACAGTCTCAAGGCTTTGTGGATGAGTAACGATGGCCTTTTCCCCTTCAGCTTGTCCAGGCACCTCCCACAAAGCTGGGACTTCCATCCATCCAATCAATCATCAAAGAGCACAACAGGCGAACCAGCCAGAAACTAGAGGCAGTGGCAAAGGAAGAAGTGGAATCAGAAGAAGAGAGTGAGGATGAAGCAGATGTCTCCATGTATGAGAAGGAGGTGAGTTGTGATTTGTTTTACAGCCCCTATTGATATAAGGGCAAGGACATGACTGTTAGCGTGAGGCTGCAGCTTGGCACTATACCAAGAGATGACAGAGAACATCAGCTGAGGACCCAGGAAACTGGGAATCCATGAGGAAAACATTCCAAAGTTGGTCTAAATCTGAAGCACATGCTTCATTTGGGATCACTTTGTCATCTGTGGAATAGAGAGAGTAAGAAGAGCTTGGGTGCAGACCTAAAATCCCTACTCTGCAAGGGAAATCTAGTGATCAGAAAACATGCAGAACAGATGGCTAATTAGAGGAAAAATAATCACACTTCCTAGATACTCTAAGTGGGCAGCTGGAATAGCTGAAGGTTTGAAGTCGTACACACAGAGACTTGAGTTGTAATGTGTCGAGGTAGCAAATGCAGGTCGAGCCCTGGGTGCTGCAGCAGGGGAAGCTGCTCTGGAGATGGCTCCATCTGGAGCGCAGTGGTGTCTGAGCCACCTCATGGGGAGGAATTAAGAGCAAACCTGGCAACCTCTCTTTCCAAGTGATTAAAAGAATCTCAAAGCCAGATCACCCCAGCCTAATAAGGGATCACCTAGTTTATTCTACGTCTTAATTCTGTTTGTGCAGTGTGGGCAATGCAGTTTGCGTCATTCTTGCAGGACTTGTTGCGTATAGTGGAAGCTGCACGAGAACTTCTGGTGAAAGAGCGGCAGGAGAAGCTGCAACTAGAAATGCGTCTCCGTGAGGAGATCTGCAATGAGATGAAGGAGCACATGCAGCAGAAGGAGCAATGGTGCAGGTACAATATATGCTGACCTCCCTTTGTTCAGGGTGAGCTACAGTACCAAGAAGTGCCAGACCCTGACATGGAGTTGTTTGTTCTCTTTGTAGCCAACACGTGGATGCTCAGAGGGAGCTGCTGGAGGAACTGTATGAGGATAAACTGAATAACCTGAAGGAATCACTGACTGACTATTACCAGGAGGAGATCCAGGTTCGTTCAGGGCAAGGCAATACCATCGGGAAAGTGGGAGGGGACACGGGGTACTTGAGGTGACTTGAATCTTTGCTTTTTGTGACATTTTTGTGATATAATTTGATAGTTTGATCCACAATTTCTGCTTCTTGTCTACTGCTTTATGTAGCTCACTAGGCTTTCTAATTTTCAGCCCTCCATCTGGAAGCTAACGTGCAACCATTCTGACTTCTCTGTTCAACATGATTCTCTCCTGCCCCTTACTCTTTTTGCTAGTGGTTTGCTTTGCACTCTTCAGGTTAACACGAGTTCTGTGAATTTCTGTTCTTAATCTTAGTTGTGAAGATGGGTGTGGGCCTGTCAAGATTTTTTCTTTCTATGGCATTTGCGTGCCTGCTGGGACTTGGTGCAGACCTCTCTGAAGATGATAACTCTTAAAAAAAACCACCCCTTCTCTTCAGAGGCTGGAAAAAAGTGGTTTAGGCTCCCAGGAAATGGGTTCAGTGTTTTCACTTAAAGGACATTAAAGGCTGGTCCAACATGTGAAGTGTGTGACTGAGAGAGTCCCCAGGAAGACGTTGAAGGTTTCAGAAAAACTGTTAAGAAAATGTTGTTGAATATTTGAACAAATTTGTTTTTTAAGGAGCGCGATGAGAAGATTGAGGAGCTCCAAACTGCTCTGCAGGAGGCAAAACAAAAACTGGAGAGCCTGGATACTAAGCCAAAGGACTCAGGGCAAGGCTTGCGTCGATCAAAGAGAGTGGCTTCCTCCTCCGCTCTGCAGCAGGAGCTGGTAGATGCTAAAGCCAAACTGGAGCAATGTCAAATGGAGTTAAATACTGCAACAGCAGGTAAGGCAGCGATGCTGTACTGGTTCTGTACTGTGCTCGAGCAATCCTTGTAGAGGGTTAGAGGTACTTTTTTCAGTAGGGTACAGTGGATTCAGACATCCTGAAACTACTGTTCTGAGTTGTAGATGATGGGAATAATGTGCTGGATGGGCAGCATTTCACTTAATTTTCACATGAAAATGGCCTTTAGGGCAGGATTATCTCCCTGTTCAAATTCTAAAGTCCCTTTGTGTAACCAAAGGGGAGAAGCCTGGAATGTTTGTGCATGTCTGCACAAAGTCCCAGCTTTTCTAAGCTTGCCTGTGGCAGCTTATCTCAAGTGAAGTCCTGACTTCAGAACAACTGAAAGCTTGTGAATGTCCTTCTGCTCACTACTTTTTGTCTGTTTCTAGAATTGCGCAAGTACCAGAAATTACTGGAACCGCCTCCCTCCGCCAAACCCATTACTGTGGATGTAGACAGGAAGCTGGAGGACGGACAGAAGGTAACTCCACCTCTGTTACAGAAAGGAATGCTTGCAGGGCAAGGTGGTTGCCTGTTCAAGCAGTGTTTGGAGCTGCTGTCTCCAGGTTTTTAAACAAATGGTCAATATTGAAATGGGTCTGTTGAAAACAAACCCTCACTAGAGATGTGGTATCTGTGAGAGATGTTGGTATCAGTGATGCTGGTGTACTGCACTCAGAGGGATCCTCCCTCATCTGCATCTCTGGAGTGGCTTTGTTTGCAGAGCGATGTCACAGCCAGCTGTTGTATTAAAATTCTTTCTCCTGTAGAATGTCAGATTGCTGCGTTCAGAATTGCAAAAACTTGGGGAGTCTCTTCAGTCTGCGGAGAGGGCGTGCTGCCACAGTACGAGCGCAGGGAAACTTCGAGAAGCCCTATGTACATGCGACGACATTCTAGCTAAACAGGTAATGTCTGTTTTATTGTGGGTTGCACAGAGGGATTTAGTTTGCACTTTGCCATAATCAGCAAAACAACCTAGGTTCTTGCAGCTGCAAAGAAAAATGACTTATCTAGCCAGACACCATTTATTACATTAAGAGAACTATACTGTTAATTTTTTCAATGGCTGAGGTCAGGCTTCATATTTAACTCTCCAAAGGAGACCCCAGTGGTTCCCGTCAGTTAACTGAGAGCTTGCACTTACAGCAGGAGAATTCAGAGTTCTTATTTCATTACCCACTTCACTTAGTCACAGTTGCTATGGCAGCACACTTACAGCAGGATGGATTCAGCTTTTTCCTACCCTTACGGTTCCTATTTTGCCATTGAACTGCTACACTGACAGTAGAAGCTTTTATGCACAGCCTTATTTAACACACCAGTCAGTGAATTTTGGCACAGGCAGTTTTTCCTCTTCAGTTCATAGCAACCAGGGAGTGAGGCAACTTGTCATATCTTTACATATTGCTTTCTCTTTCTCAGGACCAAACACTGGCAGAACTGCAGAACAACATGATGCTGGTAAAACTAGATCTGCGGAAGAAAGCGGCTTGTATTGCTGAACAGTACCACACCGTGCAGAAGCTCCAGGCTCCTCCAACGTCTGCCTTAAAGAAACGGTTCTGTGCCAACAGGGAAAACCTACAACCTACTCAGCCTCCTGGTAAAAGGCCCTTTCTGCACAACCTGCTGACCCGCTCGGCGGCCCGGCCTGGGGCTGGCAGGGGCTGGCAGCTTCGTTCAGTTGCTCTATGACTTTCTGCAAAGAGATCCCTGCCCCACCATCACTGGAAGAGGTGGCAAATGAAATATAATAGCATCATTTTTATCTTTGTGTGCTTGTTTATTGTCATTGTAGCTGTTGAGAGCTTACGTAAACATTTTTGGATATGTATAGTTAAACTTTTAATTGATACCAAAGTGGACAAACGACCTTTTGTCATTTAAACACTACAATGAGGAAAGTCTTGAAATAGAAAACAATGCAGATGATCATACTTGTTTAACAAAGGGACAAGTTCTCATCTTCAACTATGTTGGCACAAAATTCAAAGTAAGTTCGTAAGATCCTCCTTGGCAGATATCTTCCCTTCCTTGAATTATAATCCTTTATTAAAGTATACGCGTTCTAGGCTAGGGCGGCTCTTTTGGATCTTGGCTTGCAATTCTGGCTCCAAGGATGTAACAGGCATAGAACTAAGCAAAAGAAACAGTAAAATGGTTATATATAACAAGCACTTGAATGTAAAATATGATGGATGATGCATCTAGTTAAACTGCATTGTGAAAAAAGTGTTCAGATCTTTAACTCCCTGTGAAGGAATTGTGCTTGCAGACCTGGGCCAATGAATCTCTGCTTAAAAGGCAACAAGATATTCTGTAGAGTCAAGAAACAGCTGTTGCTGCTACCATGAGGGTGGAGGAATCTACTCAGTTGCTTGTTTGTGTTGCCAGCAACAACCTCTTACCTTCCTCAAGGTGTTTTAAATATGCAAATACATTATATTTAATTAACTTACTGCCTCATTTTCTTGAATAAAAGGTTTATTTTTATAGGAGTCATCTCACAGTAAAGTGAACTAAGCTGCCAGGTCACTTAAAACAGCTGCAGTTTCTTTAAATCCAGTTTAAGGTCTAATCTTCCTGTGCAGAGCCCTGGGTGAAATCAAGAACTGTCCCACACTTGCTGTGCTTGTTGGTCAAGTCTGCTCCAGGTGGCCTAATGACACTTATTTCCTGCAATTCTCTATTCTGTGCCAGGTGGGGAAAGGGATGGTGCCAGACTGCTTTGCTGTACTCCATTAAAGCAGATGAGAATTGGGTATTGTTTCCTGAAAGCCAAAAGCTACTTTAGTTGCTTGCTGTTTTGATGGATTTGGCTGCAGTTTGTATTGTTTAAGCTACATTTGGCAGCTTCTTCAGTTTGCACAACCACTAATGATATGGGAGGGACAGCTTAGTTGAATTTAAGACCCTCTTCATATTGCAAATTGAGCTGAATTTATTTATAGGTAACCCGTCCACATTTAATTATGGTTTCAGCTATGATGAATAGTCTTTCCAAGACAGTTTTTGGTACTCAGTTATTTGTATGTAGACAAAACTCTTTCTGGAAAAATACTAATCAAATTACAACTAAGCATGTACAGTCAAGTGCTGTTCTGTATAACCAGAGGAGTTTCCTACTAAAAATAAAATGGACTCTGTATTTAATGAAGCCATAACCTTACCGGACATGAATGTATCGCTTAGGCTACATCAGTCTTTTTTGATGAATAATTCCAGTGTTATCAAGCTCATACTTCTCTGCTTGCAATAGCATCGTTAAACTACTCACACAAATATCTTGTTCACTCTATATAGCTGCATCTCAAGCTGCTGGGACTTTGTAAATAAACCATTATATATTACTGATGAGTAACAGAATTATTCCTTTTCTGAATATTCTCAAGTTTATCACACTTGTTGTATGGGAATGGAGACTCTGTGCTCCAGGAGGCAATGACCACTTGTTTCTGTGTTTTTGTGGTACCATGCATGCATCTCAGAGTGTAACATTAAAGAATAATGTAATAAAATAATACATACCTTTTTTGAGGAAACAGTGCACAACACAGGGGTGTTGCAAACACAAGACTAGAGGAGACAAAAATGGGTTTAAAATATTTAGGGTGCTAAAAGAAAATTCAAGCCCCTTAGGCATGGTCTTCTAGGAGCTTTTTGATGTATACAGTGAGGTGAAGTTTTACAAAGTGCTATGTAACCTTTATTTCTCGCTGCATTATACCTGAAATCATTTACTTATTATGTAGTACTACATGTACCAATACCATGCTTACAAATGTGTATAAAATTATCATTTGATGGCCTTTCAGCGGTTTGCATTGGTGTGTACGGCAACATAAAATGCTGGACAACAGCAAATAAAACTTTCCATTAAACAAACGTTTCAAGAGCTGGATTCCAATTATTTCTGGAGGTAGCAGCCAAAGCACCTTTTTAAATGCTACAGGTTTATGTGTTTTTTGTGTGACGGTGTTTTTTTCCACTCCCTTTCTCTGACCGCCCCCCCCGCCTCTGCTTTTCTTGGCTGCTTCTTTATCACTAATGGCTTTTAAAAAATACGGTATTATCAGTTACAGATATGCAAGCGAAGTCACTGCTGTAGTTTCCTTAACTTCTCAGCTCAGTGGAGAAACAAATAATTTCTCACAAAGTGCAAACCTTGCTACTTCCTCCAAAAAAACCTACAGGTATATCTTAAAATAGCAGACGCAGCTCAAAGAAATCACTTACCAGAATCCAACTAATCCAACTTGAATAGGAGCACTCATCCAAGGAAACCGCTGTTGAAAAGAAACCACACACAGTGAGCAGAGTGTCTGTCTTATCTCCCTGCCCCTTCCCACCTTCCTGGAGCTCTCGTAAGAGAAAAATTGCACCTAAAAGACTCCTGGATGTGATGAAGGCAAAACAATTACCAACACTCCTTAAAGCTGAGCTCTGGTTTGAGAGCTTTGAAAAGTTATAAGAAAATTCCCAGTGGTATCAATGTATGCTGTTATCCTGAGTGAGCGGCCCTTAGAAATGACGACAGGTGGTTGTTTTACTCACGACCTGATCCCAAGTGCGTTGGTCACTTGTTTGTGTTGCACAGCCCGCAGCAGCTGCAAGCGCAGCCCAAGTCTGGAGCAGCGCTGCAGGTACCGGGCTCAGGGAGTTCTGCCTGGGCATCCCAGCCAAGAGCCAGGGCTGGTTACAGCTCCTGTCCCTCCAGTGACATCGAACAGTTTTAACTTGCAACTGGAGATTTTCTATGTGAGCTACAGCAGCTGCAGCCACCAAGCATGAATAAGGGAGTGTCAAGGAAGAACGTAAGTCTGCCTCTTTTATCCCTTGTCTTGTGATCTGGCGTACAGGCACTTGCCCCCGTAGCACAGTCTGATACACTCCAGTTCGGTAAGAATTCACCTCTTATTACAGGAAAAAATGGTAGAAGAATTGGGGTAACAACGCTGAAAAAACAACAAGCTATGGATGCATTTTTAGCATACTCCTCATTACCATGACTTTTGCAGAACTTGAACATTCGCCAAGAAATACGATAATTTTCTTGTAGGCCTTTAAATGATCGAGGAATCTACCCCCCCATGTTAAGAATTTTAGTTGAAATTAATGACTACAGAAACAAAACCAGACCTATTTAAATGACACCGCTGCAATGGCCCATTGCTACAATAAAATCAGCGTCTCCAGTAAGCAGGACACACAACTGCTACGACAATGTGAAGTCGAATTTAAAGCAAAACAGCTAATGAGTTAAAAATCACATGTTACAGGGGATGATGCTTACAACAAAGATGATGTTTTTTTTCTGCAAGAAGTATTTCTCAAGATGTAGAAGTTAAAGGGGAAACTGGTGAACAAAAAATGGGGCACTATTTGAGAGTAGAAATAGAAGGGAATTTAGAAAGCTGGGTAGGACAAAGCTTGGTGTTAAGGAAGGTTGCAGCAGTGTAAGAAGCATGGAAAACAAGCCTGAGGGAGAAGAAATCCTGTAGAAGACTTTTTTTTTGCCCTGGAGTCAATGTGCAATCCAGAAATGATCGCGGGAGGAGGTGTGGAATTCAGCAATGACCTGCAACAATAGATCAAAAATGGAAAAAGGCAGCAATAGCAACAAGGATGAAAAGGGACTGCAGTGCTCGCCTATTCTGGCGTTCCACTAAACCCACCTTTGTTTGACTCTCAGCTGAGATAAAGTCACTCAAAATGCTTTACATTTTATACATTGGGACAGATCAAGACGAGATGGTGTGACTGGCCATGGAAGGGATATAGGACTGCGGCATCGGGAAATGCTACACGTGTTTGGGAACACAAATCAAACCGGGCTGCAAATGACTTCAGACTCTGAGGACAGCTAAGGGAGAGCGAAGCTATATGTTTAAGCACGAGCATGGGACCCGATGTACATAATACAAAAGCCCCAAATACGATTTTATAACTGCAAAGAGTGCTGGAGGGTGTCATGAGAATAATAGATGGTTTCATGCCTTGATCAGAGTTGGTCGTAAATCTGAAGGAGAGAGAGGTGTCTGCTAGCACAGACAATGCAAACGGCAGCTGTTTCATGTGGTGGAGCATTTTTTGCCAAGGTACTTGATATGAGTTACAGCCTTTTCCAAGAATGTCACCAGGCTGCATTAATCAGCGAAGATGGTGAGGTGAAACCCTAACACTCGGAGGTCAATATTAAGAATTGGAGTTGCCTACGGAACAATGTAAAACAAGTGCAGTCTGTACATCCCTATGAAGAGATAAAGTGGAGAAGTACAAGGCAGCAGAAGAATTTACTGTGTTAGGGATGTGTCATTTACCTCCAGGAGAAGGCAGTTCCTGATGAACTAGGATTTAATTTCCAGATGTCTTTATGGCATCTTTAGCGCTTAGTGCAAACAGAGAAAATGAAGAAATGATAATTAAGCAAACAAAAGCCACAAGGAGAATCAGCTTTTTTCTAAATGCTTCCTTTCATTGTTGAGTCTCAAAATCTGTCAACTTTCCACTATGCCTGTTTTTAAAAAAAATGAATAAATGGAATGACAGTTAAATTAGGAATGCATGGAGGACTCTAAGGCATAAGACATTCAGGAATGACACTTAAAAAAAAAAGGCTCTATTCTAGTTTTGTAACAGTTTTCAACACATATTTTAGTTGCAGACTAAGAGACCTCAAGGAGTTTGTTTGAAGGATATATGAGAAAATTTCTGAAATCAACTTGAATGTTATTATAACCCAGCATGTAGAACAGGAGAGAAACAGTAGCTGAACCTCTAAGAGTAGTTACATAAATTAAACCTTAATGTTGATTGGAATCTTCAGAAGTTTCTATGGTTCCCTGTAACTAAAATAAATCTATAAAAGCTGTGCCTCAGAGCAGGGTTGTTTATGGATCCTTCAGTGGGTTCTGCAAAGAGCTACTCAAGTGTGTGACAACAGAGATAACAACCAGACATGATACAGCCCGACCAAGAACCACGACAGCGGGTAACCGCACAAAAGGCAGCCAAGGCCACTGCTGAAACATATCGCAAAAGCATGTATGTGTATATATATATCTGTATGTATATATAAAATACTTTTTGAAGTGAAGAAGTAGTTAGATTCTTTTTGAATCAACAAGGATGTGCTCGTGTTCTAAAACAATTCTTGAGTCAATTTCTAGCAACACCTTCCTGGAAAACTTTTAATTAATGCTAACGTTACCATCAAAATGTCCTCGTGCGAAACAATGTCAGAATATGGAGAACTAATAGCGCTACGTAACCTACATCTTATTTCAAATATCAGAGGATGATAGCCTGCTATCACTGAGACCAGCATTCCAGAGGCACTTGTTTCTCTTTATCTTACTGAAGAACACAATTCTGTTGTCTTTGTCATTTCACAACCACTTGACCATTGTCTGGCCACGTGTGTTGCTCAAAAGGCTTCGCCACGTGTACGAGAATTATTTCCCAGAGTGATGGTGCGCAAAGCAAAGGGAAAGGAGTTAGTAAAGCGTTCTGTGGATGGTGCTGGAGTTGTGCGAATGGGATGGTGCTTCTGAGACCTCCAGAAGACATGCAGAAGCTGCTTGTTAAAAATGCAGCTCATTCCTTAATGGTTTTAATACTAATCTCTACCGAGTGTTACCACTGACTACCTGCGGAGCAGGGTTGCACCTGAACTCACAGTCTCTGATGCTGAGGGGGAGGAACAGATGAGCATAAACGGTCATGATGGTCCCAAAGACCAGTGAGAAGTCACTGAAGAAATCGCTCATTTTTGCTGATCTGAAAAATTCACAACACCCTTATATTGATTATGCCACACAAAACCAATAGATACTTGTCTCCAAACTCTGAGAATTGCTGCAACTTCTTCAGAAAACTTATTTTCCAGTTGAGTTGATAGCATTTGTGACATTTCTCCTGTGTCAAATACATATAAAATCATCTTTGCTCTAAATTTACAAATTCTTTCCTTTTTTAAACAAGGGTTAATATTCTGAGTAATACATTAACAAGAACATAACAGTATCACAAACTGCTTAAAGCCAGGCTGCAAACAGGGTGTGGGTCAAAAGACATCGGCAATTAAGAATTAGCTACATCAGCACAGGGCTCTTCAGGCTGCAGGCCGTTTATTGGGATGCACCAAGCAGCACACACTGGCTTTCACGCTAAAACTCAACAGCCACATTTCCCAGTTTTATATTCCGAGCACCAGCATTTTCTGCTGTCAAGGGGGGGGAAAACAGCAAAGCACTTCAGGAAGAAAAAAACCCTAAAATTGGAAGATATTTGGGACCTCTTCGCAATGTTTATCCACTAATACAGAAGCACTTTCCATTAACGTATGTAACTGGGTAATCTAACTCTGCATGAGAAGAATGAAAGGCAGAAATAATAAGAAATAGAATTTAAATATCTTAGAAAGCTTTGTCTTAGATAAAAGGAGGTGACTTCCCCTGCTTGTCCTCCTGGTCCCCACCCAAACCAGTTTTCCAAGCCAGGGTCTGGAAACTCAGACTGCGCTGTCTGTTCCTGACTTTTTCCAACAGGAAGGAGACGACTGTTTGCCTGGAGCAGCGCAAGGAAATCAGTCAGGGATATCAGCTGGGGAAGATGAAACTCCCTTTACTGGTAAAGGATTATAGGCTTTGTCATCTGAATATTATTTCTCTTGTGTCAGACAATCCTACAATTCATTTCATTATTGTTCTTTTCCCTCTCATGCACACACAGTCCATAATGTTGATTTAATCCATATATTTACTAACACTGCGTGTCTGACTTTTTACACTACTTCAGTATAAACAGAATACAGCAAACATGTAACCTTTCATGATGCATGCCCATTCTATGCACTTACTCATAGAGTAAACGTTAAAGACTCATTTTCAAAGGAGATTTTTACCATCGTTGTTCCCAAAGTCAAATTGCTCCTACAGCAGCTAAGCAAAGTTACTGACATCTTGACAAGAAAAGCATTATTACAATTTTCAATGTTTTTTTCTAATAAACTCTATTACAAGTCTCAGCTCAAGGAAGGTTTACTTACTATTTATTAGGAGGGACTCTGTATTTTAAGAACAATTATAAAAATAATACAAAGTTCATATTATCTTAATGTCATTTTACACTGTGATTAAAAGAACCAAGCTATTTCTGGCTAAGAAAGGCATAAAGAAAGCAACAGCTATAAAGCCAGCTCTGTAGTGATGTCCTCCCAAAGTGTTTGGGAGGCAAATATGAAGACTAAGAACATTTGAAATTCATGAAAATATTAACTTAGAATATGAAATACATACACATAGATTATCTAAGACTAACCTTTAAAAAGGCTCTCTTTTCCAATGCATTCATTATGAAGGGAGGAATTGCTGCAAATGAAGGAAAAAAAAACACATTAACCTCGGAGAAAAAGGCACTTGGTTTACATTTTCTGCTAAGATCAACTAATAGCGTAACACAATTTTCACAGCCTTTTGTGATTAATTGAGCTTTCATTTCACGTTGTGCCAATCCAACATACTGGATTGGTGTTTACAGAAGTAAATTCTCCCAATAAGCAAAACTTCTAATTTCACACATAACTAAACCTGAGCTTAGCAACTTGGCACTGCTCAAAGCACCTGCCCTTCACTAAACTAATTCCACTCAAGCAGAATTTGTTACATTTCCTTTACTACATGTATCTTTCTGCAAAAGCATCCCAGGAACTCTTCCCATGTAACACACTGTGATGTTTTCACAGTAAGTAATGTGCATTTCTTTGTAGAACTTCTTAACCGAAATGTAAATAGTGCCTGCATAACTGTAAGATAACTTGGCTGCTAAGAAAAATCACTTATATAGAATTTAAGATCTCTTTCACATTAGTGATAGTCAGTTATTCTTACCCATGCCAGGAGCAGCCATAAGAACCCTTGATAAAACCACCTGGGCAATCGCCTGCTGAGCTGCTTTTGTTGATTCACCCAACCTGTTCCCTTTCTCATCCGTGACAGGGATTCCAAACTTGAGTTCCCTGTTGATTAAGGGGTAAAAATCAAGCACTGATTGACATGCATTTATCCACCTTTTTTTTTTTTTAAAGTCTTTCTCCCCTTAAAACTCTAAATTAAAAGAATTAAGGTTTTTATTTTATTTTCAAATCAGTCTGTTTGAAACACTCTTTGGCAAAAAAAATTTAAAAGGCAGTGAAAAATCTGGTGAAAACTATGTTGAAAAGCAAACAATTGAGTATTTGCAACAGCAAATGTAACTAGTCCTACATTTATCCAGCCCTAAAATTACATTCGGCCCTTTGAAGGCAACCATGAGGCTGATGTGGCTCCTGGTGAAAATGAGTTTGACACCCTGTTCCAGATCGAGTGATATTAGTTCTTTTTCCTACCTTTGTCTCATCAGTGGAATATTAATGCAGTTCGCTGAAGCAACAGCAGCAAAAGGACCAAACCGTGCTATAAGAGGCGAGGCATGCTGTAAAACATGGGAAAAAAAGAAAAATAATTACATAATTATTTTCTTTCCCAAAGGTCATACTAAAATGCTTCATGTGCTAATGATAGACCAGGCTTATTTCTTTTAAATTAAAATTCAATGAAAACTCACTGGTGAGGCAGAGGCAAAGCAACAAACAAACAAGACGTAAGTCAGATACTTCTCTCAGAGTGAGCAGTGGCAGGAGATTGGCAAAACCAATCTTAATTTAGTAGCATCACTGCAGGGCACTGTCAGCTTCTCAGTACGCCTGTCAGCACAACAGCAACACTGAACACACCTCAGCTTCACTGTCTCTGCTGGCAAAGTGTGCTGGTTTGGCTGGGATACAGTTTATTTTCTCCACCGTAGCTGGTATGGGGCTATGTTTTGGATTTGTGCTGGGAACAGGGTTGATGACACAGGGATGTTTTGGTTACCGCTCGGCACGGCCTCACACAGCGTCAAGGCCTTTGCTGCTGCTCACATCACCCACCAGCGATGGTGGGAGAGGACAAGATGCTGGGAGGGGACATGGCCAGGACCGCTGACCCCAACTGACCAAAGGGATGTTCCACACCATGGGAGCTCATGCTCAGTAGGGGGAAGAAGAAGAAAGGTGGGGATGTTTGGAGTGGTGGCGTTTGTCTTCCCAAGTAATTGTCGCACGTGCTGGAGCCCAGCCTGCCCATGGGAGGCAGTGAACGAATCCTTTGTTTTGCTTTTCTTGCACACAGGGCTTTTGCTTTAGTTATTAAACCGTGTATCTCAACCCATGAGTTTTCTCACTCATCTGATTCTCTCCCCCAGACACCCGGGGGGAGTGAGCAAGTGGCTTTGCATGGAAAGACACCGGCTGCGGAGACTGTTCATTGGGTCAGTGTCTAATACGATCTGAATTACTCTGATTAGAACAGTCTCTCAAATAACTTGTCCATCCTATACCACTCAGTATATTAAAGCATAAGCAGAGGTGTAAAAAATACATTATTGCTGTGTTGTCGTGTCTTTTTGTTTTGTAGAGGATCTTTTTTCTTGATTGTTTTGTGCACTTGTTTAAAGAATTTGAGTTTTCTGCATTTAAGAGTGACACCTCCTTACAAGTTCTTCAGCCAGTCCAGGGTAGGCATCCACATTTGCAGAAATGATACTGCACCTTAAAACCGCACCCTATATAGTTTATAGGATAATGAGTCCACATTGTTGTAATTACATATCCACTGCAATTAACTTTCAAGGGCTATTAGATACTCTAACATACAAAAAGAAATGGCAAAAAAGGCACCTTATTATATACAGTTTGTATTAAAACACAAGGCTCTGTGATATACATATAAAACCACATACAAGGAGCAAAAATAAGCTTGGGATCTAAAGAAGGGAGCTGCCAAAAGGCATCACAACTAGTTACTGGGAGCTGTGCATGACACAGATACACAGGGGGAGAAATGAGCACGTCATAGAACACCAAAGTCTAGTTCAGAATGGAAAAAAATATCAGCAATACCTTTGTCAGGGCATTAAGTCCTAAAGCTGTTGCGACAGCACCTGTGGTAGCAGAAACATAGGCTGTTCCCAGCTGGCTAAAATAAAAAGAAAAACATTTGCACATGCACAACTACATTTATGTCACTTCAAAAAATAATTACATTTTACATTTGTAGTTATACCTTTCAAAAGTTAAGAAGTAGACCTTTCTTTGATACTGCAATAAGATATGGATGGAAGATTCAAACGGGACACTGCTTCTCTTTCACTAGCAGCAAAAACTCATGTGCAAGCAACATTTTAACATGGAGTGAGGTTCTGCTGGTTCTGTGTCACTATCTGTCCAGCACCGTCTCACGTGCCTGAACAAGCACCTTGAAGATTTAGTTCTCTACTTAATTTCTAACTTGCTTACAGTAATAAAATCAGTTTGCATTTCTAAGGCCATGTCTACAATAGTAATTAAAATCAACTGTACCAAACCCCATACTTGTAGATTACTCTTAACTGCTTATGATCAAGGTGGTTGGGCTTATCTTTTATGGCAGAAATGGAGTCCTTGCCTCCATCATTCTCAGACTTCCCACCTGCACATATCAAATTAATAATAAGCAGACACAGAAAAACTTATCCCTCTGTCACCTCACACTTCAAAGCCCAACCACGTTCCAGTACACGAACGAGCAATTTGTAAACACATCACAAGTATCTGGTTCAGTGTCTGACCTGACAGTAATTGGGGCATCACCGCTCCTGTTCGTGTAATTTACTACAGCATTGAAGGACTGGTTAATCCACTGCCAGAAAACCACTGCTGGTGTTGTCCTTGAAAGGAGAAACAATTATTATTGAAAATATAGTTGAATCAACAGTATAGAAAAATGACAGCAAACCAAGAAAAGCAAGTTCAAGCAGTAATCACGCAGAGGTTCTAGTTTATCTGAACAAAACAATACTGCCAATGAGTTACTGTCTTAACAATGAAAGTACAAGCTACTTCTAAGAATAGAATTTAAAAGCATTGTAATTAAATAGCAAGGTTCACTTGGGACAAAGGTTTGTTGTAATAATGAAAGCATCATAGCAAACCTCTCCATAAAAAAACACACAGAGGAATATGAAACTGTCTAATTTCTATGGTACTTTTCCAGCGTTATTATTCCCTTGCAGTCTGCTAGTTCTGTTGGAAGCTCCATAAGTGACTGAGAAGTGGATTTCAGAGAGAGGGTTTATCTTCTGTGTTTTCAAAAAGCCAATACGATGCCACTGTTTTAGTAAATCCCTATGACATTAAAACATCCAGTTGCATGTAGAACCAGATAAAAAGCAGCAGCGCAGGCTGGGATCCACCTGTCTGGGTAGCAGCTCTGTGGAAAGGGACCTGGGGGTCCTGGTGTACAACACGCTCAACATGAGTGACCAGGGTGCTGCTGTGGCAAAGGGAGGCAAGAGGACGCTGGGCAGCATCAACAAGAGCGTGACCAGCAGAGGTAATGAAGTCATCAACCCATTCTACTCAGCATTGTGTTCAGTTTTGGTCCCTGCTGTGCACAAAGGATGTGGGCAGGCAGGAGAGGGCTCAGAGAAGGGCTGAAAAGATGATCCAAGGACTAGGAAGCTGCCACGTGAGGGAAAACTGAGAGAACCGGGTTTGTTCAGCCTTGAGAAAAAGAGGCTGAGGGGAGATCTTATCACCATGTTCCAGTATTTAAAGGGTGGCTACAAAGAAGATGGAGATTCTCTTTTTACAAGGAGTCACATGGAAATGATGAAGGGCAATGGGTACAAGTTACTCATGGGGAGATTCCGATTGGACACAAGAGGGAAATTTTTCACAATCAGCCATTGGGATAACCTTGCCAGGGAAGTGGTGGATCCCCCAACATTGGAAACTTGTTAAGATTCAGTTGGACAGGGCGCTGGGTCGTCTTGTCTGGATTATGCTTTCAACGAGAATGGTTGGACCAGATGATCCTGTGGTCCCTTCCAACCTGCTGTTCTGTGATTCTATTATTTTTTTTCTCTTTCCCTGCTACTGCAGTGCAGAGGATGTCCAAAGAAATCAATGTCTTCCAAGCTAATAAATCCCCTAGTTTTGAATCTAAGTGACTCTACCAATAATACAAATAAAAGGTTTGTAGCTCCTACAAATATTAGAGGTAATAACAGAACAAGCATAAAAGAAAAACCAATTAACAGGAAGCAGTGCTTAAGAATGGGCAGCTGTACTGATGCTTTATTTGTATTCTCAACTCGACTTTTCTAAACACAGACACACATATATATGCACCGTTCAAAACGGCTGTGCCTGTCTGCAGCACGAGTAAAGAATCTGTAAAATTCCATCAACAAAAATGCTGGGTTTATTTCCTCTGCACCTCCCACCAGTTCTTGCTATCAAAGTGTTGTGTCACAAACATGTTTCTAACACGGATTCTACCAACAGATGATGCTGTGGACTTCACCGTATTGGTGATTCAAGAACTACTGAGAAAATGGCAGGATCAAACAGGAGCTGGAGAAGAAACTCAATGACCGATGGACCGAAGCGTACAGATCACTCACTTGGCAGACAGAACATCCTACATGGCAGATCTCTAAGACCAGAAACTCCCAGGTATCTCCTCCTCTTTGTCCCCCACACAACTCTTCTACAAGGATGGTGTTTTGGAACATTCAACTTCCCCGGTTTGAGGAAAAGCGGGATGGTAAAGGATAAGGGCTAAGGGTTTATCTTCCAGCTACTTCCGGAGGAAACCACTAAGCAGTTGGAAGGAATGCAGAGAGAAAACTAAGCGAAATTTTACGTTTTAAAATATTCACGATAAATCTTCTAAAATGCTCTTTTGGCAATAACATTGATTTTCACTTAACTAATTTGTAGGCAAACGTTTTATGTGTTATATTGCCATCACTTACCTATAAAAGGTCATCATACAACCTGTGATAGTCATGTTCATGGGTACCTGAGCTGACATGCGGCCAATCAAAACCATCTTTTCACCAGTGTCTGGGTGAAAGGCTGAATCATAGATGTATTTTGCCCTCCACAATTCATCTTCCGTCAAGCCACGCGGCACAATACCTTGTCTTGGGACAAGTTAGAAAATGAGACAACAGCAAAAAGCACAATCATTATAAAATGCTGCAACCTCTGGTGACAAATGTGCTATCAGAGGATTTTGGGATGTTCATAATATGTTAATCTAGCTTGTAGATCTTCAGCTTTTAAATGGAGTGGTGAAATAAAAAGAATCGAAACTCCCAGCAGTGGGTACGCTGGCTCAGTCGTTATCTCCAGCATCAAATTCCTATTTACTCAAAACTGTACTAGATTTTAGAGCTAAAATCTCTGGAGTCATCAGCATGAAACTTGGAAAATTTACTTTCCAAGTATTTAAGAAACTACTTACTCCAAACAATATCACACATAAGAGGAAGTTTTAACCTCTGTTGTCATAGTAACTATTTTCAGAATTATACACTTCTGTATTTCAGAATACTTGATAGGTATTCTCAGATGACAGAATTACCTCAATGACTGGCAAATTTGTCTTAAAAAGAAGTGTTTCAATCTCCGAAATAAGAAGAGTGGTGCAATGAATGCAGTGCTTCAAATATTTCCTTTTAAATATATAACCACGTACTTATCAATGACATGGACTTTTTTGGGCCAGCAGTAGAAGTGGTCAATGACGTACCTATAGTCATGCACAATTTTTCTTGCATTTTCCAGCTGGGCATCAGATAACAGAAGATTCCGGGGATCTGTTACAGTAAAGAAGTGAGTGGCTCGTCCAGAAAAAGTGCTTTGATCCCATCGGGGCTCCTTTATATTAATATTTCGTGGTACGCTTCCTGACATCTTCAAAAACTCTGAGAAGAAAACGTGAAAATTAGCAATTCAGATTTCCACTTATTTCACAACGTATCTATAACCTGCAAGATGAAAAGTGGTTATGCTTAGAGTAAAAAACCAGAGAACAAACACCAACCAACCTGTAGAACTGAACATTAAGGGGGGAAGTACATACCCAGAAAGGAGATTATGTCAGTTACTATCATGGGTTTTAATGAGGTTGGTATTGATACAAGTAAAAAAGCAAGAGCTTAGTTAAATGTCCACAGAGATGATTTTGTGCCTGTTTCCCCCAGACATTTATATATTACATATTTGTAAGAGCATGAGTATCTGATTATGAGGTAGAGGCGCATCATATACAGGTGCAAAGACCTGAGGATGAGGCCGATGCAGAGGAAGTATAGAAATGTATTAATAAATAGCTGTATTAAAAACCAATATACTAATCAGAACGGTGCTTTATTTCAATGTCGAATTAGTGTTGGCCAAAAATAATGTCTTGAGGGGAAGGAGAAATTAAATATTTCAAGAGATGCCTGAAGAGCTGCTGTAAGGTGCAGTGACAGAAGAAATACTTAATAAAATCCAGTTAACTTCCCTGGCGCAGCAAAACAAATAATTACGAGCACAAACCCAACCATTTATTTATAATAAATGTTGTTTCTCTAAATCCATGTTTTAAACCAAAGATTATATAATGCAACCATTTGCCACATTACAAACATATGACCAGATCTCCTAAGGATACTTCAAAGATGGTTAAAGAACGACAATAAAGGACACGGAACCAACACGGTTGTGCATTTATAGGGCCTAAAGCCCAGAAAATTAAAAATTGCTTCAGGATGACTAAGTTTACTTCAACATCTAATGAAAGAAGGGTCTAAGTCTCCACATCTATCACAACCAGCCCTAAATTGGCAGCTTTAAAAGCAACAGGAAGGAGAAGAAAACTAGGAAATATATAGAAGACACTATAGAACAACTTTTCTAGCAAAAACCAAATCAAACCAACCTCTTACCAGCCAGAATTGCTCATAGAGCGGGGACTATTCAGGGAAAAGACTTTTTTTCTGTTTCCCAAAATCCTCTGTTAATGGAGTTGTTTGAGGAGGAGAGGGTTTCAAGATCAGATTGGATAATTTCATTGGTTATCACCTTTCCACCCCAAAATGTAACGTGCTATTGATTCAGCTATGGTCCTGTTTTACAGGTGGTCTCCCCTCTGTTGGTACTTACTGACTATCAACAGATATGGGAATATCAACAGATATAGGAACAATAAATTCAGTTACTATAATAATTCATACTGAAATGTCACTTTGATGCCATGTTCACAGAACAGGAGAACCAGCATCACTGGAAAAGATAAAAGATGACATCATAACCCAGTCAAACCATTAAAATCTATCGTGGAAAATACACAGTAAGGACGGAAATAATAGACATTTTCGCTGTGTCAAACAACAGATCAGTTGGGAAGGTATTTAAGAGAACCACTTGTACCTGCAAACCCTGAAGCTGGTAACAGCCCACACTGGCAAATTAAACCAGTAATAAGGAATGGACTTTGCTCTCTGGCACATTCATGTTGTTAAACCCTTTGTTTCCAAACTCGGGCGGCTGTATCCCAATGGCCTGTGGAGAACAGCAGCTAAATCCTCCCTTGTGCTGCCGGATTGTCTGGGGGAGCATCAGCCGTCCCAGCAGAACCGCTGCAGAGCCGACAATCCAGGGACTGCGCTCCTGTCACCAGGAGCATTTTTTTGGCACCGTTATGTCATCGGCACTGACACAGAGGTTTGATTATCCACGCGATTTGCTCCACGGCTCTTCCTACATACCCAGGTGTGTTTTCCAAATCATAACTGATGATTTTCCTAAAGTTTTTCCTGAACATACCGGTGAGCTTTGAACACAGCTGGAAGCCCAGCACCAAGCACACCCAAATTTCTTGCCCTCTCTCATCAGATAGAATCACCTGCTAGTTCCATGGCCTAATGTTTAACACTAACATTAACTGGAGGGAGAAAGAGGGCTTAAGTGAGAGCAGCCTCTCTTAACAAATAAGTACATAAAAACTTGCAGAAAGCCTGATCACCAGTTTAGCGCAAAGGCTGTGTTTAGATTTGCAGCAGAGCCACAGCAGAAGACTTTAAACCTCGTTTAGAGGTTAACAGCAGCAGTTGCAGCAATTCTACAAAACGCTGGTTCAGGAGTTGTCAGGAGTTCAACTCTCTGCTGTTCCTTTTCAAAGTTTACATTTTAAACATCACGTTGAGGGTCATATAACCACTTTTCAAACCCTAGCAATAGCCAAAAGAGTAGCAATGACCATTTCATTTATTTCAGACAATAACATAGCCCTCAATTTTAAACAACCCAGATATTTGCTCCTTTATTTTAAACCCTACTGCATGACTGGATAATCCAGATGGGCACATGATCTGTGAAATTCTGGGCAACTTAACCTCATGCAGCATTGCATATATAAACACTATATGTATTTATATATATATTTATTACCAGGACATTGTGTTACGGACACCTCATAATTTAACTCAAGTCTTGAAAAATCCACAACTAAGAAACTTTATCAGGTATGTCACTAATTTCGCCAGTATTTAAGCTAAAATTGGGAACGGGGTGACAGAAAAATAAATCTCTTGGTGGTCTAACTGTGAACCAAATTCTCCATGTCTGTTCTAAACACACATTTTCAAAAGCTGCAGTCACTGTTCTGAGAACCATCCCTAATGGCAAAATGGACATTCCTTAAGAGATGCAGTTTAGGTTGCCAGGAGTGCAATATTGTCAGAGAGAATGTGAGAGAAACTCGCCTGAGAACTCCTCCAGCAGCTGGTTTTCCTCAACAGATACAAAAGTCTGAATTCTCTTGAAGATCCTTCGGCAAACGTCCTTAGATTGGGTACCAGATAGGGTACTGCTTCATTCTCTATACAGAATTTCCTGTTGTTTTTTTGTTTTTACAGGGTCTGGAGTCCAGATTACAGTCTCCTGCAGAAGTGGACTCTATTAACGAGAGCAGCCTTTCACCTCTCTTGCACACAATTCCAGAAAGTCAGCAAAAACAGGGCTGGGGGAGGGAGAAGTCTACGTCCAAAAGCAATGTGCACAGAGTTGTGATAATGAACATTTTGACATCCCACTTCTTGGTGCCCGACTCTCAAACTGCAACTTGCAAGCCTGTTACAAAGCACGGGTTGTGCTGGGCGCTGTAGCTTAAAAAAGAACTCAAACCAGACTGAATACAGGAGGGCAAGGGAGAAAACTAGGCACCAAAATGCTGAAAAAACGCTGTAACTTGTACGGTGTCCTCTGCCAGGACCCAGATCCCAACTGCAGGTGATGAAAAGGTGCTCAGGTCAGATCATGATTCACAAAATCCCCTAGAGGCAGATAAGCGTTCCTTTTTTGAACAAGCTGAGTGAGCCTTTCCCCTGAAAACCCTGTAAAAATAGAATGTAACGGCAATTCCTCTTTCTTACCAGAATGCTATAGAACAGGAATAGTTCACAGGTCAGAGCCAGATGCTGCTGAAAACATTTCATGTGCAGATTCACTGGGAGAGGGAAAAAAACATTTGACACATTCAGGCCCCTAGATCTCAATTCTTCAAAGCAGTTCCCTGACAGCTGGATGTCCAGCTGCCAATGCTCTGTTCTGGGAAATGAGAGATACAGACCTGAAAACGACCAAGTTGAGAAAAGTACCTGCTGCTATAAAATGGGGAGAGGAACAGTTTATCTTCATCCCCTGACATATTTATAAACAAAGCACAATGGCCTCTTGTTTGTTTTTGCAGAGCATGTTATTTTGAAGAACCTCCCATGCTGTTTTGATAGAGAAATATTTAAGGATCCTGTTAGGCCTTTTTATTCCTCAGATAAGAGATTTGTCCTTTTGGGGGCTACTTTGCCTGAAGAGTCTCAGATTTTTCTTTTCCAGGAGCAATGCCCACCACAAAAGCTGCTATGTTGGCTTAAGAGAAAAGACAGGAAATTAACTACTTACTGATTAGTAAAATGTGACCTGTTTTATTTTACAACACATTGGCAAAGCAACAGTGGAAAGGCAAACTCAGCTACTACCCATATTTTAATTGCTCTGGCAGAGAAAAGAACACAATGCATTCTCCACGGATGTCAATCACGACACAATAATCAGTTCAAATGAGAAGAACTAATAATTTTTAGGGGAAGAAAGCATTTTTGTGTGATGGCAAAAGAGCACTTACCAGACTTACCGGGGTCATTAAGCAACGGTATTTCTCTATTTGTACTATGTTTGCTACCACAGTTTGAAAGAAGCAGCACAGCTGATGACTGGGAGAAGTCTGATGCAACGTACTTACATCAAATGTTAACAAAGCCACTTGCCAAGTTTTCCTTCCCCAAAGTAGCTTCTATCAGTAAATATCTATTTAAATGACATGCGAAAAAAAAATATCTTTGTCTGCACTGTGATTTTTCCTGCTGCAATCATCAAAACAAATTGAATGCTGGAGAAGGCAAATTATGGCAACACTAGGAGATACTTTTTTTGCTTATACATGCGCGTCCCGCTTGTAGCCTAGCAACAAAAGCAGCAGTCTGTGTGAAATGGATAGAGCCTGCTGCTGGGGCTCTCTCCTCAAAACAGCAGCCATCTTCGGCGTGTAACTTGACGAGAGATTTCATCATTCTGCCTTAAAGCTGCCTCTAGATATTAGAAGTTGACACAGCCAGCTCAGCGGCGTCACCTTTCAATTTTCTGCGTTTTCTCCCGTCGCATGGGGTACATTGCAGAGACACGTCACACGTTCACGTCATCTCTTTGTTAAGAAAAACAAAGCTTCTTTGCTAAAAAGGGTTAGTGAGAGCTCTTATTTCAGTCCTGACTGCTGCAAGCTTGTCTCTGCTGCTTATTTTTTAACCCCCCCACTGGTAAGTGGAAGTAGCACTACCTGGCTCTACCCAGACATGTTCACGGCCCTCTTGTGTTGTTTTCCACTATTTCATATATTGTTTTCTGATATCCATACAGGTGATTTTTAAAAATTGCACATAGGTACAAAGCCAGTCTTTAGCCTCCCACCCCCAACACCCATTATAATAACAATAAATTATTTATAATCCATTAAATTAAAAAAGGCAGTAGTTATATATCCCTGCCTCTGGATACCAGGTGTCTGACCTCCAAGTTACTCGTCGTGTTCCTCTCCTGGAAAAGACGATCCCCGGGCAGGGAGGCTTGTCCTGCAGCTCTGGGATTCGTGCGGCTGTCCCTGTGACACAGGGCGACCCGTGGTCAGGGGGAGATCTGGGGAGCGGGTGAGGAAGCGGAGCTGCTGTGTGTGCAGGGGAGGGGTGACCCGCTGGGACACCGGCTGTGCTCCCACACAGGGGATGGGGTGACACGTGGGGCTGGGACCCTGAGAAGACGACAGGGGTGACAAGTGAGGCTGGGACCCTGTGGAGGGGATGGGGTGACACACGAAGCTGGGCCCCTATGGAGGGGATGGGGTGACACACCGGTCCAGCCGTCTATGGAGGTGATAGGGGTGATAAACAGAGCTGGGCCGCTATGGAGGTGATGGGGGTGACACAGTGGTCTGGGCCCTATGGAGGGGATGGGGGTGACACACGGGTCTGGGCCCTATGGAGAGGACAGGGGTGACACACGGAGCTGGGCCCTATGGAGGGGACAGGGGTGACACGCAGATGAGAGGTGACAGACGGGCCTGGGCGCCTGTGGAGGGTACGGGGGTCACACGCCGGGCCGGGCCTGTGGGGAAGGGCAGGGGAGACACGGCGGGTTGGGCCCCTGCGGAGGGGCCCGAGGTGACAGATGGGTCTGCGCCGTTGCGGAGGGTACGGGGGTGACACGCGTGGCTGGGCCCTCGCGGAGCGCACCGGGGGGGACACCGAGGGGGACACCGAGGGGGACACCGGCGCTGGCTCCTCGCCCGCTCCCCAGCCCCACGGGGACCCCGAACCGCGGGGACGCCCCGGTACTCACCGCGGCCGCTCTCCCCACTCCGCACCGCCCTGGCCCCGCTGCCCGGAAGCGGCTCGCTCGGCGCCGCGCTCAGGGCCCGGGGCAGGCGGTTGGGCCGCCCCGCGCCGCTTCGCTCCGCCCCGGCGGGGCCGGGCAGACAGGCGGGGGTCCCGGCGGAGCCTCCCGTTTGACCCCCGCCTCCCTCCGGCGAAGGCTCTGAAGTCCCGAAGACGCCCGGGGTGTCGGCGGCCTCGGGGTGCCGGGCAGGGCGGCTCCGGGAGCGGCCGGTGGCCGTTTAACGGTCCGAGACAGCCCCGGCTGCGGTGTTGGTGTAACCGACAAGGGGAAACTGCCGGAAGGGTCAGCGGGCTGTCACGGGCCGGGTGCCGGTTAACGGGGGGAGCAGCGCCAGGGGCGGAGGAGCCGGGGGCACGAAGGCAGCGCGGAGGGCAGGGATGGATTTCTGCTTGCTTAACGTTTTTTGCTCCTGCTTCAATTGCAGAAAACAACCCAAAAAACCAAATAAACGTGTATCCCGGGTTTTGTTGGAAGGCTGAGAGCGTTTCTTTTTGTAATTATGGCCAATCCACATTTTATAGCATCTGAAAGCTTCTCTGTTTGAGATTAGATGTGCGATCACTTGAGGTTTAAAAAAATAGTAGGGATACTCAATTACGCTGTTCCTACTCTTTCTCCAGCCCGGCTTCCTAATGAACACAGTGCCAAATGCACAAACTCGATCCCTAACATGTGTTTCAAGAATCAGCACATTAATGTTTAAGCCTAATAGTGTTATAAGTCAGCAGCACATGAGCTGGTCTCAGTCCCATGAGATCGATCCATGTAGCTTAACTTGGTCAGTTTCATATGTGAGCTCAAGCGTGTGTTTTCTTACAGGTTCACACAGTACAGCACTTTGCTGGTTGAATTACAGGACAAGTACTAGATTCGTCAAATAAGCCCTGCCTTAGTGCCTGTTGAAGCATTCCTTTCAGTCTTATTTCCCAAGGAACGCATTTGACTCCTGCAAACCTCCAGATGTACATTCAGTCCTTTGCATTTGTTGAACTAAGGATGAATTTATCCACCTGCATGTTTTCTCCTGATTACAGAGCACAATCTTCCCTACGCTCGCCAGAAAAGGAGGATTTCTGTTCCTCTACAATTACTGCCTCATCTAAAAAACGAGCGTTACTGTATTTGCTTTCCTCAAGCTTTCCTGTATTCCTAATATTTACATTGGAAATTAATGCTTTTCATGTTTTTTACCATTTCAAACTGGCGCTGGGCGTTATCTGAGGAAAATGAAGTACTGCTGCACATCAATTTATTAATATAAATGTCCAGCAAGCGGCACTGCAGGACCAGGTTTTCCACAACCCTGGCTCACAAACAGTGCAGTCTGAGAGAGTAAAGGCAGGCGTAGGATATATCAAGACTTTTCTGCTCCATGAAACATGTAGTTGTAGAGCAGGAGGGAAACAATATTTGGTGATGGCCCTGAGCGTGCAGCACAAGGGTGGAATACACAACTGGGGTGTATTCGGCTGCTGGCTCTGAGAGGTGGTGTTAGGAACTGGCCTCGGCACCACGCTGATGGTTATCAGGGGTTTGTCAGAAGAAACCAGCAACATTTCTGGGAACTATTCTCCAGCACTCACTTGATGGGAAGTGCCGGTGAAGGCTTTGTGGTGGGTTTTGCTGTCAGGAGCAGAATACTGGTCAAGGTGAACCATGGATATCCAGCATGTCCTATGGTCTGCTGACTTACTGTACGTTTATGGAGAAAATCCAAACCCCGCACTGAAAGGAACATCAGCACAGACTGAGAAATGCCCGTCAGTTCAAAGATTGTTTCTGTAAGTGAGCTAGGGATTTCTGAGTCTGTGTCAGTGTATCAAAACCCACCACTCTTTTCCCAGTCTCAGCTGATAATGAATAAACTATTATCTAAGGAAATTTGATCAAACAGACAAGTAACACTACAATTTTTGGCAATATAAATTCTAATGAAACCCTTATATAAGCTGATAGAGGACTACTTACAAAATCATTTAAAGGTTTTGGCTCCATCTGTAGTATTTGAACCCAATTTTAGGTTACTCATGCTATACTGTGCCAAGCTAAATTGATGCATACTGAATTTTCCTATTTATCTAGATGAAAACGTGCATAATTATATCAGATAACACTGGAAGGGAATGGACATGAAAAGCCAATCTGCATTTAGAAGAGACATTAAGCTACATTTAAAGGGATAAACCAGCCTTTCAAGGGGATTAGGAAGCCATTTCCTCTCTGATGTGTCTATTTTATAAATGTCTCTCGTGGGATCACTCATGCCCTGAAGCATCTGTGCCAGCTGCTGTCAGCAGAAGACACTTGACTGGGCAGACTGACTGGGGATGGCAATAAGCAGCTATGGATGTCGGATGGGAAAAAGAGGAGGTGTAGCACCATCCCATAGGGCACCGGTAACAGCCACGGGATCTCACAGCTGCCTCAACCAGGCCTGACAAATTTTTTTCACCATCCTCTAAGGACCAGATATCACCTCCTGAATGTTTCCAATGGCTTTGGAAAATTCTGTGAGTCTGAGAGGGCTGGGGCTGTTCAGCTGGAGAAGAGAAGCTGAGAGGGGATCTCATCAATGCTTTTAAATATCTCACAGGTGGGTGTCAGAGGAGGGACCAGACTCTGTTCAGTGGTGCCCAACAATAGGATGAGGGGCAATGGGCACAGACTGAAGCACAGGAGGTTCCATCTGAGTATGTGGAGAAACTTCTTTACTTTGAGGTGCCAGAGCCTGGCCCAGGCTGTCCAGAGAGGTTGTGGAGTCTCCTTCTCCAGAGACATTCAAACCCGCCTGGACACCTTCCTGTGTGATCTGTGCTGGTGACCCTGCTTTAGCAGGTGGGTTGGACTGGGTGATCTCCAGAGGTCCCTTCCCACCCCAACCAGCCTGTGATTCTGTGATATTCTCAGGGAAGCAGAAGATGTCACACACAAGAACGTGCCATAGCAACAGAGGAAGGCATGAAGTGACACAAGCAAACAGGTGAGAACTGTATGTGACAGCACAACATATGACAGAACAAGACACCGTTGGATAACTCGGAATAGCACGCAATATACCACAACACAAGTTTGCATGCAACATCACATACAGCACGGAACAACGCTTGACACCATGCCACAGCATGACAGATCCACCTAGAAAGCTGATGAAAATGCTGAGAGAGCAGAGGGAGATTCCTAACAGCAGGGAATTCCTAGGAAGGTATGGAAAGTGTCTAGAAAACCATGGGAAATGCCTAGAAAGCTAAAGAGAACCCCTGGAAAATTATAGAATATTATTAGAAAGCAGAATTGAATTCCTTGAAAGCTGGGGGAGGTCTCCAGTAAAGCAAAATGTGAATTCCAAGCAAGCTAGCTACAAATTCCTAGAGAGCTGGAGGGGATTTCTTGTAAAGTAAGGAGGAATTGCTATAAAGCAATGGAGGATCCCGAGAAAGAAATGCAAAGTTCCTAGAAAGCTGCGGGAAATTTCTCAAGAGCAAGAGGGAACTCCCGGAAAGTGGAAAGGAATTCTTATAAATTCTTATAAAATTCAGGGAAGATTCCAGAAGAGCATTAGGGATTTCTTGAAAGCACCTGGAAATTCCTAGAAAGCAAATGTAAATTCCTAGTAAGGTGAAAGAAGTACTTGGAAGGCAATGGGAAGGTTTCCTAGCAAGCAATGCGAAATTCCCTGAAAGCTGGGTAGAAATTCCCAGAAAGATGGAAGGAACATTCCCAGAAATCACTAGGAAAACTGTAGAAAGGCATGTGGAATTCCTAAAAAGATGCAGAAAAATGCAAGAAAGCGATGGAAAATTCCTGGTCGAGTTGTATATCCTTTGGTTCCTAAAGCCCTGGGGGAAAATTTTAGAAGTAATGCTGAGAAAAGCACAGAAAATCAACTACTGTGGAAAGTGGGGAGAAAAGCAAAACCAGAAGGTACATAGGATCAGATCCAATAGCTTTCCTTAAATGTAACTTGTACATAGAAGACGTCCCTAATTTGAACTTCTGAACAGTGAGGATCAGCTCACCCTGAAACCTGAGCTGGTGGAGCTGAGCCCTGATGTGCACTAAGCCCAGCCCTGGGCAGCTGAGCTTTGCAGGGGGGGGAGCTGACTTGGAAAGCCCATGACCTTGAGGCAGATTCTGACAAATGAGGGATGGAACTCAGGGAACATTTCCAGTACTGTCTGTTACAGACCATCACAGCAACAACTCTTCGCAAGGAAAAGCCAAGGGCACCGAGGCAGGCTGCAAAAAGGGAGGTGTTGCTTATGTTGCTGGGATGAAACAGTCCTGCCTGATGTGGTGGGACAGGCACGGAGGCTGGAACAGGAAAACAGAGCCAGATGAGCCAGGTTGAAAGTGGATTTGGGATTATATCATAGTTTGGAGTAGTCCGGTTAGATCACTGGGTCCTTCGAAAGTTCAATTGAAAGTCGTGGCAGGAGGAGTGAAGCAGCCTAAAGTTTATACCTTGGTGTGGATTATTTTTTGGAATATCTTTCTAGTGCTTTATTTAACTTGGTGAAACATTTGTGACTGCCATCAAGCCCAGACTATGCGATTTGGTAAGGACTTTGACAACCAGCATCTTGCCTCCAAGAACAATTGAATCCCAGAAGCTGAAGGTGAGACCCTGGGTTGGTACAACCGCAACATTGCAATGCCTGCAGGGTTGTCTGGGGAGCTGCAGAGGGGAAAACGCTGCCTGAGACAGCAAAGCTCCAGGACTGGGACGTTTGGAGTGGTCTGGTCATTATTTTTAATTCAAAGATTTGTAGTCTGTTGATGCAAGGGCTGCAGCTCCTGACCATACTGAACGTGCAATAAATTGGACTTAAAAATAATCGATTGTTGTGCAAACTATTGCTCACTTGCTCCACTGACCTTCAGAGGTAATGGGCTCCGGTAGCTACCAAGTGCACTCTTTGTCATCACACATCCTCGCATCAGAAACCCACAAAAACCTGCTGTTCTTCTCCATCCATCAGTCAGGGGCTGGGCTGGAACATGGGTGAATTTTATGCTGGCACGCAGCTCCGGAGTAAATCTGTAACACCAGTTTAGGAAGGGAAAGTGCCACCTACCAAGCCATCTGCTAAGAAAATTGTGTTAGCTGCAGTCTCATCCACTGTTGCTAGAAATCACTGTAGCACTCATCTGTGAAGAGTTTTGCTGCTAATCTATCTATTTGTATTCTTTTTATCCATCCACTCAGAATTAATTATTCCTCAGATTAATTTCATTCTAATGAATCACTCTGTATCACTGGCTTTATTTCATTTCTGAGATACTAATTAATATGTCAAAGCCATCTTTAGCATTAGAAGTGCTGTCATTTTTTTCCGTGACTTTTCTTTTGATTCATCTATTTGATTGTGATTTTTCAGAGGACTTAAAATGTCCATCCAGTGTGGAACAAAAGAAAAAATGCAAGTTATACAGTATTTAAAAACCATGCACATGCAAATAAAGCATAAGTTGGGAGGCAATGGGCCAGTCTGTAATATTGTGTTAACATACTTGTTTATGTGCTATTTCGTGTAATAGGACCTCAGCAATCAGCTGGGTAGGGGTCGGGTTTTTATACACATGGATTAGGATGTAAAATTCAGCAATGCATCAAGTGTCTACATTTGTTGATTAAACAATCAGAAATGCTGAGATATTTTGTATTTGTTGCTTTAGTTTAGGTTTTAAAGAAAGGGTCTGGGCAGCCAGAGGAAGTGTTTTTCTTTCTTTAGAGCTCTCCTCTCAGATATAATTTATTCTCATAATCCTCTGCAGTTTGGCTCTCTACCCACTCTGGAGGGAAGTGTTGGCAGGGCAGTGATCACTTTGCTACCCCATATCTGCAGCAGATGGAAATCTCACAAAGAGAAGAGGGGAAATGTTCGGCTTTCCCATCTCAGCGATTTCCAGGGTCATTTAAGATCCAGTTTGGTTTGATGGAGTAGGTCAAGCTGCGAGAGCAAGAGTTGCTCCAAATGTTCACTGTGGAAAGCTTCCCTTTCTGTGGACCTGTGGGAGTGAGGGGGTGGAACTGGTAAAACCCCATAAAAAGTCACTGCGTAAACTCTGCCGATTCACTAACACGGTTTATTCGCAGCATCACACCGAGCTTAAACGACCCGTGGCTCCTGCGTGGCAGGAGGCTGGGGACTGTTCAGCTGGCAGCTTCTGCTCAGATCACCAGCTACAGGTTCAGCATTTCTCTTGCTTTCCTGTCATCCCCTTTTCTCCCCAAAAGAACCATTTTGTTGCACAATCTGGTGGGGTTACAGCTGAACCAACCGGCTTTGCTCTGGGTTTGTGCTGCGGATGCAGTGAGGGGTTGCCTGTGACGGAAGGAAAGGGGAGCAGAGCCTGAGGTCTGGCAGTGGAGCATCAAGGTACCGGGGAGGGGAGATGCCAGAGCAGCAGAGCCTGGTCCTGCCCGGCCAGCATCCTGCAGCCAGCACGGGAGCTCCGCATCCAGCAGCACCGCCCCACAAATCCTCCCCACTTACACCCTCCTTGCATCACCCTTTGTGCCCAGCTCTGCCACTGCCCACGTGAGCTGCCTCAAACGAGTCATTTACATTCAGAATTTCATTAATATTTTGTTTCTGTTTGGGCTTTTTTTTTCATTCTCTTTTTACCTACCAGTGTCCAGATTCGTTCACACAGTTCACCAGTGACCTGATACCCAGGGATGCTTTGTGCACTGGTTGCCATTGGAAAGAGTCCAAAAGTCAACATTCACAAAGGCACTGATGTGCTTTTTGAGATCAATCCTATTGAATCCTCCAGACTGTCAGGTCCAGCTGAAGATGCACATGCCCATAATCTACAATCAAAATACTGAATATTTAGGCCTCTTGTTGGCAATGTTTGGGGACTAGAAATCATTTCTTTCACTGATCCTTTTTTCCCCGCTGGTGGGTCTTTATCATTCAAGAATGAACTTGAAATCCTTGGAGTTTGTTTTGTTTTGTTTTTAGCAGCAACGTAATAGTTTTTTCTGCTGCTTTTTGCTCTGTGCTTTTGTACTCATTACTGTGGTTTTCCCTGTGGAATATCCAGCATAATAATATCAATTTAACCAGTGTGCTTCACTGATCTTTAAGAGAGTTCATAGCTGTTGTTTGATTTCCAGGAGCCCTTGATTTTCCTGCAAAGGTTAAGCTGAGGCTAAAGTTATCTTGGCTTATAAGTATAACCTCTTATTTACAAACGTGACAGTTATTTTAGACATTATTTCTGCTAACATGCCTCAGCTGATTTCATGTTTAATAAATCCCATGCATGCAGACTCAAGAAGTCATCCCGAGAGTGACATGAGCACAATTTGTATCCACACACTGTGCATTGTTTTGGAAATTGAGCTGCCTCTCTCCAGCTCTAGTATGTGCGCTATTTTCTAGCTTAAGGCATGTTTATCTCTCAATACAAGATCTGGACCTCATTCAACTTTGGCTTGGTCTTCCAGTAGCTAATTACTGTTTGGATTAAGATCATTTGGATCAAGGTACTACTCAGTATTTGTATTTTTAAAGCTTCATATGGACCAAATAGGACTTTCTCCAATCAGAGTCTCCTGGGAGGAGCAGGTGCCTCGCAGGGTGGTATTAGAGACACAAAAGCTTTGCTTTGCTGGGCATTGCTTTGATTCCAGCATTGGTCAGTAGTTATCAAAAAGCATTAAATTAAATTAAGCAGCTTTTTAATGTATGTACCCAGGGAGAATTAAACAAGCCCTGTGCTTGTTTATGAATCTCAGAGAAACACCTGCACTGTCACCCTCTTGTTGGCAGTTTTAGGCAAGTCCTGACCTGGATGAGAATTGATCTTTCTTGCATTGGCTGGAGGCAGCAAGAGGAAAATTTACCCTGTACTTTGTATAACTGGCTCCCAGAGTGTCAATCGGCTGCCTAATCCCACTACTGAATTTACCTGAATAATAATAATAGGGGTTTAATGGATTTCACTTTTGTTCCTCACCTGGGTATGACTATTAAGTCATGAAAGTTTTAAAAGCTTGCAAATTAGCTCGAGTGACAAATGAGTACAGCAGGGTGCCCTGCATGAAATGCTGGTGTTTGAAACCTACGTAGATGCTGAAGGGGCTTTGCTCCGCTGGTTCGGTCTTGGCTGAGCCAGACCTCATGTTCATCCCTCATCACTCACGTTTAGAGATGAGACAGGAGAGAGGCTCTGACTTCTGAAACAGACACAGAATTGCCAAACGAATAAAGATCGTGAGATTCTTAAAAGCTGCTGGGAGTAGGAAGATAAACGACATGTTTTTTATCTTGTATTCAAATGAAAAATTTAAACCCTCACCCATGTGAGCAGCATTGGGGCTTTTCAATGCTGTCTTCAGCCCCTTCCCCAGGAAAGGCCATTCCCCAGCAAAACTGAACTGAAGATTTCACTCGGATTTCACTCAGATAAGCAGGCAATTGAGAGCAGACAGCTCTCATTTCTGCAATGTGTCCGCAGTATGCCTGGAAGATTGCACTGTTTGTGTGCTCTGGAGCTGTGATTTCTCCTGGAATAATCCAGGACAGTTGTAGCGGAAAGAAAATCAAACGTGCTTGGTGACTTCTTATGCAGGCAATGTTCTCCTCCGCCTAGGGTTTCTACTTCAAATCCAGGAGTGTGCTACAGATCTTTTTGATGCACGAAACCTCACCATTGTTGTGCTTTAAGAACAGGAGGAAAAAAAAGACGACCTTGAAAACAGAAAAAGAAAACTCACAAGGAGTTTCATTAGAAATCTCTATTACCAAACAGTACAGGATTCATTTTCTTGTGTATTTTCACCCTCCTCTGGAGGTGAATGTTGATTAAAGGACATGATAATAAGAAGGGGAGAATGAGAACTTGCTGCAAAGCAGTTGGAAAAAAATAAAGGTAAAGAGAGGGGGAAAGAAAGCAAGTGTTTTAGTTAGCTAGTCAAGGTTAATATAGCACTGTATCTGCTTTAACTGACATTGTGAAAAATTACAGATGGCACGAAAGCAATTTCACTAATGCTGAACCCTACAAAATTTATCTTGACAACTTAGTAAGCTTAAAAAACTTCTGTGAGGTTTTTAACCTCCCTGTGAGGTTTTTAACCTCCCTGTGATATCTTTTATCTTAATTTTCTAGTTTTCTTTGAGTAAGATTCCTACACAAACGCAGCACCTTGCAGATCAGCACGTTCATCTTCTTTCATTGCCTGTTGTGGCTAAGACAAGAAAGAAAAATCCCTTTTGTAGAAGGAAGGGGCCTGAGATGTAACTGCTCTGGTTTTGGTGCTCACTACCGAACCTGAAGGATTTTTGCAAAGGAGAAAACACGGTGTGAAGAGAGTGGCAGATTTTTGCGTGCAAGGGCAGCAGTTCAGTGCACCGAGTTTTCTCTACAGAAACAAACCCTGAACACCCCATGTGCCATCAGGGGGTCCCCGCTCCGGGGCTCTGACGGGTCTCAAATTGTTTCCCTGTTCTCCTCTCCCCTGATTTCCAGCAACGTAGTCGGGATGCGGGTCCTCAGGCAACTTGTGTAGCTGCGAACCGGTGCTTTGGGTTCCCCCCACCTCGTTCACACGCGGGGATAACGATGTTATGAACCCGGGATTTAAGCGTTTCTGGCGGCGGGTTCGGGCTGGAAGCGGGGGGGGTGGAAAGCGGAGCGTCCCGGCGCAGCTCGGCCACCGGGGCTGCCTTGCGGTCCGGCGGCGGGGGGACGCGGAGAGGGGCACGGCGGGGGCCGCGGGGCCGCGGCCGCCCAGGAGAGGGAGCCCGGCGGCCGCGGCTGCGCGGAGGGAGGCGGCGCGGAGCAGAGCGGAGCGCTGCCCCGGCGGCAGCCCGGCCCTCCCCGCTGTGCCTGAGCACCGCCGCGCTCGCCGCCCCTTCCCCGCTGTGCCGGGAGGGAGGTCCTGACCGACCCCCCCCACCTCCAGCTTCCCAAGCGTGCCCTGGGGTAACGCTGCTCCCCCGGGGGTCGGGGGAGCCGCGGGTGCTTCGGCCCGCAGCCCGCCTCCTGAGCATCGCCCAGCCCCAAGTTGGTGCCGGTACTTACTTTCCGCATCAATGAATTGAACTCAGCTGGCTCGTAGCGCCGAGGCATCACGCAGCGCCCCGGAGCTCGGCGAAGCTCAGACGGGGCAGAGTAATCCCGGCTGCGCTAAACTCCAGGACAGCGGCTCCAGGAGCCCAGCTTTGCCTTCCTCTCCGGCTGCCTGAGAAGTTTTTCCCCAGGAAAGCAGAAAAACCGGGGGAAGGCTGCCCACAAGAAGCTGCGTCCAGCCGAAGATGTTAGAGGAGGCGAAGGGGGCTCGCATTTTGCCCGCTGCGTGCCTCCGTGCCTGTCTCTCCATCGTCTTAATCCTTTAGGAGGAGACGCCAGGCAGACAGACCTTTCCTGGAAGGACGGAGGATGCTGCCGAGCCCTGCCCCGGGCAGAAAAAAGGCTTTGCCGCCGGGACACCCCGGCACCGGAGATGCACGGCCCGGGGCAGGCTGCGGGAACGCATGAGGAGCTGCCCCCGCCCCCGCTTTTCTGAGACGGAAAAAGCATCTTAACAGCTGGACCCGATGTTCGGAGCGCAGCCCCGCTAAGCAGCTGGTGAGATTATTCCAGGGTAGTTATGGAAAGCTACAACCCGACAGCGGAGCGTTAAAGCGACTGTCCCCGCTGGAAGAGCAACCGGCTGCGGGTACCGCTGGTGTCGCACCCGCATCGTGGCCGAGGGGAGGTCACTCAGGTCCTTCTTCTCCTCTCGCCCTTCTTTCTCCTTCCAGGAAACAACAGAAGAAAGAAATGGTACGTGGCTCTTGCCAATGCTGGGAATACCGTGCCTTTTGCCTGGGATGATTTGCCCTGATGTGCTGCTTCGACGGGATGTACAAAGTGCCACAGATGTGGCCAACAGAGTTTGCGGGGTGATCAGCAGGGGCCGTGGGATGGAGGCAACTGAGCGCTTGCCGGCTGGGTCCGTCACGCACGGTCCGACAGCACAGACGTGCTGCTCCCTTGAAAACTGACTCCTGATGGTCGAACTCTGCCAGCTCCTGTTTTTACTTCTCCCCGGCCAATTTGCACTTTCAGGGAAAAAAGAAACCACACGCTCACCTGATGCAATGCAGTGTTTCTGTGTTGATTCTGTATATAAGATTTGCTATGCAATTCCAAAACTAAAAGAGGAGAGACAGCTCTGCATCCCAGAGAAAACAGAGAATCAGAGGTGAAAGGTAGGAGCTGGCATTTCTCGTTTAAGTAAAACTAAATAACATGAGCTACATCTTACCGAAAACCTTCGAAACACCCCTACTGTATATTGATTTTCTTTGTCTTGGAAGTGTAAACCAATTTGAAACTAAGTGAAGATTTGCTTTCTAACGCTGTCCAGAAATAGAGAACTGTTGCATTTTGTAACAGGAGTGTACTGGGGAGGAAGGATGGAGTGTTCTGTCAGTGAGACCTTTAGGAAACTAGAGAAAAAGCACCTCGTATAGTACGCTTCAGTAAATATGAAGGGCTAGTGCAATGGACACTGGAAACACTCGATCAATAGCCTATTTAAGTGGGAATATATGCAAGCATGGAAAAGTGATTGCTTTCCTGTCTGTGGGGTGTATTTGCAGAGGACAGCAGCAGAACGCTTGCAGGTGAGCTGTCTGAATTAGGTTACTTCGTGCTGGGATGGTGCAGTGTGTTTCTGAAGGGACCACTTAAAAACCAGTCTGTAGGGTGGACTGTGTGTGTGCATTTTCTGTTCCTGCTCATAGAGCTTTCAGTGTGCAGGATGATTCAAAGTGGGTGAAGTCCATTTGGGGGTGAAAGGACCTTTGGTCTGTTTGGCGGTGAGTAATTAATGGATGTCTGATGTCTCTGATCTCTGCAAGGAAAGGAGCTGATGTCGTCATGAAAATCATGATATGATTTTCCCTCAGGAGAAACTATGACTTGGAACGACACCACTATGGATGGGGAAGGGTTGCTGGTGGAAAGGGACTCTTCCTTTCGGATCCTCACGGGCTGCTTCCTTTCACTGCTGATCCTCTCCACGCTGCTGGGAAACACGCTGGTCTGTGCAGCTGTCATTAGGTTTCGCCACCTCAGGTCCAAGGTGACCAACTTCTTTGTCATCTCCTTGGCTGTGTCCGATCTCTTAGTGGCAGTTCTGGTCATGCCGTGGAAAGCTGTGGCTGAGATTGCTGGTTTCTGGCCTTTTGGTTCATTTTGCAACATCTGGGTGGCCTTTGATATTATGTGCTCAACAGCATCCATCCTAAATCTCTGTGTCATTAGTGTGGACAGATACTGGGCCATCTCCAGCCCATTTAGGTATGAGAGGAAAATGACCCCCAAGGCAGCCTTCATCATGATCAGCGTGGCCTGGACTTTGTCTGTGTTGATTTCCTTCATCCCTGTGCAGCTGAACTGGCACAAGGCTACAACCACAAGCTTTTTGGACCTAAATGCCAGCTTACAAGGTGTAAGCATGGACAACTGTGATTCTAGCCTGAACAGGATGTATGCCATCTCCTCTTCTCTAATTAGCTTCTATATACCCGTGGCCATCATGATAGTAACTTATACAAGGATATACCGGATTGCTCAGAAGCAAATACGCCGCATTTCAGCCTTGGAGAGAGCAGCAGTGCACGCCAAGAACTGCCAGAACACGACCGGCAACAGGAGCAGTATGGACTGCCAGCAACCGGAGAGCAACTTCAAAATGTCCTTCAAGAGGGAAACGAAGGTTTTAAAGACTTTGTCAGTGATCATGGGGGTGTTTGTGTGCTGCTGGTTGCCGTTTTTTGTATTGAACTGCATGATTCCCTTTTGTGAGCCCACCCAACCATCCAAGGGAGCAGAAGCTTTCTGCATTAATTCCACGACCTTTGACGTTTTTATTTGGTTTGGATGGGCCAATTCTTCCCTCAATCCCATAATTTATGCCTTCAATGCTGATTTCCGCAAGGCTTTTTCAACCCTGCTAGGATGCTACAGGCTCTGCCCTATGTCCAGCAATGCTATAGAGACTGTTAGTATTAACAATAACGGAGCTGTTGTTTTTTCAAGTCAACATGAGCCCAAAGGCTCCAGCCCCAAAGAGTCTAATCTGGTTTATCTGATTCCACATGCAATTATGTGTCCGGAAGAAGAACCTCTTAAAAAGGAAGAAGAGGGTGAACTATCTAAAACCTTGGAGAAAATGTCTCCAGCACTGTCGAGTATCTTGGATTATGAAGCTGATGTTTCTTTGGAAAAGATCAACCCCATTACACAAAATGGGCAGCATAAAACCTGAACAGTAAGGTTTACCCAGCAAGACCTAATAGTGTTTATTGTAATAATCTAAACAAAAAAAGATACACAAGATTTTTTGGTAAGAAACTAAGCTCTAGGGAGAAATACACATTTACACCAAGCCCAGAATTAATTGTCCTGCCATTCAAAGTAAAGTTAACATTTAAAACAATAAACAGGAAAAGATACTGAAAATTGGTTAAAAAAGGATGTTAAACTGTACTGTTCATATTAAGGAAAACACACAAATATAGATGCAGTGCAATGACAAAGAAAATAGTGCTTCTCTACACAGAGAGACCAATTTCTAGCTTAAAACGAGGCAAAAGATAAATGTTAAGTATTTTAAGATTAATGTTTACTAGAAGTTAAAAGATTGGTGTGTCTTGTGATAGTGGGTGTTAACAGGTCCTAATTAAAGACTGAGGGATTGTAAAGGTAAGTAGATGCCTTCTTAAAATTATTTCTGACAAATAATTGAGCCTTATAATGAGAATGGTTATTTTTAAAGCTTCGGGAGGTAATATGTTGATACTGGTTTTATTGATTTATTGTTTTAAATCGCTATTTTTCATATGTTATAACAGATCTAGCTTTATTTATGTTATTTAAGATGTCTAAACAATGGGATATTTTTGGAGTGTCGTAACTGTGGTTTGGCCAGTCAACCAGTCTGCACTTTATTATGAGCTCTGATAGTCTGGAGAGCCTGGGGGGGAATGGAGGGAATGTTAAGAAGCTCGGCAAGAAACGAAGGAATCGACAAAACCGATTCTGTGTGGAGTTCGTTTACTTGTGGGCTTTGATTTTGTTTTGTTTTAAGTGGGATTTCTTTCACAAGATAGGACCAGCGTTGACTGAGTTAGGAATTCTCTTCCCTTATAGAAATAAAATGAATTGCTGCTATTTATTTTTAAAAAAAGTTTCATGTTACAAAGACTTTGGTAGAATGTCGAGTTTGTGGATCTGTAAATACCTTAAAAATGACTACAACCTTAAGAAGAATCGAATTTGAGAAGAAAAGCTTCTTAGATGACAATTCTTAGTATCTAACGTTTTGTATTTATGTAAGATAAACAGCTTTCTCAGATTTTTCTTATTTCAAGTCTTGGATATCTTTTCTGAACAAACACAATTGGTTATAATGGTAGTAAACATGCCAAAACTCGTTCTCATCTGTATTATTGCAGTACCACCAGGATCATGCGTCTGTCTGCTTCTGTATCACGGTCAGAGTTAAGAAGTGAGGTACCTCGTGCTTTCCGTTGGAAAATGGGAGGACGTTACATTTTAGTAATTACCATGTCAATAGCCCGTTCGATCAGGAATAGTGCCTCATTGCCATTTTGGATTAAGACGTTTCCAAATACGGATGGAACTGCAACCTCCACCTCAAAAATGTCCTGTGAGCTCCCAAAAAGTTGCCAATGTTTAATTCCAAAACCTGCTACTTTTCCATTGTCCTTCCCCTGCTGCTTTCCCTTTGTAATGCCAAAAGCATTCAGTGAGCATTAGCAACAGGAACATTGGGTGTCAATATTCAGCAGCATTCAAAGAAAACTATTTGTTTTCTGAATGGGAGAACAAACCCTTTGGAGCAACTTTTTCATAACATATATCAAAAAACAAAAGTGTTGTCTGGAAAAGAGAACTGAGAGGAAAAAAACAAAGTCTAATGAACTATATACATCCTGCATCAGGTCTGTGTATTTATGTATTGTGAATGTTTTCATAATTTTATTGCCTGTATGCTGCTTTCATACATATAATAAAATTATTTTGTGAACAGAAGGTCAAATAAAACAATCTACATTGCATTTATTAAATACACGCTGGGTTTTGGCAGTCGCATCGATTGTGTGAAAGGCAAGGACTGTTCCTCTCTCTCCATTTGCCCTTATTTGGTATCGCACCCAGGAGGCAGATGGGAGTTTTTATTAGAAGCAGGAGAAAGTCCTCTCTACTGAAGGACCTTTCAGCCCTTGCTCTTAAACTGGGATTAGAAAGCAGTAAACGCAGTTTGGAAACAGCCGCATTCCGCTATAATGTGACTTGTTAAACTGTGTAAAGCTTGACCTACTGGTGACTCTTCTTTCAATTTTTCTGCGTTGGTGTAACAGAATGGTGAACTTGGTTTACAGCATTTTATTGTTGCTTTTCTTTTCTTTTTCTCCCCTCCAGGCTGTGCAGTACTTTTCAAAGCCTGATACAGCCCCACTGTTAGCGTCTGTTTTTTGGAACAAAATGAATCTGTGTCAGGAGGGAGGCGATGGTGGGGACAGCAGTGCCCCTCTGCTCCTGGCAGCCCTCTACTTTGCTTTTGTCCCCGTCAGCAGGTTCATTTGAAATGAAGACACAAACAGACGTGGTCTCATCTGCCTCAAGCGTTGCCTGTGTGACCCATCCGCCTGGGCTGGTGCACGAGCTGAGCCGTGTCCAGATTTCAAGGAGTCACATGGAAATGATGGGGGCAATGGGTACAAGTTACTCCTGGGACATTCCCATTGGACATAAGAGGGAAATTTTCACAATGAGAACATGAGAATAATCAGCCACTGGAATAATCTCCCCAGGGAAGTGGTGGATCCCCCAGCATCGGAAACTTTTAAGATTTGGCTGGACAGGGTGCTGGGCTGTGTTGTCTGGAAAGAATGGTTGGACCAGGTGATCCTGTGGTCCCTTCCAACCTGCTATTCTGTGATTCTGTGATGTGATTCCCCCTCCTATAGTTTCAGCTTCCCCTGGGCTGTAAAGTGCAGCAAGTCTGGTGGCTTCTGTGGGGAGGCATGGCTGCCTTTACTCCTTGCGTAACATTTCTCTACCTTTGAGGAATGTACTTCTTAAAAAGTACCCAGGTCAAAGATGAAGTTCTGTGTTTGCTTACTCACATACATGTGCCTTCAAGAGTCTTTATTCTCAAAATTCCCAGCAGTCTGATATAATAAGATATAATAGCAAAATACAAAATATACTTAAGGAGATAATGTACAACAAGGTGCTGTTTTTATGCTGGTTTGTGTGCTGATGATTTGTATTCTGAAACAAATAGTTACTCCAGTGTGACCGGGAGCCACCCAGGACCTCTCTCCTTGCGGGTGGACCCGAGTTTCAGAAATGTTGGAATGGGGAGATGCTGCTATTGCTGCTGGGCGCTGCCCTTCGGGGCAACAAGGCCGGGGAGACCCTTTGATGAGTTGCTTTTATTGTTTTCTCATTCCATTTAAACTAATTTTTGCTTCTGCCTCCTTCCCCTTATATACAATTTAGAACGTCCTCTCTGTCCTCTCTGCCTTTCCTCCCACCGCTGCTGGCCCTGTTTAGATTGTGAGCAAATCCAAATTAAAATCCCACCCCCCCAGCACAGCCACAAGTCCCCTTCCCACATCCCGCACCCAGCAATGTCTCTTACCTGTTGCAGAACCTGGACACCCGTGTCAGGGGTGACTAGAAGGGACATCAGTGGGTACCTGCTAACTGCTGCTCTATTTATGTGTCCAATGAATTACTCACAAGCTGTATTACCTGTTCTGCATGTGCTCACGGCTACTTGAAACCAGTCTCTGCTGATACTACTGGTCACACCAATGTCAGGGTGCACCCCAGGGGCTGGAGCCGTGCCAGACCCACAGGGATAGCAGGGAGTTAACCGGCGAGGTTTGGCTGTAGTAACCCTGTGAGTAACCTGCGAGGAGCACATCTTGCTCTGTGCTAGCGGGCGGCAGCAGCATCGCTGCCGTTCTGGAGGCTGAGAGCGGCAGCCGTTCATTCGCAATAACGTCACGTTGGAGATAACAGCCGCTTCGGTGCGACGCTTCCGTGGGAATGCTTTCCTCCCCACGTGTTGCCGCACAGAGGCACAAGTGCCAGGACACCAGGATGTCTCTGCTCCCACCACAACTGCTGCCTCGTCAACTCCACGGGGCATCAGGCACTTTTATGTCCCCACAAGCAGTGTTTTCTGCTGCGGAGCGAGCTCTGCTGTGTGCATTTCTGATGTGCTCGCAAATAACCCGTATAACCTTTTTTTTTTTGGCATTGCTTCCTCATGACTGAAGGTGTTTTTCTAGTTGTGGATGGAAGAGGTTAATAATTCACCTGATGGCCTTGATGAAGGAGCTGTTTGCAACGAACGAACGAACCATAATCACTAGATTAAATCTGAGTACATTTCTCCCTTCCCTTAGCAAGCATTTCATGCTGATTTGGCTTTTTGACTTAACAAAGCTTACAAAAGATAGAGGATGAAAGAGTAAATGCCTTTGCTGATATACAGGTTTAATAACACGATTTTTGGGAGCCAGGCCTGGATTTTTTAAACCAATAGTTTTCAGAAGCACCCAAATCTGATTGAAATATCAAACAACTGCTGTGATTAGTATCTTGACAGACATATTAGTCCAGTAAGTATGTATTTTTTGATATAACAATAGTAGAATATATTCCCAATGATACCACTTATGTGGCCACACATTGAATGTAACTTAAAGAATAAGGAAAAGAATGGTACCCTGTCTCCCTGAAAAAAAGACAGGTCTTGTATAACCTTGCTCCAAAAGATGCTTACTTTTTTACATGTATTGCTGCCTGGGCAGTATTTAAATTGACTTTTTAAAATGAACGGTAACTAGGGCTTATTTTTGGAGTAGGGCTTATATTTCGAGCACCCTCAAAAATCCTGAAAAACCATGCCAGGGTTCATTTTTAGGATAGGTCTTATTTTTGGGGAAACAAGGTATCTGATTCTTAAATTTTAGAAGACTGAAACACATATAAGGGAAGATGTTCTTGCACTGTTTGAGCCCTGGATCAGGTCGGTGTTGATCCCCTCCTCATGCCCCACGGGCGGCTGCTGGGTTTGTACGGTGCTGCCCATGCCCACCCCAGGTCCCAAAGCTGGGGTGTGTTTGTGAACGCCGACCTTCCCAGGCGGGTCTGCAGAGCCCGGTGATGCCGGCCCCGCTGCCCCCAGCCCGGCACAGCTCTTCCCAAAATGCCACTGGAAGTGCGTTTCTACAGATGTAGTTTTGAGCCTGAGTGTGTAAACTGAGTATACATTTGGGTTATTTTTACATTGATTGTCTTTATGGTCTTTACTGTCTCTACAGTCACAATCAGAACAAAACGGCAATTTTCTGCCATACCTTTTTTCTTTATATTTCTAGGAAAAAACTCTAGGCAAAGACACAGGAGAAGGCTGCTGGCCCTGCTGTGCTGCTGGCCATTGCTTTTCTCTTTCGATTGCATTTCCCTTTTGGTCCTGCCAGGCTGTTCCTTCCCCTTTTCAAGAGGGATGTTCCCGTCGGTTCTTTGGTGAAGGGGCTTCCTCAGTGTTCACGTGGGCAGCGGTGATGGATGGTGCTGACCTGATGGTGCAAAGCCCGATGCCGGTCCCTGGGAGCAGCAACAACAGACCTGAGCTCCGGGTTGTGCACTGAAATTATGTGCTTGGCATGGCCAGCTTTGTTTCGGTTCCTGTCCCTCAGGCTGAGGGTGATTTCACCAGGAAGGCAACGCGGGGATCAAAGGGATAACCTGGGCCTCGTTCATCTTCACCCTGGTGAGATGGATGATTTGGTGTAAAAGAGGCATAGAAGAGCAAGTGGCAAAGGGGCTCCAGGGCTGGTTGGAGGGGACCAGCGCTGGGGATGGTGGCACTGGGGAAACCCTGTGCCCCTGCTTCCCCACTGCCATCCCTGGCAGCCCGAGGAGATGGATGGAGGAAGAGCTCGGGATGAAGGACGAGCTCCTGTCCAGCCCTGCCCCAGCCAGTCCTAAGGACCAAAACCTCTCCCGGTCCCTGTGTCACCCTGGGGACATCTCTATGAGGACGTGGCTTTGGGGTGACGGCTGCACTACCCCAACGCTATCCGGTCTCCATCTGGCTTTGGGCAATGATTTGACTCAAAAATAAATGAAATTTGTAATACTGTCTGTGCTCGGGGATTTGTGCAGCAAACTCAGCCTTTGCTTTGCTCCAAATAACTCACGCGTTTGTTTTTCTCGGATCTTCTGTATTTGTTGTGTCAGTAGCTGCCTGTTAAATCAGTTGGATTCTTTTTCCCTGTTTGAGCAGTTCCCACTGAACAGAACTAAAACTCTTTGCAGCATATTTCCAATAACAAAAAAAGATAGAAATAGAGTTTTTTTAAAATATAATTAGAGGATGTTTTGCCCTTTTCAAAATTAATTTATTGCATTTTTAATTTACTTAAGTTTTCAGTTTGCGATGTTAGATTTTTAAAACTCAGATCTCTTGTTTGAAAATACTGGCAAAGAAGTTAAATACTAAAAATAAAACTAAGTTGTTTAAGATGACTTGTACTAATTAGACTGTTGAAAACTTTATCCGGCTCCCATCCCTTGATTATCAGATCATTAAATTCCTATTAATTTCTCATTTTCCTAAGATAAAGAGACATTTAGAAATCTTGAAAGAAGACACAGACTGAGAGAAATATTTATTTCCCAGATTCCCTTTCCACTGATGTGAGCAGAGAAATCACTGAACTAAACCACCGTTGTGAAGTTTCTCTTAGTTTCAGTGAGATAGAATTATGGATTCAGACACCCAGATATTTCCCTCAGATTGTTTTAATTTTATTTCTCTTATTAATGAAGGACTTTCTGATAACGCTGCTTTTCCTCATCATTTTAATGCCATTCTGTGTCAGTACCAATAATTTCACTTCCATACGCCCAACATATACAACATACCTTGTTCTCAATTAGTAGATTCACGGACTTTGTGGAAGTGACGAGAGGTGAACTTGAATTAATGTATTTATTCGCTGTAGGAGCAGACGGCAGAAGATGCGCCAGGCCTGTATTGTGGCATTAAAAGGACAAACCTGTCAGGACTGATAGATCTTTAATGCCAACTGTCCCCTGGCTGTGACCTCGGGCTCCAGCACCTGTTTCACCAGCAACGCTGCACAGGGGCTGGGATGGGCAGGGGCTGCGCTCGGGAACTGTGGTTAATTACAGTTAATTGTGCTCTGCCGGCTTGGGAGTGCGCGTGTGCCCGAGAGAGGAGATGCTCAGGAAACTGTAAAACATACTCTTTGAAATTGCTCAGTAAAAGGTGCTTTAAATAAAAAAATAAATTTAAAAAACAAAGACTTCGGGATGCTGTTATGTGCTTTTAAACTTTCTGGTTTTCTAAGGCTTTTGTAACTATTTCCATAATGATTTTGAAGTTGCAAATTGTACCACATCCAATTTTGTTCTCCCTGCTGTTCCTTGACATCATTCATGTTCTCAGCTGAACAGGCTCCAGCGCGCTGACACCCGTGGAAACCCTGGGTCCCACCCGGTCCCTTGGGATGTGGGACAGCAGTGACAGGAAATGGCTGCTTTTCAACAGCGGGAAATTATTGTTGAGCTTTTCAAGCTGTGATCTGTTTTGTAGGTCCTAAAACTAATCCGTTTTCATAATTTTCCTGATGTATTTGCAAGCAATTTGAATTAGTTTTCTCTAAAGCAAGGATTACGGCTGCAAGAACACCACTATTTTCTAAGTGGGAAAGACTTTAATGTTATAATACTTAACATTCCAGAAACACTTTAATTAAATATCATTAGAATCCTTACAAATTAGAACATATTCAATGCATTTTATTCACATACAGCATTCTTCAAAATAAGAGGACAATTTCTAATGAGAATGGTTTAAAGCAGAAACTTCCAGTCATATTTCTTTCTTGCTGGAGAGGATAAAATATAGCGATAGGTAGCTTTGTGTTAGCATGTAGCACTAGTAAAAGCATTTTCCAGCAGACAATACAAGGATTTAGACATTTAGCAATTCCACTTCTGCTATTTAGTCCCCCTTGTTGTGCAATATCGATCATATTTAAAAATAAATTAAGTAATTATCTAAAGATAACCTCTATGATAATAAGTGCAATTAATCGGCTTTTTGCTGGGAGTTTCAACAGACTCCCAGAGGATGGAGTCCTGGCCAGGATTTAGAGGGGCATTTACCCCTCTAAAGTGGCAATTTATACCACATGAATTCCTGCCCTCTGTGTCTGTTTCACTGCCTGGCAGCAGCAGCAAATTCCTTCTTGTCCCTTCCCCGTGCTTTATTCCTGTTCTCCCCACTCGCACCCCCAGGAGAACAACCCACATTTTGAAGTGGGGTGGAGAAAGCCCCGGCCACTGTATTGCCTGAGAGATTCTCAAAAAAGGCTAAAAATATTGATGAGCCCATACACTTCTATCAGTGACAGTATACGTAACCCCTGAAATGATGCTCCTCCAGTACAAGCATCTGCCCTTCCCAGCTCAAAAACCATTTTCATAGAATTATAGAGTCACAGAATCATTTCAGTTGGAAGAGACCCTCAGGATCATGGAGACCAACCCTAACCTCACTCTAGCACTAAACCATGTCCCTAAGAACCTCATCTAAATGGCTTTTAAACCCTCCAGGGATGGTGACTCCAGCACTGCCCTGGGCAGCCTGTTCAATGCCCCACAGCCCTTTCCATGAACAATTTTTTCTGATATCCAATCTAAACCTCCCCTGGTGCAACTTGAGGCCATTTCCCCTTGTCCTGTCACTTGTTACTTGGGAGAAGAGACCAACCCCTCCATGCTCCTTTCAGACAGTTGTAGACAGTGATAAGGTCTCCCCTCAGCTCCTGTTCTCCAGGCTGAACAGTGATTTATTTTATTTTGCAGTATTTCCTCAGGTCTAACACATGAACACATGTATCTCCAACACGTAATTTAAGTAACACAATAAAAGCAAACAGAATATATAGTTATCACGCTTGACACCCAGGAAGAAAACCCTATAGAGTGAAGGGCTGGATTCCCATCCCTTTGGCAGGGATGTAAACCAGGGCAACCACATTGAAACCGTGCTGAGCTGGCATGGTGCGAGCAAAGAGATAGATCAGGCTCTCACCCAGCACCGGCACTGGGCTCTGCTCTGCAGTACACGTGCATTTCCACCCCAAAAACAACACAATAAAAGAAACACTTTACATCCCACAGGCTGCAATCAATGGAGCGTTCAATATTTCAGTCACTTTCTTTTTCGAAATAACTGGTGATTCCTTCCCACCCACATTTGCTGGCTGTGCTCGAAATTAAATGTAGGAAAGAGTCACCAGGAAAAGCCTCTGGGGTTCATAGTGCAGCTGAACTGCTGCAGAGCGGGATGTGCGGGGTGGGACAACTGAGGAGAAAACACACTTTTCCTCAAAATGGAAGGGCTTCTGTGCTATTTTATTGTACAGCTTCCTCACAGCTGACAGAAAATCAATCCTCAGTCCCAAACACTGCTTTCCTGTGTGCTTTATGTAATATTTGAAAACTATTAGCACCTGTGGATAACTAAGACACCAGCTGGCTCGTTAAGGTCTTCTCCAGGTGCCCCAGAAGTGCTGTGGACAAACCAGGAGACACTGAAGCTGAGGTGGAGGGCAGGACCTTCCTTTCCAAGAAGCTGTTTCTGGCTTCTGGAGTGAGGATTTCCTTTCCTTGGGCTGAATGTCTCATTGATCGTGTATTTTGAGTGTGTTGCTGGGTTTTCTCCCTCCTCACTCAACTGACTGGAATGGGAAATCCAGCATCGCCTTGTTGCTGCCTTTGATAGCACCAAGTAGATGTTTGGTTGTACTCATAGCCCAAGTGCACTGAACAGGCTGTAATTGTTTCAAGAGTTTAGTCAAAACACCCTTTGTATTTTCATTCCTTAAGAATGACATGTAATGCTGCAGAGTAGTTCCTCGATCTTGAAGTTGTTTCTCAGACAGATGTGAGCTACAGTCTGCAATGATGCACAGTCACAGACTGGGCTGTCGCTTGTGTGTGCAGTGCGTGGAAAAACTGTACAAGAAAAATAAACTAATAAGCCTCACAATACACAGCCCTTCTCACCACAGAATGATCTGGGGACATTCACAGTGCTAACACACACATAAATATGATTTCTGTGGGTGTTATTCAAGCCAGCATCCCGCGATGAAGGTCCATTGTTATACTGAGGATGTCAGGGAGGACACAGTTACCGTTTGTTATAGCAGGTGCAGGGTGTAATGACGCTTTATAGTTTAATTCCAGCTTGTTCCAATCTGTCACATCTGTCTCAGTGGGAAGCTGAGATGGGAGGAACACGCATGAGGAGGTTTTAGTGCTGCTTTTGTGTCATTATCGTTTGTCATTCTTGAAGGAGCCATCACTCCTGTTATCACAGCAGCCCTGGGCGTGTGGGTTCGGGGCACACTGCTGTTAGGTTTGCTAACGAGGGCATCATTGTAACGCTACCCGATTCGTCTCCATTATAGCCATCATGTTGTGCGCCATGCTGGCATCCCAGATGACTCCTGCTTCCTCCTTTCTTTCTTGAAATCAGCCTCTACTGTAAAAAAACCCCACATTTAATCGCCTGTAACAGGCCCTCAATGAGCTGTTTCTGGGGACAGGGTCAGCTAATCCCAAATGCTCCATTTCAAGTAGAAGGAGACATTCCCACGCAGCCGGTATGCGGTGACTGACAGTGCGGGTGCCACCAAAGGAACCATCACGGACGGGGCTGCTCGGGTGAGAGAGAAAGAGCTGCTCTGGTGGGCAGGGGCAGCCTGGGGGTGGCTTTGCTTTGAAAAATATGGTGATTTCAGGAGACAAATGTTATCGGTCCAATCCCACAGACTCGCTGCAACTGGAGCCCTTGGGATGCTCAGCAAGTGCTGCCTGAGCACGGTGCCTTCTGCCCAAATTCCCACTCTGTGTTATCTCCCTGCCTGCAGCTCAGGAGCCGATGCTGGAATTTCAGTGGAAGCCTTGATTTTATTCATTCTGCGGCCAAAATTAGGCCACCGATGCTGCCAAGAGGCACACTTTTTTGGTTTGATACACAGAGAATGCATTTTTAATGCTATAAGTGCTGTTCTCTAGCGCTGGACTCCCATGTGATGCATGACTGCAGGCAGAGCCGTGCAGTAAAACAACATTTGCTTCCAAGCGAAAAATGCAGCAAATAATATTCATTAAATCAGAAAAATATTACTTTAGACTGGCTGGCCTCCGACCTTTCTCAGATCTCAGCTGCCAAGTAGTAATTCTTCCTTGTGAGGCCAGAACTGGAGAAAGAACAATTTTCTAATCAAAACCAATGTTTACCACGGCAGGAAAAGCTGTGTGCCTAGACATGGACACCAACCTTCAGCTAAAATCGAGAAACATTCAGTATGATTTTTTATTCTTTCATTCTAGTCATGCTGTGAACTGCTCCCTAATTGTAGAAAAGATTTGGGATTAAATATATAGGCTTCATAAATGTGAATTCTGAGCTGGGAAGAAAAGATTCAATACTGAAAATTACCCCCCAAAAGATCCCAAACATCCTCCCCACCAGTGCAGAACTCACTCTGAGGTGGAAACAACCATCTTGGATTATTGGATATCCGTGATTCATTTCAGTAAAACCCCTATGAAGACTGAAATAATAATAGTAAAAAAATATTGGGAAAGATTATTTTCCTGCGTGAATACCCACCAAAACTCTTCCGTCGCTCCCGTCCCATGGCAGGGGCTGGGGCAGCTCTGCCGTGGGGTCTGTGCGGAGGGCGCTGGGTTAACTCGACTGTCCGCGTGGTTTGGAACAGGATTAGAAAGAACGCTCAGCAATCCCCGCTCTGCCTGGGAGCACGTTCTAATCAGCGGGTTTAAGGAAAGACACAGTGCCTGATGAGCAGCTACTTAATCTCCGATGCATCCAGAAACATGCAGGAAAGGGGGCACGAGCTTACAAGAAACTGGACAAGCTACCTCTGTCTGGATTAATGTGAAAGGTGTTTTCAGGAGAGAAATGCAGAGGCGTGAAATCCTCTTGAGCTCTGAGGAGTTTCTGTTTCAGATCTTCACAATCTGAGTTTATCACTTTTTTCCATGTGGGGGCATGGTTACATATCTGCTTTCATTTGAGACAGGAGGCCCCGTCTTAGAGCAATTGTACACTTGAAATTCTCCCATCAAGCAAAATGCAATTGGTTTCTTGCCCTATTTTCTGCTTAGCAGAAGAAATGTTCCCTCCGGTGGGGATGCATTAGCAGGGAAGAGACTGTACACACGGGAAAGAAATGCCGGAGTCACTCGGGGACAAATGTTGGTCTATTACAGCTGAATAAATCCACAGTAATATAATTTATTCCCTGGGATTTGCATTAGATTTACCCTGGCATATATGAGACCACGAAGTTCTGCACGCATGATTCCCCTGCTGATTAGCAGAGTGCGATTCAGATGGAATTCCAAATCACCTTAAGACCGTCTGTCGTTTCCCTCAGAAGACCCTTTTTTCAGTCGCTTATCTCTTTGCTGCGCCTCAGCCATTTGGATGGAGATTTTTCTATGCTGGATACGTGCCCCAGGCAAATCTACAAACTTTCAAAGTGTCAGTCACAACAGTGAAGTCAATGCAGTTTAAGAGAACAGCAGAAAGAAGAAAGTTGAGTTTCCCACGTGAAAATTTGTGGCCGTTGTGAGGAGAAGCTCAAAAGCTGCTGCTTTTTGGGGTGCGGGCAGACAGTTCTGCAGGCGCCTGGTGCTGGCGGTGCCTTCTGTTGGATTTTGCTATTCCAGCAGGGAAAAAGATACCTAAACTCCAGCAATATAGGTGTTTCTGGAACCACCTTAATTTGTGCATGCTCAGGAGAGTGATGAGCACCTCTGATGAACACATCCCCACTAAGTGTGCTCCTTTCCTTTCACCTGGAAATGGGCTCACCTCCACTGGACATGGTCTAAGACAAGGTCTGCAGAGGTTTTCTTGCCTTGACTATGGTGGTATCACATATGAGAGGAGAAGCAGTTTCGTCCTGTGCCTTTAAAAACCCATTTTGATGTTCCAGGGAGGTCTGCAGCTGCCCGCTTGAGACATTTCAGTTTAAACACGAGGTAGATGAAAACTGCTGTTCTTGCCGCAGAATCACCTCATTGCATGAGTAGTTTAACAGGAAGGAGCTAAGGTATTTTTCAGTTGTTATTAGACAAGGTGAAATAACAGGGCTGAGGTTTCCTGCCCAGAGAAGGGACCTCATGGTGAATGAGACAGAAAAGCTGCTGGCAAGTGGGAAACAGCGTTGAGGGTGGGAGCTGGAAACCCAGGACCCTCCACTCCCAGCCCCACTGTGTGGGCGGCGAAGCTGGGTTTTCTCGTTCAATATTAAGAATTTATTATTAAATAATAGTAAAGGAAGAGGTTTTGTCTACTGTTTTTTGTCTTTATTAAAAGGATACACCAGTGTCAGAACGGGAAGATATCGCTAATCGCTTGCTTCCATGTGTGCGTTGAAGTGACAGTTGTGTGCCCAGGGTGACGCCAGCGCTGCCATCCAGGAAATGAAACCAGCAGAAGTCTTTCCTATTAAAGCTGACACAGCTTGAGAGGACTTAAACAACAACACGAAAAAGGAAAACAAGCAGCTGGAGCTTCCTTTCACGTCCAGGCAAAAGGTGGGGGAGAGGTACGAGGGATTTGGTGAATCTGAAAAGAAGAGAGAAATAGTGTCCCATTTGTAACAGCAGAGATCAACGCGGCGAGACGCTGCTCCCAGCCTTGATGCCCAAACCCGACTCAAGACGGCTTCCTCGGGCAGAAGACTTGGGGGAAACAGTCCCTACAGGGCTGTCAGCTCACATTGCTGGAATTCGCACCCATTTTGTCTCATACTAACATATCCAACTCATGTTCCCAACCCACGACGCAGAGCGTTTCCGTGGTCTGGCTTCAGGCATCGCACATACCTGCTTTTAAGTAGGAACTGCTTGCAGAAGCTTTGTAGGATTGCGTTTTCTTGCCAAATGTCGTACATTAAAAATAATCTCTATGTTACTAGTCTCTCTGAACAGGAGTTTTGATGGTAAAGACTGCATGAAGTGGTCTGAAATAAAAACGATCCACGTTCTGGTTCTGTATTCCAATCAGATGTGTCCTTTTTGAGGTATTAAAATGAGTGTGGAGAGGGGGGAGAAGTGTTTAAATTAGTTTTGATGCCTATAGGCATCATAGTTACTTTTTTTTCCCTTAGGTGACTGAATGAAACACTGAAATGACCCTGTTCTCGTAACGCTCCCATCAGCTTCGCAAACCCAAGCTTAAGGAAAGCAACTGGATTGCTGATATTTATCTGAGCCTAAAGAAGCAGAATCCCTTATAATTCTTGCATCACAGGAACAGAGAGGCAGCAAAAGCGTGACAGCCCCATAATTTGGTTTTACTGGCATGCTGAGGCTGTGAGTGTAACAATTTGCAGGATGCTTATAGGATCAAAGGAAGTTTTCTTCACCAGAGCTGGAAGACAAATCCAGACTTCCTTTACACGATTTATTTCCACTTCAAGTATCCAGGTCTTTTGACAGAGCTGATACGAAGGGAGAAGGACAGGAATTGCTTAGATTGAGAATCCGAGTTTGAAAGAATCCAGAAACAGATCAAGCTACAGTTTTCATTTTCTGGAGCATCTCAGGAGATGCTTCTCAGAAAACCTCAGTGCTTTTGTCCAGAGCTCCTAAAAGCATTTATTTTACTTTACTGATGTCCTCACCTTCTTCCTGACCAACTACTCAGTGTTTGAAGCTTTCTAGGAAGAGGAGAGAAAGCCTGGAAGATCTGCTCCACTGCCACGTGCTGCAGGGTGATCTCACGTAATGGTCCAACCACCCCACATCCTTAGACACCCAAGAGATTTCCCTTCCTGCTCCAAGCCTGCCCTCCTGGCCCATCACGAGTAAGTGCAGCTATGAGCTCCTCTCTGCCTGCACTAATGACTGGTGTTGGCCTGCTTATTTTCCCCTAAATTTGTGGAAAGTTTGGAGAAAGAAACCATCTAAGGTGATGGAAAAGCTGCAATCTCAGAGAGAGAGAAGAAAAAGGAGAGAGAGAGGACAAAACTAGACTTCATATTCCTCTGGGTCACATTCCTCCACTCACGTTTTCAGCATCTACATTATTCTTCCTGCTATGTGAGTGCAGTTCCCATTCGCCCTTCTCCCTGCCGTGGAAAAAGAATATTCCCCATCAGCCAGAGCAAGCAGAGCCCTGGCCATGTCCCACAGGGAGCAATGGGATGTGTCCACGTACGTATGGGTTGCCTCGTGCTTCATCGAGAAAAGCATTTCCCATCAGCCGGAGGGAATGGCCGAGCCCCATCCTGACCTGCGGGCAGCTCAGCAAGGCTGATCCTGCACAAAACCTTCAGCCTGTCCCTGGTCCCTTCAGCCTTGGGGTTGTTTGTGCCTTGATGTCCTGCCCGTGTTGGCACACGGAGCTGGCAGTGGCTTCGCATACCTTGGGCAGAGCTGATGGGCTCCAGATGGTCAGCATGGTACCTCACAGAAGAGTCAAATCGTAATTAAAAAAAAGCCACATGAGTGATTTTGAAAGTAATAAGATAATGTTGCCGTAACACGAGGGATCTGGGATCAGAAAAGCAATCACTTTTGGATAAGTCATTCAGCCATTTAACCTTCTTAGCAAATGAGAAATCCCCTGTAATGGACTTGCGATTATATAGTACAACCCTGCCTGTGGAGCAGACACTAATAATGTCATTGTTTTATCCCTCTTAATTCTGCTGTCAGTTAACCACTGTTTTCACTCTTAGATAATAATAAAGCTGATGTGCATTTTACTGCGTTCAGATATATTACTCTCTAAATGAGAAGAAATAATTTCATTTTAATGTCAGGCTTCAGTGAAGGCAGAAATGAACATGAAAAGCAAGTACCCCCTTGAAATACTTGCTCCAAAAGCAAAATTTATTACTGCATACTGCGCGCTCATTTTTCACCAGTGATTTGGACACTCACGGTGAATTCTGTATGAATTGTCATAGCTCCACTGGCTTTAATAGCACCGCATTTTCAACTAGCACCTCAAGTTGAAGCAGCCCTTTGGAACGAATTGTATTTAAATATGGTTGCGAATATTGACAGACTGCAAAACTGAACCTTTTTGCTGAGGCCCATGAATATTAGCTTGCTACCACATTTCTTGTCATGCTTCACCTGTTTTCCTAAAGAGGGGAGGTCTGCTGGGAGCTTACTCCATCATCCAACCACCCGCGCAGACAGCAGAGATCTCCTTCCATATTGTATTATCCATCATCTGATTTTATTCTCTTTTAACAGCGTTGCTATAGCATGTAGGTGCGAATGAGGAGAAGGTGCCTTACTTCAGCATGCCCAAATCCCCTAAAGTTGCCTGAAAAGATGTTCTGTGCATCTATGATTTTAGTTTGAATTATATTTTACCTTACTATATTTATCTATTATTCAGATAGCAATAGATAAGTCCTCAGGGGGTTTTAAAAATATCAGTTCTCTGATTGGAATGAGTTGCTTGTTGTTTGTTTATTTTTCCAAGAAATGGTTGTTTTCAGATTTGAAATATAAATCTTATTGTAGCATATGTAGACTATGGTAAACATATAAAGAAAAAGGCGAGCAGCTTGTGGTTGAGAATAAGCAATAAAACAAATTTTACAAATTTAGCATCCTATTTTCTGTGATGTGTTTCTGCCCTTCACACACACTGTAATGCATCCCGGGGGCTGAGTAAGGCATCGGCTGAATGCTGAAATAACCACAGAAAGGAAAGTTTCACCACAAGATAGTCCAGGATCTCTGTTCGGAGAAGTATTCAATACAGCTTGTCAGGAGATGGGGAGCTCGGGTGGGATGACAGGTTTGATTTGTTCCCAAGATGCTCTCTTTTCTTCAGCCGGCGGGCAGGTGTGCAGGCAGGACAGCATCTGATGGATGGCTGTCTTCAGGCAGCACCAAGAGCTCGAAAAGCTAAACAGGATATCTGCTGGAAAATATACTCAACGAAACCAGCAATGTGTCTCTGGAACAATTTGGTGCTTGCAGTGAAGCCCACTTGGCCCTGTAAAGCAGAGCAAAAGAGGAAAGGCTGAATGACACATGAGAAATTTCCTTTCGTGTATGTAGATGTACGATGGGGCTCAGGCTGTATGCTTAAGGTGCAGGAAATAACAACATAGAGTGAAGGCATTCAGCAGAAAGAGGGAAGAGGATTAAGGCAAAAAGGAACTTAATTTTTAAAAAAGGGTCATGGACAGTGTATCTTTCCAGTATTGTGGAGAGAAATTAGAAAATGGCCATAATGCAAAGGAGACCAAAGCTGTAACATGTGAGTCACAGGAACTCAATCACAAGCCCGAGAGGTAGAAAGTGAACTCAGATTTTTAGTCATCTCCTCCATGCAGGAATGAGTCAGGCAAGCAGGCACTTGATGATGCTCAGTCCACAGAGGAACTGGAGAACTTGCAGCGGGAGAAGAGCAGCAGGGCATCTCAGCCCAGGGCTGCTCCTCACAGGTGTCCAAGGGCAGATTTCTACCTGCTCCAGCGCCCGCCGTGCTCTCATTCGCGGGGCTGAGACAAAATCCTCGTCCAGATGTAACTCTGGTCCTATTACAGTGCCATTTAGCCTACTCTGCAAACAAAAAAAAGAGAACATTCTTGGGTTGTCTTATTACTTGATCGATGCTTGCTTCACTTTGGATCTTTTGGCATTGACTTTAGAGCTGATTTACGTTGCGTCTCTTTCAAATTCGGCACTGGAAATGTCTGGTGGGAGATCAGGGGGTTGTATTGAAACCTGCAGTCCTGGTGCTGTTATAGACATGGTTTAGGAAAGATTGTAATAGAGGAGGCTACTTTGGGAAAATCCAAGGTTGGAGACCCGCAGGAGCGCACAGAGCTGCTCGGCGTGCCCCTGCGCTCGCTTTGCCACAGGGTTTGGTGGGGTTTGTGTGTGGGGACATCACGAGCCTGTGGTCCTGGCAGGAGGGACCGGCTCTTAGGTGACACGGGGGGAGAAATTTTTGGAGTAGCTGCAGTGAGGCTCTCGCCACCTTCACCTCCCTCTGTGTGCCTGGGGATGAGGTCAAAAGGAGAGGTCCAGGTTAAAGGAGCCAGACCCGTGGCTCCCCAGGAAGGTTTGGAAGTGTCCCCTGCTGTTTAGCGGCTGTGAAGGGGACAAAGTCATTAACACACCGTGCACAGGGGTGCAGCAGAGAACGCACCTGTCTCCCTGGCTGTGTGAGACCTCTCATTCTGGGAGCTGGGTGGAGAGAGCTCTGCGAGGACTTCGAACGACACAAAAGCCTCTGTCACCGTTCGGTCCTGGGGCTCCATGCCCGAGGATGCCCTGGCAGGCTCTGTGCTCGCCGGTCTGCGCCGTGGGAGCTCCAGCCTCGTCTCCAAAGGCAGCAACTCGCTCCTCTTCTCCAGAGGCATTAGGCCAAAGCAGAATCACAGCTGTGTCGATGCTGAACCACAGAGAACACTTGTTAACATGAAGCAAATGCTTCAAGCCTAACACCTTTCAAAATTTTCCCAGTATCAAAGCTTTTAAAAAGACTTTTTTTTCCCCTCCCCTTTCTCTCTTTTTAAGTGCTTCAAAGAGAATTCGCTGCGTTACATAACTCCTGCTATTTTTTCAAATATTAAAAGCCACCAGGCACAGCTCTGCTGGCGAGTTGGGGCTGGATAGAGGTGGCTCCGAATTCAGTGATCCCAGCACCCAAATCTAGGCCACCGATGGGGACAGGCGCTCTCTCTTTGGCTCTACCCCTCAACCTCATGTGCTTTAGCAGTTGAGGCATTTTCTGCTCTTTCTACACCTGGTCTTTCCTTCTGCCCAGGCCCTCTTTAATAAGGATGTATTAAGTACAGCTGGGTGGGCTAAGGGTGGTTTCATCCATCAATGCTTGTGCTATTATACATGCAAAACAGCCACAAAAAGTGTTATTGCCTATGTATGCTGCCCTTACCTATTTGGAAATTTTCATCAGATTCCAAGCTATGAGTCTGGATAAAGAAGTTCTCCTCCCACAGAAAATGTAAAGATAAACGATTTACTTATAACAGCATGAATTCTTATTTAGTGTGAATATTCTCCTGAAACAGAAGAGAGAATTATAAAACCTTTTGTCTTGTAAAATGAAGCTATTTCAGAAAAAGAAGAAAAAGTATTAATTAATTCAAAAGGCCCAGGATTGTTTGTTAAGTATGCCATGCAATACATGCAGCAAAATGTGAAATACCTGAAATGTCCCTGAAAATTCAGAGTGGGGCTGGTTCTGTGAGATTTTTGGTTGGAAGGTGATATTATCCAAACAACATTTTCTGAGCTATGTATGTGTCAGGGTGCATATTTGCCCAGAGTGCAAATTCAAAGCTTTATCAAGCAAAAGTAAAACCTCCATCCGTTTAATGTATGTTTAAAAATACATGGAAAGAACCCAAACTGAAAAGTAAAAAGGTAAAAAAATAAAGATTTTGCAGCTTCAGGGTAACATAAGATTAAAGTGGGTTTTATCACTTTAGATAATATCTAGGTTATTAATAAATCACGTATAAAAAGTGGGCTGTTTTAGAAGCGATCCGAAGGCTTGTTAGTGAAGGTTTTTTTCAGTCCCTTCTTGAATAACAGCATTTCCCCGGTTCAGCTTCTTTGCTTACGTTGTCCAGATGTATTGCTGTTTATTGGTCAGATGAAAGAGGGTCTGCAGAGCTTTCTAAGATCATCTTTGCTTCTCCATCCCCGAAGCCCTGCTCTTCATCGGCTGCTCTTCCTCCTCGGCGCCTGCACGCAGCTTCCCCCCCTGCGACGGAGACTTTAAACCTTGGTATTGTTCTTTACAACACGGCAGCTCCGCTGTTGTGCTCAGCAGACGAACGGGGGCAATTTGCCATGACATTTTCCCCGGGAGTTCCGTTGTCACGCAGCTATCGCCGAGGGTCGCTCCCTCTCCAGGGCTGGAGTAGCTGCTCTAAGCTCCAGGAGCTCTGCCCAGCTCCGACCTCTCCCCGCACAGGCACCTTCCATTAAATTGATGCCCAGGTTTTGCTTTAATCGTGTTAGCAAACCTGCAGAGAGACTGGAGCTGTGTGTTTGCCTGCTCGGTTCACCGAGGATGCAGAACAGCATCCACCGGCATCCCCGTCATTTCCTGGGTTATATTCTAAGGCTGATTAAAGTATTTGCTGAAAAGGACTCAAAGAGCAGGGCTTTGGGTGGCATAGATCATTAAAACCTGGAGAAGATGCAGCCCTGTCAGGGCTAATTCATGTCCCAAAAAATTCAGTTGCAGTGATTCCTGAATTTATCAAGAGCAATTTTGTCCACTTTACCTGAAAAACCGTGTACACAAGATATGTTTTATCTCAGCCCTCAGAACATCTTGAAGACAAGTTTCACTGTAACATTAGTTTTTATTGTCCTTTTCAGCACCATCTTCTAGGGATCTTTCTAACAAAATCATCCTTTTATTCACCAGCTCCCCACAGCCCCTTCTGGGCTGAAATAACAGGCTTTTTACAATACATCTCATTCAGCGCAAAGAAGCTGGGGCAAGAAGGGAGAAGATATCTTGTACCTAGTACTTTTGAAGGAGAATTTGAGGTAGAAAGCTGCTCACACAGAAATTCAGCCGAACAGGAGAAATCCTCCATAGTAACTTGGATCTTTACTAAGCAATGAAAGCTGGATCTTTGCTTTTCTGTTTCGCTTATACAAAGAAAACCAACACAACTTGTCACTAAGGTAAAGGACGTGGTTTCCACAGGTTTAAGCAGTGAGGTAGCAGTGGACATTTTACTCTTCCTAAACTGCAGCTACATGAATTTTCTTTAGAGGTCTAGGGCTGATGGCAGATCCAGCAGGATCTCGCTTAAGCTGTCATGACACAAAGAAATCAGAGCCTGTTGGTGTGTGAGGTTGTAATCAAGTATTCAAAGCTGCCAATAATGAGTGATGGCAATGATGGCAATGGTATAACTGAAATGACAGCGTAGAAACGAGCCCTGCGATCTTACACATACGAATTAAAGCTAAGCTGTGTCCTAACAACTTTCATGGAGCTGCTTTGATGCATTTTTTTCCCTCTAAATAAAATGACGTTGACTCTTTTGGCTCCAGTTCCCTCGCTCTTCCATGAGGTCTTTCAGGATGTCATTGCTCAGAAAGTTCTCCTGAGTAAGTCAACATGCAAATTCAAGCATGAATTTATATGTCAACAGACTCAGCGGGACGGGCAGTTTGCAGGGAAATAACTATTGAGTAACAGAGGAATAATCATGTAAAAATATGCCATCCTATGGACGTTCCGTGTCTGATGCATGTTTGAGTACGTTCCCCAACAGCGCATTTGTGACAGAGCCGTGAAATTGCCCTTACTATCAATGACCCTGGTGTGTCCAATCCCCAGGCACTGGTGCATGGACTCAAGGCATCTTGGCTACACAAAACTGCCCAGATATTTGCAAATTGCCAGTTTCCTGTTATTAGTCTGACTTGCCTGGTTGTATTCTGAAATTCTGTAGGTGCTTTGCCAGCAGACAAGAGAGAGGAAGGTGTTTATGAGATTATAATATAAAGGACAAATGAGGAAATTGAGAGTTGTGAAGGGTGGGGGGGTACAAAGAGGGCATTGGTGGAAGCAGTGGGTTGGAGATGGGGACAAAGGGTCACAAGGAAAATTGCTCCAGGTAAAGATGCTATTGATGCCGTCCACTTCTGCAACAGTAGTACCGAGCGAGTCTCTGTCTTTCTTGAAGGAGTCAAAATAGCTTTGTTCTTCTATTTCTTTGATGTGCCAGCTGAGGGCTTAGAAGATTTTAATGCAGGCCTTTGCTCCCAGGGGCTGACAGCAGAGCCTCCTCCTCCTCCCTGTCTCTCTGCTGCTCGCCCTGCCCGCTCCTCTGCCTGCCAGCTCCCTCCCTTCCCTGCAGGCAGAATGTGAGATGGAGAGGAGCCTTCCAGGCAGGCAGCCCAGGAAACGTCGTGGAAGAACCAGTAGAACTGAATATTTCAGGCAATGTTGCCAAAAAAATACCCATAAAAATCCCAAACCAAACAAACCAGGGGGCTCAGGGGGCTTTACCAGAATGGTTTGCTCAAAGGAGAGAATTCATGACCCTGTTGGGGGAAATGGTGCGAGGGGCAGCGCGGGTGGGAGAGATGACCAAGAGGGCTCTGAGCACATCGCAGCAGCTCCACCAGGTCATGGAAGCGACTGCATGACACTTGTGCCTGAGCAGCAGCTGCGCTCGATGGCTCAGGAGGTTCTTTTTAATGCTGTGTGCCTATATCTGCTCATCTTTCATGTGTTTTTATCATATATATATTTTTTCTTTTTTCACTAGTACTTATCTGTCTGTTTCCTCAAGAAATGGAAATTGTTTTTACCTTGGGTGAAACCTGCTATTGTCAAGGAAAGAAAAAGAGAAAACGATGTAAGAAAAATACCAACAGCATCACTGTCAGAAATGTTTCACGTTTTTTTCCCCCAAAGCCATCGCAAATCCACTCTGACTCTTACATGAATTTTTGAAACATCTGCATTCAGAAACTGTGCTTCAGCTCAGCCCTGTCATCTTGTCTATTAAGTGCAAATCATTTACTTGCTTAAAACGTGAACATAAAATAACTTTGTTTCATCATAGTTAGAACTCTTTTCCTGGAATTTATAAATGGATTCTTTATTTTGGGAAGACAGGAACATGACGGAGAGGCACAAAGCAACACCCGGTTGATGAGCAGCGGATCAGAAGCTTCTCTGTGTGTCGTGCTCCATGAACAAAGGGACTCTGGAAGGTGCGAAGCTGGTGGCAGTGGGGAATAATTTCATGAGACATTCACTTAAGCAACAGTCATTGAGAGAAAAAAGACAAGAATTCCAAAGGAATTTGGGGCTTATAGGAATACCAAGAATATAGGAATAGGAAGGAATACCAGGGAATATTCAATTTTTATTATTGATTGCAATTAAAATTTTGGAAAAGATGACGACTTTGTGCATTTCGTTGCTTATGACCTAGCTAGCAGTTTTCAAATACTAAGCCACCACTTTAGTCATAAACTGACATTAAACCCAGATAGATGCTATCTGAAAACCCTTTCTATTTAAACCATTGATCAATGGCCATTTCAGTAGATTGGTGGTTTCATTTCTGTCCTCGGTGGCCACATCTGGATGTGGAAGGAATCCCGGGCACACCTGGCAGCCCCTGGCAGGTCATGGAGACAGAGCTATTTTATTACCTGTGTAGAAAGATGGAGGTGGAGTCACCGGGAAAGTGTGTGAGAACTTGTATCTCACTACGAAAGAGGAAAAAAACCCATTAGTATTACACCCAAAGCTCATTCACCTACTTAAATTCTCACACTCAATTCTTTTCTGCTGCCAGTCTACTTATATCTCTCCCTAAGGAAGAATTAAGGACTGAAACACTCCTCCAACAACACTGGAAAATGCCTCAAGTAATGAAGGGACAAGGAGAGAGCAAGGGCAAACTGCAGCGTGGGGACAGGGCTGGTTGCAACTTGGAAGTTCTTGAAAACCAGAAGTGGTGAAATTTTGTGGTGTGATTTTGTTCCAGTCTGGAATTATTAAAGAACAAGAGGTGTGTTTTGTAAACATTTTGGAAAATCTCTGAGCATCCCAGGCTGATGTTACTGTCACCAGAGCTAAAGAAGAAGGGGCTGGAGGAGCCCTGACCCTGGCTCACAGAGTGGATCCGTCTGTGTCCCTACCAGCACGAGTCCCTGTGTATTCACAACTTCATGTCTCATTAATGTAGTAGCAAACTTGTAATGAAAATTTGGATGGCATAAATATGATTTATTTTTTTTTAATAGCTCAAACTTCATTATCATTTGTTGCAAACAAGCTCACAAATTTATATACCTAATGTGAGACAAAACCCATCTGTTGAACGGCTTCCCACTATGGAATAACAGATGCATAAAACATGTGCCATGAACAGTGCTGGTGGTTTTGAACCTACCGTGGGAGGGCAGATTGTTTCCAATCCTCCCCCACAGTGACTGATTACCCTGTGGGTTTTGCTCAAGTGACGTGTTCTGCTTTTTGTCCAGCATGAGGCACAACTGAGTAAACTGGTCGCTGTTATATGGACTGAAGGCACCGTGTTCAGCATCTCCTGGGCTTCCTCTCTAATACAGCCTGTTGAATTTCACACGGTGGTTTCTGAATCTAGCTCAGCTCTAGCTGAGCCAAATAAGTGATTTTTCAGCCCAAAGAGTTTAGGGACTCCTGACAGCTTTGTGGTAGAGCTATCAACTCCTGCATTTCAAATTCAAAATGTATACACCATGAACTGATTAAGTTACTAATTGCATGTATCTCACAACAGCTGTGAAAATGATAGGTTGGAAACCCAGGGTGAAATTATACCTTTTAGCTTGAAATTGCAGTTAGCAATAGGACAAGGGGGCATGGGCTTAAACCCTGACAGGGGAAATTTGGGCTGGATATTAGAAAGCAATTCTTTGCAGAGAGAGTGATCAGGCGTTGGAATGGCTGCCCAGGCTGGTGCTGGACTCACTGGCCCTGGAGGTTTGTAAACTGAGATTGGCCATGGCACTTAGTGCGATGATCTGGTCAATGGACTGGAGTTGGACCAAGGGTTGGACTGGGTGATCACTGAGGTCTTTTCCAACCCAGTCGATTCTGTGATTCTGTGAAATATATGCTAGGATTCCTGTGCTTCAGGAGAGGAATGTTTGTCTTTGCACAAACCAGCCTGCCAGGTGAGGAACGATATTGAAAAGATACCAGAACATATTGGAGCTCTTGCTTGAGGGGTCTCTGAAAGCTGTTGTGGCTGGTAACCCTGTATTGGGAGTGTTTTTGTGTTTGGACCTTCATGTTGGCTTTTGCTGACGATGGGCAGAGTGTTCATCGGGCTAACCCAGGCTGGGTTTAACGACAGTGCTGTTAAGCATGCACAAAGATACAATGAGAAGTGTTTTTTTCCCTCCCATAATTTGATTTAATCTCCTACTCTTTTAATCTGTCCTTGAATTATCCCATTTTACACCTACCGTTTTTGAAAGACCTTTTGTTTCTGTCACCTCGCGGAGGCTGGAAAAGCATTAACTGAAATGCCCATCATATAATTCACCTTTGGAAGTGTGAGTACAAACCACAGCAATTCAAGGTCATTTCAACAGTCCTACTTGCCCTTTCCCTTCTTGAATAACATATAATAGACTAGAGAACAACTACCCTTTGGTTTATCTCAGTGGAGTCATAGTTCTCTCATTATCTTGGACAATAAACCCTTGAACAAATGTAGTTTAATGACATTTTGTGTTGGAATAGACAAGTATTCGTTAGGAGCTCCATCACAGAATTTCTTTGAACATATATCACTTCAATCCCCTCGTGCTTTCTTCAGCTGCTTTGTTCCTCAGGGAAAGTACTGTTTGCCGTACGTTATTTTCACCAGGTGCACGCAATCATAATTAGTGGGACAATTGTTAATGTTATTTTGATCTCATGTGTCTACAAATTCTGAGATATGTGAATTCATGCAAGGGCAAATTCTCAGTCTTTTCCGGGATGTTTTCACTTGAAAAGTAGAAGCAGGAGCTTCCTGCAGGTGTCCCAGGGTTTCCATACACATGGGCTTATTCCATTTTAAAGGCCCAAAGGGTTCCATGAATCTTTTCCGGTATATATTCTATACCCATATCTTTCACCGAACTAAATTATATATTACAAGATTGTGCAAGAATAAAGAACTGTGTATGTCGTGCTGTGTATTTTTTACATGACATTATTCTTACATATCTATCTGAAATCATAGAAGCATTAAAAGAAAACCAAAATCCACTCTAATTTTACTTTCCAGAAATGTTTCTAAAATCAAGAACTACATTTTAAAAGCCACTAAGTAGGTAGATCGAAGCAGAAACATGATACGGAGTGCTGTTAATGTTCCTTTACTTTTTCCAACCATATTAATTCTTATTGGTATAAATCTTTTCCAGAGCACATGAGAGAGCACAGAATCCCACACCCACAACCAACCTGAAATAAAAATATGCACAGTATGAAAATATCAGCAATCGATAATTCCCAGACTGGCTTCCATCAGCAGCTCCCCAAACTTCTCATGCTGCCTGAGGACATTTTCCTGCTGAAAACCCAGCCTGAAACAAGTGATTAAGTGAACAAGTGATGATAATGTGCTTTGAAAGTCAAGCCATGGGTGATTAAATATCTGTGTGTAATAAACAGAATTATCAGTATTTAAGAAACAAAACACAACTCCAAACATATCCAGAGCATAGTATATCATTAGCTGTTGTGAGCAAAAGACACTCATTTGCGGGACAAGATAATGGCTGGATGTGAGAAGCTGTCTGTTCCATCAGGTGCTGTTTTCTCCACTCTTTAAAATGCCTCCCCATACACGAACGTTATAAGCATTTAAAATGCTTGATGATACATTTATACATTTCATTATTAAAAGCTGCTTCCATGCCCTCAAAAGTCTCTTTGGCAAATGGTACTTTGAAAGGGAAAACTTAACAGGAAAATAATTTGTCACTTTTAAAAATGGGCTTACTGCTGTCACCTGAATCGTGGTGAAATTTGACTGGGAGACACCCTTGGAAGTTGAATTAGAACATATCAGCTCACATTCTGAGCCATTCACTTGCATCATATTTTCAGACAATAAAGGATAAGAATTCAAGATTTAAACTTTGGTGGCTTCAATTTCTTAGCAACAGATTCAAGAAATTCAGATTGTTTCAACTATGCAATTGAAATAACTATTTGGACATAGAAAATAAATGATAGATTAACCTAGCTAATTCCATTCTTAGTTTCTTTTGCCTTAATGACAGGATAACGGATCAGGTAAAATGCAGTACAAGCAATCATTGTATGCTGAAAAAGCAAACGGATTTGTTCTTTAAGGAAGCTGTTAGCAAACACTTATATTTTGGAATGTACAGGCAATAGCAGAGAGTTATCAAAAACTGATCTTCGGAGGTTTGTGTAGCTCTGAAGAGCTCAAGGTTTGAATCAACAGGTTCTCATTGTTGTCAAACAGATTTCCTGATTAGTGCTAAAAGAAATAAATTAAAAAAAAATCTATTTTGTGCCACTAGATAGAGTCAGTGGAAGCCTGGGGATTTTTACTATAAATATTGATACACCCCCACAATTGCTACTCTGACTCATTCGCTTTCTCTTTCCCGTTCCTCTCTCTGGCTTCAGTTTCATGTTGACGTTACGTTTATTGCTCACCACGCGGCAGAGTCTCTGCTGCCTTCAGGACAGCTTTGAAAGCTTCCTTTGGAATTGGTGGAGAGAAAGCACAGTCTGACAGATCACCTTTTATTTCTCCTGCCTGCTTGGGAAGCCACCTGCCTATTAGAGAGCAGTGTAGGGGAAAGGGACCTGGGGGTCCTGGGGACAGCAGGGTGAGCATGAACCAGCACTGGGCCCTTGTGGCCAGGAAGGCCAATGGTACCTGGGGTGGGTTAGAAAGGGGTGGTCAGTAGGTCAGAGAGGTTCTCCTGCCCCTCTGCTCTGCCCAGGGGAGACCACACCTGGAATATTGTGTCCAGTTGTGGCCCCTCAGCTCCAGAAGGACAGGGAACTGCTGGAGAGAGTCCAGCGCAGCCACCAAGATGCTGAAGGGAGTGGAGCATCTCCCGTGTGAGGAAAGGCTGAGGGAGCTGGGGCTCTGGAGCTGGAGGAGACTGAGGGGGGACTCATTCATGTTTACAGATATAGAAAGGATGAGTGTCAGGAGGATGGAGCCAGGCTCTTCTTGGTGACAACGAATGGTAAGACAAGGGGTAATGGGTGCAAACTGGAACACAAGAGATTCCACTTAAATTTGAGAAGAAACTTGTTTGGGGTGAGGGTGTCAGAGCCTGGCCCAGGCTGCCCAGGGAGGTTGTGGAGTCTCCTTCTCTGCAGACATTCAAACCCGCCTGGACACCTTCCTGTGGAACCTCAGCTGGGTGTTCCTGCTCCATGGGGGGATTGCACTGGATGAGCTTTCCAGGGCCCTTCAACCCCTGACACTCTGGGATTCTGTGATTCTGTGAATAATCTCTGATCTAATGATCACTGTGTGGTCTTTAACCAATTTCTATCAGTCTCTGCCCCAGCCCTTTTCAGTTTATCGCCTTGATTCAATTTGCAAATAAAAAGAAAGGACAGCCTTGTCTCAACTTGAGATGCCATTGTCTGCTCTTGAAATGGAAAAAGAATTTAAAAATAAAGCAAGAGCCTCTTCAAAATGTGACGCTAAGATATTCAAACAGACCTGACAATTGAATCAACTGTTCACAGTCTTGCAAGCATGCAACGTTTTCTTCCCAAAAATGTGGCTGCAGAAATGAAATCATTGCCCTGTGTAGCCTGTGCTGGTTCAGGCTTGAGAGACTATTTTTTCGTCTTACTAGACTATTTCCCCTTGATCCTTGGCTTCAGATGAATTTATGATAAACTTGTTACTCTGTGCTAAATATCAGTCCTGCCCCACACTAATCGCTTTACCATTAATTGTGCTGCTGTTGCACACTCACTCTCCGGTCCTGTGCATTAAATTCCAGCAACCTCATTTCTACAACTTTCTGCCTCTAGCCTGGAAACATCCCACCCCAGGCTGTTTTGATGGGCATTATCCTCTAAAAATAATACCGAGTTTCTCTATTACGTTCCTCAGTCTCTTCATATTGTTGGCTGCACATTGGTTGATCACCTTTGGCCTGCGAGGACCTGAATATGTGGGATAAAGGTGACGGCCTCAGCTTGGCTGGTGGCTCGAGGTGGCCATCAGCTGCATGGAGAGCAGGAGAAACGACGCCTGCAGCTCCATGAGGGACTCCAGGCGAGACAGAGAGGAGGCAGCAAAGGGAGGAAACAAGAGGGCGTCTGGGCAGGTGTCTGCCCTGCTCCCACCCTTGTTGTCCCTGCCCTTTGACTATGAGTAGATGCCAGTCCGCAGAGATGTCACTCTGACATCCTCCACCTTCATGAAAGTAACTTTTAAAAAGTGACAGAGATGGAACATGTAAAATGGTTTTTAATTCTCATGTAAATTTCATTGTTGCTTTCCTGCATCTGGAGCTGTCCAAAATTTGAGAAGTAGAAAACAAGGTTTTAAAAGAAACATCAAGCTATTTGCTACCTTCTCTGTATAAAAAGTATTTAAATGTGCAGCATTCTGAGTCTTTAAATGCCATGAACTGGGTTTTGTATTCCTATTTTTTTAAGCTTTGCCCATGAGTTGTGTGTCAACAAGTTGAGCTGTGTTTGTTGTCTGAGCACTTATACTTTCTGTTCCCCTGAGTGAGCATCATCTCTGTAACAGGCAGCTCTCACCTTCTCTTTATTTCCCAACTCAACAGGGAGTTACAGCCCCTGGCCCTCAGCACACCGGGTTGTGCCACCCAGCTGAGGTTTGAGCTGGAAGATTTGCTGAAATATTGTCTAAAAGTGTTTATTTCACTATGTTTTAAGAGAACAGTAAGTGGTGACTATAGGATGTGAAGATGAAAATTAGCTGATGTCCCTTTTTTGTCTGTCCACACAGCAGTTCGGATCCTGCACTTGATTCATGTATTGCACCAGAGAGCTAAAAGTCTCAAATACACACTTTGCCGAGGTCCACGGAAAACTGAGTTGTGAATGCAATGCCCCTAACCATACTTAATTTTTTGCTCTGGCTTAGAGAAATATTGCGATAGGATTAATGTTGCCTCCAGTCAGCTGAGGAATTGCTTCATATGATGCAATGGTTGAATAATGCTGAAGAGGTGAAATGATTTACATGTGTTTAGAAGGCTGAAAGAGAGAGGTGGAGTAGACCAGCCCCTGTCATTTATTCTGGGATAAACGAGGGAACGGTGAGCTAAGCAAGAGTGTGCAGGCTGACATGGGAATTGCTTTGACACGGGGAAAGTCCCACTGATGTTTCAACTGACAGGTGTCAACCAATAGGTCGTGATGCTTTGAAATGTTTCCTCTTGTTCTCCAACCATTAAATACAGAAGGACTTTTCTCTTATAAATTTATTCCTGCGTTCACAGGGAGGGTACAGGGATTTTGATGTGACAGGGCTTCGGGGCTGTTACGGTGCAACAATGATGCTGGTGAACTGATTCAGAGAGGTTGTTCCACATTTCTCCAACATGACAGCTGCTGTACAGCTCCTTTTCTGCCTCGTGCTGAATACTGGGCTCTCCTCTGGGGGTTTCAAATCACCTAAGGAGGCTTTGAATTGAAAAGGAGATTCAGTGAATGTTGTCGTTTTCTGACTGCAAACTGTCAGCCAGATCACCTCTGATCTGCGGGGTTTTGTTCTTTGCCTACGTTAATCAAGTGATTTCTGTGAATAGTGCTTGGTTCGTTACATGCTATAAGTAGTTCATAATCCTCAACTCATATATGATATCAGGTGGCAAAACACTACTCCTTTTATTGCACATTATAGTGATACAGTGTATTTTTCTTATTTGAATGAATTTATAAACAAGCAGAAAAGCTTTGCCGGGGAATATCATACCATCCTAATTCTCCTTTTCTTGAATGGTATCCAATCTCTGCTTAAAATTCCCTGTTCTGATGGTTATTCCAGCTGGCAAACTAGAACAGTCACAGCAAATTCATTTCAAAGTGCGAATTAATATTTGCCAAGATGCACTCACTCTCTTTGCAGCATTCAATCAGCTCTTCCTAAAGCACAATGGGTGGAGAGACTGAAATGGGTGAGATACCTATTGCAATTCACATTGATGTTACTAATGGGAGTTCTAAATTAAAACTGGATCAGGCACTAGATGAATTAATGTCTCTCTAATACTTAATTAATCAGTCAGTTTATCAGTAATTATGATTATAGCGCTTCTGGTCTTGAGGAAAACTCATCCCCCTCCTAGAATCCATGCACATATCTGATTTTCATGACTGAGAAGTGTACATAGAAGTGTAAATATTAATATTTAAGTTTATATTGAGTTTATACTGGAGAGCATAAAGCTTTCCAAAGGTGATAACCCTGTGCCCTTGAATTAATCTTTAGGCTGATTGTGTGGAGATGTGAGAGTACTAAACTATTCTGCTAAAGAAATCTTATTGAAGCTGAAAACATGCCAGGCATAGTTTTCTTTCCTTTTTCGCCTTTTTCTTCACAGCCCCAATGGCCTTTTGTGGTTGTAGCGACACAAAATAAACTATTCCTCTCAGTTTGATGAGTAGCATTTATTTCTTGTGATTGATACATCCTTGATCAGGACTGTCACTGCATGCTGGATTTCAGGATATTAACAATCTTCCTAAATGATTATGCTCTTCTTCATGTTGTTGTGACAGAGAACATGCATCACTGAGGATGAGATCTCAAATGGCTGAGACCGAGGTCATGGCCATATCCCAGGTGGAAACGTCGCTGCCGGTTGACCCTGAATGGGACCAAAGGTTTAATGCGGCTCATAGGGAGCATCCAGAGCCCTGGTGGCAGAGGGGCTGGTTCACCAGGTGGGACCTGGCATGGACAAGAGGTGCTCATGCTCAGGTTGATCATTTTGGGGAACCTGAGCCGCGACTGGTGTCCAACAGTCCCACACGGGATGCGAACAAACCCATTCTGGGCTCAGCTCACATTGGAAAGGTTTAATGGATATTTTTTCGGGTGACAATTTGAATTTCAGTGGGTTGGTGAGCCAAACTGTGGGAGATGCAGCACCATTCCTAACCTCAGTGGACCTTTCACTTCTGAGCTGCTAACAATTACTTAATGACTGAATAGCTTTGATCTGCTGATGTGCCTTCCCTTGCTCCCTTGTATTAGGTCTTTTCCAGCTCCCTAAGCTTGTTGACTGCCTAGTTCAGCCAATAGCTTTGCTGTTTTAATGGCAAAGAAAGGAAAGGCTCGCTAGACTTGAGCATTAAAGTATTTATTTGCATTGTACATGCAGGCTGGAAGGAAATCCTCTCATTAAGGAAGATAACAGGGATGAATGAACTCAATTCATTTATTGGTATATGTACGAATATGCACAGATTCAATGAACTGGTGAAAGTACGGTAAGTTTAATTCATGCGGTGAAAAATTAAAACATGGAAAGGAAAATCCAGGAAGTGTCCTCTGCCTAAATAATCAAAATGGGAACAGAGCAGATATTAAATTACAACCCACACATATGGCCAGACTTCTCTGTGTTAGAAACACCTCCAGAACCACAGTTGACAAATGGAGTTATGCTCCTTGTTTCTCTTTGAATAAGTGTTTCAATGCTTTTAGAATATTTTTAATGCATATATAAAATACAAAGTAAGGGGAGGAAGACATATTGTTGCAGAAATATATGCTATTTCTGCTCTTTGATAATGCAAGGTTGTATTTATAAACTAATTGTTGATTTTGGAATACCCAAACCTGTATGGGATTTCAATAGTGACGAATCAAGCACAGCACAAGGTCTGGGGATCTCTGTGATAAAAGACTATGAAGTGAACAATTTACAGTTGAAAAAAGCAATCGAATATAAGAAAGAATAGGCAATTTTAGTGAAGTTAAATAGAAGTATGTCTAATTTATCAGTTAATAATTTTTTAGGTTTTTAATAAATTTTGTTTCTGTAATAGAAACATGAAGTTCTCTAGCTCATCAGTTACAAATCTCCTGAGACATCAAATGTCATGCAGTGCATCAAGGTAATACACATCTGATCCTGACAGAAGAGCTGTAATGTGGAAGGAGAAGCTCCTGTCCAGAGGCAGAGGAGCAGAGCTGCCCTGAACCTCCCTGCGGTGAGGATTTGAGCCCGGGGACACCGAGCATCTGTTTCCAAACATCCATGTGTTTCACTCAGAGATAAAACGATGGGAAATTCTGGCTGCAGGGAACTACTAATTTCCTGTTAAGCAAATAACATTGCGATGAGCAGCACACTGGGACTGGAGGACTCCTTCATGGAGCGTAATGTTGGTATTAGCGTCTTTTGAACAGATCTGCTTTTGGTTGTCTCTGCTAAAGGAAGACTCTGCTTGGTGGCAGCATTTCCAGAATTCGCCCTGTTATTCAGATAAACCATGTTATTCCCTTGGTCCTATCCATTCTCATTCTTACACATTTATTTCCCTGCCATTTCTGTCCCAGATCTATCATTGCGTTAATTATGTTGTTCGATCCAACCACCATTGTACCGATTTCTGTATCAACAGAAATTTGACCCGTCATTTATCACCAACTATCAAAGCTTCAGCTTCTTTACATCCCTTCAAAAATGCTGAGTTCTGTGTGTCCTGCCTCATTTCTTGCCTTTGGTGAATATGTTCCATTAACTCAGGCAGCCTTTTTCTGGGAGCTCTGAAGGATTCTTACCCTTTGCTCAGGACCCCCACTCTGCAAAGACTGAGCCTGTTTAGTCTCAGGCTCAGCACTGGGGACATGCTTCGTTTTGTTCATTTATTCGCAGGGAATTAAAAGCACTTTGCATCAAAAATAATGAATAAGTAGGGCAGGGTAGTGAGTTAAAAATAAGCCGTGACACGCTTCAAGCGTTCCTTCGTGTCCGGTTACATCTGATGACTGTATGACTTGCAGTGACCACTGTCACAACCATTTCCCCAGCACAGTTAGAAAAGCTCATCCAGCAGCTTCCCCACCGCTGGGCTTCGGAGCTGGAACTGCAGAGGAAAATGCAGAGCCGAACAATCCTGACCATAGCACGTGATGAGAAATAATCTCTGTCGGCAAATCCAGCTTTAAAACGCTGTACTAAAAACATTACTTCATTATTTAGAGGGAGTAGGTGGAGCAGCCCTATTACCAGCCACTGCTATTACTCTATTACTGATGCTCTAAAAGTTTTTTGAAGAAGACAAGCTGAAGTTGTTCAGTTATTAATAGAGATGTTATATTTTATTCATTTCAGATAAAAAAATCATAGGGTATGATATAAAATTCCCTGAAGTTGAAGTGAGACATGTTTTCAGTACCTTGAATCATTCAAAAGAAGTCAGCTGAACTGGCATTATCACCTCATCTTATGGATCATTTTTCTACACATCTCTTTAAGCGATCTCCTCATGCCATGCGGCCAACCACATCTGCTGTCCTTTAGGTCCTCTCTTCTCCGGGGAGGCTCCTCCAAACATTCCCGTACCACATTTACTGTGTGCTATACAAAGAGCACTATGGGACGGTGTTTACCTCGTGCTGCCAAGCTGTACAAGACGCTAAAAACCAGAGGGCTGAGTTTTGGGACATGCATGTGTTTGGCTCCTATTCTCCCAACCATATGCAGACGCATGCAAGGAGGCATTAAAACCGGTACCATCTGTGGCTGATAGTTTATAAGCCTTAATTAGTCAACGTTTATCCTTACAGTGAACACAACCAGTGTGCTCAGCAGACAGTAGGCCCACACATGTCAGCAAGAAGATTTCCTCTAGATATGTCATCATCCATGGCAGGAGAGTGGGAGGGGAACTTTAAGGAGATGGCTACAAATGACTGCAAAGAGAGACTTTTCCATGTGGCATTCCAAGGACAAGGTTAGCACAATCATTTTCCTATGTTCCATGGAAGATATCTTCTCTGTAACTTATTAACAGATAGTTGACCGCTTGCATTTGAAAATATTGTAACACTTCAACTAAAATCAATAGTTGGTGTGAACACATCTTGATGACATTTGTCATCTCCAACACTGTCACAAAAGGACTATGAGGTCTACTCTGAGTTGTGATCAAGATCTATATGGGGCTGGGATTCATATAATCTGATTTTAGCCAGACTTGACAGATAGTTTAGCATGATTGTTAGTGATTCCCCCCACTGCAAGATAAGACGAGCCAGATGAATTGCCTGTCTCTGTCCTCTGACTAGATGAGTAGTTTTGATTAAATATTTTCCTTTCAAGCTTAGATAAGATAAATCCTTTGTTGTAGAGGTACTTTGCAATATTATCTTTTGCTTCCGCCCTAACTCTGTCAGGATTTAGCTTCAGCTGTCAGGAATTAAAAACAAGTCATCCAATCCTTAATGTCATGGATGCATTTAATATCTCTTTCTTTCCTAGGTCCCATCTAGCTCTGGTCCATGAATATCAGCAGAGCACGGCCAGTGGTTTGCTCTGAGCAACTCTGTTGAGAAAAGGACATAGCAGAGCTTTTAGCTTGAGGGCCAATCCTTTTGAAAGCTGGGGGATCACAGCACTGATCCTCATCTAAGAGAGCATGAACTATCTCACTGCTTCATGTTACTGACTGATAACTGGAGCAGAGCCGGCTGTAGTTTCGGAGGCAGATGCAGAGCAATTCTTCCAGATGGAAGGCAGAGTGAAGCAGGCAAGAAACCATCTGGAAAGAGAGGGGCCTTGTTGTGCAGATGCACATTGTAAAAGTAATAGAAATATATAAATATAAAATTGGAAAAAAGGATATATGGAGAACGCAATGGATCACTGAGTATCTTGCTGCTGACTCCTGCCTTTCCAAAGAGTGCATTGTGCATAGCTGCATGTACTTTGGTAATAAAGCCCAAAATAGCAAACATATTGCCATCTTTCTGGATTTAGCCGTGTATTTTTTTTTGAGTGATTGTTTATTTTGCAGTGTGGGGTTTAGCCAGATCTTGCATGCACCTGAATGCCATATTTCCAATAGCTGTTGCAAATGGTGAGAGGTTTGGGGTCTCGCATTACACAGCTCCATGCACCCTACTGTATTTTGCTCAGGAACTGAAATGACAGGCAGGAGGCTCCATGCAGCGGATAAGGGGAATCGCACCATGGAGTTAAGGAATGTGTTTCTTAGAAAGTACTTTCCTGTTTAATATTGGGCATGTTTCTTCACAAGAATTGTGTGGAGAAAGCGAGAAAGCAAGGATGGTCTGGCTGGTGAACATGGGGATCCCAAATTCCAGTTCTCTTTTCCCCTAAGCCTGAGTGGGTGTGAAACTACCCAAAAGCATGTGGCATTAAAGCACTACCTTTCTTTGTGTGTCAGAGTTATTTTCTGGGCTGTTTCTACACTGGTATTTACAAGTGATCTCAGGGTCAGTCTCAGGCCCATGCGAGTGGCTCTATAGCAGAGATCTGTCCCAAGGTGGGAGGCTGCTGGTCACCACTGGTGACCGTTTCCTTCCAGAGTGTGATGAAGACTCGTCTGCATGTCACAGCCCTCCAGTTTGCCTTGCCAGCCAGATGGATTGTGTTTTATTTTGAAACAGCATCATTGATAGAGTATTAATTCATAACAATCTGAGGATTTCTGGGTATGAATTCATTACAGATGAGGAAGGACAGTTTTCTGAAGCGGCTCTTTAGTGCAATCCAGTCTGTAGATTTGTGAATACATTTATCTTCAGGAGGCACCAAATCTCAGACAGATTACATCTGCCACATTGTTTTTTTCAAAAACATTTTGTCATGGGAATAAACACAGCAGAAGTCTCCGAGAAGCAGAAATAACAATGATCCATTTCAACTGCTCTTAAAATACCCTAATGGATTTGAGACCATGCATGGATGGAGTCAGAGCTGCCTGGTTGTGTGTCACAGCCCATACTTACTTTTAGGACCTTTTTTCTTCCAGGTGGAAGATCTCCGCTGTCTCGAAGGCAACAAGTATAAAGCAGTTGTTGAACAGTGCCTGTGACTGCACAGCAACCAGTGTGTGACAAAGGTGTCTTCTAAGCCAAATTCGGTGACTTACTGTCAAACTCCAAGAGTCTACAAAGAAAAATCAAAGCTCTTTCATATCATTCTGCTGTCACTAGGACAGCATAGGTAAGGCTGGGATAATGGTTTGAGCATTTAAAAGAAAGCTCTCAAATTGGATTTTGTGTTTCAGGAGAACTGGCTTTCTGGGCACATAACAAGTGCAGATATTTCTGGTCAGTGTACTGGGGCTTTGGTCTTGTCTTCCCTTTTTAAAGAGAACTGTGACAATCCAGAGCTGACAGCACTTCTCATCTGTTCTCTGGGCTATCAGACATGAAGCCTCAGGAGCTTCAGGTTCTTACCTCCTCTGAGATGGAAAACCCAATGGGTCTCCCATTCTTATCCTAGAAAATTAGACTGCAAGTATTGTGCAGTTTTGCTGCAGCTGATCTTACCGGTCTCAAGAGATATAACTCCATTATAACAGCTCATAACCAGTAGTAAATATACAGTTGATAAGACTAGGAGTTTTTGTTCAGATTAACCATCCAAAAAATCATCCTGGGAAAGATTGGTGCAAGGAGTTTGGGAGCAAAGCCTTTTTTCAAGGTTTGCTCTTAATGGTGTTTCTAGGTTGGATCGAAGAAGCTGAGAGCAGCAATTCAACTTTTCAGCTTCTCTGCTAAGTGGTATTAATTAGGGTCTAATGTCAATCGACAGCACTGTGCTTTGCATCAGACTGTTAGTGCTGGACTGACGCCTGTCAAACTGGAAAAAATGAGCAGCTTTGCAAATCTATTCTTTGTATACTGGCAAAGATGAATAAATCAATCACAAATAAGATGGAAACTGCAATATAGAACTGAAATCTGTCACAAATCTGGCCAGATGTACACGAGTGATCAAAGAATAAACAAATCATTAGGAGAAACAGTTTCCTTCTGGTACCATTACTCGTCTGAAGAATTGAAAAAGTGCAGCCGGTCACTTAATGATGATTTTAAATTTTTGGTATCTATATCATTCGGAATGTCCCATTTCCAATACGAGCAATAGCGTAAGAAAGCGTAGGAAATGTCCTACTGGATGAGCCCAATAGCCCAGTACTCTCCATCCATCAGAGATAGGAGCTGCTAGTTGGAAAGAACACAGAGAAGTGGCCACATCCTCCGGTTCATCCCCCATGTATCCCTGGCATTCCCAGTTGCTGTATTTAGGATGTCAGAGGGCACATCCCAACCTAATCCTTCAAATATCCACTCAGACACCTGCTGTGCAGGAATTTGTCTTAAACCTTTGTCACCCTGTTAATAATATTTGTGTCCCCAAGTGCATCCAGTTCCAGTTGTTCATTGCTGTGTAATTACTTTGACTCAGTATTGCAGCTCTGCATTCACTTTACTCTCACTCTTCATGAATTTTGTCTGCCCCAGCCACCTTCTCACCAGGCTGAAGGTATTTTTTTTTCAGTGTCTTATAAAACCACTTCTTCCTATTGATCATTTTAGCTGCTCTTTTTATCTTCTCTGCTGCCACTACTATCTCGAGGTGGAGACTGGGACATCCACCGTCCTCAAAGACATGAGAATGATCAGCTTTTATGTATCTGAAAAATGATGCTGCCTTAGCTCCCGCTGCACAATATCCTGATGATTTCTGAGAACTATCACTGACAACTCCAAGAAATTCAATATTGGATCCGTATATTTTGCATAATTTTCTCTAATTATTAGTATTGTTTTTTTTTTTTTTCTGTAACCTTTCCAACTCTAAATTGCTCTCCCTTTCCATCTTATTCCCTCTCCTTAGTGAGGAGGGCGAGGGTTAACAGAGAGCGTCTGCCACACTTTATTATTGCCCTGCAATAAAAGGTGACGCTCTGCCTTCTGGAAGCACAGCCAGACCTGTTGTAATTCCATTTTTTAAGGGGCTGTGACACTGTGCCTAATTTTATGCATAACAGAAATCCCCAGAAAAGTCTGCATACACCTAAAGCTGATATCTCAACAACTCCCTAAAGCAGAGGCATTACCTATCAACCTGCTTAAGTTACTTAAGCCCTTGATTCTTTCTCATAAACACAGATTTTGCTGAGTTGGAAGACTGAGCTGCAAGGGGTCTCCATCTCAGCAAAACGCTGTGTAAACCATCATCTTCAGAGCTGGTGACAAGCTTCTTAATCAGAGCCTAAGACATTAACATTGCTGCCCCAAGGCAGGTACAAGAGCTCTTTTGCAAATGCTGCAAATTAGAACCAGCGTGTCTTTGTAATATGAGATGGTGATGAGCTGGGAAGGAGGTGCCTGGCACTGACAACAGGAATGATGTTCAGTTCAGCGGGAAAAGCAAATGCTGGTTAGAAACAGTGAGCTCCCTATGTGTGCTGTGGAGCATCCATATCGAATCTCCACCTTGCTTTTTTCTACGGCACGAATGAAACATTGGCCACTGGGAAGCTAATTTTTAATGATAAAAATAGATCCCTTCATTCAGTTCATAAGGCAGCAGGTGATGTTTGGCTCGGTCTGTGTTTTGAGAGACATGGGAAATAATCTGACTGGGAGTTTGTACACGGGTTCGGTTTCCAGGTTCGTGAATGTCTACTTAAAACCAGTGTTTTGAGCCCCCAGCTGTGCTTCTACAGCTCCTTCATAACATGTTTCTGTAGCACAGAGAGAAAAAGAACCAGAATGTTGGTTTTGTCTGCTTTCCCAAAACAACCTTAAATTAATTACTGTCTGTGGGCATGAGATGCAAAAAAAAGGATAAAGATAAAACTACTTGCAAACATGCCTGCTGGCTGCAGAATAACTGCAGTCATTCCCTCACCTTGTGATCAATAATAGCTTATTGACATTTCATTAAAAAATTCTTCCCCATTTTTTTGTTTAATTTGTCATTAATAGACTAACATAATCTTTTATTGTCTACTGTCTAACCACACATATTGGTTCTGTCACAGCTCACTTGTTCAGAGGAGAAAAAGAAGTTGAGAGTAGAAAAATCCATATTCCATCAACAGCTCTCATAATTTTATCAACCTCCCTTCATTAATCCCTCCAGCAGCAGTGTAAAAACTTCTTTCTCAAAGTCATTTATTGGGCTATTGGGTTTGTGCGCTCTTTCTTAGCAAAGAATATGCATAACTTTCTATTGATAGATCTTAAAAATGTTTGTCACATCATGTCAAAAGCTTCAAAATGTGAGCTGGTGCAGAACCTAAAAACAGCTACTTGAAGAAGACTGGAGTGGCCTAAAGCCAGGCCGGGATCAAGGAGGAATAAATGTGACAAAATCACTTTTACTCACTCGTGTCCTAAACTCTGACTGAAGACTGGATGAAACTAATTCAAATGGTACAGTTGTGTGTAAAGAAGAGTGAGAATGAGAATATACTGAAATTTTTACTCCAGTTCCCCTGTTGTTTGCATCGCTGACTACATTAGCACATTGGCCACATCTAGGGCGCTACAGAGCCTGTAAAAGAAAAAAGTTGGCAGTTGTTGAAGAAATTAGTGGAAGGTCATTTTCACAAGAGGAGAGTAAGAGGAGGCAGGGAGAGCACTGCCGACCTCCTCCCCAAACTGCAGCTTCGTACAGCATCTCTTCTGCAGCTGAACCCTTCTTTAAAGATAGCACGGCATGTTCCTGAGCTAATTGGACATCTGAGTCACGCGAATCATCAGAATCACCATAGAGACAACAAATGCATCATTCGGAAAAAAATCAGCTGTTTAAGATGGACCACCAGTGCCCCTTAAATACATGCTTGCTTAACATTTGGGATTTGGAAATCTCCATGACTAGCAATTCTAATGAATGAAATGCCAAGTGATGCCATCTCCTTGTGTGACTGGCTTTGACATTTCCAAGCATAGCCTCTCTCCTGGGCCATCATTTTGCACCCACTCTTGTCTGACAACTTGCTGAAGAAATGCATCCAAACAGACAATGAAATGCCTGGATGATTTATGCAGGAGGGAAGTAAACAAAATATCACTTAGAATAAAACCTTTTCAAATGCAACTATAAAAAGCAATATCAGACAGTTCCAAGTGCTGGAAAATTGCTTTTGTCGTTGCTGCTTGGCTCATTTCAATTCACTCTTTTAGGAGAAATTTTTCCTAGGGAGGTTTGACTGGACTTTGATTTAAATGTCTGAAGGCTCCACAATGGTTGCCAGGCATTGGGTGCTGGTTGTGTTTGGACAGTTTGCTCATAGCCATGGCACAGAGTGAGTGATTTTCTTAGAAACCTGCTGAGAATGAAGACATCCAGGAAATCAGTAGGACAGGGACTGTGAAAGTCTCAAGTTCTCGATCCTGTTCTTTGACTCAGTTTTCATAAATAATGGTTACGTTTGTGTATATTACAGCTAGATTTTTTTTGGCGTAGGAGATTCTCCATACTTTAGTTTTCATTTGGACTCGTAGTCTTATCTTCTTTAAAATAAATCACTGATTCCCAGTGTTAATCTTCATATGTTCTCTCCTTTCCCTTTTCCCTTCATCCCCATGTTACCTCTCGCTTAATAACAATATGCAAGAATGAAACACAAAATGGTGATTTGCCCAATTTTACCCAGGTAACATGTCAAGAAACATATGAACAAAATCTGTGCTGTGCTGTTCAAACAAATGGCACATTCATTAGATTCAGCTGAGCACGGGAGGAGTATTGAAGATGATGTGCAAAATGTAAACAGGTCACGCTCTTCCAGATAAAATAGATTATTTCAATGCAAGATATAATTAAATGAAATTTATTTGAACTCTCCCTTCTGTGGTCTAATGTATGCCTGTTTGGGAAAACAAGATTATTTTTTAGCAATTCTGACTTGAGTATATATCTTGTTTTAACTTCATTTTTTGGCTCCCAGGAAGCTTCTCATTTACAGATTAGGATTTTTCTATGTGATGTAGAATGGCATCCTAGCTTGAACAGATCTCCTGCCACATACCAGCAGAAGACACAAGACAAAGATGTATTGAATGCTGATGGTAATTAATAACCAGATAAAAGTAGCAAGAAGCTTGCAGGAGTGCTGCGAACCTAAGAAAGTGCCTGTTTGTCCTTACTCCCTTCCATCCTCTCCCCCCACGAAAGCCCTGTTTTGTCTGTACAGAGGGAGAATGGGCAGGAGCAGTGCAGTGCCGGTCCTCCTGGTCTTTGTCATGGAGAAGCCAGCAGGTTTTCAGTTATCTGTCCTCATGATGTCTTCTGACTTCAGGCTGGAAAGGAACCATCTGTTTGTTATACCACACGCTGAGCCTGTGCTCTTGGCAATCTTCTGGGCTCCGACGCAGCCAGCTAAACTTTGCTCTGGGGACCGCATACAGTGGGGCATGAGGCTGATTCTCATGTTGGAAGCTGATGAAGCAGGTCCAGAGAAGATATGCAAACCAAATTTGTATCAAAAACAGCCTACTGCTGCATAGAGACTAAGAGAGTAGATTGAGGAGCAACACAGGGGAAAAAAAAAATACATATGTATATATATGTGATATTCACAGTGCATGAAGGCTCTAGAGAGGATGTGTGTTGAGAGGATGCCAAGTGAGAGCATGTACTGTGCAAAGAGCTGGGGGAGAAGAGATGCAGCTCTGGTGGGTGGGAAAGCTGACCCCAGCAGAGCGAGGACAGGCAAACTCATCTCAAGAGATGGTCACAGCAGCAGTGACAAATGATTTCACAAGATGTTGCTTATTTCTGTGTACATGTGCATATGTAAACAATAGCACTGCAATATCAACTAAGAAAACCACATCTTATCTTTGAATGAGAGAAATTGCAGATCTGGGGGTGGAAGTGTCATCGGCACTGAGTATTGAGACTTCAAATTCAGTGGCAGGTGACTCTTTACTCCCTAAAAGTAATGCAAGCACTTAGCCTGTTTGCATTAGGCTCTGGGATTTTTTTCTGTGATGGATTACTCCAGTCAATCATGGCATCCACTGTGACACTAATAGCTGACTACTGAGATGCTCTGCAGTATAGAACCATGGGCCTGTGGTATTTCAGTTAACTAGAACTGGCGTTGCATTAAAGTCAAAATGAAAATGCTGAAAACAGACCCTCTTTGCTAACAAATCCTCGTTTAACAGAATCACTCTTCAAGAAAGTGCTTATTGCTAAAAGCTCTGAGGGTAAAAAAATAGGAAGAAGAGATCAAAAAACAGGATGTTGACCTCAACGTAGAGCAAAGCTATCAGAGAGGTACAGGGAGACCTGGGGTCTTTTGTTCATGCTCCAAGTTGTTAGATGCAAAAGGCTTCTGGTTGAGATGTCACAGACACTCATTAACTCAGTGCTATGCACAAGCAAATACATTCTGACTCAGCTAAGCTTAAAAACCCAACCCAGTGGGGCATTCTAGGAGACCAGCACTGTTTGTGCCTGAGTTAAGTTAGGAATGTAAGCCTTTATACATGCATATGTACACACACACACATAGATATGTATGTAAAATGTAACTCATATATATATATATATACAAACACATATAAATAAAATGTAGTTTTGTTATTTCCAAATGCATTTTAAAAATAGAAAAGTAAACATTTGACTACGTTTTCTGAAGTTTCATTGCCTATAAGCAGTGGCTGCGGATCAAGCTTTTGAAGGCAGTCGGAATGCGGTGACCTGGAAGCGAGTTGCCCGTGTGTCTGGGGACACAGCTTCGCTAGCAGTGGGGCACTGCTGCAGCACTAGAGATGGTTTGCACCTGGACAAATCCAAATGATCATGGAGGAGGTGGTTCTGCCTGCATCTGCCCGTATAGACATGCCAATAGATGGCAGACATATGCTACCGGCAAGGACTGGTGCAATGTTCGCATGTGGCACTATACATAACTGTCCCAAAACAGGCACTGGAGAGAGGACCAGTGTAAATCTTTATGGTAGGAGTTCTTTGATTTGTATGTTGCTGCAGAGCACAGTGCAGAGAGTGAATGCTGGAGGTGGCAGAACCCAGGAGACCTCCAGACTTAGCGATGAAAGAAACAGAGGCAGAGCATCAGATGTGTGAGTGAGGGGAGCGAGACGGGCTCTCATGACAGCGGTAGAGGGGACAGAGTAGGCAGTATGATCATGTTTGATATAAAGACAAGAAGACAGAGAAGTCCAGACTGCAAAGGGACTCCAAATAATTAGGGGCCACTAATCTCACTAAAAAAACCCCACTAAAAAAGAGTTGAACTAAGATGGCAAACAGATTTACCAACTGCAAAGTGTTTAGGGAAGCTGACCTGAAAATCAAAGGTCTTCCAAGAAACGCTTAAATGTTGGTGCATGCAATTCATGTAGCTATGTGTATTTCTCAGCTCCACCAATAACTTCGGATCTTGAAATTTTTATGGTCCACTTTAGTTGAAAAGATTTCTTTCTGAATACTGGTAGTATTCAAGTAACAGCACTGCAGATGGTGCTCCTAATTAGGATGATCACAGTTGCAATGATTTAATTTCAAATTTTGAATGATGTTATAACTGAGTTAACATTTTAATAAATAACACGGCACGTCTGGAGAGCAGGTTTATCCGCAGTCTTTCTATTAAATACCTGTATGTGTGCGCTGGATTCAAGGAACATCTTGTCTTGCTTTAATACAGACATATAAAGAGAGGACTGTGTTTCTTAAGATCTTAACAAGCACTTAAAGGTGAAACGAAAGGTTCGGTAAACAGACTCCTTTAAAATTAACTTCTGATCTTGTTCAAATATTGTGGGTTTTTTCTTCAGAATCTTTACTTATCTTTTTAGATTAATCTCACAATCATAAAGATGATGGAGTACAGAAATGCTAAAATGTAAGGTGAAAGACATCAGATTTTTAATTGAGCACCAGCATGTTTATTTTGCTGAAGATCACAGTCTGTGTCATGAACACAGGTACATGAGGAAATAAAGAGACTGAGTACTTGTGCTGTGAATTAACAGAAAATGTGAGCTTTGTTTTGAGCTCTGTTGTTGATCTGCTGCTTGATCTTGGCCAAGTCATTTCACCTTTGTCTAGCACTGTTGAGTGTTGTTTTTCATCCTGTTCTTCTGCCTCATCTGCCTATGCTGAATATTCCTCTGACCTGTTTTTCCTGCTGTGAATGGCTGGTGCTGAGCAGCGTGAATCCCTGGTCATGGCCACTGTGCTAAAAATGGTGCCTAAATCTTTAAAGTCTGAGTTACCCTGAGGGCAGCTCGAGGCCGGTATTGGACTCGTGCAGACAGATGCTCACTTGGAAAGATGCTGCCCCAGGGGTTCAGAATTCTTGGCTCAAGTCTCCATCACAGGGACAGGGGCGATGCATGCGAGCGCGCGCTTGTCAAACAGGGAATTTCATCCTTGCCGGTGGCAAGGGAACACAAGCCAAAACGCAGTGCTCAAACAATTGATTTCAGTACCAATGTCTTGATTAAAATTCTTCCGCAAAATAAAAGGCACGTGGTCACTAATGATTACAGATGTCATCGCACAAAGGCACCACATCCTGAGAGCGATTAATTGCACTGCCCAAGGGGGTCAATGTGCCAAGAGCAGCCTGTGCTGAGAAGCCATCCCAAGATACCCGTGTGAGAGCTCTGTTCCTCACCCCAGCTGCAATGGAGACACAGTAAGACATCCATGGGCTTGCATACCCTGTCAGAGAAGCTGTTTAATGAATTACCACCCCCTAGCTGAACCCAGAGCTATCTACATGCTCAGAGCCCATGGCTAAAACAGGCAGGATGGTCACGCACAGCTTTTATTGTAACACCAGTTTATTTTGAGGGAGGGTGGCGTTTGACCCACTCATTCACACATCATACATACAGGGGCAGTTTTCCGGCCTGAGATATCGTTCTCATTGATCTGGGCTATCACCCCTTACACTCATCAAAACCACAATTCTGGATAAGCTGTCCAAGGCCCTTTAGCTGGAACCGCGCATCCTGCCCTTCTCACAGTGGTGTGGCTTCAGGGGGCCGGCAATGCACTCTATGGGGAAGAAGGGCACGGAAAGGCAGAAATCCACACGGTGTCCTACTCAAGGCTCAGGAAGGACTCGGAGTCAGGTAGCGGCACTCCTAAAGTCATCTGAATGGACAGGTTTTCCTGCCCTTTCCATAGGCTGATCTTGCAGGCGCGTGTGGCGGGCAGCACGGTCAGCTGGCAGTGGTGTGAGGGAGGCATCAGCTTCCAGGCGGCCTTCACCAACATCTGGACCCAGCAGGCGGTTTTCTCGATGTCCAAGTATGAGTTGGTGCAAAGGGTGCTGAGGAGGCTGGGCCCTTGACTCTTCAGCTCCTCCTCGCTGTGGTGGAGGAAGCACAGCATGTCCCCCACCAGCCGCTCCCTCTTGCACATGCACTGGAGCTGCACACGCAGGCAGGAGTCGCTGCTCAGCACGTGTTTCGCCGTGTCCGTCTCCAAGAAGAAGGCATGGCCGGGGGGAGGCTGCAGGGGCACGAGCAGGTGGTAGAGGACATTGTCCTCCCGGGAACTCCACCCTTCGTAGCCATAGCCCACCATGATGGCTGGCTGCAGACGTGGCTTGAAGGTCTTCCTGGAAAGTCTTCGGCAGGTACTAAGAAGCTCCTCTACCAGGTCTTCCACCAGCCTGCACTTGTCAGCCATGTACAGGGCTGGCCAGCAGATGTGATCAGCCACATATCCAGCCAGATCCCCTGGGCCTCCATAGTCGTCATCGTCGTCATCTTCCTTTGCCTTATCATCATCATCATCATCCTCTTGACGTCCAGGGCTGCCATGCTGGCAGCTGATTTCTGGCTTGTGGCTCCTTTTTCTGGTCCTCCAGCAGAGCCACAGGAGCAGGAGCAAGGCTCCTACCCCAAAAGCAGACACCCAGAAGCACCAATGCCGGGAAGCAACAAGGAGCAGCACTTCCCTGGCCACTCCGTTCTGCTCCAGGGTCTGCTCCAAATCCCGCAGCAGCCAAGCCACCTTGCAGCTCAGCCGCTGTGCGAGCCGCTGCACGGGCCAGTGCAGGTCCCAGTGCAGCAGGTCAACCATCTGCAGGTTGTTCTGGGCAAAGCCCAGCACAGCCAGGACGAGGAACACAACGAGAGCCATGTCCTGCAGAGAGGGAAGAGAAGGGTTCTCAGTGGGTTTGGGCAGGAGGAAGCTCGTGGTGGGGGGACCAGATGCCAGAGCTACAGGGACCTGGGGGCAGGAAGAGAGAGAAGACGACGGAGCTGGGATGCACCCGTCCCCGCGGTGTCACTGTGCTCAGCCCAAGGTTCTCCCCTGAGTGGCTGGACCCTCACTCCAAGCAGAGATCCCCCCCTCCCCAGGTTTGGTGTTTCTGCCCCAGCCCTTGTCCAGCCCGCCCCCCCGTGTGTGCACCCACCGCTGGCCCAGGCTGCACTGCAGCCGCCCTGCCCCTGGTGCCCCTGGTGACTGCCCTGGCCATTGTGACCTGTCCCCTGTGCTGTCACAGGAGCTCCAGGGGCTGGAGCAAACATTCCCCTGCAGCCCAGGGAAAGGACCGTGGTGTGGAGCAGCTGTCCTTGCTGTCCACTGGAGAGATCGTGGGAGAGCAGCCATTTCCCTGTAGCTCATGAAGAGAAGCGTGGTGGAGCTAATTTTTTAAATGAAACCACACATCAGTAAACAACAAAAGAATAACGTGCTGTCTAATCAAAGTCTCTGATCCCTGATTCTAGTAAAGGCGATCAGGCCTCAAACTGAACTTACATCATTGTGAGGCAATGATGTTACTTCTGAAAACCTCAACAGCTGAATTCCTACTGTATTGATGTTCTCAGTGAATTTTGGATAATTGCTCTGGGTTGAGTATGGATATGAAGATCAGTTATACGCCTTCACATGTTCATCTTCTCAGAAGTCCGACCCTTCAGTATATGTTGTTTCTGATCCAACTTTTCCTCCAGAATGTAACAGAGTTATCGTGTTAAAGAGATAAACTAAAAGCCCTTCAATATTCTGTGACATTAGTCTCCTTCCATTTGGTCTTGACAAGTTGTTCAATTACTTCTTGCCCCAATTTTCGCAATAGTAAACTGGAGGTAAGACTTTTGTGAGTGTTACAGTGCTATCAAGAAACTCAATGCTAGCATAATGATTTGAGTGTTCAAATTAAAGGCATTAAAACCAGATTTTTTAAATTGATATTCTCTGCATGCAACATCAAGATACCAAAGTTTGCCCTCCCCGTGATACTTAAATAGAAATTTAAATAAATCTTTATCATTTAAGGTAAGTGCATTTATTGCTCCATGAAGGGCCTCACTCTCTCCAGTGACCAACTGGAATTGCATAGAGTTGCTCACTGGTATTTCCAGTGTAACTAATGAAAATCAATTGTTGTATTTAGCTTCAACATGGTCGTTAAATAGACATTGTGATCCAATTTCAAGGTCAGTGCACATCAAGCTTAATTAAAACGGTGTGGTGTGTTACTCATTGTTATTGAATTCAAGAGGGCTCTGAGGACTCCAGCATTCACTGGAGCTATTAAAAAAACTCAGAAGCTTCTTTACTAATATTTCCAAATTTATGAGGAAAGACTACAAGTACCTAGAGAGCTCTTACAACTGTTTCTACTTCTATTATTCATAAATTATTAGAAATAATTTACCCAGGGTGTTTCTTGATGAGGTTAAACTGCTAAAGCCAGTCCAGTCACTGTAGGAAAGGTCCACTTTTCTCCAGCAGCTGGGCTGCCGTGTTCTCCAATGTAAGGGTGAGGTTGCGTCCTCCTGCAAGTGTGAGACCGTGTGCTGACCCTCACAGGGAACCTGCCCTAAGCTAAAATACAACGAGAAACGACATAATTCCTACACTTTGACTTCTTGTTGAGTGTATAATTGCTCAAATTTTCTTCAAAACATCAAGATCAATTGTCACCTCTTGCACATTTTTAAGCCATGCAAAACCATTACATTTTGTGGAAACTCTTTATTTTCATGAGTAGAAAAGAGACCAGCATTTGCAGCCACTGTGCAATTTAATTATTGAAGAACTAGGAATATTTTTTTAGGTATTCTATAAAATGACCTCCTGCAGCACATAAAAAAGAAAGTCCCAGGAAAGTATAAATTAAGGTGAAAGACACAGTGGGAGTCAATTCTCTTCTCCCACCTCCCTAGTTACACCCACTGAATGCAATACTAATATGAGTCTCGCTACTTTCCCCTTGCTCCCACTGCCTTCAGTGAGATCTGAGTTTGGTCTATTATCTGACTCATTTGTATTAGATGTGATATGACATCATTTAAGTAATTGTTTGGCCCAATGGGACTCACTTTTCCCACCCACTGGCTTTGTACGCAAGGGCAGAATTAAACCCACTGCGTTGACTTTCCCCTGTATCAGCATGTCAAAAATCACTCAGAGGGCAAGATTATTCCGCTTCTTAATTAATAAGAATATAAGCAACTCTTCCTTTGTGAAATATTCATTGTAAATTTGCTTATAAATATTCATAAGTGTTAACAAATAAATTTTATCCTCACGCACAACAGTGGTACTTAAGGAAATGAGAATACACACACACGCGCACACACGCTGAGCTGTGTTGTGTTACAAACCACTGCTGTCATGACATGCTCCAAAAAAGATTTGTTTCAGAAGCTTTGAACACAGGTCATGGCAGCAAGATGTCTCCTTTAGACACATCAATGGTTATTTGTGGCATAATAGCACTACCATGTTTTAATAACGGCACCAGTCTCAGTAAGCCCTTGAACTATGTTTATTTCCTCAGTGTTTATTCAGTGATGTATCACACATTCTGAACAGCAGATGAAATGCTTTCAGTGACATTCCTAATGCTGGAAATCAGAGCGTTTATGCCTGTTGTAGATTCAAAATTGTCTCCATTTTCTACAGCATCTCAGTACTATAACAGACTTTCACTGGGAAAAAAAAATATGTTATTTTAAATGGTAGCTGCATGAGATGCTAGCTGAAGCTATGAATAGTTCACATTATTTTCCTTGCTCTCTTACCTAAAATAGAGCTAGCTAGATGGTGATGGTTCATTCTGAGTCTCTTACACAGCTGATTTCTGGATATTCACCAAAACTAGCCCCAGTGTGCTGCCCTGCATTTGGGGAGCTCACTGAGGTCCTTGGTTTGCCAGCAGCTCCCCTGCCTCTCCTGGGTCACACTCAGAAAGTCTCCTCTTTTTGTACCTCTTCGAGGAGTTCCTAATGTGACCCTGGGGTGGGTTAATCCTTTGACAACATAACTGTGTATTTCACAAAGCTGGATGGTTCATCAGCCCCAACTTGTGGGAAGCCAGTGCAGGAGGTGGGAGCTCCTCTTCTCCCAGTGCTGTTCCTGCTTCTGCTGCTCAATCAGGAAATCAAAGCAAAGATGGGCCTTTTGCACCCCAGCTTCTCTATCTGGAAAATGGATGTATAAACTTTTGTATCTCATCGGATGAGTCATCTGAGATTTCAAAGGACACACAAAGGTGTCAGATACCCATGTGCTGCTGGTGCTTACAGGATGCTGGGTGCTGTGATTCAGCCCTGGTCCTCACAGCTTTCCTTCAGATGAAGGCTGTGCCCTTGCTTTTTCTCCTCTCCATTTCTAGCACTTTCCTTGAAGTGCTTTTGAGCTGTGGAAGTCAGAGAAATTGCAAGATTAAAATGACTGCATTTGAAAAAGACCAGAGAAGTGTGGTCTCAGGCCTGGCCTAAGAGAGGTTTTTTGTCCTGCTCTTCATCTCGTGAGGCAAAATCTGTGATTCTGTGTACCCCTTCCATTTGCAAAATGAGATGACACACTGCTGTGGAGAAGGTACAGGACAAAGAACCTGCAGCCCCCAGTTAATGAGAGTTTTTTCCTCGAGCTCACAGGCACTTGGTGGGGACGCAAGAACTGAATTCTGAAGGAAAGCAGGTCTATAGATGTTCAGTGAAGCACTAACTCAATGTGACTAACAAGGCATAGAGGGGAAGGCACGCTGAAGTGAGGATCACTCACTAGCGAGTTTAAAAGGGGGGTAATTAAGCTTATTTATTTAGGATTTTCATTCATAGGAGGGCTGTGTGCAGAGAAAAAGGGAATGAGCAACTTTGTGCATTGGCTGGTTTTATATTCACTATCCAGCTTTACTAGTGAGCAAGAAGAAATGTCTAGATTTGAACCTGATATTCTCCTAGCTGCTATTAAGAGCCATACCAAAGGCTGTCAGGCATCTACATGAGCAGTCCTGTTGGCATCCACGTGTAAGTAAGCAATCACCAGTGTAAAAGCTTTGCTGTGGGTTTTTTTTTGTCTCAGCAGATTAATTTTTAGTGTCTGACAAATGAATCACCATGTAAAGCTGTGGCAATTGACTACCTTAGCAGGTAGTTATTTCCCACACCTTTGGCTTGCCAACATCCACCGTGTGGTCATTTCTGAGCTACAGAGGTATGTCACCTTCACTGCCACCATCGCTGCAGCCACTGACCACCAGATCCACAGCTGAAAATCTGCATGGCAAAGGATTTGCCACTATGGAAAGTCTGAAATTATCACCTGCAGAGTCTTTCTCAGAAGATCATCCACAAAAAACAAGAAATCACCATCGAGTGACTTGCTGCAGAGAGGAGCCATACATGTTCCTGTAACTGAGATCTTCACTGTGATCTATGACTCCTAAGCTAGGTTCAGTGTGCAACAGGTCTGGTTTTTAACCAACTGCACAGGCACGACCTGGAAGAGGGTTAACCACTGGGGAAGGACCAGTAGACTGCTGTATGCCTGTAGTTCAAAGCTGGGGAGGGCTCAATACAAGGATTTGTGCCAAAGTGGGATCACCTGGAAGCACCAATCCATGTGATGGGAAGAAGTGACTTTTCCCAAACTGCCATGGAGATATGTGTAATGAGTCCCACACTGTAGTTCCTGTTTTGAAGGCCAGCTGCCCTGTATAAATGTTCATGAGCTAAAATAAATACAACAGATATCATTGAACAGTGAATCCTCACTTAAAAGAGAGCTGTTGAGTCGATAAACCCATTCCCCTCACCCCCCTGCTTTTCATGTACTTAACCAACACCAGCTGTGGCCCAATTAAACTCAACTGCTTACAGAAATGGATCTGTTACAAACAAGCACACAATGGATCATGATTGTAATCACTTAAGAGGTCACAGCAGCTCAGTGCCTGTGTTTCCTGTTTTCTGTGTGAGGTGTAGGGGACTGAAGTCCTGGCCCACTTTGAGTTCCTACAGACCCTCTAGCTCCTTGTTTATTAGGATGGTAAAATGCAACTTGCTTACGGTGTCAGCAAACAACCTGGCACTCTTCCTCCATGTATTGTCTCTCTTTAATTACTGTGAAAGGTAGATACTCCCATCAAATTAAGAAGGAGCGCGTGAGTGCAGAAGCCAATGAGGTTCCTACTTGCAATATCAACATGGTTGTAACTCCAAGTTACTAATGCAAGTGAAACAAACTGTGGAACAGTGGCAACACATCGGTCCTGGTGCAGATGGGAAAAGAACCTGCAAACGCGAAGATCCTACAAGGTAAAATGCTTATGATGATTTTCTTTGTGCAGTTTGGGTCTGTGTCTCCCATGGCGAGGTCAGAATTGTGCCTTTGCGGTCCTGTTGTGACCAGCACCTGCGGTGAGCAAGCTGCCTCCTGCATGGGGACACCATTCAGTTCCCAAAACGGCTCAGGGACTTCAGGCCTGGGAGAAGAAATTCTTCTGGTGTGCAGGCTGTTTTACAATGGCATTCAATATTTTGCTGTTTGAGATATGTCGTGGTTTTCTGTCCTGACTCTATCAATCCTGCCAGCTAAGAAGGGTGATTATAGGCACAGAGCGCAGCCCTTTTTCTTCTTTTGAGTTCTTTTCTGAAGATCTTTCATTATTAGCCCTCCCTCAAGGCATTATCCTATAATCTATAATGCCATCTGCTTTGCTGGGCTATAAGCCAGGTCACTTTATTAAATCAGCATGGAGCAATTTACAGCATTGTTTTTGCCGAGTGACAGAACTGTATCAGGGAAGCAAAGACAAAGATGCTTTTGTGTCAGAGCAGAATAGCACATGCATTTCAGTTCTCATGTATTTCTACGACAAAAGGGGAAGAAATAGGGCTCCCCTCCATTCTCTTGGAGTATTTCTCCTTTCTGGATGATACTGCGATCCTCAAAATTACTGCTGAATGAGAAATGCTGTGGCAGGGCTGGGTTTTGGAAGCAGTGACACCACTGGCATTTTTAGGACATGGGGCTGAGGTGAGGACTTGAAGATACAGCATGAAAGAGCAGAAGACTTTTGTGAACCAGATAAAATCTCTCTTGTATTAGAAGCTTATTCCAAGCAGAAACCTGGCTCTCCTCTGTGCCTGGTCCTTGTAACTAAACTTGTGACTGCTGCTACTTTGGAGATGAAAATCTAAAGTGACTGCTAGAAAGCCATGCTTTCTATCAAACAAGTGTATTAATACTTGAAGCTGTCTTACTCAGCTGTCTGAAAGGCTCTAAGAAAATAGCTACATGATGTAGCAATCCCAGTTTCTCGTTTACATACATATGAAAGTAAAAAGTAAATATTAACTTCTGGTTAGAGCAGCAGGTAACACCTTCACTATAAAACAAACGCTCGAAAGAGTTGAAAATTGCTTCCACAGTCTTGTAAAGGTTTAAGTAAATCCTCTGTTGCTTTCCACCCTCTGGTCTATATTTTCACCACTTTCACATTGCACCAGGAGCTATTTTTTAATTGTTTTTATTAAATTAATCTCAATCAATACTCACTAGGGCTCTAGGCATAAAGAGGATAGAATATATAATTGTATTTGTTAGCAGTGTGAATATTGAGCATTACACAGAAAGCGAGCAATGTTAAAAGAAGCGATGCATGATAACAGACAATCCATCAACTGAAAACAACAGTCGTAATAGTAATAATAATAATAATAGCAAATAGGATGCCTGCAGGCTGTCACAGTTGTTGTGTCTCAAAACAGAGTTGGAAAAAGTACGTAAGTTAATTTTGCCAAATGTTCTTTGATATCAATCTATGTTACTGAACATAATAGACACTAAACTGCCTGGAATCCATTTGAGGAAAGTCCAGGTAACACCTCTCTGAATCTGTAGGGCTTATGATGAGCAATCCCATGAAAAAAATACAACCAATTACAACCGGGTTGGTATTTACAACCAATGAACCTGTTGTAAGCAGTTTAGTGATAGCAAAGTGTCTTTAACAGCACATTGTAAGAACCCCAGGGCTACAGGAGGCTTGATGACATAAAGCAATAAAACACCTTTTAAGCTTTTATGAGAGCCAGGTCACAAATGCACGTTACCCAAGTCCTGAATGCACTGGGAGCAGTACTCACCAAAATATACAGGTTATTCCAGGGAATTTTAATCCTGCAGGGATCTCTGATAAGATTAAAAATTGGAAAATACCACTAACGATACCGCTGCAGTTTTTCCTGATTTACCTTGGAATGTTTAGGTGCATTGGCTTGGGAAACTCAGGAAAACTGCGATATTTTGGAAAACTCCAGCCTGACCTCTTCAGAAGTTATCTGCGAGGATCATTTGCCATCGCTTTTGTGTGTAGCTGCTTCTGAATACCAAGTTGCAAGGATTCTGAGTCATAGCGATTTTCTATTTCTTTCATTCTTTTAACATTTAAAGAAGCTTGTTGGAACATTTGCAGTTTATGGTGATGTAGGCTAGTGTTGTAACACATTCAGAGCCTCGGGACATCAGGACCTTGAGAATTAAGGTTGAAGAGAAGCATAGACAAAAGCTGGTTTTGTTTTCCATGCATCTGAGACCTTGTGAAAACAACACATCTTAACATGACTTTCCCCAGAATAATTATCAGTATTGTGAGATTAATTATCATGTTCGTTTCCCAAGGGAAATGAAACCCAGGAAGACTACGGCTGCAATGGGGATTTCACATTGTGCCTAAAACACTGGAATACCTACATGAGTAGTTTTGCTGGAAGGGCAAGAGCTTGGTGTCTCATAGACACCTTCACATCCAGACAGATGCAACGCTGTCCCCCGATTGCTTTTGGCAAGTGGGAAAACAATATGAATAGGAAGGTATACACAAATATAGTGGGGTGGGGGCAATCTCAACTCGTGGTGCAGGCTGAGTGGAAAAAGTCAACCTCCCTTTGTGTTGTGGGAAAAGAGAAGCGATGCCTCAATTAGCAGCTATTCAAACACAGTAGCAAAATTTAATAGTTTATAGTCTCTTCCAGGGGGACAATGTTGAACCAGAGGGTAGTAGATATGAAGGACCTGCTTTTCATGTAAGACTCTTTTCATAAAATTATGCCTAGAGTGAATCAGAAATCATTGTGCAAAGCTCAAATTCCAGGTGTTTTGCCTGTGCTATGCAAAAACTCAGGATATACGGTCATAATAGAGACTTCTAGTCTTAAAAGCTCTATTTTTATTTATTTACTTTTTAAAATTAAAAAGAGTACGTAGCAAGGAAGACCTGGGAATTACACCAGTGCATTGAGTCGTTTTAAAATGATTGCAAGATCCGCAAAGATGTGGCCACATGCTGAATTCCAGATTAGCAAAGGGAAACACAACTCAGTCAAAATTAGTTGTTTTTATAGTCGTTCTCTTTCTCATTCTTCTTGATGACTGCTGGGGAAGGTGCCTGAAAATAAAAGTGCATTTAAAATGGCTTGTTTGAGCACAGAATGATCTCATTACCTGTGTCAGATCACACAGGTATTTATCCCAGCTTCTCCCAGTCTGGATTTAATGCTTGAACCGAAAGCCCAAACTACTTCTGCTTAGTGGTACCATGCAGTCCTTTCTCATTGCTGTTGAAGGAAATAGGAAAAAGAGTGATTTATTTACTCAATTTGAGCCCATTTGAGTTCAGACCTCAAACACTGAGACCCTGGATGGGCACCTGGAACAAAAGGGAAAGGAAATCCACCTTGTGCAAAGCATAAGAGGGAAAAAGAGCATTTACCTTGCAGTGGGTTCAACAAATGGCTAACAGTGGGGCTGTGATTTCACACAGTTTTATGGTGAACTGTGCATTACCAGTGACATTTCAGGGAATGGAACACGAACTACATGATATTTATTTATACCTCCTGGGCTTTTCCTGCAGTATTACCCCCAATGGCATGATGATTCTCTGCAGCTGAGATTGAGAATTCAGCAGTGGCAAGAGTAAGTGTTCCTGTTGCCAGTGTGATAATTAAAAGATACCCAGCATTTTGTCAGTAGCATATTGAAGGATTTATATGAAAGCTATAAAGCTTGATAGCTTTACGTTGTCTGGGCTGCATTGGTGCAAGCAGTACGGTGTCCCCAGCCTGAACAACTGCTGGGCTTGAGTTTAAATGTTTGTAATCTGTGAAATGTCCTGTTGTTGTTCATGTGGAACGACTACATCATAGTCAGCAGTCTGGAGCAGTAAACATGCCTGATGCCCCCTTCCTTCTACACACACAGACAGAAACAGGGGAAGGGAAGAGGCAGATGCTTGCAGCTCTTTGACAGCCAGTCCCTTGGAAGATGCCTTGTTCTATATTTAGTTTCCTCGTACAGCTTTCAGCTGCTCACACCTTGCAGCAGCAAAGTTCCGCTGCAGCTCTTTGAGAAGAAAAGAGAGAGTTTTGTTTCTGAAGAACAAAGTTCCCTCAGGTGCCACTGGCTGGGGACCCCTTCTGGAGCGGGGACCCCTTCTGGAGCGGGGACCCCTTCTGGAGCGGGGACCCCTTCTGGAGCAGGGACCCCTTCTGGAGCAGGGACCCAGTGATTCTTTACCCAGCAGTAGCTTCCACAGGGCTGGACCAAGCGACACCAGCTCATTTGAATTATTATTTTTAGAAGAACACTGAAAAGATGCCAAAACATAATTTCTCTTTCAGAGGCTGTGTAAATCTCAAAGAACATAGCTTGTCTTAAACTTTCCTATAATGTAAAACATACTGTGATGGATTCTCTTTCTTCCCTATCTGTGGACATGCCTGCACAGCCCCAGATGGCTCACCCAGGTATTTGTCAGGCCCCATCATAAAGCAAAGCTGAATTTACCTTCCTTCTGCAAGACTCATGTAGGAATGGGAAAAGAGGAATCACTGTGCGAAAGCAGAGTCCGCTTCTGTGTTAGAGACCCTCAAAGACAGAGACGCACAAGGAACTTCGGAACTTTTACCTTCCGAACTTTTAAAATACAAAAACCTGCAGAGGTTGATCCATAAATAGCCCCTTGACAGTTAGTCAGCTGTGAATATTTCTGCTGTTATTATACAGATCTTGCAAGCTCAAGTCGGTGGCTAAAAAAACACGAAGCACAATGACTTTTGTTCCATTGTTATTCAATACACATCTCAGGAGAGGTGACTAAGAGGTGAATGAGAGTTTTTAAAGTATCTTAACTCTCTAATTTTGCATACAAAAATAACTTTGGTGCAGAACATCATTTGAGATCTATCTGAAACTCTTACAGGCAATAATTCTCTAGTAAGTTTGGCTTTTTTCCTCCGAGGATGGGTTTGCCAAAAGATAACAACAAACCAATACATATGTTTGTTAACTGCAACTGCTCTAACCCTATGCAAGCACATTTCAGTTTATGGTGTGTTCTTGAGACACTTATTATGAAGAATAACACTGCTCAGTCAATATAAAAGCTGTAGAGCTGTGAGAAGTTAATTTTTGTTGTCCCTCACTGAGTGACAGGTTCTGATTGTTAACACATTTAAAATTTATATGCAAGTAAACGCATCAGTACAGATAAGTGCTTCTTCCTAACATTTACAAATTAAGTTTAACTCATTAGTATTATCTGTAGGATATCTTGTCACAATACATTTATGCTCCAGGTAAAGATCAGTACTTTGGGATCTAAAGGATTTAGGAGGTTATTTTGCCATGGTGATTTGCCATGTCTCTATATCAAAATCAGTGCACTTAGCTCACACACTTCTATGTGCTGTACAATGCAGTCATGCACGCTGCTTCTCCATGTATTTGTCAATGTTTAAGGAATTTTGAGTAGGATGTGCACTACAGTAAGTGTTGTTACCCTAAGTAGACAGCAATTTAATTCAGGCTGCAGTGCTGTCAGAGACTTCATCCCTGCGTGAGAAAAGAAGGGCATAAATCACTGTACCAGTGTCCATAGAAGAATAATACAATGTCAAGTGCACAAATATTAATTCTCTTAATACCTCCTGCAGGCCACCTTTTTCTTGCCGATTATGTTCTGCATGTGAGAGCATACTTCATTTTGTAAGCTTTCAGCTGAAGTCTGCAGAGCGTTTTCTTGTGAATATTTACTCTTGTATATGTTATTGAACGGCCACCTTGGATGGGCAGGCTCAGTTTTGATACATTAGGTATAAAGAACACAAAAATTCTGCACTTATTGCATGAATAAATCCCTTTTCATTTTCTCAGATCTCTTTTTATAAACCATCAACACCAACATTTTATATTCACAAGCCTCTCCTCATGCTGAGATGTGTATGTCCTGTTGATAATATCTGCAGTGATACCTGAGGTTTATCCTCGGTGAACCAAAGACAGATTCAGCTGGCAGGTTTTGGTGCTGTTAGTGCTGTAAGAAGCAGGTGTGACCGGACTCGATGTGTTTCTGGGTCAGTGACACTTTAGCACTTGAACAGTGCAAAATCAGGAGCTCAACCTCAGAAGGAGCTTCAGGGTCTCCACGAACACTCCCAAGTGTCGGTGTGAGCGGAAAATCATTGTTTTGTAGCAGAACATGTGGAAGAAGGTCAAATATTTCAGTATGAGTCCTAATGTGCTCCTGGTGTTGTGCGGTGTGGATTCTACAGGCACTTTACTCCAGGGGTGCCAAGTCTGGGCAGTATCGAGACAACTGTCACTTTCTACCTGACCCAGGAGCCACGAATCACTCCCTGGGCTGCTGTGCAGGCTGCAACCAGGGAAAATCTGTTTCTCACTGATTTTAGAGCAAACACAGCAGCGCTGACAACCTTTCATCACTAGTGGTTAGGTGCCAAAAGATGAATTGTCAGCAATCTTGCTCCAGAATATTGTACAGCTGTGGCATTTTATTTCCTAGCAATACATATCGGACCCACTGTTTATTGCTGCTTTCCTTGTATATTTCCCCCCTTTTTCATCCCTAAAGTTTTTAATGAATAGTTTCTCTTTCAAAATTCATTATCCCTGAAAGCTTTATATTGTGCTGTTTCAGGATTGGGAAGAAGGTGATCTTAATTTGGGACTCCCATTTCATTACTACAATGCTACTGTATTTATTAACAGTGGGGAATAGACTGAAACAGGTTGAACATTATAAATCGCATCTTAAAGGATTATTTTTTTCACCTTGGTTTACAATAAAACTTTAATGGCTGTGAATTATATTTCTCCCTAGCATCTAGCTTTTCACATGATTTAGAGAATTAGTTTCTCTTCTGGATGTTATTTTTCTCCTGACACATGCTGGATTTCTGGGAAAGCTCTAAGAAAGAGCAGTATGGATAATAGATGTCCTCAGGGGCCCATCACAGGAAAACGCTTCTGGAACTAGAAGCCAGCTATGATGATGGCTTTCATTTCAATAGTCTTTGGTTATAAGACCTGAGCTTTTGTTACAATTGTGATATAGTTTTATTGTCCATATCGATATCACTTTACTTGCACCACTGTTAATTTAAGTCTTTCGCTTTGATCAAGGGAACTCGTCCTAGCAATATGGTGTTTATATGCACTCAAGCTGAGCTGAGGTTTCAAATCTTTTCAGGGTAGCAGAAAGTAGCCAGCATGGGAGAAGTGGCTTCCCAGATATGTAGTTACAGGAGAGAGAATGAAGCTTCCTTTAATAAACATCAAATTATATCCTTTTCAAAATCTTCCACCACAAAAAAAAAAAGTTTGTCTTTCTTAATATATTTTTCTATTTCCCATTGATTTAATTGCTTTCGGGAAGTGAAACCAACAAACAGAGGCATTGCTGGAAACAAAAGGCAGTGATTTGTCACTGGCAGTTCATCATTAATTAGCATATTATTTGGTCTGAAAGATTGAGGGAGGAGTAATCAAAGAAGATTGAACTGAAAAACCCGAAGCGAACGTAGAGAAATGTAAAACACCACCCACGTGCAGCCAAGACAGCAGCAGGCAAGGAGCTTCCTCTGATGGCGGCGAGGAGCGCGCAGCCGGTGACCGCGCAGACAGATGCAGACAGACAAGTCTATTTTAGGCCTGAGCTCTGGAAGTTGGGGGTAGCAGGTCCTGCCTTCACGTGCTGCCTCATGTACCTCGGCACAGCCCCAGGGAACACAGCCGCGCAGGAACTCTGGAGCCAGAATAAAGCCAGGCTTTGTCAATCCCTTGTTACGCATTTCCACGAGGAGAAAGGGGAAAGAAAAACAAAGGCAACCTCCAGAAACAAGCTCCAAGTATTTGACTTGTCACCTGAAAGTGGTTCATTTGTAGGAGGAATTTGGCCCAGGTTATCAGTCTATGGTGATTTTACAATGAGAATAATGTTGTTATCCACAGTGCTTGCGGTTGAGCGGATGCAGCTCTAGTGCTTGCGGTTGAGCGGATGCAGCTCTAGTGCTTGCGGTTGAGCGGATGCAGCTCTAGTGCTTGCGATTGAGCGGATGCAGCTCTAGTGCTTGCGATTGAGCGGATGCAGCTCTAGTGCTTGCGGTTGAGCGGATGCAGCTCTAAAGGAGGAGAGAGGGAATGGGGTTTGTAAAGCTGCACAGCAGCAAGTTCCCGAGACAAGGTGTGTGTTGTACCAGCTGCTGCTCCTGGGAGGAGGGCAGCAGGGTAACCTCTTCAGTAAATCTGAAGGTACCTGAGAGACCAGTGAGGAAAGTAGTATCTGTATTAGTGGTAAGACAGCTCCACTCTTCAACAATGTACAGCAACAGGCAGTTCAGGGAAAAGGCAAGAGAATTTCCCCTGTTTCACAAATGGATAACCGGGAGCAAAATTAAGCATCTTGCCTGGATTCAACACTTGAGCAGCGCTCATACCTTCACCAGAAATCAAACTGGTCTGTGCCTTCATATGTCTGCAGTCCTAGGAAGGTGTTTTAGGTGCTGTCTTATCATCTGGAGCTGAGGCAGTGTTAAGGAGCAGACAGACTGTTCTGTCTTCCAGGGAGATTTGTTTTCCTCATGAGTATTTTTTTTCTGTTAAGATGAAACAAAAGTCATTTGTTAATGAATGCATATGGTTCTCTTTGGATGCAGACAAGTAGAATAGTCCAAAGGAAATTCCGTGGACCAAAGTGGAGGCCTACATGTCATCTAATTATCCAAGGTTTGGCCAAATAGGAAGTCAATGAAGATGGAGTTCAGCAGGTTATGAGTTATTACTCAAACAGCAACTAGAAACTTAGTACAAAACCAGCTCTTGCTATCTTTGATTACTTATCACACTGCAATATCAACAATAGGGTCATCATGGAAAGTTAAACTCAAAACCTCTCAAAGCTGAACATGTTTGGTCAGAATAGATGTTTGAGAGTAATAAAACTCAAGGTGTGTGCTCACTTACTGCCCAGTTTTTGACCTAGAAGTGTATTTTGAGCTAAATGAGTGTATTTCCCAATGTGGATGTGTTTAGAACTGAGTGCCAAAAATTAAGCCCTTGCCAAAGGGGACTGAGATCATGAAGCTGGACAAGGTGAGGACACCTAGTCTAATGCAATGAACACATCTCATACACACTGACAGGATCAGGCTCTTCAAAAAAGTGATTCAAGAATGGCAAAGAAGGCTGAAAGGGATGTAATAACAGATCCTCTTGGCCATCTCTTTGGAAAATAAAGATTATGGCAGGTTAAAGCCTATATACACCATCTCAAAAAGATCATGGTGTAATCTATCCTTAGAAGTCCCACAGTCTCGTGGATAAAATACCCCGGTGTTCTATGACCCTGCTTTCTTTTAAGAATATGTGCCCTCCAGAGCCATTGCTGCAAGCACTATGATGAAGTATGGGCACTGGAGAAGGAGGTTCCCCAGAGCATTGGTGCACTGGTCGGCTTGAGGAAATCCCAGCGTTAGCCACGTATCGTGACAGCAGTGGGCATGTTGCCCGCTTCTTTTTAAGTCTCAAGCATTAAAATTACATAAACTGCCCCACAATAGGACAGATTCTGGGTAGGGGCACCTGAACCAATGATTCAACAAGCGTGTGTTACACAAGGCTGTTACAGGAGCCCAGTATCTAGCTTCTTCCTGACCACAGCAAGTTGAAAGTTCATTAGATTTACATCTTCTGGATATCCCACAAAGTGCTCACATTAGCCTCTAACCCAAAATCCCATGCGGTGACTGCATCGAAGCTGGGAGCCAGCTCTCCAAAGCACTAATCAAACAAGCACAAAAACATTTTTCCTTCTGTTGTGAGAATAAGCATTTCCCCGTATACAGAGGTGTATTTAAGAATCACCAGGGTGACTCTATAGTACTAACAAAGTTGCTATGGTAATTTCATAATTAAACATCACTGTAAATTGCCAGCCATGATCCTCACACAAATGAATATTTTTTGGAAGTGCGTTTTCATTTTGACAGGCTTTAATTTCTGCTTTAGCTTTATTGCTCCTGCTGTAAGGAGGACTTACGTGCCACACAGAGTGAGAACTATTGCTGCAGGTACCTGCATCACTTGTGGTGAATGAACAACACCCATCACAGCAGGAAAGTGCATGGTACAGTGCTCCGGGTGTGGGGTTCCTGGTGTGACTTGGGAAGTCCCCATTCTCATTCTAAAAAAAATTAGTAAATTAGGTGCCGAGATTGCTATATATCCCACAGATGAGAATTGGCTTCACCATCTCCTTGCACAACCTTAACTGTACTTATCTATTAAGAGTGAAGGTCGTTGTTTTGTCCTGTTTGTGCTATGAGCAGAATGAGGGGTCTGATCCTTGCTGCAGCAGCTCGCTAATCATTCAGACACTGCGTAGATCCAGGTGCAGCGGATCCCTTATACCCAGTCTGACTTGGGTTTCTGGTGCACGGTGATGTTGTTGACTGTCATCACTTCTGGCTCTTGTGACACTTGTCACATCACCTCTCTGAAAACTTTGGGTGTAAAGCCTGCTGTTTGCTCTGTTGTGGCAGCCACAAGTGCTCTCATAAATAAGAGCAGTCTTTCTGAGCAAGGAACTCAAGTATGTGCACAAAGGAGAGATTTTTTTTTCCTAGAGAGGAGGTGCAAAAGGTGTAAGAAAGGAATGTTGCATGAACTGGACCTGGTGACTGCACACCACCCGGCTCGTACAGCTGTGCTGGGGCTCCCCTTGCCCAGCATCTGGGTTTCTGTCTTACCGGCACCATCAGGAACCTGCAGCCAACTTGAGGGATGTGTTCAGCATCCCAGCTCTGGGTTGGTTGCACATCTTTGGCCGGACAGGACTTCAGAACCTGTGAATAAGGGATGTGGAACACCTCAGGTCCTGCCCTGCTGTTGACAGCTGCAGGCAGTTTTAAACATCCAGCTCCCAAACAGACGTATATAACATTTACAGCACTTCTAATTAAGTCAGGAATGGAATTAAATTTTGCCTCAAACCTTGTTTCATAATAACTCTCCAACTGTTAGCACTGCACCTTCTTAGATTTTCTACCATCTGAAAAAAGAAATGGTTGGTAGCAGAATAGCATGACCTTCAAATGTTTTCGGTGGGTTGCAATCACTGAACAGAGGTATGCAAGGGTTAAACAAATTTGATCCTGCCTGTTTCCTGCTGTGACACAGTTGCTCTAATCAAGTATAATTAAGAAAGAAAAAAAGAAACAGCAATACAATACCATACACACAGAAATACTAATCACAGTAGCAGCAGAGTCACTTGAATGCAGTTGTACATATCGCATGCAGCACTAAACACTCACGAGCTGTTGCTCACACGAGTAAAATTGTCCATGGAAACAATCCACTTTTCTTCTGGGACTACCTGCTTGAGAAAGCATTCGTCAAATCGGTTCTGTAAACACTGAAACACATCTGGTTCTGTCACAAATGTCATTTTCACATTGTGATTATTACGCTAGACCAAGTAAGATTAAGATTTTAATTTATTTGCTGCTTTTTATTTATGTGACATTTGTCAGATAAGCTGCAAAAAACCCTGCGATTGTTGGTAATGGTTCTGGTTCCAGATGAATTCCCACAGAGACAAAAAAAAAAGCTCTGATGAACACAAATGCAACTGAGTATTTTTGGTATAATTAATTTTTCTACAGATTTGCTAATAATACCTAATTACAATAATAAATATTTTAATTTAGTCGTGGCATTAATCATCACCTTCATTCTCATCTCACGTCAGCTATGACATTCAAATAATGCTTATGACTCTAGTGGGATAATTCCAGATCTGCTCTCTGACACTCCCAAGTAAATCAGCTCTACTTCAATAGAACTTGTAAAATACGATTCTCTTTCCCAGTTAAGCTCCACACACCCATTACTGGATGGGATTCTCAAGAAGTGAAAATGAGACTGGTTTTAGGACGTGTGATTTCTGAGACTTGCCCTTGTTTCCCAGCTACGTGCGCTACCTCAAAATCCCAGTGCTCAGTAAATAACGATGATTTATTTTTCCACAGTTTGGATTGTAAGGCTGCTTTTTCTCTTTGTTATGGCTGACCAGAGAAATTCTTATGCAGAAAGTGAAAATTTAAAAAGCAAAGATAAGATGTTTTAAAAAAAGATTTTCACAACTGCATTTAAAATCAAGACTCCTAGAACTACATTTCTATTTAAATAGAATAGGAAAACTGCCTGCTGTATCTTTAAATTTTTCCATCAGGGTAGCTGTTCTGGTCTTTAAAAGAAGTGAGATAAATTAAGTAGTTTTAATTAAGCTCATCTCATTTTCACGTTCCTGCTTCTCACCCACACTGTGGTGGAAGGTCTGAAAAGTAATTGCGGAGGAACACGGTGCTGCAAGAACAAGTTCTAATTGTTGCAAGGGAAAGTTAAAATATTTTCTTTTCAAATGCGCTTAATTTTTTTTTTCCTTTGTGCTTAATTTAGAGTATAATTTCCTACTGCTGTTCATCTCTGGTTTTCCCCTGAGGCAGTTTATGTTGGAGAAATGTTGATAGATGGCATATAGTTAGGGGATTAAAACAGCAAAATGCAAACAAGCGTCGGGGAGCTGACAAATACCGCATTATCAATATTGATAGAGATTGCTCCTGGTACTCACCGTCCTGGGACTCACAGGCTGGAGCACACGGACAGCAGGTGTCCCAGCTATTCCCTGGTGCTGAGCAGGGCTGGTGGTGCATGCAGGGCTCTGCCCTTGCTCATGGAACAAATCGCACCTTTGACACCAATTCCACTCTCCTACAGACGGACGTATGGACGCGGCTCTCTGCAGGGAGCCGACTCTGTTGGAGCGGGCTGAGTTGGGATTGTATTGGAGAGGGACGAGGGATGAGGCAAGGCTGGTCATAGAATCATAGAATGTCCTGAGTTGGAAGGGACCCACAAGGGTCATCGAGTCCAACTCCTGTCCCTGCACAGGACACCCCACAGTTCACCCCGTGTGTCTGGGGACGTTGTCCAGTCTCTTCTTGAACACTGTCAGGTTGGGGCTGTGACACCTCCCTGGGAGCCTGTTCAGTGTCCAGCACCTCTGGGTGAAGAACCTTTTCCTAATGTCTAACCTGAACCTCCTCTGGCACATCTCCTGCCATCCCCTCGGGTTCTGTCATTGGTTGCTAGAGAGAAGAGCTCAGCCGTGCTCCTCTTCCTCCCCTTGTGAGGAAGCTGCAATGGCGATGAGGTCTCCTCCAGGCTGAACAAACCAAGTGACTTTAGCTCCTCCTCATACAGCTGCTTCTCCAAACCCTTCACAAACTTCGTAGCCCTCGTCTGGACACTCTCTAGTAGCTTAATTTTTTTATCCTGTGGTGCCCAGACCTGCACACAGTGCTCCAGGTGAGGCTGCACCAGTGCGAGCAGAGCGGGACAATCCCCTCCTTTGCCTGGCTGGCCGTGCTGTGCTGGATGCACTCAGGACCCCTGGTCATGCTGCTTCCACCCCAGAGCTTCAGCCACTCACAGCCTTTGCCCGTGGTTTCAAAGTGCACATCTCTTCATGCCCTTGCCCAATCTCCCTCACCCCGGCACACCTGGGGTGAAGAAGAACGGTTGGTACCCCCCATGGTGGTTCAGCTGCCAGCGCCATTCACTCCATCCCAACCTCTGCCAGACCCAACTCAGCACATTCCTGCTCCCAGGCTCCTGTCCTTGTGTTGCTGTTCTTCCCAAAGAAAGCTCCCCGTGGTGTCACCTGTCCCAGGCCCTGTGTGTGCTCACTGTGCACACTGGTAATGGTAGCTCTTCATCAAAACCCATTTTTCTGGAATGCCATTAGTGCTGCAGAAATTAAAGCCCCTGAGATGTGCAGTTTGCTACCAGCATTTCACAGGCATTTATCTCCAGGGATAGATGTATATAAATTAATCTGACCTTCATTTAATTTGTGCTTTATTTATGGGGTACTTTATAATAAGGTTGTAATATTACAAAATATTATTACAGATAATCTTTATTATTACTGTAGCCAGTAAATAAGGCTGTCTGTACTAATATTTCATATCATAGCTCCTGTAACAGTGTGAAATAGTAACAGACATCACGATATTTGACTGATTTGGTTTTTAATGGAGCTATCAAAGGAGAAAGGCACTATCTATCAGTCTCTCTATAGAGTAAAGGAAACTCCTAGAGGAATGCAAAGGGAAACTAATAGAAGAACTCAGATCTCTTCTCACTACAATGGGTTCAACATGCTGGGAAAGCTGACAGAATCAAGATATGGACGATTGTAGGTCATGATGCTGAAGAAATCATTCCGTTGTTTGGTGTCATATACCTCTCAGCTAAAATAAACTGTATCCCAGACAAACCAGCACACCCAGATAAATATTCAGGTGTTTAATTCAGTAGGTTTTTACAGAAGGGTCAGAAAATACTGCCAATGAATAATGGCAAAGAACTCGAGGCGATGTACCTTTTTGCAATGATGAATAAACCTTGCTTAGAAACGTCAGTGAATCTACGCAGAAAACAGCATCGCGGTTGCCAAGAGTTCAGTGGGAGCAGATTAAATATCAAGTGGGATCAGTCATCAGCTCTGCAAAAGCATTCAGCACCTTCCAGAGGTCTGCACGTCCCTCCATTTGAGACTCGTGTTGCTCCCTCTTGCTCTCCCTTTGACTCAGCTTTCCTCCTTTATTAGCGTTATTTCCCGCTCAGATATGTCAGATAACGTCATTGCTGTGCACATTTGGCAATGCATTGAGAAAGGATGTCCTCTCACATCACTAGAATAGATAACCCCGTGAGAATACCACAGAGGTTTTATCTTCTTTGTGAGAAGAAACTCCGGAGCTCGCAAAGGTCACAGCACTTATCTGCCCTTCTTCCTTTTTATCAAAAAGAGAGGAATATTTATTTTTTATGTCTCTACATGTAGAAGACTTTAAAAAGTCTACTACACAAATATTAACTAGTTAAAGCCCATACAAAACAGGAAAAAGTCCCCTGTTTTGGTGGCATTTACTCTCCGAGGCAGAGATAGAATTGTCTTCATTTGCGCCTACAGCAGCTGACATGCCATGAGCCCCTAGCACGTCTCAAGGCTAAATTGTCCTTCAGGCTTGGTCCTTCCTGGTTATCTCAACAGTTCAAGGAAAACCTGAAGCCAGAAAGAGCAGCAGTCCCATGAACCCCTGCACGGAGCTGAATTCTCTGTAACATAAAAAGGTTTGCAAAATTAAGACAGACATTCCAGCCATCCCTCGCACAGCCAGGTCTTTTTGAATCTCTTCTGGAGCTCAGGAAAGTGCACGAGCCTTGACCACTTTGCCAGTTTGTGTCATAACAATGCAATTTCATTGATGAGGCATCCGGGACTTTAATACGTAATCGACTGGCAGTTTCAATCGCAATATTTCTGTAATGGCCAGCAAGCAGAAATCAGATGGTGTAAGAAGCCCACAGTGCTGGCAAGTTTTGCAGCAAGCTGTGTTTGCGTTAGCGAGTGTAAATAGGTCTTTGGGAGGAGGCATCAAACATCTTGCTTGTGTTTTCTTCCTCTGTGCTCGCAATCAGCTGGGAGGGGAGCCCAGATGTTTTGCAAAGAGCTCCTATCAAATTTAAAGATGCAAAATGGTTAGGGTGGCTCTAATTAATTTTCAGCATCAGTTTAAATGCCATCTTTATATTGTAACGCTATGCAGGATCTTCTGACCAAAATCGGCCACTTAATTTTGCTGCATGAAATTAATTTGGCCTGTTCTGATGAGCGTGTCTACTGAGGATCCCATTTTGTCAAGTACCCAAATTAAAAAAAAACATTTTCCAGAAGGCATTAATGGGATTTCTGGTACATTTCTGTTGTTTATTGCTGTTGTAATTTGTCCTAATTTATTTTCATTGTGCTGGTGGAAGACAGAGTATTTTCACAGGCCCCATCGCATCTGTAGTGTTTACAGAAATCTATTAGCCAAGTCTAATCTGAAAAGAAGTGTTTTAATCTCATTTCAGCCTAGTGCTTGATTTTGACTGGCGAGTGACTCTTGAGGCAGAATGCCTCGGAGCGCACGCCTTGCAAAACCCAGCTCAGAGAGCTCGGGAGTAAGATCTGTCTGAGAGATTCTAAGTCAAAGAGGGAATGGCTGTTCCAGGCAGCAGTCGTGGGCAGCTGTGGGTACCGTCCACACCGCCTGACCTACAGCAGCATTAAAAATGTCCCTGCTCAGTCTACACATGGGAAGTGCACTGACGACAACAGCATCTTATATTTATAGCATGTAGGAAGCCATAAACTGAGAAGCAGTCACCCGTGACAAGCTTCTGTTACACTCTCCTCCTGGCAATATCATGTTTGGACTGGCAGAAATGCAGCCAAGGAAGGTTTAAGCCTGTGTTCCTAGCAGAGGCCAGCTAGAGAAAATAATCATTTTGCTTGATTAACAAAAAATTACTATGTTGATCTACAAGTGTTCTTTTTCCCCCTGACAACCTGGCCGGCTATAGGAGAAGTGATCCTTTGTATTTGAGTTGTATTGAAACAGCATCTTGACAGGCAAGTCTGATGCTGAGACTGTAATAATTTATATTGGCCTGGGAATAGTACAGTAATTGTTGCAAGAAGACTTAAATGTGAAATGTGGTTGGCTTATTAAAGGGTTTTTAACTGGCTGCTTGAAGTCCCAAGGGAATCCATGGACTACTTTAAGAACATCAGCAAAGATTAAGTAAGGGAAAAAAGCAGTACATTAAGATTTTCTGGGCCAGATTCTGCATCTTTGGAGGTCCGAGATGCTGTGGCCCACAAGAATAAGATTTCACACCATAACAAGGGACTCACATTCTTCAGAAGTATTTAAAAAATATATATCGATGAAGTTGGGAAAGTAATTACAGACTGTTTGAATATTTTAGTCACCTCCCGGGCATTTATAAATTGAAATTTGTAGTTATTCTGACTCAATATTCAATATTCAAAGGGTGCTGTATCCAGCCTGAAAGAAAGTGTGATAACTCTTACTGTAATAAGCTCCCACGGTGTAGTTCAAACATGATTAAGCAACATCTTTTTGCTACAAAGCAGAGGGAGGAGGTGGGAGCAAGAGGAGGGTACCATCAAACTCTCGGCAATCTAGATTTTAATCCAAACAGAAATCCAGGGGTTAATGGAGCAGCTTTATATAAATAGCACAGATAAACGCTCTTGTTCTTAAAATGCCACAAAGTTTCACTTGAGGTGATCCTTGAAAATAAAGAGAAAAATAGCAGCGGCTGTTTTGCCTGGAGCTGGAAAGTCAGTGTTCCGAAAAAAAAGTGTCAGGGAAAATGAGGGGGGAAAGAAGAAGGAGGGGGAGAGAGGGAAAACTGCAGCCCAACTGCTCTGGAGCCCACAGTACAAATCCCCCCAAAGCCAGCGCTGTGCGCGGCTACCAAAAGAAAAGCTTTGCAATGGATTGTTAGCAGAATGTATTTCTGTGTGTGATGCAGTAGGAAGTCATTTGCTGCCAGTACGAAGGCAGCCGTGCCCAGCGAGCCTGGGGGTCCAGAGCAGCCGTGCTCCGCTGCTCCGCGAGTTCATTAGGTAAAGGATGCTGCGAGAATAGCCAGTGCAAAGCCCCTTGCAGCTGAGGTCTGCTTTGAGCCAAACGCATCGCTAAGAACGCTAAATTTAGGTTCCCGAATGCAGGAGAAAACCAGGCGTGAGAATTGCTGTGTGTGGGTCATTGCTCTGCGGATGCCGCGTGGTCTGGGCTGCAAATGGCAGAACGACCTGCTGTGCTTTCCTTTTGAACCGCAGGGTCGGAACAGAAGAGTCAGCGGGGACCGACAGCGCTGGGTTAAGCTGTGCTGCAGTCGTGCATTAGCTTGTGCCCCTTGTCGTGGGGACAGAGACAGTGAAGATACCAAGCAGACACTGCAACAAAAGGTCTGAGACATCCCTCCGCATAAGGGTTGATGAAGAGGGTACAGCGTTTTCTTTCAAGGCAAGAGGGAGCCTTGGTTATTATGGGCGAAGGAAAATATCACCATCTTTATTTGTCTTAGTTTCATCGAAATAAGGTGAAAATTTTGTTTCTGTCAAAGATTAAGATGACCACACTCATTCTGAGGATGAATAAAATCTGCTGAGCAGCTACCAGTGTTCTGACAAAAAGAATGCAAGGCTGAAAGCTTTTGCAGCAGAAATCTTTGCAGCAGCTTTTTGTTTTCAAGTTAATTTATGCTAAAGACCTTGAAGAAAAGAAGTCTTCTCTGCGGTGCTCGCTTTCCTGTGCACTAGCGTTAAATCAGCAAGTTGATTTTTAGCTGGTCCCTGCTTTACCTTTCAGCACAGAACCAGCGCTCCCTGAGGCCCTGGGTCTGCTGAGCAGCACTGTTGGGTTTATGTTTATAGCACCTTTGCGATCAGGTTCCTTTAAAAGAAGAAATGAGAGTACAGCAAGTTAGGAATACTTGTTCAGGTATACAGGAATATGCAGCATCACAGCCTATAAATTAGGGTCTATGAAAACACAACAAGGCTTTTGTCCTCAGCCTCGCTGCACATTGAAATGGCAAAAGATGAGCTTTTGACCGACACTTTCCTAGCAAATTCTGGGAATTACTGCTGGACCTGAACTTTTGCTGAGCTAAGGGAACAATAGTTAGCTTCACTGAAAAAAGAAGAGACACAAACCATCAGGAAAAGAAGACTGCATGATTTTAGCCTTTTGCCCTTTAGTTGGTCAACCAGGACAAATACTGAGAAACATGGAGAGAGTGCCTATAACACTGCAAGAATAAATCTGTGCTCAAGGGCTTCCTGGAAGGGCCCCAAAAAATCCCAATGTCACCATGATTTTGGGAAGCCTTCCCTGGCAGAATGTGAGGTCTCAGTCGAAACCCCGGCTCAAATCCGCAGGGTAACATTTCAGGCAATCACTGCTATTTGCACAGGTGTAACGACGTATTCCAGCAGACACCACCGCTGGGTTTTCTAACCCCAGAGCTTCTCTTCAAACTTGTCCAACTTTGCAGCATTAAAATGCATCAGTATTCCTTGGGACTTTGGAAGTCTGCGCTGACAGACATCCACGATCTGTGTCGTTAGTGACACGCTTTTCACAGCAGTGTGCATAGGAGCTCTTGAACACTCAATCTGAAACCAAATTTGTGTTTTGCATTGAATTTGGAGTTGTAAATTATTTTGGTTTTCTGGCCACCCAGCCCCTACTAAGGCCACGTTTCATGATCCTGAGATTTGGCGATTTGGCTTTATACTCTCAGCGGCATGAACAACTGCACAAACCAGCCTGGGACAAAGGTTCAGGAGAAATATCGGAGCTGACAAGCGCAATGTGGGAAGAGTCCAGAATGACTAAAGAGCGATGTGCCAATGAATCGCTGGTTTTCATGAATGCCCCAAACCAGAAGGATCCCAAATGACGTCTGTGAGTACAATCATTTGACCCAGCCCACAGACACAGATGGGTACTCAGAAACACATGGCAAACTGTTCAGAAGGCAGATGGAGATGAAATTAAATGATATCAGCTAACTCACTCCGAACACAGTTGCTGAAAGTTAGCTTTGCATATCCTCAAATTCAAACCAATCTACTCACTGTCTTTGTAGACATTTGTAAAACAAATTAAGATAATCCTTCATTTTTACAGGTAACTGTAGAAACATTACTTGTACACTAATCTCTTTGTGTGCTTTTCTAGAGTTTATTGCCTTAACTAGGAGCAGCTCAGTGAAATATCATCACAATGATTATTCTATTGCTCAGGGCCATAGGGGCAACAATAAATAACACCACTAAAATCAAGTAGTTTATTTAAGAAAAAACGGATGGCAAAAAAAAATGGTCTAAAGCAAAAAGCATGTCTCTTTTGCACTTCAGGGACAATTTAGGCCAATTCTAAGTGTGCTACAGGATCATACGTTGTATCTTCTCCACCAACATATCTCAGGTGAGGTCTCATGATGAAAGTCTCAGCCTCTGTTTTGTCTTGGTCAAGACACTCCTCATGGAAATGAATGTCCTGTTTTCAGACCTAACTCAAACTGTTTTATTGGAGGACTTTGTACAATATTTGCTGGACTGCCTGAAAAGGAGCGGGTGGGAGATTGGTTCTCGGCTGCTTAATTGCCCTAATGCCGCTCTCATCCCTCTCTGGCTCTGCAGAAGGTGGTAGGTTGTGCAGAAGGTTGTTTCCTGGGAGCAGCACCCGCTGCTCCAGCAGGGAAAGGGCTCTGTGGTGACCGGCCACACTCTCACCATCTCCACAGCACTGCGCAGGCGTCTCAGCTGAAAGGGAGCCAAAGAGATTCAGAACAGTACTGCAAGAAATATCAGGGAGAAGCTGCTGGGTGAAGCGAGCCACCCTGAGACCTACAGAACAGGACGGAGTTAGCACTGATTTTTCTCTAGAAATGCCTCTTTCTGAAACACAGTCCTGGCTGCCGAAGGTTTTAATATATATAGACCAACGTAATCCCCTGCATGATATAGACGTTAAACATCAAACGCTTTTCTGGAGCTTCCTTCGAGTTATTTTTTTCCACTTACAAAGATTTCTGCTCCTTTTCCTCCTCAACTGATTCCATACCCATTTCATAAAATTGCTTATGACTTAGAGAAAAGCTTGCATCCCTTTGGAATTACTAGAAAAAATTGGTGGAATTAAGAAAGCACATTGTATCTTCTATTGAATCCACAATGTGAGAACAGGTCATATTCTTTTAATCTGTGGGTGTAGCTTTCCTTGCTCGCACACTCCTGCCCGTGAAGACAGATTTTCCCAATACAAACCACTGGGGCTTGCTGTCAGGGTGACACCATCTAATTCGCACAGGTACAAATACTTCTCTGTGGGACTAGTGAGTGTCCACAACAAACAAAAGGAGACAGAAAGAGGAGGAGATTGGAAGAGAATTTTAGAGGGTTTTTTTTTCTCTGCAGTGGTTTGTGTCATTAACAGCAACTTTACTTTAACTGTTCCTGAGCCAATGAGACTGCAAAGCTTCTTCATCCTATTCCTGTTTTTAAGGTACAGTGAGCCAAACGTATCTCTGTTGACAGCTGTATGTACAGAAAGGATGCCTTTGGCCCATTACATGGAGAAAAACAGCTCACAAACAATCCTATAGATTCATGAAGCACAGATGGAAAGGGGTTAATGGGCTGTGTAAAATTCTCTCCTGTACCTTTCCATGTTGGGAAATGGGAACCTTCCACGCTCGGTTATGCCAGATGGGCACGTACTCCCACACCGGGTGGGAAATCCCCCATTGACGGATGCTTTTAGCTTTTTCCCTCGTCTGCAATTTCCCTGCCGAGGCTCTTAGGAGCAGCAGGGCTGTCAGATGCCTTTCTCGGAGCGGGGTTACCTCCTCGCGTCCGAGCGGGCTGAGCTGGAAGTGCCAGGTTTGGTTCATTGGTTTATTGGTGCCTACCCGGAGTGTGCGGCTCTGCCTGGCGGGCACAGAGCTCCAGCGTGGGCAGCGAGCCCAGCGCTCCTCAGCTGCGCATTTATTCAGCCTGGATGAAAACTCATTCCAGCTATTTTTGTGTGCCAGTTACGTATGAGTTTATTTACCCAGTTTGTTTTATGCCTTTTCCATTTCAGCGTCTCAGCTCTGAAGTGAGTTGTACAAATCCCATTAAAAGTATGAAGAAACTCTCACTCTCGGCAGCGTGGTCCCATAAATCAGAGGTTTAATCTCAAATGATTCCAAAACCAAAAAGTGTAGATCAATCATAGCAGATTTACCTGGTTTTATGTAATATTTGCCTCAGAATAAATATTTCTACTCTGGCATTGGTATATTGCTTTAATTTTATTTTGGTCAAAAAGCTCTGTAGTAATTAATGGGTCTAATGGGAATAGCACCTTGATTATTATTTTCCTGGAGATTTATTCATCCCCTTCCTTTATTCGTACTCCTCAAGATCTGGATGGGCTTTTGAATAATTTGCATTCATTATGATGCAATGATATAGGATCAGCAGGGAACATAAAAAATAAGCAAGACGAATTTTCATTGGTTTTAATAAATGTTGAATGCATTTTTCTTGGGTTTTCTAAAAAACTATAACTGTATTTCAGAGACGGAATGTTTGCGAAAGAGTTGGGTGAGTGGAAAAGGAAAAAGAGATGTTTCTCCTCTGTATTTCTGTCCAGCGGTTATTCAAGTGAAAAAGTTTATTTTCTTCTTTTCTGCCTAGGACCCAAAGTATTCACTTGGTACTTTTAAATAGAATTTTGGTCCTAGTCTCTAGACAGAGACATGGTAGGATTAATTTAAGTAAAGACTCTGAGAAAGAATTACAGAATTTGAAATCTTAAAATATCTGTATATTTAGTTATAAATCATATGTGGTTTCATTTTTTAAACACACCAAGGGTCAAGAACTCTGCTGCCATAAAATGGAGAGACACGAGTAATTCTTCTTAGTCTTTTTTCTTTGCAGGGGACTTTCTTATCTACACAGAATCAACAGTGATACGTTCACTTAACGGAGTGGCACAATGAATTGACAGGACAGGAACTCGTGGTATTCATCAAATCATCTCCAGTGCTATAGGAAGAGGAAACAGGTGAGTACTGGAGACTATCAGTGCTGCTGCTGTACGTAGAATTGTGCCTTTGTGTCCTGTATTTACATGTCTTTTCAATATTTACAAGTGTTTGCATGATCTATGGCAAGCTTAAAGAATTCAAAATCACACCAACAAATGCAACATCAGAACAGTAAAACCCATCCTAGTGTGGTAACGTATGTGCACTATGTTTTACACAAGGTAGCTCTTGTTCTCTCTCAACCATTATCTAGGGCAATAACTGTAGGGCTGGAAGACCTCACTGATTAATCTAAAAATAGGGTATCCACTATGTCAATGCAATTGTCAGTTGTTTCAACACGCAGAACTCTACCCTAACCTTACAACCAGAGAGCTTTGTTTAACTACGGCGGCCTCTGAGCGCACACAATGCCATTATCAGCTTTCATTCAACCAGTGTGGTCATCCATTGATGTGTGGAACTTGCTAATGGGGATTTTACCCGTGGTCTGGCTGTCGATAATGATGCCCTTTTGACCAACACGTATTAAGTGGATTATCCTGTTAAATAGTTGTTCCCAAGTGTCCTGGATGAAAATCGGATTGCCTTTTGCAGCTGAACAGCACAAAATCCTCTAAAAAAGTTACCAAAGATAATTATCTCAAGGCCAACTGATTCCTGGATGCTTTTATGAATCAAGAGTAGAACTGATGACTTACAGACAGCCAAACCCACATAAAAAATTCAAGAACTAGGTGAAGAGAATTTAGAATTGTTTCACAAGTGCCCTCCTTCAAATCCCAGCAGGTGTTATGGAGTGGGGAACCTGCCTCAACAGCCGCTATGCTGTACCTCCTGCCTGATAATCGTTCTGTGTTCTAGCAATGCTTTTTTCAGGGAAAAAGAATAGGATGATCACACAATAAAGGTCAAATAGTACTACCACTGTTCTTTGTTGCGAATGGAATAGCTGTCAACTGACTTGCAGTATATTGAAAAATCATATGTAGCCTGAAACCTGCATATTATAAGTGCTGGAAAGCACATTCCCAACGCAATGCCATGTTACAGACATTGTAGACGTTATAGAACTTAACATATGCAGCCTGTAAGAATGTTTTATTATAAATACTGTAGCTAAATACAGGTAAGACTCCGTGTGTATTTATTTTTTATGTAGAAAACATAATTTTATTTGATATGGGGAACCAGATTACAGGATCTGGCTGAGATACCATTTCTCTGTAATTCAGCTGGAGGGCACATAAATTAGGTCTTATGAATTGGAAGTTATTAGGTGCTTTAAGATCCCCAGGTAAAGCTGATAGGAAAATGCAAAACATTGCTTTTTGCTTAACTTCTCATTACATGCACATTCTCTCAGTCATTGCAGTTTAGATAGCCTTGTACCTTTTTCTAACATGAAAATCAGGATTCCTGCCAATCTCAATTCATTTATCAGCTGAGACTAAATGTGAAATAACGTCAACAATACCAAAACCAATTTTGACTGCAGGGTACAATGAGTGCGTTCATTACTGGTCCTGTAGAGAGCTGTATGAATGCAAAACAGGCTCAGATCGCACTCATCTTTTGCATCCCAGGGATAATGAAAATAGATGGTTTTGTTCTTAAAAGTACATCCAAGGCTCACTTATCTTCATAAACTTGCTGTCCTCTTGTTGCCACATAAAATCTTGAATGTCCAGTGTGACTATTGTTTCAAAACTCCCGTCTGCTGATGCACATTTTTGTCTGGATGGAACTTCAGGCCATTGTGGGTGGATGTCAAGAGGGTATTGGGGGTGGCTGAGGTGCAGGAGGGGTGCTCAGAGGGATGGGGAGGTTTGGGATGTTTGGGATGTTCCTGGGGTGAAAGTGGTACCCAGGGTTTCTCACTCTCCCACAAATAACCTTGACCTCACTAATCTTGATCTTGAAGCACCAGATCCCTCATTCTACACTGGAACAGGACATGGTCACTGTGCAAAGCTGGAACAGGTGTCCAGCTTTCAAACACATCTCTCTGATAATTTCTTTTTATAAAGCTGTCCCTGTATTTGGACATCATTGAAATACAGTCCTTGAGCTTCATTAGAAGATAGTTTACAGTAAATTTTGTCTTTAACTTTACTGATATTAAAAATAGTGCTGTAGAAAATAAGAGTCAGATTCTTGTTGCCTCAGTGTGAAGGCTGAACCTGTCACAAAAGTGGTGGGTGCTACATTGCAGGGAGGATGTAATGGAAAATATCATTTGAGCAAAGCACATTTGAAAACACTTTAATGTTCTTATGCTGATTATCTGAGAAATAACAAGTGGGAAATTAATTTTTTGAGAGTCTGGTTTAGTGGTTTTTAATCTGTGCTACTATCAGCACTGAGCAAACATTACTGAGATTTCTGACTCTTTACAAACTACTTGGTGCTTCAGAGCTCTGGAAGATGTGTTGTCCTGGAGGAACTGAGTTGGTAATTAAACAGCTCCAACATCAAAAGAAAGAACCACTCCTGCAGTGGTCTGACCATTACAAATTTGCATTAAAATATCTGGTTATTAAAACCACTCAAGATTACTCAGAACTCTTCTCGTATTTGTCATCTTTGACAGCTATGTAAAGCTGATCTTGCCTTCTTAGCAGTTTAAACCTTGGCAAAAATCCATCCTAATATAACCATGTAAAATGGTAAAACATAGCAAATTGCCTACTTTAGCCACCAGGTGATGAGAGACTGGAGGGAAGTGGAGGAAAAAGCAGTTTAGGTGTTGTGCTGGAGAACCTGAATGCTCATCCCGGCAGGGATCCATCAGGGCGGCTTTGTGGGTGCACAGCAGCTGTGTTATATGTGGTTTATTAACTTGCCTGGAGATGCAAGACCTGTAAACACAGGTTCTCACACCTCCTGCTTTGTTGATCACACATCCTGCAAACAAGATTAAGTGTAAAAAAGAGGCGAAAGGTGCCTGGTGCTGTGTAGTGTTTCTCATGTTCCCTGTGCCCAGGTGGAGCTGATGCTGAAATCACAAGCTGAAAACCCACCCCTGCGGTGATCCACTCTCAAATCATCACAGTTCCTCTGCCTAAGGGAAGGGGTTGGGGTGGGCATTCAATTCACTCTTAACATAAAAGAGCATTGAACTTGCAGTTTAGATGGAAATAAATTGGATCAGCGAGTCCCACAAGCAGGATCTTGCTGTTGTTAGAAGGAGGTCTGCTGTGTTGCTTCCTCGTTAACTTGGTCTCTTTGGAGAGAGATGGAGCCTCCCAGCAGTTTGGTGTTTTAATCCTTGTGATTTGTCTGGTGACTGCCTGTTTTTTGTTATGGATTTGGTACAGGTGTTAAAAGATTTCAACAGACAAAATGAAGATCATTAGCGGAACAAGTTGTTCCACCTTTAAGAAAAACCCTTGGAGGTTTGCAGAACACACAGAAGATGAGTTTTTCCCATTTGGTGTTGGCAGTGATAAAATATCTCCAGGCTTTATGCAAGCCAAGGGTCTCATTTACTAGTGAATCACTACTATGTGGCTGTAAGGAATGTAACATGTGCTGGTTTGTGTATCTTCTACATACTGCCTAAGCTACTTGTGCGCTTGGCATAGGTCCTCTTAGTGAATGAGTGAAATTTGTCTGGATAGCTGGTGATTTGGGCTAAGATTATGATTCTATTTGCATTATTTGTATTTCTAGTAAAATATGTCCCATTCTTCAGTCAGGATGTGAATGTCTTTTCATTTTGTGCTTTACAAGCACTCGTTCAGTGTGCAATCAGCCTCTGGCCCTGCTCCTGAGAAGGCTCACATTCTGCTTTACTGACGTATTCTGAATAGCCCCATTACACCTAAGAAGACAAACAAGATTTTGAAAATAGAAGACAAACAATGTATACAATTTGCGTATGTGTGCATAGACACCCATACACACGGACACCAATTTAGATTAGCAGCTGAATACATAAGGGGAGTTGTTTTCTGATAACGTAATGGTTGAGTTTGTGAGGTTTGTCTCCTGCCTCAGTTTTCCTTTTCTGCTCAGCAGCACATCTTTAATCAGTCCGGAGAGGGGTAAGAAAGGAAGGTATTTGGACACCTTATGGATGAGTTGATTTTAGTGATCCGTGCCTAGAGGCAGCCTGGGGCTGTAAGAGCCTGTGGCTTCAAAGGTGCCAATTATGAGTGTATTTTAACAATGAGTTTGTAATTTTATTGTTATAAAATCCTATCTAGGAAATCCTATCTGGACCCTTTCCAGTAGGGTGACAACAACTTCCAGTATTCCTGCAAACATCCCTACAAATGTCTTTCACCAACCATCCCCAGCTCTCCTCAAAACTACTGGAAACAAGCAGTTTCAGAGACAGTAGTGACACAGACAGGCATCATTTTGGTTTTCACGTCGCATTCCCCTCATACAGGAGTCTTAAGAGATTTACTTTGTTTAATATTACAGAAAGATGTTCATAATGCTCCAAGTGTGGAGTTTATTTCTGAGCAAGCATCATGATGTCTGTGCTGGCAAATTATTTTAGGTTTGCTTAACCTTGGAGCGAAGGTGAAAGGGGAAAGAAATGTTATTCATGCTTAGCTACACTGGTATCAGGTAAATACAATTTATTTGCCTTCTCCACATTTAAGATTTTCCCAGCTGCCTCCATCAGCTCTCCCTCATTCTTTTTTCATATTTTATCTATAGTTTTAAATCTTACTCTGAATGACAACATCAGCTTTCTTAACTACTCAGCAATATCAGTTTTCCCCCAAAGACTTCCCTGAAGCCGATTTGTATAGGCTGCAGTTGTCTATTTTTTTTTATGACTTACATTGAACAATATCCTCACTAATGACTTTTCCCCAGCAATGATGCACCAGGGAAAAGCTTGGAATGAGAAGTAGGAATGATGAATAGAGCCTAAATGGATGGAGCAGGAACTGCTACATTTTGCTCCTGTATCACTCCATAAAAACTATAACTTTTGTCTCTTTCCATCTACCATAAGGATGGAGCACTGTGCTGCGATATTCTTAGACAGATATCTCAGGCACACTATTGCATAATACATTTTTGCATCCCCACAAAGAAGACACATGCCAAAACTTGCAATATGTGTTCTGTGTCTGGCTAGATAGCCTCACAAAAAAGCCTCAGCTAAAAGAACAGATTGAAATAATCTCAAGATGAAAACGCAATAAATATTTTGCTGCAATGAGAGCAGGTGATACGCAGAGGCAGGGTCATTCCCGTTTGGCAAAACCAGTTGCTAAAAAACACTTCCAGCAACCTGTAACCCCAACTACTTCTCCTCCCAGAGCTGCACTTGGCTGTACGCTTGCCTTGGTGGATGATTTATTTCCCTTCTCTGCTTTATTGCTCAGTGATAGACCCTGAAGTCCCAGCTCTTTTTGAAGGAAACCAGAAGGGCACCTTCTCACCAGAGCCAGGTCTCTATATGCATCTGCTCCTTTGATACACAGACTCTTCTCCCTTGTTTGCAGTCAGACTGCAGAGCATCCTGGGGTAAAAGCGTTGCAGGCGCTGACAGTCAGGGATTGAGCAAGAGGTGTAAACAATCCATTTTCCATTTACTTGTGATACTTGCTTGTTGTAGCTGAAATTTAAGGCATTTGAATTCATCAACAGCAGGAATTATGCTGAACTATCACATGCTTGCATTGGAGAGTTTCTGGGTTACTTAGCAATGCCGCATGAGATAATAGAAAATGTCATTTTTACTCGGCCATCACAAGGTGCTTTATATAGTGTGTTATTATTGCCTTTTTATCTTCACTTCTCAAATAACATGTATATCTCAAAGCTATGAAACCCTATTTAAGATCCATCTAACCCAGAAAAGTAACAGAGGCAAACTTGAGAGGGAACCAGCCAGGACCCTTCAGGTTGCCCTCTGAGAACTGGAGACTGAGTGGGTGATTTGCTTGGCATCAGAATTAGATGTGAATTGGGGAATTCATCTCCCAGTCCTCAAAGATTTGAGTACAGTTCACTTCTGGATTTGCCTGCTTTTTGTTCGTGGTCCACTTCTCCTTTAGAGAGATTAAGGAGAATTGTGTCATAGAGACACATACCCTAAGATTTGTTGGAAATTAGTTTCTCTAGGATTTCCCTGGATAGCAACAATACAGAGGCTTGATTTTCAAATTTAGAGCATCCAACAACCTCTGTCTTGTTCCTTTAACACGGTTCTGGCAGGCTTAAAGAAATTAATTTGCTTTCAATTTGAAAAGGGTGTAAGCATGGGATACTAAGTTTGCAGTCAATGAAACTCTAAAGAGAAAACAGAAAACTAAAACTGTTTTTTACAACAGGCTGCTCTATAGAGGCATGAACAATAATTAGCTTCTACTTATCACTTCTAATTCACTTAATCTCAAAGTGTGTTAAGAGGAGGAATGTGTGATTATCACTCTTAAATGGAGGGTGTGGGAAGCACAGGGAGAAGCCGTGGCTCCTGGAGATTGTGCAGAAGTCTCCCCAGGAACAAGACTAAACCGTGTCCTTCATGATGACCCATCTGCAGGCAACAAGTCTACACTCTTCAGAGCAGCTCCCCAGGTGAGAAACTCTCTTTCCTGCGACCCCACAGACTGGACAAAACCCACCACCAACAAACAGCCCAATGGAGCTCAACCAACACAAACCAAGCCACACAGCTCTTTGTTTAAACAACTCCAAGGTTACAACCCATGTAATCATGGCCACTGGCTACATGACACCCTTCCTGCCCATGGAGAGGCTTGTTTTTGGGATAGAGTCTTAAAGTGATTCCACATTAATAATTTTCTTCAGTCCTAATGACAACCAGGTTCACTACAGTTTCATTGACTCCAGCCATCTGGTGACGTGAGGAGTAGCTCTCCCCTCTCCTGCAATCTGTCTTTGACATTTGCAGTCATCCTCTGCAAAGCTTGGAATTTATTATGCCAATATTGTGTTAGTGAACAAAGGCTGTGACACTGGCAGGTCAATATTGTTTGATTTCACTTGAGAGTCTATTTCAGGAGCTCATTGAGCTGTTTTGGGACTAGGTCATGTGCGCGGATAAAATTTACAGCAGCACACAGCAGTCAGAAAGCATTTCTAAATATTTATTCTTATACACTGGGACAAGTAAACATCCACATAATCAAGGCTGCAGGTTCCTACTCTGCAAGTGATTTTCTTTAAAAGGATTGCTAGAATCAGAGTAGAAATGACCCCACTACAAATGGCATTCTTCTTTAGCCGGGTTTTGTTGTCTGTGTGTTGGGTTCACAGAATGTAGATGGTTATGACCTTGATGTAGTTGCTGTCAGGTTTTGACCGTGCAGAGCAGGACACTGTATTGGAGATCACTGAGAGGACCCCGAACACCTCGCACACGGGACCCACATTTCCAACCAAAAGGCATTTTTGGAACAGACAACTCTTTAGCAGAGGACTCTCTGAAGTTAATAGGCATCAATTTCAGCCTCAAGTGTCGGTCAGAAGTCAAAGCTAATTACCCCAGGGTATTGCAGAGCTGGGCTGAAAACAACCGGAGAGCTCTTTCAGGACAGCTGGGCTACTTGCTTTACCTGGCTCCACTTACCTAACATTGAAAACACCTGGGGAAAGTGAAAGTAAAGCTCTGTAAGGAGGGGAGTGACTTAGAGGAGACCTCTATCTGATAAATGCAGTGTTTTGAACTGTCTGGAGGTGATTTCTCTGCTAAGTTTTACTTAGGAATTGATTTTCTGACTTCAGAAGCTTGATGGCCTAATATGCAGTAACAAGCTGAATGAGATGGGCATACAGAAGAAATTATTATTGATCAGGTCAGTTCTTATTACTGTATGTTATGAACCTGAATAATTTCTCTAAGGTCTTTCTAAATGTTTCAGTTTGCCTACAGGTGAACATAACCATGCAGATATATATGCCATGCATGTTTTATTTCTCGAATAGTGAACAGATGTCAAATATCAGAAGCTATGTTGAAGTGTTTTGGTTTGATTGAAACCTTAACTCATTTTGTATTATTGGAGCCAAGAGAAAGGTTATTTACTCATTTTGTTGTGATGATGTAAAGCTTTTAATTCTGCTCTCTCAGGTATGCCATTAGTTCTTCCTACCTAAGCACAAGCGTTTACAACAGTGTATGAACCAATCTGCTGTGGAGAGATGCTGGTTCTCCTAAACTCTCTGTTCTGATATTATACCCTTAGTTATTTCAGGCTGAACATTTTAATTTTCTCTATTAATCCTTCTTATCTCATTAGCTCTGTGCATAACAAGTAGTCTACCTGTTCATAAGAATGTAAACAGAAGACATAAAGCAACATGAGACTGAAAGAATAGGCATGACTATATATTTGGTCATTTTCCTGCAGTCAATTTATTGATTCCTAAAATAATTTCTCCTTTTAGCCCAGGCTTTTAACAAGAAAATGACTCTCTAATTTACACTGAACAGTTTTACTACAGTCTTCTTAAAGCCTTTTAAAGAAGCTGGAGCCGATATTAATGAGGGTCACATGTGAGCAGCTAAAGCCTTGGTTTAAAAGCTTCCCAGAACTTGTCTGGAAACAATGTGGAGATAGCAAGAAGTACATGGAAGAAACTGAAGCACAAAATAGATTGTTTGAAGAAATATATTGAAAAACTGAGGTGCTGCTTTTTTTGTGCTGTTGGTGTTTAATGCAGAAAAGGAAAGTATGTTAAAGCATGCTGAGATTTATTTTCAGGGGTTTAATTTTGGTTGTTTATCTACTGCCTTTTCATTTATTATCATTATTTGGTTTTTTGAACCTTGGAAGAAAGTTGTTGTAGTTAAGCCAACATGGACTTAAAGTGGCCTTTGGGTGGACGTGGGGGGCAGGGAGGGAGCAACTGTGTCCCCCGGCAGCATCCTAAGGGGCAAATCACAGAGAGCACCTGCCTGTGGGGCAGCTCCAGCTGATGGGACACCAGTCAGGGCCCTTTTCCAACCGGTAATCACCATGATGCAAGTACAGCTAGATAATCTGTAAATGCAAAAATCTGCAATCAACAAAATCAACATAAGCTCCGTAACAAGCCATAATTAATGATTATGACAAAAAATAGGCATCAGCTTGGAAGTTCAAATGCTTAATACTTCCAGAAAAGGTTAGTGGAAGAGAAACATTCTGTTCTAGGGATGCCTGGTCACTACTATCAGAATTTGGAAATGTGAGTGTGAAAGGTGTATGAAGCAGCTCCTGTGTATCACCTTGCATAGCTCTATAAAACCTGCTTTTGTTTCTTGTGTCTTCCTTTCCGTTGGTTGAAAGGGTTCCATTGCTAAAGCGATAGAGTCACTCTGCATTTATTCTGGTTTAACTGGGACCAGAAAACCCCAAGTTTCTAATGACTTACTGGGCAGTAAATATACCCGAACTTATTTCTTCCTGCGAGTTTGTGTGGTTCCAGCTCTCCTCTGCTTTAATCCCCTCTCTGCCTCCCCAAACTGAGTCTCTGGGGGCTTCCCACTGGTGTGCTGTGGTGGGAGGTTGTTTTGAAGCTGGGCTGTCCAGGAGATTTGTGTTCTGAAATCCCGCTTTCTCATAACAAAATACCCTAATCTTTTTCACAGAGTAGCTGAAAAGAAAGTAAAAATGAGCTGGCGATGATAATTGGCATAAAGATCTACTTTGAACTATTATGGCATGAACACTGAGACTATTTATGTCTAATGGAAGCCAGAAACTACAGCTTGATGTGGTACCCAGAGTTTTCAGTTTGCAATAATGATAAAACAACCCCAAAGTCCTTTACCTTTTCATGGAGTAGCCAATGACTTGGTCTGTGAGGACTAAGAGTCCTTGTGTTTTAATCCTTGCTACTATGGTTGATGATAATATTATGAGTCATGGCAATGTGTCATCCTATTTTAAGTTAAAGTAAGCTGTGTGCCTCCATAACAGCTTGGAATATGAGTTCCAAAGAGCAATTGCTGAAACGTGCCTCAATGACTCCACTGTTATTATTTTATAATATTGAAATAGCAGATGCTGCAAACAGGATAAATACATTGGCTAGACATTCTGGTACCTTCCCATTCATTGTTTAATGAATTTAGTAACTATCAAGTGTACACTAAGGACAACAGTCCTCATCTTTTTAGTTAGTGTAAAACAGAAGCAAGATTTTAAAGAAAGCATTTAAAAGAAACCCTGAAGTAAGGAGGATTAGATCTCTAAGACAACACTTAGTGCAACCTCCTTGCAAAAATTCAGTCTTGCAAACTCATTTGTACGCGGGATCCTTGGTTTATTCCCCCAAGAAACAAACGCTGGATACTGTTTGCTCTCCTCTCTGTCATAAACCATCACACTGCTCTCAGTTGTGCTTTGACTTTGAAGTTATGGCCATGCCAGAGGCTGTGACAATTAGGTAGGAAGGAAGCTGATTTAAGTGTCACCAAACTTTCCATCAGTCTGTTGTTGTAGCTGTGGGAAGGCCAGTAAATGAACCTGTGCAACTGAGGCGAGATGAGGAAACAGCAGTAATAAACAATTTAAAAGGGAAAAGGGTCCATGTTTAGAGAAGTGCTGGCTCCTGAGTTGGATGCGATGTGACACTGCCATCTGTTTATCTCGGCGCAGTTTAAATGGGAATAGCCGAGGTGTCCTGCAGAGCAGCACAGGGAGGACAAGGAGAGCAGGAGGAGTCCCCGTCCCCTGACTGATGGCCCAGTGCAGAGGGCTGGAACATCAACCCACTGTGAATCCAAACCCTTCAGCTTCCAGTGAGAGATCTATAAACACAGGAACTGTCTCGTTATAACAAACCAGGTTTATTTTATAAATAGGAAAATAACTTCAGCTGGGACCGAAATTGAAAGTAATAACCATGCTGTTTCTAACAACCTTTACCATAAGCTGGTGCTTATAGCTTCATAAGTACTTTTGTACTTTTACCTTCTGCTGCTCTCTGAGCGCATAATTGTTATTGCTTTTCAATTGTTCCTGCTTCAGCTGTATCATTTTCCAAGAGTTACATTTCTTTCTCTACTAAATTTGTGGATAGAATAGTCCAGGTCTCAGTTTACTATCTGCTTTCTTTGGCTACCTGCTTTTCTCCACAATCTTGATTTTTAGCCCTTCTGCGAGATGATACTTAATCTATTGGGGCTCCCACAGGACATTTATGCTTCACTGCCTAAAATGAGACAGAAGTGTAAATTTCCATGGTGGTTCTCAAATAAATTGTTTTAATGTGTTTTCCCTCCATCTGTCAGTTGATTGGTTTTTGTGGTCAATTTTTTGCTACCCTATTCCTTTTTCTTTATTCTAATTAGATAAAAGCTTTTAAAGCTAACTCCCAGTTCAATGATGGATAATGGCTAAACTAGTTATTACAGTATTTACTTAATAGATTTTGCCAATTTCTTTCTGCTTTATGGTTTGTCTGCACAGGAAAGCTATTGCACAGCAAGGTAGAACATGAGTTTAAAGCAAAGTAACTATTTCATATTAGCTCCCCACAAGGATACTGTCATCCTGCACACAGGTTTCACTTAATCCACTCCCAAAATTGGCTAAGAAAACTTGCATAAATGTATTCTTGCTGTGAAATGTTGTCCATACTAAGAATTAACTGTGAAATAGCTTTGCAAGCTCCTTTCCAGAATGGCAAGAACTTAAGTACTTTTCTGGTGCTGTCTGCAGTGGTACTAGAGACTCTCTGAGTTTATAATGTATTTATTCTCTTAACACTCCTAAAAGGGAGTGGAACCCTTGGTGTCTTTGTCAAGATTGTGCAAGAGGTCTGGAGAAGAGCAGAGAGGTTAATTCAGTTTTCCCAAGTCCATAGGTGGCTTCCTCACAGCTGGATCATCCTTTTACTCCATGAGGAGCCTGTAGCTCCTAAACCTGTCTGCTAAATCGTAATTCCATTTATGTTCCAGACAGAGGTGACTCAGCTGCACAGCAGCGCTGACGAATCTGATGAACTGAAGTCGCTATTTCCCGGCAGTGAGTGGCCGTGTGGTTTTCTCATGTTTGTGTTAATCCACGTTCTCCTTCGCATTCAGTGAAGGTAGAGAAAACCTCAGTAATGTGTTTTAATTCAGATTCTCAGAGGTTTGATGCATTTGGGTATGTAAGTCCCATGGACTTTAAATAACTTTGAGAATGTTATTTAAACAGCTGTGGTTGGTGTTTTTTTAGGAAAACAATGAATAGCCTGTTTTAAATCAACTCGTGTTCCCTGTGCCTTCTCCTCTCAGAGGAATTGCATTTGCATAGAAAGAGGATTCTTTAAATAAAGGCACAAAGCAAATTTTCTGAACAGAGAGAAACTCAGCAGCCAAAACTAATATTAGGATTAAGCGTTTCCCTTCCAACTCAGTAGCGGACTAAGTCAAAACTCCATAGCGTTTTACTGATTAGAATTAGATGGAGTTTTAATTGTATGTTGACCCGTCTATCCATTTGTGTTATTCTATGCAAGTGGAGGGTTCAAGATGCCTTTCATCCTTCTGTCTAAAATCTGATCTCGAGGGCAAAGGAGGCCTGATTTGCTGCATCTTACAGGGGCCTGACAGCCCTGCAAGCAAAGAGGAGGGGAGCAGTCAGACACTAGTTCACCGAATGTTGAATTTCAAAATGCTGGTGCGTTTTATTAACTCTGAAGACTTTTCTCTTAATTATTTTGGTTTAATGCAATGAAAGGATGTATCTGAAGTAATCTCTTGTTTGAAACTGAGGTTTCTTTGCCTTGTTCCTGTTCAGAACTGCTTTTCTGTCTTGGTAGTGATTTACTACTTCCTGGCTTAGTGTTTGATGTACATGGAGCATGTGGGTAGAAGCCGACCCATTGTGCACCAATTGGCAAGGCAAAAGCTGAATACATCAACAGGGGTTTCACCACAGTTGTTGATTCGTTATTGGGTTGTGTATGTATTTTTTAGTGTTCCAAAGTTACCGTGAGCATTCTGGTTAGCAGAACGTTCTTGTGTGTAGAGACCGTCCTACTTGCAGACAAGACACTTTAAATCCCTAGAAGCTTTTTCTGCGCGATACGTTACTAATAATAAGTATAACCATTCCTTTCAAACATTGCCATTAATGTGTGATTTTGTTTTGCATGTCAGCATTAGTAATATTAGTTCCCAAGTCCTCAAGACTTCATCTGATGCCCGAGATGCACAAATGTGTAGGCAGCTACTGCATGCTCAGAACCTCCCATTGGCACACGCAGCTGTGGGAGTTTTCCTGCCTGCGGATGGAAATGCAAACTCCTGCCTGTGCGGAGGGTGCCCGGGCTGCTGGGAGCACCTCGTGTCCTCCCCTCCTGTTTTTGGGGTGGGAAACTGCTCGGGGGAGACTTCATGGTCTGTTCTTGCCCCATCTCTGCAATGCTGCACATCCACTCCCAGCATCTGGATGCAGTTTAGGGTTCTTTATTTAACAGCTGGCTCACAGAGTCACAACGAACTAATGAACTGCAGCTCTCGCCTCCTACCACCAGATCGGTTGGGCTTTTATTTGTATTTCTTTTTTATTTTAAATACCTGAGGTCTTTAGCTTCATGTAACTAAAAATCCCAGATTATTTTTATTTTAACACTGAAAGAAAGATTCAATCTGTTTGTGATAACAGCGCTGACTGACATTGTTTCAAAGCAGGTTTAGAGATAAGTTTGGTCCTGACATTTAGTCAGCAGGTGGGTGGTGTTTATTGCCTAGCAATTAGAACTTATATTAACATAATATCTCCTCAACTTCAAAAATTTCTGAGAGCTCTCTGTGTACAGATTCCCAAGAGCTCTCCCCTGCTCTCTTCCCTTTGTCTTTTCACTTTCCCACCTCCACACCCATCCACCCACCTGCCTTTAAATGTGCTGTTTCAAATTTAGAGTTGAAGAAACTTTGTTTAAGTCTAAATCGTGGAAGATATTTTTCTTCTAGGGCAGAAGCAACCCACAGCCCCTTTATTTTAAACCGAGATAAAACAGTGCTTTTTGATCTTCAGAAACTTTTTTCGCTTGTAATATCTCCACTAAAGAAAATAAGAGTCAAAGAGGATGGGATTGGTTCCCCATCGAGAAATGGTCCAGGTGCCACCCACTTCTTCAGGGCTCCCTTTCTCTTGGTATTTTCTCTGTTGTTGTTATCAGTTTATTATGAGGGCACATTCATTAGTTTTATGTTATATCTGCTTTTTATGAGATTGTCATATTCATTTTGTCTCCCGTGCTAATGAGTTGTCTGCAGGAGAATGTGAACATGAGCTTGCTTGAGCTAAAGATGCAATAAAGGAAAGAAAAACCACGACCACCTGACTAGAAAACCTAATCCACATTTATTGCTTTAAAAATAATACGTAATTGACTTTGAATTCAAGTCAAAAGAATCCACTGTCCCAAGTCAGACATTCGCTACTTCTCTGCCACAGACTTTGCTCACAAAGCTGGACTAACAAAAAGGGTTCGAGTGAAACTGAAGAAAGATGAACATCGTTCTCGTGTATTTTCACTTGTGTGTGTCTATATGTGCATGCACGTTCTTACAGCAAATTTTCAGCCTTCCTTTTAACCTTTTTTTTTTTAAAAAAACCCAAGCAATCAACCTTTAACTCCGTCATTTCAGTATTAAGGAATAACAATACTTGCTGACACTCCACTCTTCTGTTTTTTTCCCCAACCCTTTACAGTTTACTTGTTGGGTTGTTTTTTTCATCAAAGGAGACACCTTCTCCCTTCCGGGAGGAGATAATTATGGGAAACAAGGACTGATCATTGTTTTTGAACAGCGATAATTAGCGCCGGAGCAGGACAGCTTTGGAGAGCAATCGGTGCCTTGCTCTGATCCTGAGGCAAACCCTGTGGGACCAAGCGCCGATTCCCTCCCTTGCAGCCGTCACTACCACACGGTCTCACGTGTGCTTGGTTTAATAAATACTGTCATTCTAACCCTCTGTGGCAGTCACTGTGCTGATGAGCACGAGCAAGCTTGTTTACTGTCAGCTGCAAAATCACTGCTCAAGCTCTGATCATCAGCAAGAGGCTAATTGGATGGGAAAGTGATGGGGAAGGGATCAAATACTTAAATTGAGTCAAATCCAATGAGACTCTTCTATCATATTAGTCCCTTCCCCAGCCGCCCTGGTAACAAAATTAAAGTAGCTTATCCTGAAAAGAGGGCAGCTAATTTGATGTGAAGTTTGCTGTTGTAAGCAGTTGTGGTGCTGCTTTGCGTTAGGAGAGTGACAGTGAAGGGACAGCCGGGTGTCCGGTCCCTGCCTGGAGCCCTGGGCACAGCGGTGGCACCGCGGCCGGTTCCGCTGCTGCAGGACAGAAAGGGGCGATCGCTGAAACGGCTGCATCTGGTGACACTTGGGAGTGATGTGGTGTGTGCGAACAGGAAAACGAGCAGCTGAAATGTGTACAGGCTGCTTTTCAGGCTCAGCTGGAAACAAGGAAAGCAGCTTTTCTGCTTGTTAAATAAAACGCCTCCCTTGAGGTCGGAGCAGTCCCGTTTTGTCACCGAAGCTCCGGTACAAAGAGTTGACCGTGGGTTTTACCCCCAGATAATGAGTCCTGCAGGCTTTTGTTTTCCCCTTCCTGGGTATTCCACCAACTTTTCCTATGACTGAATGGCTGAAAAGATATCTATAATTATCCCAAAGGCCAGCATTTTCAGGATGACAGCATAGAGCTGGGTGAAGAAATCCCAAATGAAAGGAAAACCGTCATGTTAGGTCAAAGTCAGATTCAAAATGAACACAAAACTTTCTGAAGGTTGAAAAGTAGGATTTAATTGTTGTGCATATTGGGGCACTTCTTGCTTCTAGTTCTAATTAGCAACACGTTAAGGTCCAATGAACACCTTTGTTTAGATACTTCCATCCCAAACTGAAAGTTATGAATGTTCTCTATGTATGTAGCCTTGTACTGTTTCCCATACAGTTTTACTGTCCCAGGAGGGGCAAGGAGTTTGGGGAAAAGCCCTATATATCTTCGTATGGCTGGAATATCAAAAGAATGCGACCATTTAGTCCCTGATTTTTACTTCCATCAGTGTAATCTGATGAGTCGTTTGAATGTCAGACTGGACTGCATCATATTTTTCTTATGTTTTATCTCATTTAAGGTGGTGTTTTTGTATCTTGGGTTGGAAAAGTACAGGACTGGCTCCAGGTAAAAACTTTGAGCTCAAGTATGAACTTTCCCAAAATTCAGGGTATTTAGATCTTTGGTGCTGTGAGAGTTATTTCTGTCACAAAGCGTGACTGCATCTTTTCTAAAATGACTTGATAGGTCATTAACATATCCTTAGTCTTGCTTTACTGGTGCAATCTTTAAAACTTCAGTGCAAGTTTCAATGAGTGGCCACCACTCTGGTCTTTGGGGTGCGAGCAAGAAGTCATTGTGGTAAAGAGAAAAAGAACAACATGACCTGAGACCTCACTGCACGGAAAACAACGTGAGAAATAGAGAGAATCCCAAAGTCCCTGATTTTAAGAAGTTAACTTTGAAGGGGAGGAGAGGAAGGGGAACTTTTGGTGAGCATTTTAACCTTTCCAGTGCTGAAAAGGTAATAAAATTAAAGTTGGCCTGAGATTAAATGGGTTCAGGGTAATTCTCAGGTGTACAAAGATAAAGGTTCAGTGCAGCAAAGCCTTTAACATTTTTGTTTTGAACACCTGACACCTTTAGAAACGCTCTGCTTGAGCAGTGGGAAGAACCTTCATGTTCTTCCCACCGAGTTCCAAGCTGCTGTTGCCAGCTGTTGTCACATCCAAATCTGCGTTTCACAACCAGGTCTTACCAAGGAGGAAGATGGAGAAGGGGGGAATCAATAACTCTATTAAACCTTGATATATAAAGGTGATTTTTAAATAATGGCTTCAAAAGTATCGAGCAAAGACATAAGACAGTAGAAGCAAAACATTCAGAATAATCACTTCTATGACTAATACAGAACAACTTAGTGTCAAATGTCTTATCCCACTGCTAAATGTGCTTGTTTTACAAATCTGCACCTGGATCAGTGTTTCAATTATAGAATTTTTGAGCTGTAAAATCTAGCCTTACATATAACCATGAAGTTCTAAAATGATTGTTTATAACATTAGACTTAGGTAAGATGTTCTACTGATCTATGTCAGGAACCAAATTAACATATCTTAAAAATGAATTTGCATAACCAGAAAAAAAAAGGTTTACACAGACTAATACAAATTTACATTACTAATAAAATATTAGCATAACCAAAAATGGGTTTTAAATAGTACTGCTGTATTTTACATCCTTCCTCTAGTTTCCTAACAAACAGCTTTGATTTGCATGTCCTGACTTTGCTGTGTAACATAGAACTAATAATCAACAGGCTTACAAATTAGCCTCTTAATCCTCTGCTGCTGCCACCATTTCACACAGATGGGGAATTAACAGTGCAAAAGGCAACCGTGTACTTTCCCTTTTGCACATATTGAAGCTAAAAACAGAGTTACAACGGGAGGATGTTTCAGGAGATGAATTATTAGATTCAGTTGCAAACATGGGTGCAAAGCTTGGACCAATCTTTATGCATTCAAAGCCTGACTCTCAAAGCTAGAGTACTTCTCTCTCTCATAGACAAAATCAGAGTGGGGACTCAGGGCTGCCCCTTAAGTGACTATTGTAGATTTCAGTCCTGGTGAAAACAAGATGTATGTTTTTCTGCCAGATAGGTTTTTTTTGCTGGAGCCTGCAGAAATTTATAGGGAGAGTTTAGCAATAGCGTGGCAGGACTGAGACTTCAGTAGAGGGTGTGATGCATTTACCAGCGCCGCGTGTCCTGACATCTGAAAGCCAGCAACTCACCACAGATGATATTTGAATATTGGTACTTGAGTCTGTAGCCAGCGATGCATAAAGGCTCTGATTCAACAAGGTACTTAAGCTTTAGGAGTCCTACTGAAATCAAAGGAATGATGTACGCGTTTGAAGTTGCACACATAAAACTTTGCTGTAACGGAGCAGAGAGCAATTCCCATTGAAACCTGCCATCAAGCTTACTCTTTTGCTGTGAATGAACTAATGGCTTTTTAATATACAAGGAGGAGTGAGACTGAGGAGGTATGCGTTGCCTTCAGCTGTTTTAGTTTTCTACAAGGGATGGTATAAGCTGGCAGTGAAATAAGGTGAGGCAAGCGGAGATACAACTATCGCTGTCACTAGTGGTTTTCCCCAGATCCTTTCCAGGTGGTTTAATGGCCCCGTTTGGTTCAACTCTGGAATATTGCCAAGACACCCAGAGCACTGAGCCAAACCATGTGGCTGGGTAGGTAAAGCTACTCTGTGGCTGAAGGTTTGTCGAGAGGCTCTTAAAATCAGGAGATGATTTCAGGAGTGGAAAAGCAGAAACCTGTGTATGGTTTAATTTGTTTAGCAGCTTACACCCATCACCCTCAGAACATTGTGCTCAAGTGAATCACTTTAACCTCAAACCTGCGATGGGATGTCGGGCAGCTCAGAGCTGGAATTTGCTGTATCTGGAAGGTCAAGTGGACTCCCAGTGTTTGCCTTTACAGCTGTCTAACTGTGCCAACCTGTTTTTAGCTGTCATAAAAGGACTTCTTTCAGCATTGTGCATGCATGGATTACACATGTAGGAAAAGAAGAGTTCTGAGCTGGGTGTTCAGTGGCTGCAAGCCAGTTTAGCACTGAAACCCAGGGACAAATACTGAATGCACCAAGTAAGAGCTGAATTCATTGTTTTATACATTGACTTGTGATGCTCCTTGGCCAACTGGCCCCACTGTAGGAGATTTTTTTCAGCCTGCTTAACCTTTCTGTCTTTATTTCTTTTGCTTTGCTCATAAAAGTTGTCAGTCACACCATCAGCTCTGACTCCTGCACTGCTGGTTTAGCTGCTGGTAGTCAAAGCAGAAAAATACAGCTCGATTATTTTGTGTGTGTGTCACTTAATGAATTTGTTCTGCAAGCAGTTAAGCAAATTTCCCTCATGACTGTTAAGCTCTGTGAAAACAGTGTGTGTAAATATTGTGTGGACACCACTGAAACAGAGCAAATAGAGAATCTGCATGGTATTTATAGCAGTTACGGTCTTGGAGCAGACTATCAGATCTTTCCAAAGACCTTTGTTTGTCTTTATTACATAATGCTACTGCCCTCTCCATATGGCAGATTTTGCCTGTGGTTAAGAGCCAACAGAACATCCTTTGGAGAGGAGTCCGCAGGAAAAAGCACGGTAGGTACTGAGATGATAATTATTCAGTAGGTGATTATCTGTTGTTATTCCTGACATGCCCTCCCTTTTAAAACTCCTGGAATAAAACCTAATGGGCTCCTGGGATAGGTATTTAGCCTCCAGCTCTGAAAATCAGGGCCAGCTGCTCCGGAGTGCTGACCAGGCAGATGGGTTGTGCTGGTACCACATCCCTGGAGGCCAGGCAGGATTTCTTGTGTTTAAAACCCAAAGCGTTCTCCCATAGATGGTGACATTAATGGTGCCTTATGCTCCATATGTACTCTTTCATTCACATTGTCACAAACACAGGAAAAAAAGTGAACTGAAGGGATGTTCTGTTTCCAAGAGTCTACAGGGCAATGCACATTTGACCCAGCTGCGAACATATTTCATGATTATTGTTTATTCAAAAACACAGCCAGCTCTGTAATAACTGTATTAACTATTGAAAAATGCAATGCTAGTGAAAATCATATCTTACTAAGGCCTGAATAATAGGATCAGCCTCTCTAAAGCCTTAGGTCAAATAGGTACAGGACATTTAAATAAATTTGTCTTTCACTAAAATATATAGTCATAACACAAACTATATTGAATCATTACTTAGAGCTGTTATATCAGATTTTTATTGGACTGGATCATTTTATGTGTTGTGCTTAAATATGTACCCCTGAGGAATGCTGATTTCATTTCTGCAATTGGGAGAGCCAAAGAAATCAATCTAAATTTCCCTCTGTTTGGTTTACTGTGGGAATCAGGCTGAACTTTCTGTTCCATAAACAGAAGGAGGACAGAAAACGGATGTACGAGAATAACAAATGCTTAGATAAACACATTTTAATCAGTCAAATCTAGATCATAAAATAAGTAAGATGAAGAAAAGATGTTTGTCCAACTATATAAAACATTTATGCCCGCTATACCTAGTAAAATAGAAAAATCTCTGGGTTTTATTCCTTGCTTGTAAGTAGATGCAGTAATTCTGATTCTTATCTCTTATAACATCTCTCTTGCTATTTCTTCATAGTGATGTCTGCACACTGACTTATTTATTGATTTTTCACCTCCAGTTTGAAACACTTTGTAGACCCACTATACCAGAGGTCCCGAACTGAACCACACTCTGTGTAGTTCATGGTCTGTTATGTGAGAATTAGGGGCATAAACACAATTCTCTAGCTCAAGTGAACTGGGTGTTTCCTTGAGTAAAAGCTGTAACGAGCTGTCAGAGAAAAGCCTGAGCTCGAACCCGATGTGAGCTGCTCCAGGAGGCACCATCCAGTTGAGGAAAATCTCATGATTATGATGATTCAGTTCTTCTTCCAACTCCTCCTCTTTGTTTTCCCTGATACTGGGCTCTTCTTTGGTCTTGGCTGTGTTGTGTCATTGACTTAGCGGTCATTAGGCTTTTGCTGCCTTGATGACAGCTGTCAATCAAACCTCTCCACTATCGTAGCCTGTCCCGTGGTCTGCACTGTGCACCGACTCCGTCATTTTGTGTGTATGTGTATCCAGAACACAGCACAGAGATCATTTGAGAAACTCTACCAGCGTTAAATTCAAAACTGTTGCTTTAGCGAACAATATAATCATTTCAGAAGAATTACAAGGCATAGCAATCCTTTACACAATGGTTGCTAATGTTAACAAATAAGGTTTTGCAGAATGTATAAAACACGAGAAAGGTTTATATACAGAAATTGCAACTGAAGACATTAAAATCAAAGACAGGCTGAAAATGAATTAATTTGTTTCAAATGGTGGTATTTAGTTTAGTCAAGTTATATAATTTGATTTCAGCGAGCACTGTACTTCATATTTATCTGTATACTAGCAAATTCATAAATAAAACATGGATTTTCTTTCTTGTGTACCAAGTGCTTATACACAAAAAGTCCCCCATTTTAGTAACTACACTGTAAATAAGCTGACTATAAAGCAGTGGTAGCAAGCAGTAATGACTTTATGTGAACAAAAACCATTCTCATGAACTTTCAAAGCATCTGATAATGAGCAATGAATTCTTACAGTTCCTCTGTGAAGAGCAGTGATTTTGTACAAGGAAACTGGTGGTACATGGAGAGATGTTTTTGTGCAAGGCAAGGACTGTACTTAAAATTGTTGATAGAATTGCTTCTAATGTTTACTAGGACAAAGAGGAACACGTAAATATTTCTTATAGCTTAGACAACTTTTATTAAAGAACCAAGAAAAGATTAATTAAACTACAGATACCCATCTGGGCAGGTATGAGCCAGTGGAGAGGGGTAGTACAGTCTGCTCCTGTGGTAGCATCACGTTAAGAATTAGAACGCGCATTGATTTCCAGATGTTGTCCTGTAGAAGTACCATGCTAGAAAGTATCAGCAAGTCGGTTTAGGGAAAAACAAGGCGTTCTTGGCATTCTGAAGTTCAACAGGTGGTTTTTAAAGTGGTTGGAGGTCCAAGAGGAACCTGCAGGCACAGGGATTGTCAGAAAACATCACCAGAAGAGGCACAGCTGGATGATCCGCTGGAAATAGCATTTTGTAGCATGCTATCAAATTTTCAGGGTGCTTTTTTGGCATTTCAGAAGAAGTCAGATAAATTGGGAAAAGCAAGCCAGAAATAGAAATAAATACTGACTAAGAAGATTTGTATAAATCATATAAACTTGACTAAATATATGTCAGTGTATGTGTGTGTGTATATATATATGTAAACTCTCTTTTTAGGGGGCACAGGCTTCAGGGTTTGCACACAGGCAGATTTGTAATGGGAAATGAAGTCTTTATCCCGTACCACTACATTATTTTAATAAGCTTTCCTTCCTTGTCAAGCCTTACTTCATGACAGTTCTCATCTAGATCAGAGTAAGAGCCATGAGCATTATTTCAGCTGCTGTACTGGACCGATTGGGACAGGGATCATACAAACCCTAGAAGTCCTCCCGTTTGCTGCAGAAACAGCAAACGCAACTAATGTGATGCTGCAGTCTCGCTTCTGCAGCTTTCCCTGTAGTAGAGAATCTATTCTCTCACTACATAAGCATCTGCAAGAGGTTAATGGACTAGACCTTGACAGGACACATCCTTAATAATGACTGTTCATCATGACAACATAGAAAGCCAAGGAACTCGGTTGAAAATGGGTTCAGTTCCTCCTCTAAGAATGAAATAACACAGGCGCGACTGAAGACGGTTTTTGCACTCTGATTTGTAGTATTCCACTTCGGTTATAGAACAGATCATTGTGATTAAATCAGTCAGCAGTAGCTCAAAGCCACCACTGGTTATCTTTCTGCCCTGATAAGCAGAGATGTCCAAGTATAGAGGCTTCGGAAAATAATTGCCTTGGGTCACTTGCTGTGCCAGCAAGGACACTGCAGTATTTTTAACAATATGTTTTACTTTGAGAGGTCAGTGACTTTTGTCTGGCTATTTTTTGTTCTAAATATAACATTTCTCTAAATGCTTAGAAAAATCCCAAACATCTGAGTGTTCTTTACACAGCATTTTAAGTAACAATTTTCTTAGTGCATTCTAAATATCCTGTAATTTGCATGGAAGAAACAAAATCAAAGTCAGGCAATTTTTTACTGTTCAGAGAAAGAAAGGAATTACAAAAGGTTATTTTAAAGTACCCTTAGAGACATCTGCACTTAGGTGGATTCTTATAAAAACTGTCCATTTGGATCGCTAATAGCTCTCAGGAGACAAAATGCACAATGCTGAGCTGTTTGTGGTTCCTCATGTGAACTTTATGGCCCTGACTATGTGTCTAGAGCCATTATGCACAACCCAGTACCCCTCTACCAAAAATGACAAAGGTTGGGGGGAATCCTGTTACTGTAGCTAAAGTAGATATCAATCAGAATCATAACCAAGCATTCAAAATCACCCAAAGGAATTATTCCTTTCTCATATCCTCTGAAACTTTACTTGAATAGAGTGCAGCGTCTCTCCGTTTGACTCAAGTGTATGTGCTCTGCGATACAACGAACAGCACAGAGCTGTTTTCTCTGCAAATCTGATACTAACACAGCCCTACAACAATCCAGCTCACCAAATAATTAATAGCAGATAATTTTCTTCAATTCCTTTCATTTGCTTCATTTCATGGAAAAAAAAATAGGTTTCTTCCCAACTGTATTTACTCCTTGAAATTACTGGATAATTTTAGCAAGCAGCTCTGCATTTTCTGTTTGTGAATGAGTAGTTCACTGTGCATATTTAGAATTCCAAGTTGAAGCAGTTTTGCGTGCAGATGTAGGATTTGGTTACAGACAGAACATTTCACATCTACACAGCTTTGCTTTCTGATTCTGCAATGCCAGACAGCATTGGAGTGGGGACAGTGGAGACATGGATAAATGTGTGTGTTTGTTTTTTGTTTGTTTTATACATATATATATATATATATATATAATGTCACATTAAAGGTCATTTGTGGAGTGTTAGAAAAGGTTAAACAAAAATAATTTTGCAGTACTGGAAAGTCCCGGATGGCAAAGTCTTTTGTACTATGTTAGTGCACGGTATAAAGTATTTAATATCTGACTTCTTTCAGTTATTGAGTTTCAGTAATAGAATCTCAGCAAATGATAAAGGTAGTGCAGTCCATACAGGTTATTTTCTTCAAACTTTTAATCTTCTTGACAAAATACTATCTGGCCACTGCATTTTGATCTGGTGAAGTGCTCTTCTGTCTAGGGATATTTGCAGCAATGCTCTGCAAGAAGAAGTCAACTGGCTTTCAGGCATTTAGCTCGATTTTCTGGTTCTTTGCAAGGTTTTCTGGTAGCGTTCGCTTTATGTTTCACTTTAAGGATTTCTTTAGCTGAAAGACACTAATCCCATGGTAACAGCAATAATGTTCTTAACGCTTCCAAGTGCCAGCTTTGCCAGTCTTGCTTCGGGATAATCATATCTTAGACTACAAACTTTGCCCATTTCATTTCTCTTGAGAATGACTTCCTGAAGCAGAAGCTTGAAGGAACAAAAATGAACAGAGTGAATGCATCTGATTGAATGGGATCATCAATACAAACGTTATATATTCACAATCTATTATTAACAAGCCAAGACTGTTTTCTGTGATAATCTGTGATGCAAGTACCATAATTCTCTAAAATTTCAAGAGCGGAGTCCAAAAAAAAAAGTCTACAAACTGATTAAAAGTGTTATAAAATGTGGCCTTCAAATGTAAATGTTTTTCTCTTCAGGTGGGTGTCTTTGTGAGCTTAGACTCAGAGGTTGCTCTACAGTGTTGAATTGATTATGGCCGTGTTTGGACCGTGCATCTCTGTTTGCAGTTTCACTCTTTAGTTTATATCTTAAAATGGTCTGACAGGTGCTAAACTGTATTAAAACCTGGAGTAGGAGCTTTGCTGGAACTGTTTTTTTCTCATTATTTGGACCAGTCCCTGATACAAAGTGCCTCTATGGACCCTATAGAGATGGCAAGAGGGGAAAGGTTTGACTACCCTCTACACCTAATATTTTCTGCATTGGAATGTATTTGGCTTTCCACAGAGCTACTACAGCTTTTTTGGGTAGGATATAGTTAACAGCAAATGCTGATGCTTAAATGAGTGAGGGATATGAGGAATATAAATTACCTTAGAAAAATACAGCTTAAAATACACTTACTGCCATGTACACAAAAAATTTTATTGAACAAATAAAGAGACTTGCTCAGAAGTACAGTCATTTAATTAAATATAGTTAAGAATTGAAAACCAATTAATTTCTGGAGAAATGGAACCGTAAAGCATTTTTCATTAATTGCCGTGTTATTAACTTACCATGCTACTGCACCAGTTGAATGTGGAATTAAGTAAATTCAAATGCGTTGTGTCAGATTCAAGGCTCTTTCAAATGGATAAGGAAAGAATGAAGTGTTATACTGATATGACAAGTATAAGGCTTATTTTATTTTTTTCAAGTGCACAATTTGCACGTCAAATAGATGGATGTTCAATTCATTTCTGAGACCTTTGATCAAAGATTTGGGGGGAGCCATAAAGAGCAATTCTCTGGAAAATGCCTCTTTCTATTGAGGACTGGCACCATTTGGGTACGTAGATGAAAGCACACCTAATCTTTTTCACTCCTCCGTCTTAATAATACCCTTGGATTCAGAAATGAAGCACAGCAGGAGGAAATATCCTGCGAAGCACATCTCTGCACTAATAAATCAAGCTGTCTAACTCCTGAAATAAGTAGATATTTCTTGTAGAGGAAGACACTTGCCTATTGGGGGAATGGGATGAGAAGGCGGCTTAGTTAATTTTCACACAAAACTGAGGAATAAAGATTTGGAAATACGTCCATGAGGCTGGAATAACTTCCATAGCCTGGGATAAAAACAGTTCCAAGCAATTTGACTCTGCTGCATAAGGAAAGAGCACGACAGCAAATTTTTCATTAGGATTCGCAGAAAGAATGGGAAGAATGGAGCCAAGGTTTCATTTGCTCCTTCCTCCTTCCCCCAGGTGATGCAGGACGGACAGAAAAATCATAAGGAATGGGCAAAGCGGGGAAAATGCTGGAGCTGGGAGCAAACACTCCTGCTGAGACCAGAGCTGAGACACAGACCCCTGAACAGGTTTCACAGCAGAAGACATCAGCGTTTCAGCTCCGAGTTCAATATAACCATGGCCTGCATAGCAGAACACATTCTTTGATGGACAGGAGTGGTGTATTATTATTTCAAAATATTTCCCTCTTATTCTCACACCAGCATGCAATTCACTTTCCAGAAAACCATTCCATTTACAAAATGGGGAGAGGGGGATTTTTTTCTGCCACCTTTGCTTGGGAGCTCTATGCTCTGATTTAACCTCCCATCTGTGACCTGTAGAAGGGAAAAAAAGGGACAAGATCCTTGTGATCTCCCACGTATATATATGAAGCATTCACGTGAATGGAATGTTATACACCGTTGCTCAGTTTCTTGGTCACCTGTTTCTTGTTGCCCCATCTTGTTGTCCATCCATGCTTAGCAATAACTTCGCATTCCATTGCTATGTTTACCAAAACATGTATCTGGTTTTCCAGGAAAATGCAGCTGATATGAAGGCTTTAGCTGACAGGCAAATTCATTAAAAGAGAAACTTATTTTTTAACAAAACCAGGACAGTGGGCCCGTGTGCTGCCTTGTACAAAGCTGTAGCCGCCTGCTCGGATGCTGGAAATTCCTGTCTGTCTGTATTGACTTGCTGTCTGTCCTTCAGTGTGTCAGTTGTCCCTTCCACCAGAGTCCCAGGATGGACAGGGTGTTCCAGGAGGAGCGTTTTCTCAGTTTATTATCGCTAAAATTAATATTGAGGACAAGAACATTCTCTCTGAATGTCTGGAACGCACACAAGGTTTTGTCATGAGAGGATTGAAGGGAGATTTTTTTTTTAACGTAATAAAATAAAGACACTGAAATTAAATAGATCCTTTATCTTTGGTAGTATTTCATGTTCAGGTAGCTGACATTTTGCTCCCTCTTTTATAGGAAGCTATTAGCTTTTATTATTCTTTTAAATGCATCAGATTATCCAGTAATACCCACTGCTGTGAACTGCACGGCCTCTGAAGTTTTACAAGTTGTACTGAAGTAAGGAAGTTAAGATAAGTTAATGCAGGGCAAATCCTGAAATGAAACCGCTTGACCCCTGTTAAAATGTGCTGCTAACACCGCCTGGAGTTGTGGTTAATGTTTGAAATCGCTCTATCATTTTAAATGACGTTGTGAAGCAGTATAGTTGCTTTAAAAAAATGAGGGTTACGATGCCATTTGCTGCAGAGTTGCAAAGCTCAGGAGAACCTAGTTGTTCCTCCATGTTAAATTAAAAGGCATTAATCTTTTCCGACACAGTATCCCAGATACAAATTCTTGCTCTGTAAAAGTCTCTCAGTCCTAGGCTTGCCAAGACATAAAAAAAATGGAAAATAATAAACAAAGCTGTACCGCGTGCCAGGAAGAAAAGACATGGGACGCATTTCTAGTTCAATAATCCTTCTTTACAGGGTATGATTTGTTTCTAAAAACTGTTTAATACCTCAGCCTTCCAGTGACAGTGGTCAAGTTATCCCTTGCATGACCAAAACTATTCCTTGGGTATGGAGGGTGATGGGCATCACACTACAACTTTGAGGCAACTTCTATAAACAGGGTACCTGCTTCGATGTTTCCTTGATTCAGACTTGGAAAACCTCAGTGTTTCTCCTCTAATAAGGCCAGGCATATAAATGGGTTGTATCAAAAGACACAGGTTGAATTGGTCCAAGTTTGATGGTGCAGGCAGAAATCCCCCGCAAGTTCTCCTGCTTATTCAGCTCAGCTTTCCATCAGGTTTGTGGTAGTTCATAATCATCCTTCTCCATGAATTATCACCTTGTCCAGAGCAGATTATTGCTGTTGGGAGTCTAAAGCAAAATACCAATGGATAGGGCTTTATGTTCCATCAAGTTTTGCCTCATTTTTCACTACTTTGGTTGCAGTTTTGATTTTATCTGTGCTTTGCATGTTTGTGAAAACACAGAAACAAAAGAAAGAAATGGTTTGCAGTGTGTTTGTTGGTAAAATGAACACACACTAAATTTAGCTTGATGTTTTTTTCTGCATGATACCCCTTGTCTTTTGTTAATATAATATCTAGCTTGAAATTTAGTCCAGCAGTAATGATTGTGTTGCAGCCTGGGGCACAGTACTGAGGAAACAACAAACTGCAATGCTGAATCAAGTCAATTCCTTCACATTTGAGAGCAGCTATGTGGGCCTTCGTTATCATTAAATGAACTTCAGGAAGATGGTGAAGATGTTCGGAGACAACAAGCTTTGTAGAGCTCCTTGCATTTCATGTGGAAGGAGGATCCATCTCACTCCAGCTGTGTACAGACTGAGAGGCCATAATATGCATCCAATGCTGCTAATATTCAGTATAAAATGGAAACAACTAAATTTAGGCATCTCCATATAGGTTTATAGATGTGAGTAGGATGTTGAAATCACTGTTTTGGTATATGAAGGAAAATCTGTCGGTACAGCCCATGAAGGTGGTGGAGGTTTGGGAGCTTTTTGGCTCAACCTGAAGAGCATGGAGACACCCCCATCTGTAAGGGGTGATGTGAATCTTTCCTCCCCTTTTTCTCTGTGGGGAGAGCTGACAGCAATTGTGTTCTGAAATGGCTCAATACATTAAATACAACATGTGGTAAGTTAATGAGTGCTAATCAGGATTAATATGCTGAGATCACTGAGATTCATATTTTCAAGTGCAGGATAATCCAGAGGGAAATCGAGCTGTGCATGTCTAGTAGCTGCACAAGATTGCTCTAGGTGATTTAATGGGTCATTTTTACTGTTTATGTCCTATGCATTCCAGTTCAGTAAGAAAAAGCTTTATCAGGATGAAATTAAAAGAGAGATCATTGTGTCAACTAACGATCTGGAACTAGATCAAAATATTGTTGAATTCTCTAAATGTATGAAATACTCAGAATCAGGGGCATGGGCACCTGAGGGCACCACACACCCTCTGGGCCATAGACAAACGTAAACCCAACCCTGCAGAACAACAGAGCATCTCTTCTCATTCTCAGGCACAACCTAGCTTAGGAAACACTCTACATCTTGTACTAGTTATATACCATGTGCATAAACATCTGTGGACAGTGAAGTATTCTATCTAAGGATCTGGTAGGACAGGTGAGAATTTGTAAGGCAAAGTTTTGTTAAAAAAACCCCATGCAACAGTGATTTATGTTCAGTGTGTAAGAGATGCACGGCAAGAAATGATAGGTCTGCTCAGATGCTTCAGCAGAGAAAGAAATAGGAAAGCAGAAGATGATGGGGTCACAGGGAATTATGGAAAAGTGGTATTGTAGGGAAAGAAAAGAAGGTAAAAATCATATAACATATGACAGGGTTTTTTTTGGTCGTAGTGTTTATCTCCCACTGCAGTCGTTACATACACAGTTGGTTTTATCTTTATTTCATATGCATGGAATATGAAAGGAGGAAAATCTTTTGTTATTTAAAGAGCTTGCACAAGACCACTTTTATTACTGACACCTAATATTTCAGTTCAGCTGTTTGTCAGTGCAAATAATTCTAGATGTTCATTTCAGAGAAACTGACGGTGAAATGCTACCTCTATGCAATCAAATATATTCAGTAAGACATAATTAGTAATCTTTTCTATGCCTGTCACACCTGGTTGGGTATTTTCCTGAAATGTATTTCAGCAGAAAATGTTGCTTTATCCATATTTGTAATTATAGTCATCAAAAGAAAAGATCAGTTTTGACATTTTTCTTCGCTCTAAATTTCTATAAAACTTTGAATTGTTTATATCTTTTTTCTTAAATGAGGAAATTAGTTTTTCAATTTTTGAATCAACTTTCAATATGTAAGTTATCTATACGGAAATGTGTTTTTAAAAAGTAGACGTGCCAAAGTAAAAATGAAAGCTTGACCTGAATCTGTTTATTTTTCTGTTCGAATTTTCAATTTACACACCTTTTTCACTATTGCTTTTTTTTTTTCTGCTTCAAAAATGTTATGAAGCGTGAGGGAAGCGGTTCTGGATGTGTGAAACCTCACGCTTTATAGAGGGGAGACGTATATCTGGCCTTCTCAGATGTAACAAGCTTAGAATAGGAGAATTTTTCACCAGGCTAGGTAATATTTTGGGGTATGTTTTTACTTTTCTTCTTGTGTTTCTTTTTGTTTAACAATGATGAAGTGGATAAGTTGATGAAGTTTTCTAATGGCCCTTTAGTTTCTGAGGATTTAATTAAGCAGGAGAAGCCCCAAATACGAAACCCACCTTAGAAATGCAGATGGACACCTCACTCTCTTCTTCTGCCCTTTTGTTAAGGCAGTTAAATGTTTCCACGGAGACATCCCATGAATAATTGTCCAGGTTTTTCTCGTTTCTAGTAGGTCACATTCATACCACGATGACTTGGTGGGGAGCATCTGACCGTGTCACCCAGCTGGCTATGGGGACAGGTGTCAGAACGGAGCAGCTGCTGGAACTGGCATGAACTGCAGAGCTGCTTCATTTTCCTTTGCAGACTCTTTCTTTGCTCATTTTGTGTTATGTAGCTTGGCTCCCTGTTCCTGCCTCTCTCCAGGCAGCTGATGTTTCATGATAAAAGCAACAAAATCCCCCTAAAAGGCTCCAAATTGTGCTTTCCTGACAAAAGAGACAGCCGTGCTATCATCCAGACACCAGACCTCAGGTCTTTTGACTGTTTGGCAAACTTTGACCCTCACCACTTGGGCAGAACTTTGGCAACAAAGATGCTGAAGGGAGTGGAGCATCTCCCATGTGAGGAAAGGCTGAGGGAGCTGGGGCTCTGGAGCTGGAGAAGAGGACACTGAGGGGTGACCTCATCAATGTTTACAGATATCTAAAGGGTGAGTGTCAGGAGGATGGAGCCAGGCTCTTCTTGGTGACAACGAATGGTAAGACAAGGGGTAATGGGTGCAAACTGGAACACAAGAGGTTCCACTTAAATTTGAGAAGAAACTTCTTCATGGTGAGGGTGTCAGAGCCTGGCCCAGGCTGCCCGGGGAGGTTGTGGAGTCTCCTTCTGTGCAGACATTCAAACCCGCCTGGACACCTTCCTGTGGAACCTCAGCTGGGTGTTCCTGCTCCATGGGGGGATTGCACTGGATGAGCTTTCCAGGGCCCTTCCAACCCCTCACATTCTGTGAGAACCACAATGCTGTGTGTTACTGCAGGTGCGATTTGTATGGGGTTTGCTAGTTCAGCTGCAATTTGTGGATGTAGATTGCCAGGGACTCTTTCTAATGGATGCTTCTGTATAAAGACATAGCTCATATTGAGCATGACGCTTTCTCAAAGATTTCTGCATCTAGTTGAGATTTCATTGAAATCGGCACCTTTTGTAATCTAGGTGAGACCCATCTAGCTATTAAAAAATTATTTAGATGGCGCAACATTTCTCCTTCCCTTTGCTATTACAGATCATTTCGTTAACATGGGTAGAACCAGCAGCTTTAATGTTTAATGTTGGCCCCAGGGGGAATTTTGATCACTCAAGTTGGATGTAGTTGAAAAGCAAATCTCCAGGTGAAGCTTCTGTGACTTGGTAAAGGTCTCCCAAATTTCTCACTCCTCCAATGCTTCTCTGCCTGGATGCTTTGATTTCCTTGTCTGTGACAATCATATGCATTATATCACTATGACAGATTGGACACCAAGATGCAATCTTTGCCTGACTTTTGGATATGTACCAGTAAATACGGAAGTCTACATATATAACTATTGAAAGAGCTATTTACAAAAAGCACAAATCAAATCCAAACAGAAGTCATTCCAGGCTACATGGTATCTACTCGTGGTATTGACTGAAAATCTAATTAAAGTAATGGGGACAACAACTTCCTCATTGTTTTCCAGAACTTTCAGTTGTACAATAAGCAGGTTGATACAGGCATACCAATAGCTGTTGCCATGATAAATTTGCTTACATCAAAGCTTGCTTTTCTGGGAATAAAAAGAGCGGAGCAATAATATCAACGAATGATAAAAATACACACACTTACGGAGCTTTTCCTTGGTAGATCTTCATGCACTCAAAAAGAGGAGACTACTCATCGTTATCCTTGTTTTCTGCAGGTAGGGACACAAAGGACTTGCCTATGCTGTAATCAGCTCACATGAACTTATCCTGAGGGTAAATACTGTAAATCACTAGCTCACATGTGTCTCTGCAACTGGACCGTTACCAGCAGCTGAGCTACAGGCAGCTGAAGATAATTTTATGTTTGGATAACTCTACGCTATGTTACAACCAAAGAAGTGCGGTGGCGTATGCAGAGCCATGATTTGGAGCAAGAGATGCCCAGCACCCTGTTTCCTGACAGGTCTTTGGTTCTGAAGTGTGTTCTCTTTCTTGTTTTTTTTTTCCTCAGAAAGATGGAGTCTTGTCAAAACATGGTCAGCTGTTTTTTAGGTCATCTATTTTAGCTATTTCTTTCCCTGGAAATAAGTCAGAAAACTTCCTGTTGGAAATGCCATTGATACTAACAGCATGTCCACTAAAGTTATCTTTGGTAAAACAGCAAGTGAACTTTCCTTCCAAAACTCACATAAAGTATTCAAATTGTGAATTTCGAGTCTCAAGCTCGAAGTAACAGTAGGCTGACCTTTCTTTAACCTATCCCTTGGGCTATACTACTGTTTAAATATTGGTACTATATCCTTAGCAATACCTATTCAGTCAGAATATGCTTGGACAAAATAGAAAACATGGACTAACTTGAGCCTTCACACAGTCACTGAGTATATGAATATTCATATGTAGGAATAGGATAGAACAGATATCTTATCAACAACATTGTACAATGATACAATTGTACAATGTTGTTGTATCATTCCTAGGAAAAAATGGGAAGAGGGGAATTGTCATTCATGGAACATAATTGTTATGTTCTTCTCTTTGGTGGCATTTGGCTCCCTGGTTTACCTGCCTCGTTTCTTTCTCCCCATAGAGCACTGAGCTGGTGCCAAGGTGTCACTTTTTCTCATCTCACGTCTCCATGGAGCTGGACCAGGGGAACTGGGTTGTTTAGGAGCTATATTGGAGCTACTCAGAACTAGCTTTTTGTTTGAGATACAGGATCACATATCACATCAAACGTATCTCCAGCATTGCTGGGATGGCTTGTCCTTATAACCAAAGGCAGTCTAGCTCCAGACTGTTATTTTAAACAAAGGCATAAATAGCTGCACTCACAGTGTGTGTGCACAGTCCAGTACACTCAATATGAATATACATTGCAACAGAATAATGATCCCAGAGCACCCATTGTTACAGGGAAGATATTGAAGAGAGTAATAGCAAACCAAAAGAACACATCCATAATTTTAGATTTATATCTTCCAGCAGCGGCCTGAAGGTCTCATTGCAGCAAAGTTTTATAGATTTGTGTTAATAGCAGTTCTGTTTCCCTTATATTTTGATCTTTGGATATTCTTTGGTTTCATAGGGGATGTTATCTTCTTTTTGAAGTGCCAGACATCGTGGGGTTTCCCCTGCAGCCATGCCTTTTACTGTGTCCTAGGGGTAGGCACTTTGATTAACTTTCTTATATATAATTTGGTGGTTTCAGTGACCAAGTGTTTCCAAGACTCAAGGGTTGTTTGGTGTTTGTGATTTTTGGTTGGTTGCTTGGGTTTTTTTTTAGCTCTTTTTCGTGTAACTGTTGCCACGATCTAATGGGACTAAATTTGGTTTCCTTCTAAACAAATCTTACTGTCATTTAGCAAGACAGCAAAATTAACTAGATGCAGCAGTTCTGTGCTCCATAGCAGGAAGCCAAAAGCAAAGATTTTTTTTAGATTAACAAATGAGGTGGAAATGACTTTTCCCCCAAGGACTTATCTCCCATGGGAAAACTAGTTTCTCAGAAAAAGGGGGCTCTAAAAATAGCTCGTATCACAGAGTTCTGAGCCAGCCTGCATCTTCCTCATCCTTCATGGGGAAGCACGACACGTGTGCTGTGGTCTCCAGGAGGACTCAGGCAGCTCGGAAACCTTTTAACAGTTCAACAACAGCAGCATCAGCACAGATGAGGGGGCATGTAGGGATGTGAAGGTAATGCAGGTGTGCGATTTACTGGAGTGTTAATTAGGCTGAGCAATTATAAAGGGTAGATAAATTCAGCTGGTGGAAAAAGCATTTTGCTGCTAGCAAAAGGGCAGTGTAAACAGTTTCCTAATCTATGGAGAATATAATGAATGTTCTGTCTTTGCACGGCTGTGGCAGAGCTAGGAAAATAGGGGTAAGATCTAATTAGTGGAGAATATAATGGATTTTGTCCACAGTTGACAAACATGAAAGCTCTTTCTTTTCAATATTTTAATTCTTATCTAAATGGGCACTTATTGATGTCCACAACCTGCATGCCCAGCCTTCTCTCTGCTGGTAAATGTCTTCAGGTCTTGTAGAAGTGACTCTCTTCCTGCTGTTCAGGTGAGCATTAGAGACACATCTGAGTGTTCAGCCTCAGTAAGTGATGAGCATTTCTTCTGAGCCCCTTGGGATCCAAGGATACCCAGTAAATGGTTTTGTACATTGTGAGCTGCAGCCACCTGCACCAACAGACGTTCTGAATGGGTCAGAAAACCATCGGAGACCCAAAGAGGGGACTGATACCAAGGAAGATACACAAGAGAATGGTGCAAAGCCCTCAAGACTTGTTCTCCTGAGGACTTGGCTGCAAACGGCAGAGAATGACTGAGGTGAACTGAACTTGTAGCATTTTTGCCACTGGAATGGGACAAAATGCCTCATGCTTTTATAGAACTTTGGTTGTACTGGATTATGTTTGAAATAGGTTTAGATTTGTTGCTAATGATTATTTATCTGGAGGGCTGTGCAGGTGAGTCAGTGTTTACTGCTAAAACACAGAAAACTCCCTTAATCACTGCACTTCTGTCACAGTCCTTCGTATGGGCTAAGTAGTTGAAAGAGGAAAATCATATTCGATAATTTAGCTTCAGTTCCTCGATAGCTCACTTAATGCTTATGAACACGCAGATATTAGCTGTCAGCTAACAGCTTCCTCCGGTAGTTTTTATACAGTCTGAAAATGCTTATGGAATTAAATAATTCAATTGTATTATGACTTATTACTTTTCTCCTTGAAAACCTGGGAAGTAGGGTAATAAAAATACTACTTTTAATAGTATTTCCATATTAACAGAGATGAGAATTTATTAAGATACTGACTTTTTAAAAAGGCTTACTTCTTAAATTGTAATGAGATGGGGAAACGCTAAATGGTTAATCTACACAAAAGTTTAAGAAGAAAGACTGTTTGCACTAGTAGTAGCATTATTTTGTAGGGAAGCAAACAGGCAAACGTAAGCTGGAGAAAGATATTCTGACATTTACGCATTTACCCAAAGCCTGAGGAGGAGACTCCTGGTGAAGCAATGAAGACCCAGAGTATTTTTGGTACCGAGGGAGGCTGTGGTCAAACAGCCCATCATGTAGATAGAACATTCCATGCTGGTTTCCTTAGCTGAAGTTCTCTGAACTTCTGCTGGAATGGCATTTGTCCTCTTAGATCAGGAGCGTTTTTCCTTCATAATACATCTCTTACTCCTTCAATCTGTTGCCTATGCAGGACTTCAACATACTGCTGGGAGGGAGATGGTCTGTCCCTGGGAGGGGAATTGCAGCAGTCTTTCTATTCGCAAGACCTTTCTCTAGTATGTGGCCTCAGATCTAGCAACAGCAATTGCTTTCAGGGTATTGGACTACTGTAAATATCTCAGCATTGAGGATGTGCCTTGGAAAAGGCTAATGCAGGCCACTGAATACTGGACGCATGTTTTGAGAGGTGAATTGCAGCAAAAAATAACTGTAAGAATCACGGGAGGTTAATAATTGAAAATCATAGGAAAAATATTTTACGTCATTAAATTGATCTTTTTAGTGATACTCAGAATTAACAGCAATATACACGCAACTGAGACATTTGTATGTGTATCAGCAATCCATTTATTAATGGATTTAGTGCCTTTCTGAAAGTCAGTCTCTCCTCTCCTGTACATAATTCCAGAATGACCCAATAGAGACAGCACACAAGAATGGACCCCTGGGTCCTCTTCATATCACAAGTAGGTACTAATGCATTTTTTGGCAAAGTGATGGAATAAAAGAGAGAAAAGCTAGAGATGAGTGTTGTGAGTGAGAACACTTTGATGGACCAAAATGCCTTTAATGTCAGCAAACAGTACCTCCAGGATAGAATGCATATCAAAAATTTATCAAAAGGCACTGAGAAATAAACAAACCATGGTAATAAAAAAGAAATAAAGCCATTCACCCTCAAAACCTTAGTCCTTGCCTTGCAAGTTGAACTTTTCTTCTGGTGCACTGATCTATTCTATAACAAACACAAAAAATTCAAGATGTGCATCAGGCATAGTAATACAAGCTACAACAGTCATGGAGGAGACTTATTGATCCACCATCCAGAGTGGGGCTTAGGCTTAGCCTGTGGTTAAGAAAAAACCTTGGATCTGAACCAGACTAATAGCCAAATAAATTTAGCTTTGGATCAAAACTTTAGGCTGGCCCTAGAAAGTGTTATGGAGCTGAGACAAACATATTGTCTCATCTTTCTTAGATTTTGGAGATGAATGATGATGCTCATGTCTATTGCTTAGAAATGGAATTGGAAGCAGAGGGATAAGAAAATAATAGAGGAAAAAAAAACCTCTTTTCAATAAATAGCATCATTTTCTGATTTCTAGTACATGAATACCAAAAGGGCTGAAGGTGAAACCTAAAGATGTTGTTCCGAGCAATGGATTTGTCTTGGAAAATTTGGCTTCTCTGTGCACTCTAAGCTCTTCTCTAGGCACTATTAAAGTAAGAACACAGCCTCAGTGTTGCGGTCTCCAAGGTATTTTGGAAAGTAAACAGTGAGCCTATGACGATGCAATGCCCAGGAAAAACACAGCCCATCCATCAGCAAGTGAGCACTTCTCACCTTGCCATGTAGTCCTGATGGCAGATGGTCCCCAGGTGAGCTTTTGTCATCCGCAAATGACTCTTGCACGTCCCCACGAGCACCTCTTTGCGTTGGTCCCTTGATAAGGAAGATGCCTCCGCCGCCCTCCTGAAGCACCATCTCAAGGTGAGCAGGACGGTGTTTTACGCAGAACTTTAAGGTGCAGATTGCAAGTGTTAGGAGTCAAAACACCATCTTTTTCTTGTTATTTCTTTCCAGGTGTTATTCATGAACGAGAAGGCTGGTGGATCATAACCAGGATGTCCTGTATGACCTCCTATGCTCATTCCCCAAACACAACCCCTTTTTTAAACTGTGATCGTCTTGAGAAACAGAATGGCAGCGCTAAAGGACATGCCTCCTGTTACTACTGAGATGGTTGGTATGACATTGTGTTTTATTCTGTAAAGAAAAAATAATCTTCAAAGCATTCTGAAAGGGAAAACTGATTTAGTCTGAGAACTGAAGAAAAAATTATTCCATTTGTTTCGTTTCTAGGATGTTAAGAAACATACGGTATTTCCTCAGATAAATCGGATTCCCACCGGCAAATAATTCCAGCTGTGATCAGTGCATGCAAAAAGGTATTTTCTTTGCTTAAACAACTGCTTTGACTTCCTGTGCAAATTAGGGCGCTGTCTGTGCTAATTACCAGCTCTGATCGTTTGTTATCAAACTCATGCTATTTGTGCACACAGCTGAATCAAGTGCATGTGGATCTGGAACAGATGCTTGCAAATGCTCTGCGAATGTATAATCATCTTTCTAGGTTCTTGAAGAAAAGTAGAACTTCTATCTGAAATACAAAACGCAGTAAATGCAAATATCAGGGGGCTGTTTAGTGGTTGTTTGCTCTTAAAACTGTATTTTCTTCCAGACAAAATTATTTTATTGTAACAATTCAGTTTAGTCAGTAGAGCAAGTTTTTAAAAAGATGTTGCTTTATGCAGCCATAAATCTTGTTATTACATTATCCCATAAAATCACTGAAACCCTTTGAAACATTTAGTTGTTGGGTCATTCTGGGAAATGAGATGAAAATCTTAAAAAGAAGTTTTAGCTGGCATACTCATGAGTGCCTGACATTCAGGCCTTTTACATATTTAAATACTGACATTATTATTCATGTACTATTTGTACTGAAGTATTTCCTGGGCTTCCAGTCACAGAGAAAGGCATCAAAAGAGCATTTGTATGCAAGAAGTCTGGGTATCTTTGGATAAAAAACCAGTTACACACATGCATCTTGGTGTTACAGCTAATTTTTGCCTAAAAGATTTCTTCTCCAGTCACATTACTTAATTGTCAATTCAGTTTTATGTTAGTTGGTGACTACTGCGAAAGCTGAGAGCTCTGAGAGCTGGCACTAGATTCACCAGTGGGTAAAACAGAGAGGCCAATATAAGGACATACATATTTCTGCTATACTTGTCTTCTTATTGACAAGAAACTTCAAGATACCCATCATATACAACAGCAAAATCAAGTCTTATGTTTTCATTTGGCTGAAGGTTGCAAAAAGATCTTAGGTGACTTTCTATCCCTCCAGTCCTCACTGTCAGGTCTCATTGCATATTTCTTGAAGCACGTTCGCTAATCCGATGGTAATACGGATTTTTTTCCCTGTGGTGAAGGTTCATTTAGTGAGTCATTTTGCTCTCCTACGTAAAAGAGCTTCTACTTTTTTCTTATAAATGCATAGCTGATTAAATCACAAGTAATTACTCCTCAGAAAGAACAGTATTTTAAATCTCTTAGACTTTCTGCCTTTCAAATCAGAGTGTTCAGTGAATCATCAGGCATTTCAATGTATTAAACGATTTCAGTGGTTTGAAGAAAAAAAAAAAAGCCCTCTGATTTCCTGCTCTGAAGTTACTTTGTTCTTGCTTATTATCTACTCAACAAAATTAGTGTTGCTAGCTCTCCCAGTGTGGCATGTATTGATGGCTGCGTGTGATATATTCAAAATATAGCAGTGACATCTCTTTGTTAAAACCGTGTCCGGGTCCTTGAGCTCTGTGTGTGAGGCTGACCCTCTGTTGCTGACCTGCGTAAAGATGAATTACAAAGAACTGCATCATGCTTTATTTTAAACACCCACAGGGGTGGTAACGACAGTCTACAATAGCAACAAAAATTTGGGGGTTTAATATACATGCCCTGAGCCTACACACACAAGCATACGCTGGCTGAATTTCCAATTAGAAAATCAAAACCGCTGCCAAGGGACTGATGTATTGAAGTGTTATATTATCGGAAATCAAAAAAATCTTGACTAAGGGAGTCGTTATTGTTATGTATCCCCAGATGAAATGGCTTTTATTTTAAGCCAAGCTGCTCACTTTGCCTAAAATGCCTTCAAGGATCGTTTGTGTGAATCAAGCAAATGAAGCCCTAACAGGTCCTTTGGATTGCACCAGTTGAAGAGTCACCCTTATAGAGTCAAATCTTTGATTCGCTTTACACTTAAAAAGGCATAATCAATTTTCTCCCATGAGTGAATCACCCAGTCCTGTGAGATGCAGAGTACACAGTGCAATGTTCTTAATGTTCTTCATTGACTCCAGGAATTACAGGGTCCCCAAACTTTCTGTGAACTAGAGAGAAGGTTGGGTTTCAGCTCAGAAAATCCAGCATCTTTCATGTGGTGTTCAAGTAGTGGAGCTGCTCTTGGTAGCGTTCGTAGCTGCCTGCTGCGATTATTCAATTGCTTGATACATCATTTCAGTTGAAAAAGCTGTTTAATGCATTGGTAGTGGAGTGCTCAGCTGGAAATGTATGTGTATTACTTTATGCTTTGTGGCAAGGAGCTGACATTTGTTTTCATTAGCCACACATCATGTTGTTAAGCAAGCCAATTGTGCATGGTAAGTTTATATACTACCATCTCCCAACTGGTGAGCTAAAGATGATCTCCCCAACAATCAATATTGACATTAAAATAATTTCTTTTCCTACAATGGTGGTGTTTTATCTATATTTCACACAATGTAGATGAAGGAGAAAATTATCATACAGTAAGTTTTTGCGGGAGGAAATGTCCATGATTCACTGTTTGCCAAGTCGAAGCTATGACCTAGCATCTGAATCCCTTCTAAATGAAATTATTTGCTACTAATACCAGCAAATGAGTCAGTAAAAGGACAAGATATTCGGACATCATTCTGAATTGAGCAGTATTGTAATCACTGAGTACATGGATACTTGTTTTTGTCTTTTAGGGAATACTTGCAGACCAGTAGGATGTGGACCTGGAAGGATGGGCCCAGATGCTGTAAGGTATGTGAAAGGGTCCATATTTATTAGGGCATCCACTAGTTGGGATAGGACTAGCACAGTACTGAGAGACTAAGAATGTCACCAGACAAGTTCAGGTCAGTTACTGTGAGCTCCTATGGATCTTTATGTTATGTGGGTAACCTTTGAGACTCAGGTGTAGATGGGAGGTGTGCTTGGAGCATGGTGTGGTGTGGCTCTGCCTGAGACGGTTGCTGAAAAGCAATGTGACATAGTTCTTGTTTTCAAAGAACACTGAAGGACGTGATACGTCTCAGCAGGATTGAAACTCGTTCTCATTAGTTCGTTGGTTCTAGGCTACTACTTCCGAGTAATGTGTGGTAAAGACAAAGTGCAGAAGGAGCACAAGGAATTCAACAGTCAGCTGGAATGTTTTTTTCCTCAGCTTATCATAGAGTGTACCCTGTTTCACTGAAAACAAGACCTACCCTGAAAATAAGCCCTAGCATGATTTTTGAGGATGTTTGAAATACAAGCCCTACTCCAATAATAAGCCCTAGTTACAGTTCATTTAAAAAGTCAATTTAAATAGTGTCCAGCAGCTATACATGCAAAAGCATCTTTTGGAGCAAAAATTAATATAAGACCCTGTCTTATTTTGGGGGAAATAAGGCATCTTCTCCTAGCTGTGGATTTCTACAGCACGCTCTCTAATCCCTGTGGGTGGTCATCAAAAAGGACACGTGCCTTGTTGAACAAGAGCAGAGAAATTAACTCCATACTGTTTGACTTTGCTGCTTTAGCTATCAAGTAGTGCTCTCAAAGCCAACACTCAGCAACAAGCCTTGGAAGATCTACTCAACATCACGCACCGGTCAGTGGTTGAATCAGGGATGCAATTCTGCCTCTAGGTTGTGCGCGCTAAAACCAAGATAAATTCTAAGTCTCCACAAGTTTTGCTTTAGTTCACACTGGTCTCTGGTTGTTGGCTCATTCTGCATCTGCTTTTTAGCTGTTCTACACCTCTAAATAACTTGCAGCTCAGCTGGAACATCAGGTGGCACAGGTACCAAAGAAAAGGTGTAACTCCATAGGCAATGTTGTAGCCATACAACAGTCATTATTTTTCTTTGTTGCAGTTTTGTATTATCAGATTATTTTTCTTTACTCGCTCATTCTTTTCTTCTTCCCTTCTTCCTTCTCTTTCGCTATTCTTTCAAATCTTAAGGGTTGTTTCTCCCCTCTGTACTTTACTCTGCCTACAGTTTCCCACCCCCTATTCCACCCTCAGAAGAAAAACTGATGCTAACCTAATTAGCAGCGCTTTGCAGTGCACGCGGGAGCACAGGGGTGTTGGAATGTGCTTTTCAGGTGTTATTTAGTCAGAGGTAGAAAGATGCCCCATATGCTGCTTTCTGGGAATCAGGTGCTTTACACCTAAGGGCTCTGTTGCTAGGACCTCTTCCAGGTTGCTCTGCTAATGCTCTCTTTTGCCTCTTGCTGTAATATTTGTAGATGTGATAGGTCTTAGCAACACTTTGACACCAAGTGGTCTGTGAATCTGTACTCTTTTCTGAAATGAGGTGAGACTCTGGAGCTGGAAAACTTGTGAGGGAAATGTCATAAGTGGAAGATATTACTTCTTGGCCACTGATGAGAAGGAATGTACTTAGCCAACTGCAGAGATGGCTCCTTAATGGTAAAAGGTAATTTGACTATTCTGATAACAGTAACGACCTTTTCAAAATTAAGTTCTTCATTTGTACAGTAGGGGAGAAACTCAGGTGCTGTGTTAGATGCTATGAAGTATCTTATCTTGCCTCCTGCTGTTGCATTAGAAATCTCACTACGTCTTAGAACACATCTGCCGGTTCTGGGTAGAGATCTCAAACACATCAGTCTGTCCAAAGTGGTGATGGGTGCCCATGTTTGAGACTCTTCTGAATTATTGCCTTGTCTTCTATTGTGTGACAGTATTGCTGCCTGTTTCTGGATCTTTATTTCTGTTTGGTTTTGAAGTCTCTAAGTCCAAAATCTATGGAACTGAAAACATCTCAATTTTTTAATCTTTTCTTGCCTTACCTGTAGTGCTCGGAGGCATTATATGGCATGCTCCCATGATGTTGCATTCATCTAGGACGTATCTACTAATTGAAGTGTCTTTTTTACTCACTTCACAGCCTTCTGGCAGAATGAATCAATCTAGAGGACCTCTTCACGCAGCTGATGGCCCTTTGCTAGAGGAGATGGGGATCAGCACTTTGCACCGTTCATGCTGTGAGCACCCGCTGCCTGGCCCAGGAACAGCCCCATTTCTGGGCACAGGGCCCTCCAGAGCTGCTGCCCAGTGACATGGGAGACTCAGCAAACAAGGAGACCTAAACTTCAGAAGCTGTTGATGAGCATGTTGGAATAACAGTAAGTGACAATATAACTCTGGGAGACTTACCTTTTGGTTCTTGACAAAGCAGAAGGATGCATTTTAAAGTGGCTTGGTTTACCTTCTCAATTTGTATTCAGAACATAAAATACCAGGATGCTGTTAAATAAGGGTTGAAACCAAGAGCCTAACTCACTTCAGGTTTCATTACTTGTGTCTTATTACTGCAGGGTGAAAGCCAGATGAAGTCAGTGGGGGCAAACACTGTTGATTCCGAGGAGGTGAGGATTCATCAGCTTGTCTTTTCCTCCTGCTGATGGTTGCACCTCCATTTGGTTAAGCAAACAACACTGTGAGGATAGAACTAGTGAGTGTTAGAAGGGCATTTTCCATTTCCAGGATCCTTGGCCACATTTCTGTAGGCACGATATTTCTTTTGGGAATGACACCTACTTGTCAGCACTCCCTGCCTGGTGATTTCAATGCTGGTGGCTTCATTGTCGAAAAAGGCTTCTTCATAGATACTTTAGTTCTGCTTTCTAAATTTGTTTTAATCTCCTTGTTTGAATCAGTGCTTTTTGGTCAGTTAGGGAGTCTGTTTTTAATCAGATTTTTCAAAGCGTTACTCTAGAGCCATCTCTGGGTGGCTTTTTAGTAACAGCATGACTTTTATTTTGTCTTAAATAGTAAATTCAGGACATCTGCACTTGGATTACTCATTTAGCTCCCACTTTGAAAAAGAACCCAAAACCCTAAAAAATCAACCCCCACTCCAAAAGACCCACTTTGTGTTCCTCCCTACAAGGAAACTACAGCAGCAACCGCATGCCCGGATGACGAGGTTTGAGTCCAATAACTGATTGCAAATCTTAATTTGCTGTTATTGGGAACTGAGAGATTAATCTTGTCTCTCAAATCTCGTTAAGTCTGGAGGCTGGTAGCAGTGTGTGAAGGAATAAACACCCTATCCTAGGGACTGATAACCACCCTGTGACTGTACTTGATAGCTGACTCAGCTGAGACAAACAGTGGAAAGGATTGGCCCGATTCTGCTCTTCCTTGGCTGTCTGTGAGTTAAGAACAAGTCCACTGTAGTTTGGTAGTGAACACTCGTTGGCTTGAGAATAATGTCTCTAAAATGGAGATACTGGGGTCCTCAAGCTGAAACAGGACGTCAATTTTCCTACCACATGTTGGGGCTCTAGTCCTTGTTAAATGCATCAGAAGAGAACAGCCACCCTTCCTCCTAGAGACAATCATGGCCTCTCCTGTCTTGCTGCAGCAGAACTAAAATGTTCCTTTTGTGACAGTAAAAAGAAGAGTAGGGTCTCTGCAGGCTAGTGATGCAGATCCAAGAAAAATCAGTACCTCAGGGAAAGAAAAGATAAACCAGTAACTTTACACAGAAGACTTCAAAGAATTTAGTTCACTGTGACCTTGGGAAAGGCTGATCCTTCTTTTAATATTCAAGAGCGAAAGGACAAGCAAGGCAGGGAAATCTGAGTCTCCTTCACTGAGGTGGGAATGGAGGAGTCCTGCATGGTTTTGTAGGAAATGCCTGGTGGGATGAGAAAGGATAGAGAAAATCACATCCATTTGCATGGGCATGAGGTATGGCTGGGCACAGGACCTGCTCCACAGTGTGGTACCCCAGGGATGCTCCAAACAGGCAGAAAGGTGTCAGGAGGCCACTCAAGTGACCCCACTGGCTTTTAAAAATACAAGCTTGCAGGCTTTGTGCAGCTCATGGACGAGTTGTGTTGAGCACGTATAAATCTCTGTATTAGCTTCCCTGTGGGATGCTCCTTTCTTTTCTTTACGTTAGTTCCTCTGCTCTCTGTTGGCAGCTTAATTGCACCTTATGTGTTTTTGTTTTGCTTATTATTTTGTACTGTGCCCATTTAAACTGCAATCCAGGCAAGAATTACGAGGTGCTCCCAATAGAGATTACAGATACAGGGCTGGGAGTGGTGCAGTCACTTAACTAGTAAATGCCTATGCCAGTTCAGAGAATTTTGCAGCATCAACTGCTCAGCTCGTGTTGATGTTCTAAAAGAAGCAGATGCACAAGACAGCATTATTTATTTTAGTCCCATATATACAGTCTGCTCTTTCATTCTTTTTACAGAGCAGCTGGTTCTTCATACAAGCAATTCCACTCCCATTTATATATATATATTTTTTTTTCTTTGAAGACTGGACAGAAATATATGCCTAATTCATGGTATGGTAACATCTATGGCTTCAGTGGTGATTGTGTCTGTTTAAGAATGGTAAAACTGATTGAAGAAGTCACACTTTTTCTTATATATTTCTTTTCCACAGGACCCCAATGGTTGTGACAACATTGCTCTTGCAAAAAGCAAAGAACTTGCTTTGCTTTTGTTGGTTTTGTTACTCCCCCTTACAATTCACCCTTTCTGGTGACAGCCCCATTTGTTCAAAATGCTGCTGCTTCCCTCTCTGTCATTTGGAGAACGGTTCATTCTCTCCTCTTTGAATGTTTTCATACTAGAGTTGAATTTCTTGCTCTGATGCTGCTGTACCAGTCTGACTGCAGCCTGTTCCTTTCCCATTCTTCTCATTTTCCCTCCCAAAGTCTCGCCTTAAGTGATCACCCTCTCTTTGTTCAAGTACCTCCATAAAACAAATTCGTCTGTGAACCTTTCTGGAGCTCTTATCAAACAAAACGCTTCTGTGGGATCGCTGACCTGTTTAAAGCAACTCAAGTGCTTTGCTTGGAGGTGGTAGCTCTTTGTCTATTGTATTTTCTGTTTCTAAACTGCATCTTAGAGTAGACCTGTAAGCACCTCTGAGTGCACCGCACTACAGCAAGCATACTTGATGCTCACTAAATGGCAACCATCACCCTAAGCTGTGGTTCCAGAAATCAGTGCAGTGTCATAAATGAAGAATGATTAGACTCAGATGGCAGGCAAAGGGGAAGAGCAGGTTTATTCTGAAGTGCTGTGAACTCCAGCTTTTGTGTGTTTTTCTGAACTGTGACAAATATTCAGACATTGAGGAGGAGTGAAAAAAAGCAAAGCTGCTGTCAAGCAAAGTGCTTTGAAACATCTTCCATGGAGCTTCGACCCATATTTAATGTAACAGAAACTACGAATCTCATAAAGCAACTCAGAAGAAAGAAACAGAGCATTTTGTATCCCTTGTGTCTCTTACAGTTGCTGTTTTATGGTTCCTTGAGCAAGGATTCATACTTAACACAGATAGAAGTCTCTGTTAAACCAAGTATTTTACTTTGGCCTGCTGTGGTAAAAATTGATCATATGGAGTTGAGGTGTGATAGCTTACTTTTCATAGCTCATTTCAATTTGTAATTGTGGCATTTCCCAATTGCCTAAAGATAGAAGAACTAAATTAATAATAAGCTTGAAACAACATTTTTAATACCTTTGTCATTAACCATTTTCTCTTTAATTAGAAGCAAGATAGGAAAGTACTTTACTGCATCTGTTTTCATACACTTCCTTTAAAAAAGAAGCAACAAGAGTGCTGCTATTCCAGCCATACAAATTACAAGTTCACTTTCTCTTAGCCCTCTACCAGGTGCAGTACAGAGATCCAGGATCTTGTCCTCCACTGAATAAAAATTCTAAGAATCATATGGAAAGGAAGATGACAGAAATGGGTAAAAAGAGATGTAAGGCTAACTGGTTGCATAAAGCTTGCTGTTTCCAAGGACAGGCACAGAGGCTCCCAACCTCTCCATGTTCTTGGGACACTAAGCATCCCTAAAAACCTGCCCATAGGAATCTGACTTTACCTAACACTGTAAAGATACTTGAGCTATAAACAAGCTATCTTTGGGGCCAGATGCAACCCAGCTGTGTTGTGCTTGGTCCCAGCTAATTCATCTTGCTGCTCAGAAAAAGCAGAAGCAAAGAGCAGCTGCTCATGTGGAAATCCAGGCAATGCACATGGGGAAAACACTAGACTTGAAGGAGACATTTCAGAAGGAGTGTGCTAGCGGAGGTTTGTCTTCCACAGGTACTGGGACCATGACCAAAGAAAAATCTCAGCCTGCTGAGCCCAATACCATAGACTGGGTAGAAAAAAAGCACCTGTTCACACTGTGCCTTCATCTTCCCACTCAACAGTTTCCCCAATGCTCTCTGTACACATCCAGAGCCAGACAAAGCTTTGTTTAAGGTGTAATTAATGTGCAATGTTGTGCAACCTTCCTTCATTCATGCCAGGCAGATGAGACCGCAGCCGCTTAGAGATAACTGGAACAACACCACAGTTGCTACCAGCAAAGCCAGGCAGGGATCCAGCCTCCAAACCAGATGATGCTCTCACTACAAACAAAACCTTGTGAAACAGCAGATTTCAGATGGCTCCAGCGGCCAATGGAGCTACTGCTCCTCATGGTGCTGGATGAAAGGACCACCTGAGAAGTTAGATAGGACCAAACACACTAACAAGAATTTGACTTGCCTATGAGAAATAAGCAGCAACTGACAGAGAATTTTCATATTGGGCCAATAGGTAAAAATAATTGCTGGGCAAGTAGGAATTATGAGGTACACAGGTATACTGATGGCTCCTTTTACATGCTATAAGTCCCAACAAGCACATCTCACTCATCATTCCTGCTGTCAAGAGCAAATGCTGAGTTAAAGAACACAACATATAAAGTACATTTCCTGGTAGACTCTGATTAATTCAAGCTGCATTGCATTATGTGTAGTGAAGGGCAATAAGTACTTACTGCTGCCTGCTTCATTCGCTCCTCTAGAACTGATCACTGAGTTTTCTTCTGAAATGCTGCAGGTGTTTTGGTAGATCCCTACTTTTAACTTCTTTCAGTTTCCTTTAAACAACAGAAAGCAATAAATAAGTAAGAATGAACCAGAAAGGGGCAATACAGTGTGTATGTCAGTCATCAGAGGCAGCAAACCACCACACTTAAAAGATAAACTTAGACGCACCATTCACAGAAGTGTAGGAATTTGCCTACCCACTTCATCATCTTCTTACAGGCACTGCCTGATCCTGGAATATACAATAATATCAATTTAAAAGAAGAAGTTTCATCAGGACAGAGTTTTGAGCCATACAAGACTGCAGAATTACAGCCACCCACAACCAGTTGCCCAGTCTCTTCTGCCCTCACACATACACAACCCACATACTCCCTGTCTTCTGAGAAGATAAAAACTTCTCATTCAGAAGTCGCAGAGCTTCAAAATCCACAATGAGCTCTGCGTATTTCTAGGTAGACACATAATTTCATAGGGATGAATGCTAAAAAATATGCGGAATAGTATTTTTCTCCCTGCTTTGATGTCATCTTGACCACTGTCACCTCTTAGTCGATGATGACTATGTTCTGACAATATCAGAGCTGGTGTCTGGCTATGTGACAGATAACAGCAGTATCTATCCTCTTGAGAGGTTAAACACAGCGGAAACTGAAAAGACTTATGTGGACAAGCTTGACAAAAATGCTGTTTTCTACCTGAATTACCTGCCACTCAATGAGTACCCAGCGTGGCCTGTGTGCTACTGTTACGCCATGCAGAAGAATGCTCTGAGCTAAGGTGGTTGGGCTGGGACCTCAGCTTTCAGCAAAACAGAGCTGGCAAGTGGGGTGTAATAGACATTTCTCTTGGACCCCACTTCTACCCATAAAGGAAGAGGATACGACCCACTGGGAGAGTAGTACTCTTGTAGCAAAGGGATCTTGAAATGAAATTTGATGTCTATAAAAACTACAGACTCCTGCTTTAGCGAACACCTGACAGTGTAAGCACCTCAACAAAAAATATGAGCTGTACGATCATTGGTATGTTTTAGGTATGTCAGGCACTGCAGGTGGAAAAAGTCTGAAGCCCTCTTTAAACTGGAAAGTAAGAATAATCCTTCCTTATGATAGAACTCTAAACCGTCCTTATTCCATAGCTTTGCACTGGAAAACTTTATCAAGAGACTAAGGAGCAAAGACAATTCTTGAAGCCATTAGATCAACTTACAAAGTACAATTATTATTAAAACTGTAGTTACCAACTCAACATCAACACTTGTATGTCTACACTGAACACCATGTGAAGACCATTGCAGACTTTCATCTACATCAAAGCCCACCACAAATGAATGAATTTGGCAACCCCTGGCGGAGTGAATGGGAGGAAAACTTGACAGTATCAGTAGCAGACACAATTTGATGAAGAAACAAAGACAATATCAGTGCGCTCGAAAGAAAATCTCCTCTGGAGCTACCCAAAGGCTTCAGACGTTCCTCTGAGGGAAAGCTTAATTTTCTTGCTCTCCTTTGCTTAATTTCACAAGGATTGCCTAGAGTTTGTTAGTGCTGACCTTGAGAACTGTTTGATTTTAGCTTCTTTAAGCTGCTCCTGGTAGCAGTTTAAATCTCAGTTGCTGTCAAACCTCTCTGACCTTGAGTCAATCCATGTCAAAATGCTAGTAAACAAATACATTTCTTCTAGATCTATATTTGTGACATGCAAAAATAAACTCGTACCATGTCATACATACAACACTAATGATGTTTTATGGAATTATATAATTATTTTTATAATTATCTTAGAAGAATTTGTCTAGAAGATGAGTTAAGTTCTCCCAGTGTAAGTATAATAAACTGTCAAGCCCATGCCATTTGTCTCCAGGGAACAACAGTCACCCTTCCGTATAGAACTCCATTTCCAACTAGTAGCCCAGTTGCCAGTACAAAGAACAAGCAATGGCATTGTTGACATTGTTGACCAAAATCCCAAGTTCAAACACCTCGTATTCTTTCATTTGTTAGAAATTTGTACCTTCTGGGGATAGATCCGTAAGCATTTTATAAAAGTGTGAACAAAAATCCAGGATGCAAACAAAAACCTTGGACCTCCCCTGATTCCTGCAATGGCATTGTCTCTTGCCTTTAATATATTGTTGCTATCATCGAGTCTACACATTTGTGACTTCTGTACAAACAAGATTTCAGCTTCAGACATACGACTGTTATTAAAAAAGCTTGGAATAAAACCCCAACATCCTCAAAATGTGCATTTGAAATAACTCAAAAAAATCCTTTCTTCGCTGGATTTTTTTTTTTTGTTGAAATCATAGGTTTTAATAGCAACTCATAATAGAAACTAGATGTTGAAATGTCATTTTGATATCTCTTGTGTCAGAAAATTTTGAAAACTTATATCATATATTCACATTTTCTTTAACGGCTTATTGAACAGGATTTTAATTTTTAAAACTGTGCTAAATTTCAAATTGCTACATGTCATATTAATACCATCCAAAGAACAGCTAAGCATAATGTCATGCTATGTATTTATGTATGTATGTATTTTAATCACCATATAGAATATAATAGCTACTGAAATATTCCATTTTTTTTTTATAATAATTAACATTTGAGTTTACTTAGCATGACATAGGGATCTTCTCTAGATTAAACTGCCTTCTGTTTGTAGCACAATGAAACAAGAGTCAGGGATGTTCATCCTGTCTGTCTGCAAGTCAGAGATCAATGCTAGAAACTCAAAATTAAAAGGTGAATGGGAAGAGGGAGATTAAATAACTGCTTTATGTCTTCAGCACAGTATCTATTTTGCCACTTCTGCTGTAATCTACTTCACGTAGAAGTAAAAGCAGTTTTAGTCTGGAAGCTACAGTCTGTACTGTTTATAGTCCCGGGACTAAACAGTTTAATTTTTATGTTTTCCTGTATCAAAATGAACAGGTAAAGGAAAATCCCTACACATACCAGCCAGGATTGCTGGTTATAGCTCTCCGGTATTTCACCGTCCCACATCATAGGCAGCTCTTCTTGGACATGAGATGATTTTACATTGCTAGCTAAACCTTATATGTACATTTATAATAGATTAATAAATACTAAATGCTAAATTTTAGATTGCTACATGTCATATTAATACCATCCAAAGAACATCTAGGCATAATGTCATGTTATGTATTTATGTATGTATATATTTTAATCACTAAATAGAATATAATAGCTACTGAAATATTCCATTTCTTTTTTATAATTATTAATGCTCCTGAATGCATATAGTCTTGTATGGAGACAGAAACAGTATGACTTCTCTCAAGGCTCAGAAGTTATTCCTCTTCTTTTTGTGACACCAAGAAAACGTTCTTTCTATGTCTTTAACTGTGACCTTTGAAAGACAAAAAAGGAAATGTATAATTATTGCCACTTACTTCTATGATGTTCCCCTATTGTGCTCTTCGTAAAGACAACCTACAATGTTCTTCGCAGTGACACCGTGAAGTTTCACCTTTCAACATGGTTGTGGCTGGAAGAAAGGGGTTGGAAAGCAGTTTAAGAACTGTCTCCTATTTCTTTGTGATAATGGATGTCTTCACAGCAGAATAGTTATATCAAAAATAAGTGGCTAGTTTTACTCAGAAAGCTACATACCAAGCCACATGCCAAAATATGCACCTCTGATTTACTCTCTTTCTCAGAAAAGGACTTTGCAGCTCTAAACCTATTGACATTGTATATTGTCTGGTTATTTAGATGAAAAGTCCTGTCCAGAACATGATCTGGCTTCAAATGAAACACCTTCACCAATTTAGATTTTGTTTCCTATTTTCTGATTTTTGCTCAGGTGTCTTTTATGCTATCAATCTTAGGTGGTTCTGTTTAAAAGATACTTTGCCTCCCCACTGTGAGAAATAAATAAGAACATCTGATTAGAGAAGTGCTTCTTCAGTTCCCATATCCCACTTCTGCTCTCCTGTAGTACTACTATAATTTTCTACAAGATGTTCTAGGTCAGTGGTTGGGGAAGCGACTTTGCTGCCGTTGCCGAAATTAATAGCACAGAGTTCGCAATAGCTTTGCCAGTGACCGTACTGGCCATGGTTATAATGGCAAATTCCCCTTGGGTAATAGTGATTCTGTTGTTACCACCACAGAAGTGCATTTGAAAAAAACTCTCTCTCTTAAATACACATTTTTTTCTATCTTCCCCCCTTGCAGTGTCTGATGCACATTGAACCTGGTTTGTATAGGAATGTGGCACAGTTTGTGTCTGTGTTACAGCACTGAGACATTGCAGACTAAACCAAAAAGCAAATGCCATTCAGGGTACAGATTGGTAAGAACTGCTGGTTCACATTCCCTTGTTGTATTCAGTCACACAAAACGCACAAGGTGTTCTTGAAACAGAGATAGGAACCTCTTATCTGTACTGTCTTGGCAATACACTATGTTGTTGGATCAGATTTGGGCCCCTGCACGGGTCAGACTTGTCCCCGTGCCTCCTGAATTCTTTTCTGAACTAAAAATCAGCTTCAAGAGAAAGGGCTCTATATAGTGCTTTGAGGTTTTCTAGCTGGAGGCGTAAGAACTATTGCCCTTTTAGCTGCATGTAAGAAGTTGCAGTGTTGAGGTTCTCCCACATGTCCTCCTCTAAGATATATTTGAGAAGAGAGGGGCCAACTTGTGGTGTTGGAAGAAAAGCCAGAAGCATGTTATGTGCAAACAAATCTTCTAGGCTGAGAATCCCAAAAGGGTCCAAGTCCTACGCCCCTCAATTGATGCTGAATAAGGCATTTCAATTCCAGGGAGGGGAAAGGGTCCGGTTGCACAGATGCTCACCACACCGCCCTCACTACTCAACAGTTTTCAGCTCACTCGTTTCTTGGTGAATCCCACCCAAATGTCGTTAGAATGGCTGATAGATAGGAGAATGGATGGAGACCCTGTAAGTCTCGTGCACTGTCATTGTCAATGTCTTGAAAGAAGATGTTAGTTATGAAACAAATACCAATCTTCCCAAGAACCATGTAATAATGCACAGGGGAATTCAGAGATGGTGAACCTTGTGGATTTTTTACAGAGTCTGAAGAGGCGCGTTGGCTTGATCAAGTCCATGTGGAGTTTTCAGAGCCAGTGGAAAAGTTTTAAATTAATTTAGGCAGTAAAAGAAGAGATTATGGAGTGGAAAATTAAACTTGATCATCATAGTATTAAGCAGCTATTGCATAATTCTCTAGCTCAGCTCCTCTTTTAACCCAGCTTCTTTATATGAATTGCGTTCAGATTGCTTTTTGCTCAATTAATGCTTTCTAATATAGGACTCATATTACTTACAAATTATGATTCTTACAAAGTGTTTGGAAATCTTCATTTTCAATGTAAGCCTGGGTAGAAGGAAAAGTATTTTAATGTACTTTGGTCTGATAGGCTTCTTTGTCCTACTGTAACGACCTTCTGCTGAGGCTCAGTTGCATGCTGCTGCCTAGTTTATAGCGGCATGGAAAAGATAATTAGAACACAGGTTTAAAAAAAAATAAAAATCCTCATGTTTTTGGAGATATATGCAAATTTTAATTCAACGTTCTCCCTCTTTCAGCTCCTGTAAGAATTCATCCAGAGTCAAAGAGCCCTGCCATTCTGAACATGTTTCCATTTTCCGTTAGTATCAGCTTTGCCACAGCCATGAGAACTTAATTTCAGAGAATGCAGTCAATATCTAAAAGTGGATGGCAAAACTGGCATCTAAAAGTGGAGGGCGGAATTTACTTATCTGTAAAAAGGCAACTATACCATTACTACACCTTCTAGATTTCACCTGTATTTGTATTCATTTAATACACACAGGGAGACAGAAATGGCTATTGGATGTGAAAAGGAACATCTCAAGCTGACACCTCAAGCTGAACTAGGGAAGCATAAATTGTTTCAGTTCATATAAAGGATGGATCATCTTGGATGCTTCTTTTGTACACCATCAATGCCTTTTGTTTGGGAAACGGGCCTTATGACCTCTAATAAGTTCTCAGGAGGCCAAAGCTTCAACTGCTGTTCAACAACCTCTTCTTTAGGGAGATAAGTGCAGTGACAACCTGTCCCCAAACAAAAATTCTCACTGAAATTAAGAAGAAGTCACAAGACTTGCTATGGACAGCACTGATGAACAAGAAATGTGATGAATTTCCATGGGAGTCTGGGTGTGTGTGACCTGCGATTGCCCAAAAGACTGAGATACAGAGTGAAGAAAGGATGAAAAACTGAAGGTGCAAAACCTAAATACAGCAAGAAATAATGAGTTATAGCTGAACTGTTGTAGGCAGTCACCAGTTTGCCCAAACCTGGTTAGCCATTAGCCTCTCACATGGTTTAAAAGCAGCTGGGTGGCTTTTTAGAAAAGAACTGCACAGATTCTAAACCAGGATAGGGAAAGGCAGCGCCAGAAAAACCTATTCCTATTAATGCTGTGCGAAAGGGATCCTATAGCTGACCTACATTTGCTCAGAAACCACTGTGAGGAAAAGCTTTTAAAAATGCAAGTATTTTCTTTTCTTCCTCTCCCTCGTTCGCCTGCCCCCTCGCTGCTCCCAAAGCTGTGTCATACCCAGCTAAAGAAAATCCTCCAACAGCCATCTCTGCCTGCCCTAACAGACTGTGAAAGATTTAGTCCAGACTTCTGTTCTGATCATGTCATGTCAGTTCTCTCCTGGCGCGAAGGGGCACAGACCAAGTAAGACAGATGCTTCAATCTTCCAAATAGTTGTCACTTCCCATGACTGTCACTTTGCGGAATTGTGACTTTCTAATATAGCAAACCCTGTAGGGACGGGAGAAAAATAACTCCTCTCGTTCCTGACCCGTTTGGGATTTTTTTTAACTCTCTCCCTGTGAATAAGCCTATCAAGCAAACGATAATTGAATGAGGGGCACTGATTGTGCTGCCACAGGACAGGGAGCACAATAAAGTTCTCACTCAGCTGATCTGTGATGTAGACACCGTCCCATTTCCGCAAGCAAGGAGCACAGTCAACCCAAAGCACCTGCAGGAAGGTGGGCTAAGTCTGAAGGGACAGCCGTGAGTCACAGGAGAGATGGTATAAGCACAGCTCCTCCCGTTGTGCTTACCTATAGACGTGGAAGGGTATTTCCTTGTTGTGTCTTTGCCTTGTTTAGCACAACACCGATTTCTATGTCTGCAAGTGGAGATGGAGGCTGTGCAGGCTTGTGGTACACGCACGCACATGACAAGACGTTTCCTTGGCAACAGAAATGCCATAAAAGCTATCTGAAGAATTCCTTAGGGCTGTGCAACAAATAGAAACATTAACATGCTGAGACCTAAATATAGCGGTATTTTAGTGCTGTTCATCCAAGTCTTTACTCAGCTTCGGCTTGCATCTGAAACAAATGCAGTCAACAAGACATACAAGGATGCTTTCAATATTTTACACTGTTTTGCTTTTAAATAGTGCAAGAATAGAAATGGGGAGGGGGTTACAGAGGGCACCAGCCTGCACTTCACTGCAGAATTACATCCTTGACTGACTTTGCTTTGAAGGTGCCCTCGATTGGCCATGGAAGGCTCCTCACTTCTGTCAGCAGCACAGGCTGAGCTGACGTGGGGAACAGCTGAGTTCTGCTCATTGGCCTCCAGAGCAGCGAGAAATCAGCTTGGATACTGCAAACACTGAGGTATGAAAAGAGTCTATGCAAAGTGGCTTTGGCTGAGGGTACTTTGTGGTTGTTTTTTTTCGTTCATTTGCTTTTTCCCCCTTCAATGCTGGGAGGTGGGATTACGGCTGAGACTTCTTCCACTTAGCTTTAGAGTGCGAGCACTTAGCCATTTTTGTCTGGGAATGCTTCAAATACAGCATGTAAAACAAAAAGGCAGACAAATGACATCCAATGACTCACAAAACGGCCCAAAGATGAGCGTAGGCTCCCTGGGAATGAGGCCTCTGGATGCCTTAGGCTGCATCTGGGCTCACTTAAAAATCTCTCGAACTAAAGGAAAAATGGTCAGAGATTGGTTCACATTACAGATTTCTAATAAATCTAAAGTCATATCACTGCTGATGCTCATGAGCTTCTCTTGGTCTGTTTTATATGCTCTTTGTGGTGGGTAAGATACAGGGCCATCAATTTTTATAGCAAATTGCCCTTCACATGCTGAGCCACAGGGCTGGAAAAGCAAAGGCTGGATTTTGTCTCTGCTGCTGCTCCCGGGCTCATCTGCGACTCTCCCCTCTATGAGGCAGGCTTCACACCTGTGAAACCGCAGCAGTGAAGCTTATCCTGGAGAAATACACGAAAGGTTGCGGCTCAGAAGTGTTTCGTATCAGCTAAGTGTTATTTAAGGATGGTGAAGCTGATGCTGGATGACCAATGTGCGGTTCTTCACCCAGGCTCTGTCGCATTCTCGTGTTTTCACAGTGTAACTCAAGGGGAGGAGAATGAAGGCAGTGGAATCAGCAGGAAGATTTGTTTAGCAAAATAGTCCCATGACCATTCTGTGTAATGATAGTGCATTGTATTTAGGAGGGAGACAAAGATGATAGTGATCTGATGGCAAATTTATAATGGAAAGCTTTGATGGATAAATGCACGGTGTCTGGACATGGGAATTTTATAGAGCAACCCCCAAGAAACTGAAACAGACTTTACACCTTTATCATAATAAAAATACAACAAAGTTTTCCTCTATAGCAAAACCATTTCACATTTAGGACCAGGGAGCTAATACATTTTATAGGTGATTTCAAAGATCAGAGGAACCTGCGCTAATGGCATCTCTGAAAGAAAAGTCTCTGGGCAAATGTGGCGGAAGTAGCTTCCACTGAAAACAAATATACAGAGAATTCTGGAGCCATGGAAAGGCTGGACTGGAAGAGATCACCTAACCCTGGTGATTTTCAGCCACCTAGTAAACTGCAGAACTTCAGATACTTTCCCATGAGGCAGGGTCCTGTTTAGAAATATCTCAGGCATAGAGTGCTATGTAGAATTCACATATACTTTTCCTGATCGTATTTTGTGAAACCTTTGAGAATACCCAAAGCCTTCCCAAATCCACAGAACAGAAGATGAGATCCACACAGCAGCCTGAAAGCCCCACACTCTGAAGCAAGATCCTAAGCATATTTTCCCCATCTTTAAGAGAAGCTTGTCTCACCCATTAAAAGGAGACAGGGATGGATGTTCCTTCAATGATTCATGTTAAAAATGTTTTTTAAAAAGCATACAGCTAAATTGACTCAAAATATCAGTGGGAAATTGAACCTTTTGTGATATGAGATAATTCCTTTAATTATGTTTGTCTGCAGCTTTACATCTGTTAGAAGTGCAGTGCAAATCACTGAATAACAAAAGAGCTTCAGAGAGCGCGAAATAAAGAAAAAAGTCTATAATCAACCAGCTCTTCTTTATGTGCTTTTCCCTTTGCTACCTTTTATATTAAAGATATTCCTGAAGTCCCTGGCAGGTACTGGAATGCAATGCAGCTCTTGCCCAAGCACAGGGGTCTGGGGAGATAAAGCTTACCAAAGTTTATTCGCTTGGAATCTGCGATATTTAAACGTCTGTTCAATGTTCAAGATAGAGCCAAAGTCAAACCCAGGGCTTTCTGCACCACAGCCTGTGCCACTGTGGGGCTTGTCTTGCACAGAGCTGATTAAACTATCTCCAAACCCAGAAGGTCCTGGTTCCCATAAGGGCTGATGTCCCGTCACATACACACTGCATACAGGCAGAGTGAAACGCTGTGAATTTACAGATGCTACAGTCTAGGGCTGGCAAAGGTATCTGCTCACACTTAATTTCACATGCTGTGACTTTGATTTATGGCACTTCAGCTGGAGGTGAGGCCCCCCCAGATATACAAGCATCCTATTGACTTCAGCGCTCTGCTCTTGGCACACAGCGTTAGGTGATGTGCAAACCGAGACTGAAAACCTGAGCAAAGATCAAACCCTGAGCAAGAAAGACTAACAGAAGAGACAGAAAAAGCGGTAAAAATGTCATAATAAAAGCAAAGAACCAATAACTCACAGGGTAAATGAAGTCTTATTCCAGAACTCTCTGCCGATGTGACTCCGCCACAGTTACACACAAGCTGCACCAAGGCTCTGAAACCTAGAGATACGAAGAACATCACCTTAGCATTAACCTTCATTCATTTAGGGCTGGAGGTACCTCAACTGTACTTCTTACTAGATTAGCAAGCAAATATTAAGTTAATATAAATGAAACAGTCCACAATAATTTGGCTTAATTATTCAGAGAGAAGTCTAGCATGTGGGTAAATAGCTTTCAAATTGCTACATAATTTGACTCCCCATATAATTGCTTGCGCAATTTGTGTTAATTGCACATCAGGTAGAGATTTTCAAATTTTAATCAATGCTTATTTATATTAATTAACATTATTACATTTCAATAATCTTGCAATGGCACAGTTACTAAAGGATAACTTTTATTCCGGGGTTTTTCCTCTTCTCCTTCGCAAAATCTCTTTGAATCCCACTAGTGAGTCACAGGTCCCATCCAGATGATTTCACTTAACACTTTCTCTTTCACTAAGATTTGCCACCATGACTTCTCTATGAGACATCAGTATCTGGGTAAAATAAACTGGGCCAGACTCCATGTGATTGAAACGGTTTATGTTATAAAGAAGGGAGCATGGGTGATGCTGCTTCATCTCTACTTTCAGCTTTCCATAATACACCTCTCTGAGCTGCCCATTGCCTTGCTCAGCTGGGGAAGAGCAAGTCAACCATAAGTCACAATCAGACCTTTATCTGTTGCTGGAGAACACAATATTACCAAAGATGTTTCGAATTAAAATGCCATTAAGTAGGTAAGTCAGCAAGCTAAAAAGGCTCTGTAAATATGGTGGATTATAAATGTTTCCTACATTAATATACTGATCCATTTTAGGGGATCCTTTCTAGTGATGAGATGGTGTTCATTTTCTTGTAGGACATATAGAAAATGTTTCTTTGCAAAAAGCAAAGCTTGCTGAACAGTGCTGGGTGAGAGGCAACACTCACACATCTCCTCTTCAGAAACAGGAGATTTGGGCCAATGCTTGCCGAAATCTTTCAGAATCACGGGCAAAATATTTATGATTGGGGCTGTAAACAAGGAAGATCAAGGCCAAAATAAACTTATCTGAAAAAGGTTTAAGCTCTTGAAATAATAAGAGGACTGCTTAATCTCTCTGTCTTAGAACTAATGCTCACTCCCGTGGTATCTGCAGGGCAGGCATAAAGCCATTTAAAGAGAATCAAATGAAGACAAACTCCATCGCCAGAGTATGGAATTACTTCTTGAAAATAATGAGAGTCATTCTGTAAAAGTACAAGCCTGTACCAGAGATTTATGATAATATTTTTTCCCAAATCGCAGTGAAGTGTTAGGACCAATGAATAAATAAATGCATTTTAAAGATCTGAACGCTTTAGCAGAATCAAAACACCTGTGTGAATGTCAAATGTTCTTTCTGCTTAATTTGTAGTCTGACTTTCAATGCACAAAAGGCAGTATGTAATTCCATTATAAAAAGTAATGAAACCAATACTTTTTCAGGCATCAATATTGTTTAGGAAGAAATTTCACTTGGCTAGCTGAAGAACAGAGATTAAATTGGTTGGAAAAATGGCTAAGAAATGGAGAAAATTATTCTTCTATGTTAGGTTTATATAGGAGTGTCACAGAAAAAAAGATTGCCCTCCTTGCAAAGAACAAAATGCAAATAATATTCTCAGGGACACACAATGTATCTGGCTTCTCCTAACTATATTTTACCAACCCTGACACTTCTCCAATTATTTGCATTGCTGTAGTCTCTCCTCTGTATTTCTAGGATTCATCAAGGAGTGGAAATAAAATATCCAAGGACAGAGGAGAAAAGAGGAAAAAAAACCTCATGATAAATCACCATTAAGAACATCAAAGCAAACCTGGAAAATCCAGGAGCTTCGGGTGATTTCTGGTTTGGACAAATAAAACATATTTGTTGTCAAACTATTTTCAGAGAAACCAGAGCCAATATAAAAATTGATCTGTTTTTTATTAATTGACTGAATCTATGTTTCTCTTGTGGGAACTGAAATCCAATTTTAAGTGCTATTTTGGAGCTAGGAAGATCTGAAATCAAGTTTTTTCTTCTGTCACTGACTTATAGGGCAAACTCATCTATTTGTAATATGAGTAGAAATCCAGAGTTACTCCAGAAAGCAATTGAAGCAAATTCTGCACCACAAACTTCTGGAAAAATACAAAGACCAATAAATGTTGAAAGTACCAGCTGGAAGCACCATCCACTCATCTAGAGAAAACTGTTTTCCTTCTCTGCTCAAGTGGCTCCTTCTGCCTTGGAAACTCTATTTGGAGCTGTGTACATCTCTGAGTGGATGGATAGTTCAGGAAGGCCGTTGGGTTTCTAACTCCTTTGTTCTCCTGCAAAACACAGTTCAAGTAGTGACTCTGAGCACTTTGAAACATCCTCAAGTCATCAGCTGAGCCACTGCTTGGAAAGCACACGTCTATGTTAGCATCGACTAATGCACACCAAAGTGGAACGCCTGCTCCAGGATGCCAGTTTGCTAATGATATTAATATTGGGGGTGACAAAACTTTCTTGCTTCAATATAGGAGGCAATGTATGCACAACCAAATTCAGCATTGCTGCCAACCTGGTGTAACCGTATGACACGAATGGAAAGGGACTAGAACACAAGGCAAATCCCCTGCACCCTGTAGCTTTACATAAACATTCATAGAAACTGCAGTACAGAGCTGTCTCTCTACTTCACCAAATAAGCTCTTCAATTAACTGCGCGGTGAGGCTGAGCTCTTTTAGATGGCTGTCTTTGCATTTAAACAGGGCTAAATCCTTGGCATGCAACATGGGTCCTAATAGCAGCTACTGTGTAGATATTTTGTAAACTGTCTTTACTCATCGCAGGGTGAATAAGATTGGACGTGCTTGCTGAGCAGAAAAATATCCCAACATAAAAAAGAACCAGTTACAGAAAATGCAAATGTCAAAGAACAAAAATACCTCCCAAATGACTCATCATGAACAAAAAGTGATGCTGAGAGATCAGAGGATATCTGAGAAAGAAAGTCACCAGGGAGAGAGCTCTGCTACACCTGCACACAGCATAGCTGGAGAAATTAGTTTACATTGACACCATGCTGCTGGGCTCCTGGGACAGCTGGGCTGGCATCAGCTTTGCTGTGGATGTCCCTGACTCATAGTGGTCCAGGTGAAGTTTGCTCTGCCAAGGAGATCTGTTCTGGTGCCAGCCAGCACTTCCCATGCAAAGCTCCGTGAGCAGGGGGGTTGGAGCTGGCTGGGACACAGGAGGGGTTTCGTCCTCCTGGAACCTGCCAGGAACTGAGGGACGCTTGCTGGTACCGGGCATTTCATAGAGGGTCAAAAGGTCCTCTTTACTGATGGGTTTTCCACAGGTTTTGGCAAGTTGATCTCTTAAATGCTGTTGAAAACCCATGTGCCAGTAAGTGTTTGAAATGGCAAGAAACACGACCTTGTTCCCTGCAAATCCAGTCTGCCCCACAAGCCAGCCCAGTCCGGGTACAGCAAGATCTGAGACAGATGGCCACTAATGGCAAACAAAATTATGATCACTCCATTTTAAGGTCTTACAGCACCACAGAGCCTCTGATTTTTGACATTGGCTCTATACAAAATGAACATGTTAAAATTTTTTAAGCCACTTTTTCCATTTCTTCCCAACACTACATGATTTCCTGCATCATTTTCTCAGGGGGACCAGGTCAGATGACTGACATTTCTGCTTTTAAGCCAGTCCTACCGCTTCTCATATGAATTTATTTCTCAGTCTAATAAAACTAAGTATTAGGAACTGAGTGAGTCCTGGGTGAAAACAAGCCAAGTTATTTTTCAGCCTGACAAAACTGAGTCTGTGGTGTGAAAACGCCGGTTTGGATACTCAGCTGTGCTATCTTGCACCAAGATGTACACGAATCCACTATACTCAGGACTTAAAAATCTCTTACAAACATAGGATCTCCTGACTGTTTTCCACAGAAACAGCTGCAGTGTGGGTTAAGACTGGATGGCAGTTTTGTGCATTGCTCTTGTGTCCCTGATTTTAGAGCCTTTAAATACTATTAGAGACCACATATAGCTTTCCCCTTTCTGTGGATACAAAACCAAAAGACACTGTATTTTCCTCTATGGGAGTTTGGAGATCTTGCCTATTTGCCTCTAAGGCTCCAAGTCCACTCCTGTCTGCAAGGTGCACACAAGGACCTTTACATTGCAATGACAATAGAAAGTAGCTTTAAATAAGGTGAGAATACAACCACATTACTGCCCCAAAGACCTCAGCTATACATGGACCAGGCTGCCAAAAAGCAAGGAGGCAGGCATGGGGAGTGAACAGTCAGTTATGCCTTTGTACAGTCATTTTTTCTGCCTAGAAAGGCAGCTGTAGAATCAGCAGTGCCCTTCGAGCAGCTGCCAGCAGTAGTGGGAACCCAGGGCAAGCTGTGCTCCAGGACCTCCCCTCCTCATCCTATCCCATCGAGCACCTGAGGAGGGGGACACACGGTCCCCCAGGCACCGAGCCAATACAGAACTTGCTTTCCCTACGTTTTTCCTCAACACCTGCTCACATTTTCATTTTCTAGAAGTCTTACCCAGGCAGATGCATTCCCTCAGCTAAAAGAAGCTCTTCACCATTAAACCAAGAAAAACGAGGACAAACTCTGCTGTAGGCTTGTTTTAGACTCTGCTTGCGAGATTGAGAATAAAATTGGTAGCTGAAAGAGCAGAGAGAGCAAAGACCCCTCAGTTCCTAATGTGTTCCAGGTTAGTATTTGCCTCCTGTTTTATTGTGCTCAAAAGGCAGCAGAGCCCTGTTGGTCCTTTCAGCCTGCAGTCGCCAGGGCCATGCAGTCTCCTTATTTAAATAATGTCTGCCCAACAGACCTTTAACTTCCAGAACTTTCCTTTTGCCCGCAGGCTCTGCCCTGGGACTGTTGAGGCCTTTTCTTATTTCTCATAATTGACAGCACTGAACCACAATGTAAAGAGGTTGGGGTTTGCTAATCAGCTCCTTTGCCTGAGGATGAGAAGAGTGGAAAACAAACAAACAAACCAGCAAGCTTTTTTATTTTTTTAAGGGGGGAAAAAAAACCCCAAACAACCTGCAATTAAGTTATAAACATCAGCTCAATGCATTACCTAGTTACTTGTTGTGGTGCAGATGCAATACATGTGTGTGGCAAGGGGGCACACACAATGCTCAAGCATCTGTTTCTACTGAGATACATTTCCATCTCCCAGTTCCCTCCAAGACACGGGTATTGAGGGAGAGGATAATTTTTCCCAGGCTGGAAAAGATGATACAGTCTGCTCAGATACAAGCCCAACAAATTACTCTTGACATTCGTGAGGCAACTGGTGATATCAGCCCCCTCCTGTGAACCCGCCAGAGGCTTTGCCATGGGGACAGACTCAAGCAAATGGTGTTCTGGGCTCAAATGTGGCATTTTTCTTGTACTCACTGCCCCAGGCTTATCTCCTGGGAGAAAAAAAGAAGGAAAGCTTGAGGAGCAACAAAAAATAAGTGTCCTCTTTGCATCACATTGAGTGAAATATTATACTTTATGATCTTCTTTATAGTCATTACTTAAAAGTGCATCCACCACTGTGAAAAACATGACTGCCTGAACCATGGTGGCTGCATTCTCTGGCTGGGACGTGAGGGAATGGGGCTGCCACACGCCTGGATGTGCTGTCACGTGTACCCCGGCACAGTGGCACTGGTGACACTGCCCTTGACGGGCAGGGCAGCACCAGGATTGCAGCCATAGTCCCCAAAGGGGAAATCGAACGGCTCCCTGATGCTCTTCCACCACTCCCAGCTCTTACAGTCTTGTTGAATAGGAGGAAAATTGATATCTTTAATGAAAAAAAAGTGAAATGAAAGCTGGTACAAACTGCTGGAAATCAACACAACTTTTCAGGCTTATAGCAATGTGTTTGCAAGTACTGAGCTCCAGTGGCAGCTTCAGCCTTCATTATACAGGTCTAATACAAGTTTTTTAAATACTAAATGTACATTGTTCCCAGATAGCATCAAAGAAAAGGGCTTGATTTTTTCAGTCCTTTCCACCTTTAATTTCAAACCCACACCAGTGATTGCACACCTGCAGAACATATTTTGTGGTTTCCACAAGCTCTGAAAATGGGATTGTTGATAATATACTGATTCTTACTGCTTAGATATATATTTTTATAGACCCATCTCCCACTGCCTCTGTATGTATTTTTCAACCACCAGTTGATATCTTTCAGATTTTTTTTTCCCCATCCAAATAAAAGTCCTTTTTTCCTATTGAAATAGAAATCAGTCTTCATGAGTAATTACATTCACAAACTGTTGTTCACAACTGGTTTCAACAACAGAGCCAAACCAGCTACACAGTGGGTGGTCATAGAGGGAAAATTCTTACAAGGAGGAAACTTTCAGTTGCAACAATTTTTATATATTATAAACATAATAGAAAAGGAACCATCAAAACTCTCAATTAACCTGTTTGAGCATGGAAGATCTGCTGAGACCAGAATAGAGCATCTGCCATACATTTTGCTTTAAAGCCAGCTGATGCCCTATGGAGAACTTTGAAAACAAAAGCTTCTGATTCTCTCCAACCTCCTTTGGTCTTTATCTTCCAGAAAAAGAGAAAAAACCAAGAAGGTGAGAAAATAAGACATCAAGATGCACAATGCTGATAGAAATGCAGCATCTATTCATGAGAAGTTTAATGACAACATGGCAAGTGGAGACATCAGTGGAGTCTTCTGTATCTGACAAATTCATCAGCATCATTCTGCTGATGGGAAAAAAGCCGAATAGATTATTCAATATTGCTGCTGCCTTCAAAAATGAAAAAATCAGGTGGGAGTGTCACCTGGCCACACTGAACACATTTTGAATACTTCCCTTTCCCCTGTCATTAAGAAAGCTGTTACTTATACCGTTAATGATTACATGTCATTAATAATAGGTACTCAAGAGAAGCAGAGTGACATTACAATACTGTGAAAATGCTGATTTACCATAGTAAGATCCTTTTAAATATGGGTTTTAATATGCACCATGCCTGATTTGGTGTTTTTGCAACCACGGTATGTGTTGGTAGCAGTTTGGGAACAGAGTCAAAGGGACTATTTGGTGCTGGAGACTTCTTCCATAGTGCCAGGGGGTGGCAGCCTGGTGTACACCCACATCCATCCACAACTCACACAAAAGCACAACTGCTGTACCTGGTTACCCTGCTATGCATCAGACCTGAGATTCTGGGCATGGTTCCTCAATGTTTCCCCAAGTAGAGGTGGAGCTTTTTAGAAACGGCTTCGACCTCAAAATTTATGCCACTGTCACTTGCAAGAATGTGATTATTTTCCCATTTTTGGCATAGGTCTCAGGCAGTTTGTGAGAGCTGCTTAACCTGTAGCTTTTTCAAGACAAGTTCAAGAGTTGTATTTCCAAGGCTACACTCAGACTGAGTTTGCAGTTGCAGAAATACTGGGGTACAGCACAGCCTCGCATCTCCTGAGCAGACGTGCGCAAGCACCTGGAGATCCACACGTGTTTGTACAATGGATCGGACAGCCATGGCTGAGAGACCCCAAATGTGACAGAATTTAAACTAAATGTACGGAAATAAAACTCCAGATGTTTCCTATTCAGTTATCATTTCACTCAAACAGGAGCAAAAGCTGTTGAGAAAGATCAGACTCTGAGAGGAGGGAATTTAGACGTCCCTACAAACAACCGAGAAATTAGTAATGCAAATTGGTCATTATTACTGTCATCAACAAACGCTGCCCCTGTAGACTAACACATGCATATTTCTCTTTCCCTTTTGGTTCACTGGGATCATTCTCTCATTCTGTCTCATGGTTATAATTAATGCACTTGGATTAAAGAATTAGCCAGTAACTTATTCTTTTAATCCACAGGGTCCCTTCTTGCATTTAAGGCAGCAGTTGTTGGAAGGGAAACATTTCAGACATTTTATTAGACTAAACCTAGATAATTCTGCAGCTTTAACTGAGATTTTTACAGTAAGCAATGACCCAGCTCCGCTGTAGACTGCATATACCTACCTCTAATTCTTATTTGTTTTCTAGAAGCACCTTCTTTGTGCATGTATGACAAGAAGACACAAAGGAACTTTAAAACCATTAACAATCTGCCACATCTTTTAGAAAAAATGGAAAAGGCTGTTTATACAAAGAACGTTTACTAACAATGCAATTCATACTCGGAATCTGAAGCCTCAACCAACCAATAAAGACAGCTTTGCCATCAGCAATTTGTAAAGGCAAATTGCTGAATGCAGGCTATAAAAGAGTGAATTCAGCTATGTTTTGGCTGGGTTATATATAGCAGGCTGCCTTCCAGAGCAATATTGTCTGATGCCGGGTCAAGCGTGTATTTCTAAGTTTCAGAACACATGCGCACCATGCAGGTGCATTTTACACAATTGAAGTGCAGACACAGCTTTTGACTTAGTTTGCGCTTCTATCAGTTTACTAATGATATCAAAATAACCCACAACCCAGTCACATTGAAATGAGCCTGAAGTACCAGATCCAAATTCTTGGGGGTAGTTAGTATTTTTAATGCTCTTAGAGGTTTTTCATGCTGGGACTTTCATATTTACCACCCAGATTTAAATAGATGTGTTTTCCTTTGCAGGACTCAGTCTGTGACTTGTCCTGAATCCACCACCTCCAAAAAGCCAGTCCCATGTTACACGCCCCATACAGAACATTTACCTTTTTTTGCTGCAGGTTTCTGTCTGCATGCAACAGATTTTCTCCCCAAAGCCAAGCCCATGCAGAGTGCATCAGGACAGAAACAGCTCCAACAAAAATCAAGTTACAGCTACCAAAATGCAGCAGATCAAGCAGAGCCTGACGCTGCTGCCTTTTATAGCCCATCAGCAATACTGGCCATAGATCCCCAGCACCTTATGGAGATGGGTGGCCACAATTACATCCTTTCTAGCACCAATCAGCTGAGATAAGAGCTTGATATTAATTGCGAACAGCCCTTGGTAATTGCTGTAGCTGCCACAGTTTGGGTTGCAATACCCCCAGCTGTGCCTTAGTAATGCACCCAAACGCATTCCTCATAGTGGGGGTGTAACCTGCTCCTTGCTCTGAAATCAGAGGCACGAAAATGAAGCAAAATGCAGGGCTGGGGTTTGCTGGTGAAATTTTGATCTGATTTCATTTTTCTAGGCTTGATCTCTCACAGATCCTTGCTGAGATGCATGTATCGAAGGCTGCAGGAACAACAAACTTTTCTGACAAGTCATGAGACCACTGCGATTCATGTTACAGAACCTCTTATTTATTTGCTTGTGTCATTTGTTTTTTATTGAATACAATGAGAAAGTTTCTTTTAATTAAGATGATGGTAGCCCTGCTGTGTTTAATTAGATGACCATAAAGCTCAATAGTCTGTTCTCAGACTTGAATTATAATCTGCGTGACTTGTTTTGATTTGTCTGGCTGTCATCAGAAAATGGATTTGATGATGAGTCAGTCTCTGGTCAGGCCACCCAGAGACATCATTAATAAGTTAATACATGGAGTGATGTATATGCCACCTTCTGCTGCCGACCTCTGGACACGCCAATTAGAAAAGCAGCGGCAATTATACAATCTGGAACTTATCCCATATTTACGTACTTTGGGAATACAGCTCCTCATTAAAATAGTGAACGCTTTGTTACTTCTACTATGGGGAAAAAGTGTGTGAGCTACAGATATGGCATTCCCTTTCTACCCTTTCATATCAACCATTTTTAAGAGCTTGATCTGGTTCTATTTTATGTCTTAGCGATGCTCTGAGTCTCAGGTGATCGTCACTCCCGGTGGGGCACTCATCACAACCACCTTTAGATATGCGCAAGCTGGACTTCCCTACCTGAATTACTGGGCTGAGTGTCTCTGTGTAGTTATGGTGAAGAGAAGATAGACAATTTTACATTACATCTCAGCGGCCAGTTTTCATTCCCTGCTTTAAGACAGGATAAATTGCAGTTCAAACTGCACTGACAGACTGCAGCTGAACAGCCCAGGAGAAGCTGTTTGCATTTCGGACGCTGTCCTTAGGGGGGCTGCACCAGGGGTGCCCAACCAGCGTAACACAGAGAGGCTGAGCTGATGGGAAGCTTTGTAAGAAGTAAACTGAACTAATCTGTCTTCCAAACCATCCTGAAAGACTTGTGAAGAATTACATTAGATTTCCCAAAAGACATGCTGTACGCCAAGGCAAGTTCCTGTATTAGCCACAAAACTGTGTGATACTCTGATATGTTGGGTAAAGGACAATTGTTTCTTCTTACTGTATTTAAAGAAAAATGCGGCAGCTGGGGCCCTTGAGCAGGACTTGCTACTGGTTGTCTACATCCTATAACCCCACCAGAGAAGTCTTCTACAATGCTGGCTAAGTCAGGCAGCAACCCAGGAACACATAAAATCCGGTTTTGATGCTTTCCTAAAGGAACCAAGCATGTCAAGCTACTGAAAGGGTGACAGTCCTTGCCATGGGAGGCATGCTGATATTTTTCAAAGAAAAAATAAGCAGAATCATGATCTTTTATGTAGTTTCTAACCCACGTCACAAATCTGAAAGCTATGACGAACTTCAGCCCAGTTGAAGTCTGGCAAAACTGTACACAGCAACTCTGATCTTACTACGGAAAGTTACAATAACCTTAATTATAAGCGTATAAACAAATTAAAACCGGATAGAAGTGGCAACATTTTCTAATCAAATAACAGGATTTCCTGTAAAACAAATGCAAACTGTAAGGATGCTGAAAAAAAATGTATTAGTATTTTACCACCACTTGATAACAGAGTTAACAAGTGATAAAGGTTCAGCTAAAATAGTGCTCTTTAAATATAGTTGCAAGATACTCCTTCATTTTGCTTTTACGTGCTTACAAAAACAATCCCCCACAAACCCAGCAGTTATTTCTGCAGATTTCAACGTGTACTCTGCAAACAAAACATAATTATAGCTGAGCATTGGAAGAAAGGTGCTGTTTTTAGTCACCTGTTTTTCACATCACATTCAATACTTGTTCCACCCTGTGCTGACGTGCAATACTGACATATTCTTGCACGGAGCATCCCCCGAAGGCATAAAACTTATAACATTTGCATAAAGAACCTTTTTCCTTTGAACAACATTAACTGTAGCTGCCTAATACCAGTAGCTAAGCAAGTTACATTGTGCAATCTTATTCCATGGTTAGCATTCACTCCTTTTATGCCTCTGTTGCACGGTTACAAATCTGCCAGTTAAACTCTATGCAACTCCAAAACGTATTGTCTGGAATGAAACAACCAATTATTTCTTCAGGTTTTGTGGCATAATATCCTAGGAAACCAGCAATTACAAAATCAAAGTGGCATCAAATGGTGTAGAAAGGAGTTAGCATGTATTATTCTTTAAATAGCAGTTACATGAACTCATAATAAATGGGTATTAAGTGCTAAATGTATGATAAGTAATTCCTGACAATGCAATTATCCAAACAATACAAGAAAAACCTGCAAGATGGCATTGTCAAATTCGCTTGTGCAAATGCTACCGTGTGAAATAACGATATTGAACAGTGGTCTCTGTTCATGAACACCTTGGAAATCAAATAGTGCAAGTACACGTGTGCAAGCCAAGCAGCACATTGTTCTGGATTCCCAGCAGCTCCTGGCTGGTAAATGTCACCTGCTGGTTTGAACCCTCTTGACATTAAGACTTAAATTTGCCTAAAATAAGTGGAAGGGAGCAGGATACCGTTTTAACCTCTGACTATGCTGTATACGGTATCTTTCAAAGGATGCACAGAATGAAGATGGACGAATTATGTAAAGTGTGGTGAACTTACACAATTACTGATTACAAGTTTTCACTGAAACTGAAATGACGACTTCATAGTCGTTATAGCAACAGGCTTGAAATGTGAGGAATTTCCAGGGGAGGCACATCCAAATGTGAAACAATGGGATGCTGTTGATGAGGTAACACGTTTAGTTCCTTTAGACTCTTTTTCTCAAGAACTTGGCAACTTGTTCAGCTGGGCAACAGACAAGTCAACATTACCACAAGAAACTTTGCCATAACAACAATCTCAGCCTCCATCTGATCTTGATCTTCCACTGAAACAAAGGTATTTTTGGACCCGAAAGAATTTCCCTGGAACCAAAAAGACCTTTGAAGGTGACTTAGCTTGATTGGCTGGGAGCTGGAGGAATAGAAAAGCAGCTGAAACACCTGCTTTTCCACATAGGAAAAGAAAACCATGTTTCCAAGTGAGGCTAAGTCATGAGATACGTGTTCTTTCAGTGTTCCTCCAACACGTAAAGAACTGGCACAGAAGTACATTTATACATCTGTAATGCAGTAAGTCCCTCATGTTGTGAGCATTTGTCTGGATCTTTCTTCAGTTCTAGTATAAAGGCATTTCTGCATCATACCCTGCTCTGTTAAGGGAAGGAGTGATGATATCGCTAAGGTTCTTAAGAATCTCAATATACAAACACACTTTACTTAGGAAGGACTAAGATAGTAGGCATGCTGTAATAACTTATGACAAACAGAATCAAACTCATCGTAGAATAAAACCTGGGCCTTTATCATGCACATCCTTTATTATTAACTAAGAGATATAATAAAACCCTAGACACATTTTGGGAAAATGTTCTTGATTTGCATCCATCCAAGTCAAAAGTTACTGTTGCCAAATTTGTTGGAAAAAGTGAAGGACAAAGGAGTTTTAGCTTTGAGCAAATATCTCCTTTAGATTAATTCCAAGAAACTAAGTCATAAGAAGTCACTTCTGTCCTACATTTTTGTAATTTCCAGCTGTGGAACCATGCGGTTCATAAATCCAGATCAGAACATTTTCCTCCTCCTTCAGAGAAGATGGACAGCTTTATCCTGGACAGGGAGTCTCTTCAAAGGAGCTTTTATTAAAAAAAAGTCTAAATTAATTAAATGTTCAGGAGAAAAGAATAATATATTTGGAGAAGCAGCAGAAATCTTCTGTTCACTTTCTCTTTTTTTATTTTTCTTTTCTTCTGTAATAACATCTGGCACCATATGTTAAAACATTCACTCTTCCTTGTTAATCAAAAATTAGATTTTATAATTAACTTTGAAATTCACGAAACTGAAGGACCTGAATAATGAGCTTCCCACAATTTCTGCCCATCTCTAGACCTTCATGCACACATTTGGATCCTGGTCTGCTTCACCCGCTGTAGGTTCAGTTCAAACTGTCCTCTCTCTCTTGCTCATAAATACTGTCAGTCCTGACTCGCTTCCCTGGATCTCAAGGGAAACTTGCCTGTTTGTGCACCTATTATAGCAATCAGAAAACCTAAATCAAGAGCTGAACTTAAATGACTTTAAAATGTGTGTTATCTGATTCTCTAGCTTGAAATTTAGGCATAAATATGTGTTTAGTTTTGAGCATTTGTCCATGTTTGCAGTGGAAGCTGCTCATTGCCAGAAAGTCCAAAAACAAGAGCTCAAAAAATACCTGGAAGAAGTCTGCAAGGAGTTCCCTCTCTCAGATAAGATGCTCATTGTAGCACCCTTTGGGATGAAGTTTGCAGGCTGCTGTCACTACCAGGAACATTAGTGATGTGCTAAAAAGGTTGGTGTTAAATCCACACACAAAAATACATACGTGTAAATATTCTGAGATTTATACAACATTAAAAAAATATTGCCTCAATATTTCATTCTGTGAAAGGGCAATGGTAACATAATAGAGTTGAAATACAGAGCCGGAGGGGTTTCACTGCTCATGCAATGTTAAGAAACACCAGTTTTCCAAAGAAGGATGTGAGAAATGCATTAGGTGCTCCTTGCACATCCACTCGCACGTAAATGAAAAAGTATTTTTAACTAAGAAATCAGCCGACACTAATTGTGATACCTGCCAAATAAAACGTTTGTTCTTGATAGGCCAGTTTTGTTGCTTTACATGGTAGGTGAAAATGTGCACTTACATTTGACCAGTGCACACTATGCTTGCATGAGGATGCTGTGGATGGAGGACAATTGTTTGAAGCATCAAGAGATGTGTGTGGGAAGCTTGTGCTGTACTTAGGTCAGCTCAGAACAGCTGTCTCCTCTCTTTCACATCATTTTAAGACATGCATGCATTTAAGCTTGTCTTGTATAATCTCTTTGGTTACCCTGGCACCTACAGAGGCACAGTCAGTACAGGCAAAAATGTCAGGTGCCAGTCATCTGGTTGAGACTCATAGGAGATTCAAGAGCTTTTCCTCTGGTGGGAGGCTGAAGTACCACTGCTACTCACATGATCTCTGGATAATTTGCAAGTTTCTTCCAAACACGGAAAGTATGAGCACATTGAGACTAGATGTTGTGTGACACGACTGGTCTTTGTGCAAGAGTGGAACTGGGGACTGGAGAAAGCCGTTGTAACAGCAGAAATGTCCGGTGTGTAAGATAGCCACAAACCGTTGGAAAAATTAAAAAAACCCTAAATTATGTGCGTGGCTTTGTAACCAAAGGGAGACAAAGGATCCACATTCATTAAACGCTGGGATAAGAAGTGTCATTTTCTCTCTCCTTGCATAGCCAAGTAGACCTTTGGGCAAAGAGGGATGAGGTCCCTCCTGGGATGCTGGAGGAGGCAGCAGCTGAGCCCTCCAGCTCCTCTTGCCATGGGAACTGTGTCCCGTTCCAATGTGTCTACACAACCAGCACCAAATGACAGCCGGTGGATTTCTGACCAAACGAGCTTGTGTGAAGTCGCACCAGCACTCCAAGAAGGAAAAGGAGGTCTTCTTCACCCAGACATTGGCTTTCTAGGAGGAACTTCCGCAGACTCTGTGTCACAAGTGGCTAAAACACACAGTCTTCCTCATTGTGATTTCTGTTGGATAGCACAGCCTCATGGGAAGCCTTAAATGACAATACATATACACATGTCTACTGTAGGCTGAGGCAACAGAGCAGCAAGAGGCCAAGTCTTGCATAAGCTCTGTCCATTTTCATCATCTCTAACTCGACTGGCACTTCCAGCAGCACAGCCCTTGGACTAAACAGATTGTGTGATGGATTTCTCAGTGGAAATTCCCAAAGCTGTCAGTGTATGTGCTCGTTACGGACGTCAAGAACAACAAACAAATCAGAGTGATTGTAGGTAACTAATGTAATTAATTATCCACATGGCAGGCAATTTCATGGCAAATTCTATTAACCTACCTCTTGAAAGTAGCACAGATAAATATTCTTTGTCTACATTTCTTGCTGTTGGAAAAAGGGAATAGACGTGTTCACAGCAGGTGTCCTGAGTTAAAAAAGGTAGAAAACAGGAGACATCTGGGCACCGAGGAATACCTCAAGCATTACACAACTGTGTATCTTCATATACAGAAAATATTCTTCTTCTAATACCTGATCCAAGAAAATCCATTTTCTTGCTTTGTTTTCATGTGATTTTATGAACTTACTTTTCAGGACACTCCTAACCAATACATGGATATAGCACCGTAACTCAAATGTTACAGGTTTTCAATGACAGCAGCATGATCCTTACAAGCTGAAAATGTGACAAAGAACAGATTTCACTGCACCTCAGATCCGCATCTTAATCAGGGAACTCTTCTCCCAGATGGGCTTTCATGTGAGAGCGGCTTTCTCACATTGTTTGTCAAGTATTTTCAGCTTTTAAATACAACCTCTGTTCCCCAGGGAGGGACGGTATCTCCCAAAGCACTAGACCAAAACAATGAATGAAAATATGTGGCTTTAACACCTGCTAGTATTTTTTTTTTGAGCAGGTTTAGAGGTTGCATTCACTATAATGAGGTATAATAAATATTCAGTGAGAAGAAAGTGTTTTCTAACCACTAAAAGACGGTCCTGTTTGAACATTGAATCAATGTGGAGTCACTCTTTCTATTAAAAATGCAAACTACTTCCAATACCTATTTGGCAAAGGTTATTGTGGTTGTTCATGAACTGACCATCAAGCATTTTTTTTTATAGAGTAGAAAATTGTTGACAAGTGTCTACAATTTTTAAAGTTTTACTTTTAGGCTCAGTGATTTCATTGTAAATGGCAAAATATACATAAAAGCTCTATTAACCCTAACAGAAGTCTTAAGTTTTATATCTTTCTACATACATTCAGACACACAGTTTGTTATGTTTAGCTGCCTTGATAAAATACGCTGTTTTTAAAATTACAGCAGGTTTTTTTGTGGTGCTGCATCTACACAAGGAAATGAAGAGAGAGCAGAACTGAACTGAGCTGATGAACTCTTTGGGTTAGACCTGCGTTTTAATTGCAGCTCAAACCTTTCATAAATACCATCTACAAAACATCATTGCTATTCATCTAGGGCAGGGGAGTGATAGAATATGAAATAAAATAAACCTCAACTATATAAGTAATTATGTGAGAATCAGTTTTTACCAGTTTTCTCAGAATTATTCCTATGGAATTGCTCGTGGAAAGGGGTTCTCTGATAACACTTGCTTGGCTCTGTGACAGTTCCAAAGTTTTCAAGGATTTAATCTGAATTTGCCCTGAAACATCCATCGAAGATGGCTTTATAAAATAGGAAAGGTGACTTGTTTTTCTGAAACTGACCCTTTGCAAAGGAAAGGTTTAGACTGCTGCTCCTCAGGCTCTGGGAGGAATGCTTTTCTTACATTTACTGTAAAATCAATACAAGCCTCATTCAAAAGCCATTACAGGCATTGAAGAGACTTCTTTCACACTAATGGGTTTTAGATCAAGAGGACGTTTGTGTTACACAGTTCAGGGTTTGTCTCTCTGTTCGTCTCCTTGTTAATAAACTCTCCCTCAAGTTGTGTTTTGGAATGCGATGCAGACACAATATTTGTTAAATAATTTTTAGTATTAAGTTAGTTGATTGCACTTCTTGGAACTAATAACATTAGCAATGTTTCTCTCAAGTGATTACACCGAGGCTAAATATTCTGTAAACTGGGGGCTGAACAGTGGTTAAGTGCAAAGTAGCTAATTTATTTTGGTACTTACAAAGTATGTCCCACTTTTAAGAGTCAAACCAGAGCAGTGCATAGACAAGCATATTATCATGTTGTTACAGAAATTAAACATTTCAAAGTAGCATTTTTAAATATGTATATTAAAAACAGCTATTATCTGGAAAGCAGGGTTTTCAATTCTTATTGCTACATTTTACAGTTTTTAATTTGATTCATAATTCCTTATTATTGCACCCTTTATCTGAATAGCTAGTAGTTATTAATTCCATTTATACTAGTGCTGTTCTGAATTATTCTAATGCAGTTCCACATTCATCATGCAGCTTCACTTTCAGTCTTTTACTGAGTAGATCATCTAAGTAAGAGATATTTGTATCACATTCATGATTTTCAAACACCCTGTTTTTTCCCACTCTATTATTTAGTTTCCGGTGGGGTTCAAGGGCACAGCAGGACAAGGCTATCACAGCCAGGTAAGCCAAGTACAGGTTTGGGCCCATGACATCATTTTCTACTATTATTTTGTACCCCATCTATACGTATGGCTATTTCACCTCCAGAACAGAGCCATTATTTCAGGCAAGTATTGATTTTTCAACCCTCTATTTTGCTAATATTCTGGTGTCGGGCATTTTCTTTTGTCATATGTTTGCTTAGCAGTAGAAGCCATAATTTCATTTTGAAGCAGCATATGTTTGAGTACACGGTGTATTCATAACTTCTTTGACTGCTGTTGATTGACTGATTTGCTGTTTATATCCAGTGTATTAGCTCGGTTGATAGTGGATGATCTGATCTGAAAATGACAGCAATCTGTGGTGCAGAATCACATCTCCATAACTAATCTCAGCTTCCTATTACAGTTTTCAAAACTTTGTTGCTTTATTGCAGCATAAATTTTACCTGAAGTTTCCTGTGTTCTCCTAGTTATTCATCAAGCTACCCTGAAGTGATAAATCTAATTGTGGTAGCAATATACAACGCACATTTCTTGGTAGACCTTGGTCTATGTGAGATTTTTGGTTTCATTATCCAAGGACAGACTAACAAAGTATTTCCACTTCATTAATGGCGTGAAGTGAAATGCATTAACATTTAGTTTTCAGTGGATGCTTTTTCTGAGTTGTTTATTAAAATGAAGCAGAAAGGGTCAGCGTTGGTTTCATTCTTGCTGCGATAAATTGCAAAAAAGTGTAGAGAATTCAGAGAATTCATCACACTGAAAATGAAATCATTCTGGCTCAAAGATGATAATAATTCTAAGAAAGTATTTCACCAGACGCCTTCAGCCAAGATTGACATTCAGTTGTATTATAACTGAACCAGCTTTATGTAAATGGTAGAGTTATATTTACTAAATAACGTCCTCAAGCAGAATGGAAAGTGCACTGCATAGCTGCAAGTACTGCTCAAATCCCAGCAGGGAGCACATTCTGTTTGTGTTCATGGACAGAAACTTCGGCTGTTATAGCTTGGAAAATGAATCCCTTATGAACAGCTGAGAAACCACTAATAACGTAGCAAAGGTTACTGAGTGTCCATCAGTCACATCTCTACCAGTGATCACCATTTACTCTTTTTTGAGTCAAAAGAAGTAAGTAAAGGAGGTCATCAGCTGGAACTCTTTAAAGAATTATCTTGAGACATCCTTTTCCCATCTCGTCGTCTTCTGTTTGCAGGCTGTGGGTTGCATTCTTTAAAATACAAAGCAACTTTAGTCATAGCTCAAACTGTCTTAAAATACTGCTTCTAACTCTGCAGGCCAGATTCTGAACAAAACTAACAGTACCTTCAAGGGGTAACAACTTTCAAGAAAACAGTCCCTTGGTGAGCAATTCAAATAGAATGCTGACGTTTCAAGTTTTGCTGTTATTTGGCACCTCCTGAGTTTCTCAGCCATTTTCCTTCAGCACTGCTGGTCCCTGACAAATCAGCCCATTACTCTATAAAGATCATAACTCCAAAAGGGAAAAATTTGCCTTACTGGCACCAAAGACCCAGTACAAATCAAGCACAACCTCAGAGGCTGATCTAGATGACAATTTCTCCTCCCAGAAGTCAAAGATCTAGCATTGTCAAGTGGTGTTTCATGCCATAATGTTCAAGCCATCATCATGAGATGGATTGGAGAAGGGGAGATGGGTGAGAGCTGATGCTCATGGTGATGTGTCTGCCTAGTTCTAGCCAGACATCCCCAAACAGAGGCATTTGAAACCACTTATCAGGACCCCAGAACCTTTGTAATGAGGGAACTGACTCTGAAACGGGAGCTTTATTTCCTCTTCATCATTAATTTAATACACAAATGTAAGAAGTAAACAAACACAACATGAAGTGCTTTAGTTCCATACTGAGTTTCCTGATTTATCTGCACCAACCATTTCTAACCACAAGAAAATGCCCATTCTCCCCAGCCCCAGTCCTGGATTCAGTCCTCTAACTCCTGCTTGCAGGGCAGTTTGGAGCCAATCTGGCAGCTTCACTCACATGAGAATATCTGCACCAAAAATTTTATTCTTGAAAATTGTATTCCATGCCAAAATTGCACCTGAAAACAGTTGCAGCTTGAAGATGATTAGTTGCACTTCTTAACCACATTATTTTTTTAGAGCAAAATTGTTGGTCCTGCGTTCTGTAGCTGTTGATTGCTGTATTTTCACTTTAAAAGTTCATTCCTTAGAGCTTCCCTTTTTCTTGAAAATTCAAAACCTCAGGTAGCCTGAGAAAAATCAGAGCCAAACAAGTCTCAGACAAAGGGGGAACAGGAAAAGAAAGGGCTCCTGGGCTTGAAAGAAAATATGAAGTGTTAGCTACAGGTGTTTTCGCCTCAGAGTTTTGTGTTTTTAAAGAGGCAGATATGGTTTATATTTGCAAAAATACTCCAGCTTTGAAACTGCAGGGCCTTTGGCCTTTCCTTTTCTTCTGACACAGTATGCTAAAGGTCCCAGGATTATTAAAACATACTAAGAGGTGATTTTGGACCCTGGAATGTGCCGGGACATAGTGTAAAGAGTATGGAACTGTCCAGATGAAATGTCATTACCTGGCTGGTTGAAACCACTGAGTCCCACAGCCCAAGCAAGCCCTTACAGGGACAGCATGTGAAATAGCACCGCCTGACTTAACCTGATTTAATCCTATCAATACCTCTTGGTGTCAGGGAAGTTTTCAGGAAGCATCACTAAACGACAGCAAACTGGTCCTGGAGCAGATAAAGAACTAGTTGAATGGAAGAAATATGATGTGAGTCATCAGTGACAACCAATTGATAGGACAAGGGGTAATGGGTTCAAACTGGAACACAAGAGGTTCCACTTAAATTTGAGAAGAAACTTCTTCTCAGTGAGGGTGCCAGAGCCTGGCCCAGGCTGCCCAGGGAGGTTGTGGAGTCTCCTTCTCTGCAGACATTCAAACCCGCCTGGGCACCTTCCTGTGGAACCTCAGCTGGGTGTTCCTGCTCCATGGGGGGATTGCACTGGATGAGCTTTCCAGGGCCCTTCCAATCCCTGACATTCTGGGATTCTGTGTTTCTTTATGTAGAAGATTGCTGGATAAAACCAAAAATGGCTGCATTTGTTCTTCTGAAGCACCAAATCTCTCTGTTTTTGAATATGAATCATATTTATATGATATGGCGTAGCTTTATGTAGGGCTACTGACAACACAGTGCTCGGCAAAGCAAGGCTGATACACTGGGTTGGTTCCTCCGCCCCACCACAGGTACACTCCAAATTCTGAACAGTGGCTTTCTGCTGTTTCTTCAGCACACCCGCCTTGGGGCATCTGCAATTCCCTCCTCTCTTTCTGTCCCGTACTCCCTCTTCTTCACATGCCAAAATGTGTAAATAGTAGAGGTTGAAGCAGACAGGAGCGTAGCAAGAGCTCAAGTTGGATCTGTTATTTTTGTTGTATCCTCTGAAAGACTTGTACGGTCATCTTGTGAAGGAGCCCCTTTTTCAAAGAAACAGCTTTGCAGCACGTAGCGTTCCGCACGTGATTTCTTACATACGGAACTGCTATTATAAATAAATCCGACAAAAAGATGCATTCATCATTGTAAACACACTGATTACAAGGCCCAATATAAACAGTGGAGAGTGGGAAGGTGAACTGTATCTCAGCCTGACTTTGTATGTAGGCTTTCCACTGACAGGTTCTTGCTGGTTATTTGACAGAAGCCATCAACAGGCATCCTTGGAGGTGAATATTTAATGTAGGATTCATTTTAGCATTTGATTCAGTGGCAATTATTCTTCCAGCATTAACAGTGAAATGACACTAATGCACTCTGCTTTTTGCTGTTTTCAGACACTATGCATGGCTCACAAAATGCCAAAAAGGGGGAAAGGAAGCACTGGAACAAGAGGAACAAACAATTTGTATACGGTTAAAACTTATTTATAGTTTGGTATTTCTGAAACAGGCTCCTCCCTTTTTCACTCACTTCCACAGATATTTATCCCTCGCTTGACCATCATGCTTGTGAATTGTGATGTATCTTGTGCCTGGAAATCAGTGCTCTGAACATACCAAAGTTGACAGACAAAACTCAAGGTACACAAAAGTGTTTGTCATCTACCTCGTGGTGCTGAATCTATGAGCATAAGAGCGTGCCTAACCACATATTCTCCCTAGAAACATGGTAATTATATCGAGACAGAGTCTCAGATTTCTGGCTGAATTTATCCCCACAGAATCGAACAAAAAAAGAGCCACTAAACTTGTAACAGAATCTTTCTGCTTAGGTACATGGATAAAAAAAGCAGAGGGTGTGAAAACTTACTGGAAGATTCACAGAAAGAAAAGGAAATTGTGGCCATGCTGGATCTAGAAAAGATGTGAAAATGGGCAGAGTAGCTGGATTTTCTAGTTTGTTTTGAGCCAAGTCCTTCACTCTTAGGCTACATCTGCCCTAGGTTTGCTTGTGCAAAGTGAACAGGTTGCATTTCTAAAAAGAGTAAAGTTGGGCATCAGCTTGGAATTTTGGAGGTTGCCATGGTTTCAATACTTTTATCTTCTCTGTAAGTCATTAAGATTTCATTGCCATCTTCAGAGTGATTACACCTGAAAAACAAGACCTTCTTGCTTATAGAAGGCAACGGTCTAGCACACGCAAATAAAAACAAGGGAACTACACAAATACTGCAACCCAGAGTAAAAACGGTTATCAAGTGGGCAAATAGTGACAATTCTGAGGCAAAGACACATATTTCTTAAAGGGCCCACGAGTCAACATGCAAATTATTAAAGATTTATAATGTAGGAAATATATAGACTATTCAATGAACTTTTCAAAGCAAGAGCTTGAAGAGGGAAAACCACTGAAAAAAAAATTATTCCAATTAACAAAGCCATTTGCCGGGAACAGAAAATGACTCAGAGAAAATGTCATGGGGTTCAGTAGCGAGTTGGCCTCCCAGTTTGCAGCAAGACAGCTCAGCCTTCCGGAGCCTGATCTGGCTCATCCAGAGTGAGTGTTTCTGCTGAAACACAGCTCTGAGGTCCAACTGTTCCAAGAACAACTAGGTGTTAATCTTGCAGGATTAAACGCAGGATATATGGAAAAGCACACACTGTTCTCTCCGGTCAGAGCCAACTCTGGTTGTGTTCTTTAAAGACTTTGGAATTAATTACATAGTCTCTCCAGACACAAGGCATGATTTATCTGCTTGGGTGAAGCTTTGTTTATCCCGTAAATTAAAATCTTTGAGTGAAAAATGCAAGTTGCCGCTTGGCTTGCAGAGGAGATAAGGGAGGAGAAGTGGGGTTGTGCCGGGGAGGTTCTGTAGCACCAAGCGGGCAGGAGCAGTGGCTGCTTTAAATGAGATGTCCCTCCTCGACATGACCGCGGTAACACGGGCTGTGCCCTGAGCAGGATGGACACCTTCCTGGGGCTTCTGCAAAGAGAAAACCTTGCTTTTGGTATTGTCTGGTACCAGCGACCCCTTCCTACTTGTGCAGATTCCTTGATTGTTTTCTGGGTGTTGTGCTACACGGATGTTTTCACTCGCTCAGGGAGGAGCACACGTCTGAAAGCTTTTTGCCAAAAGGAGTTGTGAGAGCTGCGGTGAAGACAGAGTAAGTAGAAAAAACACAGGAAATTGGAAGGGAATACACCAGTCCCAACACGGCAGCAGGGAGCCGACCCTCTTTGGCTGCAGAGCTGAACATCAATAGAGCCTCCCTGCATGCGGTGGAGGAATTAAAAAAAACCAACAAACACATTTTTCTGGAGCAGAGGAATGACAAACACGAGCTTTTACAGTAGGATGTACTTGTATCTTGAATCCAGATTTGTGCTTTTATTAAAATCAAGGGTACTTTAAGTGTCTTTTTAAATACTCTCTTTGATCAGCTCTCCTACCCAACAAGATCTGTAACTGAGGCTGAGATGCAAGACATTTGTGTCTGGGATATTTGCAAGTAGATCTTTAACTACTGTGACATTTCTGGCATTCTTTTCTCTCTTTCCCCCTCTCTCTCATCCCCCCCGCCTTTCCAGAAGCCTAGTTATTCAGCAGTTAAAGCAAACCTGTTTACTTAGCCATTAAACATCCCATATCCTCCTCACCACAGTTATAAAATGCTCGTTTACAACCACAACTCAGCAGAATAGAGCCACACATCACCCTCTAAACAGAGAAAAACCACAATCTTTCAAATCATAGCTCTGTAGGCTTTAAAACCTCACCGCTTTGAGAGCTCAACCCCTTGCAAAAAGATTATGTAGAGCTAAAGCATCTCTGCTTTTGAATGTCTATGAGGATACATGCGGCTTTTAATGTATAGTTCAATCTCAAGAAAGCTGTGATGCAAAGCCCATATTTGACTCTGTCTTGGAATAAAAAGGTAAGTCTCGAGCACTGTGAGTCCTCATGAGCAGAAGCTCTGCAGGCAGCGCCTGGTGCCGGAGAGGCTGAGCCCACGGCTTCTGCCGGCTCGTGCACTTTGTTGACTGATCCCTCGTTCCTGTAGAGTGCACTCATCATGTTGAATCAAAATCTCAGAGAGAAAGGAGGTCTCGGAGTTAAATAAGGTCCCGATGAACTGAACGTGTTAAAAATGCAAGACCTGGAGCTTCAGTCTCAGCTGATGTTTCAAGAGGGAGGCAAATGTCACGACTCAGAAATTAGGGCGAAACAAGCGGACCCTTTTTTTTCCTCCAAGCAGGCCAAGAGATTTCTCCTTTCTCAGGACCTCTCGGTCCATCCTCAGTGTGCGGTGCCTTGCAGCTGGTAAATTAACTAGCTACAAATATGTGGACTATTGTGGTGAGGTCTGCAGGTCACAGAGACAAAGCCCCTTTGTCACAGAATGAGGAGAGAAGAGTTTCTAAGAGCTGTTTTAATGCAGGGTCCTCAAGAATATCACTATAGCCTAACTCAGAAACACAGGGACAGATTCCCTCAGTCATGGTGGAAGTGTTGTGTAGAAAGCAAATAGTTTCCTGTTTCTCCCATTAATATAACCTGCATTTAACTTCAGAGAGCTTTCTTCCTTCTGCAGGCAGGTGAGCGGTTGTCTAATGCATCCTGAACTTAACCTTGTCACTGTCATTTCCTCTCAACTTGTAACACACCAAAACCCAACACCACCAAACAAAACCAACCACCAACAACGAGAAATGGACAAATCTGTCACACTGAGATTCCTGTTCTCTGCACAGAGATGGGACAATCGTCACACAATAAACGGAATAAACAGCTGGGCAATGAACATCACATTGTTAACATACCCTTCACTGTCATTATTCTAGCAGAGGGAAAGTGAAAGGAATTACAATTTGTGGCATGACTGATATATTTCCAGTGTAAAGCAGATATGTTCATTCTTTTCTGAGTCATCTAATAGGGTCCACCCTCCCAAGAGGGAGATGATGAGATGAATCAAGACTGTTTCTTGATGTAGCTTTTCCCCTGTCCATTTTACTAAACAGCATGATTGTCACTGTTAACAACACTCTCACATCTTCATGTGATGAGCATCTGTAGACTGCCGAAGGTGCCATGTACAAAGGATTCGATAAGAGATAGAAGGTTTATACCTGTCTTCAAATGTCTGAGCAAACCTCTGATTACATGTGCTGAACTGGATCACCAGATTCCCTGCCAACTTCCCACTACGGTGTAACGGGAAATTACACATACAGAGGAGGTAAAAACCACTCAAGGACTCCGAATATATGTCCAAAAGCCTGATTTGCACAATGGTAGAGCAGTGTCTGGATATTGCTGCTCTTTGAAACATCGGTATGAGGCTTAGGGGTGGACACAGGATGGAGCTGAGGCTCGACACACACCAGGATCCTGGGCAGCAAAGCCTCCCCATGGGAAAATACACCAGCCCCGTAGTGAAGATAACAAGTGACTGTGTGAGACAGCTGACAAACTCAACTCTGCTCTGTAGCACTGCCAGAGTCACAGAAGCATGGCTAAAATAACATAATGCATTGTCAGTAACAAGCTAATTTGGCTGGAGCCTCCAGTGCCTGGTGGCACTCTGGGGCACTTCAGGTTATTTGCATCTGCGCTGCTCACTTAAAGTATTTCAACTTAACTGTAGCTCCATTTCTGACTTCGCCAGGTGTGTGTGGTGCTTGGTTTGCTCTTTTAAATTAAATATTCTGTCCTGAATACTGTTGTGATATTTGATTTTGGTTTTGTCTCACAACAGTATAACCAAACCCCAACAATATTTTTCAGGCTTATGGCCGATCGGATGAAGCTCAAGGTAAACAAGCTGAAACTCACTTTAACTGGCTATCCTGGGAACTAGTAGTAAAATTTAGTGGCATCTATGCAGGGCTTAATGAAGGCTAATTTACTTAAATTTGCATAACTGTAATTCTCCACAGAAGTTCACGACACAAAATTAACTTAATGAAGGAAAAAAGAAAAGAACATAAAACCTGTCAGACCAAAGGACAAAAAAAAAGATAAATGGTTATACCATTCAGTTCAGTAGGTTTATCAAAGTCATTTTTAATAAATTATTCCTTGCGAATGTACTGTGGTAAAAATAAATAAGTGAAGAAATAATGTGGGAATTATGTACATTCATTTTTAATCTAAAGTAAGCATTAAGTGAATGTTTAAAGGGGTTTAGGGGGATGCACAAGGTTGATGCGTCCCAACCTCTGTGATAAACAGATCTCCAACTTGCAGCAGGAAGATTACAGCAGCCCATTGCTGGCATCTCTCAATTCAAAAGCAGCCCAGGGCCATATAAATGACAGCAATGACTTAGCCTTGACATTTTTCTTTTCATTTTACAATAATGACACATAAGAATGTTTCCACTGTAACATTTAAGTCAAGAGAAAAGCACATTTTAAATGTCTGATATAGATTTTTTTAAAGAAATATAGGATTATTTTTTAAGAGCATCGTTTCCTGAGCAGACACTTGCAGTCATGAAACAGGAATTGGGGAAAATGTCAGCAGTTCAGATTTGTGACGCGGGATCTCAGCTTCCTTTGTCACCTACCCATTTGCAATTCCACACTGAGTCCTTATTAGGAGGCTGACATAAGCCTTACTCTTCTTTCTTCTAACCCAACGTTCCACTACTATTACTCCATTAACACCACTTTTGATCTATGCCCATGTAAAGAGAACACATTTACAATAAATAAATCAATCTGTGGTGATGCAGGAACCCCTTCACTGACATGACCCCACGTAAGAGGAAGGAGCACAGGATGATCCCATTGCATTACGGCATAAGAAGGGGACACGTGGCCAGGCCACTGCCACAAACCTTCATTAGCAGAATCTAGCAGGTCCCTAAATTTGTGCACTTTCAACAGCACATAGGTTTGAAAGTATTTGTGAAAGACACTGCGTAACAAACTGCCTGGGGCTTAAGAGAGGTCATACAGACAGAAAGACAGACAAATGTTTGCACATCCAGGTGCTGCCGTGAATTTCAACCCACCTGCATAGAGCTGTTCCCTCTCCTCTTTCTCCAGTCCTGCAGATCCAGGCTTAAGCTGCCAGGCTTTAGCACAGCTCAGACCGGCCTCGAGATGATCAACGTGAGCCTGGTTTTATCACCGCTACTGTTGCTTTACTGGGGAAGGTTATCCCCACTTGGCACTCAGTGCCCTGGTAGATGCTCACATGGCCCCTGTGCTTTACATTGTCCTGTGAGAAACCCCAGGATTCAGTTTCAATCCCCATTTATACTTCCAGAGCAGTCCAAAACACCTAAATGGTGCTGATATGCTCTCTTCAGACATTACTGTTGAAGTCTCTACTGTCAGTATTTGAATATGAGCCTCTGCATAATCTGAGGATTTAACTTCATGGTCTTAGAGATAAGTCATGCTCTCAAAATGTGACATGACTCCAGAGAAGCCATCTCTACACAGTGGCTCTTTGTATCTCTGAGAATAACTCAGTAGATAGAGGCCACAAAATGACAGGTGAGAATCAAGAATAAATATATGTAATAAGGCATAATTGCCCTAAATCACTTGCCTGGAGTTACTAAAAGCAAGGAAGGAGCAAACAGTAATAAACCCAGTGATTTAAAGTCCATGGTTTGTCACCTGAGGGTAAAAGCTAGCAAGAACAGGCATGGCTATTAGAGTGGCTGCATATTATGCCGGGCTCAGTTTTTATGAAGGGAAAACTCACTGTCAGTTCTGCTGGGCTTGTTATGGCTTTATGGTTTATCTGGAGAAGGTGTTGAGGTGAGTGAGGATGATAAGCAGCTGGGAACAGCTGAAGAGAGTTTTGTGTAGCCATTCAGGCATCTATTTCCTTTAATTAGTTACTGGGTGGAGAGACAGGTTGTGTGTGGCTCCAGTGGCTCCTTTAACCATCGGCTGGATGGGAGGAGAGGTTGGGTGATTTTATGACTCCAGCTTTTGGTTTGCTAAGCACTCTCCAGGGGACTCTCAGGTAACCCCCTTCTCACCCCCTCCTTCCCCAACCCTCAAAAACAATCAACTGCAGCTTATCTAGGAGCTGGCATTTGTTCTTAGAAAGTAATTAGTCTTTCTACATTTTTCAATTAAATAACTATGCACACATTTATTATTATAATTCAGCGGGATTGCTGACAACCAGCTCCCTACGTGTCAAATTCTCTGTCCTGTGCTAAGCAAGTTTGCAAGTGTAAGCATTTTAAGTAGTCGTAACACGAGATTTAAATAAAGGACAAGACCTGTGTTGGCCTTTTGCACAGAGGTAAAACTTCAGCAGATGACTCTTGTTCTGGATTCATTAACCATCGTTCAGGATCTGTCATTCCTCATCAATCACATGGGATTTCTCTTTCATTTAGACTCACACAAACCTTTCAAAACAGTTGCACAAAAGCACCTTTGCTTTGCCAAAAACAACCCTGAGCAAATAATTTGGTATTTATAAAAATGCCTCTACAAACGTGATCTAACTTATCTCAATTATTTTTTTTCTCTCCAAAAAAAAAAATGTTAAAGGAAGCCTGAAAGTTTTTAATTTCAAGAAATAAAGGTTCTTTATATTCCAGTGGTGCCTTAGAACAATAATCATGTACCATGATCTCCTTTCCCTATATACTCCTTGATCTTAAAAATTGCTGTCAATATGATGATGGGGTTAAACAAAGTCCTTATCTTTCAGCTTCTGTGGGCCCAGGGTTTGCTGTGATGTTGCAGCAGGACCCATCTAAGAGCCAGTGGCCACCAAAAGATGCTGCCGTGTGTCCCCCCTGCTCCTTGCCCTGGGCTGTGTGGTCCCAGCCTCCCTGGCGCACAAGCTGGGGCTTGGCTGACCTCTTGGTGAGCTATTTCACGGAGTTAAAGCAGTGGAAAATTATCCCCCTTCTCAAAGAATATGATCAGCAGTCTGCCAGTTCATGTCCCTAACTACTGTCCTAAATTTGTGTCCCTTTACCGACACAAAAGAAAGGGTGGCAGTGTGCATATGGATGGGAAGTGTAAGAGAAAAATAACTCTTTCAAGAGCAGCTGGAAATTATATTGTCTTAACTGCAATTTTAAATCTCTTTTCATATGGGATATTAATGATATTCAGTATTAAAAGGTTTCAAGCTTTTGGCTCATCCACAAGGCCTTAATCCATAGTAAATTCCCCAATGGTTCCTTGTCCAAATATTTAGTCGCATCCAAGTCTTCTGGGTGCCAGATGACAGACAAGTAGGAGAATTAATGCCCTCATGCTATATGAGCCATCGTACCTAGTGCAGTCCACTCAGCTTGCACAAACATACATCAGACAGAAAAATAAGGACAGTCCCTCCTTCAAAGAATATAGGAAACAGAGACATGATGTAATATCAGTTGTGGATTATAAATACAGAGGAGGGAAATGAAACATAGAGAGGACAACACAGAAGGCAGATAAATTAATTACAATGTTGATATCTGATGGAAGAGCTGCCTGTAAAAAAATGGGGGGTTGGGGGAAAGGAATGTATGCAAATCAATTACAAGTTTTTAGAGCCATTGTCACAACCAGTATTGTCTTTGACCTACAGTGCCCTGTTGGCTCCACCTTTGGTGTGAGGCATCGTGTGGCAGAACACTGATGGGTGCTCATAAATGAATAGAAATACAAGTATATACATTGCTCTGCTGAAGTGCAAAAGCATTCCGGGAAGACCAATTAAATAGATCTTAATTTAGAGACTACCTTCACCAGTCTGGAATCCAGCTCTAATTGTGGTGAGTAACAGAACTCAATGGAAATTTAATCAGCAGAACGAGCATTGCTAACATTTGGATGTTAATTAGGGTAATAATTACTGAAGAAACAGATTTGCTGCATTGAGAAGTTGCTATGGTATTCTCATGTGTATTTGAGAAAGCAATTAAAAAATCCTCTAGTGTAGACAGAATAGCCACAGCTGAGTGGAAAATTAAATTGGTTGGAGGGGATGATTTTGACAGTCAGGGAGATGTCAGGACTGGGGACGAGGAGCATTTTGTAGGGAGAAAGAGAAGAGTGTTTAGAAGGAAATGGCAGCACCAAGGTCTGGTCTCACTCGCTTGTGTAGGAGAAAGTTCAAAAGAGCTTGTGGAGAAGCCGACTGACGGGTTTGATAACTTTTGTCACTTGTAACAATTAAAATAAATAATAATCTTGAATTCATTTTTTACCAGAATAGGTTTTAGTTAGAAATTAACAGCAAACAATGATGAGGAGACCTCTGAGACAAACACTATCATCTAGGACAGTGTGCAGAGAGACAGGTCTGAAATTAGAGGAAAAAAACCCTAAATTAAAAGCCAATAGCTGAACAAAATAGAATAGAATGGTTCTCCATAGACTGGGGAGTAGGGAGAGAAGAAGAGCAGGAAAGCCACGCAAGGACGCAGTTCCAACGAAGAGCATACAGTCCAGAAATTTAAGAGCACTGAGAAACCAAAGAGGATTTAAATGGAGGGGGTTTAGCCAGGTAAACACTACAAGGATGTTGTAGGAATGGCAGTCTCAGAGCTGGGTTGCAACCAGCTTGGGGCAGCAGAAGATGGATGGAGGGGCTGGGAGGATCGAGGAATTCTTATTTATATTTGGTTGCACTGAGACATAAGAGGCTAAATAGGGTGACCAAGCAATGACAGTGGCAGTGACATTCCCCATAGGGGCAGACAGAGCTGCTTCTACTTCACCTTCAATATAAGCTCGTTGCTGGAAACAGGGAGATGATGCAGGAACCCTACTGTTAGAAGCACTACTGCAGCTCAATCTGTCTCTCCAGGTATCTCCATTCTGTCCATAAAATTGCTGCGAGAGGAGTAAGAAGCTGCGACAAGACTCATAATCACTCCTCCCTCCACCCTCGCACATCCCGGCTTCCACACCCAAAGCAAGAGGGAAAGACCAGAGAATTTGGAAGACGAGAATGAGATACATCTTTGCTTCTTAGGGTTTGTTTTTTTCTGCTCCGCCTGGTTTTGTCGCTGTAGGATTCAGGAAGAAAAGGAATCCTCGCAGAATGACTGTGACCCAAATTCCCTGTGCAGTTTTTCCTGACATATTTCAAGAGAGAAATGTGAAAATCTGTGATTTGTGCATCTAAAATTAAGAGCAAAATATTTTTTCTAAGCAAGACAAAAGGATTGTTTATTAGTATAGAGTCTCAGTATGTAACTTTTAGGATGTTTCTCTGTTGGCAATGAGCTGCTATAGCTAATAGCTGCAGATCATATGAGGAAAAGAGATAAACCACCTTCAAGAAAATCAGCCATCATCTAATTGTAACAGGCACTCAAAAGTCTGAGAAGCTACTACATTCCCCACTTCATTAATGAAATACTGCCCTGAATAACTTGAAAACGTTCATATTTACAAATACTTGTAGTGGGTGTGATATAACCAACCATATATTGTGGGATATTTCAAACTTACTCCTTGCTGTAAACATCAATTCACTCAGTGAACGTTTTTGCCGTGCTTAAGGCTGAAAGGTGGTACATGGCATCCTGCTTCCCACTGCATGCGGGCTCGAGGCAGCCAAAGCAAAATCTGTGCAGTGAAGCAAGCAGCAAAGGGGAAAATCAGATCCTACGTCCCATCCAGCCACTGGATCACCATCTGCACAGGTCTGCAGGAGCAGCTTTTACACGCAATAAAAACAGGTGATGGAGTGAGCTCTAACCTGTGTTTTTCAACCATTTTTTCTGGACAGTAGAGATTGTAAAAGGGGGCTGCAGTTTGTCTGAAAATTGCTTCTAAAACATTGTGACCAGCAGCAGGCTCTGCTGTAGGATGTGATATTTAATGCTTAAATAGCATAGCCTGTTGGATGCATATTTGCTACAAATAATTCTCTTTCGATGTACTTTAGACAGTAACTAGAATAATGCATACTATACACAGTGGAAATGCAGAAATGCATAAAGTAGTGCTCATTCAGTGGCAGGAAATTCAGTGTAAAAAGAGCTTGTGCTATCAGAACTCTTGGTAACGTTTGGAAGACTGAACTATATTTTATAACCGCAAAATAAAGAACTTATATAAAATGATAGCGTTTTGTGTTTTCATCTTAAAAGCAAAACAGAGTGCAAGACCTTAATGAAACTGTCATCAAGTTCCTTTTTGGGGGCCTGTGTTGACAAACTGAAATGACAGTTCAAGCTTCAACTTTCTAAATCTTGCTTTCATTTGTATGAGTCAAAAAATCTCAATGGAAACCTAAAGTTATGCAAATTTCTTTCAGTGGCCCTGATAGAAGTTGGGTGATTTTTTTGTTTTAAAGCCTCATGTACAGTATAATTATTCCTGTCTATTTCTCCCACTATTTAAACGCAGATGGTAAAACTGTCTGAAAACCAAATTGTTTATAAGGTCAGGACGACAGTCGACAAATCCTCACGGGATTAATGACTCTTCCCCTGATAAACTAGGTCTTTAAAGAAAGAATACGCAGCATTAGTTTTCCCATTTATCTACTGATTCACCTTTTTCCCCGCTGGGAAGGAAAAGAAAACCTGTATTTCAGCGGTGCCCCATGTATCTGGCACCGCAGGGCTGCGATGCCCTCATGCGACCCCGCTGCTCCCGATCCGTGGGTGCTGGGAGGAAGATGAGCAACCTGCAAACCCCCAGAGCCCCAGCACCCAGCCCAGCCCCAGCTCTGCAGAGTCCCAGTGTCTCTCCCTGCTCTGGGAACTCTCTCATCCCATTTTAGCTTTACAACTTCACCATCTAGTGGAAGTCCAGGTATTTTCTTCCCCCAGACGCATCTCAGCTATAGATGAGTTTTATATTCATAGAATCAGAGAGTCTTTTCGGTTGGATTAGACCTTTAAGATCATCAGCTCCAACTGTTAACCGGACACTGCCAAGCCCACCACTAAACCATGTCCCTAAGATCCACATCTACATGCCACCAAGAATGGGAACTCAACCACTTCCCCGGGCAGCCTGTTCAAACGTCCAATAACCCTTGATGACAACAGGTGACTGACGGCTTATTGGGAATAATAAAATATACAGAATCACCATGCCATAATATTTGTTATTCATTTTGATTTGACAGATCATGGTGGTTTGAGATGTTGGGTGAGAGTGTGGTGAGAAATGGAAAATATAGGAAGAACACAGTGTTAGAGGGACAAACCAAAAAGCATGGATAGAAACACAGAACATGATAGGATTGCTTACTAAACCCCAACTAAACTTCCAGGTGATGTTCCTAAATGAGAATTCCTAAACATGGGGCTGGGGATCAGCAGAGATCCTGAAAATTCTTGGTGCTCTAGAATGAGGACAAGTCCTCTCTTTTGTGGCAGGGTCCAGCATCAGCCAGACCACAGCAGGGAAGTTCCTGCTCCTGTCGGGCTCTGCTCAGCCCTGGCTGTACCGAGAGCTGCTTATCATGGGGTCCAAAATCAGGGCTCAACTCAGTCCCCATCACTCTGAACTTAATCCAAAGTGTTATGCATAGATTGCTACAGCTAAACTAGGGCACTTTTCTGCACAGAACATCATCTTCCATTTATTTTCCCTCTGGCTGCTTTGGTAAAGAAGTAAAATGGTAAATAAAAAGACTCAAGCAAGTTCCTGGATAACTGAGGGTACTTCTAAATAAACTTTTAAAACTAATACTTCATTTTAAAACCGTACACAGATGTATAATTGCTTTCTATTGTATATTTACATACATATTCTTTCCTTAGTTGTTTTCTGTTTTGGTTTTATTGAATGTGTTTTTCTGACTACGATACACCTTATGCTGTCTTTCTGATGGAATACTTTAGCAAGCTGTTGCTTCAAGATCTACAGCAGCTATAGAAAGGAGCTTTGCACCTGCACTCTCCTCAAAACAGGTTTTGCTGTTGTTTGGAGTTTGTATGGTTGTAATTTGAAGGTGCTTGTAGCGCTTTCAAAAAGTCTTCTGAGCCAACAGATTGAACGACTCTGCTTGAAGTGCTGATAAAGTATCTGCGAGTGTTTAAGTGAAAAGAACCAAAATTGCTAGACGGAGCTTTATCAATGCAAAGGTTTAAAACACAAGTTTCCTCAAGCAGAAGTTGAACAACTGAACAAGCGCAAGGCACTTTCTTGCAGCCGCACAGCCACTGCCATCCCTCTTAGGGACAGTGACAAAGGACCACTCGTCTTTTCTCATGCTCGCAGGGGCCACCTCGGCCCCCAGGGGAACAGGAGGGTTCCCGGAGAAGAAAGACGAGCTGGGAGCTGAGGGGAAGGTGGCTAGATGGCAGCAGAGCCCCAGGGAGCAGCAGCAGCAGCGGCTGCATGGCAAGAACCTTCCCGGGGAGACGATTCCCAAGGGATGGGCAATTCGGCTGCTAGAGGAAGAAACGACAGAAGAACGAACTGTCTGAAATTTAGCACTTGGGAATGCTAAAAACAGGGGCAAAGAATGTGGTTTCTGTGCCAGTTCAACGTAAATTCCCAGCTCTCGCCGTGTTATTGCTGACAGCAAAGTTGGGGAAGTTATACAGTAGCAAAGGAAGGAAAACGAATAGAAAGTCTATTTATATCAGAAATTATGTTTTAATTGTACTTCTACAAGATGAACCCCATTTAAATTTTTCGTGGCCCTTTATGGAAAAGTAGATTAATGGGCTATATCCTTGGACTGACAGTCATAGACAGGCGAAATGTAACCAAACTGTCACGGTTTAACTCCAACTGGCAACTAAGCCCCACACAGCTGCTCGCTCATTCTCCCTGCCACGGGAAGGGGGATAGAATCAGAAAGCTAAAAGTGAGAAAACTCACGGGTTGAGATAAAGAGAGTTTAATAGGTAAAGCAAAAGCCCTGCATGCAAGCAAAACAAACCGAGGGATTCATTCATCCCTTCCCATCAGCAGGTGTTCAGCCATCCCCAGGAAAGTTGGGCTCCATCGTGTGTAATGGTTACTATGAAGACAAATGCCATAATTCCGAACATTCCCTTTTCCTTCTTCCCTCTCCCACTTTATAAGCTGAGCATGAGCCCAGATGATGTGGAACATCCCTTTGGTCAGTTGGGATCAGTTGTCCCAGCTCTTAATCCAGCTCCTTGTCCCCCCCAGCCCACTCGCTGGTGGGTGATGTGAGCAGCAGCAAAGGCCTTGATGCTGTGTAAGCCCTGCCGAGTAGTAACCAAAACATCCCTGTGTCATCAACCCTGTTCCCAGCACTAATCCACAACATAGCCCCATACCAGCTACTATGAACAAAACTAATGCTATTGTGGCCAAAACCAGCACACAAACCCAGCAGGATTCTCTGCGTGACTCTGCCACTGAGTCGCTATGGAAACATGGGAAGATCCTGGATCTCTTCCCTTCCCAGCTCTCACCTGCAGTTCCCAGTTCTTTGTCAAGCACTTTGACATGCTGAGTTACTGGCATTACACAAGTGACAGTAATTGCAATAGACTTGATGGTCTTTAACGAGGCACAATCTGTTCAACAGTGAAAATGAATCAACCAGATCTAAAATTTCAACTGAAATCATCTATAGAATCAGGTTAGCCTAGCAAATAAGTTCTGATATGTTCTTGTTTCTTCCTATGGAGAATAAATCACTTAGTAAAGGTCTATAGAAGCTAAAAAAGAAAAGAAGGCATTTCACACAGCAGTGCAGAAAAGGCTTCACTTAGCATTGTTATCGTGTTTCCCTGAAAACAAGACGTACCCTGAAAATAAGGCCTAATATGAGTTTTCAGACTTTTTGAGGACGCTCAAAATATAAGCCCTACTCCAAAAATAAGCCCTAGTTACAGTTTATAAAAGAAGTCAGTTTAAATAATGTCCAGGCAGCCATACATGTAAAAAAATATATTAATTTTTATTTCTCCAAAACTTCTTAAGATCATGTCTTATTTTCAGGGAAACAGGATAGGGTTTATTTTCAGGGTAGGTCTTGTTTTTGGGGAAATGGGGCAGATGTTTCTCTGTGTATAACCTCAACTCATCTAGAGTTGTATTTCTCCACCTCCCCTGTGTCAGCCGTATCTATGATACACAAATGCATTGGTAGCCAGAAGTGGAAAAATTTCCCAGCAAACAAACTTATCTGTCCATGAATATTCACACGTGTGTCATGGCCTTTAGTGGAAACACCATTTTAAAAACACCTCTGCTCTTCTCTAAACACTGTGCATGTTGAGGTGCATTTTTAGATGCGGGTGTCAAAGTATTTAAATAAAAGGTGCAAAGAGAGACATATCGAGTGCCCTTTGATCAATAGGCACAGAAAGATTACAGTTATGGTCAAGAAAAGCAGAAAAGCTGCCCACGATAACAAGTCTATGAGCTCTCACAGATCTCAGGTTCAATTAGGATTATGTAGCATTTTTGACAAGTGAAAGCTAGAGTATTTATACAATCGGGGATTCTTGTAAAGCAGCAGCTAAGAAATATGTAAGGCTACTGCTGATTTCCTACGTGCCTACACAACCATCAGAGGATAAAAGTCAAGAAGCCTTAGGAGCTGACTGAGACTGAGTCACCACCAGCACAGACAGCATTCAGACCGGTAGTCACCGAGCTTCGTACCGCACCGCTAGTTACTGTCTTACTGAGAACAAAATTGCTTTGCTATTTTTGTCTTTTGCCAACTGTTTAATCTATTAGATGCTGATTTTCTGCTTTAAATACTGAGAACTTTGTTAAAGATAAGACCCGTAACGTTTAAACTTATCATTTTAATATATGAAAATGAATAGGTATTGCTTACTGGGCATTCCTGTTGGATATAGCATTTGCATGTCACTGAAAATAGTCAAACTCTAGTATTTTAAGCAAAGAACAGTATCAGGTGATCTAAAAAAAGCACAGGGTGCCAAACATTGTCTTATGTCAAGAGACTGAGATTTGTCTCAGTATTCTTAAACCAAATCAATGGGGATGCATTTGACAATGTTTTCAAACAACCCAGTAAGATCCAGTTTAATACTAATAAAGCCACTAGGATCAAAAGTGGTGAAGGAGAGGTTAAATATTCGTAACAGACCTTACTACATTGAGAACAACTGCCCATTCATTTAAAATCAGCATAAAATCAGTGGGCCCGATTGTAATTTCATTTGCTTTGGATTAACTTTGGAATAATGCCACAGAGGTCAATGGAATTAAACTAGTATTAAAAAAAAAAAGTAAAAGGACACGAGATCAGGATCTCATTGAGCTGTGTTCTGTTTGAAATACTCTTCTACCATTCCATCTGTGAGCAGGATGATTTGCATTTTTCTGTAAAGGAATTTCAAATGTTTTAATGGTTTTGTATACCACCAAGCATGAACGTAATAAAACAATCTTAATCTTGCAGACTGGGATAACTTTAAGCCGTGTATGAGGGAAATAATGCTTTCCTTTAACAAAATTTTGAGAGTTTAGACAAGGTGTTTTTAGTGTAAAAGTGGGTGTGATTTTTAAAACACATCTAAAAATAACATCATTTTGCCCTCAGGTGACATCCCTATATTTTCACACAGTTGTCCTTCCAAAGCGATCTTTAAATCAGCCAAACCATGCAAACAAGCATCAACCTACTTCTGAATTGTGCACCATGTTTAACCGTTCATGGTCACATCCATGGAGGTTGCCAAAAAGATGCTACAACAGATTCATTTTTAACAAAGCTTAATGATCAACTCCTATAGAATAGGTGACGGAAAGGAGATGATTTGTTAAAGCGTGGTGCTCCCCCCAGCCCCTCAAAGTACTCACCAAACAGATGAAATTTGTGTGTGTTTGAAATCTCCAGGATGAAATAAGTTTATCTGAAGAGCACAGACTGATTTGCCAGTTTGCCTCAACATGTAATAGAGACACAATCAAGGGAGCAGGAGAGAAGGGTGAACTCAAGCCCTCTCATAAAAAGGCGCTAATCATTAACAGTAATCATCTGTGGCATGAATAATTCACAGTTTCACAGGAATTTTGCATTAACAATAATTACATTACTTCTTCCCTCTCCAAGATTGTCTCATATTATTTTCTTTATCCCCTCTAAAGATTGCAGAGCTCGCTCAAGTAAGCCCGACAATGATATTCCAGCAAAGCAATCAGCAGTGTTGGGGAAGAAGGAGCAGCAGACAAACCTTGGTGCTATTGCATAGATGGTCACTGAGTGCTACATAGAGGATAACACCAATTGTAAAGCCTAAGTCGGCATCCAAAAGGTCAGGAAGAAATAGCTTTTGTGTCAAGTAGTGCGAACCTGTTGAGTTATTTTACGACCATTGGAATTCTCCAGAACTAGAAAATGTAACCCAAAAAATTTCTGATAGCTTGATATTCCAGAGCAATTTTTAAATTGCTACATAAAAAGGTATTATAGCACTTTGCAACATCATATAAATATATACTTGGTGCTCAGAGTCAGCCCTTAATTAACGTGCGTATAGTCACTTAACATAAGCGATGAATTTAACTCTCTGCGTAGTTCGTTAGCAATAAAAACAATCTTTGAAATATTCTCACATTCAGAAAAATAAATTCGCAATGCAACTGCAAAATGACTGTAATGAGCAGCAGGACTGGAGGTAAGGTTCCAAAATTATACTGCTCAGCCTCTTTTCCTTTTCATAGCACACACAGAGAATTTATAATTCACACAGAAACCATAAGAGAAATAAATTTTATTTTAAAAGCTGTTCTCTGTCACTGGCATTTTCATGTATAAAATAAATGATATTAAGGAAGAAAATTACATTTGTGAAGGTGGGATTCTACTATAAAAATAGCTCAAGATCTATAAGAACTCTCATAAGAGATGAATTTTTTGGAGGTCCCAGCTTTGGAAGTGATTTCATTTGGAGTGCCAATGAATTTTGGAGAAACAGCTTTCTGATCACAAACTTCTGGGTTTCTCTATTCCCTGCCTCACTTACAGAAAATATTTTAAGCCATGAGTTCTTTAAGCAAATCAATCACAACTCCGTCTAGTCAATTAAAATCCCTTCAACTGTAACCTCTCTTTTAATCAATATACAACAAGAGGAAGTAACAATTTGTTTGGCTGCCACTAAACCATAAAGATTATTTTGCAAGCGTGCATTTTGCTGCGAGTGAAATGCATGCGTCAGAGATCAACTGCTTTAAAAGCAATTTACCCATTTCCATCTTTCTGTCCATAAGTGGAACAGTATTTATTCCATTAGCTAGGGCAATCTACAAATTAAACAGGAGGAATTACTCCCCTGATTGCAAATCACGTGGCTGTTAATGCCAATCTTTCTGTCTGAGCTCAGTCTTGTGATTATACTTACTACTAATGCACTGGGCACCCTATTGACTCGGGGTCATATTCAGCATCGGCTTTTCTTCCACTGTGTAAAAAGGGGTACAAATTTCCACCTGGAAGAGGAAGTGACATCTGGGAGAAGACTCAAGCCAAAGAAGTTTGTCTTGGTCACTTCAGTGCAAACGGCAGAAAAATGCCAAATAAGAGGAAGTTGGGTTCTCAGCTGCACCCCTGATTCAGTCTAATTACACTGACCTCAATAGACACGTACATGTTTACTCCATCTGAGGCTCTAGCTTGTGATTTATAAGCAGAAACAAAATTGTCCTGACAGCTTTTTATTCAAAATTGGAGATTGCGCAACTCAGATCTGCAAACAAGTTAATGAACTACACAATCCCCGAAGAATGCATTTACAAATTCACTGCCTATGCTAAAAAAGGGACTAATTCTTCATCCACTGTAAACTGACCAGATGTTTTGGTCCAGCTGCACAACCCCCCAGTTTGGAAACAGGCTGCCATCAGCCTTTTGATCATTTCCCTGAGAAAACCATCTGCTCTCTGCTTTCCCCTTCTTCTGCTCTTTGTCTGCACAGGCTTCCCCGAAGGTTTCCCTCAGCGCCGTGTTATTTTGAGCCTTGAGTGTCAGGAGGATATATGGTAATTTCATCTATGCTCAAAAACTGGTCAAGCAGGATCTGTTTTCCCTGATGTAACTTCATGAAAGCCACAGGGATGTCTTCCCAAAGAGCCATGCAGACATCTGTGTGTTCTCTCCTGCTTTTCCTACTTCCATGACTCGGATACATGCACGCATCACTACCCATGGGAGCCCCAGACACAAAATGAGACCTGAAGCATTACGGTCTCCCCCAGGCTCAGCACCATCAAAGCGGACACCCCACTGTTAGTTAACAAAATTAGAATCAAGTGAGTTACTGAAGGTAAAGTCACTCAGGTTTTGTCTCTGCAGGGACTGATGGCTACAGAAACACCCTCTGGACGAGCCCCCTCTTGTCAAAATTTGTTTCATCCTCATCTAAAAAATTCTCAATGACCTTTCAGGCCAAATTTCAATGCGTAAACTGCGAAGTCCACTCGGGTCCCAAAGGGTAACTAAACGGGTGAAAGAGGAGAAATCACTTAGCAGGGAGGTATTGGCAATACCTGAAATATAGTTGCATTACGCTGCAGCTTCTGTATTTCTATAAGCAACCTCCATGCTTCTGAGGAGTGTAAGGGATATATACGCACATATATACATACATATATAAAGAATTGGTAAATAGCACCCTGAGTTTTGCCACTTACTACAGAGGAAGCAATTATGACATGAGGGTTTGCACAGATGAGACGCATTCAGGAAAGCTCCTTCTCATGAGTCCCACTAGCAAGTCTTAATACCTTGATTTAAGAAGTTTCTTTTTAAATGAGAGGCATAATAATCATCAACACGTACAGAAATTTTATCAGAGGGTTCATCTGGGCAAAATATGAAGGGCAAAGAAGAAAAGTCATAAAACGCTTGACCAAAAGTCCCAAAAATCTCACTGGCAAAAGTTCCAGCTTCTGCCTTCTGTGTAATTCTTGGTTTCTTTTCAACCTCCCACCCATTTGCCTCATCCTTGAAAGCTGTCATCAGCCTTTTGGCCACAGCTCAGTCTTTTAATGCCGTTGTTGACAATGCTACACCCATATTGATTGTTGCTTTTAATTAGCATGGAGTGCACAGGGAGGAATGAAATTAGTTTGTTCACTTTCATTACACTCATGGCATTGTGTGATCCAAGTGTCAATAAATTATCATTCTTTTTATTAAACAACAACAACTCTCTTTATTATCTAAATTACAAAAGGCTGCATCACTTGGTTGCAAAAGAGAACTTGCACATTAATAAAGGGATGTAACAGCATTCTCTCGGCAAGGCTGAATAGGAAAACGTTAATAATCTCCTCATAAAGCATTACTCTTGGTGCATTTTATTTCAATCTTAGAATAAGCTACTCACATTTGACCTCCTCGACAACATAAAGAGCTGATAGTGCCATGTGACAGAACAATCCATTTGTAAATACTTCATTAAAATCATGTAGGTATACACTAATGAAAAGTTACATAGAGTCACTGTCTCTGACTGCCTTAAACAGATGAATTTGAAACAAAACAACTCATTAGCCACTGTGTTTTATGGATATTTTTGCCTGCTGACAGGGTGCCCAGATTCAACTTCTGTTAAACACAACGGTCCCATCATTAACTCTGGCGTATCAGTTTGAACTGAAAGACTGCTAGAAAATACCAGCCAGTGATTCTTTCTCCAAAGGCTCCCACCAAAACGCCAGGTGAGTTCTGGGGGAGCCAGACTAACCTGAAAGATTAGGACTCACACCTGCGAATTGCTGTTGATCCAGGGCTGGGACAGGACATGGGCAGAGGAAAGGGCTCGGAACAGGTGGGGCAGAAGAGAAACAGCAAGAAGAGAACGGGTGGGAACCATAAGCAAGTCTCAAAGGGAGAACCATAGGAACAGGGTCTGAAAGCGAGACACTCTTACACATGTCAGTACTAACTTTTTTCTTTCTGGTGGCACAGTACTGGATGTTTTTGGATTGCCTAATGCGGATCCAAATAGGTTGATTTTAAATCAGAACACTAATATTGAAAGTTGCCTGTGAAACAACGCTGCAGACAACTCTTCTGGTTTTCTTACCAGAAATCTCAACCTCTTTGCCCCACAAAACCTGCAGCCAAAGGTCCCTCTCTCCTGGGGGTCGGTGTACATGGCTTCCCTGTTTCCCAAGATACAGAGTACCATGGTGCCATTTCATAGGTGAACAAATCTCTTTCTTTACTAGCTAAATAAATACTTTCCCACATCGTCTTTTCATTATTAGCTCCTTTTTTATTTCTAAGACAGTTCAAAGGTCAATATACTTTTCAAAATTAAATGCACATAATACTTGCTGCAATATAAGAAACTAAAGATCAAACCAAAGTTCATTACTTTGGAAACATCTCTATTTCCAGTATCGGTATTGAAATAACATACTTCTAAATGAGTTTACTTATTCCTTTTCTTAAACGAACTGTGGTAAATTAATTGTTTCATGTAAACAACATTTTTAAAATTAATTACAAATGAGGCGGAAGAGAAATGGAATCAAACAGCTCATTGGGAGTGGAATTGTCCCTGGAATAGGGCTTTAAGAATTCAAAAATGACACAATAGATTAATAATGCCTGTTATAAATGAGTTTCCATTTTCTCAGTAACATATGATTAATCAACATAATTGCAAGTCCTACTGTGAGTAATGTAGAAGTTTAATATGTATAGGCTTGGTGATGAAGTAAGTCAAATGAGTCTTTCACCTTTGTTCAAAGCCTTTGTTTCAGACACAGGGTTAAATGTGATTGTCTCACCATATTCTCTCTTGGGCACATCAAAAAAACTACCAACAAATCTGGAAATGTTACTGGTACCTACTCAGGAGAAGCACTTGGTGATAGGGACAGATGTGTCAGGGGGGTCTGTGCATGGGAAAACTGCAAAATACCACGTAGGTATTTGTTAGTCTAAAATGTACAAGTCAGAGTAAATCAGTAATCAGAATGAACATTGACTTCTTTTTTTTCTTTCTTTTCTCTTTCTTTTTTCTTTTTAAACCTACGATCAAGTAGACAATCGAGAAATCAATCTGTCTGTGAGGGTACAACCCCGGAGTGGAGTAGAATTGCACATCCTAATGAGGACAAACATCACCAACTAGAAACAGAATAATTCCAAAAATACAACTGGGGTATCACAAATGTTACGGCCATTCAGGACTCACAAGTCTTTTCCTATGGTTTCACAATAATTTTGAATTCATTCATGTGGAAGACTTGACTACACCCCTAACTCCATTTGGAAATGTAACATTCAAAAAGACACTCTGGGAAGAGCCCCATCTGTTTCTGATACCACAGAAATTGTGGTTTTGTCCAACAGAGGAGCATATAAATGCTATAAACAGGAGTTAAATGTTTATTTTATAAGTATTAGTGTCCAAACATTAAAGCAGATACTTATCCACCATCTAGAGCTGTAACGTTCAAAAATTAACACGTTAGTGAGTAGTGAGTTAATCTTCAAAGGCTGCCTCATAAGGCACCTTGCAGTGATTTATTTTTCAGTATGGTTAATTTTCTTCGGGGAAAAAATGCTACCATGGTAGGAGCAGGGACTGAAAGATCTCGCCATGCTTTGCTTTCCCAGTGCCTGTATATGAGTCCTTTGGTCGCACTGGCACTAAAGGCAGGAAAGCACAAGCATATATACGTGTACACACACACAGATGTGTATTGGACCTGCATGGAAAATCATTAGGAGGGAAAAAATTCAAAGCCAACATTTTCTGCCCAAGCTCAGAAAGTACCTCTGTACCAGTGGGCTACCGTGCTACTCTGGTTGGATTGAGCAGCCCATGATGCTCGGCAACTTGCTTCCATGGGCCTGGAGAATGTGGATGTGAAGCAGATGAACGATGGCTCCTGTCAGGCAGCACAGCACCACTTCCAAATGGCACTACTGACTGAAACTTCAGTGCCGTTTTCCTTTGCTGAGGAAAATCTGTTTGAGGGGAACACTGAAGGAAACACAGCAGAAACGAACCTCAAAGTGGAAATATTTCAGGGAGAAAAAAATTGAACAACAGCTGCCTACATAAACACCGACATTTTTCAGCGACTCCAGATACATCATCTGGTGATGTGAGTTTGTGATGCTCACCCAGCTAGGCAGAAGTTTTGCCAGGAGCAAAAAGCAGGTAGTACAGGCTCATAGCACAGCATGGAGAGGTAACACAAGTCAGAAACTGTGGTGATCCAAAGCACCAGAACGAATCCCACAGTGTCATCCTTAGAAAATAAAAGATATCTTTCGAAACTTCATTAAATTTAGTACACAGCAACATACATCAGATACAGGTTTATAAAAAGACAACCAGCTCCCTGCAGATTAAGATAAATTCAACTAAGAGAAGAAATTAATTTTATTTCATGTTCAGGTATAAAATCTGATAAAAGTTCAGGCTTTACAGATTTGTAATTAGCTGAGAAAACACCTGTAGAGCAGCCATGCTATTCATAACCAAAGGAAGAAAGTTAAATACTGAAATATACTCAGCAGCTTGACTACATTAAAGCACTAGCAGATCTGTTGTAATTAATTTTTTTGTCATTTAATAAGGAAAACAAAGCTATATTAAAATAAGTTTCATCAAAGTTCATGAATTAAAATTCTGTGCATTCTAAACAGTCTGTGGTTTGAGATCTTTCTGTAATAAATAACAAGGAATGTGCTTGCACTTACTGTTTGGGCCAGCATAATTGCTATAAAGATAATTACCGGCAATTTTCCTCTTGCATTAGATCAGTTGATGAAGAGGAATAACAAAAACCTTTTCTTCTCTTTGTAGTTCAACACACGCCAAACAATAGCATTGAAATTCAAATCAAATGGGCAGATACAACCTCTATGGGAGGATCAACTGATAATACACGGCATTTTTTTAAATAGCTGGAGTGTTTATGGTAGATTGAAGTTCAGTGGGACTGGGAATGTACATAAATGTTTATTTCTAGCTCCTGTCTGCATTTTTTTATTATAGGGACTTCAGATGAGATTGAGCAGAGAGAAACATTTGTTAGCTAGATCCTCCTTCATCCTGGTGGAGAGCGGATTCACATTGCTGCTATTTGATGCCTATATATTTGCAGGAGGAAAAAAGTTGTACATTAAGCTCCAAATCAAGTAGCTGACATGTTCTCGTGCCACCTGCATTAAAACTTAGCGAGGAAAAGAGTAAACCTATAGTCCAGATACTACTTCTTGGCAAGGTGGTGAATGGCTGTAGGGGGCAGGGTATTCTGGTAGCGAGGAGAATTTCCTGGACTCCAATCACTGGGAATTTGCCAAGCTGGAATACTACAAGAAACCAAATAACCTTTTGGAAAGAGGCTTCAATGGGCCCCATTACACTTATTGCTCCTGCTCTGAATCAGCTCAGCACTCAGAGCATCCAGCTTCCTACGGAGCTGCTTGGCAGAGGAAATACCTCTTAGAGGTATTATTACAAAAACCTGTGATATCTTGAAAGCAAAACACTTCTTCAGAAAGCATTTTTGTACACAAAGGTTTCAAATTGGCATTTCAGGAACCCATGATTGTCTTTGAAGAGCCCCGAGAACCAGGGGGGTTCAATAAGGCTCTTCTAATGGGGAGTGGGTCCTGAACCAAAGCCAGCTTGGATGAAAAGTTTTGCAGTGATTTCAGCAAATAACGAATTAGATTTACAGGGTTCAGGTACCAATTCCTCACAGCTGGGCAGGAGTGAGGTGAATGCAATTGCAAGCAGTTATCCAAGGAGTACAACCACCTGGAAGGTGGGAAAAGGAGACTATTTTTGCTGTTTTAATGAAAGGGGCACAGGTAACCCAGAAATCACCAAGATTTTCTGTCCTGGAAGTTCTACCAGAGGATCTCACCTGTCCTGGCTTCAGATGTGCTGTTTCACAGACTGTTGGGGTCACACAGGTCTCAGATTTGCTTCGGATCCCAGCTGCTCACCACCACATTGCACATGGTCACTACGTTTTCACTCTGACATGGGTAAGCACCAGTTTCCAGTCTAGACCATAGGCTGGGTGTCTGAGCCCGTGTTTGCACAGTAAACTAGCGGTGACTTTAGTTGTCTCCTTCTGGAGGACGTGCAATATTTAGAAGTGTTGTCATTCCCGGGAATAAGCTGTAGCATTGACTGGGCACCCGAGTCCTCGTGTAAAGCATTTCCCTACTGTAAAGGGAAATATTGGCTTTATAAAAGTTGCTGATGGTTCAAAACCTCTCCTTGTTAGATCTGCAGCCAGGAGTTTATCTGAGCCATTTTGCTCCAGGGAAAAAACAGATTTTTATAGAAATGTTCTTCCTCATCCAAAACACTGAAAGAAAAAAATAGACAAAAAAAAAAAAAGAAAACAGATGGCAAAGTACAAGTATTGGATAATTAGGAGTCACAGGGCAAGAGAAAGCCAAAACAATTTCTCCTGTTTCTATTAAGCGGATAACATCCACATGTAATAAAGGAAGTAAAACAAAAGAAAGTCATTTCAAGTAATAACCTAAAAAGTGTGTATATCACATGTGACTCCTGGAAGCCATGATGATACACACGGAAAATGTATAAAATCTTGAATCTCATGTTAAATACAACTTCTAGATATGTGTGCGAAGCTTTCAAGAAGGTAACCTAAATTGCAACATGCAATAGAGTTTACCAAGCACATGGCTTATGCCTGGTTAGAAATGTAGTGTTTAAAAGACAAGGGTAGATATTTGGCCATATTTTTTTTCTCTCCACGTTATTGAGAAGACTTAATGAGGATCCAGACTTAATGGAAAGCGAGCATCTAGGTTTACTTTGGGTTTCACTTTTAGACTTTTGGATCAAGCCTTAGAATTTATTTTTCCCCTCAAATAAGCAAAAATTATTCAGGGACCAGGTTTGAAAACATTGCCTGTTCTTTTCAATTCCACAGCTGTTTGCAGGTGCAATTATGGCACTTAATAAGCCAAATTGTATCCTTAAAATGCTGCCAGCACAGAAAACCAAGCCCAATTAAGACCCGATTCCAAATCTGGCCCTTCTCCTTAGATTCTTGAGCTGTTTTTACATATAATTTCAAATGTATTCTTTATTAGCCACTTAGCCCATAAAGGATTCAAAGTAGGAAAGGCTGCGTTATTCTGCACCAGAGGATTACAGAGCCCCAGCTGGCATAGAAAAAAAGGAAATTATTCCTGTGCACACCTAAAGATTAACAATAAACTAAATCTCCCTCAAATACCTTTAGCCTTTGAGGAGTGGCAGGTCAAAATCTCCTCTCAGCAGCCAGCTCTGTCATTACTGTAAACCACACACCATCCTAACTCTAATCCCTCAGAATGTGGGAATTGTTCAGACTCTGAACCTTTTCAAACTGTTTTCTTATGGAAGTGAAGCTAATGCAGTCACACCATGCATATATGAAATTCCACGTGCATGCATATCCGTTTGCCTCCTGGAAACCTTTGAAGCCCTTGGATAATATCAAACCAATTTTGAGAAGAGTTTGGGAGGCAGAAAGGTTGTCAGGTTTTGTTTGTTTGGTTTTTTTGGGGTTTGTTTTGTTTTCTGGTTTTGTTTGAACAGGCTACTCAGTAGAGTCTTCAGCAATACCACCACTGTAGGCAAAAATGTATGGAAGCACCAGATAAAGCATAGAGTAGACAGTAAGGTCTATACCATGGGAAATGTGTCAGTCAAAGCTCAACGTGCAATCGACTCCTTAACATGAACCTACGAGACACAGACCCAACAGCCCAACACGTGTGGAGCCAGCCCGGCCCTGCGTTTCTCTACAAGCAGCCAGTTATTCTTGTAGAAATCTCTGTACCCAACTCTTCCTTTGATGCCCGTCAAGTAGGTCTGGAGTTCTTGTGAGCGAAAATGACACCTGAGAGCATGGCACAGGCTTTGACGTGTCACCAGAAGCTGTCCTGAAACACAGACCAGCTCTCACCCTGGTCCTTATGGCCAGTCTTATAGTCCTCAAATTACATAATCCTTTTCTTATTAATCCATTCCACTGGGTCAAAAGCTTTCACAAAGAAGCACAATCATTATTCAAGAGCACTGATGGGAAAACCAAAGACAGAGACAGCCAACGCCTGTTGTGAAAAATCACTCGCCAGCACTGTTTGTTTTGGAGATGAGGTCTAGTTAACCAGAAACCATTATTACCGAATGATTTATTTTTGATTTAAAGCTTGCTCATACTTCTCAATGTATGGGAAAAGTACATATCAAATCCATTCACAGAGCCTAAAAATCATCACTGCTCCCCAAGTTCTACCCAGCCAGAATTGCTGTGGGCAGCAAAGACAAGAGACGTTAATAACAATTACTGCTCAATTAGCTGCTGTCAAATCTGGCCACCAGGGCTTTTGCTGCTAGAGACAAATACATACATTTCTTCTTTTCTGCTGTGTACTTGAACTATTAACTTGACATTTACATTCATTTGTACCTGAATTTATTCATGTCTCCTCTTTTTTGGATGGGAAGGATGGGCAAGCATGAGGGAATTGCTTTTATTCAATGTCAAATTTTGCCTTTCTTAAGAGCCAGAAGGCTTACAGGTATACTGTGGATAATTCAGCAAGAAACTCCAAAGAAACCCGTTGTCATTAAAGGTTTAGCTGCAGAAGGGTGTTTTCAAAGCAGCCTATTCGTTAGTGTCTTCTCTTTTGTGTGAGTAACACTGCAAAACCCTTAATGTTTAATTTCTTTGCATCTAAGGGGTATTACTCATGGTCACAAAAGCGTCATTTTCACTAGAGACCTAAGCCAGGTAAGATGTGGTCAGACTTGAGCAGAGCAAATCACTACCTTCCAAAAATGCCAAAATGTGATAGGAAATGAGGGAAAAATAACAGGCAGACTTTTAAAAATTAATAGGTGTGTAGTTTTTAATGCTGTGATGGTCCTTGTTGTACCTGAGCGTGTTCCAGTAGTCCAGAGAGGAATACAACTGCACTAACTGTGTTTTGTGCCTCTTCTCTCCCTAGAGAGAAAGATCTGTGACATAAGGGGCGTTATGGTTTGGGTTTGACTTTTTAAAATAAACTTGTTTTCTATGACTTAATGTTGGTCATAACACAACTAAGAGCTGTCTCATGCCCTCGGAACAAAAAATACTAAGACCTGCGATGATTCTTGAGGTCTCAACCCATCATAGAAAAGACATCACGCTGCTTTACCCACGTGCAAACTGCTGGAGACCCGAGGAGCAGCAGCAAAGACATGACCTGAGGGGATGAGACTGAGTGTTATCGGTGTGTTTGGAAGGTGAATATATATTGGTGCTTCAAAATGGTTAAAATATGAAGCACAAGCATGAAAGTCTGTTTCCAGCACTCACTTCTCCCACCATAAGTAGCAACGCAGCACCCGATAGCGCGTTCTCAGTTTGTGTCCAGAGGGTGGATTTGGAAGAAGCTGAGTAAAATGGTCCTTTCAGTTATACTAAAACAAACAAAAGGCAAGGACAAGGGGCCAGAGGAATGAAATCTCAATTATCTGCTACTCCTAAATACTTCCTGCTAGAACAATTTGTAAGTTGACAAACTTAATTAGCTTCTTTACCAATATTTTCCAGATGTTCAGATTTTTGTTGGACTACTTAAAACAGATGTTTTCCATATTTAATAATATGACTCTGGCGAAATTTTAGAGTCACCAACAGACCAACAGGCTATGAAAACCAAGCTCATCCGAGCAGCTAATGCACAGACCAGTGCAATACATCAGTGAGCTAGTCTCCAGAAAATGTGATTGTGAACTGCAATGAAGTCATGCATATGTGTCTATGGAAACGAATAACTTAGCAGTTGAACAGTAAAAGAAGTATAGGTTTGAAAGTTCAGACTTGTACAAATGGTGTCAGTGGCAAAAGTTCACGGATTTTAATGCTGCCAGTTTTATAAAAAATTCATAGGCTTTACAATGGATCTTTGGAGAGCAATAAAATATTTCCTTTTGAGACACTGAACACTTGAGGCAAATAAAATAAATAAAACCTTTTCCCTTTGATGGTTCCCAATGGGAGAGAGATTTGACACCCAAGCTATAGAGACCGAGCGAGCACAGGTGCCATTTTCTTCTTTTGACAAATGTAATATATCCAAAGGGAAGTATCTCGTATTATTTTTTATCTTTGAGACAACAGAAGTAGAAGAGGTGTCAGACAACACACGACTGCTTCCAATTAACAACAGAAAGCTATGAGTAGGGGCAAAAATAATTGTTGGCATGAATTCCAACTTCCTTCTGTTAAATGTTTCACTAATTAACATTGTAATCAATGTCAGGTAAAGATTAATCCATCGTTATTTGTGTTGCCGACAAACATCAGAGAGTAAAGAAACAATGAACGTTGTGCTGTCTCTATTTTGAAATCACACACAAGCTTTAAGTCAGATTGCATGTGGAGAATTCCCAAACTAAAATGAGCAGGAATGTACATTGGAAGTGTTCACACATCAACAGGAATTTAATGTTTTCTTTCCCATCCATTGAGCTGCATCATAAGTCTCTTTGAATCCCCCTACCCACCTTCCCCAGCTCACTGTTCCAAGCACAGATGCATCATATACTGAAATACATGAAGCACGTTTAGACCTCACAGAGAAACCCAAACTGGTTACACACAAATTAACCCCTGGACCAGAATTTGTGAAGACACTTGAAAAGGTTATTTAGAAGATGGCACAAACCCAGTAGAACCAGGGAGTGTGAACTGAAGTGCTGAATTAGGGTCAACTACACTGGGGTCATCTCCATCACATCCTGAGGCTACAGATTCTTTCTTCCTCTTTGCCTCTTTCTGTGGTGCAAAACCAAAGTTCTGTTCTGTTCCTTCAAACCTACGCAAGAAAGATGAAAATGCAACAGTACGTCAAGCTCTCAAGCATAGACCAAGATTAAAATAAAAGTCTGTTGAATTTTCAGTCTTTTTGAATTCTCGTGGAGTTACAGCCTTACAAAGGTGATCATGAAAACGTTATTGCAGGGTGTGGTGCTGCATTTTACGCTGGGAATTGGAGGGACTGAAGAGAAAAGAGACACAAAAGAAAAACATTGCTTTTACTTGAAAAAGCCACATACGTAGAAATATGAGGGAATTAAATCCTGAGCGAGCTTTTGAAAAGGTCTCAAATTTCTTTTGAAAGGGCATCATCATCTCCATCAAAATTGGTAGCAGTTAACAGAAAATGTTAAAAAAATGGTCTCATCTATCACTAATAAAATGTGCCATGTTCTGAAAGCATTGTCATTTTCCAAACAAAGAGTGAACTCTTCCACCCCCTCTAGGTGAAAACAATTAACAAAACCAGAAGGCTAATGATATGCAAATTGCCTCTATGGAAGAGTGGTTCATTTGCAATTCTTTCTCAAAACACCTTTTTTAAAGAGATCTAGAAAACAAGGTCTTCCCCTACTGTACAGCCTTTGGAGAAACAGACCTTTTTCTCTTGCATATTAATATTCCTCCCACTATCTCTGCAACGCTTCTGCTGCAAAGCTGCTTGCTGAGTGATTCAATGATTATTTCCAAGCAAAATATAGCGTCCACCCTTTTGAATGTATCGTTAGAATTTATCAAGCAACCTTCAGATGTGATGGTCAGACCACTCTACCAAATGAAATTACGCTCCACAGCAGAACAGGTTTTGAAGCATAAGGTTAAAGACTTGCACAGAAAATCTCGTTTCAGCAAGAAGTTACAGTGATGCGTAAAGGTGGCAGATTCTGAAGAAAGAAGGTTTAAATATAAGGTATTTGGTGGCATTGCTACAGCTAGAAAGCATCCTTTAATACATTGTGAACCCCTTTCTAAAACCTGCATTGTGTTATCCTCTTAAAATCAAAGCCACTCAGAACACTGAAGAGCAAATTGTAAATGCATTTTGCTGTTGTCTTACCAGAGACTGGTGGTCTTTGAAACCTGCACTCAGCAGCCCTCCCAAAACCCCTGTCTAGGTTCATCCAAATGCAGAGGCTCATTTTTTAAATGTAGCATCCTCACTCTGCCTCTCCTCTTATCACCATTTATGAATGCCCTGACAACCACATTTAATTAGGAAAGAATGGGAACAAGGGCTTATTCATTTGTCCGCACTCCTTCAATTCAAACACTGCAGGACACGGGTCCCAGTGATCAGTCTTTTCCACTGTGTGTCAAAAACAAAAGGAAATTAAAAGCCCACACTAAAAACCCACATGAACTGTCCTGGCTTGACTTACCTATGTACTAGTTTCTTCGATATTTTATACTAACTAGACCCTTCTGTAACATATTCTTGAAAAAAAAAAGAAACTGTGTTTCTGTAGGACATAGCACTTCAGAACTAGGGTCCTGTGGGCTCTGCCTATATTAAATATTCACTATGGCCACAGATGTGAACTATGAAATACCAGCCCTTGTCAACATTTGAGACGGAACCTTAACTCAGATGCATTTGCTAGAAAAGACAGCAAGAAAAATTCTCCCCATGCAGCATTGTCTAAGACCTCAGATGGTGACTGTTGTGAGGAGTCCAGTTTGCTGTGAATTCCCAGTTAATGATCAACATTGGGTGTAAAACGAAGTTTCATCACATCTCCTGCTCCCCTGTGCTTTGCTGAAAAGGACACCCTGTTCCACGCTGCCTGATTTACCTCTGCCAGTATCCAATGCTTGACTTTTTATGGAGCCGTCTGCGTGTCTCGTCAAACATTTGGGGAATTTTAAGGCTGTGGATACGCTTAGAGCCCATTTTACAATCCTGCTGGTGCCATCTGCTGCTGAATTTCGGCTCTAACAGAGCATGCTTTCTGAAGAGGAGCTGGGGGTCCTACCTGCTCCTGAGGACGGTGTAACTGCCCCTCCGTATCATTTTTAACACTCAAACAGAACCACAACACAAATTGCATTTATGCACCCCACTACCTGTCAGAAGCTGAGCACCTCCGGAGACAGACCCCGAATCACTGCTTATGGCTGACTAACTAAAGCAGGTAAAGTCTTCCAGATGTGAAAATACCGATTCAGAAAAATAACACCGATGGAAGTCTTACCCATATAGCAAATGTAAAACCCTCGCCTGTAAGACCCTTTCTACCCTCCCTAGCACATCAACGCACTTCCTGCGCTTTTCTTGGTGTTCCTGATCTGTTAAAAATCTCAGTTTTGAGAGTTCTGCTTTTTCACAGCCAACCAGAATGATGGGTGTCCTTTGAGTCAGGTCACTGCACTTTAGTCATTACAATGCTCCCCTCAGCATGCAAGGGACAGGACGGTTCAAATCAACCACCCCAGTGAGGTTCAGCTATGGGACTCTGGCCCAGGACAGCAAGGGGTTGGCGCTGGGAGCCAGGGGAGGAAACAGGCATTTGCAGAATTCGCTGTGCTGTCACATCCGAGGCTGAACAAAAGGCACAAAGTACACCCACCATGAACTAAGGCATAGGCAGTTCCAGAGACAACTCCCTCTGCTCTCTGGCACTTGCAGCATAAGCCAGAAAGGCTTAGTTACAGCCTTACTGTCCTCCCACCCAAACGTGTTCCTCATCTCACAGTTCACAGGGAGGAAAGCTATCAGAATATCAGGCATTTTTTTTCCTAGCTGCTTCTAGAATTTTATAGCATCTGTAGTTACCAAGGAATTGCACAATCCTTCACGTAATGGATTGGAGGGGAAAAGAGTTGCATTTAAACCACAAATGCCACTTATTACTCTTTGAGGAGCCAAGCAACGCCCTTAGTGAATCTGTTTTGTAAGCCAGGAGCACAGGAAGACTAGTGAGAGCAAACCAGAACTATTTCACCCTTCTGCTTGTTAAATTTGCAGTCTGTCTTCGAGTGTTTTACATGTAGCACAGTATAGAGAACCAGATGGAGCTTTGATTGTTTTATGAACATGATTATTTAACATGGCTCCTTAAAATAGAACTAGATTAGACCAATTGGGCTGAAAGACCTTACGTCTCATATATAGTTAGTAATGGCTTTATGAGCCTTCTTCCTGAATGTAAGAATTCCTGTTTGCTTTCAATCCTCTATGCCCTAATAATCTTTCCTTGTATAAATAGAAACACACCACCCTCCAAGAAATACAATTCCCGAGGCCACAACGTGCACTAAAAGGGCTGATCCAACCCCACCTGAAGCGCAGGTGGATGCTGAAACCATTGCACCAGCCAACAGCACCACTGCTCCAGGTCCTCAGACTGGCTGGAAACTGAATTGCCAACAATGCTTGCGGTGGATTTTTTGAAAAGGAAGCCCTTAATGTCTCTCAGTGGAGAGACAGAGAAGCCCCACATCCTAGGGAGATGAATTTTCATACTTTGCTTGTGTTCGTAGGTACAATTAGCAGGAGAAAGAGAACAAAATATGAAGAGCTGTCTGGCAGGCCAGCACGCTTGGAGGTGCGGATGGCAAAGGATGGTTGCTCCAGGAGCTTTCTAGCGTGAGACAAGCAGGAGCACAGGCGGTGCCCTAACCCAGCTGAAATGCAATTCCCAAGCTGCTTCATTTTGGGTTGAGTTCAGCAGTCTGCACCTTCCATCCTAAGCCGTTGGCAGTTTCTCCTTATCTGTTCCCAGCAGCAAAGGGAGCTGAGACATCGTGGCTCTGATGCCACAAATGTGTACTGCAAATACTTGTATCTTATGCATTTAAATAATCTTGCCTTGCCCGGGGCTCTGCAAACACTACCTTAGACAGCAAGCAACTGAAATTGGAACAGCCGAAATAAATTATCTGTTGTTGACAAAGCCACCCACCATGGGCTGGTTCTGGTGGGCTGAATGATGCTGAGAACTTAATTGTCTATATAACTAAACATCAGATAATTGAGGCTGCATAAATTAATTTCAGAACAACACAAAAGATCAGCTTCCAAACAAAATCCTGGTGTTTTCAATAACAGTTTTGCAGCTGATACACCCTCTAGTGGCAAACAGCTTTCCCTCCTATTGTAGTACCAAACCAGATGTAAGCTGTTGCTTTTTCCTCCAAACACCTCTCTGCCCCTGGGGATCAGGGTTACGCAGTTCCAGAAGGAACATTCCTAATGTGCTGTAGTTCACATATTGCTTTTGTTATACTGCTCTAGATTAGCTTTGCTAGTGAATATCAACAAAAACGCGAGCAGACAACTTGGAGCAAAAGGCTCAAGCCCAAAAATAAATGAAAAAGGATTACTTTGCTGCACCGCGCTGCAGCTCTTCCAGCCCAAGAGTAAGTAGCCCAGCAGGAGTCTTTTAACTAAGCTGTGCAATACATTAAACTTGATCTCATTTTTAGATCTCCTGAACTATGCGAGAGCTGTATTTATTACTCTGTAGCAGTACAGTCAAGTGCTGAACCAAAGGCAAACACCACAGCCAGCTCATTTAGCTCGAACAAAACCTGAACTTACAGCCAGAACTCCTTTTCCTCCCCATCTGACCTAAATCTGTGCACTGTGGCACCCCTCTGAAGCAAGTCATGCTTGCTGTTTGAAGAACGAGATCATCAGTTTCAGAAGTCAAGGAGATTCTTTGATACAGTCACCACTACCAGCATTCCCCTGCCAATGAACAGCCCAAGCCTCCAGGCTAATAACACTGATGTTTGTAAGAGTCTTCGTGAATGTAAAGCTTCATCTGCTACTTGAGATTTTTTCCCCCTCCTTTTCTATCATGTCCATACTGTCTTTCATAAAAGAATGCTTATAAACCATTTTCTAATGAAAGCCTACGAGATTTTTTATTTTAAAGAGCGATCTGCTCGTTCTAGGCTTCATACACTGATCTCAGAAAGACAGTCTTTGTAGGGACAGTGGAAAAGCCGTTTTCAAAAGGGAGACATTAGATTCCCACAGAGCCTATAACCCTATAGAAGTCCCTTGTAAAAATTCCTTTACTCAGTCCACAGTTTGCTCACCCAACAAAGCTTACAGCAGAAATCAGCACGATACATCAAACTAAAGCCAGTCTCCACTTTCCTCCTTAGGAAAGTCTCTCCCCTGCAGCCTTCCTCTTATCCCCAGCCCGGCTGACTCGACTTCTGGGCAGTAAAAGAAGCGGCTCTTCAGGGTCCCAGTTTCCCAAAGCCTCTGTTGTCATCCCTTAAAAGCAAATCTAAACCCCTGAAAGTCTGATGGTGCAATTATTTCTGGACAACCTCTCCAGAAATGTTTACATGGTGAGTTCCTTATATATCAGGCAGGTAGTTTGTAACTTCAACATCCAGCATGACCAGGGGACATTGTACAGCTTCGCATAAAGCTACCCAGGAAGAAATGAGATGTACAGGGACAAATCTGAAATACTACACTATTTTGAAAACAACAAAAAAATAATATTAACATTAATCTGCCAGCGTTTCTTAAGTTTCGCTGTCGTATCCAAGCTTTGGTTGCTCCTTCCTAGCCAGATCTTATCTTGCAAACCACATGCTCTCACTCAAGACGAAGTCATAAAATGCCTGGTGAATGAGGCATGTCTTGTACTGGGGCTTGAAAGCCAAATCACTCAGGTGATCTGGGCTGCAGGATGATGACAGCTTCTAGAGAGGAGAACTGTCCTGTGTCCACACTTAGTTATCAGAACACCAGAGCTGTAAACTTCAGCCCTCTATTTGATCAGAGCATCTTGACGTTAACATACATGGAGTCAGTTGGTCTCCAAGGAGTGCAGAATCAAAACATAATGAGTTTTAAAGCTCAAACCACAAATTCTGAATGATACTCCACCTGCATTTCATAACCAGGATTATGCTGGACCAGCCTATTTTGAAATATGACCACTTCTCATATGGCTGGGCTGTCCCAGTTCTGCCTCAGGCCTTGGATGTCTGCCTTTCGTGGGCTCTGGCTAGTTTGTTCCACCTTCATCATCAACTCACATAAAAGAATGGTCATTAGGTTTCTTGTGAGTTTTCCCTCTGTTTTGCAATGAGTATCACAGAGGTTTCTAACAGAGGTTTCTACCAGTATTGGTTTCTGCTTTGAGTTTGGGAAAAAATAATTGAGAATGGAACCTGCTTCTCAACTGGGGCTGATTTTATTCCAGTCTGTAGGACACCTCTTGTTTGAAGGAAACCTTTCCCATCTGGAAAAAGGATATACTTTGCAGCTCTCCAGAGCTGGGCACCATTTTACCAAGTTACATTATTTGATGGAAATGGTCTGTGAAATGCCCGCTAATTGCTACGAAATTTAAAAAGGAAAAGAACAGACCTGCTCCATAGGGTTTCCCTGAAGCACCGTTGCTCAGAACGGCACAGAACTGGGATCGTTTTCTAGCAGTGAAAGAAAGAAAAATATGTAAAGGTAATTATGACATTTTTCATTGTTTTCAATAAATCTAAGCCTCTAATTACCCAAACTATTTATGGGAGGGTTTAGATGAAGTGTGTTAGCTCTCTCTTTCCTCGGGGGTCGACAGTTATAGGGTTTGTTTCAGTAATCCCAGATTATTCTCTCATTTTACCTGTCCCCTTGCTCCATTAACCTGTTTGCATTCAGAGATCTATTTCAAGAAGTTTGCAGTATTTACACTGACATAATTGATCCAGAAATTACCTGAGCCTGTTTCAATCCGCCAGCCTGACAATAGGACAGAATACTGTGTTTTCAGGAGCAACTATTTACCATGCAGGATCCTTCTTAAATTATTGATTTATTTAACACACTCTCCTCGGATTCCCATTAATTTCAAGTGGCAGTCTGGTATCCAGTTGGGTTTTGTATCTGTTTAGTAACCAAACCAGTACCTCAATTGAGAGTCTAAACCAGATCCTGATAGTAGACACCCTTAAACCCCTTGAATGGACACAGGTCCATTTGTTTTCTAGACTGATCTTTCTGCCTAAAAGGAACTGAGTCTAAATCCAGAGTTTACAGATTATGGTTCCAGCTTTGGACTTTGGGTTCTTTAATGTGTCTCTCACTGCCACACCAGACTGCAAGTGCCTCACAAGCTGTGATGGGTGGTTTTGGGGGTAGTGGCGGGAGGTAGGCATCTCATCTATTCATCCATGTGAGACGACTCCTCTGCATAGGTATCTTTGGCATACAGGTCTCAGGGACTCCTCTGGTATCACATCAAAGGATCAGAGAAACTAGATCTGGGCTCCAGAAAGTGAGGGACTCTCTATGTTGATAGTCTCCTTGTTTTCAACAGGGTTCAATCCCCAAAGCATCCACACTTCATGCAGTTTACTTCACACCCAGGTTCCTCTTTAGCAAACAGCTGTGGCAGCGAAGCAGACTGACCAAGGGACAGCACACACCAGTGTCCAGGCTTTGCGTGCACAACAGGCAATGCACACCACCCAGCCTGGAGGCCATAGGGAGAAAATATGTAAGATATATGCATTATAAGCAAGGGCACTAAAAGGCTTAGGATGGCTACTGGGCTGTGCCTCTGGTTAAAATACAAACTCTGTGTCATGGATTAGACTCTAACCAGAACAAACCAGTAATCAGATTTTCAGAGATAGGGATCTATATTATATGGTGCTAAGCATTCTGGCCTCGATCAAGCAGATTATTTCTGAACAATTTTAAGTCAATTGGAACAGTTCCTGGATAGACCAAAACCTCATTTATGTGCATCTGAAAGATTATTCCAATTGCATCAGCTGGTTTAATAAAAACCATTGGTTTTACTTACCAACCCTGACTTGCTTATGTCCTTAGAGCATCATGGCTATATTGCTGCTACCACTGTAACACAGTAGGGTATGTATATCTGCAATCATACGGTGCTAATTAGGTGACTCATTGACCATTAATACCCATCATTTGGATGAATGCGCCTACATAATCTTGTGATTTAAACTGCTGAAGGGATAGGGCTGAGGCAACAGAGTAAAGAGTTTATTCCCGCCAGAAATACCATGGTCCTCCCTTGTTCCTTCTCTGAGACCCTAATGGACTCCTGGTCCCAGCAAACCTCCAGGAAGCCAAGAATTGTCTCATCTCCTGCTGGTCCTGGTCCATACAAAGGATGCTTGAATCCTACAGCAATCGATGATGCTGCTGGCTCAAGAGCAGGGCCCCATCGATATCCCTCCCACTCGGATGAAGAGGACTCTGCTTTTCATGCATTTTCAGTTTACCTAGGAAATTAGCCAAAACAAAATAAATTCTCCACTCCCCACATTCAAAAGTTATTAAAGCTGCAAAGTCAAACATCCAAAATTAGGAAAAAACGGTGTTACAGTTTGCAGGAGGATTTTCATCTGCTCTCTGTGTGCACATGCTGTATACACAAGGTCAAAGGAAGCTTTGTCTTATTGGTGCCCAAGATGGAATTGCTCTGGGGTTTCATCAGGGCTGAACATCAAAGCAAGAAGTTGTCCCTAAGATCTCTACTTCATTTACTGCAGTTGGGGAAGCTCTCTAATGAATGAGGCAGTGTTACAGAAAGGACAGCTTTGTGGATAAAAGCAGTTGGATATTGTCCCAGAGAACTGATTCTACCCCTGTCACTGCCAGTGATTCCCTTTGAGCAAAGCAATTTGCTTAAACCAAACTTTTTTTGAAGTGATCATCCATTATGTTGCTCCTTTTCAGGAACACGACACACAATCTGTGTGCTAATTTGCAGAACTGCCAAGCACTAATACAGATGAAATCAGCAGCGATTGCATGAACAAAATAGTTTGTTGTAGCCCAGAGATACGGGAGAGCTGTTATTTTAAGGACATAGTTTCATGTGTCCTCAAGAGAGAGGACAGAATCACAGAATCTTATGTCCAACAAGATCAAAATTTTAGAATGTACGTTTTCCTTTTCCAAAGAAGAAAAGCGATGGTGCTTATAATGAATATAAATTGTTGTTACATCGGTCTCCGCTGGAAGAAACAAGTGAGAAACTCAAACGTGGGCACATACCACACCAATTTCTGCTAAGTTCGGAAAATATTATTTAAAAAATACTTTTTAAAAGTTTGAAGAAATTGTTAAGAAGCTTCAAAGGCAAGGAGAAAAAAAAAAAAAAAATCAGCAAATCTCTTTTTTTTTTTTCAAATTGAAAAACATTTGGTTTTGTTCACCAAACTACGAGAAAAGTGCATGTTCCTGGCTGGGAGGATGTATCTCCCTTAGAAGGGGTATTTTTCATATCAGAAAACCCCAGACTTAGAGTTCCAACCTCCATGCTGCAAACCCATTATTGCATTTCTAAGATTTGGAGCAGCCTGAGCTGGTTGAAGAACTGGCAGCTGATTGTGCTTGGAACCAGGTAACCAAAGGACTTTCTGCACTAAATGAATTCATTTTTGTGTATCCTTTATTTTCCTTGCTGTTCTGATCCAGTTAAAGTTACTGCAGCCAAATTAAAAAGGCATAACTGGCTTATTGGGTTTGGCAAGAGTGATTGTTTAAAGTTTTAGAATCACATTTTAGTTAGTGTAACTTATTTTAAGTTTGCATTTCTGTTTTGTTCATGGTTTGAAGTCCTGGACAATTTTTCAAGGAACGCTTTTAAGTTATCACCGTTTTTATTCCTGCTCGTATTGATCAGCCTCGGGGGAAATAACAAGCCATTCTCTTCTGCAGGACTGTAAATGCAAAATAGCATTCTGTTGAAATACATAAACCTTTTGTGTCTCACCATGATCTGAGAATTATTAGCAAGGGCGTATCCTTTAATAACTTTGAAAAATGAACAAACTTATAACAGCTGGGAAAGGTTTTGACATACAGCTGTTATGGGAAATTTGCTGGAATTCATGATTCACATCTGAATTTAGAGACTGGATGAGATTAAACATTTTCTACAACTATATCTTCGTATTGAGATCTTTTGGATTCTGGCTTTTGAACAAATATTATACTGTCATATATAATCTAAATGCTTTTGTTGGCAAATGAAAGGAAATTGTGAAATTAGTTTTCATAACCTTTGTTTTAATCAGGTTTCCACTTTCTTACTATAAAAATAGGCAGTCCCTGAAGACTCTAAAATTGCTATTTGTTTCCTTCACCCGTTGACTGCAATCCCATCATATATGTTACTTCAAGTCATCTGGTAGAAACAAGAGTACCGCCAAATACGGGCTGACAGAATCAAACTACATTTACAGGTGAGGGTAAATCTGGTTGGAGCTGCATTCCCTTTGCATAAATCTGGAAGTCCCTTCCGATTTACAGCCAAATTCTGCACTAATTGTAAAATCCACACCACTTGCAGCAAAATTAATACCTTGAGGGTGCATACCCGAGGTCAGTGTGCAATCAAAGCCAGAACTGCAGCAGAGGCACGAACGAAGAGGTGGTAGAACAGCAAAGCTGAAAAGGGCATTGACACAAGGAATGACATTCTGCTCTCAGTTTGTTCACCTTCAGCCCTTGCCCATCCAGATCATCATCTTTCCTCCCCATTCTAACAGTCCTGGTGCTCAGGGATTGCCTGGTGGAGTCACAGGAGTGACAAACCAAAGAGCCATGGCAGCGATGGGAAGAGAAATGCAAAGAAAAGAGGAAAACACTTCAAAAGGGAAATGCAAATGATAAGCAAATAAATCAGGATGAAATGGACTGTCTTAGCGAAAAACTTGCTGACGTATCGGAGATTAGAGAAGTTGCTATGAACTACTTCGAGAAGCATTTTGCTGATGTTAGTTGGTGATTCTCCTCCTTCCCTCCTTATTTCAACAGGGAGAGTCAGGAATCACTGGAACTTGCATGTTTCCTCGATTTATGGCCCCAGAAGCAGTCAAATCCACAGTGCCTTCTACATTGGCTCAGAGCAATGATACAGAGCTCCCCGTGGCCCAGAGACGTACGCACGCTCTAACCTTGGCTGAACCCTTCTACCATTAGTCTTGATAATTGATGGAACCCAAAGAGAAATGACTGCAGTTTAATAACATTCGATGGTTTCTGGGTGACTAGTGGTGTGTGACTAAAGCAACATTTAGGTTAGGCATTACCCAATGCTTTTCACGGAGGCCACAAGGGTAAAGGAAAGCAGGAAATGTGGAGGAAAAAGGTCTCAAAAGTTGAAAATAGTTTTTTCTTAGTCCTATTCTGAGTTTCTTCCTTATGAACATGGTATTATCTGACCTACTGATGTGGCGGATGACAGGCTTTGGAGAGTGTTCCTCAGGTATGAAATCATTGATTAAAACTTGCATAAATAAGCAAAGCAATTTTACATCTGTTTCCCAGGTACAGCAGGACTTAAATCTTCTTGTCTCATTTTCTGCTGACATAAGAGCAAAAGGAGATCCAACAATAATTATGGAAAATCTTAAGGAAACAGATTTATTGAGATCTATTATGCTGGTGACCTGTTTGTAATATCTTGCAGAACCAGAGCTCAGTCATGTGAAATACCCAGCCACACACCCCAAAGCCTCAACTATACCTCAACAAAATGGATGATATTACTATTTAACTTTGCACTGCCGTTATTCGTCTCTGCCATATGTAGATATAAGTGCAACATTATGGATGAGCATACATTTCACTCAGATCATGCAGAGCTGATCAGATTTAGGCATCTGAACACTCTTCCTTTAGCCTACTAATATTACTAACATTGCATTGCTACCTTTCATCAGCATCAATGAGAATGTTGGGCTAGCTCTCCATTACAGAAGGATTTTCACTCCAGCCATAGTTGTAAGGTCCCTAGAGTAAATGCCACTCACACTGGCTAACTAAACTCTCTAACCAGTATATTACATATCAAGCGAAATCCACCATGTTTTTTCTGGAATAACCATAATGTAACAGTATAGAAACAAATAAACACACTTTGCACTGACAAATTCCCAAGAGGTGCTCCTACAGGGGGAAATTTCCATCCTACTGGTAATGATCTGTTTCCAAAAGGGAATATTCAAAGACATCACAACCTAGAACTTTGTTATACCAAAAATGCAGCTGAATATTCTACACCAAAACCAGATAGCCTGTATCTTTTCAGCTAAAGGAAAGTCACCAGTGACTGATAATTGTTAAGGACCATTAACATATAGATGATAAGTTCTGCTAACCAACAGCATAAAGTAGTCCTCCCTATATGACTTAGAGAAATCCACTGCAGAGGTTCAGTCATCTTCAGTCTCTTACAACTATATAATAAATATTTGGTCCAGAAAGTTGGTAGGGCAACCCATGTACTGGAATCTGTGAAATGCGCAGCTCACAACATCCAGAAGATACCAACATAAAACCTTTGGTAACAGAGATCAGCAATACTTAGCTCATAAGAACAGAGCAGAAGATACCACCAGCTTTCTAAGTCCCTGCAATACTGGAGAATGTTTTTCTCCTTTCAACCTGAAGAAATACGTCTTCATGGAAAGGAAAATACAGAATCATAAGACATGTCAGAAGGTCGCATGGTCAATATATTACCATGAGCTATGGTGAGGGGAGTGGTGGAGTAGTGTGGTACTCATGGCCAGATTTTCAGGACCTCAGCATGCAAAACGACGAGTTGCTTTAAAATTCAAACTGCTTCTTCTGCAGTCTTGCTGGGAGATGATTTCTCCTGAAAATCTGGCTGTAATAATGCACAAACAATGTTGTTCTAGTAAAACAGCCACTGTTGGCTGCGTGTTTAATTTATGTGCATTTAATCATCCATGATAATACAGTAAGTCTTGCTGAGTACAAGATGTGAGATCAGACTGCTGCCCATATGTAGAGAACAAATTCGTATTAACCACAGTAACACATATGCCTAACTTGGCCAAACCTTTTAGCCAAAATCTGGGACTTGCTAACATACCAATATGGAAGACATATGTTCTTCAGGATATAAATTATGATGCTTTTCATCATATTACTTGTGTAGTCCAGTTTATGGAGTAAAGCAGCTTAGCATAACTTGTTTGGATGGATGGAAAAAGCATGAATCATAAGCAAAATTCCCATAGCTCTTGTTTCATAGGTGCCTAGTTACTCTGGGCAATGTGGGTTAATAAAGCTAAACTAATAGTCAAGATGAGCAAGCCTTTCATACTGTGTCCCATCTGGAAACACAACTTGTCACAGACTTGCTGTCTTTATTACACTCAATTTAGCCAGAGAAATCAGAGCTTCTATAAAACAGCTGTTATAAAAACACTTGTATACATTTCGCTAGACAGTTATGAGCTTTCCTTAGATTATTTCAATGGTTGTGGCAAGCATTTCTCAGACAAAGCAATTAATTAAATTAATGGTTTAAAATACACAGGTGCGGTGTCTTCATTTAAAAAATTCCTTCTTTAAGCTATTTATATGCTGAATATTATAGTGCTGAGACAACAGGTTCCCTGGATACTGCCAGGAATGTTTGCTCATTTCCAGGAGATTTCTGACACTGCTTCCTTCAACCAGCACTGCCTCTCCAGCTTCAAACCCAAAAGACCATTCCTCACAAAGAGTTGTTCATTCTGAAGTACTTACACATATCATCTGCAGTTCCCATTACCTTAGTTGAGTAAGGCCATCCTATATGGATAAACCACATTCCATTTCACATTTATTATTTGAGAAAAACAAGCAGTGTAGAGCTTTAATTTGGTATTAACTTGAAGAAGAAAATGAAATTAACGCTGTGGGTACTGCTGACGTTGTGTTGTTTAGAAAAGTGGGAGATTACAGTTTATTCAGCCCAGCACTATCGACCTTACGCTCATCGTGCAAGATTCGCAGCATAAAATTTAAAGACCAGGTGGGTCATCCAGCACTACAGCCCCTATTCACCAGGAATGTATCTATCAAAGGCCCTTCTTGAAAAGCACAGAGAGATTAAAATGGAGGTTTTTCAGCATCCTTCACTGTAGATGCTCAGTAGATGCTTGGATTAAGACTGGATGGGCAATGAGACAGTATTGCACGTGCTCTCCCCACGGCAGATACCTTGGCAGGAGGGGGTCCAGGTAAACCACAGTCCCTATCCTGCAGCACCAACACAGCTGAAAACATGGGGCAGCTCAGGGCAGAGATCCAGGCACGCTGGCTGTTACAAGCCAGATTTAGGTCTGGACGCAATGTATTTATTTTACCATGGCATTAATAAGAACTATTAATCCAGAAACTTCCTCTAGCTCAGCCAATGGCTTTCCCTGTGGGGGAAAATGAGACCTGCTGGGAGTTGGAGCTGTGCTGTGGCTGAGTCAACAAATCTACATGGTGCAGGTTCATCACCCCTTATCTGCGCTACTTTGGGCAGCTCTGTGCAATTCCCAGCACTCATGTGCCCTGGAAAACTGACACATCTCCACATTTCTTGTTGGAGATTCAATGCATCAAAGCTTTTAAGCTCAAGAAGTTTCCCTGGTACAGCGGACACGAGTAGCCTTCCAGCCATTAAAACACCTGGTGCTCGCTTAGGTGTGCAGTCCACCTTTGGCTACTAAGTTGAGGTAGGAAACACCCTGAGCGCAAGAGGGTTAAAACTAATCTGACAAATGAGGGTAAGCATGGAAAAATATGAAGACAGCTATTTGGTAGCACATCTGAACCCTAGCACAGCAATACCATCTGCAATCACTTAGAGGTGCCCCAGTAAAGCACAGCCCGGAATGCCTGGCTAATAAAGTGTCAGCAGCAGGGGGATTACGAGGGAGATTTACAAGAGTGCATGAGTTTAGTTGCTGCTGGAGACATCTGATACACTCTGTGTTTGATTCCAGGCTTTGAGACAGCAATGAAATAAGCCTGTGGACTTGTGTCAAAAAGCATTTTGCAGTGAACACTTCTGTCCCACATACCTGCAGGAGTCCCGGCGATGCTGCGGCTCGGCACCTCGCTTGCTCGATGGATCTGAGCCACCGCGCTGCTCGCATCTTGGTTTTATAAACTGCAGCAGACAAAGTGCCTGGCTCCCCAGCTCCTAGGATGACAGTCCTAAGGGAAGACCCAGCGTTAACGCCCTGGTGTGACATGCAGCTTTCTCCTTTTCTCACTCCGTCCCCTTAAAGTTTGTGTGCAATAGAATTGAAACCATTATGTTTGGGCCAAAACTTGCAAGAGCTACAGTGAGGTAAGATCTGAGGGTTTTTCTCATTTCTAATTTTAAAATAATGGTCTTAAATAGACTTACAATTGCTATTTAAATCTAAATTAGATGAAGCATGAGTAAACATACTGCAGTGACATAACAACCCTGGAAAGCTCGATTAGAGGAACAATTTATAAATTATGAACTTCCCAGCTACATTTTCAAATGCATTCTCCTTTTATGAAATGGACTTTCCAGGAGGCAATTAGAATGATTTAGGCAAAAACAAAGAGCAAAATATTTTCCCTTCATTGTCTAAGGTAACATAAATAAGTACCAAGCTTATTACTCACTCCCTTAGTAAATGAAAAGAGAAAACATTTTGTGACTTGTTTCTGCATCTGACACATAGATGTAAAATGAGTGATAACCTCAGCCGCAGATATGTCACTTATGACAAAGCTGGCCTATGGCTCCAGTGGAATCACCTACATGATAAAGCGTTGTAGGTGCTGAAGTGTTTGCAGGATGAAGCTCCTCACCACCTATATATCAAGCTGCCTCTTGGCAGTTCATCAGCCTGACGGCCCAGCAGCCCAAGTGCCCTATTGAAGATGTGAGGGACTACGAAAGCAGAAAATGGGAACAAGTAATGCGCTTGCCCAACCTAAGAAAGTAATTGGAGATATTGTTCACTCCGGGTATTCATCAAGCCTGGAGGCTAAATTCTGTCCCCATGGGAGCTGGTGGCGAACCTCCATTGATTTCCGTAAGGTCAAGATTTCACTAGTGATTTATGGAATGAACTAACATGACATTTTAACAATCAGTTTTAGTAGTTGGAAGTGTTATTCACTGCAGAGGTAAAGCATTGTTTGATTTTATGTGACAGTGTACCTTTAAAAACAGGCAACCTGCAAAGCAACAATATAAAAAGCAGCACTTAAATTAGATTATGACGAGGAATGACACCAGGGAATGAAACCAAGGAAATGTTCCCTTTCATTCCTCTCATACTTTCAAAAGTCAACAGTTACGAAGACAGTGTTACTGTTAAATTCAAATCACCTTTCCTCGACTTTAGAGCTGTTTGTTTGCAGTTCCTTTCATTTCTGGCAAAACACAAGGGCTTGTTTTTCGGTATGAACAATGGATTTTTCTGAGCAAGCACAACAATCCACCAACACATGAGCTGTTCATGGGGTGTTACAGGACAAAGAAGAAAACCCAGGTTTTCTGTTCAAACACGTCTGGCTCAATATATACATTAATAATACTTATAATGATATCTTTGTAAACTCTGTTGTTAACTCTGCCATCCATAACCATTTCCATTTTCAGCTCCAAGTTAATATAACACCAGGAAAATTGTATAGTAAGTCTTGGGACAACTTAAAAATTTTTCAGGCCTTCATAAAGGAATCACTTTCTTCCTGTAAAAATCAGATCTCTGTGGTCTGAGATTTTCTGCTATCGTTAACCAAAAATGCTCTAAGCAGGGGTAGGAAGGCACGTTTACAAATAGACAATGACTGGTTTTATTATAGTAGCCTGTTTTGATTTCTGATTCTGCTCTGTTTCTGTGTGGTTTTTTTGCTTGGTTGGTTTCGAGGGTTTTGTTTATGGTTTGTTCGTTCTTTGTTTTGAGAGCATCTATTTATCATTAAAAATGTGACTGCAGGAACAGGACTGAAAGGTCCATTTGACTTCCCCAGGTGGAGATAAGGACCAGAACACATTTATCCCATAGCGGTAGATAAACTTGCCCATTCTCCAGGCTCTGGGTAGGTGCTGGTTTGATTTCGAAGCTTTTCGGCAGGCTCAGATGTGCTGAGTTCCGGCCGTGCTGCGCCCGCGGTCTCAGCCCCAGCTCTCCAAAGCAGCACTTGCCTGATTACAGCAGCGAGACAGAGCAACACAGACCCATCCAGCTTGCAAAAATGCTCTGCATTTGAGTTCAAAGCCCCATTTTTCTTTGCCTCCTGAAAATCACTGCTTTAAATCAGAGAACTTGGACTGATAGCAGAGGTGATGAATAAGGTTGTGCGCTGGCGTCTGTGGGTTTTGAAGGGACTGTCAGTGCAGCGTGTGATGCCTTCTTGGAGAGTTTTGTTTTGAGGATTTTAACTTGCAGCTCTGGGAAAAAGAAAAAAGTCACAATAATGGGGGACGATCATATTTTTTCACATTTCTTCACTGAATGTTCTGGTAAATTAACTTCTAAAGAAACATAATCAGGAAAGCCCTTCATTCTACCTTAATTTTTGAAAGAAGTCAGCAGCGTTCCCAGTTTTCGTTTTGCATGCCTGTTTTCCTAACCCCACTATTGTTCTTCTATGTGTTAAGCCATCCCCGATCATCTATGCTGCATTTCGCATCAACACAAGACAAAGCATCCAACCCTGGCAGAGGCTCAGGGCTTCCTCACTTTTAATAAACACTCCCCAGCCCAATTTAGCTGTTGGTTGCCATTAAAAGCAGCCGATGATTCAGGGGATGAAGCCCTGCAAGCATGTCCATCTTTTAAATTGTTCCTTTCTACCCAAACAGGAGCGATTCAAAGCAGTCACAGGTATGCCCGGATTCATTCAGACCAGTTCTTCCAGTCCTTTAGAATTGTCATTTTGTAATTGTCTTGGAAGATTTATCGGTTCTTTCAAAACAATGAGGAAAATAAAAGCTTCCTTCAGAATCAAATGAGTTTTAATAACCAGCTTTGCAGTAAAGCAAACTATAGTCTGATCCTGCCATCTTGACTCAAGTCCCAGATTTGCATTTAAAAAACCAACTCTGTTAGTGAGTAGGTGACCTCTCCATAGTTTAGATAGTTAGAGCTGATTGAAATTTCCCGCTTAAGATGCTTTTATTTCTACTTACACTGACCCTTTGTAAAACAGACAAAATATCCTCAGATTTTTTTGGGGATTATCAGTATCAGGAGAGAAAATAATCTTATTTATTTATTGACATTTTATTTACCTGGCCACTCTCTACCTCTCTGAAATTGGCCAAGTTTGGAACATTCACCAAACATGAAGCAGAAAAAGGGAAATTCTCTGAACAACACCATCCATTTTGTGATGTGGAATAACGAAAAAGGACAAAAGGAGATGCAGTAGTAAGTCCACAGCATTCCAAATATCAGAAAACTTTAACTATTAAAAACATAATTTTCTTCCCAAACTCTACAGAATACAAGTTTTAGGTTTTCAAACTTCCCATAAAATTTTCTGAGTGAGAGCTGCTGGGATTGCAATATTAATGCGATCGATTATATGTTCAGAAAGAGAGACCTGTGTTTGGATGCATAGTAAGGGTGGTAGTTTTATTCTGTTAAATAGAAGGGGGGGAAATAATGTTATCAGAGAGGTTGCTTGGCTTGGGGCTCAGCCCTGTTTGGGGTGCACAGCTTTTTATACCAGTCCCTGGAGTCAATGTGGTGGTTGGTAGAAGGGACCCAGGAGAGGGGTGAAGGCACTCAGCTGGTGGCATTTGGAGCCACACACCAAACAGCCAAGAAATGCAACCCCAGCTCCCCCCATCCAACTCTAGCACTCAATCCTCACTCAAAACCCTGTCGCTTGTGCCCTTTTTTGCCCTTTTCCTTGCACCTTTAGTCAGGCTCATCCCCCAGCTACAATGTCCTCTCTGCTGTATTACTGGAAGGAAACATTTGCACCTTCTTCAAGGCCCTTTAGAAGTTAGACCCTTTAGAGGGTTTTTTTCCCCCACCCCTTTCGTTTTACTTATCATCAGGACTAAAAGCAAATCCAGCAGCATCTCAGCACTGCTCAACAGACATTCACCAAGCGAGACATTTCCTACCCTGGCTGGCAGACCAACTTCACCAATAACACCGACCCAGCTCAAGCTCAAGACCTTCACCTCTGACACAGCTGAGCAGCCGGGAAGCCCCTGCTCACCAGCTCCCAGAGACTCTCTGACCACCCCAAGGCATTTAGGGAGCACCTATAAACTAATCCTGATTTGTTTGTAAAGTTTCATTCGCGTAGTTCCCCTCTGAACTAGGAAAGACCAAACGCAAACCCAGTTTGACGCCAGAACAAAGCCATTCAGATGAGCCCAGATTCCCAGCAGCCCGAAGCATCAGCACTGTCAGGAGATGACACAGCAGAACGCTGCAGCTTTCACTATCTGATCTGACAGTTTCTTAATCAGCAGAGACAGCACTCACTGTCAGAAAAATGTCGTATGAATCAGCTTTCATCTGCGGGAAACAGGTTCTGCTTTTGCAAAACTAATGGGTGTCCAGTTGTTTTCCGTATTCATCACACCGTACAGCACCGTCTCGCTGTTCCCAGGCTCTCCCGGCCCTTGTGGCTGTGGGGGCTCAGCACACAAATGCAAATGGTGAGGAAAATAAAAACTAGCCAGGGCAAAATTAGTCTTGTAAGTAGAAGCTGGGTATCCAAGCACAGTGGGAAGGTTGTGATTATGAGCACTCAAATAGGCTTTTTTTAGTAGTTTAGTGATAGATGTGAAAAATACAACCTCTCATTTAAAAGGAGGGAGTTTTCCAAGTGACAGATTTGGTATTAAAAGAGTAATAGAGGTCAATAATTTCCATAATAAACATCCTCAATTTAGAATTAGCAGTAGAAACTGTCAGCTTAGTTAACATAAAATTAAGACATGGTTTCTCAATTGCTCACGAGCTTTGTGTTTTGCTGAAGTAGATCACGAACCACACTTGTCTCTAATAAAGTACATGTATTTGCATATTACGACCGCAAGAGAGAGCTTTAGTGTTGGATGTCGCACACTTCTGTGGCAGAGGATTCAGGTAGTTCAGTAGCCCAGTATTTTTAACTGGCACTTTCAAAGCATGATAGGGATACCAAAGTAAAACATCTAATACATGCAGCAAAACAATTTTCCACAATACAGCCAACCTGAAGCACAAATGTGTGAGAGACAAGTTTTCAAAACTGTCCAACATTTAGAAACCATCACTTTTTGCCAAGCAGAACAAGTTTCCCTGAAAACTTGATCCTAAAAATGTACAAACAGACTCAAGAAGATGAGAATTAGCGGGATGTTTCCAAAAGAAAGATGTGACATCCGTTTTAGCTCTGATTGGGCTGGGTGGTATCATCTCTTGTAATATATAAACTCGTATATAAAATTTGTATATAGCCATATATGTGTGCACATACATATAAGTATATCCAAACTTTTCCCTACACCACCCTTCTCTGCTTAAACAGCCTCCCAGTTCTGGCCTGCTAAGCAGCTAGTCTCATTCCATTCAAATCCTTACCTAAGACTAATTTCTCCCATGATATCCATAAGGACTTTAATAATAATGATTATACTGCAGTCCAACCATCTCAAGCTCTCCACCCATCTCCTCCCTATTTTGTATTACCTTCCACTCATTTTCTCCCAGATAAAACAAACTCTTGAGGGCAGAGACCTGCTGGCTCTTCTAGTCTTCTTCTGGGTGTTGTAAAAGTAATAAGGCAATATCACACATAAAGCACAATATTCAAATGATACTGAGTCAGATGTAAATGAGGAAAAGCAGGTCATTCAGAGTTACCTCACCATGAAATGTCTAGATGCATTGCATTCCTGCAGCTTCCCGGATATGGTATGTAATGAAAATGGTGAATAACCATGTGTGTGTATTATACCTTTCATCCCAGAGTACTCAATTACTTTACTAATTGACTGTGCAAAGTGCCTACATGAGAACCTCTTTGCTCATCAGAGAAATGCAGCCAGAGCACTGACAGGAGCACAGGGCCAGCACGGTTCCCTGGAAGCCTTGGGACAAAACTGTGGGCTCTGGGGAAGGCAGAGCAGAGGGAGAAAATGAGATTTAGAGATGACGTTTAGCTTGATGTTTCTCTACTTTTGCCCAGTTTCAGCAGAACAACTGTTTGGTTGTGCGAGAGACGCACATTTGCACGCAGTCAGCATTAAACAGACCACATCTGCAGGAACTGATGTGATACTGGGAATCAGTCCTTCCCTTTGCACTGCAATAAGGGGGCTGAGCCTGATTCTGGAACACGCTGAGCACTTAAAATTCACCTGGATTCAACAGAATCAGCCCTAACAGTGGCTCTTGAATTACCACACTACAGCAAATGCTAAACCATAGGCACTGGATGTTCCCAAGTTACTCCTTTTTTTTTTTAAATCATTAGCTATTTTTAACTAACACCTCCAAAAGCCTCCTTAAACTTGCAGTGGCCGATTATGTATCTGGAAACATGGGAGCAACAAATCCTTGCCCTAGATAGAACAATTTTTCAGTCCCAAAGCACTTCATGATGCACTTGATTTTGCTTTCTGTCTTACAAACAGGGAAACTGAGGCATAGAAAGTGAAACAACCCATACAAAGCCAATCATCTGCTGAAAGCACAGCAACCATCCAGGGTGAACACCAGCTTTTCGAAAGACTTGCTTCTTCCAAACACGTGGAGTCCCAGCGGCTGCTTCAGCAAGTGCCTCCATCTGTTGCTCAAGTCCTACTTACAGCAGCAGGACTTTGAATAGTTAAAAGGAATCTGTGCTCACAGGTCTTGTTGTAAGCATGCAGCCAGATATATTCTCCCATTTTGTAACGTGCATATGCATCTTCTAACAGGCATTGTCTATCTCTTCATCTGTACCACACTCATCAGATTACTCTATCTGAAACTTCTTTTTCCCCCCAAGAGATCATAAAAGTTTCAGCATTTACTCAAAATGTTTTGTCGTGTTTTCAATTTGACAGACCGTGCAATGGCTCCAAAGATAACACAGCAGCTGCCAGTGCTTCTCATGTGTCGAGCTGAATTGTAGATGCCTGTCTACAATGACATGTTTCCCCAGTAGTTTTAGATACTCTGAAACAGAATTTTCCAGTCTTCTCAAATATGTAAGATACAGGATGGCCAGCAGCTATTCAGGTTGCACAATAGTGGCATTTTTGAAAGCTGAGAAGAAGCAAAACAGTCCTTGTGGTGCACAACCTCCAGCAGAGCCCTTTGGTGTCCTTACCTCTGTACTCTGCTCAAAGCCCCAGATTAGCTGTTCATTGCGCCTACTCACTGTTTTGCCTCCTTTCTCACTCTCAAAGGCTACAGTTTTGCTCGCTCCTATGGCCAGCGGTGTTAAGGCTTTGCCTGGAGACTTATGGCCTCAAGTTGGTTTCTTTCTGAAAGTACCTACAAGTGGGATGCTGAGAGAATGAGACATCAAGAGGCAGAACTGCCTGGGACGTTCTCTTGTGCTTCCCATCCCAATATAACTGCCCAGTAATTTCTCCAGCTCCTGGAAGTCCTTCTGCCATCACTTGGCGAAAGGGACTGTTTTCATTTAAACATCTCTGGTGCAGGCAGTTCAGCGTGGAGGCAGAGGGCAGGGTGCAACAGTAATTTACACACCATAAACTTTTGTAGGTTTTATTCACCTCATTGGTCAGGTATTAAACAGCATCGCGTGGCAACCGTGTAAGCTGGGAGCAATGGTGCCGGCTGTTGACTCCGTGCGTGCTCTGCCACATCAGTTTACACCTCCCTTCCCCATCTGCCCTGGCAGAGCAGGGGGGAGAGATGCTGAACTGAAAAGAAGCTTGTGATGGAAAAGAGGTGGGAACAGCCCATCTACCACATAATCAGTCTTATATATTTATTACTGTAATACATAAAACCCTGCCGGGAGCTCTATGTCTATAGCTATCTATGTACAAAGATACAGTCCTCGCCAAAACCCAAAACTACTCAGAATCTGCCAGGAGCTGATGAAGGTAAAGCAAGAGCCCATTAAGAAACATAAGACAGTGACTTGTATGAAAAAAAAAATTCAGCATAGGTCTTTCCTGATGAGTGCAAACCCGTGTGGAAACAGCACTATTTTGTCCTCTGAGGTCTGTAGAATGCATTTGAAACATGAGTCTAGAGAGGTGAAGAAAATGTGATTCAGGTTATTTATCCAAATCCCACAGGGTACATGGTGACTCACTTTTAGGGAATCCATGTATTGATTCTTTTGTGCCATGGGTGACACACAGGGTTAAATAACAAGGCTAGAAAACCAGAAGCAGAAGGAAAACAGGCTTTGTTAACTGGCATCATCAGAGGAGCAAACCTGCAGAGGAGATGCAGAGCTTTACTATCTGAAAAAAACGATGCAAAATTTTCTGTTGGAAATGAGGACATGGAGGTTCCTGCTCCAGTTCTGGTGGGGTCATTCCCCTCCAGTTTCCCTTCAGTTTCCATGAAGGCCCCAAGAAACACTGTCCTGATTCAGCTGGTTAGGATTGTCTATGTGAGTTTTGGATTATCTTTTCAGAACTTGTTTATAGCTAGAAGCACAGGTAATAATCCATTGGCATAGGCTCTATGCTTTTTTTGCCCATCATATCCTAGCTAGCAGCAGAGGTTCTAGGTTCTTTTGTGAACCCTGAAGATGTTCTTGCCTAGCAGAAGTTGCACTGGATATTTTATTTTAGGCAAAGAAAGGGAAAATGTTCAAGTATTATTAACAGCTCAGCCTTTTCTGGACCAGAAAACAACCCTGACATAGAACAGCTGCATCTGAAAACTAAGTGTTTTTAATGCTTCTGCATTGCCTCACCTGAATAATGGTATTCAGGGCTCTGTTTCAAGACTTAATTTGTTATAGGAAGTTAAAAAAAGACACACAGGCAAACAAACTTATGGAAAATTTTGCCTACAATAAGTGTCAAGCAGAAGGAATGTTATTGATTGCAATAGATTTACACCCACAATGAATTTGGCCGGCTGGTCAAAAGTCTAGTGGGTGTGTAAATGGGGAGGTAAAGTGGGAAATGACGTACACAGTGGTTTATCTGGAGAGCGGAGCCACAAAATGTTGTAGTTACACTTAAGTTTTATTAAAAATGCCATTCTAACGAGCCCTAGTGGCCCCGGCACATGGAAAGTGGCTTGCTGTGTTTTGAATGGCACTGAGTAACACCCCAGGGCCTTAAATCAGTTCAAGATGTGTTGGTGGCGTCTGATGTTAAGCATAGAAGGGAAATTCAAAGCAATATAGATTTAACCTAGGGACCCTTCTTTTGCCTGATGCTTATCAATAATGCAAGCACAAGTAAAGAGCCAGAAGAAATTTGGTACTGAGCAGAGTGTTATATGAATGTGTGATTTTATTAGTAATATTTTTACTGTGAGGTTTGGATAACCAATCCAAGCACCAAGACATTGAAACACAGACAACACAGAGATAAAGTCAGATATTCCATCCAATCTATTTCTGCAGACACCACTTGATGTACTGTGCCCAGGGAAAATTAACTGGGGGGAAAAATAAAACAAACCTTTTTTTACAAGGCAAATGGAGAAAGAAGCAGCAGCCAGGGAGTGACTGGGCAAATAAGGCTTGCTACACATCTCAAGTCAGAGAAGTGGTTGAAAGATCTGCTACACTGCAACAGATGACCACAGAGGACACCAAAGAGAAGGAAAACAATGAAAATGTGGAAATACCGCTAATCCCAAGTATTAGGAACTCATATATTTCTTTGCATTTATATGCAATACCTTGCTAAGAAATCGGAGCACCCACGTCACAAAAAAATGGGTAAGATGAGCCCTATGTCTTTAATCCAGGGCTGAGCTTCCAAAGCTTCTCATAGCTGGGACACTTCTACAAGAATGTCTTAATAGCTCACCTGTTTTGATGGGACAGTGAAAATTACGTTTTCAGAGTTATTACTAATACCAAGAAAGATTTGCCAGATATTTGGACTTCACATAAGCTGCGCATATTTACCACCTGCCAGAGTCAAACCTTTGGGGTGAAAACCAGAAGACTGAGCTTCGCCTCTGACACTGTATGGATGGTAGAGCACAGGCAGGATGAGCCTCGATGGCTTAATTTGTCAGTGACCATAATGGCAGCAGGAATTTGAAATCTGCTAAAACCCTGTATGTCCTTTACTCCGTATCTATGTGGTCTGGAGCCAGACAACCACTGAGTCATGAATAGCAATCACTAATTTATGAGATGCAATTAAAAAGGAACCCCAACAACCACCTAATGAAATGCCAAGGACTTGGCACAAATACCTCTGGTGATACAGCAAAGAAGGAGTCTTAAACTTTTACCTTAAGCATTGCTTGCTTCCTTCCCACACTGACAGCTTTAGCAACAACGTGACTTGAAGTGTCTAATTATAGGATAATTATTATTGTTGCATTTGTAAAGGTCAGTCCATAGAAGCTAGGACCCTAAGGGAATGGAGACAAGAAAGGTGAAGAAGGAAATGGGAGGAGCAAGGTTCATGGACTTCTTAACCAAGTAGAAACAGAGAAGGAGACTTGGCCTTTCTCTATAACTGGACCACAATTTATAGCCATGTAACATTAATGGTTTGTGCTCATGACTAAAGACCAATCGTCTCCTGTTGTAAACGCGAATTAAGATCCAGGCCACGTCTCTTGTCTCTCTCCATACTTATGATGCCAAAGAATGAAGCCACCACGGTGATATGACTAATTACAACCCAAATAGCTCATTGCATCTGAAAATGTCTACTCTCCTGCTCCCAGGCTGCCTCAACGCAAAGGAGGCAGTTTCTGGGCTGAAGCTTGAGTTTTGCTCCTAAGATTAAAGAAAAGTAAGAGCTGGCAGAGGAAGAAAAGACAACTCCAAAGATAGCTGGCATAAGAGCACAGGGAAGGTGGACTCAGAAACCAAATAGCATAATATTACTCCTATATTCAGTAACTACCATCTAAGAAAGCAGAGGAGATTGAATTTATCAATCTGAACTATCTCCTTTCAAATCCACAAGAAAGAAATCAGGCGTGCTACAGACACGCTGACAATCCTGGTGTTTTTCTCCCCCTCTGAGCATCCTGGCCATTTTTCTGACATACAAATGTGGGAGCCACAAGCAGAGGATCACCAGTGCTTTTCAGAACATTTTCATTTGAGACCATGAAGGGGAAGCTAACATTTTTCACCCAAGTACCAAGTGCATTCTGTAAGCTGTAGTATATTCTTAAATGCTATTTCATCAGAGGGAAGTCTTCGGTGATCCTAACCAGTGCGTAAGCAAATAAATAAATACATCTGTGCAGAGATGCTGGTCTGCATCCACCTCTAAAACCTCAGATTTTCATAGGAGAAAACACAAAGCAAAACTGCAACTAGCAGAAAGGAATACTCGGTTCAGGTAATCATCAGGACAGAAGGAAGAGACGCTCGTTGTTTGGACTCCTATGCCCTGTAAGAATAAATTGCCTGATCCTGGGAAAAGAAAAATAATTTATTTGGTGGCTATAACAAAGTCATAAATTGGCAGCAATAGTGTTGTCAAGTCTTGAACTTGTCCTGTGCAAAAGGAATTGGCACGCCTAATTTATTTTTTGTAAGACTTCAAAGAAAATAGGTCAAAATTCCTCACTGCAATTAGTTGCACTTTATATACGCATCTTTGACCTGTTAAAATATAATTATACTTTTCTAAATTACCCTCATTTTATTGAAACTGGCAAGGTATGAAAGTATGGATAGATCTGAACCTGACTGAGGTTCTCCAAGGAATTGTCTTGTTATACACTTGTGAGGTGACAACCAGGGGATAAGCCTATTGCCCATGAGCCAATGCAACTCCTTTATTCCTGCAGTATTCATGTAGTATTTCCATCACTTCCACTCTAGAAGGATGAAAAAACTTCCTAAAAAAGTCTATTGATTTTAAATTTGTCAAAAATAATTTGAACATTATTTTAGCTTGAATCCATCTGCATGATTTTAGCACTCTGTAGGGTCTACATCCTAAATACAGAGTAAATTCAGGGCACGGTCACAGAATACTCATCTGAGTAGTTGATTTCAGAACACTGTGGGAATTGGTATTAACAAGAATTATCAGACCAGACATAAATCCTAGCTCAGTTTTTGTCCTCTTCCAACATCCTAAACTTTATTCCTAATTCTGACTGCATGTCTAAGGACATTCTTAACCTTCAGAATTGCACTGTATTACACAGGCAAAAAGAGGAAATCATCACCATAAACTGAAGAGAAAGGAAAGCTTTCAAGGCAAAACTAAAAGGGACAGAACGGCTCAGTGGGTAGAGGAACAGAAGACTTCTAGATAAAGTGGTCAAGTCAAGGAGAGAAAAATAACTTACTTTCCACTCTCATGATTAATGGGAAAAGTACATAAATGAGACCTAGAATGGAGAAATAAATTGATTATATTCATACAAAGAGGATAAACCATGGGATTTAGAACTCTAGGTGAGGTAAGATATCCTCATTTTTAAATATCAGAAGTTATTTATCAAAATATGATAACCAGACAAGGTTCTCAAGGACATGGTTCAGTGCTAGAGTCAAGTTATGGTTGGACTCGATGATCCTGAGGGTCTCTGCCAACTGAAATGATTCTATGATCCTATATTTGTGGTTGGAAAAGTTTTTTACAAGTAAAAGATATTTACAGATGTGATCTTACAGATAAAACTGTAGGGGAGGGAGATCATAACCTATGTTTGGCATTTCTGAGTCCACTTCAGTGTTCTCTCTGGGTATCCCTGTATGTGTGTCTAAGGAGAGAAAGGGAAAGAGCAAATGATCCAGGTAAACAAGCACATTGCACAACACCGCATCTGGAAAATGTGTCAGCCTTTAACTTGTTTAACTGGCCCTCCTACGGCAGTAACACATCATTACTGCTTTCCGGTGTTTATTAATGTCATTTTAATGGTTTATTTGTAGCAAGGTTCAAATTCCATGCAAATAGATACTGAAAAAAGATCAGGGGTTTCATAGCTTTCATTATCACATATTGTAACAGGGAGATTGCTTTGGATATGGATGGAGCAGAGGAAGGGGCTAATGGAGCGGTGTTTTGATTTGTGGTCACACACAGGATCCCTACCTCATCAAATTCCACAAAATCCCATAACTACCAAAACAAACATTCCAGTCAAACCTGCCCTTGCAGACCAAAGATGCCCAGTTCTGCTGCACTAAGGATTTTTCTTGGTGCCAAACACACTTGGAAGAAAATTGGTGGAGATTCATTCCTAAGTGTGGTCAGATGTCCAGGACTTCTCAGAACTAGTAGTCATCAGTCCTTTAATAACAACATGCAAGTCAAGACTGTCATTCCCAAGCCACTCCTGGCCTGCTGGCACAGAGGGGCTGCGATGTGCAGTGATGGGATTCTTCTGTTTCCTTGGAGGGAAAGGGTGCACAAGACTCAGGCCCAAATGACCAAGCACTCACAAAAAGGAAAACTAGATGGTTACTCATGAAACAGAGAGCAATCATTCACTGCATGGTAAGGAAACTGATTTCCTGAGTTCAACATTAACATCCAAGCCCAGTGAAGAGCCAAAAGGGAGCTCTCCAGCATTAATTATGCAGTCTAAATTATGAATATATGCGTGTCATCTGCTGCATGTAAAGCAGTATAAAAAGCTCCCTCTAAGAATGCTCTTTTCTCTACAGGAACACAAAAATGAAGAGTTTAAAAAGTGCTAGATTTGATTTAATTTGAACCAAAGTATTCAGTGAGTTCTCCAAATGTGTAGGAGAGTATACTGAGACTTTTTCGCCCCCCAAATGACTCCCAACATAAATTCAGCGGTAAGTTCTCAGTCCATAGGCTGCCCATGGTCTGGTTTCATAAGTAAAATCCAAGCCTCAAAGTAGGTATAGGTTATGAGAAGATTAAACAAGTGACCCTTGTTACTGGTATGAATATTCATCATTACATCCCAAAGGTGCAGTCTTGTTGCAAAACTTGTTTCTCCTTTTATGCTCTCACTGCAGCCAAAGGAGAGACAATCCATTTATAGAGTCTTCTTTACATCTGTAGCACTGGCTCTTGGCAGTCAGTCTTAGTTGGGACAAGCAGGGGGAACCAGTTGGGAAAAATCTGCTGGTAAGGACAGCACTAAGACTATAAATTGATTCCTAGGGATCCATCTTCCTTCTACTTCCATAGCTCAGTGCAGTCAGAAGACTGAAACTACGTAGGTGTTTCTGTGGGATGGAGGTTTTTGATGTAGCATAGAGCACAGTTTGAAAACTCAACAAAAGTTTGCTACACCCTAAAAACTTTGATAGCAGGGAATTTCGGTTTAGCAATTCAAGCTATCTATTTCAGGACATCTTCTAAAAGAAGTTTGCTTCAGGTTTAAAAGCTCATTTCAGTCTCAGGACCTCAGTAGTAGCAAAGGAGGTAATTCTAGGCTAAACCCTAACATTGATAGAGATCTGTCAAAATGACTATGAGAGATATATCCTTAGATGGACAGCTACCAAGTTTGGAAAGTGAAACCATTATGTTTTGTTATGACATTTTCAGTGAAAATATCAAGTTTCCCTTTTTGGGTTACCCGAGATGTCTTTGAACCTGCAGGTCCTCTCATACCGCTGCCACTCCATCTCTGGCAGGGAGAGGATGCACTTCGACCTCCTGATAGCTGAATATATGGCTGGGTGTCAGGCTTCTCCTATTGCTTCTCATTATAAATCACGTATTTGTTTCTACCATATTCCCTGTACCTCTTCCCAGTTACCCACCTGATCACTGAACAGAACACTTGGGTGTAGCAAGCAAAAAGGATCTGAATGTAGATAATGGAAACAGACTGAGGATTTTCAGTCATGCCTCTCAGGTGTGTGATGCTCACCTGGTCTGGCTAGAAGTCGCATTATTCCAAAGGCAGATGTGTAAATGCCTCTTTGCTGACAGACAAGCACAGCGGGTTCACAGAAGCTGTGCTAGCAGGGGTGAGGCAGGGAAAGAAAACAAGGATGCTGGAAGGCACAGCCCTGGCTGCGAAGGCAAGACAACCTAGGCTTGTCTCTTTTCCTCTTAGGATAAAATAGTGCTAGACATCCTCCCAGATTATGCTTCACTCCATCAGCAGCCCTGCTGACTTCACTGTGACTATTCAGTCCGGTTAAAAGAATTACAGTCTGGCCCTAATTTCTCTACTTCTTAATTTAGGTACGGTAAAGAGACTTAGTCAAAATATCTAAAAGCCCGAGACAGTTGCTACCAATTGCAACATAAAAACTTCATAAAAGTAGATCAAATCTGGCCCTGTTAGCCCTTGCCAGCCAATGTTTTGGCTCTGAGTATTTTTAAAGTTCTTTTCTTGTCACTCTAAATCAGATGATTCACGCTGGTAACATGTTGTATTGCTTATCCAGTAATGCAACCTAATAAAACCCTGCTTAAAACCATTTTCCTTAAAGAACCAGAAGAATTTGTTCCTTGCAGAATCAAACCTGTGTTCTTAATAAAGGCAGATTGAATAAAACAAGCCCTGTGAAGTAAAGGGACTAATTTAACAGCTCACTGATGAAAATCTGTGGCTAGCTTCCCCCTCCCTCACCCCTTGCATGAGAACAGATGGTTTAACACAACTTTTGAATGCAAAGTTAATTAAAAAAAAAAAAATCCATTTCTCTTACAATCCTTGGTCTAAGACTTTAAAAGTTCCCTGCTAAATCGGAATGCCAATGCTCTTATTTTGAGCTTTGTAATAAGGAAACAGACTCATTAATGTTCTGCAATTATTGAAGTGGAGTGATGGTCATGGATTAGCCCTTGAATTGAGGACGGCATGCTCCCTTGGCAGCTACACATCAGAACGGAATTTGAAAGCCTCTGGGTTTTTTTCTCCATTCTCTCCACTGCTCTTAGGCTGCTGCTGAAGCAGGTACAGTCACCTTGATAGAATTGCCCCCAGCAGAAAGGAGAAGGCATTCAAAATACAAGATCACTTCTCATAACAAGAACAAAATCAACTTACCTGTTGGGATTTGACTTCAATGAACTCTGCAAAAAAACCTTGAATTATTCCAGCTTGGGCTGGGATGTATCTATTTCTGGGATGGAAGGTAATAGTCTGTTAATGACAGCAATCTTGTATAAGAATCAGCATAGAACATGAGAAAACTAATTTAAATTTGTTCTTAGTATTGCTGTAAGTTCCTGCCCCAAAGACCTTCTGGTCTGAAAAGTCACCTTAAATAACTGTGAGGAGTTTGGATAAGTGAAAAGAAATTACCTGAATTAGAATCATCTTGGCTTAATGCATTGAATACTTTCAGATGTCAAACATCAGAAGCAACCAAGTGCACCTGAAGAAGAGTGTTGTTTTATCTCTCATTTACAACCAAAGCATCTCCCAGCCTTGATCCTGGGGACTGACTCCAGATGAAAAGCCACCCTCGAAGACTCAAAAATATTTTCTTCTGTCATTTTCATCACCCAGCCTTCTATTCCAAAACTGATTCAGCCCAAACATCCTTGACACCAGCTCTTAAGAAAGGAGAAATTTCCAAGCCCACAAGAATGCCTTCTGGTTATAACAAGAATCCAAATCCATGGTGAATTTTAATAGGGTCAGGTAATTCCGACCTTGTGAGGATTCTAATCATAACAGGAGAAAAGCTGCTAGTTAGTGAAGTCACTCTTCAGTCCTTGTTGAAGCATAACTTGCGGGGAGAACTAATTAGCTACCAAGAGGCAGAGTCCTCCTGGTTACCTTATGCATTTTTGATCATATCTTTTACGACAGACACTGAGCATTTGTTTCACAAAATATATATACAAAACACAAATGTTCAGTCACCAGTGTGTAGACCATGAATAGAATGGAGAACTCTGGAGGTGGGGTTGTTGTTGGGTTGTTCCTTTTTTTTTTAAGTTGGTCTTTGGTTTTTGCACCACTACTTGATCATGGATTGCAAAACCCCAGGAGCAATTAATTGCAGACAAAAACTCTTACCCTACTACAGTCCAACTCCTTAACAGCATCCTTGTATCAAAAAGATATCTAAACATTATCGCACACACCTGTGATTAATAGTGCCCACAATCAATTACAGATGCAAACATGCAGGAACACATTGGCCCATATGTGGATGGGTTGAAGGTACTGACCAAGTGTTCAGTCTATTTATAACCTAGTGCTGACATTTTATGGAGCCGAAGTTTTTACTGTTTATCCTGAACTGAGTGGACTAGTGAACAGCTTTAAAGAGAATAAACATGGTGTACAGATGATGGCATAAACAGTGTTAATAACATCATATACCTCCAGCTCAGGTAGGGCTGATACTCTACCTGATGCTTTAGTTGGCATGAGGGCTCATGGTAATCATGGTTTATTGGAACCAAAGGAAGTCTTTTGACTTCCATCCTAGTCTTTTCCTTCTTCATTCCTCCTCAAGCAACTTTTTTCTCCATACAATAATAGTTGGTAAGACTTCTGATAGATTATGGTGAAGAACAAAGTGCTTACACAAAAACCCAATGGGCATACAAAAGATGCAGTAATTAGAGATAAGTTGGTAGCTGGAAAACAAAATGAACAAAGCAGTGTAAATCTCGATAATACAAGCAAGTGGTAAGTGGGAGTCGTATTTTCCTTCTCTTCATTCTTTCTCACCTCTACCCTCCTAGTGATGTACCTTCCATGTTGTTGAGACCAAAACTCAGTGATTTTCCACCAAAACCACAGAACCGTCAACCAGACCTGGCAGATCACAGTGAACCTATCAACCTACACAGACTTAAGCTTACACCAAAACCCCCAACACTAGTTGAGTTTCATGTGATTAAATGCTTAGGCAAAGAAATTCCTCACAGCTCCGTTTACTTTGAAATATCCCCTCTCCTCAGCTCCCTGGCCAAACTGTTGGTCAAATCATGGGGCAACAAGGTCCTACTGAGAACAAGCCTTTGGTATCCCTCTCTTTCTTCCTCCAGCCGTCTTAATTTCTCAAGATCTGGTCCTACACCATACAGTTGTTATCCTAAACTGCTTCATCATTTTAACAACCGCAGATAAATGAAAGGGATTTTCTTTGCCGCTAACATTGTGGGTTCATAAGTGCCTCTCTAATTCTGAACATCATTAATTCCATTTTCTAAAGGGGAAATTATTCCTGTAAATGTTAATAGTGAGCTCTGCTTCATCCGTACTGGTCTCTGCTGCTATCTCAGGCAGAGCTGTACTTGTAGGGAATTGTGGTCAGCTTAAATGCAACCCAAAAGTGATGTAGTATGTTTTCTCCACCTCTACACCTCCTTAAACACCAAAACTCAGGCAGAAGAAAACATGTGCAGACACAACGTCTTCACACAGAAAAATTCTTAGTCAGAAAGTTATACAGAATTGGTGGCCACAGAGCTTCTCTAGGTTGTTCTCCAGGAAGCAACATTAGTGACTGAACAGTATAAATCAAGGGCTTTCTTCTCAGCAAGTTTCCTTTTCGCTGATTCATATTATTAAGGAAATGGGTGAATCAGCTATGATAAAGTAGGGGCTCATTGTGGACCTTCATCTTTTATTAGACACCTCCTCACAGAGCCTGATTAAAGCCGTGAAACTGAGCGGTTCAGCTGACCTTGTACCCTTCCCCCCAGCCAAGGGTTGTTCTGAGCCGGGGTTCTTGTTTTGGCCTATGATAGAAGTTACACATAACACAGGGCAGCTGTGAAATACAGATCTCAAGCCAAAGTCTGATTTATGAAAACCTAATTCAGAGCAGTCCGTATGTAATGTTTGGGCTGGAGCCACCTTTACCCAGAATTGGCACCAAGCACCTCTTAAAGGTTCCATAAGAATTTGGTTGCTTTTTTTTTGCTTGTTTTGGTTTTCTTTTGCTGACTGCCCATATTTATTCTGTTTCTGCATATTCTCATTTGAGTAGCAAGTAGAAATTAAAGTGTTGAAATCTCTTCAGAAAGGCTCTGTTTTGCTTTGGTTGTTAAGGTACTTAAAGTTCAACAAGAAGCAAATATATTGAAAAGTTTACAAAGAAAATTATAAGAAAAGACAAAACCCCACTTCTCCCTCAGAGATATCCTCACTGTGAGTATGGCTTAACTCCTAACAACATGAAAAATGTGGAGCTTCCTAAATGTTAAATGATCTATAAAATGCCCAGGTTTGATTGAAGCTCTGAATCAAATGCCCAGCATACGTGTTCAGGCACAGAATAAACCCGCAGTTATCATAGTCAAATCAATATTTGCACCTCCCAGAATGTGGCATCACTCTGTGCTTTGGGAATGAGAGACAAAGACACTGGGCTCTCCACAAAACCAAAAATATCTACTGTTAATATTGTTAGGAGGTGAAAGAAATAGTGAAGAAATTGTGGAGTTTCAGTGTCTGGGGACCAGAATTCTTCCTGGCCTCTAACTAGAACCTATACACTCATTTTTCTCCACTTGTGTATGGGCCATACAGACCCCCAGTCCTCCACAGGGGAACACACAGTGTTAGTGTACCTTTCATTAAGGGTATTTATGCCATAAAGCCAGTTTTCTGCCACGAGGTTGTGACTCACACCTCCTAGACACCGAGTAGTGTGCATCTTGCTTCCGAGGCAGAGCAGGGTCCCCCGTTCTTCTTGTGGGACAATATTGGTCTCCAGCATCACGGAGGACAAGACTGCAAGTTTGAGCAACTTGAAAAACGTTGCCTTTCCCTCACCACCATATCCCCAGACACTTGATGCAATCTCTGAAAATGCTGGTGCTTGCTTAATTTTGTGTACTGGAAGGCAAGAGGGGGCATCTCTTTCTTGGCATATACAAAGAATTTGATGGGTTTGTCCCAAAAACCCTATCTGGGTTTCTCCATTCAAAGACAAGTGGAGTTCTCATTAATCTGAAAATATGACTGAAAACAGAAATAACTGCAGAATTTTTCACATGTGATTTAGTTAGAGTGCTGCCATACATAGGCAGGACCATGTTGTTCGAAAAAGCAGTAATAAATTCTGGCTTTCTATGTATATGTGCACGCAAGCTTAAAGCTCCACTACAATGCATTTTAGTGTTTGGCACCTACTTTAGTCCTTCCTAGAAAGTTAGTAATTTTGCTACAGCACATGGACTGTAAAATAGCATCAGTACAAAAGCTTTGTTTCCTCTTAAAGAAATGTCACGTGGTAAACAATTACCAAAAGGAATCAGGAACAAGTGAGAGGATCTGTATGGAAGATGTTCGCAATGCTCTTTAGTGTGTTCACTTCCCTAAGCCTCTGGTGTTTTGCTATCGTGGTTGGCCTGTAATTTTCAGACACTTTCGGAAATTATGATGAATCACAACATTTTCTAGATCTCAGAGTTAAAAAAGAAAACAAACAGGGAAAAAAAGAAGACAGAATGAGCCCACAGTAGCATTTCCTGGTTAAATACATGTTTGCAGCACAAGATGAAGTGCTGGGTTTAATGAACATCTGCAATTTACTTATCTTTCAAATGGATCACTTTAAATGCATGTTGGAAAGTACCTTTCACCAAACTGCCCATTAGAAGTGAACTACAAAGTAAATGGATTGTATAGGGGAAGCATTTCTTATCTCAGCGAGTGCAATACATTGCCTGCAGAGGCTTTTTAATTTTTCTCAAGTAGAGGATATTTAATGATGCCTTTTAAAATTCCGATAAAATTAACATGTTTTTGTTTCTCCCTGTTACAAGAAGATTGACTAACGCTTTAAACCATAATCATCTGATGGATGCAGACACAGATGTACAGATCAGATGCTTGAAATAATAATAGGTGAGATTCCCAGTGAAGCGTCTCATCCTGCTGCACTTTACTATCAGACAAGTAATGCTACATATTATGGGACAACTGGAAAAGAGTGTGTTCATTTATACTCAGCATGCCAGAGTAGCCTCTGGTACTTTCAAGGGAATACACTGAATATTTGAAGATTTGGTGCTTTTTTTGCCTTTACTTTTTGAGAGAGGAAGAGCAGGATCTGGATCATATTTATTAGGGTTTGCTTTTGCTGAGCACAGCACGGGCAGTCAGTATTTAGTTAGGAGTGGATTATGACAGTCCATTTTTTGTTGATATTTTGCCATCATGAAATATTCTAATGTGCTGTTTCCCCTTCAGCTCACTGCGGTCATGGTTCTAATGTCACTAACGGTAACTGTTGAGGGGGCTGAACCACCTTTGGAGACTGCAAAGGTCATCTCCATACCCACCGCTGGGCAAGCCCGCAGTTCCCACACAGCTGGAGGCTGGTTTGATGTAAGGCATGGCTCAGGAGGAGGTTTCTGGTCAGAAGTCTGAAACACAGTAAATACCTGGCCAACAGTCTGCAAAAATAACCACTGAGGTTTTACTGGATGGTTCTGAGCTCCCACCTCCAAACGGTCTGCTCACACACATTTCTCCCAAGGTTCTTTCTGAATATGGTAGGGGTGTTATCAGAGCTACTGCATCGCTGTCATTGTACTGGTAAATGAAACAAAGCAGGTTTTTTCACTTGCTTTATGTCTTTAATTTAAGCTATCAAATTCAGGTTCCCTGACTGGCCCAAACAGGGGTGTATGCATTTGGCTCTGTAGCCAGTACAAATGAAGAAAAGTGAATATTCTGATTTACCCGATTACTTCTACGAAGTTGTTTGGATTGCCACCATTAAAAGCTCAGACTCAAGCATTAGCCTGGCATTGTCTCTGTGATGGCACCAGAACCAGACACATGCATCAGACAAGAACATCCTTTCCTCCCTGCACATTCTTTTCAAGCAATAGTTATTATCCCAGTGACTCATGGACAGTTAAACCACCATCACCATCTCAAGGAACAGAGCAACAATATCTGTTGTTGGGCTTGGCAGGATCCATTAAGCTCAAAGGGATGTATCCTATTTAGCGATGACAGCCAAGTTCAATTAAGTTCCTTTTGACATCTCTTTGGATGCTTCTCCAAACTTTATGTGACCTTCTTGGCACTGTAAATCTCACAGAAACAGGTTTCTTCATGAACTTTTTGTTATAATTTTAGTTTTGGATGGGGCCAAATGTGAGAGTGAGCACAACCTACCACTTCGTGCACTGGCACTCCCGCCTCTAGAAGCTTTAAAGAAAGCAAAAAAGAAGCAAAGCACTGAACATCTTTGAGAAGAGGCAGGAAAACGTACGTTTCACTTCACATTTTGGGCAAAAGATCATTTAGGGGGCAAAGGGAATGGCTGTCTTATTTTATCTGAGCTGACTTCTCATCTGCTACTTGAGCCTTTCTAGTTTTTCTCCTCACTAGGAAACAGCTTGGCTATGGCCATTGCCTGACTGGTGAAGTCAGGGTCAATTTTTTCCATCTGGACTGCATTAAGCGTCTTCCATTTGCTCATCTCCCTCCCCCCAAACCACCCCTGCTCCTCCCCAACCTCCCTTCTAATGCTGATGTGCTGCCAGGCGTGTTCCATTTCACCCACAGCCAAAGGCAGCTCCAGTAGGATCTCATTAATTCACACTAATGATGGGGAATTTGGCAAATTAGTGAACTGACTTGATCCTGCCGTTATTAATAGCTTTGCCATTGACTTCGGGCAGAAGCAGATTGAGTCCCTGAATTTATAGCTCTCCTCGGACACCAGGAAGAGATTATGTTTTATGAAATAGACTGATTTTTGTTTGGGTGATTGGAGTTCAGTGTTATGTTGGTGCACACTATAGCAAAAGCACTGAATTCTAATTAATGTGATGTCTCACAACAGCTTTTCAGCTATTGAATCACTGTCGAAAGGAAATGAAAGCAAAAATAGGAGGTTTTCTTCCCAGTTAGGAGAATGCAGGAACTTGCACACTGGGAGTCACTGTATGCCTCTTAGGCCACCAAAAGGTTCAGCCCCACAAGGATTTAGCTGGTGGGACTCTGCCAGAGATTTCCATGTGACTGGGGTGAATTCCTTATTCTTTTCAGTCCCAAGCTGCCTTCTGGAGAAAAGGCGGCATAGTGTCCTTTCTACTGCGCTTATCTATGTCACTTGACTGCTGATATCTTAAAATCTATTCCAAAAGAACTCTGTTCAGAGTATGAGGATGGTTTCCAAGCAATAGCGAGGAGAAATCAGTGATCCACTGCTCATCTCTATCGTCTCTTCTCAGCTGTTACAGGTTATGTCTGAGCTTCCAGTCCAGCAGTAAAATGCAGTCACATCAGTGCAGGGAATGTCTGATGTTATTAAGCCAGTGTGAGCTTCACAGCCCCCAGTAACTTTTTGTGCTCCATTGATATCACAAAGAAGCAAGCTCAGTAGTGTCAGCTGAAGGTCTGTAGGAGTAAAAATTACTGGCTCCATTTGGCATTTCCGTCTCTCTCTTTCTATGTATTGCTCTGCATTTGTAATGCTTTTAGGTTATTCCAGTTTTGCATATAACAGACTTTCTTAAAAGAAGATAAATGGTCAGATCTGGGGAAAAAAATAAAGGAAATCTGCCAGAAGGGATTTGCTAGAGTATGCGTAGGCATCCGTATGCTCTGGAAGGAATCTGGTCACATTTGTTTTCCCCTGTTCTATTTTCCTAAGTTTTTCTTCAGTTTATCCCCAGTTTGGTTGTGTCTGATGCTATAGTTAGATGCCATTCAACAAGATTCTTCAAATCTCTAACTCCTGTGGGTGGCGAAATACTTGCTAGCTTGACTGCCTTCCTTAGGCTTCAGAGTTAACAGTCCAATGACGCAGAGTAAAGTGACTCTCCCCAAGAAACTGTAAGACCTGGCTTTCCTACAGGCTCAAAAAATCTTTTGCATCTTATTCACATTATATTAATTTTCAGAACTGTCAGTGCCGGGAGTATTTTCAATGACAACAAAAACATTTGTGCTTTATTTGTATAAGTGACAGCTCAGATTCTGAGACAGCCATGAGCTGGCAACCTGGCTAGCTAAGCTATTCCAAACTGGCCCAGTTTGACTTGGCACCATCAAAGAGGAAATGTCTCATTCTGCGCTCGGCTTGCCAGGGAAGGTCTCATTGCTTTTGTTGCAGTGTAGAGTGACTGCTGCCCTTTTCTGCAGCGTTATGAATCGTGCTCTCTCTGGACTAGGAAGTCAAGTGACTCCCATAAATGGGTCTCTTTACCCATCCACAGTACCACCCATCTTCCTACTGGCATCATTTGCCTAAACCTGGAAGTGTGGCAGCACATGCGAACCTCAAAAGCAAGTGTCATGTAGCATCCAGCTGAGTATTAATTGCATCAAATGTGAGCTAATTGAACTGCTTTTCAGGCTAGACTGAGAGTGCAAGGAGCAAAGATGCCTGCTTACAGGCAAAGCTGCCAGCTCTATGTTCATAGTCTAAATAAAACTGTTTTTTCCTTGGTCTATTTTACAACCAAAAAAAAGAGGCCAAGAGCCTGCTTTGAGGCTCATCAAAGCAGCTGGAAGAATTTTCATTCTTTCTCCCCTCCTCACTACTTGACAGGATTTGGGTCAATCTGTTAAAAATGTGATGCGGCTTTCACACGACTCTGAAAGAAATAACACGGAAAATGATGAGGGCAAAGGCGCTGTTGTACTAACTCATGGATCACTCATCTCCTGACCTCCTGGACCACTACCAAACCTCAGGCTTCCTCCAAGGCAGCCTGGAGAGGTGTTTGTGCAGTTTGCTGCCCTGGGTGATGCTGTTCCCCACCATACAGGAACTGTCCCAGAAGACTCTGCCAGTGCCTAGATCTGCCCTTTGATGTTCTGCTGCTCTCCAAGTCAAAGGGCAGTGTGGTCTAGAAAGTGGCAAAGGGAGATGAATACAATCAATAGATATTTCCTCAAGCATTGAAACACATGAAGCCTACTTTTTGGTGATTATGTGTCACAGCTGCTGTCTCTAGTAGCCAAGGTAGAAGCTGCTGGGACATTTGGAATGTTGCAATCGCTCTCATTTAACTTCTCTGATGTTTCTGAAGAGCTAAGCTCTGGTTACAGCCTTAGCAGGGATTTAACAGGATCTGTCTCTCTGCTATCCAGCAGTCTATTTTTGTAAAAAAATCACAGCAACCTGATTATTTCTGAGACCTCTGCCCCCTCGTCACTTTTGATTGGAGTTCGCCCAGGAGTTCAAAAAGCTGCAACAGTTTGATCATATAATCCTGGCTTCCTTAGGGAACCACGCTAAGGAACAAACAAACAGAAGTCCTTACAGAAGTACTCCCTTGACAGCTGAGGGTATTTTTTAATCACTACCTTGATTTCTATGTGGATTTTTACCTTCACTTCTCACAAAGATTGTCTTGCAGATCAGCCACCAAATATGCAGAAGTGGCTCTGGAGTGGCACCGTTACAGGCAGGGTTGGGTTAGGCTTAGTCTGTATGCCAGTGGGTGCCATGGGAAACCAGCACGGGAACCCAGGTGTCCTGCCAGCATCACCCCTACACCTAGAGCAGAAGATGACCACTTGCAGAGTAATTAGCAGACATATTTGACTCGACCAAAGCTCAGAGCTGAGCTGTTCAGTGGATGGGGCGGGCAGAGGAAGAGATGGACAACTCCCTCTGACCTGTCCACCCAGCTCCAGGCAGGAGTTGAGCTGCTTGGTGTAGGGCTACCAGCTTCATCCCTGGGAGCCTGGGACTAGGGATAAAAAGGTGACACCTACCTGTAGTCCCAGGTGGCTTCCAGCCCAGCTCGGTGGGGTTGCTTGCCCAGGGAGCTCTGAGTCGCTGAGGGCCCCCGATTCAGGCTCTGGGAGCAGAGCCGAGCAAAACTCTCTGCAAGTCGCAAGCTTTGCCACATCCACTTCGGTGCAGTGTGGCTGCGGAGCAGGAGCGCCTCGCTCGGCTTCCTCCAGGTTAGCGAGCAGCTTCTCCCCCCCCCGCTTTCCTTTCACTTGTTGCTCTTTCCATGAGCACCGACAGCAGATCCGCTGAAGGGGCAACTTTACAACCTCATCCAAATAAAAGACAGCAGCGGCCGGTGAGAAAACCCTGGACAAGAGCACGCCTGGATGGTCCGAAGCAATATGTTTTGGTATTAATCGCAAACTCTTTTTGCATCGGCCACTTTCAAAGCAGTTATTAAATAATAATAATGGCAAATATGCCCAAAGCGATTATTTTTGCACGTTCAGCGCTATTTGATCTCGGTCAACTGTGTTCCAAACAAGAGGCTGGAAAAACAAATCCTCCCCCCCCCCCCCTTATTTTTTTAGGAGATCGGGACTAACATTTTCGCGTCGTCAAAAGCGATGACGCTTCACTACGCTAACCAGGGCGTATAAACACAAAACATCTTGGAGGGGAAAGCTGACTCAGTGACTGCAAGGAAAAGGACGGGAGAAGAGGGAAGAGAAACGTCTGTCCGTGGAGTGGGACACGGTGTCGGCGCCACCCGCGCGGGGCTCCGGGTTTTACCGGGCTATAAATAAGCTAATAAGTGATCAGGAATGGCCCCTCGGAAAGCAGCGTCTGCATCTCTCCTTTCCCCAAGCAAAGGGAACAAGATCTTTCTTCTTTTTCCTCCCTTGTCTGTCTTCTTCCCCCCCCCAAAACGTCGCTTTTTCTCTCTGTAAGAGGTGTACGTTTAATTATAAAAGGGCCTTTTTTTCGGTTGTAATCTGTTTCCAGTTCAATTCCTTTGCTGGATAAATCCCTTAAACGTGTTGTCATTCCTTATTTATTGATTGCAGGTATTTGGGGTTTAATTGAGCAAGTCGGTCGTGGCCCAGGGCAGGAGTGGCGCTACATGAGCAATTAAATCTGATTAGCCCGAGCCCTTTAAGCCCCAGCTGGGTGATTGATAACCGAGACCAACATTCTTCAATTGGCTTGCTACATCAAAAAGGAGAAAGGCTTAGAGGAGAAACGCATGGGTTCAACATGAAAAATAGTAAAGGAGCCGAGCAGATTAGATTTGCAAGGGAGCTGAGCTAACGGCAAAAGAAGCAGGGAGAGCAGTCCTGGTCAGCCCATAAAATAAATCCCTAAGTGTCTCCTCCTTTAAAACTCAGCCAAAGCAGCTTGCCTTATTTATTTATTTATTTATTTATTTATTTATTTTAAGAATCTGAAATGACCCGGCCTGGAACGAGAATGGGCAAAAGTGGCAGCGCTCGGATTTTAACACCCCTCAGCCCTGGGAGCTGAGCTCCATCAATAAAGCTGTCGTCTGTTTGTTAGTGTGTTTGTCTGCTCCGTCATTACATTTTTTTTTTTTGCCCGGTAGTTTAAGAAAATAAACTAGCAGGGAGAACAGGAGTGAGCAACCCCCATTTATCAAGCTGATGGATGCCCCGTGTCTCCCTTCGTGGAGGGGGGATGCAGTGACCCGCCGCGGGCAAAGGGGTGTCCTTGCCCACAGCATCCCCCTGCCCGCCGGGGAGGTGGTACCCGCCGGGGTAGGGGACCTCCGGATATTTGGGGGGACAGGGATGCTCCGAGGTTCAAGTCGTCGCCTCGGGAGAAGTCGCAGAGCGGCTCTTCTCGGCCGCTACGCTGGCTGATGCTCCATGAAGATCAAATGAACTAGCCCTGTTAAGTTCGGCTACGGAGAAGCACCCCTCAAGGCACACACACACCCCGAAGCTGCCCAGTTTTCTGCTTGACATCAGAAAGAAGAGGTCGTGAGAGGAGGGTGCAGGCAGCTCCGCGATCCCCCGCGCCTTCGCCTCGCCAGCGCTCAGCGATCCCGCCCTACGCGCGGAGCCACCGCGACGGCACCGCCCGCCTCGTCCTAAATTACAGCCAAGGCGACTTGACGGGAGGAATCAAAGCGAGGGGAGAGGGGGGAAACACCGGGGCCAAGGGGCGGGGAGGCAGCGCGGACCCCGCGGGGCAGCACCCGGGCTGGGGCGGGCGCCGGTGCCTCGACGGGGTGCGGGGTTCGGGGTGCGGGTGCCACCCCCGGCGGGGCGCGGTGGGGCCGGGGGGGGCTCCGAGGGCGCTCCCCCTCCTGCCCGCCGACTTTTCCCTCGGATCAAACCAGCTTGAAAGCAGCAGAAATCACCGGGGAGGGGAGGAGAACGTCAGCAGGAGCTGGACTTCTAAAAACCGTTCCGCCCCATAGGCTTTAATATTAAAAACCCCCTAGGAGCCTCAGACACTGTATTAATTAGTGCAACCACCCATGAAAAGTTGGGTTTGGAACAGCATTCTTTGCCCTGTGTGAAACAGCAACCCTAATAAACAATTGTTAACTTGGCCTATTGCCTCTGGTAAATTACACAGCATTAAAAAATAATGCTTTTCATATTAGGCAGTAATTAAAGGTTGGGACAGCTTTAAAACAAGAGGGGGAGGGGGGGGAATCAAAGAAAATATAAAAATGTTCTTTCAAGAGTTATGGGAGGCTAATAAAGTATGTCTGTTATAGTGCACCACTTTGCCCCCAGCTACAGCCAAACTGGAGCCACTGCAATTGCCTCTCAATAAGATAATGATATTCCTTTCTCTGCTATTAAAAGGCTCCCAGTGCAAACTTAAAATGATTTATTTAATTTAAGAAATTATGAGGTGTAACTTCAAAGCGTAAGCCGTTAGTAATGGAAAACACCAGGTTGTTTAAAATTATAATAATAATTGTTTGGAATACAGTGACATCAAAGTGCTTTCATCACCAAATAAAATATAGCACAGACCCCCAAATCCAGTAGAGTTTATTGAGTAGACATTTTTTGGTGTGTTTTTATTATTTCCTTATCAAGAGACATTATTTTAGCAGCTCCTTTTCTCAGCTTTGATGTTTTGACAGTCTTAAATTAATTTTATTGCATTTTTTTTGGCTCGGAGATGGGAGATTATTCTGACTGCTTATTTTTCATTATGACTTTTTTGTTTTCGAGAACCGGTTTGTTATTTAACACAGCACCTTGATAAGCGCCGTTGTAATGAATTGGCCATTACAGGTCATTAAAAAGCAAAGAATTCTGTTTTCAAGCAATCCATTACACGTCTGGGAAAATATTCTTACTTAAAACAAACTTTGAGTTGAACGCTGGCATAATGAGTTTAATAAAACGAGTAGCGCATACTTTTAAGGAACATGGTTATTTTTTGCTTTACGAGATTCTTGCTTATTCAAAACACAGCAATCTAAGAAATACATATACAGAACACTTTGCCAAAAAAGACCTGCCTTTACAGTAAGAATGTCACAGAATGTTTTTAATTTCCTTGAACAGTGTTATAAAACATTAATCGTATATACATTGCTAGAGACTTTTCCTTCCCACGCAAAGCAGAATTATTCCAATCCCGTTTAAAATGGTAGCATTTTAAAATATACTGCCGTTGCAGCTTTATAGACCCGTATTTCCACTAAAACAGCAGGGACAGAATTACTCTGGTGTTAAAAGACTGAAATATAATGGATGGAAAGATTTTTATTCCTTTCGTGCAAGCAGTTGGGAACTGCTGGTAGCACCCGCCAAATGCCTTATGGATTATGGTGGGAAACACTCATCGAGGGACTAAGGGAGTCAAACTCACATCAAAATAAAAAAGAGCAACGACAAAAAAAGGACCCCAAAGTCACCCCCTCTCCTCGGTGGTGTCCGACACCGACAAGGAGCGTGAACAGTGTCCCGGTTCGTTCCTGTGTTTCCCAGTGCGCGGACGAGCTCGCAGTCTCCCTGCGACCCTTCATACTTTCCGCTGGGAAAATATTCCCTCTCCCCCCCAGCTCTGGAAGGCAAAAAATAGTCGGAATAGCTGTATTGTTTTTATTTTGCGAAAGAAACTTCCTACGCAAAGAACGTGGGCACTGCTGAAAGCAGCTTAATTCCGCGAAATGGTCCCCGGAAAAGGCTTTTTACAATCTCTGTGGTGATTGTTGATCGTGAGCACGACAGAAATACACTGAAATTGGAGGAGTGTTGGGTTTTGCTTGTGGGGACTTTTTTATCCCGTTTAATGATTCACATTTTTTTTTTTTTTAACCAAGGAGACATGTTACTCTGCAGGGAAATTAAAAAGGGGACGAATAGAGAGTGGAAATATACTTTGGAGAAAGCTAAATGGTAACTTCCCTGGGCTCGATGGGAGCTGGATCCTCCGCAGCGGCTCCACGGACTCCCTCCTGCTTGCGCGGGAGCTGCGCGCAGCCGCGGAGCGATTGCGGGGCTCGGAGCCTCCTCCCGCACTCCCGGGGGCGCCACGGGGGGACGGGGAGGTGGGCGGGTGGGTCATCTTCGGTCATCCACCCCCTCCTGCTCTCCATGGGCTCCCCTTCTCCTGCCGTGAGTTACACGCTCACCCCCAAAAATCCCGCAAAGCCCCAGGTGTGCGGGAATCGCGCGTTCGGGTGTCGATGGCGTCTGTGTGACTAGACGCACGGACACTGTGTAGAAACCTGTGATGTACAGCTCCCTCCTATAGAGATGTGTGTGCTCGCATGCACACGCGCGCACCCGTGTCGTCTGTGACTGCGGGTAAACCCCCATGTGAGGGGATGTCCGCGCCCAACACACCATCGAAGCTCCGGGAGCGGGATGATGTCGCACGGCTCCACTTGCCACCCGATCTGCCCAGCCTGGGGGGTGGCTGTCCCCCCCGGCCGGGACCCGCGGAGCAGGTGTCCGCTCCTGCGCGGAGCCTCCCCCGCTACCAGGAGCCGATGCCGGGAGCCAGTGCCCAGGCGGGAGCAGCTCCATCCCCGACGGTACTGCCCTTGAGGCCGGACAAGGCTCCGGGGTCCTCCGGGTCGCCTCCGGGGCCGCCCCGCCGAGCAGGGTGCGCGCTGCCCCGGCTTCGCAGCGGGGATCCCGGCGGAGATCAAACCCCGGCGCTTTCAGGCACGCCGGCTCGACAGCCGCGCCGCAGCCAGCGAGTTTTTTCTCTTTCCCCATAAAATGCAGGAATTCCGGGGTTTGACAAGGCAACGTGACAACATGAAATGCAGGCTCCGAGCGCCCGTGGCGTTAGGTAATGAACGCTTGGCCGTAGCGAGTCAGAAAGCCCATTCCTAACTGTTTATGTCAACAAATCCATACCTCGTGAATTAGGGTCCCGAGAGAGCCGCGCTGTGCCCTGCTGGCCTGAGCCGCCGTTCAGCAAGTCGGGATTTTAAGGATCGGGATAATTTATCGCGTTGTTTTAAATGTTTATTATTTATTGCTCTAATTATTTTTCACTTTCTATTGGGAATTTAAAATATATAGATGTACCTGGAACAGATGCCAACTCCTTTCAGTCTCACTCAACTTCTAATCATCGCATCTGCTTTGTGTCAGAAAATACTTTGGGAACAATTTAACTTTGCATTAAAATAACTAATTAAAGCCACACCTCCACAGCCTCTTGCGAAAGTGGAGGAGGAATTTCACTAAGTGCATCGCTTTTAATGGTAGCATTCTGATTTCCCTGCCTTGATGTAATTTATTCAGTTACAGATCTGCCTGCGGGGCAGCTCCCATTAGGCCGATGATGAAGTCTCATGAGTAAAGCTTGACACCTACCTCCTAATAAAATATAATACTCAATTAACTCGGCCTTTCTGAAGGCTTTAATTGGAACAAGTTAATAATGGGCGCAGGGTGAATTGTCATGCCATCCGCAGGCTCGGGGAAGGTGTCACGGATCCGTCCTCCTTTCCCATAGCACAGGTTGTAACCGAGATTTGGAAGCTTTTCCTTCAACACCCTTGTGTTCTGCAATAAATCTGTATCCATTTAAGGATCTATCATAACACACACAAAGCTCCCGCGCTCAAAGAATTTCCAGCGAAAAGATTTAGCTGTAATCCCTGACACAGCTGATTTATACTGAAGGTTAAAAAATACCGCTGGTTTATTTATAACCAGCCCAGCCCAGCTAAGAAAGCACTCGGGACAATCGACCAGGGAAGGACAGGGACGAGAAAACCTTCACCCTGCCCTGGAGTTAGTGGGATAACACTTCAGAAAGAGAGAGCCCGAGAAAGAAGGGGTTGTCTCCAGTTTTTATGCAGCAGTAAATGCTAATTTGAAAAGTCTGCGTGGAGATTAGATTCCCCCAGCTTCTTTTTCCCCCTCCAGTTGCGAAGCGGGAAGGTTAAAAGGGTTTTTTTTTTCCACAATCGGGAGGTTGGTAGAACAGGGCAGGATCCGCCATGTGCGGAGCTCCCCGAGCCGCTAACCCGACCCGCAGCCCCCTCCTCACAGCCCAGCTCGGGAGATGTTTTCACCTCCCTGCCCTGTTCCCTCTGGCCCAGCCGCGGCCCGATCCGTCGGGGCCGCACTGAGACCGGCGGGGGTTTGCGGGGGGGAACGGGCGCCCCCCTGGGCTCTGCCCGCCGGCGTGTGCGGGGAGCGCCATCGGCCCTCGGTGGAGCCCGGAGAAGGGGATCGCATCGCCCAGCTGCTTCAGCAGAGGCAAATCCACCTCTTTCTCCAGCTGTGATTCCAGAGGTCACTCAATCTGAATAAGCCTCCCACAACAAAATACACTTCGGGCCAGCGTGGGACTTTCGATGTGAGACAGTAAAATATTAGCCCTGACCTCCCGAGTACCGCTCTTATCTGAGCAAACCCGAGCCCTCTTCGCCAGGAAGGTCAGGGGCGGGTGGTCCAGCACCTGCTCTCCGGGGAGCACATGGGTGCGTCCCTTGAGGGAAACTGCCCCGAAAACTGTGGGATAGGCTGACAGCGCATGGGAGCCCTGAAATGCAACGGTACTGGAGTTTTGCAGGGTCCCTGCCAGGTTTTACCTGTGCAAAATTACCCCCAACTACTGCGGAGGTCGCGACTATTCTCCCATTAAATTAAGCGCAGATTTGAGGTCAGTGGGAAGGCGGGTCGGAGGGAGAGTCCTGAGCAAAAGAGAAAAGCACACGAGCTGAGAAAAGTGATGGAAACATCACCAGTATGATGTTGTAAAGAACAGAGGCGCCTAAAAGCCGTTGTTAAAAACAAGGAAACCTCATAAAAGGTTTGGCTTTCGACTTTGAATTGTTGACTTGCAATTCACCTTCATGTGCTGTAAATTTGGCTTTCATTCAGATTCAGAAAGGGGAAATAATCATAAAGGCAACCCAAATGCTTCTTTGAACTTGACCCAGCGGTGCAAAACACACACAGAGAGAAGTTACTTTTTAAAGAACTCCAAACACAGACCCACACGCAATTAAACATGTTTTTTCTTTTTTAAAATTTAATTTGAAATAAGAGATAAGAAATAATAAATCTTCAATAAAATATATAAAATTGTACAAGGCATCCCTTTCAAAGGGACTTTCCTATAATGGAAGATTAGGGACGAGGGGAAGGGAGAGGGGAAGTTCACTTGCAGTGGGTCCCAGGCGGCGACAGTGCCTGGGTCAAAACAACCAAAAACCAGCAAAAACTCGTGGCTTTTTTCTTTCTTTTTTTCTTTTCCTTTCCCTTGTTTGTTTCCTTTTTTTCTTCCACAACAACACGCTAAGAAAACAAATCCAGGATAAGCTCTGCCTTCAGTGCTCCACAGGCTTTGGAGTAACTTTCTCACAACGTTTAGCAAGAATAATACACATAATACAATAGTTACAAGGAGAAGCCTGGGGAAGGTCCTGCCGGTGCGTGGGGAGTTCCCGCAGGGACAGACAGGTTACACAGTCTCTTGGCATCCCACCATCCTACTAGTAGAGTTGTTTGTGATACCTGGATCTCTCTTAAGAAGGGCTTAAAGTATGAGTCACGTTGGCATCCTTAGCAAGGGAAGGAGAGGAAGACTTGGAGCGTTCTTCTGTTTAATACAGACTGTTGCAAATACTAATAAAAAACCCCAAACAACTCCCAGAAGTGTTCAACAATCCTTTGCTCACCACCACTCTGGAAACAACCCACATCTTCTTTCCCCGGAAAGCTTCCTTCCCTCTCTTCTGGTTTTCGAATAACATTGCAGAGCCAAGATTACCTGGCTGTAGCCAAAAATTTCGGAGTATGCCAACAGGAAGAGATAAAGACCCAGACTGCCTAATAACCCTCCCTTGCACTTTACCTCCCCTCACAGTGCTTTACAAATGCTGAAGCTATTTATACAGACAAAGACATTACAGGAGCCAATGGTGGATGAAGTTGTTGCTCTATATTTAGGGCCCCTGATGCTCACCTTGTTGCAAACGTCTGTCAAGGTACGGGGTGCAAAAATTTTCCCTACCCCCAGAAATGCAGGAACTTGCTGGTTCCAAACATTGCTCTGACTCTACTGGGTCTCGTTTCTATTTACATGGTGTCTTTAGCTAAGGGCTCTGTTTTCTTATTAAAAAAACCAAAACAAACCAAAACAACAGAAAACAAAACAAAACAAAAGACAAACAAATAAAAAGATGACAAAAACAACAAAACAAACAGGAAAAAACAAACCAAAACTAACAAAAAAACCAAAACAAATCAAGCCTTTATTAGATCTTTTCATTTCCCACCCCCCAGACCCCGTAATTAAGCGATGACACTTGAGAGTGTGGGTTTAGGGCATGCACCCCTCTTACTTTAAATATGCGTTGGCCCCATCAAGAAGACACCAGAAAATCTCTGCCTCCCTAAATGAAATTGCTTTTTCACCTATTCCTTTTTATTCTGGTTTTATGTGCACTGTACAAAAAAACTTACATTTGCTCAAATGCTTTTTTTTTTTTCCTGTTTATGTTTTTTTTTTTCTTTCTTTCTTTGTTTTTTACACATTTTTTTTTTCTTTGAGGATCAGACTCTGAGCGCTCAGAGTGTCTCAAAAGACACCCAACCCGTAGCATACAGGATGCCTTGCTTTGCTAACGCAAACTCCTGTACGCTCAGGGTGGCGGATAGAAGTGTGCAGAAAGAATGGCCACTATTGGCTGGGGTCCTGCCTTCTCAGGGCCGGACATGATCCACCAGGAAGTCTGTCTCACTGTCGCTTCGTCTTTTTGATCTTCTTAGGACAAGTGGTACATGCTATATCCAACAGGAGTAGCATAGAGTCCAACAGGTGGGATGGGGAGCACAGGTCTGTGAAAAGGGTAGGATGTTCCATACAGTGAGGCAGCCTGGATGGGAGAGTTGATGGGGAAAGGGAGGCTGAACCCGGACGGCAACATGGGCTTCGCTGCCATTTTGAGCTTCTCTAGCTCAGCCTCCTGCAGTCTCTTGGCCTTAGCCCTCCGATTCTGGAACCAGATTTTGACCTGGGTCTCTGTGAGGTTGAGGGAGCTGGAGAACTCGGCTCTCTCGGCGATGGAGAGATACTGCTTCTGGCGGAACTTGCGCTCCAGAGCCAGCAGCTGGGAAGTGGTGAACGGGGTTCGGGGTTTCCTATTCGTCTTGTGCTTCCTCAGGGTGCAGGCAGTGGGGCTCAGGTGTCCTGCAAGGAAGGGAAAGGCCGGTTATCACAAAAGCAGGGAGACCTGGGTGCTCTGGAGAGATGTGCTGCTGCTGAGGGCTGGGGCAAGGAGTGGGGGGATCTGAAGGAAAAGTCCCAACAGGTGATACCCTCGAAACCGCGGATCTCTTTGCAAGTGGCTCTGGAAATCTCTTCCTGGCCAAAGTTATGTTCACAGGACTTCAGCAGATGTCCTGGAAAGTGGAATTTATGCTCAGTGATTTCAGAAGGGCAGCTTGTAGGCAAACAGAGCACGAAGGATTCACAGCGACACACACAGCACATCACTTTGGGATTCACATCACAGGGGTCTAGAGCACACAGAACAGCTGTATTGGGAGCTGCAGAACTGGAGCAGTAATTCCAATAAAGCACAGGACAAACACATATGCAAAAGCGGGACATTCACGAAAGGACAGTGGTGCAAGAGACAAACCCCACGCCAGGATTTCTTCACCAAGACTAACAAGTCCACACTATTTTTTTTTCTGACAGCTCGAAAAGTAGGTCTGATATTTTTCTGTGGTTTAGAGAGCTGGTTGTTTTTCTTGCTATTGTTTCTTCAAGAGAAAGTTTTCCCTCTGCTTACTAACTTTCCAAGGACTATTTTATGTTTTCCAGCGCGTATCAAAAAAAAAGAAGAAAGCAGAACACTCCTTTGGCAACATTTAGCTTATATGACATTTGCCAATTAAAACAACAAATAAACTACCCCATAGCTGCAGCATCTGTAGTCAATACAAGTCAGTCAGGAGATCTTCTACCTTTCGTGCTCGCTTTATAATCTTAACCAGGTCAAGCACATTTGCCTGCGATGGCACATTGCTTACTTGTCTCAGGATTCACTTTGGATTTCACTAATAATTTTGCAATCTAAAGAATAATTTAAAAAGCATACAGCTGACTTAAAAAGCTTGATATTTGGCTGTGTTTCAGATCACTCCCGGGCCACAGGACAAACAACCCTGTCTCCCCAGCTTGATACAGAAAATGACAGACAGACTCCTCTTAAGCAGCTGCTAAATTCTGTACATGCTGTAGTGTCTGGTTCAAACGCCTGTCACTGTTTGCAGGTCGTGTGTTCTGAACCCTTTTAATTTTCTTCTTTTATTTTTTAAAATAACCTGGACCACGAAGCCGTTTAAGTGAATACCATGCAGTTAAAAAAGTGCCACGAGGAAAGTGTTCAAAAGCTTAGAAAGGGGAAGGAGAAAACAGCTACAGCTGAGAAAATCAAATGTATCTTCTTACTCTTCTACTAGATGCTGAACGCGATAAACAAATCCCCCTTAGAAACCAACTTGTCAAATAACGTCTTAGGATCACACGGGGGCATTGTAATAATTAAGGTGCTCACCGTGGCACTTGGTTCACTCCTAAAAACTACAGTAAATTCACAGTACGCTAAATCGGTACCAAATTCACGACCGGTCACTCCGTCATTCTACTCTCTCTTTTTAAGCGCAGCCTATTTCTGTTTTCGAGGTGATGTTCCCCAAAGAGCCAGCTAAAAGGGGGTTCTTTCCAGGAGGGGTGGTCTACAAGGGCTCCGGGGATCTCTCCCCAGCGCCTTCCCCGGCTTTCAAGTCAGCCCGACACGTCCCGACTTTTGCTACGCACAGGGCAAACCGCAAAAACGTGCTTTTAAGTTCAATCCCGGACAGATATTTTCCCCGAAATACACCTAAACGTACACGGCCTTCTTCCCTCACCATCCCCCGAGTGACTGAGAAACTCTGATAAGGAGCGGGAACTGTCGCCACCGCAGACGCTGCAATTGCGTTTATCCCGCGCCAACCCCCGAACACTCGCCGCAGTGATTTGTTTCGCTGGTTTTGGGGTTTATTTCTGTTTATTCTCCCTTTTCTGGCCAGTGTCGGGCAAAAGTCATCACTTGAAGACACGGTTCCCTCTCTGCGTTGCTCAAAATCTAACTTTACAGCTTTTTCCCCAGTTCGCTCCACCCGTAATATTCATAATAATAAACCGAATAGCTGCTGCTTATGTCAAAACCCTCCCCGGACAGACGGGCTACTTGCCGGAGAACCGGTCATTGCCTCTTGCTGTGACACCGGCTCTGAGGGGTCCGAGAGCCGGGGAGGTGGGAAATCAGAAAGATGATGGAGGCCGAAGGTCCTTCCCTTCCCTGACCATCACTTTTCGCCCCAAAACCTGCTGAAATCGCTGGACTCGAACTCCCTAGCTACTGAAATCCTTTTCAAAGCTACTGTGCAGATCTTACGAACCGCCGATTTTAATAGAAAAAAAAAAAAAGAAAGAATTTCGAATAATAATAATAATAATACTAAAAATACCGTGAGAAAATTGGGCCTTGTCTAAGTCTGGGCTTTAGGGCAGTTTTAGAGAAGGGCGTCAGGTAGGAACACACACTTCATGCTTTTCCAGCATACTTGAGAATACGTGAAAATCACAAACTGGAGCTAAATTACATGGACAGACTACTTCTCCTCTCCTGGGCCCTCTTCCAGCAAGTTAGAAATCAAATTAATTCGGGGTTATCGCAAAGGAAAGGAAACGGCTGAAAGCCAAATCGAAATGACGGTCCCAAATAAAAGAGGAGCTGTAATAATGCTAAACTTCCTTCTTGCATTATTAGATTGCAGGAGCAAATTCTGCGAGGCTGCTCAGCTCAATAGTTCGCATCCGTAAAGTCATTAATTTAAATAAAGCAGAGCATTTAATTTATACCAGGTAAGTCAGAGACGTGTGGAGGAGACAGGATCGATCTGCTAATGCAGGTATACAGCCACCAAGGCTCTCGGCAATGGGAAGGCAGAGTTTACCACTTAGGTTTTTCACCTTTTCTTGAAGGTATTTTGAGGATTTTAATTTATTAAAAACAGTTTTTGGGTTTTTTTAAGGGATCTCACCGAAAGCGAAATGCAGCTCAGCGCAGACACAACAGTGCGGCTCGAACAGTAAAAAGGTTTAAGAAGTGACCTGTCACCTCCGATCGCGTGTCCCTGTGGCGGTGGGGAGGGGGTCGGGAGACATCGCAGGGGGCTAAAGAGGTCAGGTCCGGTTCGAGAAACTTTGACAAGCACCGAGGCAGGAGAGACCGCGGCGGAAATCAGAGCGCAGAAAGCGCGCAAGGGTGGAAGGGACAATTCCTGAGTATTTGAGACCGAAAAGATTGCTTTGGAACATTTGGTGTAAGGGAGAAGGGAACAGGGAGAATCTCCAGTTCTTGTTGTAACGGGATAAATGTACGATCTGGCAGCCGGTGAGCCGAGCGAGCAAAGGGACCTAGTCCGTGGTAGCTCCTGATTTTTCTATGGTTTTAAAAGCATTACATGTTTATACACACACATGTTGTCATATATGTAAATATATAACTCCATAAATGTATATAAAAATATATATGAACAGATATGTAACAACCATATAAAAATCACACACGCGCAGACATAAATACATATATAACGTATTATATATGTATACATCCAGCGTGCTTCTGAACTTTTCGGCCCCAGGGGAGCCGCGCAGCTCGGTGACCGGCGCTCGGAGCCCGGGCCGGAGCGCTGCCCGCCCGCCCTCGCTCCCCGGCCGCCGCGCAGCCCCGCGCAGCCCCCGCTTCCCCGGCCACTCACTTGGCGGAGGGGAATATCTCCCGGCCTCTTGGATCCAGGACGTGCCGTCCTCCGAGTTCTCCGATTTGACCGAAGCGGTGTCGAAGGTTTTTGTAAGAGCCCCGGGCGGGCTGTGCGCGTCCCGGGAGCCGTGGCCCGGCAGCAGCAGGTTCCTGGAGGTGCCCACGGCCGCCCCGTCGGCGCTGCCCCCCGCCGCGGCCAGCGGCAGTTCTTTGGGGGGTTTCTTGTCGGACATGAGGGCTTCCACGCTGAACGGCAAGCTGGACACCTTGACTTTGTGGTGCTCCTCAGCGCCGGCCGCCGGGCCCTCCTCGTCGGAGGAGAAAACCTCCTTCGCCTTGGAAGGAGAAGCCATCGCGGGTGCGGAGCGAGGCAGGAGCGGGGCCGCCCGGGGAGCTGCGCTGCGCCTCTGCCCGGCCCTGCGCGGGGACTGCGCGAGTGAGGCGCTGCGGGGCCGCCCCCCTTTTTCCCCCTCTGGGGGCTCCCCGGCTCTTTCCTCCTTTGGGAAGTGGAGTAAACGCCCCGTGGGCCAATCACGGCCCGCGCTGGGGCCTGACGTCGAGGGGTGACTCACCCCATTGGCTCGGGAGCGGGAGGGAGGGGAGAAACCTCGGTTTTTTTTTTCGGGGCTGGTTTTGTTTGGGGTGCTCCCCCTCCCCCCGTCCCCTCCGAAATGAATTAGGAGTTAATGACACGGGCAGCCAGCGGAGCTGTGCTATTAAGGAGCCGTCCAGGGCTATAATCATACCAAAGCAAGAAAAAAAAAAGCCGCCGGGATAATTAGGGCTGATGATTAGGCGAAGAGGAAACTTTAGAAGATCGCGGCTCTGCCTCCTCTCTTGCCGCCGGCCCGGCTCCTCCCGGCACCCCTGGCTCCCCCAGCCGCGCCCCCGCCGCCCCGTCGGGTACAGGCGCGCCCCCGCCCCGCCAGCCCTCCCTGACCGGGATCTGCTTGATCCCCGGCTTGGTCTCCGAGAAACGAGGCGCTTTTCCACAGGGTTGCAGGGTGCGGGATGCTGGACCCTCCCTCAGCGAAACGGCCCGGCAGGGAAACGCGGGTGTCTGTTCCCCGTCGCTTATTTTTCATTCGAAAAGGGGGGTTTGTTTGCGTTTCCTCGGCAGCGCGACCCAAGTCGGGCAAAACCATTCTGCAAAGGTTAGATCTGTAATTATTATTATTTTTTTTTTTCCAGCGTCAGTTACACACGTGACGAACAGATGAGCTTTAATAAATTAGGGACGCTCAACCCTTAATTAAGAGGCATATCAAACCAGTACTATGAAAGCGATTCTCTCACTTTTTGACTTCCTACCAGTGGTATGAATAAAGACTATCCTTTAAAAAGCATTTCTAATTACTGTGTGGATAAAAGCAAATAGATATTGTTCTTTTCGTAATTATTTTAATCTTATACCAGGTGTTATTTCATGCTTGCCCACAACTTTCGCTCTTTTTTTTTAACATCCAGGAAACGCAGAGTCTGGGAGTCATTTTGTTGTTGTTTATAACCAAGGCTCCAAAAAACCTAAAATACTCTGGGTAGGACACAATACCTCTGCCCAGGGCCGGGGCTGTGTGGTGCAGCTCCTTGCCACATGCCCTGACTTCAGGGGCATCTTGGCCAGAGCTGCAGGCTTTGTCTTGGGGGGCTGCAGGACCCTGCTGCCTGTGTGGTTTTGGTTAAATGCCTTCCACAAAATGTGCAGGATTTCACTATCTCTTCTTGTGCTTGTTTTGGACTCTCTTACTTTCCACATAGCAGTCTTGGAAGTCCCCAGTCCTTATAACACAAATCATGACTTCCCACTCCCTCCACAACCTAGGTGGTTATACCTTTTCCTAGAGGGCAATTCGGGAGCTGATTCTGGGAGAGGAACTGGTTTGGTGTGGATTTTCTTTGGGCCGTGCTCCTCTGCCCAGTCTAGGCCGGAGAGCACCTCAAGGATGGGACTGTATTGAGTGTGCTGTGCTGGGCCCAGAGGTCCCTCCAACACCTTACAGCCTTGGTCATCCAACCCCCTCGGTCAGCCAACAACTACCTGAACAACCCCAGCCCTGATAGCATTTCACCTGGTGCCACGGATCACAAATTGGGACAGGGGCATGTGATTGCACTGTGGGAAGGCATGTGGGAGGACATGTACCAGAAGCCATGTTACAAAACCCACTCATCAGTGGGGCTAATAGTAGGAGTTGCACACTCATTATTTATTGCTAGTAGTGTTATGGCAGACCTCGATGGGTTAATGATTAAAGCCAGGCAAGATCTACGAAGACAGGGGATGCCTTTCACTGCTTCAGCCCAACCGACCTGGCTGAAGCAGCCTGCAACATTTCAGGCAACAGAGCCCTGATTTGGGCTTTTCTCCAGGGCTGAAAATAATAGTTCATCCCACAAACTGATGCCTCTCCTGCTGCTCTTGCTATCCTCAATTTGTCACTTTCCCAGAGAAATCATCACTTTGATGGGAGATACTCGCAGAGAGATGCAGGACTGCCATCAGCCAGCTCCAGCCTTGCAAACTCTCCTGCTGCAGGGGGGCTGAATTTATCCCTCTTCTCCCCCCTTCCCCTTCCTTTCCCTTCTCCATGCTTCCTGCACCATGACAAGTAAATGAGAATTGATGGACATGCAGGAACAATGCATGTGTGTCAAGAACAATGCACTGCCCGTGGAAAGCCATTGTGGGATTGCTGAAAATGCTACAGATAATTATACTGCACTCCCAAAGTCAATGGCCGCTGGAAGGGCGCCTAGGGAAGGAGAGCTTGCAGGAGGGCAGGTCACAGTGACACCGATCACGTCCCTTGGGTGCAGCTTCTCTCCACAGCTGCCTGGCTGTGGCCTGGGTGCACAAGCTCGAACACCATCCCCGTGGGCTTGGGGAGACTTCTCTGTGCTGTCATCCTTTGGGAGGCTGGAGGAAGGAGAGGAACTAAGGGACATGCTTCTCTCAGCATTGCAAAGCATGGAGCCGAAGATGGCTCATGCAGCTTAGTTTACCTGGCTGCTGAGTGCCACATGGGCACCTGGGATAGCAAAGCCTGACAGGGTTGTTTACTCACAGTGTTTGCCCTCTTCAGTGTTAGCCCATGGTGAGGAATTAAGGCTTTCCCCCCTACCCAGGGATCTCAGAGCGGCCGCCCAACCTCAAAGCACCAGGGAATTCTCCCGATCCGGGGAACCGCCGTGAGTCCGGTTGCTTTCCCTGCTCGGGTTTCCCCCCGTGTCCCCCGTGTCACCCCGCTCCCGGGAAGGGCGGTCCCAGGCGCTCGGCGGTCGGGGCTCAGCGGGAGCCGCCCGGATTTCGGGACGGCCCGTCCCTGGGGCTGTTTCCCAGCCCCACGCCCGTGTGCCCCCAACTCGGAGCCGCCGTCAGAAGCCTCCGCACGGAGTACAGCCGCATGACAAGGATGCCCAGAAAGCCCCTAACTCCCTTCTGGTGCCCCACAAGCGCTCCCCCGCCTCCGGCAGCATCAGCCCCCGTGAGCCGGGGCGGGCTCTGAGCGCCCCGGTCCTGGGGCTCTCAGCTGGAGTGGGACGGGGAGGGAGGGAGCGCAGGGGGAGGAGAGACGTTGCAGACAAACTGAGGCTGTTTTGCAGGCGCCAGGAGCGGGGAGATGAAAGGGAAGCTCCTGGGGGAAGTGGCTGTGCAGTTTGACCGGCTCCAGCAGCAGCAGCGACTGCCCGTCCCGGCCAGCTCCACCTCCCCCTTCCATTCCCCCCCCCCGCGAGCTTCAGGCTGCCCCCCAGCCCACCTCCGCCTCGCCTTTCCCAGCCCGGGGGCGGAGGGAGGCGACGGGCAGGCACTGCCGCAGCATCTTCGCTGCCGTAGCCGTCGGGCCGTGGGCAGCATCGCCGCTACCGTGCGCCACAGCATAATTCTGTGATAGCTGGCGCTGGTGACTTGGGGGTGGGCTGGTTGATTTCTCCAGGTCCGTCTGCCCCTCACCCCGTGGGTGTTAATCAGGAGGGAACCCATTCTGCTCCCTGAACGAATGATGCTCTATATTCCCAGACCACGCTAAGAACAAGCCCGTGTCCTTTACAGAGTACTCGAGGGGACAAAACACCCACGGGCAGTGGGCAGCGAGTTTATTCTCCGGGGGGGGACAACAGTACAAGTATTTCGCCCTCCTTCTATGATCGATTTGGTTAATAAGCAGTTTTCTAAAGAGAGGAGGTTTTTTTAACGACTCACTGTGAGGCTGGAGTGTGGAAGTCCTTTAAGAAAGGATGATAAGGCTCCCAATATGACTAGAAAGAAAGGCAGGAGAACAGAATTCAGAGCGTGCATGAAGTCTAAGTTTTACCCCGAAACGAGGTGTACGCCGAGGTAATATTTCATGTGTCAGATGTTGGAAGATTTTTGTCTCATCGCCTTGCTCCAGATGAGACCTGGAGCCAAGAGAAAGGCGTTTTAATAACGGATATTATGCATTTATCTCCAGAAGCTAGAAAGGAATTAAAAGGAGCTAAACATCAGAGCATCCGAGCGATCAAGTCTGGTTATCGACACTTTCATCTAGATCCTTCTCTCGAGTGTTTTGGACTCTGTTTCCGAAGCCGTTTTGGCTGATGGCTGTTGGCTGCGGACCCGCTCCCGGGCGGTTTGCGGGGTACCACTTCCCCTGAGCATCCTCCGGTCACCCCCGGGGGGACACATCCCTCCGTCCCGGGGTTTGGGGGACTCTGCCTGCCCGGCACGGCGGGACGCGCACCCCGGTTCCCGATGCGAAGGGGAGGTGGATGCGATGAAGCAAAATTACATTATGTTTGGTGCGGGAAATGAGCAGTAAGTGCAATCACGCGTTGTAAGTGTCCTCTGTGTCACCCGACGATGGCTCCTACTTATCGCACCGGTGTCATCCACTCGTTAAGACAGTGAGTGTACAATGAACAGCAATTATTACATAATACGAACGTCTCCTTTCCCACCCGCCGAGGATTGTTCTCTCCCTCTCTCTACGCAGGTATTTCACTTACGATCAGATATTTATTCTGTTTGGCAAGAGGCAGGGGATAGTTGTGAGAAATCAGATGTCTCCCTGCTCAAAGCAGTTAACAGTTTTGCCCTTAAGGACCGAAAACGATTTTTTTTCCGAGGTAATAACTTTTAAAATAAACACATGGGAAAGCTTCGGGGGAGGAAAGCGCTGTTAGAGAGGTTATATTTACATGCAGACAGCTCGCAATCAAGAGGATCGGATGGAAACTTGGTTTTCGGAGGCGATGAAGAGCAGGACTCCGGGGGTGCCTATTGCCGTGTGCAGTGACTGGCGATCCCTCAGGCGACCCAGGTCCCCAGAGGATCCGGTTCTGTCCTGGGGATCGGGGCCAGACCACATTCCCCTCCAAGTTAGCGCAGCCGGCGCTGCTTCCCAGGAGCGCAGGATTGGGCCCCGAGGAGAGAAACCCTGGGCACCTGCTGGTGCTGTGCCCCTCGGAGCCGCCACAGCGGGACATCCCAAATCCACCATCGGAAAAATAGCGGGGGCAAAACACTTTTGGGTTTGACCCCAGCCAAGAGCAGGGACGGGCGTCCGGCCGGCCCGAAACCCCCGCCCCATCTGGGGCCGCAGCGACGCGTCCCCTGTCCGCTGCGCCCCCAGAGCAGGCGGCACAAATCCCCGAGACTTCGCAGATCTCCTTTCCTATGATCTCTAAACTTTTTTCTTTCTTTCTTTCTGTCTGTCTTTTTTTTTTTTTTTCCCTCCGTCTTTCTGTCCGCAAACGGATTCCATCGAACTTGCTGCAGTGAATTTTAATTATCGCACACACCTTCCTGCTTGTCTGGGTTATGAATATATCAGAATGATTCATCCCAGCACGGAAAATAATGTGTGGAGAATTATAAACTAAAAGGTCCCCCCCACTGACTTAGATTCAAGCACCCAAATATTCCCAAAACCTGTCTATGCACACCCATCTCCCACATAAACAAGCAGCTGAGTTTATTTTTATGTGTGCATTTTATTTTTATTTGTCAGTTCTAATGCATATTCGTTTTCGATGTTTTGCCTGTTTCCTTCTATGAATACAGGAAATACAGATGGGAAATACACGGAATTCTCCTGTGCTCAAACGGAGGTCCTTTAAAAATCCTATTATATATGCAGCATATCCACAGTGTAGAGATGTGTCTCATGCTCAATGCAATTATCGAATTAAAATTATCTAGTGTCAGTTATTTTTTTTCTCCACTTAGCTTCCTGTCTTTATTTTCCAAATCTATCCCGAGCCCCTTGAATGATCGCAGCTTCGCGATCGTGCCGTTTGCAGCTCTCCATCTCTTTTTGATTATCCAGGCTGATACAATAAACCGTTCAATGAACTGCTTTTGAGTCACAGACGTAGATTTGGTACAAATTGCTTGTGAGAGCGCCCGACTCTGTGAGATCAGCTGGCTGACTCCTTTACTTCTCAAACACCATTTCTTTAGAGAAAACTTAATTTTTCATCAATTGTTACTTTATTATTATTTTTTTTTTTCCCAGAAAAAATACTGAAATGTGATTAAGCATATTTTAGATTTTTGCTTGGTAGAATGAAGGTGGGGGGCTGATTCAAATCAATCTGATAAAGCTGTTTTGGGGCTAGATTTAGCTCTGCCCAGTGACGGAGATGAGTGATGCTCTCGACGGGACGCTGCCCTGTGGCTCAGGGAGCAGCGGATTCAGCTCAGCCCCCACCCGGGGCCGCAGCCCCAACACGTCGCTCCCCACGCGTGTCTTTCCCACCGCCCTTGGCCGGCCGTGCTGGTGCTGAGCTCCCCGCCGGCTACTGCCAAACCCACGGGGTTCCTTCCCCTCAGGAATCTGGAGAGAGCCGAAATCCTTAGCCCAAAATGTGCTTCGACACCCAGCCCGGTCCAGCCGGTCCCCGGTGCTTTCTCACCCAGGGTGGGAGCAGGGTGGGCAGCCAGCGCCCGAGAGAGCACATTCCACTCCGGATTCCAGCCAGTCCTCCAAGGTTACAGGAATTTTTTTCCCCTTTCCCTTTCCTTTCCTTTCCTTTCCTTTCCTTTCCTTTCCTTTCCTTTCCTTTCCTTTCCTTTCCTTTCCTTTCCTTTCCTTTCCTTTCCTTTCCTTTCCTTTCCTTTCCTTTCCTTTCCTTTCCTTTCCTTTCCTTTCCTTTCCTTTCCTTTCCTTTCCTTTCCTTTCCTTTCCTTTCCTTTCCTTTCCTTTCCTTTCCTTTCCTTTCCTTTCCTTTCCTTTCCTTTCTTCCTTCTTTCCCAGGATTTGCAATTACTCTGATTGCATTCTCTGCAGAGAACACCATCAAAGTCCTGACAATGTTACGCAGGGATGGGAAATTTATTAGGATGCTCCTAATTCCTCTGTAGATTGTATCGGCTCCAAGTCTTTTCTAAGAAGCGTAACAGTTTTTATACGTGTATATATACGTATTTGCATGGAAAGTTGTAATAGGCGAAGAAAAACATACTTTAGAATATACCAGATGTTGGAAGGATATTCATTTAGCAAATTATGAACTGAAATCCGTGCAAAAATTTTTTTCAGCTTTATTTTGCACAGCTTCTCAGAAATCGGAGATGGGAAGAACCGTTAACCCATCTCATTTACAGCCCTTCAGTTCTTGTTAGTGTAGCTTTCCCTCTTTCCATACGTGCATTGTTGCTCACGTAAGGTCATTAGAAATATCCCACAGTCTTTTTTCCCCTGTAGTTTCCCTCTGGAAAAGAACTCTTTCCAATGTAAACCTGATCTTTGTCTGTGCACTTGAAAAATACATTTAACACATTTTCATTTATAGTCTCCAAGGTACAGGAAAAAACTTGAGGTGGCAGCTTGCAGAGATTCTGGGGAAAGAACACTTTTGGAGAGGGTTTGCCATCAGGAAGCTGTATTCTGTTATACGGGGTTTTACTTCATGTAACACACCGACTCAGGTTTTGTGTGCTTTTTTTTTTAGAAGTCTGCATTTTCTTGTGACTGCACAATCCCCATTTGTTCCACTGGAGAGTTCCTTGGATAGTAACTCCTCACCTGCAAAAATCTCGGTTACTGTGCAGTCAAACTGTCATTTCAACACTTTTGTTGTTGTTGTTGTATGCTCAGAGATGCTATTGGTATTTAAGGATTTGGTTTGTAGCTGGACCTCGATCCTTTCAGTATCTTGGCACTGTGAAACTTCCACAACTGCGCTACGTAACAATGTGGTTCCGAATATTTCAGGACGCAGGCAACCAGCTCAGTCTTCATGTCCTGACCAGCAGGGACAATGGTGGAGAAACATGGTAAACAGAGATTTGTACCAAGGAAAGATATTTCTGCAGCATCAGGGTGTTTGACCATGACAATGGCGAGCTCTGAATATTTAAGGTTCAGTTAATAGAGGTTTTATTTCATTTGATTTAGTCCAGATGGTTCTCAACTGCAATGCCGAGACTTAGACAGCAACCAGAGCTCCAGCACGCAGGAGTATCTGAGTGATGAATTTTCATTTGGCTCACAACAGATAACAACATGGGCAACATTGGGTCTGTAGCAGAGCCATTCACTGCACAGGGGTGGAGGAGATGGAATGGGCCAGACCCATGTATGCCAAGAAAATGATCTTAAAATTTTGTTAACAGTTTTCGGCATTGCAGAGGGATAAATTTGAGCTAACAGCAATCAATAGTTTAGTCAGCCTTGCTCTTCAGTGCTAGTATTGGCTCTGCTTGGCCATAGTTATCAGTGTAGGTCCAACAAAACCAAGCTTGTAATGACCTAAATCCACTTCAAGACAACTGCCCGAATCAGCCTCAGATCTAATGTGTTAACAAAGGCTTTGCATAATCCAAAATTCTCACTAGACCTACTGGAGCATAAACAGTACCAGCTAAATTTGCAACACATCTCTGTGCTACTGTAGAAAACAATGGAAAGACAAAGAACACCTTGTCTCCTCTGCACTTTCATTTGTACTTTAAATTACACATTTTCTTCTATATGTAAATACATCTATCACAAGTATAAATTCTTAGTTTATTCAGCAAGATTTTTATTTCTTTGGTCATGTTTCAAAGAGTTCAAGATTAAGTATATCCTCGATCACCAAAAAAGAGGGAAAATGCCTTGCCACGAACCAGTTAGTAGTAAGGGATAAACTGGCAGGAAACCTAGGAGGTAATTGCTAATGGTACGATTAGAGTTATTATTGGTGTGGTAGAATTCAAAGAGAATAATGCAAAAGGCAGATTACACTCAATAAATATGAAAGTTGCTGATGCCTTCTGGGAAACACTGGAAACTTTTGTCCATAGCAACTTTTTATTGCAGGTGTAACATTACTGTTAGTGATTATCCCTTTGCTTTTCTTTACTAGCAAACAGGCTGGCATGTAAAATTAGGCTGGGGAAGGGGTATGTGTGTGTGTATTTTCATGCTGTGGACCAGTTTGCAGCTAAATGCAAAGTGTTCTCTTTCAGGGTGGTGAATGCCAAGAAAAGCAGCTTCTGCAGGCTACAAACAGCACAGAGCAGATCACAGGGCATAGGTGTCCTCAATTTACCTTCACCATTCCCACTGGTGCTTGGATTCAAGCGCAGAATATCACTGCAGGCACAGCTTGTGCTATGGGGGCCAAAGCGTCCTAAAGAAATCAAAGGGCTCATTTTTGGTTTTGCATTGGTCTTGGCATGGGAAGAAAAAGGAGATTAGAATAAGGTGGTAAATGTCCACATGGAACAAAGCTTGTGTAAAGCGATGCCTGCTGCCCGCTCCCCTCAGATCACTGTCGGCAGCCCCAGGAGTTGTTTGGAATGGTCTGTGACTGTGCCTGTTCTGCTCTGATCGCCCTGGACCGCCGCACGGTCCCGTTGGCAGAAGTGTGCCGTGGATTTAGGGCTGGCTTTCCTCAGCCTGGCTACCTGCCCGCGAGCCGGGCAAGGGACAAGGAGGAATGGGCTGGTATGAGGAGCAGCAGCCACACCTGGAATAAGGGCAGTTTCTTCCCTCTCCCTCGTGCTCAGGATCTCTTCCAAGCAGCCCATGGCCAGGGAGCAGACTGTCTCCCCACTCACCTCTGTTGCCCCCACACTGGATTTAAACACTGCCTCCAGCCCTGGGCTTGATTCAGCAGGTGCTGGAGCGCTGCCCAGGTGTGAAAAGAGAGGTTGTGAGCTCCCATCTTGAGTCTTCGCTGCCTTCCCTGCTGCTTCCAAGAGAAGCATCTGCCCTGTGTATCTCCTGCCCTTGTTGCAGCCTGGTTTCACAGCTCATATTGGGTTGCTTTAACTTCCATTGAAGGGCCGGCTTCACAATATGAGGAGCAGAAAGGCTGCTCCAAAATCTCCAGACCCAATTCCACTTCTTTTCCCTCCAACAGTTTCTCTTCAGTCCTACTAGGCTATAGGCTGGCTCTTCTGTAGGTTGTCCTCTCTTGGAGGCACAAAGTTAGTGCAGAGCCTATAGAAATGAGGGAAGAACAGGATTCTCTAACCACCACGGAGTATGTGTCTCAGTCAGAAAGGCAAATCGACTCTTCTCTCCCCGCTCCCCCACCCCTTTTATTCTTTTAAATTTCTTTAGGTATAGGTTTCCAAAAATACAAATAAGCAGAAGAAACATGAGATCATCCAATGTTGGATGTGAGAGAGACAAACACTCCTCCATGTGTGTATTCTCCTGTTAGCTCTGTGCAGTCTTTAGGGAGAAGCATAAACACTGAGTAATTTTATTAATTGGCTCTTCTGTGGGCTTGTTCAGGCCAAATATGGATTTTGTAAAACAAACAAACAGCATCTTTCTTTTTTGAAATCAGGAATGCAAGAAAGTATAAACAGGGGGATATTAAGTTTTCAAATTAAAAGAATTATCTTATATAATTAAAATTCTCACCACCACCTCCCAAAATCTGTGGTGCCAGGAATGAAAAAAGTATGAATGCAAATGACAGTAACTTTTTCACTTCCACAATCCAAGTAAAACGAATGGTTTGGTACAAGAAAATAATCAGAAAAGGAAAAAAAAGTGACGAGTGCAATTCTGTTTTCTTGAGTACAGGTGTGAGTAACAGTGTCAGAGAAAATGTTTGGTTTAGGTTGTTGTTGTTCCACTGAAGTTTCTGGACCAGCAAAATGGGGACCTGAAAAACGCTGGTCACCAATTAGACTGGAAAACCACAACTGTGTTTAAAGGGGAACGCCAGAAGATGATCACTGCTATTTTCAGCCCTAAAATTGACGCCAGGTATTCAGAGCAGTGTGTGTTTGGTACCTCTGGAGTGATGGCTTGAAAAATCGTTTGCCACTCTCTGAAAATGTTTGCTTTACTGTCTACGTTCATGAAAGCTGATGGGTTAAAAGATGAATGGTGCCAGAGTTTCTTTGGTTACCTCCAGACAGTTCTCTTTATATTCTCCAAATGATATCTTCAGCCAACAATAGCATACAAACCATTGAGATCTAATCCCAAACATTTTCTTAAGTGTGTGTGTACACCTCTCTCCATATTAATACATGTATTTATAGTAAGTACATGGAAGAGAACCTCTTCTGCTGCTATCTCAAACCATTCCTAAAATGCTGAAGTCTTAAATTAAAAGCTGGTTAACACAAAGTCGAGAACATAAGAAGATCATTGTCTAACTTGAGTTTTATAAATCAGTGGTTAAAACAGAAACTAACCTGTGGAGCCCTGACTTCCATTTGATTGAATGACTTTTGAATCACATTTCCCACATCCAAAGCTAGATCTGTGTGAGCTGGTGGCAATTTATGTTTTAAGTCAAAGGAAATGCAATATCCAGGCAAATACACGTTTCAATTGAAATTGGTTGATTCAGTCTTGCCACTTGTAAGTGCTTTGCGCCAGCAGAATTCTCCATGGAGTTTGCATGAGTGGTATTTACCTTGCATCATATGTGGCAAATTGCTCGCTGCAATTTAAGCAATATTAACCTAAAGGGAAAAGAAAGGTCTGTCACTTAAATCCGGGCTGACTCCTTCTTACAACGTCGTAATTGGCAACTTTGCTTTCATCCTCCTCTCGTTTGTTTTGTCATGTTTGACAACGTACACATTTGAAAATTAATGGGTTAATCACCTGCATAATGGCTTTGTACCGAACGCCAAAAGGATCTTCCTGGATTTTGTTTGCAAGGTTGAATAAGCATCTTCATTTGCGCTGCTGGGAGAGCAGCTTGATGAACAGGCTGGTTTGTAATACTTCTTCTTCAAATTCTGGAAGTGCTGAAACCAAGTTTTCATTTTGGATTTTGCATTCCTTTTAACAACAAAACCAGTCAGTATCCATGTGCCTACTGACTTCAATGACTGTCCTCCTTAAAAACTAAAGATCTTTTCATTACTTTAATTATAGAAGCGTATTCAAACACACAATTTAACACGCACTGTGCTTATAAACTTTTTAAAACTATCAAATATGACTTTGCAACACGTTTCTAACCATATTTTTCTTGAAAAGTGATACTAAAATATCCCAAAAGTTTTGCAAAAATCCCCCAACAAAACCCAAACCGTGAATAGTTTCATACTGCAAAAAGGGGCGTTATTTTAACAACTATTTCATGTTACAAATTTCCAGTTAGCTCAGTACAAAATCTGTAGCACCTTCTGCTGACTGACAAGGCAAAAGCTTCTGGAAACATCTAATTGTAGCTCGTCAGGCTCGGTAGCTTATCACAACCATTTGAATAGTCACTCTTATACAAATACAGGAGTAATATGATACTCAGCCTTACACCCTCAAACCATAAAGTAAACTTGTTTTTCCACGAAGCAATTAGAAGGATACATTTAGACATATCCTTAAAATAAACAGCATAAGCATATCTGAAAACATTATTTTATGTTGTAACTTGTGGGTTCTTAGAATGACAGTTTACAGTTACTGAAATACCAGCAAAAATATTGATCGAGCCATGCAGGGAACATACATGGGAAAGTCACGGTCATGACTGAAGGGATCAAAGAATTTCTGTTCTAACCCTGATTTTGCACAATAGTTTTACATTTACACCTGATTTACAACCCAGGAGAGGGTGTCAGAATACAGGAAAATCCCCCAATATCTCCCATACTTCAGGCTCTGGCACATTTATTTGCTTTTCTGTATATCATTGAATTATTATTCCTGTTAGTTAATTCATGCATATAAAAATCCTCCTGATGCCATATGTTTGTTATAAAGGAAACCATCTCGCGGTCTTACATTGTTAATTCTGAGTTTTGTCTCATTTACACCAGGACCCCATCCCTGTCCAGCAGCTTGTGCCAATAACGAAACCCATCCCAGACTCTGGAGTTATGGAGGCAAAAGTCACTTGCATTTTTTCCAGTGGTCTCTTAACCAGAATGAAGTTGGGTTCCAGCTTTGTGGTGGTGTCTTCTCTAGGAGGTATCAGGTGTCCACGTTGCAGCTTTGGGAACTGGTTGTGCAAACCCTTATGCCAGCCCGAGTACAGGACCAGGAATAAACCACTGCTGTGTACGGAGCTGTTGCCCAAAAGTCAACCCACCCTTTCTGACTCCATCAGCATCCCCCGCTCCTGCTCCTTCCATCCCCTCGGTGAAGGTCGTGCTTGCTGTTCAAAGGAACTAATGCAAGGGGGCTAAAATCTGCTTTAAAATTCACAGATAAGCTTCAAAAAGGCAAAGAATCTCAGCCCATTTATTATACCTCTCTAGCCAATGATGCAACATTTCCACCCCCTTAAACCACTGGGTTTTTTCTTGCTTATTTGTCTTTTTTTTCAAGAATTTTCAGATGCCAGCATAGCCACAGTTTTCCTGTCAGAACTGCTACACTGGAACATCTTTCAGAGGATCCAGTGTGCTCTGGAGTTTCTGGAGTTTATAACGTAGCCATAAAAAATTGCTCAAGGCTGAATCTTGGCATATTAAGCGTCATCACAGAGGTAATTGCTTTTCTTTAAACACCTCGAAAAAAAACGAAAAGCAACACAACATCTGAAGTTGCCAAAAGGCTATCATGTCCAAACACCTACACTTCCACAGACGGTTTTCTTGGCTTTTATTCTCATCTTTCTCTGCACTTTTTTTTTCCTCTCAGCTGCTTTTGCAATTGAATGTAAGCATCAGAAAACAAGCAAGGTTATTAACCCACAAAAATGTGTCCAGTTAACAAAATGTTAGGAAACCCAACGTCTAGGACAACATGTCCTTATTACACCCTTTTCTAACACAACAGTCTCTTGGTTATTAGAGGAATGAGTAAAGCGTGGGACTGAGGTTTGAATATGGCTCTTTTATTAATCCATTGTCAGCTCCAACAACAGGAGTGGTTTAATTTAGTTTATTTCTTTAGTCATTCAAACCTTGTTACGTGTCAGTAAATTCAGATTTACACAGATTATATTCTGGAATAAAATGAGGATGGGGCCGTGCTGGGTTTTCAGGAGGAGTTTGTTGTCTTTCTCACAGGGATCTGCAAAACTCAGAGGATGAGTCACTCCTGACAATTGCTCTGGGTTCCTAATTCTGAAGAAGCTTCTTCCAGCACTATCTGGGGGATCCTGACTTTCAATTTGCATAATTTACACAAAAATATCTTCAGTTCAAAGAGTTGCTTTGGATATTTACAAGCTGAAATTAGAGGACTGTAAATTAATAAAAGACCCTTAAACCAAACAAACAAATCCTGACAAATGAAACAGTAAATAAGCAGTAACCAAGCCAACCATGGTGTGTATTCCTGCTGTCAAATTCCCCCTTTCTCATAGCCTTTTGCTTATGGTTTTAGACTTATCAAATTCTTTTTCAGGAACCAGCCATTCATTTCACAAACTGTTGTTGTGAAGTGTTTTGAGCAGCTGGATGACCCCCCTGTGCTCCCTGCACTCTGTATTCGTCCGTCCTGGTCTGGTTAATTTTGCGGGGCCGCCACTTTTCAAGTATGTTTGGAGAATTCTGCCGTGTAGCTGATCTGCCATTTAATCATCTCTCTAAGCTCGTCCTGCTTCTCCCACCCAAACTGGAGCTCTGGCCGTCTCCGTTGTGCCACGACACTGCAATAGCTGGTGTTTCATCCTGTCTTACTGATAGATATATTGCTGTCTTTAATTAATTTTTTTTAGCGTGTAAGAATTTTTGAGTTGAGTGATATGGTGGCAGGAAATAATGTGGGTGTCTGTCTATAGCTTTTAGGCTGTAATTCTAAGCTTGAAATTGGATGCAAAGAGGACCGTGACAGCTGTCATCTTCTTCTGGTGAGGGGTTCAGAGCACGTTGCTTTTGCTCCTGGTGGCTCTTGCTCTGCTCCTGCTTTTCCTAGGACCTCCTACAAGTGTAAGAGCTCCTTCTAGAGCCCTTCTTAATCCAGTCTGGGCCTCTCTATCATTGCTCTTGCCACATTTGCCGTGGTTGTTTGTCTTTTCCAATCCTTAAAAGATGGAGTCGTGGCTCAGGAATGAACACCACATCAAAAAGGTGCACATGAAACCAATAGAGTTCTTTCCAAGAGCGCTGCACGCTTGAATACAACCCTAAACAGTCATGCCAATTAACATGCATATTCCAGCATTTCCCATAACTAAGTAAGAATGTCTTAGGCTGTCAGCACTTCAGGAAATTTCATCACCTCACTGTCCATTTCTTTCTGCAACTCATTAAAAAACCCAACACATTAAATCTTGTTGCTCTGCAGCTCTGACATGAGAACAATTCCTGGGTTTGTCTTTCCTTTGCTCTGGGGGTTACAGCGTACCGATTGCTACTTGGCAGTTTTAAGGCAAGAAGATACTTTCTCCCTTGTCCCCAGATGGCAAATTACTTTCTATAGCTACCTGCTAGAGGAGCCCTATATAAAAGTCTTCTGAAAACCCACCAAATACCTCTCTGCCCCCAAATAAACCATCCCCATTCAAACACATTTGCTTACCATGACCCACACTTGAATTTCTCAGGAAGAAATATTCATAGTTAATATACCCATCTGGCCAGGTACCAAGATTACACCACATCGAAGCTATGTCCATGGTTCCAATAAATCAATGGTACAGACAGGGTATTAGTGCAGAGGGTGGGCAAGCTCTGCAGATGGCTCATGAGCTGCAAAGCAAAAGTCTCTGAGGAGGGTTTTGATGAAGGGCCAAAGACAAATAAGGAACCCTGCTGCATTTCAGGAAACAATGAAGGATTTCACGACAGACCGTGCTTTCATGAGGAGGTAGGTGGGTGGAAAGGAAAGGTAATTTTGTGGTTAATGCTGCATACTCTCCCACAGGAAACATGGGTGAATTTTTAAGCCCTGGACATTGTCCCTTGCTGTAAGTCAGTCCTGTAAGCTCTCTGGGGCTGGGGTTGCCATGTACAAAATGCGAACAATTGTATTTTCTTCCTTCTACTCTTTGTCTCCCAATCTCCTGCCTGTTTGTTTTAGCCATGATATGTTTGTACAGTACTTAGCACAATGAGATCCTGTTCTTGTCCAAGACCTCAGAGAACTCTCTAACACAAAGGGCGGGTTAATGAGAGAGATAATAAACCTCAGTGAAATTAAAAATAAAAGAATTCCTGTCATTTTTGTTGGAATTGCAGTAGCGAGCAGCTCCGAGTCACTGAACCCCAGGGGACTCATAGAGCAAGGAAAACTTGCAGCAAGTTTTTCACAGTTGGCCCCTAAAAATGTAGCTTTTTATTTAAATGGCAACAGCCCACTTTCCAGAGATCAGAAGTCCCCTGCTTTCTGAAGAAGGAAAAGAAAAAGGCACCTTCTTTAGTGTAATCTGACACTTCCGATTCTTGGCATTAAGCTTTTCTTCTTTTGGGGGTTATTTGACATTGTGCTGGTGATGCTGAGATTAATTACGCAAGATAAGTGTTCTCATCTCACGACACAGAGGTCGGTGTTGTATCCTAGTAAAACATGAGGTTTCTTGCAGGGACGAGTCTCCCACCTCGCTGCACGGTTTGGACTTGGCCAGCTGCTGCGATCCCCCTCGGGCAGCTTTTCTCATCCTTTGTTGGGAGCAAGTTTTGACAACAGCAATGCTAATTGATTAAACGTTCTAATCAGAGATTACAGCTAAAAGAGAGATAACATTTTTATTTCATCGTGTCTCTGAGAACATTAGCCTGTAAGGATCCAGCCACTTTGGCTGTGGAACTGTATCAAGCTATATTCATTGACTTCCTTCCTCCCTCCTTTTTTTGGTATTGAATCTCTGAAGTTTTTAAACCCTGAGGTATTTAAAAAACTCCCTCACTGTTTACATTACATCTTCCACTAAGATTCAGATGGGGGGAAGTCTCTTTAAAAATGCTTTTGCAACTTTTATATTGCTTTTTCTTTGGTAATTTTTGCATCTAAAGCCAGTTGGCATTCACAGTAGGTGTTTGGAAGCATAAACACTCTGATTGAAGAAAAAGGCGTGAGTTAAGGTATGGTTAAGATACTGGTGGTGATAGGGGCAATGTTTTCAATTAGCTTTTTCACACTTATTCAGCTTCCGTATGCACAGACTGGCAGAATGCAAAAGTGAAATGAAAGGATCATCCTCTGCTGAGACAGGACGGAATATTCTCAAATAATGTATGGCAGTTAATTTGTCAAATTTTTTCTTTAAAACTTTTCCAAGGGGTATAAAAGTCAGGTACGTTATAACCTTCCAATAACATTTAGAGTATAAATAGGTGTTTTTTTCAGATTGAGTTAAATGGTACGAGGGGTGAGTGAATGGATGAGTTCCCAAAGACTGGGCAATCTGAACCTGTGGCTGAAACAGATTACCTGTGGGCCTTGGCCATGTCACCTATAACAGACAGAGTTCAGTTTACTGGTGGGCAGATCTAAAACTTTGATTTTTGATTCCTCTTCTCCTTCATGGACCATGTTTATGTGATTGGTATCTTTCAGGTTTCAACATAAAATACTGCAGAAATTTTCCAAATCATGTTTGGCCACTTGAATCAACGAGCTGATCTCTGCATCACCTTTAACAACAGAAAAAAAGCAAAACTCCACTAAAGCAAACAAACAAACGAAACCCCCCAGTTCTGATGTATTTTTTATGCATAAAGAACTGTCCATCAAGACTTTGTGCTTTTATCAATTTCTTGAAAGATAATGCCAAGTTCATCTCATATACATAGTTCAACGCTACTGCTGGAAGTGCAGTTTACATATAGAACTGGGTTCCCCCGTCCTCTGAATAATTTACCTTTTTAGTTTCACAGCGAAGTATTTGAATGAAGGGGAACTTTTGGATTAGATTATTATAATTAGATGCTCAGCAGTGGCTGATACTCAGATTGGTTTTTAGATACTGGTACTGCTAGTCATATAATATTGTCAATTTTGTAATTTAACCCAGTTACTACTTTCTCTTTTCTTAAAAAAGGACCAAGATCAGACGATTAGAGAAAATCTTGTGGTCCAAGTATGTTAGCAGTAAAACTCTTCAGGAATGTAAGAAAGCGGAAGATAACAGAAACAAAAAAATTATCTTGTGAATAGGAAGAGTGATACTCAGGGCCAGATTTTGATCTTTATTAGACCGGTGTAAATCTGGAGCAGCTCTAGAGAGCTCAGCTCAGCTGCTTTGACCTTGCAGCAGATTACAGATACACGATGTAAATCACCAGGGAGACAGCTTTGTATCTTTATGAGAAGAGGTGGGTTATAAATATATACAGATACTTATGCAAACATACGTGGCATGGAAACATCCCAACGGTTGTTTTTATATGAACACGTCCAATGTTGTCTAATGCAACCACCAACTTTGATGCCTCCACACTGATATCTTCACCCCCTTGACCTCAGAGGCTGTACAATACTACTACTATGCTAACAATCAAGTAATAGCAAAAGAATTTATGCCAGATTTCCTTTTTTTCCTGTAGCTGTGCAAGGAGGTAATGCCTGCTGTACATCAGCACAGCATCAAGCAAAGCATCAGATGTACAAGGTACAGACGAAAACAAGATGCTGGGATGCTGGTGTCATTCTTACTGATGAATTATTTCCCTTTTCTTTTCTCCTTTTTTTCTGCCATATGATCAGAAAGAAATCAATGTTTGCCCTCTGTGCTCCCATGTGTTGACTCTAGTGATCATTCACAGGAGTTTATAATGTTTTAATCAGTTTTCCTAGCCAGTGTTCTGAACCTGGAGCTCTGTAAGGAATTCTAGTAACCAAAGGTTTCTCCTGATTGGAGATGCTCCTTGCCCTGCAGGTATTTTGGGTGGCACAGGCCATGGACGTCCTGCTGCCCGCTGTCCACTGCTACTACAATGCCTCCGAGACACAAAGAATCTGTTGAACTATGAAAAAACAATTTGATACATACATAGCAAGAGCCAAGAAGAGAAGAGACCATGGGTATGTGATCATGACCGATTTTAAAAGAAATTTTGTTTCCCTGGATTTGAGATATTTGGATTCCTGAAAGCTCTTATCTGTCTCAAGCTGCTACTGTCTGTAAAGAAGAGGAGCTGTTGATCAAAGATCACATACCTGCATGAACCCTTTGGTGAGCTCCCTATTCCTGCTGTGTCCTGGAAGCAGGGATGCAGTGGGCCAGAAGCCCCATCTGCCTCCTCTTTTCCTATTTCTCTGTTTGTCAGGAGGAACACAATATTTGATGATACTATTTGTTTTCTTCTACCTGCTGCAGCAAATGATACTAAACTTTTGCTTTTCTGAACAGTTCTTGGGCTCATGGGTCAAGTTTGTTCTGAGGAATGCATGGGTCTGCTGAAGGACAGGGTGGTCCCCTTTCTCAATCTTTTCAAAGTACTCTCCGAAGCCATGGGATGGGTTCAAAGAGGGTGTAGAAAGAAACCTGGACACAAAGGGGTTCCATTAGCTGCCAACTTGTGAGCCAAGCCATTCTTGGGAATGTGGCTGTGATCAGCTTTTCCTTATCATTTCCTCAGTTTCATTAGATTTGGCGACTCCTATGACTACCCTTCAGCTCGGGCTGTTTGCCTGTGTAAGTGGGTTGGCAAGAGAAGATATTACCTTGGAAAAAAATAATACATTTATTTTCCTTCCAGCTTTTTGTCTGATTTTGATTTGTCCTCTCTGTTAATAGTCACATATGCAGGGATCTCTCCTGTTCGCTCTGGAGGCCTCTGCTTTGGGTCAACTGGTAACACAGGAAACAGAAGTCATGATGCAGAAATTAAAATGGGCAGTGTATTGGGAAACTGCTGTGGGAATTTTGAGAGAGAAACCGCTTTATTCTCATATGATAACTCTTTCCTAAAACCTTCATCAAACCAAAAATAAAGTTACGTATCGATGAGTAATACCTTTTACTTACCCTTGATCGGAAGTTCACAGTATCTGCACAGAAAAGCCACGAGTGTAAGTTCTTCCTGTGGCCAAAAGAATCTATACATGCAGTTCGGGCCTTCTGTATTATTAGTAATAAATAGTAACAGTGATGATATAGACTAAAAAGGAAGTAATGGGAACTTTTTGTCTCTATGATAAAGGCAAATTGTGTGGAAGCTGCTGTCTGCTCTGCAACCTATAGCAAATCCTGGCAGAGCTATTCCATCCTCCTGTAAGTTCATTGCTTTTTTTCATCTTTGCGTCTTTTTTTCCCAGGCAAGAGAAATCTCGCATATTTTTTTTTTGTTTTAACTAGATCTGATTAATGCCCTTCTCAGTCCCCTCCCACCCTCTTTTAAGTTTTTCATTTTAATGGCACACAGCTCAGATTTTTTTTCTCCTAGGGGAAATCAGACCGTTCTTGGAAGCTACCTCCACACCATTCGTGCAGAGTCTTTGCTAGGGTGAGTTAAGGGCAAAATCTCCACAACATTATTGCACCAGGTTTGTCATCTCACATTTCATAAATCCTTGAAAATAAGCTCCTGAAAAGCAGGGATAAAGTGACATTTGGGAATGGAGTAAAATCACAACCTAAACGTGAACTCCAGCAATGGTCGGGAGTTGGGTTACCAGCTCCTCCGTCTATTTAGAATGGCTTAGAGCTGGGTCGGAGCTGTTTGCTTAGCCCTGTTACAAACACAAGGGTTGAACTCCTGGCCCCCTCCCTCATAAATAAACTGATGTCCAGGCTAAAGTCAGATGCCCATCTTTTCTTGAAGTGACATCTACAGCTCGCATTCAAAAAAAATCTCTGGGGTGAGGAGGGTTAAGAAACATAAATCTTGGAAAATAGTTTATTAATACTACGCTAGAAGCTCATGCCTATGAAAGTCAGCAGGGTGGATTAGGCTGCCTGTGTGTACAGTAAGGAGGGTTTTTTCCCTTCCTCCCCTCCCGCCCCTTTTTAATTAGAAGCAGATTTAGAAAGTGGGACTTTCCTGAATAATCAGCCACAATAAACCTTTAATCTCAGTCACCTCCGTGAGAAAAGAATAGGAAATTGATGCATGGAAAGAGGGGAGACACAAATGGAGGGAATGACAAGGGAAGGACAGGTCACTGAATCCACCCTTTTAGGACTATTGGTATTATTTTGCGTATGTGGATGTGCCTGTGGCTTACACGGTTCAAAAAGCCTTTCTCTGAAGCATTCTCCATGTAAGATGTCGGGAATCAGAGCGCAGGGATGCAGAACCACAGATATGGAGCTGACCGAAAATTTTTTCTCTAAAAATCACCCATATGCGGTTTGGTTTTTATTTGTTTCCCAGGATATGAACACTTTTTGAGGCACTTGGTTGCTGGTACCTGTCAAACTGTCCTTTCAAAATAAAAATATATTAAAAAACCAGTCCCACGGGGGAAAAGAGGTACAAGCAGCTCTGGGTGCTAGGCTGGGTCCAGAATGATGTTCTGGATCCTACTGCTGGTCTAGGGGTGATCTAGGCTGGGTAGCATCACTGTGTGGACACAGCCAGCTGTAAAACTGGGGTAATGATAACTGAAATCCTCTGCAAAGCACCCAGAGATCTGGTAGCAAAAAATGGTCTAGAAAAGCTTGGTAGCAGTATTAACTCAGTGCCTCTGGTCTATGCAGATGGACACCTGCCTCCCTACTCATGTCTTGGTTGTTTTTTCCACCCTCAGCAGTGCTCCAGCAAGAGATTTGTGCCCTTAACTCTGTCTTCGAATTGCACCTTCAGTGCTTCACCATAATTAACACTGTGTTTGCTACAAGCCATGACTTGCATCAATAAGCCAAGGGGTTTTTTAAACGTTGTATTCCATTCCGAAGCACGGTCTCTGTAAGCCTGGCCTGCTCAATCCTGCTGTTTCAGAAACTGCAACAAATCCGATTTTGGGAAGGCTCAGAATAACCCAAGGAAGCCCAATAGCCGAGATTTTCAAATGGCTGGAGATTGTTTGAGCAGCAGAACAGACACCTCTGTCACGGTAACTTTTACATTATTTTGCTTATGCTCTGCCTGTTTAGCTTTGGCACCTGGGCAAAGCTGCGAGTTTTGCCTTGGTGGACAACCCCTCTAGATTAATATTTCCCTTCTTCAGTGTGGTGATGTAGTAGATGTTTGCAGTGTGGACTTCTTCAGTCTTTAGTACCATCTTTTCTTCCCCTGAGATGTGCTGAATCTGTCACTTCACTGCACGCAGCATTTCCTATATATTTATGTGGATAACTTGTTTTTCAGCCTGTGTGAGTCCCTCAAGCTCCTCTGACTGCAGTGGACAAGCACCACTTCTTGCAGACTCCGTGTCACGCTTTCCTGTTCTTTCACATTCAAAATTCTAATTAGGCTTATTAAGCACAACATTTTGCAGAAATAAACTGGTGATGAGCTGGCACTGAAAGGCTCCTGGATGTAATTTCAAGCCCATTGACACGGACAGTAGAAGTCCAATGAGGCACCAGAACTGGCAATGAAACAAAGCTGGTTTTGGACCCTACTTCAATCATTTCCACTTGGAAACCCCCCAAAGCCAATAAAGCAAATACGTTAATATGATTAGCTTGAAACAATCCAAGAAAATGGTTTGCGTATGCATCTTGGCACAGTTTTTGACAAGTATATAAGATAAATGAGAATAGATTGACTTTAGTGAAGGGGTGTGAAGTGTTCAATCTACTTAGCACTGGGATTGCATCTGACTATAGGGAAAAATGGTTCCTGCGCTGTACTAATCTTGTGATTGTAAACTGGGAGGAAGTGGGGGGGAAGGAAAAGGAAAAGAAAGTTCATTTTTTACTTGGTTTATCCACGAGAAATATTCTTCATTTATTCACTTACCACCATTTGACCTGGTGAGTGTGTCATAAAACAACCCATAAGGAGACAAAAATTGCTCGTATGGAATTAAATTACTTATCATTAGTAGCCACTGATTCTTCTAGATTAGGACTAAATTGCCATTTCTTACCTCAAAAACCACTTTTCATCTCCAGACATCAAAGTGCGCAGTACTTTTGAATAAATGCCGGTGGGGCTTTTGAAAAGAGGAGGCAGGCATGGTACAGAAGTGAAGAGCTGTGTGTTTCTCTCAGGGTTATCTTCTAAGATAGACAAAGAACCACCACTTGAACTCATCTGACTTGATTCCAGATCTGTGCTTGATCCTTTGTGACAGCGTTTTTCCCTCTTTCCTAAATTGAGGAGAGCCTGGGAAGAGGAAAAATTAAGGTATTTCCTACTCGCACACACTCTACATATTTTTGTCATGCCGTCTCTCTCCCCACTTTAGTGGCTCAAAAAACCCTTATGATGGGTGACTATTGCTACTCGATTTGCTTCTCTTCTCATTTCTTCCAGTTTCCACCTGAAAACCAAACATTATTTGTCATCTGAGAAGCACCAGAAATTTTCTAGTCAAAACTGTTTGGATGAGATTTCACAGTTAAGTTTCAAAGGTCTGAAGCGGATAAGCTTCCCAACTCACAGAAATTTGACTCCAGTATTTGTAATGCCAAGTTTTTAAAAGTTTTTCAGCCCGTAAGTAGCTTTGAAATGAATAAAGGCTTGCACTGCAGCCCTGTAAGGTATATTTTATTCAATTAGAGTATGCACCATGTTAACATTCTTCAGTGTTGTCATAATTACTCTTCTTTTTTCTTTTTTTCCAGTGAGAATTAACTTGTCAACTGCGAAGAAGCTTTGAATTTGTTCATAAATCATTTTGCTGCAGGCTAAAATTTGACATGCTGTAGGTAAACATCTTTTTTTCTGGAAAAAAATTGACAAATACGTTATTACTATTTTTCACCTTTAGAACAGAGTCTCTGATGTCTCCACTTTATGACTAAACCGAATTTTCTCCTCATTACGTTACACTGTGTTATTCCACTGTCGAGGTAAGTGATCACCACGAGGCTGAGAACTGCAGCCAGATCAATAGTGGGACAGGTTCCAAAGGATTAATTTTCAATTCAGATTGCTGCTTTGTGCTTGTATCAAGCTGTGTCTCCTTCCCACCTTTGTGCATGGGAAGCTACAGGATTTTCAGGATTTTGACCTGACCTTGAAATCCCTCCAGACGTCGGCGAGATGTTCCTGGGGAGAGCTTGCTACATTCACCCTGGAGAGGCTGCACAGCAATTCCCCCTCTTGTATTTTGAATATATTTCTCACTGTGCCAGCACTGCTGATGTGCTATTGAGGCTGAGAATTTTTGGCAAGTGACTCATCACCGCTCCAGCAATATGTTACATTTGATCATGGAGTCCTAGAGGGTTTTTAGCAAGCAATTAGGAGGTGGATGTGAAAATAATTTGTACGTTTGTCTGTTTGTTGTTTGTCTCCGGCTCTTCTATAATCAGTTACCTCCCTCCCTTCCGCTGCGGGCAGGAGGGGCCAAAGAAACGCGGCTGTGGTTCCTCTGGGCTTGAGCTCAGCGGTGCCTGACCCGGGTATTCTGTCTTCCTGGTGTACAACGTGTGCTCCGGGAAGATGGGAGAGGGTTATTCTGAGCTGTCGTGCTGCTACTTGTCCTCTTCCCCGACAAAAACGCTCTCCGCTGACACCGCATCGCTGCGAACAGACTGGATAGAGACATGATGTAAAAATTAAATCACTTGAGTTTTTTTTTGGGCTAACGCTTGGCTTTATATAAACTCAGAGACAATCCTATAAGGCACTCAGGGCAGATTATAGGTTTGGGCAAAGCTAGAAAATTGCTGCCATTATATTGTTATTATTAACACCTTGTAATTAGCCCTAAGGAATCCTGAAGTTCTCTCTCCTGATTTGGCTTTAATGAAGGAAAATTGCTACCTTTGCAAGTTGGATGGCGCCCGCTCTGATTAGTCTTAAGTATATAGGACTATTATTTTGAAGATGTTTGTTGTCATGTGAATATTAGTATTGCATGTAGAACGGTGGACGGGAGTGGAGTGGGCTCTTTTATTTCTCAACTGTGATGAGTCACATGTTCACTTTAGTTACGGTCATCCCCTTAAAAATCAAGAATGGAAACCTTGTCAAGGTATCCCGACCACAAGCTAATGAATTCAGGAGGATCCTGTGGCAAGTGTTGCCAGCTGCCCTACCTGCTGATTGCATTGGCTGATGGAGTAATTGTTGCATGGAGATAGTTTTATGATTGCTTTGAGAGTCTGAATGAGATCATGCGTGAGTTAGCACACTAAGTGCAATAAAAATGATTTTATTTGCATGTCCCAGAGCCTTTCCTGATTCCTTTGCTGCTTTCACAGGCAACGTCTTCCCAGTGAAACCAAGCCAACATTAATAAAACATCCCTTCCATACATCTCCACTCCTCTCCTCCCACATACTGTATGCTTTCATTACCATCTCTGGGAAAAAACTGACATTAAAGAAAATTCATCTGATCTTATCTATAATTAATTTGTATTTTGATAATATAGAAGAAGAATTTTTGCATGTAATGACTTACCTGTTCATTATTTCTCGCCTTTGAACTCCTGTGACCGCTTAATAACTCATGCCAAAGCAGAACTGATTATGACATTTTCCCCACCCACCATCCAGGAAGGTTGAAGGTGTTGCCTCTCATACTTAGACAAATTGCTCCAAATAATGACTTTGTGCAAAATTAGTCATACATAATTGAGAAATTCTATAGATGAATAGGAAAGTAACTTGAGATGAAGTTATCATTTTAATGTTTTTTAAGTTAACATGGGGTTTGACATACCGGTTCAGACCAGCAGTCCAGTCAGCTGCCTCTTGTGGGAATGGGATCAGAGCCCACTCCTGCTGGAAGCAATGGAAGCTTCTTGGTTGTCATTGCGGAGGGTGCAGAGAGGCCTGGAGGGTGCGCGGGATGGCACTGGGGAGCATGGTGACAAATGACAGGAGCTGCCATGAGTGATGGTTTCAAACTCCCTTTTGCCGTGTTTTCTTTTTTCGATTGTTTGTTTGTTTTTAATAATTTCCTGTCCTCCTTCTTCATCCCTGGGAGAAATCTAACCTATCTTATGCAACTGTCAGATCCAATAAGCAGGTCTGTTATTAAAGATAACTCACGGGTAGTACCCAAGAAATCAAATATAAGATAAAATAAGAATCAGGTCCCAATTCTCCTGTAACAAGTGCAAACAAAATGTACAATATCACATCAAACAGGAGACATAACTTCCCCTCTCCCCAGGGAAATACCAGATTACATCATGAAAGCTCTACCTTTATAATTGCCCAGGTCTGAATAGCAACACAAGTGTTCAGTGATGGTAAAATTATCCAGTTCCTTGTTTAAAAATCTACAGGAAAAAGGAGAAAAAACAAGTCAGAGTTCCAGCAATGTAATGGGATTATTTTGGAGCTTGTTTGTGCTAACAAGGAGAAATATAAAGTCTAGGAAGAGGCTTGGGTTCCAGAGATGTACAGGTGGAAGCTCAGGATCTGAGGTTTCTGCTCCATTGTAAAGCCATGGGTCAACATCTGAAGGTGCTCAGATTTCAGGAGCTTGGCTCTGACCCTTCTCTGTCTTCCACCAGTGGATTATCCGAATTGTGCCTTAAGTTTGCCACACTTAAAAACCAAATACACTCATTTTTTATTATAGTTATGACCTCATTGACTCCATTCATCAAAGATAAATATATTAAAGCATTTATTTTGGCCTAATTTACAGATATTTTGTATTATCAAGGTTACTGACTCTCTCCCATCTCCTTTGCTCAGATTATTGAACATTGCCGTACCATAGTATAATCTATCTTTGGTGTATTGAAGCAAGAAAACTGAATTATAAACATGATAAAGAATGCTGATGGACAGTTGAAAGACATGGCCATATCTGATGCACATTAAAGTTGAGAAGAGTGGTTTCAATTGGTTTGTGGGATATTAACCCAGGTCCCTATTAGGAATGGAAAGCATCTGAGAGAATTTATTGAACTAGATGTGTTTATTGCAGTGCATTAGATTTAAAAGGTGCCTGCTTGCTGCCCACAGTGCTTTTGTTGTTGTTTAACTAAAATAATATAGCGAAAACCAAACCAGCATCTACCCACCTGTCAGTCTCTAGTCCTAAGAAGGTTGGCCCCAGCAATGTTTTAAACAAACGCTTCAGCAGGTCCTGGCTTCCATCAGGTATTACCATTACACCTACTTAGAGTGATTTAACAGGTTATAGACAGAAAATGGAATCAACTTGCATCATAAATCAAGCCAGAATAAAATAAGGGATGTATGAGCTTTTAATTCTTCGACTTCACAGGATGCTTTTTAACACAGGATGAGGGAAGCCATTTGCAAGTCCAAATCTATGGTTAAAATCTTAAATAAACAAACCAGTCCTTATAATGATATTCAGACTTCTGGTTACCTTTTATCAACAATGGTCCATATTGCCCATACACAGCCTGGTGTAGAGAAGAGAAGGGAATGATACAGGGGGTTTGTGGAAAAGAAAACAGCATCTTCACTGAAGCGTGTTCTCACTCTATTGTCACCTCTGATTGCCGGTGGCTGCCAGGAGTGAACTGATTCATCCAGCCGAGTGGGTACATGGCCAGGACCAGTAAGGAATTAGAGATTCATTTCACTGCTGTTCAATTAGGCATGTTCTCTGAGAAAAGGAGCGCTTGTGATGCAATTTGTAGTACAAGTTCTGCTTCCCCGAGCAGAAATACTCGCTTTCTATCTGAGCTATGGGAGAGGCGATGCCGCAGTAGAGCAGCGTTTCAAGTGGTGTTGCTGCCGCAGTGGGTGTTCAGAGCCCAGTGAGGATCCGGAGCTCTCTGCAACCTCCAGAAGCTCATGCCAGAGAGCTTGGATTCATCTTTGGGATTTGCACCCTGTGCACACTGGGTGAGAGAGCCCAGCAATGGCAAAAGTGTGATGAAGTGTTCTGTTAGAAAGGAAGAAAGGGTTTGTCCTGCTGCTCCATGACGGCACTCTTAGTCACATGCTAAAATAAATTCACTGGCATCAATGACACATCTCGCTTCTTTTAAAATCAAAGAATTACAGTAACGTCTGCAAATCTGTCACAATGAGACTTCTGCGGACTGAAATCTTAGTATATAGGCAAGCAAGGCAGCCTAGATTTAGGCTACCGTTTAGGCACAAATGTGATCTGGAAGAGTCACAGCAGCATGTGAAGGAATGAAAACTGGATGCTGCTATTCTGTGGGACAGGGAGAAAGAAAGTGAAGAAGGCTGCACAATTAGGTAAATACTTCTTTTTCATGTGGTTGGGGAAAGTACACAATGCACATCTTGATGCAATGGTGTTAATACTTGGCTCCTTTGTCACCTCTGAAGAGCCAACCCTGGAATTAATTATTTCTTTGGGGTCATTTCTGGAATTTGAAAGAAAGATGTCATGGATGATGGCTTTTTTTCAGCGTTGGCAGCTATAAAATTTGATTGAAATGACCAAAACCAAGACAATAAAAGGCCAGCGAAGACTAACTGGGCATTTTTAAAAAACGCTCTCAGATATTTTGTAAATTTAAAAAGGCTGTCTGTATAACACAAAGAGCCTTTCTGTTCATTTTATCTTTCAATTGCTGTTGCTATTTGCTTGTTTTCAATCTCGGTAATAGACATCCAGCTGTTGCTTTGCAGAATGACAGAACAGTAGTTTCAGTGTCATGGTTTCAGTGAAACGAAATGAGCTTTGGGTGCTGAGCCCAAGAGCTCGGTGATGTAAGTTCCCGCAGCAATTAGCTGCTTCGTCTCCTCTTCCAGCTCCATGAGTCAGCTGCACAGATCAAGAAGCCGTGAAAAAAAGCCCACAAAAGACTTCTATAAAAATTCACAACAATTATTTTGCAATGACTAGAAGCTACCGGGGATGTTATAATTGTAACACGTTGCAGGGTGTATAATCGTGTGACCTTTATATAAGGTGCATTGCACTGTGATCTTTCCAAGTGTAGAGGAGAAACTGCGAACAAAGGACTGCTCAGACTTCTGAGACTTCTCCCTTTCTAACTTATGATTACCTCATCTGTTTACACCAGGTGAGGAGAGATTTTGTGTGCTTTAAGTACATGTAGTGCTTAGTTCGTTGGCAAAACCTTCTTTTTGTAGCCTCTGCATCCTTGAATCCTGGCTGAGCTCAGCACCCACCGCTCTGTCTATCTGCCTGTTGGAAGGCACTGGGTCTGTACTATCCATGTTGTATTGAAAATCCATGTTTCAAGGGACCCACCTTCATTGTCATCAATAATTGGAGGTTGGCCAGAACACCCTGATGAGTATCGGTGCTCCAAGGTTTCTTCTCAGATGACAGATATTAAAAACTAAGCTTTGCACTTCCTTGGAGTACCACAGTCATTAAAAGCACATAAAACCAACTGCATCCTAAACTAGACAATGGCTCTAATTGGAGAGTTGAAGAAATGTAGTTAGTGTTTCCTGTAACATAATTAGGTTTGAATTCTGTATTCGCTAGAATGGAAATTCTTCCAGGTACACACAACACCTTCACTCCAGGCTCCAAAGCGTCTATGGGGTTTTGTTGTCAATTAAGAAGAATAAGAACTATTAGTACAAGTAGACAAATGGCCAAGGTTTTTCTTTATGCAGGCAGGAAGGCAATGGGGGCAGGCGATGTGAAGCGTATGAACTAAGGAAGAGAACCTTGCTGAGCAAATTATTTGTGACTATTTATTGGGAGAAGTGTGGTTTTTATTTTTTTTTCCTGAATTATTCAGATTTTTAAATTTTTTAAAAATTTTTTTTAATTTTTTTTTGAACAAATTTGAGCATTGTTTGATGATTAGGAACATATGCTTACAGGAAATGTCATCCTGGATCAATCAGAAGTCCAGCAGGCCCAGGGGTTGGGATTTCAGAAGTGCCTAAGTGAGTTAAAACATAAATCCCAGAGAATTTCCACTGGGCAAAATTTACTCCAAACCCTCATTAGCCAGAAGTTCACATAAGCCCTGAAGAATGTAGGTTTATAGTTCTCTCAAAAGTCTTATTTATTTTTTTAATCTTGATTATTATACCTGGCTATTCTTGTTACTGATACAAATATCTAATACCTTTTTGAATCCTGCTAAGCTTCTGGCCTCAGCAAGACCTTGTGGCAATAAGTTCCCCTGGCTAACAGTGCACTCGCTTTGTACATCAGTGGATCACGGTGGGATTTCACTTTCGGTGCCAGATGCCTGGTCACATGTGGTGGACAAAAAGATGTCAAGAAATCCAAGGAAATGGGTAAAGCTGAGCAGTCTAGACTCAGGCAAAGCAGAAAGAATTGATTGAAGAGATGAATGGCAGAACATAAATGTTCCTAAATTCCCTCTGGAGGTATCTTTGTCTCTCCCTTGGCTATAAAGGGAAGACAGGACCAAGTGGTCTCCCAATTTCAGCGTCTAAATTTAGGTAGAATGAAGTTGGCCCAAGAATCTTGTTATACCCTTAGAACCTTTGAAGCATCAGAAGAGTGTTTTTGCCTTCAGATAAAGGAACAAATAAACTAGAAACAACTCTCCAAAGCTTTGTAAGCCTTGTAGAGTCCTCCAAGAAATGTTAGAGGCATCTTAAAGCTTGATGTACACTCCCTGGTTCCTCGTGCCCCTCAAAAGCTCTCCAAGGAAACCTCTTCCATGCATCTGCTGCCACCACCCCTGTAACAGCTCAGTATTCCCCTTCAGAGACCAGAGATTTTATTCCTCTCTCAAAATAACCCAGCACCAACACTTTTACTTTCTGAGATTAAAGCTGAACCTGACTGACATGGGGATTAGAAGCGAAGGTTAAACCCATGTCAGACTGAAGATAAAGATGCAAAAGGAACAAATGACTTGACCAAACTTCCTTCTTTCAAGTGTTTCACGTCAGCAATTAAGCTGACTGATCATTTAGCATTAGCTGAGGAGCTTCTGCTGTTCAAATGAGATGTAAAGGAGAGGTTTTCACCTGCTGGCAACTAAAAAAACAGGGAAATGTTTATTCTTTTTCTGACCGTATAGCGGTGCTTCACCTTGCACTGGGCTTTCTTCATTTTTGGCATTGGGAGCGTTAGCCCTTGTGATGTAGGCATTTGGCCCCGAGGTACAAAACCCAATCTCTAACATAGAGAAAAAAGGTTTAAAATATACAAACCTTCTTTCATTCCTCATTTTTCCTAATGTTACTAAACCCAAATAATTATACATTTTAAATGTGAAGTTCCCCTTCCCCCTCCACACAAAATGACCAAAGAAGAAAAACAAAACCAAAAGAAATGACTGAGAGAATGAGAGATGTAAAATAACTTAGGTTGAAAACAGAAAGAAATAGAATGACTGACTTGGAAACAATGGATCAAAGAGATAAGCAAATAATGCACAGAACTCCCTTAAGCTTCAGCAGCAGTGCAAACAACCTCTGAAATACATGAAACTGGAATATACAAGCTGAAAGCTTCCTTTAGGGTTGGGGAGGGTTGAGTTTTGAATCCAGTTGGCATGAGGAGAACCTTGCCTTGAGTGAGGTGTTTTTTGAGGTCAGAGCCCTCAGATTTGGTGTTTGGAGAATAAAAAGAAATCTAGTAAAGAAAAGGATGGGAGACCTCAAGGAATATGGCAATTTTTCCTATGTTTGAAGTATCTGACTTGGCAAGATTCTTTTGAGTTGAACTGACACTGAGAACATGTTGAGATTTGACCATCATTAGCCCTAAAAAAGGATCCCTTTGGCTGTGTATTAAAGCTTTGATATAGTATCTGATTGGAAATGAGAGGGAATTTCTCCTGATCTGCCCTTCTTCAGCCTTGCACCCTCAGAAAGCTGAGGGCAAAGTTGGTTCTGTCCCCCCTGAATCACCCCTCTCTCATTCCAGTTCAGTCTGGGGCCCCCCATTCCTATTACTACGCAGTAAGGGGTAGCTGCTCCAGGTGGTTGTATTTGGCTGCGTATGAGTCAGTGCTATAACCAAGGACTAATTTTTCTTACAAGAAAGAAGCTTTTACTTTGAGCAGCTACCCCCCGCCCTGCCATTCTGACCAAACAGAATTTCAGTTCTGCAAGCTGCTTAATAAAGCTTTAAACAATTCCCGTCCTTTATTGATGTGAATTCCCCTCTTCTTTTTCATCTCTCTTCTGTTTTGGTTTGCTATAACCCGCATTTTCCAAACAATGGAAAATTTTCCCTTTACTAACCTACCCACTGGTTCTCTGGAGCGATTCTGTACGATGAGAGTAGGTTGGGGAAACCTTCCCATCAAGAGAGTACTAGGTATCCGTCCGTCCATCCATCCATCCATCCATCCATCCATCCATCATCCGTCCATCCATCCATCCATCCATCCATCCCTTCAGAGTGCTGAAATTACGTTTCATTCTGCTTTTGAGAATTCCTATGGTTTGCCACAAATAACTGAGCATTTTATATCCTGGCTTTGAGATATCTTTACATCAGGCTTTTGGTGGTACTCTGCAGATCATGGACTATATTCTGCTCCTGCAGAATCTCTTGATGTTGATTTGGTCCCAGTCATTTTCTTGTTAATTGGACTTGTCCAGAGTTGGAAATAAAACAAAGCGTAAGTTCTGGGAACCAATTCAGAGCAAAATGTCTCTTCTTCACAGAAACAGATAAATATTCATGGCCATGCCTCTTTTTTTCCTTTTTCTCTGGATAAGTGACATGCTTCAATACTCAATAAAATCGGTGCCCTTACCTACATTATACAGTGGTGGTGAGTGACTTTGTGAAACTGTATTTACCAGAAATAATACCAAGATCGCCATTCTCCCATTGTGCCTCAGAACGATCACTAAAAAAAGTATTATAGTATCTCAGTCCTGGTCCCAAAGCCTATTTGCACTGTATCTTTTTCCAGTTGTAGAATTATTTGGCAGTGGTTTCCATTGGAAAGGCCCAGAAAATACATAGATCAAAAGAAAAATGAGGAAATTTCTAGGGTAGTAAAGTATCCATCAGGCCCTTATAAAAGCACAACAGGTCTTAACATTTTAACTGCACCTGGTCCACTGAGGAACACGGTAATCTTATCTCCTGTAATTCTGGAAAACAGCCATTTGGGACCAAATATTCACATTACTTCCACTTACTGGAAGAACCGCCATTTGCAGCAAGCCGACAGCATTCAAGAAGAGCAAGGCATCGCTTCTAAACAGTGGAAATTAGTCAAATTTGTCCACAGAACAGGCTGGATTATTCCTGCCTTTGCAACAGGTGATTGTTCATCAGCAGGTAAAGAGAACAACAGCTGCAGGCAATTGTTATTCCCTCATTAATTGCATTTTAGGGCTCGCTGAGGTTTTCTGTGCTACAGAACATTCCCAGTCCCTTGAAATGCTAATAGAAACATTTGAATATGTTGTTATCCTGACAGCACACTTGAGAAGGTTTTAAAACTGACCAGCTGTCTAACTACTCCCTATAAATCACTTGCCTCGACCTAGCGGTACATTTTTCTTTTCTTTCGAGTCTATTTGCTGTTTGACACAGGAGCCTGTGCTGTAACTGCTCATTTAATACCAGACAGTGTAATACCCTTGCAGCCTGCCGTGATTGTCAGGTTGATTTCATTAGTACGATAAGATGCATAGACTCCTTTTTATCTCTTGTATTCTCCTTCTCTCTCTCCCTTTCTCTGTAATTTGGGTCTTTAAAGTCCCTGCTGTCTCCTGATCTACAGATAATTGTTTACTGTAATACTAGCCAGGAAAAGAGCTGATAAACTCCAGATGTAGCAAGGTCTTCAAATTCACTTTCCTTGCTCTATGCCCATGGCTATGGACCTCCGATAATATTTTGCCGCTGTCTGGGGGTCCTCTAAACCTGCTAATAAAAAGAAACTATTTAAGATGGCAAATGATTGTATCATATATGATCTGGGTGGCTCGTTAGTTTCTTTCTTTGTTTTGTGGGGTTTTTTTACAAGCTTCTTACTAGCCTGGGTTCTTGTTGCCTGCCTGTATCTGCCCTGCACTGTACTCTTTGAAGTCTTATCATGCTTCTTAGTGACAGGAGCCAGGATGCTACATGCTAAACCCCATAAAGCAAAGTGATGAGAGTCCTCTGCCCTCTTTGCAAAAAAAAAAAAAAAAAATATATATATATATCTATATATAAAAATACATATATATATATAAAAACAATCAGCCTTTTCTGCCTTGCTGGAGCTTGTGGTTCCTTTGGTTCTTCGCACAGTGACTTTTAAAGAAGACAGATTGTCAGGGGTTCATAAACAAGAACCAAGTTATTGCCTCCAGCTTCAACAGCTCAGGAAACAATACCCTTCACAGGTTTGGGAGCAGTTCCTTAGTTTATTTTTTTTATATTGTTCCTTAGCTTTACATACCTCTGAACTTCTTCGTTCCACCCAGTACTGAAAGGCAATGTGCTATATCAAAGAGGCAGTTCTCATATCTCTAGCCTCATTTTAACGGCCAAAAATAGCCCAGAAGGCCCTGCCTACATTTCCACTGTGAACAGAGTTTGTAACCAGTTCACGAAAAGGTTGACTATAAATATGTTTTGTGCCCACACATAATGTGGTTAATACGGCTAGTAGTTGTGACATCCTCACCTGGCACATGGAGATCTTCCTATAAACTGGTTTGGCACATTATTTTTTGCTATGAATTCAAGACCACCTAACCATCCATGCCTGCGTAACCAGTTTGTCTGGCTCCTCCGTGCTCCAGCCCTGGGTGTGGTAGGACATCCTCCCTCGGATGCCGTGTCCCTCGTGGCTGCTGGGGCAACACAAGGCACAGATTTTTCGAGTGTTCTAGTATGTGTTCAAGGACCGTGGGATATCTGCCTGGCCTGGGCAGCATCCCTGTGGACACATCGCTGTGCAGCCTGGACAATATACAAGCACCACATGGTCTTCTGAAAACAGCTGCCGTGGGGATGTAGGCAGATGTGTGCTTGTGTCACAGGAGGGGACTGAATGTTGGTTCAGAACAAAAGAAACACCACCCTAACAAGAAAATGTGGCCAAATTTGTCGTTTAGTTAGAACCTGGGCTTTTTTGACTTGGGATTCCCATCTTAATTTTGCAAAATCAAAACCAAATTTGGATCTGGCCATTCTAATTCCTGGGAGAAAACTGAAAACCTAAGGTTGCATATAAATTTTATGAAGGTGTCTGAATATAATTCATCAGGCATTTTACACACATCAAACCAAATTCCTTGTGTATGACCTCCCCATAGCCTGAGGTTTTGGAAGGCTCTAATATCCGAGGCTAGATAAGGAAGCTGAGTGCCTTCCACAGGATGCCCCTTGCTCCTTTGCCCTGGAGCAAGCGAGATTGGAGCCAATTGCCCTCCCCTGCAGCGGCATACCTGCGGAAAGGGCATCGCTCAGGAACAGGGAGTGAGAGTTCAACTGCAGATCTAATCTGGGAGGTACCGACTCTGTGTCTCTGTGCTCTTCAGGCCTTCCCATTCCGTGTTCCCCCAGACTCCTCCTTATTGCAGGCGGCATTATCAGACTCCACATCCCAATTACATTCCCAGAATTCTTAGACAAGTATTTTGCTTCCACCTGGGCTGTTTCATTTTGCCTCAGGCTTCCTCAAGTCAATGAGGTCCTACTGGGCATTTCCAATAGGTAATGAAGAACACAGGTTTTATTGGTGAAGAGAGGAGCAGATGGGCACAACTGTTCCTCAAAGGCCATACTGGCTGCCACCCCAGAGGCCATCAAGAAATTTCAAAGACCCACCTTCTATAGCCCAGTATCATTGAAACCCTTGGTTTAGCCATCAAATTAAATAGAAATGGATTGGCGTAACTCTTCCCTCATAATAATGCTGTTTCATTGCCTTGTAATCCATTTTTAATCGGGATCTGCTTCCTGGCAACAGCATGTAAACAAGGAGACGGTCAAAGGCAGCAAGGGGAGGGAATAATGCAGAAATGGGTCCCCCCTCAGTCCAGCTTCCCTCTCCAAAATTCCAGGGTCTGGGTTGCTTCCACAGTTGCTTTGGAAAATACCTTTCCTTTCCCCACTCTTTCCCCAGATTTAAAAAGGGTCTATTCTCCTCCCCTCTTCATGTAAACATCACTTATCTTGTTCTATAGGCAGCATAACTAGCAAGAGCAAGTACTCACAAAGTGTAAATTAGCTAGTGACAATAAATTGTCAGATTGCCTCTGAGGCAGAAACAAATGAATAGCTTAGTTTATTAATCACATGGCACCTTCACCTTTGATGTCTTGATGTTCCAGTTTTGGTGCTCCATTAAGCAACCCTGACTGACTGCTGCAGCAGCCTCCACTAAACCAGAAATTTTGTTGGCAGCACATTTCAGGACTTCAAAGGCGGTAAATTACCTTGAGATTGTTTCATTAAAGCGCCCTTCCCAGTGTGAGCAGCAATAACAGGAGAATCGAGATCAAAGAGCATCCATCTTTCTAGATTTGTTACATAGAAAATTACATGCTGAGGGTGTCTTTTTCACAAATCATGTTGCCTCCCATTTCAGCAAGAATGGTTCTAATTAGAGCAGAAGCCTCCCTGGCTGTGCGGAGAGTTATGATTGTCATTAATACAGCACTGGAAGCTTTTTCCTCTTTGCACTCCCCAGACCCCTACCTTTCCCTGCAAAGCTAGCAATGTTTGCGATGTGCCTAATAAGAAACAATTATACTGATTAACAGATTACAGGCAGTTCTCTACAGATTCTTGGGAAGAGCTTTTCCTGGGATGTATATTTGTTTATTTTAAATATTCTTTCATTTTCCTTCCCCCTCCGCCCCCACGGGCTGTCTAACTTCACATGATCCCGTGCTTTGCTTTCTTCTGTCTAACCGGCAGGGATGCAACCTAAGCAAACGGTGCTGGAGATAGACCAGAGAGAAGGGACTGCTGGCAGTCCTCCTGGCACATCTCCTGTTTGATGTAATGTACCAGGCACTAACTAACCAGAAGAAGGAACTATAGCCCTGATTTCTGTATGATTTAGTTTTATTTTCAGGCACTCGGCAGTTGGCTTCAGCCCTCAGGTCATGAGAATCTTCCATAACAGGTTAAATCCCAGCTATAAAGCATACTAAAACCAGAATCATCACCTGCTGACCTGTCCCTGCCTTGAATGGCTGGTACCTTCTCAGAACACCATTTGGAGAATCACGGGATGGAGCAGCCATGGGCGGGCAGGCACCCATCCCACGTTATAACTGTCTTTTCTCCTCTCCCTCGCTGTGCATAGGTGTGGAGGGACACATTTGGATGGGCAGCACTACACAATTAGGGCAATTCTTAGGAACCTTGAATCATCACTTCCTGAGAAATCCCTTTATCAGCAGGCTGTGGAACTTGTCCTCCTGACTTCTCTTCCTTGCAGCCTCTGCATGTGTTTTTGAACACAAAGACAGTGCTGTTGTCTAATGTGGCGTGTACTTCCCGATTTTGTAGAAATAATAGCAATCCATAGAGAATCTAACTACTCCATGACCGTGGCAATTCAGTCTGTTCAGAGGAAAATAAGAGAAATCCAGTGGTAGAGGCAGAGACGTTTACATCTGTCCACTCTCTGATTTGATTCCCATTTCTTACTCACTTAAATCTGATGTTCTTGCCAGCTGGGTAAACACCCATCACAACACATGACTGAGGGCAAAAGCTTAAAATCTGTCCAAGCAAAGTCCTCTGGAAAAGCTTTCTTTTAATGGCGTTGGACTCTGAAGTTTTTCTGGTATATGCGAAGAGTCGAGGCAGCAGTTCGATCTGGCACAATATTGACTTCTAGGAAACTTCCTTGTACATCTCATACTAATTTCTTCTCTAACTAAGAGAAACCTTGTGGTTTCTTTTAATGTGTCTCCTTTCTAGGCTTTTAAGTTTGAACAGTTCCAGAGGTGCCTGTAACTGTTGGTGGGTTCAGTAGCATTGTCTGTCCTGTTCTTTAGGCTTTCTAATATATTTTGGTTTATTTGCTGCTGCATAACCCACTAGACTTTTAGCACTTAGGTCATAAGATGACTTTTTCTCCTTAAGGTAATATCATCATTTAATAAACTGTGTTATAACAGCATGAAACTGGGAGATGTAAGAGAGATATATGCACTAAATCTCTCTTCCCAATGTTCCCCTAGACTATATTCTGGTCGGCAATGTCCTACTGGAACATTCCCATTAGGGCTACATGAAGAAGGTTTCCGTAACAAAGACCATAAAAGTATTCACGTGCCTAATGTTCTGACAAAATAATCTAACACTCTTTCCTGGTTGTAATATATTAATTTGATATGGAAGATACAAAACTACTCATGTCATTTGACCTCTAATTTACAAATCTCCAACCACAAGTATATGTGAACGAAACATTCATAGCCAGAAGTGAAATTATTCCTATCATAGGGTTTTTCATGATTCATTGGAAATTTGAAATAGGACCAGGAAATCAGTTCTGAAAAAAAAAAAAAGGTAAATGAATCCATTTTCCCACAGATTGTGGGTTTGCTGAAAGTGAACGATGGTATAAAAATGCAGAGCCTGAGAGATATGGACAACTCATTTTACTCTTGTGTTTTATGAGATGTTTTTGTCAAACGGAACAAGGGAAGTAAAACATGAGGAGCACAGAACTGTGGGAAAAGCAACAGTGAAGGCTTCCACGTGAAATGCAGTGGAACCTCTTCCAGCTGCTCTGCAACACTCCGAATCCAATCTGATGGATCCTGTTCCGCAGAGACCGGGAAGGAAAAGCAGCATGCCATGATTTCTTGGATTCTGGTGAAGAGACACCACACCTAATTTCAGTGTAAAAGGAACATACACAGCCACTGATCAAAATGTCTTTGTCATTGCTGGAATTAAGCCAGAACTATCCTGGTATTACAAGAAGGGCTCATGTTGCTTTTTTATGATATGAGGTCAGAATAGACTAAGTAGGGCATCTGGCAGCTGATTTTCAAGGATAATCTTTATGTTAGGATTGACCTGTTTATTCAACCCAGTCGATTTCTTGTCAGAGTGACAGCTCAAGAGCACCATAGATTATCATCCCCAAGGACGCATAAAGATCCCGTCACTTGAGACAGTAAGAGCTGATTAGCACAGAGTTAGAAAATAAGGCTAAATGAGAAGGAAGCAAAGAAAGATTAGACTTTCTATCTCTGCCACAACTTAAAACAGAACAAGCTGAAACAAAACCTGCCGATGTCTCATGTTTTGAAAGGCCTTTTTATTGGGATGGCTTGCAAGTTGGTGTTGTAGGAGAAGCACTAGTCCTCACAATCTGATGGGTCTTTCTCCATCGTAGAGCTCCGGATTGTGCTCTGTTGTCATATCTGGGTAAATGGATAGTGGGTCCATTTCAAGATAATGGAATTGCATCATATATAAATGTAACGCGAAAGATAGGCTCAGAATTGATGCCTCGGAGATGGTACTACAGAAAAAGGTTGCAAGGTATCGTATGAGCTGTATGGTGTGTAGGGTGAGAACAGCTGGCAACTTCTATATTGTGGTTGTAGAAGTATTTCAGTACAGCTGTTTGTAGTAAAGTCTGAAGTATACTTGTCTGAACAGCTCCTGTAGAGATTGATTTTTGTTTATCACTTTCCTAATTGCAAAATTTACACATGAAATTAAAAAAAAAGAATATATAGTAGTCTTTCTAATTGTGGTTGAATAGTCATACTGCTAATAAGTGCGCAGTATAACTGTAAACAGATCACAAATCTGGAAACACATTCATTTATGATACCTTTGTTCTTATTCCAGGAAATACAAGGATTTGATAAGTTGACATTGATTTAATAGTCTGAAAACTGGAATCAATCTTTCTTTTCAGCCTTTTATTTTTCCTCCTGTTGCAAATTATAAACACATTTCTGCTTCCTGCAAGCTGTGCATCTATTTCTATGGCCATCTTGAAGACCTCTCCTCCTCCCGCCCCCCCACTTGCCTAAACAAGAAATGTCTTGTTAATTGAGGTTGCAATTCAATGTTTAGTGTAGGAAACGAGCACAATACAGTTAAGGAAATTCAGCTTCACTGTGTGTTTGTTCTGCAGTGGTTGATTACTGGTGTGATGATGATGATGATCAGATGTTGTTTGAGAACTGCGATACAGTGATTGGTTTTGATAACCTGAAATTAACAGCTGGATTTATAGCTTGTAAATATTCCTTGTGGTGAATTCTCGCATTGCTGGCTTAATCCTCTCTTCCTGTACAGACCTCATTTATGAATCCCAAACCAGGGTGTAAGACAAGACTCTGCCCTGTAATGCACACTGTATTTAGTGAGCGGTCAATAAAGTAGCATTCTCAGACTTTTTTATGTGGACTGATTAAACTGTATGCAAACTGTGGCAGTTAATTTTGCACATACTGACCTACTGCTCAGTTATAAAACTGCGGGCTCTTACTTACACAAGATTTCTACTACAGTGTTTCTCCTTAATTTGCTCCTTTGTGGTAAGGACAGATCTCTTATGTTGGGTTTTGCATGTGATACAGACTCAGTGCCAGTCTGGTGCAATCTGCCTCTAAGGCAGTGGCAGGGTTGCCTTATTAAGGGATTCCCTTCAACAGCATTGAGTCAGAGATCACACGACAGAGGAAAAAAGATGCCTCTACACCATTGCAATGCGACTTTTTGCCTCCTGAGAGCCACTGATAGTTGAGATAAACTAAGGTTCCTACAGGTTGCTTTATCCCGACATTGTGGAAATGGCTCTGCTGGGCTGAAACTACAAAAGGGGATGCAAAGATCGGGTAGATGTCACCTCCATATACAGGTCTACCAGCCCCTTTGATCTCTTCTTCTCCCACTGCCTGCCTCTAAGAATATGGGAATCACCTAATGCCAACAACTCTTCCTGGAGCCTGGGACGAATACTTTCTTAACAGAATGGTTCTGAAACTTTTTAATGCAGATTCGTATTTTAATCTATTGAAGAATATATTTAAAAGATGCTGGTGTCGGGAGGCTGGATAATAGAGAATTGCTCCATGGAGAGGTGGCCCTTGCTGAGCAGCATTCGCAAAGCGTATTATCGTATACGCCTATGTGCGTATGCTCAGCAGAAACCAAAGTCAGAATAAACCAGACCTTCATGTTAACTAGGCTACAAATGCAGTTTTGGTATAAGATGGGACTGGCTATCTTAGAAGAAAGAGAAGTACAAACATTTTCATGTATATTTATGGGATGTTATGTCCGAGATGAAGGCAACCATTTGTAAAAATATTCCTTTTAAAAACCACGAAGTAAAATTCAACTTGATGATGTTTAAATTATTATCCTTTGTGGGTACCTGTTTTATGTGTTGATTGTTTTGCAAAGGTTACGTGCAAGCCACTAAAAATTCAGGGAAGTGTCATTCTGTAATTAAAGTATGTTTATTCAGTAAAGTGCTCATATGATTTCTGCTTGAATAGTTCACTGAAATTTGGACCATTGCAAGTCTCAAAGGTTTGTTTCTGTTTTCAATATGCAGTCAAAGTAAGTTAGTGGAATCTTTTCCTGGGTGGGCAATATGGAGCCAAAACTTTCACGCTCACTCTGTCCTCAGATTGTCTTGCTTTTTAAAATGCAATGTGTTATTAATATTTTTCTTAATTATCAATGGCTCTTAATACATTAATTAACTTGTCATTGTCCCCACCAGGAAACAATGTAGCAGAAGAGTTATTTGACTGAGAAGCCCACAAGTCTCATACACCCAGTGGACCTGCAAAGTAGCGTGATAATAGAATTTATAATCTGTTGATGTAAATAGAAACAAAAGCCCACAGAGACATGCACAAGTGGTAAGACCTGTTTGCTGGCCAAAACAAAGTCTACTTGTGTTATTCACATTCTTGGAGAATCTGAATATTAGAAGATGTCTCGAACACAATGAGGTGAATTTCCAGACAAGATAAATACAGATGGAAACACAAGCTGAGGGTGAAGAATAGGGCTACTGTAGGAATTCCAGCACTAAAAATCCAAGTTGTGGGAGGCACACCCAGTTGGGATTCTGGTTTTCACAGGCTCTTTGCTTGTCAAACTTAATATCAAATAAAACAACCTAATTTAACTCGGCAAAGTCATATAGTGTATAGACTCAATAGCTGTGACAGGCGCTTTTGAAGCTTTTCATAAACAGTGCTTTCCTTGCTTTGGCTGAATAATAAACTTTCTGGATTCTGACTCCTGCTGCTGAAAGGACAAATTGTAAGTAGCTCATCAGTGACGAAAAGCCTCTGCTCAGTCTGCCAAAAAAGGACTTAATGCTCAGTCTTAGGAATGCACATAAAGAAGGCCTGAGTAAGGGTGTGTCGCATTTTTAGGTGTTTGTTCCTGTTTTTTCTGATCCATGATGTCACAGCAGCACGATGTGGGATTGGCTTTCAGGCAAAACATGCTTTTGCTTTCCTGGATCTTTTATTCACCCCCAACCCCCCCCTCTTTATTGTGGATTGATGTGAAATCTGAATGTGAAAAGAGAACTAATTTATCCATTCAGAAACTATTATTATTATTATTATTATTATTATTATCCACATAATCATTACTATTGCCGCTGTCCCTGATTAGGAAACAAGCAGAAATAAGTTGCACAAAGGGCAATAAAAATATTTTGGAGGAAATCTTAGACCCAAGGCAAATGTGTATTGATGTGTTTGAGACACGGTATATTTGGAAATTCAGCAGATTTAGCCTGAATCCAATTCAGCACTGAAATATGGAGGTACTGTTCTCACTGGAATTAAGAAAAGTCACATACAATTATTTTTGAGTTTTCAAAATAGGAGTGGCCTCGGATGCCAGTAAAACAATGACACAAACAAGCGGGCCAAGAAATGGAGCTCACAAAGACAGCTGTTTTTTTCCCAGGTCTTATATAAAGTGTCAGATCTCCATTTCCCCCCACCTAGAAATAAATAATCCATTTCTTTTTCTTGCCAAAATATGCTCTGCCTTACCATTATTCTCCTTGTCTCTTTCCTTTTTCTCTTCTGCTGCCAGTTTGTAAATGGATTTATGCTCAGTATGTCAAAATGAGAAGGAGCCTGGAGTTTCCTTTGGAATCTCAACTCTCAGATTTAACTACATGGTCCACATGCTTTAATTTCCCCGATTCTTGCAACTTTTATCCTATTGGTAATTGATAGACTGTTCCTTCCTTCCCAATTTCCTTTATTAGTTACATCAGGAAGTTTATTGGTGTTCCTTGCATGTAACTCAAGAAGACGGATAGCGCCACGCTTGTTTTCGGGCCTATGTAAATTAATACTGTCCAGAAGTCTAAAGGCAAAGATCAGCAAGCCTTGAAACCCGGAAGATATCTGGTTACATGCCAGAGGCCTCCTCTTCAAATGCAATGACAGGAATCTGGGGCTGAAGGACTTCCGTTTGCTCTTAATGAACTCGAGTGGCTCTTGCCTATAACCAGAAATGATACACAGACAAACAGCTCCTAAGACACATGTCATTCCTGTAGCTTGCAGCCTATTATTACTTTTACTGTTTCCAGCATCCTCTCGTTACACTGGAAGCCTAAAGACCAATCACGTAAAGCATGAATAATAAAGTGTCCAAGAATGCTGCCACTGATGTCAAAAGTGTCTTTTCACCAGAGTGGAAACAGAACGTCTGATCCCTTAAACCTGCTGTGCCTCCTTGGACAGGTGCACCTGATTTACCTTAACGAGCAAAGGAGGATTCCTGGGTTGGTACAGCTGGATTTGAGCGATTCACAGGTGTCCCTTGATCACCAAAACCAAACATTTTTGCGTGTCATTCCTGCTTTGCTTGGACCAAGATGCTGGTATATATGTATATGCCTTTGTAAAGATAACAGATAACCACAAGAGTCTGGAATGATTTACTATCTGTGGTCCTCTAACGATACGTATGTGTAAATAAATACATTTATTGAGGAATAATAAAGGGAATGTAAAACCATGATGTAAAAAGCAACATATGAGAAGTTACCCACTCAAAATGGGAGTGCGTGTAAGCCTCTCAGATGTAACAATTAAATGCTAACATGGTGTAATACAATAATATAGGTACACAGTGTTTCATTCCAGTGGCAATCCTAATTATAACACTACTTAGGTACAGGAAATTGCCTGTTGAACTACTCTGCCTGAAAACCTTAACAGAAAACCATGTATGTGTTTGCTTACATAGTGAAATATAACGCAGAACTGACTCCAAAATCCAAACAGCAAACCTCAGGACCTCCTTCTTTCCTTTAAACCTTCTCTTAATTCCCAAACTGCACACACTACAGAGTAACACCGCAATTTATTACCAGTATGAAAGTGAAGCAAGAGCCTGGTTACAAAAGCCAGTGGCATATGATAATACGATGGCTCAATCAAATGGTCATAACGTGCTCAAAAACAGAGTGGAAGAGCTGTGTTCCAGCAGCAGTGAGGAAAAGAGCCCTCAACACTGCCCGTATTTTCCAGGTGAATATCGATGGCTGTAACTACCTGGACTCACTGCACTACCTGGACTTGCCCAAGTAGTTAAAAATGAGAGCTCTCTTTCCTCTCGGGATTCTCAGGAGGCTTTTGAAGAAAAACAAGTCAGATATTTATGAATTAAAATGCTTTCAATTCCACCCCTTCCATGAGGGAGATAAATATCAATTTGATGTTCTTCTGTTCTTCTGATGTTCTGATGTTTTTTTTTTGTTCCCTAAAAATGCAGACTTTTATTCTAAAGTTTTGCTTTAAATCTCTAATATAGCAAATTAATTTTCTCTTCAAAGCATGTAGTTTTCCAGTTAGTAAAATATCTGGAGGCATCCAGCTTCGGTTCAAGGTAATGTGATGCACAATTCCAGTCTCTGTTCTGCTCAGTTCTTTACGCTCCTTGATGAGCTCTTGATTACAAACTGGAGAAGCTATTGATAGTAACCAAAAACTCAGCTGCGTAATAGTAAATTTAGGTGCCAGTACAGGAAAGTCCTTAACCATGCGCTTAAACTTGTTGCTTAATCACGGCCTAAAAAGCAGACAAAGAACTCAAGTGGAACAATGCATATACTGAGAAAGTCTCTGCTGGGGGCTTTGGTGTCTTAACTGTGTGTGTACTCCTGTCATTCTATTGACCTTCAACATCTACAAAAAAGCAGCATGATTTACTGGAGCGAAGTTGTTTTACGAGGCTCAGTTGAGACTTGAAGTTCTTCCCAACAACAAACAAGTGCTGAGTCAGCAGCTGGACTCTCCTGCAGGAGGGGAGAGAGTGACCGTGGGACTGACGGTTTTATACTCTTCATACATCTAATCGAAAAAGAGCTAACTGTATTTTACCCTAGAGTAAACACTATTTACTGAGCAATATGTGACTGGACCAACCCTATTCTTGGTGCCTCAATGTCTTCACAAAATTCCTGCTTTCATTGTCTGTAGCACTACTCCCAGTGTCTCTTTATGCTTTCCTACCACTCTTGCCATAAACTTTCCAGCAGCAACTTACTGAAGTTTGATTTTAATTTGAGCACCTCAGTCCACTGAAACACTTTGTTGTAGAAAGAAAAGCTATTGGCACTGGTCTAGCATATCAAAACTTGAGGTTTACTTCTTTGATTTTACAGCTTTACTGGTATCTTGCTGCTAATCTGATTGTGCCAAAGGTTAATAATGCCCAGTAATAGACCACATCCATTTAACTGGACAGATTAGCTGGTGGAAAACTCTCACTTGTGGTACCACAGGAGCAGAATCGCCCTTTAGTGTGGCAACCCCATGCACTGGCTTTTCCAGTGGTGATATGGAAGCTGGAAAAACCTGGGGAGCTCTAAAATAGTGCAAGAGAAGTTGCTTTAGCTCATCAAAAATCAATTAAAAATATGACTATTATTTCATTCCTAGCTCTGAATGTCCAGAACAGATTCTCATCTTGATGCTATGACCAGCTTTCAAAACAGAGTAACTAAAAAGTGATGGAAGAGAATGGTTTTGCCTGTTGGTACTTAGGACAGTTTCGTGCATTTCTGACTTCTTAGTATCACTGCAAAAGACGTGTAAGTTTAAGGACATGGTTAGACATGGCTGACTGTGTATGAATCCCATTTCTAGCGGTAATAGATGAAATATCCTCGCAAGTGACACAGCAGTCTGAATATGCCCATTCCGTCGTACACCTAATTGCATTCTTTATGTACACAAATATTTCTCTTTAATCATCTCTGTCTCCTCCTTGCCTCTGTTCCCAATTGTCACAATTCTGCTTCTTTAGCCTGCATCAGCCGTGCTTAATATGTGCCATAGCTTTGTTTATGGATATATTTTACTAATTCTTATTTATTAAAATAATTACCTTAATTAATCCTAATTGTTCATTTTTAATCACTCAGTAATAAGCTTCCATTTGCTTGTACATATATTTTTGTATTAGTCATTATAAAAGCAAGACATAAAGCAAATGGTATAATTACTCACAAAAGACTGGGAGCTCAACCAATAAAAATCAAAGGGGAGAAAATAAAATGCTTTCAACATTCCTGTATAGTAACTGGGACATCCTGTGTCACAAATGACTTTATGAGCTGTCTGGAGGTGGGATTCCCTTCTAAAGCCCCATCAGGCTAAGAAATGAAATGGGAAATCATCTTACAGGTGAGACGATGTTTCCAAATTTACCTCTTGTTCATCAGCAAGACCAGGTGCAAAGCTAAAAGATGTCAGCACCCTACTGAAATAAGATAGACTGCCTGGGAGAGCCTTGAATGGAAGGAAATTTGAATTAAAATGTCAAAAACCTGAGAGATCTGTATTTTGTTTTTTGTTTTCCTCTTGGAGGGGAAGAGAAAAAACAACCACCTACTATCATTAGGCAAAAGCTCAGGAAGGTTTTAATGTTGGTTATTATCGAAAATCACAACATGACTTGATGTGTTTGCGCTCACGCTGGGTCAGTTCATGATCAGACAAGTGCACGGGGGCGAGGAAGGAGGAAGCCTGGCTGGGAGCAACGGCAGTGCCGTCGCCTGGGTGGGTGGTTATCTCTTCTGTAGCTCTAGCCTTTCCCTAAAGCCAAATGTAAACACACTACAAGCTACGAGGTAGCACGTGAAGGTTCTACAGAGCTCCAGAGAAAAGCTCTAACGAAATGTGTCTCCAGGGCAGTCCTGGTCTGGCAAAGATATTCTGCCAGAACAAATACGGACTCCCTTAGGCAGGACTATCAGCTGTCGTGTGTCCCCTGCGCACATCGCGTCTATCTCCTATGAGAAAACTGTTTTGTTTTTCCCATTAGCTGGAAAGTACCTTTCCCATTGGATAGAAATGGTTTGCTCCAGTTAATAACTCTAAAGCAGTTAATGGTGCAGGTCTTGCAATAAGAGCCCAAAAAGGAGAATAAACTCTGCAAGTGCTTGTTTTGCTTCACTGGCCCAAAGCGACTGAGGTACATGGATTTCAGGGAAGCCACAGTACTGCTGTCAGCTGAGAACTTTATCCGTGGTTATCTGTAACACATCGGTCTTTCTACAACCTTGTGTTATTATAATCGTCCTTAGTTAAGTGATATTCACAAATGATTTATTCAACAGCTGCAGTTCCCACAGTTCTAAAGCTTGTTGACTTCATATTCTCTGGCTAAATTATTTGTGGCTTAATCTGCTGGCAAAGTCTCAATGGTTTTGAAGGAAGTTATATTAAGGAAAGTTTTGTTCTGAATAAGTATATTTTCCTCTCTAGCTGGGAAGGTTTAAATATCTATTCATGTAAGCACGATTCATTTTCCATAGGAAAGATGGTGGTTTAAAGTCCCTGAAGCATTTCTCAACTCACCTTCCTTCTCCAAACACTGATCCTCTGTAGCCAGGGGAAGTCCGTCTGCAAGAAGTATGAGCTCATTCACCCACATTTCCACTTATTTTTGTCTTTGATTCTACTAGGTTAGTATGACATGGTTAGCAGTAACTTTTAGTGGTTTCTGTGATCTGGGTATCTGACCTGATACAATAGCTGAACAAATCCACTTCTGATACATCTGCGATCTGGAGTCACACAACAGAAAGATTTTCTGTTATGTCTCCTCCTTCCCTTTTGACCATTGTTTTCCATGCACTGAGCCAACTCACATTGCCCATCAAAACTGGTGAATGCAATAGAAGAGAAACAGCTTGTCTGAGCAGCTACTACATGTCGGTGAAATCCTGGTCACAGAACAGAGGTGTCCTATGGCGTAAATGTGCCTGCATGTGAAGTGCATGTGAAGGGGGGGTGATCCTGTAACACGAATCTGCAGCTGGCAATGTGCGTCCTGAGGACAAATCTCCCTGGATCCATCGCACAGATACAGCAACTGGTTGCATTTGCCACGTGAGGTCTCCAGTGGTGGAGAGGTGGCCGTGCTTTGCAGAAGGCAGCCTAGGACTGGGAACAAGAGTGGAGGGACACTACACACCGTTTGTCACGTCTTCACCAGAAACAACCCAAGCGCCACTGCTGCCATTCAAGCATGTGATTTTAAAGTTCCATTCTTCACGGATCCTGTGTGCTGGAGACCATGTCCCTGCAGTCTAACGTTAAACCTATAGCGCAACTACTGCTAAACATATCAGATGAAGTAAAAGACAGGAAAGGGGAAATTTTAAAGGAGCGAATTAATGGCTAAATTAATGCCACAGCTCCTCCTACGAACCCTCACTTAACAAGCTCCGCAGGTTTTTCTTGTTTATCCACCCAGCCTGTCCTGGAAGGGGACCTCCTACCTCCTTCTTCTCTATTGCTGTCGCTATTATGAGAGATTTTTGTAGTATACAAAAGCTCTGATTGTCCTCTCACTTATACTAATTTTACAATTGTGTAAATCCATTGACCTGAGCAGAACTGTTTTTGATTGACACTAATATATGCTGGAGGAGAATCAGGTTTTAAATATCTTTGAAGGCAGACAAGCTTGGAAAAAAGTCTTTTTTTTGTTTTTAAGCTCCATAATTGTGACTATGTCCTTTTGTGCCACGCTGTTCACTTGTTATTTGAATTATATTTGTCGAACATTCATTCCGGTCAAATATTTGCATGGCCATTGTGTATTACCTTATAAATTTAACTTAATTTGTTTGTAGTTTTTCTTTATAAATAACCTCACTTCAAAGTTATTTTAGAGGTTTTAGAGACCATGAAGCCAAAGTAAATGCCTATGAATGGCTCAGGATCCTAAAGCTTCAATATCTTCCAGGGTTTCTTTTACCATGAAATTAAATAAATCATTCATATCTTACTATGTGATGTGATCATTCTGTTACCATGATGTGGCTAGACAAGAACTTTGTCAATGATTTCTAGTCATATGGTTCTCCCCATAAATCAGTGTCATACCCAGTTTCATATGGATGGTCTTCAGTTCTGTCTCTTTTATAAAGCATTCAGTTCAGTTGAGTTGTGCAAAGGACTTGGTCTTACCACCAAGATGAGTCCTTACAGTGTTATAATTGCTCTTTCCTATTCATTTCTTTTTTTTATTGTTGTTGTTGCCATTATGTCAATTGGTTGCCTTTGGGCTTTTGCAGCAATCGAGAGACCCTTCCCCTCCAAAATCCTTCACTTCCCACTCCACAGTGTATCACTGGGCAAAGGGAAACACTCACTTCATTTCACCTTGAATTACTGGAGCAGCTTCCTGAAAATGATTCAGTAGCTTAAGTTTTGTGGACATTTTAATCAAACACTTTTGGCCCCATTGCTGTCTTTGCTTTGGGCAGGATTACAGCAGAAATTGCAACACTTCTTTTTCACTGTGTTGTGCACGACAAGTGAGGATTTTCAAGCCTGTTCAGTACAGTGGCCTTTTGCATACTTGAGAGACTCCGGTCTCTAAAGCAACTTACCAAAGCCTTCCTATGTAAAAACTTGTTGAGCTGACGCAGTATGCACATATATGTGTATTATATACATGCATTCTGTATATTGCAGTGAGACAGCTTGAAAATGCAAATGAAAAATCTGAAGTTGCACCAATACTGAGACGTATGCTTCGAAAGAAACACCTCCATCATTCTGTGCTGTTATTTGTTTTTCTAACCGGTACATGTTACTGCTAAGCTCCAAAGTCAGAGGATTTCTTCTATAACATCTATTGATAATGCTCTCCTTGAAAGATAATGTGGCTTGTACCTGGTGTGAAACTGTTAGTGAGCTGACCTACTGTTCATTGGAGTTTGAAGAGATTATGTTAAATGTGGCATCATCCCCTGGAAAAATATACCAGGGAACATTTGGTGCTGTTCCAGCCTTGCATTAGCCCAGGTGAACACGTAGTTAGCCAATATTATACATAAATCTAAAATAACTCTGCAAATTAGGTGCATAATTGCATGCATACATTGTTGGAAAATCTGGCTTTTAAATTACACTTCATGAACAATAATAAGCCACTGAGATGATTACTGTCAGTTTACTTTACCTAAACTCTGCTTCTCTCTGTCCAGCATGAGAATCAAGGGTTGCTCTGTAAACTCAGCAAAGAACAAGCTGCAAATCAGCAATGAAAGTGTTTGCTCACAAAACATGTCAACAAGCCCTCTATGTCACTGCTGCAAGAAGCTGTGGGGTTTAAGTCATAACAAAATACACATTTCTGGCAGGTTGAGTCCATCAGCTGTAACTAGTCTAATAGTCAGGTTGTACTTTCAGGATCAGAAAGTGCCTATAACATCTGGTCCTGGAAGCTGGGAGGATGTACAAGGAGGAGGGTGTCTCTGTACCTTTGTTTGTGTCACACACACAGAGGATTTGGACCAGAGCAACATCGGTCTGGCAGTTACAGCTGGTTTTCCAACCTTATGTAATATTTCTTTACATTACTTCCCATAATATTTCTGTTATAGACTGACCTTGAAAGCATAAAAGTAATTCTTATTACATTGAAATCACAGTTTTTGTTATTTATTTTTGAATATCCATAGATAGAAATGTGATTTATTATTATTAGTCCCATTATTATTATCTCACAAACATCAGAATCTGAATCTGACAGTGTCAGGAATAATCTCACTGGGATCCTGACTCCAACTCAGTGCAGAATGCCAATGAAATAAAAAAATAACTTTAAAACTTAGTTTTAATATCAGAATAGGCCTGATTGTGGTTCAAGATAGACAGTAGTTAATCTAACAATTCACATAAAAGCCACTTTGGACAAAATTTGACAATGCATGAAAATAATAGATAGCTCTGACCATCAAGAGGAGTGATAGAGGATAGAAATAACACATAAAGCACACACCTCCAGTTACTATGATATTGTCTCTTTTAATAATAAGAACATCCCAACAGGGAGGTATATGAGCTTTTAATAAAACTCAGTAAAGGAGCCGTCTTGCAAAACAGCTGCACGTCTTTTTGTGCTTACAATGGCTTGACAACATTTTGTCTAGAGGGCTGTGAAATCTTCCCATTAATCTCAAAAGCAAATGTTGCTTTTCAGTGAGAAAGCTGCAGAGACTGAGTCTCCCTACTCGGGCACTGTCACAGAGTGAGCCAAGAGCTGCAGTGAAGTTCGTCAAAGCCCTGAAGAAAGGAGCAACAGTCACCCATTGACATGCATGAATCTCAGCAGCTCCCGAAACCAGAGTAATGCTTCTGAAATACATGGCGTTGGTCAGGTGTGGATCTAGTGGTGGGGGGAGCTGCTGTTTGGATGCTCATGGACCTTCTGTGAAGTACCATTGAATAAAAATAATTCATTCTTAGGGTTTCAAGGTCCTGATCTACTTGCACGATTGTGCGGTAACAACCTTTCCACCTTCATTCGCAGGTGGTGCTGGCTCTGGCATGTTTAGTGGAGAAGGAAAGAAAAGCAGCCCCTATTCACAGTGGATGTTGTAGTTGTAGATAGGCTTTAGAGATTTAAATACATGCATTGTTAGATCTGGGCTCTGAGTCCAAATAATGAATCATATGTATTAACGGGAAAGCCCATAACAGCATTGCCCTGGGTGTGTACAGAGTGATAGAAATTCTAATGTATTTTAAAATTAAACTTGACCTACAATCCTAATCCAATCTCAGATCAGTACAAAGGCATTAATTGGACTTATTCAACTAATTACTTGTTATTAAACTGGTGTAGAGACTGTAAAGACTTGGACAAGCAATTATTTACTATAGACAACAACCTGAGTTTTGGCAATATTATCTGAACTGGGATAAAAGTTCTTAAACCTTCAGAAGCCGAGCCCGCGGCAGCAAAGCCTATGAAGCCAAAAGATCATGCCAATATTCTCATGGTTTTGTTTTTGTTATGTAGAATGAAATTACGCCAAAACGTTATGATAGTGTACCAGAAGTTGTGTGCGTCTTCTCTGTACGGAACCAGGAGGTTTCAACAGCAATAGGCAGAGATGCCCACATCTCGCTTAGTAACCCAGATGCTGAAAGAGGTGACAGCTATATTTAATTTGTCTAAGGAATGGAAAAAATAGGAAAACACCCAGTGTTTCCAGCTTGTGACCAAGCCAGAAGTTCTAATTTCTTATTTTAACTGTGCATTCAGTGTGGGTTGCTGCCCGCATTCCCAGGCATAAAACAAAGGTAGCGATTTTAGTTGTGTAAAGATAATGGTCCCGAATGTCTTTGGGTGGCTACAACCGCTCAGAGGGATGAGGAACAACCTTTGCTCTGTTTTGGGTGTTAGTAGTGGTCCTTATGTCAAGGACAGGAAGAAATAATGTTAAGTTTTCCTTTTTTCAGTAGAACAGAACATCAAGGAAAGCCAACTGATCTACATGAGGTTTAAAAAGTCAAAGGACTTGGCTCTGATAAAATCAACACTGTCCTTCTGACTTTTTAATAACTGATAAATAATACAGTTAACTGCGTAGATACAGTCTTGAAGTGTCTCAAAGCAAAAATCTTTAGCTGATTTTTCATATATAACACAACGTATTTTTTTAAATTTTCCAACAAACATTTTGTTTTCATACAATTAGCATTTTCCAGTGGAAGAACCTTCACCTGAATATAGTTCGGCTGCAGCGAGACACACCAGTTGCATCTGCCGGTAATAAAACCAGGTATTTCTGTAGCCCCATCCCTCTAGGTGCTCAACTATTTCTCAAGCACGCTCCCTATGAGGTCAGAAGATGCTGCTCTCATTTGGCGCTGAGGAAACTGAGTCATAAAGGAGCTGGGTGATTTTCCTGGGGGGAACAGGAAGTGTATGAAAGGGGTAGGAACCAAACTTCAGCTTTCCAAGCTCCTGGACCTTGTTCTTCAAATGTAATGACTTCTAAGTCAACTGAAAGCAATTTCTGCCTCTCTAAGCCGTAGATTTGCTGTATGTGGGGACCCGCACCGCTCTGAGTTTAAAAAGCTTCAGAGTTCCTTGCAGGAATTTTAGAACATTAAAAAATATAAAATTAAGGATGTTTAGAAGGTGAAAAGTTTGTTTGTTTGTTTGTTTGTTTTTTCAGTTTCTCTCCTTTTTTCCTTCTGAAGCCTAACAATTCCAAATGTTCTAGAGTGTCTATTTTTGTTGAGATTTGGATTGAAAGTCTTGTTCTCGTACATCGCTACAGTAAAGTGTTTACACAGAAAACAGTCTAGTCTGGAAAAGTAACAATTTGTTCACAGGATCATATAACACATTTGCCCAAGTGGGCTCTTGGGACTGAAAGCAACCAATCCGTCTTCTTTCTGCAATGAATTTGCAATCTCTGATTTCTCTTTTGAGCCATGAAATCTTCATCCCGCTCCCAGTGCCAGCTATAGCCTCTCCTGCTATTAACAGCAACAGCAATAAAGGAAAATAGATTCTTTTTAGTCTGTAAGGCTTTTTGGGAGCAGTGCAGAGCAAACAGCTCATTATGCTTGTGCGTCAGCATCTTGGGAGAAATGCTGGCAGCCCAGGGAAAGAAGAAAGAATCAAAATCCCATCAGAAAATTATTCTTTGCTCTGTATAATCCTTCTTTGCAACTCCTGAATTTAGACTTCTTTATTAAAGGGAGTGAGCAGTGTACATACTGAGCTGTACGCGGTTTCCCTGATTGTGCATCCAAGGTATGACACAATAAGGACAAATATCCGGAGGCAGGTTCAGAGACATTGAGTCTAGGTCTTTAATTAATAGCTGGAGATCAATTGCATAATACCCGAGCAAATAGACACGTGCATTTATTATCTGAAAACAAGAACTCTGCAATTATGGTCATAAAGAAAATGTCAGAAAACAAGAAGCAACAAATACCTATTGTGGAATTAATAAGAACAGTAGTTCCCCTCCAGTGGTCACTGAGTAAGCAAACATTCTGGTTAAATAAACTGAAATGGAGCATATCTGGGCAACACACTTCTGTGCTGGGTCAAAGCAGAGGTTAAATAAAAATTTGTTTTAAAAAGACCCAAAAGAACACAATATGAGTCCCTACCCCGTGCACCACATGTTGTTAAGGGAGTGTAGAGGAGCGTTGGGTACTTTCATGAGCACGCTGCGTGACTTTGAAGTGGAGCTGCATGGAAAGCAGGGAGCACTCGTGTTTACCCCAGGCTCCTAGCAACTTCCCTGCTCACAACTAATCTTTGGCACCGAGGATGTATCAGGACTTGGCAGCCAAACACAACTCAGCCCTGCCAACACCATGGTGACGGGCTGACCCTTTCAGAACACATCAGCGTGAGGATTTCACAAAGGGCAGATTTTCAAGGTCGGTGTTTATGTCATGTAAACCAGCCACCTGAGGTTTCTGAGGTGCCGATCCTTAATTGGTCATTACAATAAAAACAGAGGAGTAATTTCATATTAGGCTGATGCCTCAGCATGCAGTCCCAATTTAGGTCACTTCATGACCAATGGATTTTTCCAGCTTCAAATGCATACTTGTGTGTCTACTACATAGTTAGATGCATCCGGTCACTTCAGAATAATTATTGTTGCTACCTTTCAATAAATAACACAAACAAATCTCTAGTAGTTCGCTGTGGTTAGAAAAATTCATAGCCCATCTTCTCACATGTCTATGGTGATCAATAGAGACAGCCATTTTGGGGACTATGCAAATATCTCTGTGTTCTCATGTGAGAAGGAACCACATATGGACTCCAGGTTCCACCAGCAGGTAAGAGCAGGAATTATTCACAGAGGTAGAGGAAAAGGGGTTTTGTCACTGTAAAAAAGCCTCTGAGCAATCTAAGGACAAAGGGCTGTGAGGCTGACAGGAATCCAGCTGCACTCGGAAGTGATAACACAAACGTTCAGCCCTGAAAGAAGCTGTACTTGATGCATATTTTCCTCCACATTATTTACATAGACATTTCGCACAGCTTTACAGAAACTGGTTTGAATCTCTCGTAACTCCTTCTGCCACATCTCTTTACATTTCCAATATACCTAACTAATCCAGTAATTAACCATAAAAATAAATTACTTGTATAGATTATGTAACAATAACAAGGCAGCATGAGTCACTTGTCTTTGTTCTCACTCACTAGCAAGCAACAACATGGGCTCATTAAGTAGGTACCAGAAGTTCAATATGGAGAAAACTCAGATCTCAAGGCTAGATAATTTGGCCTCCATTTGTTTGCCTTTGTTCTCTTTTGTTTCCAGATTAAAAGGGCACCACGTACTTTTAGTTTCTTCAGGTAAGAGAGACATCATGGAGCTGTTCCTTCATTGACAGTTGACCAGAGATGGGCTAGAGCATGCACAATAGTTGCTTGCTTTGCATTTACAGTTTAATTTGGATGGACACAGCTAGAATTTAATTTGCCCCAGGAGAATTAGGAAACAGACACCACTGATACGCAGACAATGAGAAACTAAGCCACCAGTTCATTGCCGAAAACATCCGAAAGCTTTCAAGAGCAATCAGAGACTTAGGGTGGACAGGGCACAATCTCAGGCTCTTTAACTGCAAAATCACTGTAATGATTACCCCAGGTTCATGATGACTTGCCTAATTTGTGTCTACTTGGTATCTTTGTAGGATGGCACAGACCCTGGAAACCGCCATCCTTACACACGCACAATCCCCTATACAAGTGATAGAAATAGCTGCATGGACATTCATACAGCTGATCCTTCCATTGAGGGGAAGAAGGACATTTTGATCTCTTGAAATGCTTCCAAACCCTTGTAGGGAACAGCTATCCTATTTATAGATGAACACCAGATTACACAACCTCAGGAAGACCCTGAATCACCCAAAGCCTGATATATTTCTGGTCACAGTTGAATGGCGTTGGGGAGAAGTGTTGGGTGGCAGTGCGAGCATTCCCCCCATCTTGGAGCAGGATGGCATTTGGACCAGGGGCCTGTGGTTCAGCACTGTTGAATTCAGCAGCAATAATAGCTTAGGCATCACCTCCTATCCTACCAGTTCTGTCCCATTCCTCTTTCCCATTCTGTAGGTACCACCTTCCTCACTTGTGCCAGCACAGATATTTCTGGACCCGGCTATGGAACCATATCAGTGAATTCAATTGACAGGGAAAAAATGAAAAAAATGACCATTTATTTCAGTCAAATATCTTCAGTTACTTGAGAGACATGACTGAGGAGGCAGCAGGGCAAAGAGATGAGTGACTGAAGGCAGGCAATAAGAAGAAAGAGTGTCTTAAGCCAGGACTTCCACTCAAGCGTTTTTTTTACAAATACGTGGCCTGAGGAGCTCTAATGGGGAGCTGATGCCCTGAACATTCCCAGTAAACCTGGCTGTGATTTTACTCCAATTTATATTTGTTTACCTTGAGACGCCGCTACCTCAAGGGTCACTGAGAACCAGCCTATTAAAGCATGAAGCCTGTTTCAAAATGAAAATTCCCAACAATAAGCAATTCTATTAAGCTTCCTTAGTCTCACTGGCTTTATATATATATATATATATTTAAATAAATATGGAAGTGCTACAGTTTCATTTCCAAGCAAAATGAGAATTTGTTCTTAGGTAGAAATAGGCCAAGTAGATGATTTTCAGATTAAACATCTGGATCAACTTTAGGTAAAGTTTTCCAAGGTAGCTTCATATTCACTGAAAATGCAGTCAATAATTCTTAGAACTACTTGTTTATCATCAAGACAGCAGAAATCCCATGAAGTTAGTTGATCCCATGGGTATTCTACCCCTAGGGGAGTCTGATTGTCAGACTTGGTTTAATATTGTCTATCAAAATCAGACACTTGAAGGTATCTTCATATAGTCATCTGGAAATTGAAGGGCCCAAAGTCATTAGTCATACTGAAAATGCTTGTGCTTTTAGCTGATTTAGACCTGAGTTTTATTATGAAGATCAGAGCTTGAATAACTAAGCTCCAAACCTGAGACAGGTTATCAGAGGGGTGTTCCTAGCTCTGATTTCTTTTATCTTTATTTTGTTTGTAGTTCCAGCTCTGTAAAATCACAGTTCTCTGAATCAGAATTACTATATATTTTATGTAAATGAAATGACATTATGCTGCCAATTGGCTCTTGAGTCAAATTAACTAGCAAAGAATTTAATTATATCCATTATTAAATGTTTGTGCTCCATGGATCCAACTTCTTAAAAACAACAATGATGAATTTACAGATTCCTATTACCATCTGTTGCACTCTCTCCAAGTCTGGCAGGGGGTGGAAACCTTGCCGAATTAAAAATATTGCTATTTAAAGTCTTCCATGTATTCATTTCCTTAGACATGTGAACTCGTTCAGTGGCAGAGCCAGCCTTATGGTTTCTGTAACTTTGCTGGCTGCTGAACTTGGAGCCATTTTAAACAATGCAGTGGATTCTCACAAAATATGTATTTTAAAGCTATGTCCTTCAAATGCAGAACTGCAAGGAGTTAAGAGACGGGAAGAGGTGACTTGCCAGAGTTTCTGGCTTCACTGCAGTCTAGAGTTGTTGCCCAGGCGATTGTGTTCATGGGAGGTCTTTAACTGGCAAAGCTGCCTGCTCAGTTTCACAGGCGCCACAGCTACTTCATTATTTCATCAAAGTTCATTATGCTGGGGAGGGTACCACCAATAAAACGAGATTACAAATGTCTCCAACGAGCCCTTAAAGACATAATTCCTGGTTTTACCTTTTGCCACATCCCTGTCTGTGGTCCTATAATGCATAGAGAGATTTGCACCTACGATATGGACCATCCCACAGCTTAATTGAATGAAAAAACTCCCGGAGAATTTGATTCAATTTGTCTTGCGACAGAACCTTCTTTTGTTTTCTGTGGAGACGGAGTTCTTAATCTAAAAGAGAGATCAGAACAGTTTAATCACATGTTTTCAGGGAGGTGGGAGTATATGGGAGAAAAGAAATTAAGCCCAGACTAGATCTAGAGCAAGACCGATCTATCTTAAATGTAGATCAATAGTATTTAGTGCTCAATGAACTTTCAGGGAGGATTCATTAAAATTCAAGGGGGAATCAATAATCCTGGGCCATTTATGGCTCTGTGCTCGGTGAATCACATCTCCACACTTTGCTTTATGCACAGCCAAGATCTGCTCCTGACACTCTGAGCATTTTTCTGCTTTTACGCCAGTTTGACCCAAGTCCATAGTACATTTGGTCTTGATGTACAATTATGTATATCTAAACAAAGAGAGAAACAAATCCAGTGCATGTCAGTATTTTTGTGCCTTCCTTATTTCCACATTTTGCTGGGTTTGCTTTGCTGTGGATGTCTAGGGTCAGATGATTACTCCACATTCCTCTCTTTTTGCAGATACAAATACTCCAAAGATGAATACTGAAATATTTGCTTCCCTGATATAACATGCGCATGAGCTATTTGTCTTGGAAGTTGCTTACTACATAATTTGTTTCAAGAAAATCACTTTAGACAAACTTCAAATGAAAATGTAGTTTTAAAAGATCGTTGTTTTTCTCTCCAAAATAACAAGAAATGACAGACAACCTGACTCCAAGGTGTTGCTGTGTTTGTGCAGACCTGAGCTGGCATCAATGGATTGATTCCCAGGTTTCACTGGCAAGCCTACAAGCATGATTTTGTCTATTTCATGGGGTAGGTAAGAATTTTATCTAGACCAAGATGTGTAGGACAAACCAGGTCATGTCATCATAACAGCATTCTTTTACCCCAGCTTTCAACACTACCTCCTAGAATTGCACAGAACAATAATACATAAGGAAAAACAACTTCAAGTGACACTCTCTTGAAAAAAACCCAACAATTTATTAATCCAAGTTGTGTTGTGTTAATAAGTTGTACAATGAAATATTATCCAAAACCTAGTTTATTAGGATAGGTTTGTGCATCTATTCTAACAGATACAAGGGATTTCCTACACAGACCTTCCTTTTTCTTCTATTTCCAGTGCCTCAGCCTCTCCAGGACTTTCTGAGAACTCTGAACGCTCATCTGTTGGACAGTATTGGACAATTCATACACATCAGGAAATGCAGACAGATCTCTGCCCTCAAGGGCACATAGTCTAAGTTTCTGGTGTGCTTAAAGAAAGTCAAGGTCCCATGAGCACATTGGAAAATAAGGTGCGCTAACAGTTCCAAGAAGGCACATTTGTTCTGAATGCAAAGGCACGTATCTTTCTCTGAATGAACGGGTTAACCACAGCTATTTCTGATTTCATTCTCACTGTTTCAACTCCGAAATGCGTGTCCAGACAATGAGACTGAGAAATAACAGAGAGGGAGCTGCAGACTGCTCCAGTGAATCCACCAGCTACAGGTATTGTTCGGGTGAAAATTAAAATTGGCACGAATTCCTGAGGCAATGAATCACTGTCCTTGTGGGCTTCAGTGTCTGCTTGGAATCATTTGTTTACTAATATTTGAAGCACGTTGGTATTTTCCCTTATTAAAAGTGCTTATTACAGCTATGCAATTGGCCCTACACTCTTGACAACACGGGATGCACTTTGTTCTAGTGGGTACCCGTCACCATTACCCGTCTGTCAGGGAGCAGAGATAGGCCAAGATACAATATCTTAGAGGTCAACTGGAAACATGAAAGTAGAGCTGGTCTCACTCTGCCCTGTTTTAACCCAAAATATGGCCTTGCTAAGCTGTGGTGAGAGAGGTTTTTCCCGTATGTATCTTACAGATACCTTTGTCCCATGCTCCATGACTGCTGTGGAACGGAGTGTACTGGGTAAAGCTCACCAGCTGCTCATGTTATCACATTATGGTTAGTACTGAACAATAAACCTAATTTTACCTGTTGTACCAACGAGAAAGAGAGAGGTGGAAGCTCTAGTGTTAGATCATCTGTTTTGGAAGGATAAGGTTGATTTGAGTCCATTTTACACCTTCCCTCTTCCCTTGTTTTCCATGTCACCTAAATTCAGGAAGGAAGTGAATAACAAGTTTATTTCCCAGATGCTGCCCAGTATCTCAGCTATGTGACTTCAGGAGATTTTGTAAAGAAGATCACACCCCCATACACACACATGCTGAAAACTATTTGTGTACCTTGAAATCCAAGTACAGGACTGCCTGATTTCCCAAAGCAAGGGCTCTGTTTTCTAAATATCTTGGCATTACTGCTCCGTTCATTACCGTATGATCATTTCCCACTCTGTTTTCTCAATGTATTTTTTCTTTTCACAGGCTATAATTATTACAGCCCAGTTTCTTCTTTTTAATTTTGATCCTTTGTCAACCTAGTCATTACACTGCCTCAGACCGGCTTCCCAAAATGTCAAGATTAAAATGGGGCATGAAAGCTTATGCAAGAGTGAGTCAGTGGAGCAATTTGAACCAATAAATATCAAAGCAGTCTCTAAGAAGTAAGCAATTCATTTGATACCACATCTTTCAACAAGTCTTTTGAGGATTTTCCTCTGCAGGGTTACACCCTGATATTTACGTCTTGATCTCTCCACTGAGCAAAAGTCATAGTTTGCCTCATTAATGTGATGCTCTGTCAGGCAAGAGTTTCTGTCTGCAGAGCACATCAGATTACCCTCCGTTCTTAGTACTCAGCAGTGATTTGCAGTGCTATCTGCTATCAAAATAAATATTCCAGAATCCTGGCTTGTACCACTGTCTCTGCAATTAGCGATATTTTATTAGTTAATTAATTAGTTAATGTCAGATACAGGGCAGGAAATAAGGAATGTGCCAATATTCGTTTTTCATGTCACTGTAGGTAAATGAGTTGTCAAGACAAAAACTTTGATATTAAACTGCCAGTATGACTTACTGTGTATAATAGGGTACAAAAACAATGAGTCTGTTTTCACAGATACATCCTGCTGCTACTGCTTTTTTCCTCACCGCTTTCAATTTGATGAGTGTAACAACTCTGCCTTTCATTTTTGGCCACGGGCTCCTGCACCATTGTCTTTTTCTCTTACGTTATCCCATTTGCTTGCCAAGGCTGTGTTTTACTTCACTTCCATCCAGGGGCTGTTCAATAAAAGCTGAGACCCCTTGAAGCAAAACTGCAGTGCTGAAAAATTCCAGCTCTTAAGAGTTACTCAAAATCTGAAATTCTCAAATGGCATTTCTGGTTACAAAAGGCCCAATTAAAACCCTATTTAAATGTTACCTGCTTGACTCAGGATGAGGATGGGAAAATATTGTTTTATGCATACCAGTCTTTGTTTATTAACAAATAGACCATTCACAAGGTATGCCCTATGCTTCATTTACATATGTTATATGCATTCACCTCATCCGTTTTATTCTGTGTCTTACAGGTTTAAGTGCCTCGTATGGTTTTGCATGTCCATGTCTGTTCCTCTGTGTCTTGAAGTTGTTTCAAAGAGATCACATTTTGGTAACCTTCCTAATTTCTCCCTGCTTTAATTAACAGAGAATGTAAAATAGTATGAATTATTTCCTGTTTGTACTTTGGTTCTATGAAAGCAAGTTACTCCAGATGCACATTAAGTATTTTATAATCAAGAGCAAGAAGAGTTATTCCTAAGAAAATCTGTTTCTTCTAGTGAAAATGTTTGAGAACTTGTAATACAAGATCCCTTTTGCAATATGTACGCTGTGATTTATCCCATCCAACAGTATGACACATTATATTTAAATAGTTTTGCACAAACTTTTGTTTAAAAAAAAAAAAAATACCTATTGTCAGGAATTGTTTCAGTCTTTTCCATACCAAACCCCAAATCTCATTTAATACTAGTCTTATGTCTCCCTTTCTAGGGAAAGAAGCTCATTGTTTCTCTTCATATGCATGTGTTTCTCTCTCTGCATTTCTACTAATCATTGAATTAATTTCAACTATATTTGAGACAAGGATGGAAGGCTGAAAGATACTGGCCTCCAACAGGTATTGAGAAAACGGATAACCAGGAAGAGAAAACAGCCCCTGTTAATGCTTCCGCAGAGAGAAAAAACAGCAGTGTGAGCTTTCACATTTATTAGACCTTAAATACCTGTTCTTGGAAAATGATTGTTTTTCTTTATGCTTAGAGAACTTTTTGGTTAAAAAATATTCTAACACCATGAGGGGTTAGGTTTCATTTAGGCTAAAAGAATATTCAATATTCATTTCAAGACTGAAGGCTGACAAAGCCTCACATCTTGGCTATAGCACCGAATAACCTCTGGGAGCTGAATATGCCAGAACTTTAGGGACAAGTGTCCTAAAGACACCTATGAAGTGCAGCCATTGGGACACTGAAGGTTTTTTCTCATTCTTTGTTCATTGTGTACCTCACACCCTACCCAATCATTAGTACTGGCAGCTTCGTATTGGTGCTTTTGTTTTCGTTCTTTGTTTACCTATGATGATATCACGAAAAGCATATACTTTTCATTATCTCTTTTGTTTGTTTGTTTTTGGCTCTGGGCCTACTCGTACTAATACAAAATCACTAATTGTACAATAACAAGCCAAGTGCTTTGAAATGCACTTTGTAATAAAAGACTATTAATTTTCTTAAAGACCTGTGATCATAAAGAAGTAGGAGACACTGATGTGAATTTGGGCAGAAAGCGGTTTCCACAACTCTGCTAACAGCTGCCTGACTTTGCAGAAAATTGCAAGGGCAGAAATAATATTGCTGCATGTGAGGAAAATCAATCACTTCCAGTGAAGATTAATGAAACCTCACCTGAGCTATTCTGAGTTAGGAACAAGAAGCATGGACATTTGCTGTGCTGAGGAACCTCGTAGTTTTGTGATGAACTGGAACCAGGTAGTTTCATGAAGGCAGTTTCTAATAAAGAAAAACTGAAGGTAGCAGTTGGTCTTATCATCTTTACATCTGGGACCACCCATTGCCCCAAAGTTGGCAATATTTCACAGAACTCAGTGATTTCCTCTATTTCGTACCATTGTGAGGCCTGACGTGGAGGCACTTGACTCATATAGATATTTGTGCACCACAAATCCTGGTGTTAAAAGAAGAGCAACTGTCTCAGCTTCTAATAAACCTGTTCCTGTCACAGGGGTGCGTCAGGACGTTTCCTGAGTCTTTAGGGAAACAAACCAAACCAAACCAAACCCAAACCCCAAACAAACACAAAACCAACCAAACAAACTTGCAGCAGAGTTTTCAGAGAAAAATAAATGCCAGAGTCCCTGTGCTGATGCTAATACGGGATGAGTTGGCTACAGCAAATAGATGGCTGTGATGGTTAGAAGAGTTTTCAGAAAGAATTGGGTACCTGCCTGTATCCTGGATGGGCATCACCTGAGAATGGGCAGCACTCGCTTATCTTACTCTTTGCCCTTCATTGTATTCCTGGAAAGATTCTTACTTCTGACTTTCCTTACAGGACTCGCTGTGGAAAAGAGGAAAATAATCCCTCTTGAAATCAGTAAAGCCAAATGAGGAAGACTCCATGGCCACTGTATTTTATAGTAAATCCAAGACAGAAAAAGCAGCAAAACCAGCTGTGATCTGATAAGAAAGTCTGATCACAAGTGGCTCTCTTTGCTCCTTCTTGAGAGTTGGTTTAAGAAGGTATGTGGGGAGCTCTGGTGTCTGCCTCCTTTCACAAATGACAGATGCATTTAAAAATCCATGCTATGAAAATGCTTTTCACTGTTAAATGATTAAGGTTGGATGCTTCGTATGAGCACAAGCTCATTCATTTTCTTGTGCTTGCTATATTTTTCTTCTTGTAAATGCAGCATTTACCTTTTGATGGCAGAATTAATTTTCCAAAAGCTTACAAGGAAATCAGTTGATCTTATGGAGCTTAAAATAGAGAAGGAATAGATTCTTCAATCAATTTTGCTTTCCACATCTGACTTTCCTTGTCTAGAAACATTTAATAGAACATTACAGACATTCTCCATTAAATTCAAATTCACAGAAATCTTATACAAGGGCTAAATTGGAATCCATGTTATGGGCCTAATGGTCTTTTCTTTTTCTCCTGTGTTTTTCTTAGTAACTGAAACTTCCTTCTGCGGTAGAAGCTGCCAAAATAGCAAATGCAGAGAATTCCCCAGGGAACGCCACACAAATTCCACCTCTCAGACTGGCTGCCGTTTCATATTGATCTTGGTCATGATGAAGTATTAATTTGTACACAGCTGAATGACCGTGTTTTTTACAAAAAACATCTAATTCAAAGAGCTACGAAGCCTTGGCAGCTCTTAACAAAGATGAATTTTTGCTTTGCTCTCCTGTGAACCTGCTCTGGCAGTCGCTGTATTACAGACAAGAAGAAAGATCTCCCAGGTCATTTAACTCAGGTCAGTACTGCCACAGAGAGCCCTGTAATATTATATAGTTCATCTAACAAACTTACCAGTCTATACCTGAATAGTTAAACCTGTAGCTTTCACTTCCCAAACACAAGCTCCTTTCAGAACATCACTGCCCTCACATTGAGGATCCTCCTCACTTTGAGCTAAGGTCACCCATGGGCAATTTATTCTCATTCTTTCCCGTGTTCACATTGTGCTTTAATGCAATAGTTATCCTTTCCTCTCTGAAAACTGTTAACATATATTTTCATTTTCTACAAGCTTGACCTTCACTTTAACCTTTTGGAGTTTAACAGATTTGTTTTTGTGTTTGTAAGGCTACTGCTATTACCTTAAATTGTTGTTCTGTAAGGTCAGCCTTAGCTCAAATTTAACATAGTTTTTTCTACTTGTGAATACGTATAATAAGGAATTGACATTTTGCCAATTATACATTATAATCCTTTGAGATAAATGTTAAGGCAGCCCTGTTGTCTCAGGCATGGCAGAATCAATTGCACAATTTGTGGATTTCTGTTTAAGAACTTAAGTAGATGAACTCTCATTGTCTACAAATGAGTTTCTAAATCAAACCTAAGAAGTGGAAGAAATCAGTAATGATGTCTTATTAGTAACACAAGCTCTATAGAGGCCTTTCTGCTCTTGTCTGATGCAACATATTGCCATACCAGGTCAGATCAACCATTTTGCTTTACAGTCCCCCACTTGCTTTGAGACCTCCTCCTTTCTTTAGTGACCTTCAGCTGAGAGATTGGGGGGCTCTTTTTGTTCATACGCTCAAGTTTTGGACATTTGACAGGCAAGATGTGACTTAGGAACCCTCTGCTTCTGTGCCCCGTGGCCATCAGAGCACCTGTGCCAAAATCACCTACCGAACCTCTTGCCTGGTGGATACCTCACAATGATATTTTGGGCACATATTTAAGTGATCTTGCTAATGAGGTCCTTGAGTTAGAAATAGGAGAATGGGTTCTTTTCTGAGGTCTATTTCTTCAGTCACCTTTTCTCACTCCATTTTCCTTTTTTTTTGTCATTGCAGGGCAGCGAGGGAAACCTGTCTCTCATTATCTAGTTGTACACTGACCACCACCGGGGCCTTGATCTCAGCTGGGGCCTCAGGCACCACAGCAGTATAAATACTAATAGCACAGGGGAGTCCTTTGGTGAATAGTTTTTGTTATAGATTTTGTAAGATGCTTTAAAGACTCATTTTCTGATGGGCCTATTTTGCAAATTTTACACATAAATCAAATAAATATGGCAGTGGGGAACAGACTTTAAAAGCAAAATCATTGTGGTAGAGAAGTCAGACAAGCATGTGGCAAATATACTGATGCTGCTCAGTTGGAGAATGCATCTCTATGAATACAATTAGAACAAAGCTTCTTTTTGAACTGCTTTGTTATGAAATGCTTATGAGTAATATGACCTCAGTGTATGCAAGAACATTAGTACAAAATTATTCATCAATAAATCACTCATCAAATAATTCTCCCTCTCTGACATCCTGATTCCTGATTACCTTGCTGTCTTTCATTTACTAATGGCAGGTAAATCCCCAATCAATTGCCTAGTAGGGAGCCTAGCGAAGAAAAAAACAAACTCTGGAAAGAGATTGTGCAAAGCAAGCAACATGTGATAGCTGGAAGAAACACTTTGAGAAAGGTCACGATGGAGGAAGGTTTTAATGGCTTTTATCCTCCCTTTTATCCTTCACTTTTCTGGATTTCAGGGATTCTCTTCTTCACTTATCTGTCTTCTGTTGCACTGTCCTCAGGCATGAGAGTGGTGGAATTTGTAGTGGCAGAAGATAAGAAGCGCTTCATGGATCTTACTTGCTTGAGTCCTTGAGTTTATATAGGCAACCCTTTTGTGAGGTTCACTTTTGAAAATCTTGAACTGCCAGGGAAGAGAGGAAAAAAGGTGGGGGAAGAACACTCAGAAGCAGTAATTTCATGAGTGATGCTTCCTGCAGCCCACATCTTATTTTTCTGACTTCATGTTGTGCCCCAAGGCAGTATCACATCCAGCAGCTGCCAGCACGCCTGCCTCTGCCTTACTGCTGGAACAGCCTCATGTCCTGAAGCAAGGGGGAAATGCCCTAATCAGAGAGGCACACCAGAGAAGCAGTGGGTTTACATATGCTATTCTGTTCAGCTTTGCAGACTCAAAAATCTTGGAAACGGGATGTTGCACAATTAAAGCAGCAGTAGCAAAAGTGGAATCACTTTGGTTTGGGGCAAGCACATACTCAATGCCATTACAATAATTTAAAAACTGCCCTGAGGATCAAAAAGAGCCCTTATCTCCAAAACATAAATGTACTCCTTCTGCTTCCTATCTGTATGGTAGTAAAGGAGTAAAATGGATTTATTGTAATAAAAAGCTCCCTCCTTTCTTTCTCCCCAGAGAGCACAGAACCATGCCTTACATATCTGTCTTCTTTTCAAAGCCCCTAGGATGGTTGCCCTGTTTCTGTTGGTTTCTAGGCACCTTTCCACCTCAATCTGCCTTGCCAAAACCATCAGATATCTCTGTCATGTGAACTAGGCAGTGAGCCAGCAGGTCAGAGCTTACACAATTTGTGGCGCCTACTTAAAGTGTCTGAGATTCTTACCAATCAGTCTGAACCTGGGGGCAAAGTGTAATTCTTTCCCTCTCGCCCGTATTTGTGAAACCACACAAAGGTAAAGTATGACACTGGTGGATCGCTTTGGCTTTTTATTTTTCTGTATTGGGGAACTCGGAAAATTCCCTCATCTCTTTCGCTACAGGTTAATCCCTGCTTTGCGGTAAAGGTGAAAAGCAGCTCACGTCACAACTGTCAGAAAATGTAGAATTGATTAAAATAAGTTATCTCTAGAAACAGTGTGGTTAAAGTAGATTACAGGAGACGAGGACGTCACCCAGGCTTTAATTAATTCCTTTTCAGGCAGCATTTTCATTGAGCTGAATTTGAGGGTTCTTTTGTCACCTAAAGATTTTTATACAGTGCAATACAGACTGGCTACATGGGATTTCATTGCATCTATACACTTTTTTCCTAAACATGAATGGTATTATAATGCTTCTATCAATGTGAATGCGGAAAAATTGAGTTGCTCAAATAATTACCTGGGACAAAGGAGTTAAAACCACAATTCTCTTAGTTTCTTTCTCCTCAGCCGCAAGCTGCTGTTTCTTTGCACATTGTTTTACTGTGCTCCTCCTTGGAACATTGCTGCACCATTTCTGGTATGACCCGAACACACCCGCACCCTCCGCCTGGTTCTTGACTGTCTTCCCAGTCTGAAGTTTTACATTTTCTCCTGTATAATACCTATCAGCCCATTTTCTAGTGGCTCAAAAGCATAATGAAATAATAACCCTTTTGCACGCCTACCATTTGCTTCCTCTTCTATTTGAGACTGCAAGGAGAGACTGAACATAATGTGCTACCTAATTATTCTATAACCTCCCTATAGCAGGGGCTATACAGATCGTATTGTTTTCACAGTGCAATGCAAGAATTTGACACTTGTGGTTTAATAAATATTCCTGGCCCCAGGCGCGTTGGAGCGGGATTCGAGCGTACGTGAAGGCAGCGGTTTGCTGGGGCAGCAGGTTGCTGGGTTCCCATCACTCAGGGCTCTGGATGGCTCCCTTTCCTTCTGTCCTCACCTAAAACACACTGGGTAGAAGTGAATTCCTGTCTAGCCACCACTTAATAATTGGAACTTCAGATGCTGTGTGTTGCCACGCTCCTTTTACACGCGCTCGATATATTTAATCATAAAAAGAGCTCATGTGTGGAAAACACATGCCTACTATGGGTAGGCCAACATTAAAGCTCTGAGTTAAATAAACTACCATGGATATACCCCACAATTCCAAGGAAACTTCTTCTTTAGGATATACACAGAACATATAAACAAACTTATAAAAATCAGCTGTGCTATTTTGCTTCATTACATGCTTCAGGTTTTTGGGTTTCTTTCACCCAAACACAGATATTTCCCCAGGCTCCTAACAGTGTCATTTATCCTTTAGTGATACATTTTTTTTTCCTCTGCAGTATTAATTTGTACACCGAGCTGCGTTAGGATTAGGGCATGGGATGGAAACCACAACAAACTTGTAAAATTCTTTTTCAGACATCTGCAGAAAAGGATCACACTTCTTCAGTTTTCTAAGAATATATAACAGCTTCTATGACTGGAAAATAATACAGGGAGCAAGCTAAAGCTGGACCTACACAAGCCCAGCGCGGCCTAGCACAGGTTTGGTGTTAGAGTAGCGGCCGGGGTGGTGTCAGAAGGGAGCAGCATTGCCAGGACGCACCACAGAGAGGGAAGATTTAGAGGGATTCTGAGGAAATAAAATGAGAAATGAAGCAATTTGAGGATCAGCACAGATGACCTGCATCATCCTCTCTCTGCAGGCTCGTTGCCGGTAATTGCACAGCAGCATTAACACCTCTTCTTGCCAGCCCTTCCTCCATCACGGGCACAAACCCGAGTTAGGCCCACGTTGGGATCAACCGGCTCGGGAATGATTTTCTTGTCTTGTGCAAAGGTCCTGTACCGACACAGACACTCTGCCCTGAGGGATTTATGAGGGATTTACAGTCTAATTAATAAGGAGTAAAGGGTGACTGATGGAAATACCAACTCGATAAATTCCCTGACCCCTGGATGGGGCAGAAAGCTGCAGTAGATGAGGGCTGGCTGCTTGCGCTGTTTCTGAGCTGTTCTGACCCTCCAGGATGGCCAGATTAGGAACATGAAGTTTTTACCAGCACAGCTACAAGAGTGTTTAGAGCTGGCAGTGCAAAACCAGAGTTACATCATCTACTCTCATGTTTTTCTTACTCATGCCCAGAAGTATGAGGAAATACTCTTCTTCAAAAGAATAGTTTGCATATCAAGAACCCGCTTCATCCAAGATCTCAAAGGGCTCTATGTACAGTCATTAAGTGCAATTCCTATCGCACTGATGCTCGCGGAGAGGTTGGTAACTGAACCCACAAAAATACACCCAGCAGACCTGACCCCCTGCACTCTCTCTTAACCTGCAAATTACATTTTCCTTAAAAACAAATAAATGACCCTAAAAATCCCTAAGAAGCTTTAGTTACAGAAAGAACAGCAAGAAGCACAGTCTTCATTAGTGACATCACGAACCCGGATACTTAGGCTGGAATGGTTAGAAATGTTCAAGCTCATGTGTGGAAATACAACCGTAATCGTGTGGCTTTGGGAAGTCATGGCATGCCCAGCCTATTCATTGCTTCAGTAGCTGGGTGCAATTAGTTCATCATTTATAAAAACACTAAGCTGGCTGGGAAACAAGGATGCGTGAATTCCTGGGAGTACAACATTTCTCCAATGGCTGAGATTTCCTCTTTGCTGATAAAATGATATCTGAGGATGGAAGCCTGGAAAGTCTGGCAAATCATGCTGACAAACTGGCAAATTATGACAGTGTTCCTTTGATTCTGAATGCAGATAGCTTCATAGTATGTAAGTGTTTTAATCTTGGGGCACATAATATCTCAGTGCATGAAGATGGGAAACTGGAAGAGAAAATCGAATTAACTGAAGACAAACATCTCTCTCTTTTGTTCCAGTTTTGCTGTTTTGGTGGCTGGAAGGGTAAGTAAAACTCCCTCCTTGCAAGGGTGCCATGATTGTGATGCTCAGCCTAGGAGAGGAGGGTGGAGAATCCCAAGTAAAAACTGAAATCTCTGCATATGGCAGATGATCCCATCCCAGCCTTAGACTCCCTGCAATACCGTGTGCCCACCTGTTAGTGTTTCAGCTACTGACAAAACAAGATCCTATGACTCGCTGTGGTGTGCGGTTTCCAAGGACATAGGCTACAGTTCAGTTAAAACATTCAAAAAAAGCGTTTGCCTGTGTTAGACTATTCAAGATGACAACCTGCCATTGCTAAAACTCCTGAAGAACGCAGATAAGAAAACTTGCTTATGTTTGTGGTGTCCAAGTTTGCAGTCAGCCACATGTGTGAGGTTTATGCTCCCAGATCCATTACCATTATCAATATTTGCAAGCTGTTTGTCTCTTTATATATTCCTAGATGTCTCCCTATAAAACAAACTTACCACACTTATGCTGCTTACAGTCCTGAGTATTTCCCGTTCTTCTGTTTCTGGAGTATGGAGGTAAAACCATTGTCAATTACATAATGAGAGAGGTACATGCCATAAAACTGATATGGGCTTCAATAAAGTGACATCTCTTTGTGCCTTCTTAAACTAGTAATACGACAAAGAATATGATTATGTAGGTATTACAGGAACTTCAAGAAGCTGGGAACCGAAGTCTTACCTTTCCATCCTCAAGGGGAAAACAGAATGTTTGTAATAATTTCAATGCCATGCCACAAAAACTCCACCATTCTCAATTAGAGGGCTCACCTTGGGGACCACGTAACAATGTATGAAAACCATATCCCGGGCCTGGAAGTCCAAAACAAGATTTTGAAATATTTATCCTAAAGAAAGAGTTCAGATTGATATTAAGACATGCCTTCCTGTGTCTGATTTTTCTGATACGTGATTCACCCTTAAAGTGGGTTCAGAGGTGATGATGACCGAATGTTTAAGTCCCAAATGAATAATCCCAGTGCCTGGAAATTCAACTATTTACACAGGACTTGTATAACGACTCTTAAATCTTCCTCCCACTGCCTGGCTCATGAATCTTAGCACCAAGGAAGATGACGTTGGTCTAGTTCCACTGTCCTTTCAGTGCCTTTGTTGTCTGCTGACCCTGAGGACCTTTCCTTCATAACACTGGCATTAGATACAGGGTTCACTGTCATTCTTTCATCCTACAAAACAATTACTCATGATTACTATATATTCTAAGACAAACTGCTGTAAAACACAGTTTTGGTCTTGTTTTTAAGCACAAAATTCAATCAAAGCTTGACAAATCAAAGTCTAGCTTCTTGATCGATGCAAAATATGCTGATCTAGCATGACCTAGCAGGAGATCTTAAAATTAATATGCAGTATTTCAAACAATTTTCATGGTACAGGCTCCCTCTTTTTTAATGCAGCAAACCAGAAAAGAAGTAAAGTGAAACGAAATGGTCCCTTCATAGAAAGACCCCATCTGAAAATTGTTTGATTTCAGGGCAGCCATGGGTATAGTTTACATAATAAAAAGCCGTTTTACTGAAGTGTCTGTGGTTATACCAACCCAGCGTAGAGATCTCTGATCAAAGCTGCTTGGCAGCCAAAGTCATCAGCAACCCGACAGCATGCTTTCACCGAAATGACTTACTTTCTCAGCTGGGATGGCTCAGACCCACTCCCAGGAAAATCAGAATTAGGCAGAAAAGAGGTTGTAAAATCAAGACAGCTTTTCCACTAATTCAGTATTATGTATTAAAGACAGGGAGAACTTGAATGAAGACGTGCACATTTAGGAAAATAACTGAGCCTCCATAACCAGCCAGAGTTACAGCTTGGCAGACCTGGTGTGAGCAGCCTGGGGACTGTTGTCACTTGCCTTTTGAAAGCTCTGTTCCTGTAGTTCCTCTGCTTTACTTATCAGCTGCAGGGAGAGATAATGCTCAAATAAAGTAGTCCTTGACCTCTGCAATATATTTTCAGAGCTGAAGAAATAAACTGAGAATGCATTCTCCCAATCACAGAATTGATTCTTTTCATGAAATTTAAACAAGTTAGCTTCTTTTCCTTTCCATTACTTCAACAGCTTCAGCTCCAATCTGCAGGCTTTGTAGAGTGGAAGGTGCAATAACACAATCATACTTCACAGTTACATGAGAAAGTGAGACAAGGAGGGGCAGACTATTGAGTTTGCAAAGTGCTTCCCTAGGTAATCCAAGACTAAGCATATCTCACCCCGCTAGGAGTCATTTTTCTGCTTGCCCTTTGGTTTTTTCATTTTTCCTCCCTCCCTTAGGTATGGCATTTCTAAACATCAACCGAAAACTTCCATGGTCAGAAAATGAAGCTGCTACAGGCCCTGTTCCTTTGAACTAGGACCCAGTTTGATTGGCATCTCTTGACTTCTACTAAACTGTGCATTCTGAAGTGTGAGAGAGATCCCTGCAGCAATAATGTCCATATCAAATCATAATTAAAAACAGCAGTGAGGAATGTGCTGAGATTTGAACTGTGGACCTCCCAGGCCTAAAGCCCAAATTGCAAAACAGGACTTTAAAGGCTCATGGAAGCTTTAAACATCAGACATTTAATCATAACTAGTCTGTAGGGATGATTTCCAAAAAAAGAAACAAAATTGCACCACCACAGAGAATAATAACAAGATCTGAGCGTATGTTGTAGCAGAGAGACAGTTTCTTCACAAAGAGGTCACACGCTGTGCATCTACTTTTCCATCTACCAATGACAGCTTGAACCTTTTCAAAGACATCTGCAGTGGGAATCGCATTGAGCCAAACCTGGGGGAGGGGGAAGGAGGTGCTGAAGCAGGAGTGCAAATGCTTGCGATCCAATGGCAGCGTGCCATGAGTGGGAGGGCTCCACCCAAAAGTATCAAAAATAAATGAGCACACCTTTCTTTTCTTAGACTTCTTGGAACCTATGCAGGTACTTCTATCAACCTTCCTACTACAAGATCCACCAACCCCTAACTGAGGTCAGCAAGAAGGTGAATGAATAAATAGGCTTAAGAAAGGTCGACTACGCTGGGTCAGGCCAAGGAGCTGTCTGGCTCAGTGTCCTGTCCCTAGCAGCAGATACCAAGGGAAGGCATGAGAAAAGGGCAAGCGCAAATGAAACGATCCTGCTCCTCTTTGAAAGGGGATATCTCTGGCTCACCAGTGAGACCGATGAGTTGAAGCCTGACCTGATAAAATATTCGCACTGCTGTTTTTCTCGGGAACCTGAATAGGACTTGAGCAAATTCAGGTACCACTGATGGTAAACCAGGACTGAGCTTGAAGTGTGGGGTTCTGATGACAGGTTGATGACAAATTAGTCAGGTACTGGATGGAGCATTGCCCCCAGGTTGTGTATCTGCTTCACTGATAGGGGCAAGGCACCGCCTGCACACCTTCCTCAGCCACAATATTGAATAATCCTAGATGCACTTCCTGATGGGTTAGCTGACCAGCGTGAATCAGCCTTATCCTTTATCTATAGGTAGAGGAGGCACATAGCTAAACACTGGCTTTGTGTTAATGAGCTGGAGGAGGACTTTCATTTCCATGCAGGTCATTGGTTCTTTTCACAGTCCCGCTTATGTGTTTGATGACCTTCAAAGATCACTGTGACGCTGAGGTTTTCACTGGAGTCAGTAGGTATCTGAGCAAGCTGCTGAGGAACACCAGAAATACTGGCATCAAGCAACTTGGGAATTTGCAGGGAGAGATTTAAACTTAAGATTTCTTAAGGCTGAGGTCCATTGTAACAGAAGGTTTGTATTTCCCTAATATTTCTATCAGAAGAGGTGGAGGGTGGGGAAATAGATTTGATCATCTCAGGAAGACTCCCTGGTGCTAGTATTTGTCTTAACACTTAAATGCAGTGATGTTTCTTCATTTAAGAGAGCTTTCTTCTGGTTGTGGCTGCAGTGGACATCTGCTGTCAAGGATTTCCATTTACTGAGGCAATGACACTAAAGTCAGAACGAGAGTGCAATATAACTTGGGAAAAACAGGACTGTGCTCCCTCCTTTTGAGGAAACTACCCTCTGTGTTCCAAAATGGTCATATAATTTCTCAATTTCATGGCTTTTAAGATAATCTTTTTCTGTCACAAGACCCAAAAGAAGACATGTCTATGTATGTATGTACTAGAGGCAAAAAAAAGGGGACAGGCTTCTTCAGCTAGAAGAAAGTTTGCCTTCTGGGTTGTCCCAAAAAGAAGAGACAGATTAGATGTGGAAATTGTAACTCAGATTTGAAACCAAGCTATAATCAATCAAACATGTACCTCCTGCAAAAACAAAGACTGTGAGACTAAAGGCTTCCTTACCCACATTGTCTTTTCTGACCACTCAGACATTCTCTGCCCCAGATTCCAGCACAGAGCTCGGTGCATGACTACATCAGAACTACAATGTGACTGAGAGAAAAGCAGGTGAGACATACGGATTGTAAAGCTGAGAAAAGGGAAGAAAGGGATCATGGGTATCACTGTTAGAGGCAGGGAGAGAAAATGGGCGGATGGGTGTTGCCACATAACTTATACCTGCTCACGTTAATGATGATACAGGACTCAGCCTGAATGTCACCGTTCGGTGAAGTGATTTGCAGGCTTGCTAGGATTCCTGCTTTCAGACTCCTGTCAAGAACCTATTTTGATTTCTAAAGAGTTCCCTTCCATATCCTCCAGCACCAGACCTTCCTCATCCTTGGCTTTCTGTAGGAAGGTAACTTTAACTTGCTCTTTGATTCTCCATATGGTAATTGGAAGGAGATAGGAGAAGCAGCTGTTAAATGTTTCTTTAATACCTAAACTAGGAATTCTACGGAATGAGAAGAGTTGCACAAAGACTGTGAAGGTATCACAAGAGGTAGTACTAGGACTGAAGGTCTCAAAAGAGATCTATGCATTAGTGAGAGGCAGATAATCTCCAGTATGATCTTTTCACGTGGAGAGAGGAATTCTACTGTTGGTACACGATATCCTCGAGAATATGTGGTGTAAGAGACTGATTATGACATAATTATTATGCATTTACAGCACCTAGAAGCCACAGCTGAGATCAAAGACAAAATCAGCCTGGCATTCCTACAGTAAAAATAAGCATGAGGTGAGAAAGAGAAGGATTATAAGAGTGAGGGAACATGAAAATGGATCCCATATGTGGCTTTCAACCATCCAAGACCAGGGTTCGGAGGAGGTGGCCCTCACCTTTAGCATTCTTTCTCTGACACTATTGTCTTGCAAAGAGATGTTGATTCACCCAGGTCTGTGTATGCAAGTATGTTTCTCAGGAGTTATATTTTGAGGATTTTGGCATTATCTAGTTTACAGAATTGATTTTGTGCAGCTTGGAGGTTCATGTGCCTGTATAGTACTTGATCCAAAGGAGGGTTGTGTGCTTCATGCCCTTCCCCCATTTCCCTTCATTTTGTTTTATTCTATCTAATAAATGCAGACCCTTCTGTTCCAATATGATACAAAATAGTTTGAAACAGAAGTGCTCAAACTGACTCAAATCAAGGCACCTTGGATGCTGAGATGGGTAGAACTTCACTGTTGTTTCACACTCTACCTGACCTGTTTGAACTTCAGAGATTTAGTTGCCCTGGAGGAGAGCCACACGAATGGTTTGTGCTGATGTTCAAGTTAAGAGTTTTTGAGTCCACCTCATTAGCTGGTGCTGTGCCCTGCAGAACTCATCCTCCATCCCTGGAGGGAACTAGGACAGCAGGATGCCTTCTATACCACACCAGTCTAAAAATAAGCCACCAGAACAACAGGCAGCAGAACAACTTCTGCAAGATGTTCATGTCCTAAGCTCTTGGCCAACTTCCTTCCTAGGCTGTCACATTCCGCAGCCTGTCTGAATCCCATCTACAGCTTCGAGAGTTTCCATCTCATCCTTTGCACAGTCCATGAATAATTGCCTTGTTATGTATATGCACGGTGGAAGGGTGGGGTGGAAAAAACTCTGGTAGGAGCCTGTCTTGAGTTTGCAGTAAATACTTACCCAACAGAAACGCCAATGAGATTTGGCAGCTGTGAGCAGGACTTCTGGAAAATCGTTTTGGGTTCCTAGGAAGTGAGGGAGGCATTTGGTAATGGGTGGGGACATTTTTTCTTTCCCTTGCCACTTCTTGTCAAAGAAAGGAGAAGATCTAATTCCTCATTACTCATCTAAAGAAATCCCCTGTACCTAGAAACAATATCCTCTGCACCTAGTCTATGCTTGTACTGTCTTTCAGAAGTCTCAGGAGGAACTATGAGTAGTGTAATACCAGATCTGTCATGCTCCAGTAGTCCCAGTAGCTGTGGAAGTCACAGGGGCTGCCTAGTTAGGAATGGCAAGCAGAGGAAGGCAGAGAGCACAGTAAAAGCCATCAGGAGATATCACTTTCAATCACTGAAATATTTCTGTTATTCTAACCATTTTAACTTCTGGGTAATACAAATAACGTAAAGCAATATTTTGTGTTTGGGTTTCTTTTTTTTTTTTCTCCACTATATCCTGTTGTCATCCTTGGCGCTGGCCCTTGACTATTTACCTAGCAGTAAATAAAATCTGAGGATTAAGCCTCCCTCCTTAATTCATAGTAGATGAGTCTTTCAGTGTAATGTGTTTCTTTTACTCTACTGTAAAATTTATAAACACCCAGTCTTTCAGCTACAGTTTACAAGGCACTGAGCATTCCTGTCCCAGTGATAAAGGATGCCACTTAAAATAAAGTACTTAAAATTTACCAAAAATTAAGATTTCATTGAGTTTCACAGTTTTACCAAAAAAAAAAAACCCATATAAATCCTTCAATACTTAACTGCTTACTTACAAAGAGACATGTGGTATCTGAGTTGTATGAAGTAATTGTTCCACTGCTCAGCACTGCAATTTCAGGCACAGAACCCAAGGCAGACATGACACACACAGGTCTCTTGGAGAACAAGAAGAATGATCAGAGGTTTAGAAAACCCAGTGTGAAGACAGACTGAAGGAACTGGGCTGGGCAGGGCAAGAGACAGCCAAATATCATATTGAGACAGTCTTCAGGTACATAAAAGATCTCCCCGAGGAAGCAGACTCTTAAATGTTTTTCAGTTGGTATTAGGCAAGAAGTAGTGAACTCAGATTAAAAAAAAAAAAAGGGGCTTTGAATTTAGACACTTATGATCCTTCACTTCCGGATAAGATTCTACAGGCTAATTGATCTCTGTCACTGGAGGATCTTGTGACTATTTTGCATGAAGTGCCACCAAGACTTATTCCCAGGCTATGAGGTAGAAAGCAGTCAAGCAGCCTCACCCTTCCCCGAAGCCACCTGCTCTGTCGAGGTGTGAAAGGGTTCACCAGCACTATGAGACACTAAGAGAGTCTTGTCTCCATGAGGTGCAGGAACTTCATCAGAAATCTGAACGTGAACAGGGGATGCAAAGTGGTTATTTCTAAATAAAGAACGAAGTCAGCACTTTCAGAATATTTGTTGTTGTACAATAGCATTATCTACCATGTAGATATTTATTGGTGTCTTTGTTTATGATCTAGAAAAAGTATGGTGGATTCCCCATCACTCACACAACCCCAAGTCCAGCTGCACTTAAGAAGCTTATTTTCAAGAGTAAATAGAAGAAAAAACCTAATTCCAACAATTACATCCTTTCTTCCATATTTTTTGATTCCATCTGGGATCAGCAGAGTCTCAATCAGTAGGTTATGTCAAGTGGGGTAAATTCCCTCCACCTCTGGACTGTTTATCACTTTTATCACTCACCCAGAGCTGTGAGCTTTGGAAAAGCTCTAGAGCCCAATGGGAGCGGGAACCGGAGCTCATGTCCCTCCCTGCAGTATGTGCGAATCGTGCCTGTGTGCCTGATTCCGCTGTCACATGCTGCCCAAAATGCCTCATGGCAACGTCAGGGTGCCAAATCAGAAGCATCCAGGAGGGCCCTGCACCATGTGCGGGTAAAGGACCTGCAGCTGGCTGAAGTCTACATGTCACTTAACTCAGGAAAGCGAACTGTGTTAGAGAATGTCTCTGCTCTTCTGTGTCTTATAATAATCAATAGTATCATTTACACAAAGAGACTATGACTTAAGGCAAAATTTGCACCGGTTTGGCATAATTTGTAAATAGGAAATATGTGCATCTCAGTCATCTGGGTTGGCTGGAGATGATGTCATTTACATATATTGTAAATATTCTATATATCTTATATATATTCTCTGTATTTTATACATATTACATTTAAAGGAAAAAAAAATACATTTGGAATACATGCTCCATAATCCAGAGGGCCATAAGCATATAACAGAAATCTTGTGAATGCACGCAATTTACAGAGAACCTTTTCAATATGTAGAGGCTGTATATGATTTTTTCTTCTTTATTTCACTTCACTGTCTATTTTCCTGATTCTTCCTGCTACTATCATTGCTGGATATGGATCTGAAACAATACATTAGGCTTTTGCCTTCTCTCTATTTAAGGAAAGTTGTTTGTCCAATAGTGCAATTACCTTTAAGTGATGTTCCATTTGCTTATTGCATCATTGTTATCGTTTTTGATGGCATTCCTGGAGAGTGTGAAGGTTCTAAACATTAAAATAAGAACAGAAAGCAGCAAAACATTGTGCTTATTGTGGAGCTCAGCTCTCTCTCACACCTGCTCCAGATTGTGGTGATTGCAGCAAGGAGATGAGACAAACCCTGGAAGTCTTTTGTAGCTTGATGTAACTCTGAGGAGTTGAATCTTTTTGGCTCAATAGCTCAACTTTTCTCAACATGCAGCAGAGCGTATAAAGAACCACACAAACTTTCCTTGCAAGAGTTACACCTGCCCTCTGGGTGGTAATAGTTTATAGCTCCTCTTGTTTTCCTTACAGCTTTTTTATTTTCTCAGGTGTTTACATGGTGCTTTCCTTCTGTTTGAATCTACAACAGGTCGCTCTCACATAAAGGGTGGAGGCATCACTCCAGACACTGATTCCTGTAAACTAATGGCTTTGATTAGTTTAGATGAAAGAGACACTTGTAAAACATCCCATATTGGGTGCAGCTATGTGGGTGGATTGTACACCCATAAAAAATAGAGAAGCACTGCATGAGGTTAGACCCAGCACAGCAGGGTTTGGTGCTACATTAGCTCCATCTGTAGTCATCTAATATCACCCTTGTTAATCCTATCAAATACTACCTCTTGCAATACCTGCCGATAAACATTCTAAGGTAGATAGGAATAACCAGTTGCATTTGGTCATCATGTAAGTGATTACACCCTCAGCATACAAACTGAATGGCTACCCTGCATCCCTTGCATGAAATCTGGGGAGGATCAAACCACCAAGCAAGTCCTCCACAAATGAAAGGATCTTGATTTGGAGCAACTCAATATTTTCTTTGGTTCCTCTCTTTTTTCCTTCTTGGCTGTCATTATAGAACAGAAAACGTAGACAATGCTGTCCACTATAGGGGTTACTATGTGTGACCGTTTGGGGAGCTGTAGAGAAACAAATGTAATCTGTAATAGAGAGATCTCCAGTAGAAACAGGAGCAGGATGCTACCTCTGATTCTGTGTCTCTGACACAGAAGGCGGCTTTTTCTTCAGTTAGGTAATAAGGCAGTAAGGCAGTGTCATGTTTTCATTTGTGTGAGCAGAATGTGTTTAGACTGGGTGAGGAGGATGTTTTGGCATTGGGTGATGAGGATGTTTGGTTAAGCCACTATTTAAGTCGGGTAAATCTGACATCAAAGAGTTTGATAAGGTTTTTCTAAGATCTTTGTGACTTCTGTGATGCTGTTAGTATAGAAATGATACAAAGATGAATGAACTGACACTTAACCAATGATGTAGGTTACCTCCAAGTATATTATAGGGTAGATCAGTGTATCTGGCTCTAGATGAAATGAGCTGAGTTGTGAAAAGGCACGGGTTCCCAGGGCTTTTCCTAGCAAATTTAACATCTAACTCCTGGTTATTTCCTACTGCTGGGCAAAGGTGGTGTGTACAGAAGGGATAATGAGCTGCAATGAGCTGCTTCTTGGATTCGGTTAGTAAGTAATGTTAGACAGAAATCAAGAAACTAGCTTAAATTAGCATGTGATGACTTGCTAGTATAACTAGCTAGCAACAAACCTAGCAAAAGCAGTAAGTATGTAGTTAGACTCTTACCTAAACAGAAAGCCAACAGGATCTTTCAGCAGCACAGCTCCACCAAGGAGCTATGAGGGACACAGGAGACCCAAATGAAGTAAGGATGGTCTAAGCTTCTGCCAGATCTCTGTGAGCTGCAAAGAAAACCTCAGTGTTTCCACAATGGCAAAATACAGAAAAGGATCTGTAATCTACAGCTGCTTTGACCTCTTTGAATTTCTGCCGCGGGGGAAGATTGGTGCCCAGGACAGCACAGACCCTTAAGGAGACACTCAGCACTTCACGTGATGCAACATCCATGTGAGAGGGACTTTCTCCTGCGTTTAGTACAGGGGGATACTCATGTGACTCCAAGCGTCAAGTTGTACTAGAAGCAACCAAGTTATAGGACGCTGCCAACAGAAAATTGTGAGTGCTCTTTCCAGCAGACTGAAGAGGAGTGGTATCCACGTAGGCGCCCCAGTCAAGCTGTAAAGTTTCTCCTCTTTCTCACCAGCACAAGGGGCGACTCACCGGGCTACTCTGCTTAGCTTCAAACAGCAGATCATTGCCCTCAGTCTCAAATCCTTCATCCCTACTGCTTTCTGCCACAATAGAAGGCAATGATTTCACTGGAGCTAACAGAGGAAGCCAGCAAGGTCTTTAATCTTGAAACATTAAGGAAGTTTGAATCCTGTCCCAGGTCAGCTCCTCCATCGCGCTGGCTCAGGACTGTGCTGACTTCTGCAGTTGTTGCTCACCCTCCCCAAGACCTGTACAAATGTCTCAGGCTTGAACATAACCCAGCAGCCACCAAGGTCTCTAAGAAGACTTTATTTCACCTCAGTGGGTATTAGAGAATAAAAGCAACTCTTTTTGGTGTTCTCCACTTAATTTTCTCAAAAGATCAGTTTTGGACTTAGGTTTTTATTGCAAAGCTGTGGCTAGTTGGGGAATGAAGGTGACACAAAATAAGGAGAAAATGAGTTGTTCTACTAATCAGTAAAAGAGACTTTCTGCTCTGGAGTAAATCCCTGTCCCCTTTCTTTTCCAAGGTCTTAGTGCAAAACACGTGCCAAACCCAGCTAATGAAATTCTATTTGTCTTAATGATCCTCTGGGCACCGAAGATCCTTGATGAGCAAACTGAGATGACACCTGCCACTGTTTAGTGCTGTTCCTGAAAACTCTGAGACAATCCCAGCAGATAAATGATAAAACATGTTTCCCATTATGGTATTACCATAAAACCAGACAGCCTTCTGTTTACCACATAAATAATTAGTCACCAGGCAAATCAGAAGAGAAAAAAAGAATCCCACCATCACCTTAAATTACCTGTCAAACATTTACCTCCGTTTGTGTTTTAGGGCACTTATTTTTTGCCGTGTGGTCCTGGTTCTTGATTAGTTTAACAACCCCCCTGCATTTTGACAGCAGAAGAAAAGAAGAGGTGATTATTACAGTTACTGCTTTTGCTTTGCCTTGAAAGTCCATTCTAAAGAAGGCATTAGAGAAGGCTTTCTTGTGGCTGAGAGATCAGATTACCACAATTAAAGTAAAAAGGTGTGGTGCTATTTACTCTGCATGTTATGACACATGAAAGAAAGTGATTCAGGCAAGAAAAATAATTACACATTAATTTGTGTTTGGCAACTTTGTTTCATATACGTGGCCCACAGAGCTTAGATAAAAAAGCTGTTTTGTCCAGCATCTTCTCTGTGTAAGCTTGGAGGAAGGCTTATGCTACTGTACTACGTTTTACGAGGAGTTGTCTGTGTATGTGTGTGGGGATGAAGAAATACACTAGGATAACGTCCTGGCCATACGCTATGGCACTACCTTGCATGAATTTTTCATCATGAAGTCCCGCAATGCCATCTAGGCTTCGCTCAACCGAAAAATGGTATTGCAACCCACAAACTCAGCCCAGGCTTGCCAAAATTCTTGCAAATCTGAGGAGAACACATAGAGTTTCTGAGTCAGTTTGTAGAGTTGTATATAGGATTTGGGTCTGAATAATTCTGAAGGTGCAAATCCGAAAATGCAAATTAGATAAGTTCATATGGATTTCTGTAAACTAGAGGATAACTGCAGTGTGGTCTCAGTACAGGAAGTTCAGTCTTTGCAACTGCATAACACGCATGCAATAAATCATGTGTGAACTCTTGTGCCTTGAGAAAATATCCCCTTTATTACACTGGCAAAGCGCACAGGAAGGCAAGCTCCAAAACACCCAGAGGTGTCACACCAGGTTTAGTAGCGCATTAGAAATGCAGGATGTTGGAACTCTGAAGAATAATGCAATCTGAAAATGACCAGCATGACTACAGCACAGCTCTCTTACTGTAAATTATTTCAGCAATAAATTCTTGACAAAATCAGTTAATTTCAGACAGTTCAGTTTCTGTGCTACGCAGATGTTAGTTTTAAAGAAATGATCTGGAACCAACATCCCTGCAGGTTTTCATAGAATGATACCCAGACATGCACATCAGGTCTATGAGCACAACAGCCTTGTTAGAGAAACCACCCTCAAAATGGAAGAAACCACAAAAGAAGCTTCAAAAAGAAGGTCTGCTATCTTCTTCTAATTTCTCCTTTCAGAGGAATTCTCTGCATAGGGTTATACAGTTCTAATGACTTCAGGACAACCTGGTGCTAATGGGATGATGACAATAGCAGAAGGTTTGGCCCTCAGGAGAATATACTCATATCCTTGTAGGAATAACTTAGTTCAAGGAAACAGCAGTTATTCATAACGTGAAAAGAACAAATACACGAAATGTAAACTCATAAAGCTTCCTTTTCCCACAAAGCAAGCTTTTTGCATAAATCATCATTACCCATTGCGAAGAGGCAGTTTTAATATTAATGAAATGTTTGCTGTTCTTATATCAATATGTATGTTGGACTGATTGCCTGAGTATGGAAAGGGAATGAATTTACATTAGTAAATAAAATGAAATTTCTGAACATACAGGAAAAATCCAGCCAATGGAATTGTGTTTGTTTTCTTATAAAAGTTTGTGGAACAACTTTTATAGAACAGTCTAAAATGGTATCATTTATTCTGTGTGCTGGTTGAACACTGTATTGGTTTAATTTGGCAATTATTGTCTCTTTTCCTTCTGCCAACCTATTTTTAACCTTCCAGACAAGAGACACTGAGCTTTTTTACATAATGCTACAAAGCATTTATTCTAATCTGAGAGTTACATAGTCCAGGGAATGCATGATACTCTGGTAAAATGCTTTTATTGGCATGGCACTGGGGTAGCTGCATTACTTGCAACTGGCAGGGAGATGTTAGTGCCTTCTGTAAGCTATGAGAGTTCCACATAATTCCTCTGCACATTTTGCACTCAGTTTTTGCAGCGGTTGATCTGGGCACTGTACGGCACGGGTAACACAAGCACAGCTGCACCAGGTGAAACTGGAGATCTGCCCAGACCAGTAGCCCGGCTCCAGCAGTGGCCAGTAACAGAGATTAAGGGCAGAGCACGCGAATGAGACAAGCACGTGGTGATTATTCCCCAGGATTTGCTCTCTGCCTCCAGCTGTTTGTGGCTTAGGGATATCTCAAGCCAGAGTTCGCACCTGCCAAATCAAGAGCTCTCAGAACATCAAACACGCAGAAAGGTACTTTCATGTGTATCACAAGCAGGATAAAGTGTGTTTATGAAAGGCTGCTAAATGTCCATTTTTAACCACTAGCTGCTTCTAAGAAGAATGGATACAAACATTTCTCTAGAAAGATAAACATGCAACTGGTGAATCCATTTCTGAGAGCTTCTGAATGTTCTGTATTTACTGGCAGGTGTCAGCACTAAGAAACACAAGGTCTGGATAGTCCTGGATTGTCCTGGATCATAATGGTACCACTGTGAGTTAGCTTCATTTGCTTAACTGATACCTGCCCCAGGGGGCTTGGAAGGTGGTTGGAGTCATTGACAGGTTCAGAGAATTTAGGTGCACCCTCCAAAGTCTCAGAAATGCTTTCAAAAAAGAAAAGAAGTGTGGTGTTTCCATTGTGCTTCAGAAAACAAACCCTTCAGGAAGAAAATATAATGGAAACACATGAAACGTAAATTGGATACACTCAAAGTTAATGAAGGGAAAATCTTTTTCCATCTTAGTTAATGTCTTAAATTAGAATTTTGGTATGAAAGCTGGAAAACAGATGGAGGGTATTTTTTTGTTAATAATTTGTTAGTGAATTTGAGGCTCATGAATGAGAATACCTAATAATAGCATTGGCTAGCACAACACTTAGTGCGAACTGCAGCTCCCTTGGTTTCTCCACTGTCGTTGTCCCACCACATTGCAGGAAAGTGTCAGTGTGTCCTGCAGCCACGTCTGGCACCTCCTGCCGGTCTAACGCAGCCAGAAACCTCTCCTGCCCCAGTCTTCCCCCTAGTCCTGCTTGGATTAGACCTGGTGTTTTCTTGTTTCTCCATCCTCCCTTGGACTCCAGCACAGTCCATTTCTGACAGTCTACATGGAGAACTTTTACTCCACCTTGCCCAATCTGATGCAGCTTGACTTGAAAACCTTATACTGCCCTCATCTTGTGGACTTCCCAGTTTTTCCCCCCTCTTTAGCTGGAAGCAAATCATTGCATCACATTATTCAGATTTTCCACTGGTCCTCCCACTGTTTTTGGTAAAACTCATCAAGCTGTACATTTCTAATTTATACTAACAATAGTAATAATAATAAAAAAAAGGTTATAAATCTCTGCCTTGAAATTGCCCATCAAATACTGTTTTCCTTTAAAAAAAGTGTTTCTCTTTTTCTATTCTGCAGCTTCACATGTGTTTCTTCGTCTGTTTTTATCAGCCATCTTGTTTGCATAGCTGCTCCCCAGGATATTTGTCACGGCTGGCTAACAGCACACTCTGCTGATTTACAGCAGCAATTAATAATTTCATATCTTTTGGGAGGGGATGGATTTCTATCTTAAAGCATGGGTAGCAAATGATACCCACAAGTCTGAAAAATGCTGATGAGCATTTTTTCATCCAAATCAAAACACAGGGTTCATGCACAGGTGACAAGCTGGAGAGGAAGATGTTGAGCAAGTATGGAGGGCATCAGTGAGCCAGTCCGAAGTCCCAGATGGGAGTGGGAATGACATTCTGTCCTGACTCAGTGCTGTCTATCTTTCCACCCTCTGGGCAAGATCCTCCACTCCTGTTAGTCCAGCTGGCCCCGTTGACACCCCACACTGGAACTGGCTGGCCCTGCTTGAGCTCTAATGCTGTGGGTGCTGCAGGTCAGCGGCTGAGAACCTGTGAGCAAAGTTGTGCAATTTAACTTGCAAAGCACCAGCCCACACTCTAGACAGCCCTGCCTGATTCTTAACTTTATGAGCAACCACACTGACAGACTCTATTGATTGGTAGGAAGAGGGAAGGAAAAACTGACCACATTTGCTGTTTTCATTAAAATCATTCTGGGACAGGGTTTTGGTCTATATCCTTCTTCGTACGCAGAGAAAGCGAGCAGCTCCTCTTGGCTCAAATCTGCAGATACCAAAGAGCAGCAGAGTGAAAAACAGGGGGTTGTACCAACACAAAGCAGCAAGAGACCCTTCTTTCAGTCTAGCCTTTTGTTACACTCCTGAGTATTCACTCAGCTTAGAGACCGCACTGATTGTCTCAGGCAGTGGGCTGTGAAAAGCCTGCAAGTGCAAAAGAGGCACCAGACCCCATCGATAATAATAATAAGCTTATTTAGTAAATGTCATAAATTGTTCCTGTCCCAATGTATCAATGAGCGTTCTTTGGAAACAGCAAAGCTGGACTTACTGCGCCTTCCAGAGCTGTCTTCATCCTGACTTTGTCTGACATTTAAACTCCTTTGCGGCTTAGTACATTTTTGACCTTGCATGGCTTTCTCTTCCCACTCAGCTGATCCACCATAGTCTCTTCCTCCAAAGCTTTCATATAAACACACTAGACCAAGGTTGGTAAGCAGCAGGTACAAGAACACTGAGCTACCCCCACTGCTAAATCTCCAAGCTTAGACTAATTTCTCTGTGCCACCTTTTCCAGGAGAGGGGAATATCTATCAGATGAGGGCAGCCTTTGGGGTTTTTACTATCCAATGCTGAGCACACTGTCTATATTCAAAATGTTCAGAAGCAGTAAGCATTGATCTGAAACGGGTAACACCCGCATTAGTATTTTTCTAGGTATTCCTAGGTATAAACTTGAAACTACTGGAGCGACAGGCAAAGGAGGAAGGGGGAAAGTCTCCCTTGGTTTTATTGAGTGTTTTTAGTCATTTGAACTGACCATAAGCTGAAGGTACCTTGGATAAGGCCTGAAATGTTGTCTTTGTGCACGTATATAGATCCCTTTAATAACCTGGATGTACACAATTGCCTTTCAACCTGGAGAATTATATAACACTTCACATGGTTTTGCAAGGAGTGTACCAGGGAGTATTTGAAAGGATCTGAGCCAAGAAGCTGTACAGACAGCAAGGCGTCTGTGTTGCCACTACAAAGTGGATGTTAATTACCTAAAACAATACATGTAATAGGCGAAGAGAAAAATGCTCTGCATTGCCTTGCCATACCCACTCATCTAGTGCATCTCTAACTGCACAGTTATTTAGCCTGGAGGGATCATAATTAGCTGCTTCATAAATTAATAAGGGAAAGGAGGAGGGAAGGGGGAAAACTACCAGTGCAAGAATGGTGGGAAACTTTAGGTAGGATGTTTCTCGAAGAATGTCGTTAGCACGCATAATTGCTTCATTAAATAAAGACACATACAAATGCACAGGGATTCTCCATCCCTCGAGAGAGACGGGTTGCTTGATAGGCACTGCGTGGCCCCTGGTTGAAGGTCACCCTGGAGGTGCCGGGCAAATGCCAGGTGACTGTCACACTGTGTGCCGAAAAGCTTCCCAAGGAACATGGAGAAGTGATATGTGGCCAAGTGTGCTTCACAGTCCTCTCTAACGCCTTCAATCCAAGGCACTCGAATAATGTTGCGAACACCAGTTTGTGAAGTCTTGCGTGGTATGTCATGGGCAAGGTGAAGACACGTATCATTGTCCCTGTCCTACAGATGGAGAAACTGAGGCAGATGGTGACACATCTTGCTCCAAGTCACTTGGCAGGTCAGGGTCAGGCCAGCTGCATGAAATGCCACTGCCAAATGCCAACTGGGTATAATGAACCTATTGGGATCCCATTTACATTAGTTAATTATGAGTTCATAAAAACAATGGGTTTTATTTCCTCTATTATGCAAAGAATTTACAAGGTGGGAGAAGCATCTACCCAGTTTGCAACCAGGCACTAGAACCATTTAGCTAATTAGCCAGTTCCAGGCTGGCAGTTGGATACATTCGTACATCTTCATACACCATTACCACAGTCTGTTTCTGAACCAAATTGTCTTACGAGTCAGCGGAAATACCTCCAAAAGTACAGGAAAGGGACACATGCTCTATCTGACTAGAGGTGCTCCACCACATTCCTCTTTTTGTGAGTTTTGCTCCACAGACTTCCAAATTTTTAATGTGTTAATCCACAGCAACTCATCTTGGATCCAGAGCCTGCCTTTACAGGCTATTTTCTGCATATTTTTTCCCTTAAAAACCAGGCTTCTTGAAGCACAGGGAGATGAGGGATGTGACTTGACTGTAGTCCAACAGCAAGTCTCAATGATTCAAAGTCAGAAGTGGAATTCAGCTCCCAGCCTTCAAGGAAAACTGGGCCAAAAGGAAACTCTGCTTTTCCCATTCTGTGTTGGCCAGCAGGCTAAAAGTTAGGCAAATAGGAAGCATGTCCCACCCTGAGCAATACGGAGAGCGTGCTTTTTAAAACGGCAGCTGGCCTTTTTTGGTGGCAATTAGCTTTCTACAGGATTTCAATAGAAAGGCATGTGGAGTATTTTCTATTTGACTTTAAAGGATCCTCTGTGCATGCCTATTTGCATTCTTCCTTACTAAACACTTCTTCATCTCCTGAGCTTCTTCCTCTTCCCTCAGTGCTGGGAGGTATTTAACTTATTTATTTGTTTATTTATTTATTTTTCTGGCCAAGGGTCTGGCAATTTCTCAAATGAAACAAGTTGCTCATATCCAAAAAGTATTTTTGCTTTACATTAAAGCCTTAAATTCTTTTTTTTACCCCACCTCTGAATGCACATTTTAGACTGTGCATCTCCTGTTCAATCTTGCTTTATCTCCCTACATGCTGCCCCACCACTAGGATGGTGTTGGCCTTCTTATATCTTGCAGTGGCTTCTCCAAGTCAAACCATGACTCTGTTCCTGACTGCATTTTCCTTTTTATTGCCCTCTTATTGGAGCCTCCTCTGCTTCCCCAGCCCACCTTGGGCTTCCCATTGTCCTGTAAACCCGGGACATGTTCTCATGTCTTTGTTTGCCCAGAGAAGCAACTTTATTCCCAAGTCATTGAATTCGGCAATGCTGTTTGCAAAGGAAGAATGGGATATGCCAGCCTGCCTTTGAATTAAAGCTTGTGGAAAGCGAATGAACAAATCGTATTTCAGAAAATTTCTGAAGTCTTACTCTCCATAACTGAATAACTGTATTTGGCTTTGCCAGCTCCCTGACTGGGTCTTCTCTCTCCCTTCACCATGGAGGAAGGCTGGAGAAAACCTTTCCATCAAAGGCTGAGCTGGCAACAACAAGCCTTCCCCCTCCCTCCCCTTTTCTCATTATAAATTTCCATGGCACAATAAAACATTTTCCAACCAAGGCTAGTGCTGAACATATTCACAGAGCTAAATACATTGAGCCATTTAGATTTGGGGTTTTCTGGTTGGTTGGCTTGCTAAAACTGTCGGATTTCGATGGCAAAGTTCCCATTGACTTCAGAGAGACTTGGATTTCACCCTGTGTGTGGTTAGAGCATCTGTGACCCTGCCTTGTGTGAAGTGTATCATGATCAAATTCTTAAAGCTAAACAAGCACAAATGGCAAAAATACAGCAAACCTACAAATCCTTCCATCTATAATAATTAAAGACAATTTCTTGCAGTGCTGTAATGTGTATAAAGTATGTTCTTTTAAATAGATTTTCGTACTCCTAATTAAGTGCTGGTTTTCAATAAAGTAGATGCTTTTTAGCCCTGAGGATATTCAATCTCAGGCCTTTCACCCACTACAGAAGCACTGAAGAGAGGTTTATAGGCAGGAACATTTAAAATATTTATTCTGTAAGCCTGAGTGGTTCCTTGACAGCAATGATAAGAAACCTATGGTTTTCTGCAGTTGGAAAATCTCCTGTATTAAAAGCCTTGGAGTGGTTTAGGTCTAAGTACCTCAGATTCCTGACTTCAGGCCTCATCTTAATTTCATATATTTAACTTAATTGATTTCAATGGGCTTATGATGACTTACAGTGGGGTAGGTGGGTCAGGCCTCTCATTTCTATTTTGCTTGTGCAGTGTGGTTCTATAGCATCCAGATAAATCTCGTTTTCTCTCCGTGAGCATGAGTCATTCACTGGGTTGTGAGAATGTGAGGTCTACTCTTCTTCTGGCATCTCCTGCATGAAAGAAATGAGCTTATGTGAGATCAGATGCCATGGCATGGCCCTCCTATGAAGGGCTCACCAAGACAAATGAAAAACTGAGATCTGTGTGAGACACTTCCCCAAGGATCACCAGAGAACATGGAATGACCTTTCCCTAGCTGTTCAAAGAAGCATTCCTTTGTCACTCTCCGTGTTGCAGTCTGTTGCTGCTCATGGGTGGAACTGGGGATAGCTCTGGCCATGTCCTCCTCATGTTCTCTCCTTCGGTCAAAATGTCAGCTCCGTTCTCCAGCGGCAATAATAGTCACATGGAGATGGGTGCCGTCGTTGGGAACTACATCTTAATATTCATTCTGCAGCCCACATACACAGGGAATTTGATTCACTCTCTAGCAGTGGTCATGATTTAAAATTCCTTTAGCTCTGGTGGCCGATGGCCTCAAACTCTGCTCGAGTACAGCACCTAGCAGCTGCTGGGTTTGACTCCAAAGTCATTAGCAGAGGCATTAGCAGCTCTCTACTCCAACAACAGCATGAGCACCTGGGCAGCACTGACCTCATCGCTTCAAAAATTACCCAGCAGGCAAAGTCTCTGACAACTATAAATTTGAGTGAACCATATGAACCATGGACATATTGGAGTCACTTAAAACCCAAGCACTTGCAAGCATGACAGTGAGTAACTCTCTCAAGTCCCAGGTTCTTGTGTGGGGGGCAGTTGCAGTTGCTCTTTAGACAGCCATTTGTAATCATGGATTCCTCCCTGCTGAAACTGGCCCTGAAATCAGGCAACTGGGCTTTAACTGCAGCACCAGCACTATTTGGGGTTTTCAGTAGACCCCCTCCGTCCTTCCCTCTTCCCTTCTTCACAACTCTACCAGAACTTTGCAACATGCTGCAAAATGAATCTAACACAGATGCAAAGCATGGTGTGAGGTCCTGCGTTGTCTGCTGCCTGCTTGAGGACATAAACGGTGTAATGCTTCATCTCGCGATATTCCAAAGTGCTTTAAGCCCTGTGAGTCAACTTGTGCCTGACTCCTGCAGAAGTGGATAAATAAGGTAGACACACAAGGGACTGAGACCGCAGCAAGGAGTTCTGCATTTAGAGCATTTTATTCAAGGGAGCACTACTTGTTCTTCACAGTCCAAGGGAAAGGGCTGCCACTGTCCTGGGATATTCCTCGTGCCTTTCCATAGCCCGCTGTGCATCAGGAAAGCTGTATACATAGCATTCATTTGGAAAATGGGTTAGAGAACAGGCTAATGCAAGGACCATCACGCCACAGCTGCTATCAGTCCAAATGTCAAAAGCCTCTTTGCACCCTGTATAGTGACTTGCTGCCTTCAAGATCAGAAGAAAATAGTGCTTTTTGCATCTCTCTGCTGCCTCTGCCTCAGTATTTTAAAGCACTTCACAAAGCTGCTGAAGGAGGCTTCAACTCCCCCTCCCCAGTAAATGCATGCCCTGCACTGCTGACGCACAGAAAAGTTAATTGACTTAATTTAAGTCACGCCACATCCTTGGCAGGGCTGTGAAAGGAACCTGGGAGACCTGGGGAGGGAACCTCTCCTCTGTCTGCGGGGATTTAACAGCTGCACTGTCAGCTTGGAGACAGATTCCATCAGCACACAAGTGTCACTGGACTCCGCTAATAAACAGCTTTATGCAGTCTCCCTTAAAAGATCCAGCATATGGTAGAGCTGTGAATAAGGCTGAAAAGCATGTTGGAGAGAGGATTTCAGTAATACAGATTAGACGTAGGGCAAGTATATTGCAAAACAGTGGGTTTGCCCCAGATGGGTCCAGGACTGCAGCACACAGTTTTCCCAGTTTATACAGTATGGGCTCTGTGTCCCTCTCTCAGAGAATGTTACAGTACTGAGTTTTCAGATAGGCGGACAGAAAAACAAAATGGGAGAGCTGAAAAAGGGAACTGATGAGTCTCTCCTCATGGAAAATGGAAAGCCACGGTCTCATAAAATTTCTTGTAAAAAAGGGAGTAAAAAGGAAATTGCAAGTCTAGAGAAGGCAGACTTCAATCTGAATCAAAACTGGAGCGAGCAGGACTTGAAAGAGAGTTTCTTTCCTTCTTTCTTTTTATTTTTATTTTGTTTCTCCTGGAGTGATCTTATGTAAATAAAGCCTGGTCTGAGCCCTGCTTCTTAAGAAACGTTACGAAGAGGGATGAAATCAACAGGTTGGGCTGCTCTTTATACCAGAATTATTCAAATTAGCTGAACCAGAAGAAACAGTCTATCACACAACTCCAAATTTCATCTGTTCCTTCTTGTGCCAGCCTTGTGACACCTGCCTTTGACATTCAGCAGCCTCACACAAGGCTCTAAAGGGGAAATTAATTTCCTTTCACTGGCCCAGGAAACTGTCTCCTCTTTTTTTTCTTTAATATTCTTTGTGTGTGTGTGTCGCCAGGGTTTCTGACTCACAGTGCATGGAGACAGTATTAGTCACAAGCTATTTCCTGTTTTCCAGATAACCTCATGGGCTGGGGCTTCACGGTCAACAGCACAACCAGGTGGAGTGCGAGGTAGCTGAGAACCCAGCACTGGCAGTCGCCAAGCAGGCGTAAAACCTGCACAGAACTGACTGTTTATCCTCACAGGCATCTTTTTGTTGTTGTTTTCTCTAAAGGAAGGGCATTATTTTCAAGTCCTTTATATTCATATATTTGTCTCCCGTGAGTTTTCCCAGACCAACACACCAAGCGTGTCTTTACTTGTTCTGCTCAGTGCAAATTTGATCTTAGCTTTCCGAGGTTAAGCTCTTGCCTTGTTGTAAACCTATTAAGTGCTGAGTGAGAGGGCCATGCCAGACGACCAAGAAAGGTTCAAAATAATTTCCTGCAAGCAAGGCATGAAGCTCTTCTCTGTTTCATCATTTTCTTATGGGATATTTGCTTTGCAAATGCGAACACAGAGGGGAGACATACCCCAACTCAATGGGTTTTACTGCCCAGCCTACTTCAGCCCATGTGCCTTCAGCTATTGCCCCCTAAAAACCATCTGATGGCAGTTCAGCAAATAGAAAGCTGAGGATAACACCTCCATGATCAAGGAGACTACTCCATTCAGGGAGGCGCCTGGAATGGATGAAGCCAGCAGTCAGAATAGCCCTAAAATGGACCCTTATGTTCCCCATCCATACAGGATTTTGTGGGTGCCACACAAATATTTCACTGAGATGACTGGACCCACTCACCTCCACCTGCCTTCTGCCATAGTCCCGCTCAGCTCCAGCTTGGTGTGCTGAGCAGCTGAGTCTCAGCCAGGGCCGGCAGTGCCAGACAGGTGTGATTGCACCTCGAGCAGACATCCCTGCCCCACTCAGGTGCAACTAATGTGAAATTACTGCCCAATGAGCTCCTGCTGCTGACCCAGGCAGGTGTATATAGCCCATATTGAAATCCAGGGTGTCACAGTTAGCAATTACAAAGATAGCAAAATGAAAGCTCACTCAGGAACAGGGCTCTAATTGCACCTCTGAATTGCGCTGTAAGCTGTCCTTAGGCATGTGGGATAGATGTTGCCTCTGATTTATTACTGTGCATGTCAATAGCAAGTTGTAGTAGTTTCCAAAATACGTTAATATTCTAAAGTACATTGGAACATGTGTATCCACCCTTGGTAATGCAGCTAGCTCAGGGGGGGAAAACGGTTGCCATTTTAAAGCAAACTGCAGCATTAAGCAACTACCTTGGATAAGAAGACAAGAAGACTTTACCTAGAAGGAACTGCAGGAGATATGAAAGCAGGAGGCAATTATGCAAATTGCAATTGGAACCGGATTACTCAGGCTAGAGCCATTTACTTTACCAAAGCGTGCCGTGGGTTTTAATAGTATGAGTGTGCCAGGGGGAGCAGGGCTGGCCGTACCTGGGATTTGCCGCTGCCTGTACTTGGGAGATGTCACCTCTGAGAGCACAGCAGGCTCAGTGCCACCAAGAGCAGGAGTGAGCACCAGTTGGAGCAGCATCAGTACCCAAGGGTGCCTGTGGTCTCCATCATCATCTCCTACTTCATCATGCTGAGTGGACTGAAGGACAGAGGAGACTTGGCTTAGCACGCAGGACAAGAAACGCTATGGCAAGCAGGAGAAGAAAACCAGGCGGACTGCAGCTGAACCAACCAGGACTTGGCTCGGTTATTTGGAAGGTCTCAGAGCATTTCATGACTGTGCCCAGACAGATTTGAAGGGCATTGCACCACCCAAATCTATCCAAATGTGAATGTGCTGCTGTATATGGAGGAATAGGTTGCACTGGAAACCAGATTTCTTACCAGAAGGAAAACATGCTCATGGTTGTCATCTCTGGATGTTGTTCTTGGTATATCTCATTCATCCAGTATTCCTGTAGCTGCCAACTTGGGAATTCAGCCATGCTGATGCACTCTCTTCCCAAACATTTTAGGGTTTTGAAGGAAAAAAAGAAAACCAACGAAAGGTGACTTCATAATTACCTTAAAATAGGAAAATAGAACGAATGGATAGCAACTCTTTAAGCTCATAAATATGGGCTAGTACATGCTGAAAGTAGTTGTTATCATAATGTGTGGTTAAAATTAGTCATGAGCAAATTAAAACGATTCATTACATCCAAGTGCGTTGCTGAAATGCCCTTGCTACTGTGTAAAGTGCAGAATAAAATAACAAGAACAGGATAAAATTCGCTTTTGTTTTGGTTTGTTTTGAATCAATGGTAGCAGAGCAAGGAATTCCACGCTCAGACATCAGCGAAGGTCCGTGAAACTGCAGCTTCTGATCCCAGCCAAAAGTAGGCAAAACCAAATGAAGATTTTTGAGTCTCAGAATGCTAATGACACTTGGTCGGCTCAAGCCATCTATTACTGTCTCTGTGATCTGTGTGCGCCTTTGTGCTTTAAATCGTTTTCCAGAAGATACAGAGCTCAGTCCTTTGGGTGTCAGGTGCAGAAGAGGGAACATAATCATTAGAGAACAGGAAAAAACGAACTGTTCTTTTTCCTTCTGGTCCAAGTCCTCTGACCCGTGTCCTTTGTGATCTTCAACAAAGAACTGAAACTTAGAATTTTAGTTGTCATGTACTTCTGTGCTCGTGAGTTGCCCGTGCAGCACTGAGCAATGCACGTGCTATGGGACATTTGCTCTCATGTCCTCTGACAGATCTCAGTACACCTAAGGCTGAACACTCTTTTAAAAATGGAGACTATGAATTGTCTCTCTGCCAAAGTTTTTCTGTCTTAAAGAGGTACCATTGTATCTTACTTCTGCACTGGGAAGGGGAATTACAAAGCTTGATTCTGTAGTGGTTTGAATAGGAACCTCGGAAAATCTCTGGATTCTGAATGGAAATCACTATAGGAGGTTTTCTAAATACTTTTGCTGTAAAAGAGTGATTTGCATGTAATCAAAGCCTCTTAAACATGCAGACTGGCTGCCATAAGAAGACTCCTTTAACCTACTAGTTTCATAACCTGTTCAGTAATGGACCAGCCATACCCCCAAATCATGAATTAATTGGCAGAGACTTTGCAAGTTATGTACAGGTGCATGTCGTCTGCAATTAAAAAAAACCCAACAAATCCAAACCCCACCACAAAGACGATCCCCCTCAGTCCTCTCCCGACAGAAAGTTTTGTCCTAACTGAGGAGTGCTTCCCAAGCTTATTTAAATGACTCCCACACAACCAAGGAAAATCATTGAGGTTTTGTGATACATTTCCCGCTGGTATTCCCCTCACTGAAAACTCATGTTTACAGTGTAAGGAGTGTTTTTCCTCTGGTGTCACCCTGCAATTTCACCACATACACTTATATCCAAATGGAAGCATACTAGGCAGCCACCGTTCTGAATCGAGGTAAAAAGAGTCAGAGAAAAGCAGATAAAACCTCCTTAATCTTCCCAAGGAAAACTGAGACCCCTTGGAGAAGATTTTCACACCTCTGGATGCTGTTTGTACTGCTCTGGTTGTGGCCAAAGGTCTCTGAGAGACAAACTCGCGAACCGGCTCAGAGACCAACAAGTAAAACAACATCCAGTGGAAAAATGGTCAGTGTGATGGATAATTTTGGGGTGGTGAAGCTATTGGTTTTGAAGCTAGTAATTTGAAGTTGTACATTGCAATTATGTAAGTGAGAAAAATGTTATTCTCTATTTCCAAAAATAATCTTTTGATATATGGGGTTAGGTTGGTGTAGTCCTAAACCTCCATGAATGTAGTTGTAATTCCTGTTTAATAAAACTTCAGAGGTGATCTCTTTTTATCAGCCTATCATCTGTAATTAAGGTATTTTATATTCAAACCCTTTGATGTCATGTCATCTTTGAAATATAAATAAGAAGTTTGACTCCATCTTAGAAATTAAGATAAATGAGTTGGAAAGCAAGTCCCCAAAGATACTTTTAAAAGCTATCTGGATATATGAATAGCTACCAAAAAATAACAACAATAATATTAACAACTGTACTTTGGTAGAAGCTTAAAACAGAGTCTTACAGGAAGTGAGCAACATGACTTACATCTCAGCAGAGAAACCTGGACATAATCAGTTTTACTACTGTTTGTTGTTGGGGTTTTGGTCCAGGTGAATTGTTTGTAGTGAGAATCTCAAAGCACTGAAATTAATTCCCAGTCAGCCTCTCTATTGCTATCGGATAGAAAAGCTGTGCTGAGGGTCTGATGCACTGAGATGTGGAGGACACCCCATGTTACACATCCTTCTCTGCCCCAGTATTTAGTTAGAAAATCAGTGGGAATGTGACAGCCACCTCGCGGGTCATCTGCCCCATATGATGGGTTTGGATGAAGCTCCAAATGGGATGTTTGTAAAGAAAAAGGACCCTCTCCATCCAGGCTTAGGCAAAGCAAGGGGGTGGGTATGAGGTCAGCCTGTTGTGTAACCCATGGGAAACAGGGCATTGGAGAATGCCCTCCTCAACACTTTTTCTCACCTGCAGTGGTGGTCTCGCCTAGGTCAAACTGGGAGTCTCTATCAGAAGACCTGGGACTCCAGACCTCAGTCTACTTCCTAATCTTGCGCCTTAGCCACACGGTCATCCTTCACCCACACTCAAAGACACTAAAGGATGTGCAATGTTTTTCTGCCATCACTCTTTCCTCCAAATGTGTCAGAAATCTCTCACTCACTCCTCTGGCACGAGGCCCACTTCCACTCTCCTTATCCCTCTGCTGGTATCCCTGGATTTCAGCCAGTTAAGATGTGAGCTCTCCTTCTGTCTGCTTATAATTAGAATGTGCACACATTGAAGTGTGTTTTATTCCCAAGGTCTTATTGGTAGGTTAGAGGGAGCAGCATGTAGGAGGGCAATTGCTCAAATACTATTATTTCTAGGTTCAAAGTGGTGCATGGGAGGAAGATACAGGAATCCTATTAGTCATTAATAAGATTGTAGGACAGATTCCTTAGGCAAGGCTTAGAAAATCTCTTCCTGGCTGTCTGGTCTGTTCCTATCTAGGTCTTCCTTTGCCCCACTGCTCCATGCCCAGTCAGACTGTATGAGTGTCCCAGCATGATGGGTCACCACCTCCCCTCCATTGCAGCACAGACCTCATTTTATTTCTGTTTTGAACCATGCATTCATCTGGGCTGGTGCAAATTCACCATCGTTGCTGTTCACCACGAGAGCTTCAGAGAAAAACTGAAGCAGCAACATTTGTGTGAAGGCCTTGATTTGAGTTCTGCAACAGAGCAGCGGTGTGTACAGACCCTCTTTCAAACTGGTTGCTGGTTTCTGACTAACTTCCCCACCCCAAGCTTTTAATTTCCAAATGTGGTAAACTGGTTCTTGGAGCCAAAGGTAAAAAACCCAATATCCAGAACTTCTCATCCTATGGGATCTATCCTCTTTTGAATGTTTTAAAGTACTTGGCTAAATTTTTACATGACTAAGCACTCCTCTCCTCTGAACACAAGCCAATATGATTGATTTGAGTATTAATTAGCACTATTAATCACAGAAGACCAAAGCATGATCTCGTTGAAGTTCATAGAGGAGCTCTGAACAGTAAATATATGAGGAGGAGCCGGTCAAGTGCCAAAGAGATGACTAGACCCTGCCCTGAAGTGATTATATTCCAAAGGCACAAGTGAAGAAAAACAAAGCCAGACAAGACAGAACACATACAGAGTGGGAAGTGGGTATTCAGGCTTGAGCATTTCTTGAAATAGGTGGGGTCTCAATGGCAGCTTGCTAAAAACAGTGTGGGAGCTTAGCTCATGGTAGCGTTCTTTTGGGAAGGCCACGAGGTGGAGTGGTGAAAGGCTGCCAAGATGGGTGGATGGAGGAGACAGAAGAATTGGTGACTGATGCTTGGGCAAGATTGTAGCTGAATGGCACATATTCCATATTGGCTAATCTGATCTTGACACCTGTTTCTTCCTGGGCTGAATTAATCACCACTTGTGAGATTAGGTAAAGCTGCCCAGTTACCTACAAGTATGTTCTTTTTTTTATATGGCAGCTTCATCACGTTTTCCTGCCAGTTGTCTCAGGTAGTTTTGTGAGGCTGTAATTGCTTGGATGAGATTGTAGCTCAGCATTTGCAGCTTTTTCTGTCTCAGCTGATGGCCCCTGGGATCTGGGCAGCTCAAGGGAATGCCTGGTGGAAAGATCTACCAGTGACAGACACTGCTCTGCTGCAAACGATGTGTTTCACATTAAGCACCAGATGACTTTTCCATTTTTTCTATTAGATCCTCTAAACTCGAGATTAAAATCCCAAAAGGCACAACTCAGGAGCCCCATGCCAACACACTCACCAAGCTTAAGAAACCCACCCAGCTCAAAAAGGCATCTTGTAAAGCAGAGAGCAATGTGTGGGTGGCAGTTGAGCTTACCAGTGTCTGCTCCATTTGTTTAAACAATTGCTGCATGGCTGGTTTTGAATTTACAAGTATTTAGGACGTTCTGACGTTCCCAGACTATAAATGCTGGTATCTATTCCACCCTCTGCAAACTTGGGCTAATCCGTTGGCTCACAGAGTACCCAACGATTCAGGTGAGGGCAATGGTTTCTGCTGTTCTGCTTCTTTGCTGTTTTTTTCTGTGAGATGAAGAATCCTATAGACATGGAGTCTTTCATGCTATGCTTCATCCACTTGAACCTTTCCTTCCCAGACTTCAGGCATAGAAGAAAAAACCCAGATGTCTCAAGAAAGAAAAAAAAAAGCCCCCAAACCCCTAGCTTTACATGCACTTGGATCTTTCACTTTATAAAAACAGTCAAGCCACAACCACAAGATTTCACAGATAAGAGAAAAAATGTGGATTGTACTTAATTCAATATTATAAAGAAATGCTCTTACGGGGAGACGGCAAGCTGAGCCAAAGCCAGACCAAGACTGCTGACTGATCTGAAAAATGTGAATATTATTCACACTGGGACACCACATCTCATAATGCTCCATGTGTGCTATAGTATATAATTATGAAATGTTTGCATTAAGTAACTTGGGTGCCTAAATACAGATGTTCCTTATTGACATTAATTGGACTTGACATATCTTTGGCCTGCTTTATAACAGTCACCAAAGCATGCATTTCCACTTTACCGTACATATTCTAAAGGAGCTCTGTTCCATATCGAGCTTATTAACAGAGAAAAACATTAGTGCCCTAGCTATCTGTCATATATTTCAGGTAAAAATGCAATTGGTTTGCATTAGAGAGTGTAGTTTCTGGGGACTGACCGCAAACATTAATTTCTGTTCTTTTTTTATTTTTATTTACTGCGATATCTGTCCCCAAGACTTAGAAACTTATTTTTTCTTTCCAAAACTGTCAATGCATTGTGATGCCATTTGTTCTACTCTTCTTATTACCATGTCTCAAATGTCAAGTTTCTGAGAAAAAGAGCTAGAAATAGAGAAAGAAAGAGAAAGAAATTGTTCCTTAGTGCCTGTATGAAATATAAATGTTTTTTCACTTGTTAGTTTAACTGTTCTACATTACTCTGCAGTGTGCCTCATTCCAGTATCTAGAGAGAAACCCTAAGTATTAAAGAAAAACAAGGGTACTCGTACTTATGAACTTCACCTGGCTGGTTCAAAGCAGGTTCTCCAAATGAGAACCAAGAAGGCCCATGGTTTCCTTTGAGATAATCTGGTTTAGATGTGTCATGCAGCTGAGATCCAGATCTCAAATTCTTCAGAATCCTCATGGAACTTCAGTTTTTAAGCAAACCTGTCTAAATAAGCTTCCTTGGAAATGAAAGGTAGGCTTGTTTTTCACTCTTTAATCTTCACTTGCAATGTTCAGCTGCACTACTGATGAGTGGGAGGTGTTTAGGGTGGCGTTCATGTTTTTAAGTGATGAATACAGGCATGAAAATTTATTCTCCTGATATTTAGGAGAAACTTCTTATTTGTATAGTTACAGGCAGTTCACAGATGAGGTTAATTACTTCTTTTAAAAGAGGTTTATGCAAAATCTTAGTTAAAACTGAGAAGAATAGAAATGAAAGCACACAGAGAAGAGAACCTGTGATTTCACTTGGTCAGATTTCTCCTTTTAAGGGAAGTGGGCATCTTGTCTTTCTTGGATCAAATAGTGAAAACTATGGAAGTATATCTGCTTTCTGAGTCAAATTCGACTTTCCCAAAGCACATAATTCTTGTCTAAAAGACAAATACCTCCCCTCTCCCTTCACACTGTAGAACTTAGTGCATTACAGGATCTCTTTGCTTCTGAAAAAAATGAGTTTAAAGTGGTTTAAAGATTTTTGCACAGGCTGAGGACTTTTGTCTTACTAAAGGAGTAACATTGCTCCCTTTCACAGGAAAAAGCCACTTTCCATTCTAAAACTGCTTGAGAAAAATTGGCTGTCATTGCCAGTTAACACAATTCCAAGAATCTTCTGCTTGGAATATATATTTTGGTTGCCTCATAACAATTTAAGCAAGACAAACATCAGATGAAAAGGGAGCTTCCCAAGTATGTGCAAACACTTATTATAAAGTAAAAGGTCCTGTGGCAAATTTTCCACAGCACAAGTCATTGTTTTGAAATGTATTTCAAGACTAAGCATATCTGATCACATCCAAGACAGGAATATTACTGTTTATGTCAATGTGAGCTGTGAAGAATACAGTCTCCAGATACAGCTAGAAACTGCTGATGGAATATAAGTATCTGAAAGGATCAGTGGATTGTTTTTGAAGTAAGAAAGAAAAAAATGATGTAATATTAAGCAAAAGACCAAATTCACTTCAAAATGCAGATAAATAATCTGATCAAACTCATTTATGCTTGAAGCTGGCTGCTTTAACACCAAGAAGTTTGTACTTTTTCAGCTGGTGAGATGTTGCTTGTAGCTGAGTGTGACATGAGTAATAAGACATTCTTTTTATTTTCTATAGGCAATGCCAAATGGACAGTAAATACCTGACAAAATAGAGTCCACCAGAGATCATTCCAGGAGGTTTTTGTCCAGGCATGTACATTATAACAAACTGATGCTCTGCTGGGGTCTGTCATTTATGATTTTTTTGAGTTTGAGTTTGCTATATTCAGCCTGGTTTGGAATTACCAGAGTGACAATCCATCACTAGACATATGCTAAACCTCAGAGTCATTCAGCTCCTCTCCTGTTCCCAAACAGCTACTGAACGTTGATGGCATAGGTAAACCAATGCTCAGCTCCAAGCTAATTCCAAGTTTGTTTGCTCAAAAGCTGTTTGTCTCAGCCATCTCTGCTAATGCCAACAGGGCAATTGCCTAATCTACAAGAGCAAATAGTTCTGCAACTTGTTGGCTTTTCATCAGTATCTGGCTAAATAAAATTACACCTTACTTTCTCCAAGGCTTTTTCCTCTCCAGTAGGTTATTTTAGTTGTTTGTTTTTACCTTGAAGGTAATAACCACCAGCAAAAGAAATGAACAGATTGTCTTTCTGAGTGTTTTCATAAAGAATTTTAAAGAGGTACTGTTAGGGACTGAGGGGAGACCCTCCAGTAAGATGTTAAGACCTTAAAGCAGCCCTCTAATACCTAAAGGGAAGCTGCAAGAAAGCTGAAGAGGGACTTTTACAAGGGCATGTAGTGACAGGACAAGGGGTAATGGCTTTAAACTGAAAGAGGGTGCATTTAAATTAGACATAAGGAAGAAATTCACTATGAGGGCGGTGAGGCACTGGAACAGTGAAGCTGTGGATGTCCCATCCCTGGAAGTGCTCAAGGCCAGGCTGGACGGGGCTTTGAGCAACCTGGTCTAGTGGAACATAACCCTAATTTCTGGGTTGGAACTAGAAGATATTTAAGGTCCATTCCAACCCAAACCATTCTATCATTCTATGATTCTATGAATAGCAGCACTGCTGCAACGGACAGTCCTGTTCATCTCTAACACCTATTGCAGGTTCCAACTAGTTGTTTTTATACAAGTCCACAAAGGTAAAAAAGGTTCTTTAAGGCCACAATGAACTACCAACACATCTACAAAATGCTTTGAGTCTGTTATGCGAGTCTGCAGTAAACTCTAATTTACTTCCAGCACTAGCATTTCTTGTCAAAAAATATCAAACAAAGGAATTAGGAAACAAAATACAATCTTTGCCTTCCAATCCGTTTATCCTTTCAAAGCACACACTGATACACCTTGCCCTCAGTTTTGCATATGTTCTGGGAAAACACCAGCAAATTTGGGTAAAGCAGGCAGATTGCCTAGAATTCCTTCCAAGTTTGGAGAATGGGTCCAAAAGTCTTTAAGTAATGAATCACCTCAAATTCTCCATAACAGCCCCAGCAGCAGTGCTCCTAAGCCAAGATGCAAGGTTCACCTCTCCTCGTCCTACAGGAGAGGCACAGACTTGCAACTCAGTGGTGCCAAGAATCAGGAAACTAATGCATGTGAATTATAGCAAGATAAACTGGACCCATGGCTTTGAGAATGAAAACATATTGTAATTAAAAGATCAAAGGCAATCCAAATAAATCAACTCTGTTTCAAGGGCTGATGCCAGGAACAGGCTTCCCTTTCCATGATATCAGCAATCTTCTTGTACATGCCTATCCTAAACTGTCAGTGCCCTGCAGGACATTATGACTTGGCCTCCACACCACGTGGCTGGGCAGCAGGGTGCAGAAGAAAGGATATTTACTGCTTTTAACCCAGCTCTTGGTGATATTTCAGTATTGCCAGTGGATATTTTTCCCCGTCGTCACAGGTCTTGCTGAGCACCCCAGACAGCACATACCTGTAGGTGGGCAGGTGGGGTTATGTCCAAATGTAACAGAACAAAAATAGCAAATTATCAGTGTTGAAGCCATGGAAGTCAAGTTTTGACAGCTTGTTGCCAGGAATATTTGTACCAGTGGGTGTGCTACCATTGGCTGTGCCCATTGTATTCCTTCATGCGACTGTTCAGATGGGAAAGACTGGCTATAGAGCAAATAAAAGCAGACAACATTCAAACAGTATCACTATGCTTCGCATGATCTCCTCTTTCAAAAGGTGATTTCCAAGGTAGACCTGCATCTCTGATTTAATGTGTCAGATCAGACCTGTGCACCAGAAGGAAAGACTGGTGGTGTTACAGACAAGCTGAGATGCTGCAGATCCCTTTTTTTGGAAACATACTTAATTTGTGCCTTAATTGCCAGAGATAGGGAGGGTGAAAAGTGTTTGACTTTGGAAACTTTTGGATTCAGCTAGTTACAAAATGCAGTAAGAAATGAGTTTACTGATTGTCTTTGTTACTCAGGAAGCCCCTGGGTGTATCCTGGGGATCTATCACCAACCAAGTTACAACTCTAATGACATTGTCTTTATTCCTGATAAAACTGGGATTGAAGGGACTTGAGGATGAAGGTAGCAAGTTGAGCTGGCATTAAAATGCTGTTGGTTTTGCAGGGTACCTTCTAACTCCACAATTAGGCATTTGTTTTCAAAGCTACTTGCATGGCACATTTATTGTTATTATTACTGTACCACTGTTCTCAATATTGAACACCTTTTCCCTTCGCAAGAGCTCTTAGGCACTTGAGAAACAATGACAGTGCCAGGAGGGCCTGTTTCTATTTTGGAGAGAGCTTATGCAGTGGAAACGAGGCCACTCACAGCTTGTCCATACAGTGCCGGACAAGCCTAGTGAGACTTCATTTCCTGAAGAGATGAATCAGTGCAGCTCTGCAACATTATAAATGAGGTCATGGCAGTCACCCAGAAGCTGCAATAAGCTCAGGGTCTGAAATAAGGGCTTCTCATGCTCAGGAAATAGAAGAGGCAACCCACAAAGGTGTCTGTAGACAGACTCTCTACGGGACACCAGCTGGTGCATGACTTGACCAAATTATTCATTTTTGGGGCTGCTGTGAGTGATTTACTGCAAACTAACAGGGTCCCGGAGCTCATAATCACAACAAAAGACAGGGGCACTTTGCACATGGCTAGAGGCAGCTGCTGTAGCAGGATTTTTGCAAGCAAAACCGAGGCTGTCATTTGGAGATGCAAGATGTGATGCTGTCTCCACTGCTCTCTGTTCCAGAGCTGCCTGCTGTGCTTCACATTGACGCTGGTTGCCCACTCAGGCCCATGCAATTGGCTGAAAAGGCTCTTAAAATGGCTCAAACAGTGGAGACTGCTGCTTTGATCCCGAAACAAACAGTTGCCTACAGTCCTACAGCCATTTCTATTCCAGCGCCAGGAAGGATAGAAAAGTTGGAGCGCCATTTCTTTTAACGCAGCACAAGTTTTCAAAATAAAAAAGGGAGACTGGGGTGGGAGAAGAGGCTTATTTTGGAAAAGTCTTGGAGGTAGCAATTTAAAAGGGTATGGAGGGGATGTAATGTCTGTCTCTTCCTGTATTTCCAAAAAGGAGTCCTTTGTTGAAGGAGGCAAAAAGCAATGATCTTCTGGCTTGTCTTACATTTTACCTGCAGAAATAAGCCTTGTCTGAAAAGAATACAAGCCGCTGCCTTGTTCGATAGAGTAGCGGTTGAAGGATCCTGGGGAAGGCTGGTGTGGAGATGGAAGGCAATGAGTATTATTATTTTTCTACATTTTGACCCCATTAGAAATTCCAGGTGCAGGTCAAGTGCAGCAGTTTATCTTCACCCCAGGGAGGAGTTCGATCTGTTGTCTTTGATCTATCCTGTGGTGATGAGTCTGATAATGTTTCCATCTGAGAGCACTAAAACAAGTCAATAAATAACAAAGCAAAAAATTCCACCTCTGCAGTAAACGAGAATGGGAGAAAGGGAGGGAACCTTGAAGTCCCTAGTGTGAGGTTTTTTCCCTTAAGAAGCAGTGATGGGGGTATTAAATATGATTTCCACTTTAAAATGCTCTATCCATATACTCTGCCTTTTAAGCGCCATTATACTTGATCAAAGGGGGTCCAAATAAGTACCATTAGCCAAGAGATCCTAGTTTCCAAATGTTTCCTTGAACTTTCTGCTGTTTGTTGAAGTTTTAAACTCTTCAGCCAGGGTCTGCATGTCAAATTGCAGAATGACAAATGAAATCAAGACTAAAAGGCTGTCTACAGACTGTATTCCCAATTTCAGTCTCAATTATAAACCACAGGCAAATCTATTTAATCCCTGAAGAAAGGGGATGCTTTTACTTGGGCTGACTCAGGAGCTGATCACAGAAAAGCTGTGGCTCCCAGAGTGTCTGGTTGCCCCTGTCCTAGGAGAAAAGGTGTTTGGACATGCTCTGCTTGGCTGGTCAGGGCATTGAATGGAGGAGGCCAAGAATCAGCTCTTGAAGATCATAATTTACCCCAAAATGCAACACAGAGATACACAGCTCCCAGAGGACCAGCCGTTCTGCTGACCCCTTGCAGAAAAGGGAGATCCAGACATAAAGGTTGCTTCTCCCACCCTGCTGTTAGCATCGAGAAGATGAATAAATGGTTCTTTATATCTGCCCCTGCTCAGGCAAGAAGTCAGGATCAAGTTGTGTCCTCTAAGGGAGGAGAGTTAGACACAAACAATGTGATAAAAGTACACTTAAAAACCCCAATCTGTGCTAAAATAACATCAGTTGAGACAAAATGTTCTTGCAAGTGTAGTATTAGTCCTCCTTCTAAAATAAGTTTATACATCTGCCTTCTTAGAATTGCTAAATTATCTGGAGATATTTATGATTAATTTTATTGAAGATGTTCTCCAGCCTCTGGATGTCTTCAGGACTCTATCGTTTCTTTAATCTAACTGAACGTCTCAACTCCCAGTCCGGGATGAAAGATGAACAGTTTTGACTGGTTGGAAAGTTCAACTAAAAAGGTTTCAAGTAGTTTCATCTTTTAATTTTTGGATTTTGACATTTCTAAATGAAAAGATTTAGCTCAGTGGGGCCATTTACTAATCCATATCATGGGAGTCGTAGCCTGACTACCCAGCTGGGTGACATGCCACAGCAAACTGGAGGAAGACTGTAGTACCTGACAGAAAACGCTTTACATACAGAAGAATATGACCAAGGGAGGACAATGAGCATCCAAACCATATTCAGGTCCCGTGGGGCAGCATCTCCATTCATGCAAAACCTGGCTTTGCCTGCACAATATTTCAATCACCCAGAGCACCACAAATTTCTGCTCCTCCCCTCTCTAGGAAGACAAATAAAACCTCACGTCAGCACATTTGCACAAAATGGTGCAAAATGGAATAACATCCATTTCCTATTACGCAATTTCTTTCTCACAAAAACACTTAAAATGCATTTTCCCCTCTCTTTCTCTTGCAGTTCTGGACCTTGTGCAAAGGCAGTCTGGACATTATTACTGTAAGTGTCTCCCTCAGGACTCAGACTTACAAGCATTCTCTGATCCCATGTAAACAGAATAATGTGTTGGACTGTTTATTTATGCCACACTCTAATTCACTCTTTGACATAAACCAGTTTAAAGTGTTTTTTGGTTTTGTTTGGTTTTGGTTTTGTTTTATTTTCCCTCTTCTCATCTGGGAATCAAACATCACCTGCAGGTTTCCCTGCATAATTAGGTAACAGTAATAGAATATTGGCCAGTAGCTGAATAGTCGTGCCAAGATCATGGTCGTGATGAAAAAGCAACAAGGACTACCAGTACGTGTCACTGCTGCCACAGAAGGTGAACCTTGTGGTGTCCTCTGGGTAAAGATAGGAATCACCGCTCCTTTATCTCCAGCCGAAATGGCTATTGCAGCAGATAAACCTTGTTCATGCTTCAAATGGCTGATCAGGATCCCGTATCGTCCCTCTCTCTTTTGCTGAAGCAGACTGTTTTTCCTGTAGTTTCCTTTTTCTGCTGCTACCCTGTAAGGCAGCTCTGGCTGTGAGGATGGTGGGTGTGTGGAAAAGGCAGAATTAGGAGGCACTTCTGAGTCAGCAAAGGCAACTCAGTGGTAAAAGCAACACTGAGAAGTAACAATTTGCTTACAAGGGCATTCCCACCTTACTTCTGGCAGAGCTACGCTGACATTGGAAACCGTGAGAATTTGTAGGGAGGGAAAAACCATGCAAATAATACCAAATGGTAACAAATACATTCATGATTTGGGGATACGGTGAGTGCCTGGCCCTAAAAATGAAGAGACAGGAAACACCTACATGTCTACAGAAGCTGAAAAGTACTCACTGAGCTTCTCACCTAGGCAGTTTAGACCTGTAACTCTCATGGATTTCAACATGCACCTTGGTTTCAACATGCATCTAAATGCATGTAAAACTCCCCTCACAGATTTATCCAGCTGAAATTCAGATAATATAGATGAATAATTCACTTAGGTTTTTGTTTTGCTCAAGACCACAGAACAAAGGGGTAGAATGAGCAATGAGGCACATTCTCTTTTATATCCTGATAACCAAAGCACTAAAAAATGTTAACCAAGTATAAAATCTTTCTATTGCATCCTGTGGAGGCAGGAAAAGTTCATTTATCTGCACCCAGATCTCAGTCCTGATCTGTTCCCAAGTAACAATGTATTTTGGGGGATTTTCATCCCAGGTGATTTCTGATGTTAATCACACTGTACAATCATTCCCTGTTTCTTCGTGATACCTCTCTTTTATTTCTCAAAAGGAAAGTAGTGGACAGCTTAAAGACATCAGTGAAGCAATGCTTATCCCGAGGGCATTATATTATCATTTCTTGGAGGACTGAGTGTTTGCAGTTCTCTGATAAACAGCCTTCGCCTTTCCCTTGGCAGTTAGAAAAATGGCAATAAAACTCTTCTTGGGCAATTGGGTGATAGGACCCAGAGCTCTTGCATTTACCAACGCAAGGGCCAGATAAAGCTTCGGAAAAAGAGAGAGATTATTTATTTCAAAGGATTCAATATTGCTATTGCAGCAGGCAGGATGGGAATGATGTGCTCGTTCCGGGCTCACAAGAAAGGCAGAAATTCCTCAGCATCTCTGATTGACAGAGATTATGAGAACACTGATCCAGGACCTGGGTTTATCCTGGTCAGTTTGAAAACTTTAACATTTTCCTAATTTTATCCATGGGCTCAAATAAAAAAAAAAACAACAAACGGATCATGCCCAGGCAATGATTATGAAGACTTCAGTCTGTAACTTTGAGTAGAATAAGCTCAGATCCCAGAGACAAACCAGATCTTGTCTTCAGAAGAGAGGTCAGACTGAAGCCTCTCTTTGCTTCATATAACTAGATCTGGGTGGTATCTGAATTCAAGCATCTTTGCATTTCCTTTGATCTCAGGAGACAATTTTCGGGAGCTGCTGTATGTAGTACCTTCCATTTTTTGATATAACTTTCGTTGTACTGCTCAGCCCTCTGATGAATCCATGAAGAACTGAGACCAGTGAACAAACTGCCACAGCCCAAGGGGCACCAAGAGACTCCCTCTGAAAATGCTACTTGGTGGACTTCCCCACCAGCAGATCAAGTCTTCATCCCTCCTAAACACTTGGGCTTGGGTTGGAAAGTAAAAACCATCAAGGTGAACTTTTGTTCCTGCTGTAAATGGGCCTGTCTGGCTTCCACCAAAAGCTCCATGATGTTTTAGTCTTCTGGGTATGCTATGGAGCAGTTGATGGCTATTAATTCTGTTTGTTCATATGCCCTTTCCTTCATCTGCTTCTGTAAACATATTCAGAGCTCATAAAATGTTAATTAAGAATAAAATAAAATCAATAAGACAATAATCTGAACTTTCCGGTCCTTTTTGGCCCAGAGCACATGCTTGCTATTAACCATTTCCAGGCCATTCACAAACAAGTGAAAATTTACCAGAACAAACACCTTTATTCAAACCTTTTTTTTTATTTTTTTACGATGCAATGAAAAGAGAAACACAGCCCAGTAAATCATATAATTAACACAAGCTTGGTGCTCGGCGTGTGAAATTAACCCAGGGAATAAACTAGCGGCTGGGTTAATCCCAGCAAAACTCCTGTTGTGCTCTGAGAAGCACTGGGTGTGCAGGCACTGGGATGGTGCCTCTCCTGTACTGGGCAGGGTGATGTCCAGTGGTCCCTGGGCAAAGGGCTGGCTGAGCTGCAAGTCCTGGAAGATGTTGGGGGCATCTGTGGATGTCTGCTGTCTTGCTGTGTCTGTGGCATCAGGACATGGAGAGGCAAGATGGGATATTTGTGAACCAACATTCAAGTTTCTGCCTGAATATGACTGAAAATACGCTGCATTTGTGGCTTGTCTTTTAACCAGTTGGTACCGTAAGGGAAGGCCCACCTCTTATTGCTGATTTTGGTAAGGTCAACTGTTCTGAATGAAATCGTAGAACACAATCATCTTCTTGGGGTCACTTGTCAAATGTCTTGAGCTTAATCTAATGAAACCCATAAATGCTGAACCTGTTTATGGTTTCTCAGAAATATAGCTCATCCAAAGAAAAATCTCAGCGTCCACTGGAAGTATTTGAAATATTCCAAGCAGCCAATATCCCAAACTTCAAATCATCTGGATTAGAGCAATATTTGGTGTGATAGGAACAGAAATTTTCTAGAAAGAAAAATGTTTTGAACGATTGCTGTGAAGTTCTGTGAAAAAGGAGCATCAGTGCATGCTGTGATGTGAAGTAATGATGTAAAGCATCAACCTAACCTAAAGATTTATCAAATGCTCGGACAGGCTGGGGTGGTGATGGCTTACCAGAAGATTAGTGGTTTGCTTTTAAAACAGACCATATTAGTCAGTCAAAAGTAGTAAACAGCTGGTCTGTAATTTACCTCGCATTAATTGGATTCTAAAGAAAGACTTCTGACTAAAAAACAGGTTCCTGATGGACACCCATCATTAATCTCAGGAGAAGGGAAAACCAAGGAGGATTGCCTTCTGCTTTCCTATGCATGACTCTCCATCCACAGTGAGGGTGCAGTGAGCTCTGCAGCCCACGGTTATTCTAGTCCAACCACGACAGCAGAAACACAGCAGTGAAAGAAACAACATAGGGGCAATTTTCTTTTCTCATTACTCACTCTGGTCTTCCTTTGTGGACAAACTGCAACACAAGCAAGTATTCACCAGAAGGGTTTTCAAGGATGACCAAATTCTGTGATGAAACATCTAATACAAAGTGGCTGTTAGAAATGAGGAAGAAAGAGAAAAGAAACCACACACATAACACGCATAAAATCCATTTCCAGAATGAGTCAATAAATTCAAGAAGCCAAGGTTTCTACCTTGACATCGTTATTTGTTTGTCCTCTAGTGCGGCTCCTTATATGAGGTCTTTACAAAGTCCAAGGTCAGTGGTGGAGAGAAGTGGTGGATCCTGGGTTGCATGAGTGCTATCTTGTGCAATATGGTCATTGAAACTGCTTCAGTCAGATGCCCTCCTGACATGCCATTTTCAGCATAAAATTCCAGGTAGGCATTCAGAGGCAGAAAACAAACCTGTGAGTGAGCAGTTCTGAAGACAATTTTCTATATTTCTGTTCAACTCAGTGTTCTCCCCAGCACATATTCCCTCTTCCTTTGCATCACTTTTTCCCCCCTAAGTAGCCTGCTAACAGCTTGTCTTCAACAGGCTTCTAAAAACAGACCAAAGGGGATGTCACAAACTTGAGGCAGCAGTCATCACTTCATCTCCGACTGCCTGTTCAGCCTAGGCCATCTCAAGGAAAATAGTGGTGGTGGCCAGAAGATTCAATGTGCTCTTGGAAGCATATCAGGTGGCACAGGAAAATGGAAAGAGATTTGTGAATAATAGGAAGGTGTCTGCAAAATGAGAAGTGGTCCCTACTCGGAGGCTACACAGCTACTCCACAGCACCTACTTGGAACTGTGGGCGGCAGGTAGAGGTCAAGCACCAATAGCCGTAAGGTGATTTTTCTTTCCTTCCTAAATCTATATTGGAGAAGATTGCTAGGAAGGACTAACTATAACCAGGAAGAATGTAATGGGGGTTTGTGAACGCAGCTTTCATTATGTCTGGCTAGGTCAGTGTGTCAAATCTCAACTGCAAAGTTGTTTCACTCCTAAACTCCACAGGCAGTTTGTTTTCAGCCCTTCTGCATGACCCCTGTGAAGGTCCAACCTGGTGCTCCCGCACAGCCGTACCTGCCCAGGGCACTGCTCGCCTACCCACCCGTCCTGCTGCCCCAGGAATAGGGTTCACAGCTTGTGGCAAAATGGGCAGAATAATCTGAGTCCTTTAAGAAAAAGAAATTCCACTAATTCCATTGCATATGTGATGCAAGCTTAGGTAGATATGATCACAGTGATGTTTGTGGGTTTGTAAAACTCCAACTCCTGGAGTCCTGTGATTATTTGAGAACTAAAGCTAGCGTTAAAAAATAACACGAAAAAGTTTTCAAAGTTTGCAGAAGAGCTGTAATGCCTGAATAATGAATATTCATAGTTCTGAGAGAAAGCAAAAAGAATCCATACTGAGCATTTTGGAACTCCTGTCATTTTGATTTCTGGGACCCGTGCCATTGTGTTTTGTCACTTGGGACTGGCAGTGCTTGTATAACTTCCTTTCTTCTGCTTGAGTTCTCATGCAAAGCTATTATTCCTGACACAAAAAAGGTACATAGTTGATTGAGATGTATGATTCCTAACTTGTTTCTAAAAAAGGGGCAAGGCATGATATTATACCTTTTAGAAGTAGAGCCTGCACTTATTTATAAATTAGAACTAATTACAGGTAACCTGTCTTTGGCGTAAGTAAAAAGAAAAATCCAATTTTCAAATCTTGGCAGATGTTTCAGTGTCTTCCCATTATGATCTCAGTTGGCTTTATCAAGTGATACCACATTATAATTAGCTGAGGTATACGCTACAATTCAAAGGAGGATGCCCAAGAGCAGAAGCTGAATCTGAAGGAGCCTCAAGCAAAGAAGCTAATAAATGATACTATTTCAATTAGGCAATTACTCGTGAAAGAGCTGAGAGAGCTGTACTGAAGACAGCGTTTCTTAATGGATTGTTCAACACTCAGGGCTCTTGAGCAAGATGTGTGGCATCCTAGGAAAAGTCAAAGCATTTTGCTCTCCTGGACGAAGAATTTTCACTGTATTTGAAATGTGTCTGAAGGGTGTCCCTTCTCATAGAGAAGAGCTCGCTTAATTTCTTTTTAAATTCTTACATAAAAAGGACTTCCTTAAACCTCTTTTTTTGGAGACAAAGTCTCTCTAAATATCCATATTACATATTTAATTGCTTCCTGGCTCAAGAATAGTCAGTTTCCCTGACAAAACAGAGACATTTCTGAGGCTACTATAATATTCTGAATTATAAATCTTTATACATTCCACAGCGTAGTTCTGGGCTTTATAGGAACAACTTCTAAGCTTCAGAATTTTGAATGTTTCACACAAGATTAATATTATCATAAACCAAAACCAAACAAGTAGAACATCTAAAAGAACACTCAAGGGGCTGGAAAAAACTTGTTTCTCCCCTGAAATATGTGTCTTATGTACATGTACTAGTCTTATGTCCACCTGAGCAATATTTGGCCCCTGAAACATGCAGACACTGTGGATGCTGGGAAAGCATCAACACCAGAGGAGTGCCCGCTCATCCCTTGCTTTTCACATCTTGACCGAAGTCTTGCAGTGATAAGATATTGTTGAGCTGTCTCTGAATAAAGAAGATATTTGACTTCCCATGCAGACTTCATGCTGTACCACTGACACCCACAAAAAGAGATCTCAGTTCATGACTGTACTATTGCTAGTGTTACCCTAATGCTTGTGGTGTTATTGATTATGATGGTTGTAGAAATAGTAGTAAAAAGTAACGACATGTACTGGGTAAGGTCATCATGGGAATGATGCTCTTGGTGCCTACACTTTTTTTAAAGCAGACCTTAACATTTGATATTTTTATGTTGTTGTTCCCATTTAAAACAGGTGTTCATGCCAAATAATATGTTGGCTGTTTTTCATAGAAAGAAAAAACAAATGGGGACCACTGAGCATCCTCAGCAAGCTCAGTGATGGCTATTTGCCATGTGCAGCACAGTCATTGCATGTTCTTGTGCCCGGCAAAAGATCTTTGAGAAAAGCAGGAGGCTCGGTGAGGCTGGATGGAGCCCGTCTCATTTGCACATGGGTTTTTTGTCCAAGATAAGTGTTTGGCTGCAGAAGCGCTGCTCTGTGACGTGGCCTCGCTCTGCCGGAGCCGGACCCTCCCGCCTGTGCCACAGTCCTGCAGTGACTCCGGCACACACATGCCAGCTGCGTGTTATAAATGCTGCAGGGATTTTATGAGGGTTAATTAGCACCTTACACACAGCTCTGAACGCCTTACAGAAAATACAGGGAAAGTGCAAAGCAATGGCTCTGCATGGCTCAACTTTGAGCTTTGCAAACTCTGGGGGAAAAGGGAACGCATACAGATATTGGTTTAGAGTCCCTTTTGGGTTCTCTGAACTGCCCTCTGGAAACCCTCCTTCACAATCCTGACAGTATAGGGAGCCTGTCTGAGTTAAGTACCTAAAGATAGATGGCATAAATACTCCCTCTGCATCTCCTTAGAGGGAGACTTCCAATACCCCTAAGCCAAAATGTTCCCTGAGATTTAATCTAAACTGAAATAAAGTCTTACTATTTGATGCTATAAAGCAAACATGGCAGCTCTTTGACAAGCCTAGCAATAGGTCAGGCTTATTTGCGGAGAGGGAATGCTAACATTAGCTTGTCTCTGTAATATACTTCTTTGTAAACAGCCACTTTTCCAAGCTGATTGCATTTGAAATGCTGCAAGTTCACTTGACCTCCGTTCTCTTTGGGGTTAAGTACATCCTTGGGCTAGAGTTTAACACAGCACTTTGGGAATGTAAAGACTTAGGGTGCCTTTGGCCTTTCTACGAGCTCCATAATCTGCTTACAAGCTTGTCCTGAACTTTGACCCTTTGGAAAAACTTTTGCTCCACTTAAAGAGGGACATTCTGGCTCTGTCCTGTGAGAGATGGAGAGATGAGGAAATGTGCTGCCTTTTAAAAGTTAAGGAGACAGAGAAGAGGAGCAAGATTTTGCCTGACTGCAGAAGCTCTGATTCCTCCAACCACACAGCAATTAATATCTGTGACCCACAAAACCCACAAATCATCAGATTAGGTCAGTGATGGGAGTCCAAAAGGGCACAGAGGGCCAAGATCTGTTCCCTGCTCCCAAAGGTTTGTCTCTAGATGTCATGTGCTCACAATGCAGCCCAAGATAAGCCTGTATTTCCCAGCAGATGTTCCAGTCCATATGCCTCAGCCCTTGCCTTTCATACAGGCATTTCTCTTGTTACACTACCTCCCTTTCTCTGGTATTGTACAGGAAACATATCCCAGGTTTCCTAGCACTGCAGAGAGAGGCACTTATGTGGGAAATGGAAAACTTATCTTTCTTTGCATCTGACCACAGAAGTCGTGTATATCATGAATCCTCTCTCACATCTGCCCATCTGGACCAGTAGCTTATTGCCGCAAGTTGGGATGCGAGCAACTCGTTTTGCAGAGAAATGACTTGTGCTGCTTGGCCGGTGCTTTGCTACGTGCTGGAAGGTGCTTCAGGATACTCCCTTACAACTTGGAGAATGATAAAGAAGCAGTCCTGAGACATGAGAGTAATCTTTTATTTTCCACATGCTTTTTGTTGCTAGGGATTCACATCACGTTTTCTCAAACTTATATGACCGTATTTCAGCTTGTTACTGGTAATAGACATCCTGAAACTCTGAAGTTGCCCAGACGGAATTTCTAATTCACACACACTTTTGTATTGAAATACCACCAGAATGACAAAACCCAGAGAACATTCCTGAGACAGTTTTCATACTATGACTATAGGCTGTGCTCAAGAACATATGTAATCTGCTTACCTATTTGTGCAGTGGGAAAGCTGAGCATGCTGCCTGCTGCATCACCAATCTGAATTCCCTCCTGCATAGTGTGTGTCTTCTTTGCCATTAGTGACATGATAGAAGATGGAAAAACGTAAAATGATTTTATAATCATTGTTATTTATTTTTATTCCTGTCTGGCCTGGAAGCACATTTCATGGACAAATATTCTACAGATGTGTCCAGGTAGAGACCAGAAGGCCTTTGTCCAGGAGACTTTACAAGCTGTGTTGTCCCATTCTAGTTCTAAAATCCCTTTTGACCTCTGGGCTGAAGAATTTGATGCAGATTTTTTTGGGGGAGATTAAAATTTGGAAACCCACAACCCTGTTGTTACAGCTGGAGCTAGCTACAGCTATACTTCACATCACTTCTGTTTTCCATAGCATTTGATTTATTTTCCCTCCTTTCTTTATATCATAGCCAGGACAGAGCTCAAAGGGGGTAAATGCTGACTATATGGAGCATACTGGGTAAAAGAGTGGACAAAATACCCAGAGGACCTCCCTACAGCAAGTCCATTAGAATATGTTGATCGGTAACAAGTGCAGTTATTATTGCAGTTTTTCTCACTTGTTCTTAAATTATCAAAGATAAGTTTTTACACATCTTTTAGGAAAGCACAGATTATAACTGCATCCCAGGCTGAATTATCTCTTGTGTACAGAAATATATCTGTAATGCTGGTCATGGAAAATGCGCAGCCCTGTGATCTACAGTTCTGCATCACAACAGTCCCGACAGGTGAATCCTTGGCACAGACACCAATATGAAAGCTAAGAATATTTGAGATGGTCTGCATCAAAATCCAAACCTTCTATCTACCCTCCTCTAGGTATGTGGATGGTCGTCTTGGATATTATGAACAGGGACAATATTAATGGGATCTTCTAGACTGTCCAAAGGGCCCCGCTGATGCCTTAGAGCTAGTTGTCATCATCTTCCAGACTTATAAGGAGATCTGAATTTTACATTCTTCGTTTGAGTATAAACCTCTCCAGAAGACACAAAATTAGTATTTAAAACCAAGAAAAAATCACTTCTACTTAGTCAAAAATCAGTGTTCCACCTATAAATTAGATGCTGGTTCCATCAGATGTTTTCTATCTACCTCTGCTAAGTGTATCTGATGATAGAACACATAAAATAGAATTCATGGATTCCATAAGCTGCCTGTACCTCCCTCTTTTATAGGAGATAGGCTATAGGAGAAAAAAGAGAAAAATATTTTATTACTCTGTATCGAAAAGGGGGAAGGCCAACCTTTTTTTTTCTTTTTCCCTCCCCAGGATGGCAGACATATGTATAATGTATAATAATTATTATATATTCTTCTAATACGGCAGTACAATGCTGTCTCATTGTTATCTCAAAAGACAGCGGTAGTTACTTTTCAAGCCTCAGCTTCTCATTTATCTTATTTGGTGGCTGGTGAAGCCAATTTCTAGGCAAAGTCATGGAGGCCCTGATGAAACTCAGCAGTGCAACTTTCTACCAGCACCCAAAGGCTAAGTATTTCCACCAATTTCCACAAGAAACAGCTCTTTCTGAGGCACAGGCCGTTCGCTTTGCAAAAGCAATGGTGGAAACATTTTTAGTTGCTAAGAATCTTTGCCAGAAGCCTGTGATGGACAAGTCCCAATAGTGTCTATGGTTTGGCTTGGCTTCGTTTCGCTAGCAACACTCCATTTTCATTTGTCTTCATTTGGGTTTGGCTAGAGTGCAAAATTCTAGATATTTTCCAAAACTCTTGCATCTTACAAAATACCCAGACATTTTCCTCAAGTAGTCTCTCGTACAAGTAGAAATGACAGTATGGTTTTAGAAAGTACCCATTCATGTCTTTTCGAGTAGAATCCTCACATTCTTCCCAATTACTCTTGCGATTCATCTTGTTTCTTGCAAATGTTTCTAGGAGCTGCTGTTGAGTGAAATATATCTGGGAAACATACCCTGGGAACCTTTTTAGAGCTACTTGAGTAGAGTTTATGCCCCCCTGAATATTGAGATTGATTTTTTTCTGTTTACTAATGCTTGATCAGAAACAACTTTACATTTGACCATGAACGATCAAGCATCTAATAGTTTCAAAGCCTACTAGAAACAAAACAAGGGAGAACTATTCCTGTCTACAAGATTTAAGTGATTCTGGGAAGTGAACACATTTGTAAAATATCAAGATCTACAAAACGTTAGTTCACGATCCCTGCAAAAGACAGGACTAGCAAGTAAATGGTGTGGCATGAACCAAAGCTATGGAAATCTCCACTACTAGTTCTGAGTCGCTATTTTGTATTTTAAAGAGTGGGAAAATAATTTTGTCCAATCAGATCTACTGTCAACGCTACCATAAGTACTTTGCAATACATCAGTTAGCTTTTCCCTTTAGTTTCTAGCTGTTATATGAAACACAAGCCACAGTTAACATCATCTTTTCTTGCCAAAACCTAGGTCCCCACACAGGGACCACACCACATTTAGCTGAAACGGTTAAGATCAAGAATCACATTCCCAAAGCTGACTAAGGAACCTTGATCTCAACTTCATGCTAAGCATCTAAATTACTTAAATGGCTTGGAAGATCTCAAATGTATGTGCTCAATTAATCTCAGATTGTCAACCTGCCCCATGGCAAAGCATATTTGGCAGCAAATTTGTTGAAGTGACAGGGACCTTGGTACCAGCTTTGTTTCCAAGAGCCAGGGAGCAGAATATGTTAGCAACAACAAAAGGTGAAATATCAAAGGTTCTTTAGAGGTAGCAGCTTTAAAGCTTTCTCATAAAGCTGTCCTGTGACCCTCCAGACAAAATGGTGATGTTTCAATCATGTCATTACCTGAGGCAGATTTAAATTTTTTTTAATTATTCTTCTGCTTTCAAAAGGCTTGTTTTTAAGTGGGAGGAGAGGAGGCTGAATAGTGGAAAGGGTGTGTGCAGCTGTACCATGAAAAGTACATTTCAATACACATAAATACACCCAAAAGCTTGATATATTTTGCAACATCCCAGACATCGGTGCTCCTGAGGAGAACACAGAAGAAGAGCAGCCCTAAATCAGATAAGTACCGCAGTAATTCAGATTCAGAAGGGAGAAGAGAGGAACCATGGACTCCGGTTCAGTCAAGTGCTGGGAGTCAAAAACCATCGAGTGAGACGGGAACTTGTTTTCCTATTCCACACTGGTGTGAAGCCATTATAAAGAAGCCTTGCTCGCTTGAAGGGCCTGGTGGCATTCACTTTGGGTGAGAAAGAGAGGCAAATCCAAATTGTTCTGTCTGAGCCTCAATTTCTCCTACCTGCAGTAAAGATTTTTCTCAATAGGAAGAATTATTCCTGGTTAGACAGGTTGTCCTTTTCCACAGAAATTCTGCTTTCAAGAAACCGGCATTTTCTCATAAAAACTACTCCCTAAAATCCTCAAGTCAATACACCTCCAGTATCAGTCAGGAAACACGTTTTCTTGTTGTATCTCTGGGTTTGTGATTTCCAGCAAGTCAATTTAATCATCCTTGGGTTTCCCCAGTGATGAAGAATAAGCAACAACAATGACATTCACTTCTTTGAGGTCCTGAAAAAAATTTACTCTGTAAATTAACACAATTTTCATGCTCCTAAAGTTAGTTTTTCCTTAGATGAAGGTTAACTGGTGCTGAAAATGTAAGCTCTGACCCAAAATTTTGCCCCAAACTCAGCAGAATGTTGTCCAGCCCACATCATTATCTACTGGTGAATGAGAGCTCGCGCACATCCCGGTGCGGCCCCGGCGCCTGACAGGTGTCCAGCACGGAGCTGCCCGCAGAGCACGGGGCACACGGGGCTCCTCCGAGCTTGTTCCTGTTCTCATTGTTTCCAAAATGATGTGTTTATAACGCCTTTCACTAGAGGCTTTGTTATTTTAGGTACTTATTTTTAAAGAAAAGCAGGGTGCCCTTTTTGTTAACATGGTAACGCTGCATTTAAATTATCGTTAACGTGAATGATGCTGCTGTTATGCATCACTCCAGAGCTAGAAGTGCCATCTGTGGCTGGGCTGTGCTCACCGCAATGACAAGAGGAGGAATTATCTACCTTGAGTACACAGCTACAAGCTTTAATAGCTCACAGCTGTTCTTTAAGGTACAGAAATTACTTTATTCCCAGTTTATTGAAATACAACAGAGGCCTAAATCGTCAAAGGTATTAGCAGTTAAATCACCTTGAACTCAGCTAGAGTCAAGCCCTTACATACTGGGTGAGCCAAACATCACACAAGCACCCAGAGGAGAAGCAGAAAACCAACTTTTTTTGGCTAGTACTTCAAAAACTCTCACTGTTTTTGCCTCTCATGAGCACGACTTCTGCTTAGCTAGTACTTGACCGTGGACTTAATGCTAACTAACTCCTGAGCCAGCATTCAACAAGAAAATGCTGTTGTGTTTCTGCACAGATTGTAGAGGAGCTAGAAGGAAATTCCACATTTCAACAGAAATGTTGAGCGACCTCTGGAAGCTGCCCTTGGTTTGGGTATCACAGCACTGGGGAGCGGTGGAAGAGCTGTCCCAAGGGTGGGCCTGCGTCAGGCTGGTGATCAGAGGAAGGACTGGGGTGGCCTTGTTTGCCCATCCGCTCCCAAATGTCTGCAGCAGATTAATTGAAAGAAGGGAAACTATCTGGGAGAATATGAAGAGACCCATGTTTGGCTGTTGGTCCATTAAACCACGGTGTGATCCCCCAGAGGAGAACCACAGGTTTCCAACTCTGAAAATGCCCTTAGGATTCAGAGGACCTTACGTGCTGGATGGGAGAAACTAGTTTAATGTAAAGCAGCATGTCCATCCTTATCTCTTGGCAGCCTGTGTTGTTCCCTTCTCGGTCCAGAAAGGAGAGGAGGATTCGGGATCACAGGAAATCTCTTCTCAGGATGGTTATGTTTGAAGTTCAATGGGATTTTTTTCTCTTTTTCTTTCTTTTTCTTTTCCCTCTTGGCGTGTGACTTTTTCATGTTGAACTAAGGGGGTCTAATGAATGGAAAACTGAAATCGGAGGATTTTCATTCTTTAAGGAAATTAACCTCATTTAAAGGAAATGAGTGTTCAGAGGCAGAAAGGAAAGTCATAATTTAAATGATATCAGAAGCTGGTTTTCCTTATGTAACATATTATTAAACAGTGGGGAAAAGCTTTCACTAGGCAGCCTCAGGGAGCACTCAGCAACTATAAAGAGGGTTCACATGCATGGCTCTAATATGTTAATAAATTATGCTAATTACAAGCAAGGGATTAGAGAAGGGGAAATCAAATAATGGTGCAGTAACTGGGCCTCTTTCAACTTAATTTGCAACATTGCCTGTCTAGGCTCCTTGTTGAGTTACCGAGTTTGTTTTCTTCTTTCAAAGACTCTGAACTCCTCTTTTGTCCATGGGAAGATGGTGGTGTCACCGTAAGGAGATAGTGGATGAAAAAATGAAGTGCGAGGGGAGCAAAAGCGAGAACGAACTCTCTCCCTGATGAGTTTCTGATGACCGAGGGCTCAGAAAAGACGGTAGAAATCCTGCTGCTTTTGCACCGTGCCAGCCTGGAAACCTGGATGAAAAATGTTGTCAAATAGTATATAATGGATCGTGTTCCATTTCTTTTCCTTTCAAAGCCTCCGTAAGCAGGAACTTCACAGAGCTGCTGGAGGAGAGCGTGTGCCCTCAGCTGCGAGCTCTCACTGTCCTGATAACCTTTTATCCCTTTGGCTCATAGAAAGCGATTCCCACATGTCAGTGATTTTCACCCGAACGGTGCTTTTCCCCAAGATGCAGCGTCTCTTTTCTTCTTTGGAAACGGAGCCATTTCCTTGCCAGGGGATTCCCTTATATCATTGGGAAAATAAATTTGATTGACTTCTTGGTGTCTTTTAGATCGTTGATCTCAATTCATTTGATAGATGCCTCCCTCAGCTTTTGGAATTTTTTCCCTTCTTTTGTCTTTCATAAGAACGTCTCAAGCGGTTTGTCAACTCTGCTTACCTTTTCCTGTGTGATTCGCTGAAATTTATAACAGGAACTAATTAGAACAAATAAAAGTTAAGCCAGAACGTGTTTCATTTGTACTTTTGCAGTTAATCTGGAGTTCAGAATCCCATTGTCCATTGCATTCTGGCCTGAGACTTATGTCCTTCAGGGGAGGGTAGAGGTCAGAAGAAAAGCTGTGTCTGCTAAGGGAGGATGACATTGGTACAGAGATGAGCAAAGTTCAGTCTCTGCAGCAAGAAAAGCACCACGCAATGGCTTAACTGTCTTGCTAGGAAGAGCTAATGGAAATAGACACGAATGTTCACAAGCCCCAATTTTCTGATTACAAAATACAGAGAGTTAAAAAAAATAGACCTAAGCCAACTGTGTTTAGTGTCTCTAATAAGACACTGCCTTTTACCCTTAGGAAAGGGACAAGTATTCATTTTCATAAATTCCTTTTTAATAGTTTTTTCCTTGTTTTTTTCTCTCTTCTTTTTTTTTCCCTCATTCGCTTTTTCTCTCCTTCTCTCTCTCTCTTTTCTTTTTTTTCCCCTCCATCAGCAAGGGGGGTGGTGAAAGAAAACAGAGACAAGCCAGATGCCTTTCAGTGCTTTGATCAGTTCCTCTGCAGACAGCCAGGCTGCCTCCTAGCACCTCTTTAACTACAGCTTGCCAGTAAGAAAATGAGCTGTTTTAACTCTGCAATTACAGTGCCTGCTGAATGCCTGTCATCACAGCAATAGGAACCTGATCTGAACTGTATATCCACTGGAGAGAGAATTACAGCAACCAGGGCAGAAAGTTAAATACCCCCTGTGGCGGTGAGACTCACATAAACGAAAAAGCCCACATCCCCAGCCTCTGCTGTTGATGTGAATATATAAAACACTGACAATAGGACACAGAGCTGCTCAGGAGAGTCGGAGAAGGGGAGCTGGAGGGTGATGCCATCCTGTTGCTTTCAGATATTCTTGGGAATGATAACTATGAGCGCCTAAAAAAGAGAGAGCGGTGGGGGAAGGGAAGGCAAGGCATGGATGGGGTAAAATATTTATAATATTATAAGCAAAGACATATGTGCGCTGAGTGCTGCTCTATTCATGGCACAAATATATATATGGAACGAAGTCAGGAGGTGATTTGCCTTTCAACACCGTCTCTCTCTTGTTGCTTGCTATCAACATACAAATGTGGATGGGCTGGTGAAGCTGCGTAAATAGGCGCTGTCCCTGTTTGCAGGGCAGAGGCGTGAAAAGTTTGGTGACTTCACAAATATGCGGCCATTCGGGGAACACAACCATGATTTCCTCCTCCCCAGAGGTTAAGCTTTAATCACTAGATTGGCCTTCCCTTAGGCAGACAGCAACTTGCTTGAATCCCTGAGAATATTGTATAATCCTATTGTGTGCATTCATTTTCAAGCCACCCTCTGTCAAATTATACAAATAGAAAAACACAACATATTTGCATTCATGGGCATTTTATGTACTGGAATTTCTTTGGGAAATATGCAAACCAATTGCAATTTGGGCCTGATCCAGTGCATAGTCAACCAGACAGCTCTGAACCAGATCCTTGCTTTATATGGGCAATTTTTAATGGTGTCCTTGATTTGCAGTTTGTTTCATTTACCTTGGAAATAAGCGGGTAGCAGGCACTTCTTCAAGGACTCTTCCATCACAACAAATGAGCTGCCCATCAAGTAAATATGAGGTTAGAATTATACAGCTTTAACTTACTTGAATATGTGGGAAAAGATGGATTATAAGTAGGCAACTCAAGCCAGAATGTTATTAATTAGTTAATGGTTGTTTTATAGAAGTATTTTCCCATGGATCATGGCCTGTTAGAGGAATAAAATAACTACTTCTCTAATACAGAGGATAAAGGTCTAAGAATCCAGTCTTATGGGGTTCGCTTCCAATTCTTTCAACATATATTTTTATTGAAGTCATTTTAATACCTGCATGCTTAACTTCCTATGCTGAAATGGGTGCTCCCAAGCTCGCTTATCTCAGGGATGAGTTACAAGTACTAATTGCATCCTGTTGTGTTTACAACCATTAAAATGTTCAGGCCAATGTTTTCACACATGGCATCACACAAGTGCCTTGCTCAGCTACTGTCCCCTGCAAGGGGTGGCTTTGAACCACCCTCCAAGGGGCTCTGAGATCCAATGGACATGACTGAGGAGAGCTGCTCGGGGAACTCAGTGTTTCATTTGCTTTGGTTGAAGCAGAAATCCCTTTGCTTAACACTATAAGCCAAGGCAGCTGGAGGGGTGACTGGTGCCAGGCAGTGGGCTCACAGCAGGGTGAACACCTCCAGAGCACGTGCTGCGTCAGTCCCATCCCCAGGAAAACACAACCAGGATGACCCTCAGGCACGGCTGTGCTGACCTGTAATGAGAAAAGCTTCCTAAGAAACCTGCTTTTTAGATCGAGCCTCTGCACCACCTTTCTCAGCAAGGCTGGTGAGCCTTCTCCTGCTCCATGCAAGAATTCCATCCTCTGCCCCAATCTCTGGGCACGGCATTGAGTGGCACAAGGTACTTAATCCCATCCCTGCTACAGTTCACACCAGTTGTTTGGCTACTTAAATTTACTCTGGTTTTGCCCTGTGCTGGCTCAACCAAGCCCAGGATTAGCTCAAAGCCACTTTTCACATGGTTTTACTCCCATCTCAGTCTGCTCTTTGACTTGAACCCAACTTAGAGTCCTCTGGAGAAGGGCTGTGGGTTGGGTAGATCCAGTACATAGGGGATCACCCCGTCTTTTCCTGATCAGGAGGGCAGGGCAGCTATTCAGAGCTGTTTCCAGGTGCTGTTATTTCTCTCCTCATCTACCTGCACATGTCCGTGGCACTGAGGTGGGCTCAGGGTGCGGAGAACATGTCAAAGCGAAGGAAGCGGCTTTTTCCTGTAGACTCAAGCTCCCTCTGCTGAAGAAAATGAGTAAAACACAAGTTAATCATCGTCGCAACTGAGTTGTTGGACTTGACTTGCTTCTGTATCAGATTAAGTGACAATATAAAGCCCTTAATGATCTGCAAGGCATATGAGGAAGACGAGATACCCTCTTGTAAGAAAATAATTCAATTAAATATATTCACACCCTTGCAATCTGGCTGCTGTGGCATACGGGGTTTGGGGCTATTAGTGTGGAATACCACAAGTACTTCTCTTCCTAAGTCTAATGACAGGGGACTGCTCTCATCATCTGCAAAATCACCTATTCAAAAGGACAAGGGGCGAGTCACACACGAATTGCTATCATATGGTATAAAATATACTCCAAATAATTACAAGACAAGGCTGTGCTTTGCTCTCTCAAGAAACCACATGTATTTACAGACATAAGTGATGGCAAAATTCAGCCAATAACATCTCATCCTTATATTAGAGCATTGAAAGACTGTGGCTGAAGCTGTTTCCTCGCTGAGTTAATGTGTCCTGATGCACTTATCCTCTGTATTTCAGCTGCCGAGGGGTGTAGAAATCTGGTGCAGATTGCAGAGATTACTGCTCTTTTGATAGTTGCAGGTGGCTGTGGACATCTCATGCAGAATTAATTTGTTCTAGCTTAAATGTCTGATAGTGAGACACTAAAAGCTGAGCTGGTTGCCCTATTCTCCCTTTGTAGAGGGATATCTCCACATGGGAAACTGTGTTTATTATTACAGCCTCTTCCTCTTTGCAGCTACCTTTTATTTGTCATTAGAAGAGGGCAGGGAAGCAGACACAACTGACCAAATATTAGCCTGCCTGGAAATTATAAGCAGGTCGAAGCAGCCGCTTATGTTATACGATGTTCTCACCTGAAAGCCAGTGTTTTCCCATGAAAGGAAAATCAAAGATACATATAAAAGCACTGGAGATATTCCTGAGTCTGCTGTAATTTTAAGCACCCTTTGTCTAATTATTTATGATGTTTGACTTCTGGGTTTAAGTTCTTCAGAGGAATTAGATCCCCAAAAAGATCTAACTTGAAAACAGATGTTTGTACTTCTGTTTTCATTACATGTTGGCCTTTGATGAATAATAGATTATAGAATATGAAATGTCATTTCTTTTATCATACTTGAAGCATAGCTAGGCTGATTTGGATGGCAGAAGCAATTCTTTAAAAATCTGAGAGTGCTTTCCACGATTGTAACCAAGTTACAGTCATTCAATTTTTAAACTTGTTTGTTGCTCTTGCTGTATAATTTGCATTTCATTCTTAAAAGTGTTTAAGGCAGTCATGTACAAGATCAACACATGACTTCCCTGCCTATGTGTCATACGAAAATAAAGGAGCGTGTACACTGTCAGGCGGATGCAGCTGTGCTGAGTTGTGATTGTGAGTGGGGAGAGAAGTAACTCAGCAGAGCAGGAATTACTCCATGCAGCGACTCCAAATACATTATGTTTGTACCCCTCTTGCTTTCAACGCCACTTAATTTTTTGCACTATGGATTTGCTTCTGGAAAAATAAGTAAATATTCCAAATTAATATGGGCCATAAGATACAGTGAGATATTTCAATTTCTTTGGAAAGGGCTGGCATTTTGTCTCAATTAATTTACGCCAAACGCAATTGCTGCTGTTTCATTGCAGATAATTTCCTCTGAATCCAGTCTCTTTGTATGACAGGCTAATTTTTCTGGCAGAGTGCCTGTGAGGAAACCTAATTCATATGTTCAAGAAAGAGAAGCATTAAAAACACCAGCCATCTCTCCATGCTGTTGTCCTACATCTTACCTCTGCAAGTCTTTTTCGCTCCTTTCTTAAGAGCATCAAAAGCCTCTGGATGTAATTAAACATTGTGCTTCTTCATTTTAGTTATGTTCATCCAATACCAGATTACAAAAAATACAAAAAGATTAAGCAGTCATATAGCAATGAGAAATGCACCCTCGTCCAGTAAGGAATTTACCAGGTGGGGTAACTTTGCTTGCAATGTTGTACAAATTATTCTGATTGACTAAAAAAACACGGGTGCTTTTATGAAGGGACCACGGAACTGTGAGTTAGGTTCAGTTGATTAGGTGGACACGTTTCTTTTCTTGGATCTAACAGGTCTGTGCCATTTTGTATGGCTTGATCACTGACAGTTCAGTGACAAGAACAACCAGAAATAGTGACTACTACGTAGGCCAGTGGAGACATCTCTTTTGGATCAAGGGTAACTTACCTGTTTTCATGACTGCCAAAATTGTGAGCATCCACATGAACAAAGATTATTTTATCGAACAGATATCAGGTTAAAAAGTAATTTGATCATTAGAATCTTTACAGAAAAAAAAGAGATATGAAGGAAATATTTCTTGGTCTATCTGACCAAACCCCTATGTATTTGCTCAAAGCTGAAGCCCAACAAATTCAGCTGCGAAGCACAGTACGAAGTCTTCAGTGATATTCTTATCTAGAGATGTGAAGGCCTGAAGCCAAGAAAGGGTGTATTTCCAAAAGGCATGCTATTTCTCGTCCAAGTAGATGCTCTGGGCCAGACAGGGGTTCCTCAGGGTGCAATTCTCCAGCTTATATTATGCCAGACCAAGAAATCAGACGAGATAATCAAGAAGATCCCTCCTGGCCTTAAAATCTATGAATTTATGATTCGTTGCATTTAACTACTTTAATTGCGGGTGCAAGGTTGTACAAATATCTCATAAAGTCAGCGATAAATTTGTTTCAATGCAGCACTGTGTGTGTGAGTCTCCCATGATGGGCTGCACCGCTGAACCAGATGACACACAGCGCTCGCTTCAGCTGGAAAGACAAATATGCTTAGAAATGTGGTTTAGATTTCTGGTTTCTGACTGGAAAAATGAAGACAACCTGAGCCTGGTATGAGTAGACGGACCTGTCAATACTGAATTGTTTTTGCATTCCAGATTCAGATGCGAATGTCCAGTCCGGTGTGTTTATTGTGTCGGGTACCTATTCTGTGCTCACATCAGTGCTTGGCCAGCACTGAGCTGCTGGGGAGGGGGTCCAGTGCCCTGTGTGATACAGCTTGTTAGAGGCTTTGACACGAACCTAATGAGACGGCAATCATGGGCTGTGATTGACACTTGCAAAGTGAGCTTCCATGGGCAGCATGGTTTGAAATGAAATACCTTTTTAGCCACCACAGTCTTGTGGCATTTAATATAGTAATATTTCATTTTGTTCAATGACTAGCTTTCATCTTAAACAACTCTCTCTCTTCCCCGCCCCCTGCTCAGAACTCATATAGAATAAATTAAAGATGGTGTTTAGTGTGAGAATGCTTTCTGAGTTCTCATTTTGCTCTGGAGGGTACCACCTATAGTTATTTCAAAGGATCTCGAATCTCACATGCTGTTATACCCCTGATGTGCCCCAATGGTCCTTTCTCTTTCTCCTTCACACCACTCGCACCACCTCCTACATCTGATTGTACACACAGTTTCCCTTTGCTGTGGCCTTCTGAACCACTCGCCTTGCACCGCAGCTCGCTCTGCTGTGCACCTTGCTGCTCTCTCGCAGACCGCAGTGCTCTTTTGGCTGTCAGCAGGTTGAATTCATCAGCTTGCAGAATGCAAGGACCAGGCAAACTCCTCATCAAACCGCTGCCAAACATTCGTCAAAGGACTTAGTTGGAGTCGGGAGCATCACTCTTGGCTCAACCAGAGGATCTTGGTCTAGCTGCCTCCTAACATTTGCTTGGATAAATGAAGTAATTTCCTGTAGTCACATATTCTGAGGTGCTTTCACTTTTATAGAACATTTACTTCTCAGTAACTTTGCAATGGGTCAACTTTCTTTTAGAAACAGAACTTTTTTGATCCAGAGTCCTTGTGCAGGTTTCAAAAGTATCTCTATAGATATGGGTAGGTGTGGATTTATAGGAAAGAGGGTCTAGGAGGTGTCGTCATCTGTGACCCCCACCACTCCCACTGCATCTGCACTCAGGCCTGGATGCGAATGCAGCCTTCCCCAAACCGGCTGCCATTTCATTACAGTATTTAATTTGCCCCATTTATCTTGTTCTTGCTGAGCAGAGACTTCTCTACCAGCCCCACACCATTTCCTCATAACCCAATAAAAGCCACATTGTCAGAACTAGGAACTAGGATTGCCATGGATGGCTCGTTACAGTCACCGGGGTGATAATTACCCCCTCCCCTCCCAGTGTTTGATGTCATGAAGCTCACAGGAGGCATCATTACTTTGGGGATTAGCATGTTCAGCCTCTGGGGATGTCCCTGGTGAGGGTGGGCCCTGTTCCATCCATCCGAGACCTGCCATCAGACACACTGTCCCTCTTGCTCTTCATCCTTGGTCCCCCTCATCAGTGTTTCATTTCTTTTAGCCCCAGAAGAGTAGGATCTATTTTGGAATAGCCAACAGGCAATGGAAGATACATTCACTTCAAATCCACATGGAGAATTTTCCCATATGGAAAATCAAAGAGATTGTGACTGTGAAGATGGAAACCTGGGGAGAAAATCAAGGACTAAATTCACTTTCCAGGCTGATAACATCCAAGGAAAATCAGGCAGGGCAGGTGGTTGGGAGAGAAAACCAACCCCCCCAGAAACAGCGAGGTTGATTCCTGTTGCACTGAGCTGTGGTGGCACTGGTGGTTTGTCTGCAATAGGTGCAGGCAGAAGGGTGACACATTAAAGAGCACGGCTGTCATCCAGCACAGGACAGAAGGCTCATGGATATGGAGCCAGGAGGAGGTGAGGGAGGGGAGGATGGAAGGACTCATTTTGCTCTTTATGCTCTTGGAAAAAGTCATTTATTGTGACAGCCCACCTTTGCTTTGAAGGTTTGCACACACCTCATAAGGGACTCAGAGCTCTCATTGCAAAAGTTTTACAGACTCAGCCCGTGGCTCAATGGTGGGCTGGCCCATGTAGTACCCGTGTTATCCGTGAGGATGGTGTGTGGGCCTCAGCACCACTTCCTGCTCCCATTCCTTCTCCTCCCGATCAGCCAGTTTTCTAAGCAGAGGTCAGTGCTTTTTCCAAAGGCAATCTCTGCCTGTGTGGCTTCTGTGGGAACGTGCATTCCAAAAGACATCCCTTGGCCTTGCCTTCAGCCATACTTCACACACAACGTAAAGTCCTGGCACATACAAGAATGTAACAGAGAAAAGAGCAAGGAATGCTCTGAGTAACTTTACCCTGGCCTGATAATGCACGGGCAAGTACAGTAGTTCTGACTCCAAACATTTTATCTCAGATGTAGGCTCTAAACTATTCTGAGAGAGCTTCTATTGGAGGTCATCATTGGGTGAGATTGACTGCATGATCTTCCTGGACTCAACAGGTTTTCTTTCCCAACTGTCAAACCCACCCTGGAAAAAAGAAACCTAATGCAAGAGTTGTTGCAGCTCTGAGTATGCTGTGGCCAGTCATGCAGGCATGGTCTATGTGAACCTTGTGTTGACCCTTGTCTTGCAGATCCATATCTCACCTGCAGATGATTCCCATACTTCTGTCACTCTGGGGCAATGACCAGAAAAGAGATTGAAGTTTGAGTACGTAATGGCAACACATTGATAAAACACAATTTGCTTTTTTTTTCCATCTGTCTTGCAGACTACAGGGAATAATTAGAAGATAATTTCTCTTGATTCCACAAGACATAAAGCAATAAAACAGATGCCAGGATTGAACAATTGCTGGAGCCAAGTTACACCATCTAATCTCTTTCAAAAGCTGTGATTTTGTTAGAATGTTGCAAAACCAGAGAGATTACTCTTAGTACACAATGCAGTAGATTGGGACAAAGGAGACATATCAGCTTTCTTTCCATACATTTGGAAGGAACTGGAAGCCTGGCTTTCAAATGACAACTTGGGAACAGATCAACTGTGGACGTGGTAATCCTCAGCATAGGTAGCACGCTTATGACCAGTATGATTGTAATTTGCATGTTTCTGTAGGACTTCTACTCAAGCATTTTCACAAAGACAACTGTGGGTTTCAGGCCCATTTTACAGAAGACCCATCAGAAGTTCAAGGAGGGGGAAGTATTTGCCCGAAGTCAATAAAAACCATCTGGTACTGCTTGTGTTCCTTCTCTTCTGGACCACCGCTTTTCTGGCATGTGAGGCACCAACTGACTGTGGGTGTAACTTGTCTGTCTGGATAATTGTTTGATAACAAATAACAGATCAAAGGGAGATATTTCTCTGGATGCTCAGAGTGTCTGGGAGGGCGTTAGTGCCAGAATATAAACTTAGAAAGGGTATGACCAATGCAGTATTACACAAACAAACAGACAAAAACCTCATAAGGTGAAAGACTAAGAAAACAGATTTACACAGGCGGTTCACATTCAAATGCAATTTTATCTCATGCAGTAATGTGGAGGTGGTGAGATTGCCCAGCTCTACTAATAGGACTTACATGACATCTTACACACATGGAGTATACTCCTTAGGCAGCGCTGCATAATAAGTGCCTAATTATTATTATGATTACACTTGGCATTTTTAATAACAGCAGTAATTGGGTGATGTTGATGGCCTCATTTTAGGATTCTGTATTTGGCCTGAAGCTCCAGCCATTAAGTGCTGGCTGAGCAAAGAATAGCATATCATGAAATGCGTTTCATGTCCCAGCTATCTGCCAGACTGGAGGGCAAATGCTGACGGTGTCCTTAATGCTGGGATGGGTATGTGTCTTTTTACAAATACCCAAGACCTTAGTGACGCATGGTGATTTCTCGTGGTAGCGTACTCGGGTCACTGGGAAAGCTAATTAAACAGAATCTATTTCACTTTGATCAGCTACTTACAACTATATTGCGGTGATAAGATCAAATGAAGCTCTGCTGCTATCATAATGTGTTTTAAAATGTAGAAGGGTGTGGGTGAGCACTATAAGCAATGTGACTTAATGGTGTAAGTCCTGGACTGAGCCTTGCAAAGCAGGGGTCTAGGTCACAGAAATCAGTCTGGATATCCAAACAAGACATGGAGGCTGCAATTTGGCAAAGGATTTTAGCAGATGCATAGGTTGCCCTTAGAAAAGCACATACGCGAGCAATTGACTTGAGCCAGATGGGATGTAAACTGGTACTTAAGGGTAAGCATATGCTTACATGCTTACTAAATGAGAACAGGTTGCCCAACGAAAGCCTAAGAAAGTAGCTGGGGTGGTTCACAAATCCTAGAAGTTTTATAGTGAAATAAAAAGGCAACTGCTCTTCTCTGTATATCCTTGTCTCTAGCAGTTTGCCAATCTGCTCCCATCTCTCAGTAACTTTGGAATTTTTAGCAATGTAACAGAGATGCAGAAATTTCAGAGCTGAATTCCTGCCAGGAAGGTGTAAACCAATGTCTTGGCAAAAAGAAAAGCCCAGGTTGGACACCCATACCATCAAAACTGCCTTTTGGATATTAGAAGGAAGGAGAAGGAAGGATCATATTCAGAAAGTGTCACCCATGAATCTCCAAGGGATTAGGAATACAGCAGCATTAAATATACACTGAAGCACATGCTAAAATTGGGTCAGTATTAATGAAAGGCCAATATGTGAGCTATTTGGAAGCACTGATGCTTAAGGGTGTGTTCCTGAGCTCAAATCCATAACCACAGAGCTGCATCAAGCCCAGATGTCTCCAACCTTGAGTAAATTATTAGTACGCTCTCCTTAGCCAGAACTCCACCAGAGGCCACTGTTGTTAAATGTATGTGGGGATTTTAGGGTGTGCAATGATGAGGTTTTAGGCTTTTCTTTTCCCACCTTCTCATTGTAAGAAGCCAAATAGATTATTTCTGAAATGCTCATTTATTTCTCCCTGTTTTTCAAAAGCCAGCAAATAACAATCATTTTTCAGAAAGCACAGCATGTACTGGAAAACCGCTGTGCCTTGGCACAGAAGCTTACAGAAAATACAGAAATATGTGGATATCATTAAATAAAGAAGGACAGGAGGTACTTGATACCTGATTTGTTCATTAATTTTAGCAAGTCTTACTGGAACAGATTATCCAGAATAGGAAGGTGTCATACACTGCATGATCTTACTAAAACAGAGCTCTCTTATGCCCTATCTTTATGACTCTGTCACATTAGGCATTAAAAAAATCTCCAAAAAAATTTGCTTTTGTAAACCTCCTGGAGCACTCAGAATGACTCACAGTATAAAAATATGATTAAAATCAAAACACCTTCATGAATATTCATTAAAGGCCACCTTTAAGGAGGATGGTCTTCCAGGGATGGCTACAGGGCTGCAGTTGGCCTGTTAAAATTCGCATTTTGAAATGAATGTCATTCCCATAGATCTGATAAACCTGGTTAGGTACCAGGGCTGAGAAACAAGGGTTCAGTGAGATATTTAACTCTTGACTAAACAGAAAATTTTTGCAGGGAGAGTGAGTCCTACATAGGTCTTGATCCAACATGTATTTGAGTCTGGAACAGGGCATGGGGAGAGGAGAATTTCCCCCTAACATGAGACAGTGCTGGGGCAAGCAGTCCCCTCCCAGCTGAAGCTTATTCTTCTGGAAATATTTAGGATTACAAGAAGCAATATTAGTGATGAGTCCAACAGCTGGCAGCCTAAAAGCAATTAATTTTGTTTTGCCCACCTGTTTTAACTCTGAAGCCTAATAATGACAATTTAGACACCAGGATTTATCCAAAGCCTCTTCTTTCTCCTTTTGGCACATATAACAGAGAAAGTTGGCTTTGCTATGGGCTATTTAACAATACACTATAAATGACGATGATGTAGAGCTGGCAGTTTGGGAGGGAAAGGTATTTAATTTAAGAGTCTGATAGCAACAATAGCCTGTGTATTTTTATAAGATAACAAATTAAAATTTATATTGACTGGTCTAATACATTGAGGGTCTTTGATTTCTCAAGAATGCAGTGGGTTTAGTGCTGTAAATAGCTAGCAGCTCCTTTACAATCTTAACAAACTGCCTTGGACAATCTGATGGAATAATCTACATTACAGAGTTCAATTTCCCATCGGCTGCTGATGAAATAGCTCTCTCAAACTGCTTTTCTACTCTTTTACTCAGGTTGTTGTTTCTTGGCTAGCCAGCGGCTTCTCTCCAGTCACCAATAAGCATTTTAATTAGCAAAATAAAACCCAAAATGTGAGCTGAATTTTCTCGGCAGCTCGAAATCCTGGCTGAGCAGAAGCTCCTGCCCAGGGCTGCAGCTCAGCACTAGAGGGCAATCGAGGTACACACGTGAGAACAAGTATCCCCTTAATGCTGGTTTGTTTTTTTCTGTGGAAAGGTGAAAAATAGAGCAGTGACGTCTGTTTGAGCCCAGGTTTGCATGCAGAACCAGCCAGGCAGTTCCCTGCGGGCTGGGACATCACCCTGAGCCCAGCCTGGGAGACCGAAGGGGGAAAATGAGACTTCCAGGCAAGTAACCCTGAGCTGGACAGAGGGAAACCAGGATGGTGTCCCTGCAGGTACCAAATGCTTCATCTCCTTGCTATGTGGAGAAGATGTGAATAAAACAGGCGAATGTGTGGCCTTTCTGATGCTGAAAATCAGAGAAACAGGGTTTTATTTAGGATATGTGCAAAGGGCAAGCTTCTATTATAATATGTGTCTCGATGGCACAGACATTTATCTCAGCAGATGGTGCTCCAGGGAGCTGTTGCTGCCTCATTACCAGCCTGGAGCAGGGTGAGCTGGTTCGGTTGGGACAGGCAGGTATCGCCCCTTGCCCTCCCCATCCTTTCAGCTGTCTCAGGGCTGTCCAAGGGCTTCCTCGGGCTGGATGGCTCTGGACACTACCGCAATAATAAACATGAAATAGTAATAATAATAGCAATTGCTACGTGATCTTCAGGCCCTAAAATCTATGAATCTCTGATGAGATCTGCATTGTAGTAAATCCTTCTGTAATGTTTTCTGGGCCATCTTATTTAAATATTTGCTTAGTGCAGCAGATAACCCTTGTAAAATGGGGTGATCTATCAGGAGGAAATAAATGTCATTTCCCCCTCCTCCAGCCACCCAGCTGCCTGCACTCCAGCCCGTGTTTTAAGCACGGAAAGTGCTGTGCAGCATTAAGAAATCCTGCATATATTTTGGTTGGAGGGGTTTAGGCTCAGCCCTATGGCTATGAATTCACAGCATCTTCAGCCAACACACATACACAACACTGATTTCCATTACGTTGCTGTCAGGGGTTTCTCACTGGTAACTGCAGAGAATCCTTCTCTGTTCAGTTCTGACTAGAATAAAAATAGTGTCTCTTTGCATTTCCTGTAGTGTTTGTTTTGTGCAAGTGTTCCAGTCAAATCCATCACTGATGAGTATTTTGGGAGGGAACAACACATTTGAATTCAATATGCCTGAATATTAATGGAAGTTGGTGGTGCAGTCTAAGAAACAAGCAGTGAGCCATAGCACAGACCAGTGCTATTTACCTGGTGAGAATTAATCACTGCAGCCCAAAACATGTGATACCTTGTATAGCTACAGACTCATTCAAGAGCAAGAAGGTAAGAAACTCATTTTTAGCTGCATTTAAAGAGGTTTCACTCTGCTTCAGCAGTCTGGAAGCCATCTACCTAGCTTGAGATAATAGTTCCTATGGGTAGACCAGAGTCACTGCATATGGTTATTTGCTGTTCTTTTCTTCGAGGTCTTATTGGAGATTGGTGAGGTCTTTCTGTATGTCCTGGGATCTAATGCATTTGAGACGTAGTTATCCTATGCACAAGGACCATACAGGTGGTCCAGGCCCAGGGGTCCCAGAAATTACTTATTCTGATCAGATCTGTAGCTCTTTAATGATGCTGCACTTAGTGGATCATAGTGAGCACCAGGCCTGTACATAGGGTAAACTGTGTGCACTTGTTGCATTCAGTAATGGTGGTTCATATTCCTTGTACAGATGATCACATCTCTATGCTTGCAGATCTCCTTCTGTAAGATGTTCTACCATTCTCTTTAAATAAGATCTAATAAATTGCATGACTTGCAAATGGTCAAACTATACCTGATGTATTTCTAGGCCTGAAGAATCGTGTCTCGGTTGAGTGTTAAGATTATTTGCAGAGTTCCTGTGAAGGAGTTGGTGATCAGCATTTTGAAAATCAGATTTCCTGTTGCACTGGACTAGGAGAACACTTCCAGTCAATTACCATGACCCAGCTGAGCAATGGAAATCTGTAGTAATGAGCAGTACCTCTCAGAACACACTAACTCCTTCACCTGTGATCATCTGACTGTATCCTCAAGTGTTAATTTAAAAGCTATTAGACCCTCACGTGAAACATAATGCATTGTACATGCTCCCATATTGCTTTTCAGCCTCTAACTTAATGCCTTTACTTATCCCTCTGCTTAAACTTCCTTGTTCTCCACATCCAGCTAAAACCTAATTCTGCCCTAAGCAGTGTCCTAGGATGAGGCTGAGGCACCGCTGGAGCTGCCTGTGCGAGCTCATCATCTCCAACGAGCTCCCCTGCCCCTTTCCACAGGACGATGACTCATTAGTCCCCGTGTTGCAGTCAAATGCCAATCTAGGTCATTACAAGCAGTTTAATTTCCCCCAGTGGCTCCATTTGGACACGGTATTCATCACTCTTCTCTGAAAGTGTTATGGGAGCATTGCTGGGCATTGATGACAGACGTTTTTTCCCACATTTGGCTGCTTGTCAAAGGCTTCTCCAGGACAGACAGACAGACTTTACAGAAATCTTCGGCATCCCTTGATACTCCACACAGGGGAGGATACTATTCCTATAAAGACAGCAGCTCCTCCTTTTCGACAGTCCAGTCTGCACCATGAACTCAAGCTACATTAAAGACGTGTCTTGTCAGTGGTGTGGGCACAAGACACGCTTGCACACCACAGGCCGTGGGTGCCACTGGAGGGGCTGTCACCTCCAGCCGCAGTCCTTGCTGGGGACAGCCGGCATCCACACCAGCTCCAGCCCTTCCCCAGGCTGGTGCTGTCACTGGCTTCAGCCCTGGGAGATGTCGGGTGAGCCATAAAGCTGATTTTAATCACAGTGTCTATTTTTGGAAATTAAGTGGAATCCTTTGCCCTGTTGAACCTTGAGTACTATTTCCTATAAACTGTTTCTCCATTATCAGCAGCAACCTTTGGCTCTGGCTGCTTAAGCAACCTGCAATTTATGAGGCTTTCTGGTGTTTCAGACAAGGAATATGGACAAGCAAAGGAAGCTGCCACCCCCTTTGAACCACGAGCTCCCGAAGAGAACTTGCTCTGCTGTGTGTTGTAGGCAAGTTCATAAATATTGCAAAGCATTACATACCTCCAGCTGGAAAGAGAGACAGTCTTTCGAGAGGTTTTTGTTGCCACCATGAAACATAAGAGACTGTACTACCTTAGTTGGTGTGTGGTGCTGTTTGCACAACATGTAACTGGAGGTAAAACACAAAAGAATGAAGAGAGCCACATTCCAGCCCTGTGTGCCTCCCCCCACCTCTCTGCCCTGCAATGTCTCATTTACTCCATAAACTTTTTCACAGGGCCACGAGTTTCCAGGAGACTACGTAGAGCCCCAGGTAGGAAGTATTTGATTTTGATCGAGACAGAAGCTGTAAATCTTAATTCTTTCTGTTCTGAAGTGAATTGAATCCCTCTGTCTGAGCTCACCTATTATTTGAGATCCCAGATGCCTAGAAGTCTAAAGTCAAATGGGACTAGATTCTCATACTCTGGGGTACGCAGACATTCTGCTCCTTTGAGCTAATGAGTGGAGTCTGTTAAAGGACCTGATCATTCCCAGATAACTTATCCAGCTGTTCCTATATAACTTTCTCTCCCAAGCTGTAAGGATTCAGAATCATCATGTTGCAACCCACTTTTGACACTGCACTAAGCAGAAAAATGCTCCACGGCAAATATTCCTAGACAGATGTCAAAAAAGCACAGGACACACATGTTAAATATTCCTTTGAGAATCTGTCAATGCCAACACCCTAGGGCACGATCAATGGGAAAGCAGCAAAGCTCCTGGCATGTGTATACATTGCTCCGGAATCACAGCTTGTTGCTAACGAGCTTTTAGGGCTTCCTCCTCAAAGCAGCCGGCACCATCACAGCTAAAGGTGACCAGATATAAAAGGGAGAAATGATGTCCACAGGGAACAGCAGATGCAGCTCTCTTCTCTTTAGGAGAGGCAGTTTCTTCAAACAACTTGTCTTCATACAAGTGACTGTCACATCTAAGCCCTGAATGTAGAAGACATATATTATAAACGTGTTTATGTATATCCATGTGCGTGGCATAACTGTATGAGTATATAGGTACCGCATTAAACCACACACACTCACATGCACCCCAAAAACCCCCCGACTCTGGATTATTTGTTTTCTTCATGTATCCTGCTGTTGTTGGTTGTTCATCATTTTCACCCCACCTCTTGCCCTGTCCCTCTTCTTCTATTCTGTCCTCCCAAATCCCCCACCACGGTGCTCCCCACCACCACACAACAGTGATGCTCCACATAGCATTGGCTCAGCCTGAACCGGAGTATCAGGCACAGCTATCAGAGGGCAGTTCGGTGAGGATTCTCCCTCCACATAATGTGACACATTGGATTGTTCCACCACACGTTTTAAACAGCACTGAAAAGGCTGAGAAATGTGACCCTGCAGCAGAGGCAGCGCTGAACATCCTCCATCATCGCTTGTACAACATTTACTTCACCTGGGCACTGAACGATGTTGCTTCTCCCTCCCTTGAGTGTAATGTATAAATGAGCACAAACCAGCAAGAGATTTGTCCCACAGTCCAACCTCTGAGATGCTCCAGACAGGCTAACAGGCATGCAATATTGTTAGCATCTCATTCAGCCTGGTGGTATTTTGCAGTCCACTATTTTCTCTTTTCATAAATGAAAACAGTCACTGGGATGGAAAGAACAAATCAAATGACAGGAAAAAAGCTAGAGCTGCTATATCATACCCCACCATGCATATTCAACTTGGGAATAGGCTGTGCTCATCTCTGCGTGTAGAGTGTGTCCGGGCAGCTCTCATTTTTCTTTATTAGCAAAAATCTAATTTTGCCAAGTCTTGCCCTGTGGTTTCAGAAGCAGGCACTGTCTGCAAATAAATAGATGCCAACAACACATGCTCACCTAGAAAATCGCCCTTTAGTTTCTGTCCCCATAGACCCCAGTTGTTAGAAGCAAAGCACATTCCTGCTGGTGACTGAGTCTGTGAGGAGGGTGAAGTCAGAGCTTTTCTGGTAGTTTTGCTTTAAGCGACACCTCTAGAGAAATAGTAGGTTTTTCCAATTCTTTGATAAAGCCCTGGATCCTGCCATAGTGACTCCAAGAATTGCTGTTAGAAAGAAAAAAGAGCATGCCTGGGCAAGAGGATTCTTTCTGCAGAAAAATATATTTCCGACAAAAAATTAAAAACATTGCTACATTTTTCTCTTTTGTTGAGACAAAGCAAACCAGAAATATGGGCACTTTTCTGAAATAAGAAATCATATTTGATGGAGAAATATGAGATTGTTTTCCAGACCAGCATGGAAATGTCCTATGAGACTGAGATATTGCCACAACTGTACAGTTTACATTTGGAAATGCACATTTCATGTGAGCACTGTTGTGCTACTGGACCTCCTTACAGTTTGGTGGTGGTTTTTTGTCCACGAAGGATTTTATGTTGCTTTGTGGGAGAGTGGGGAATCACTGTAAGATGTAAGCTTGCTGATGAAGGTTGCATAGCATGAACATGTTCTTCTTGGGCATGATCTTGTCTTGGTATAGAATAAACTTCATCTATAGAGGATTATCCTGAAGGGTGGGCTGTCGGATGTTTCAATTTGCTACCACAGGAAAAACTGGATGAGGGCAACCAGTTTGGTTTTGTAATGAGGATTTGTGTGCTGTCTTGTGCCATTGTTAATGTACAGAATCACAAAATGAAGACATTTTTGTTTCAGCTGATACCTGCAATGAAGAAGGGTTAACTTTAGGGTGAAGACTTCATTTGAGATGGCTGGATTTGAGTCATGGCTGCTTCTTGCTCAAGGAAGGACAAAAGCCATAATGCTCAGTTTTGAATCTCCTCAAACATGACCATAGGTCTGATGCAGTGAGCTCCAGATTCACAATTTTAAGGGCATCTCAGGAAACTCATCTGCTTTTCCCCACCATTCTCTGACTTGCTCCTGTCAAATACCCCTGTCCATTTTTTTTTTTTCCCCCATTGCTAAATGCTGAGAAAATACTGCTTGGTGAGATGAGAAATGACCCTTTTCCAGCAGGGGAAACTGGGACAGACTAATGATGCAGGATGAAAGAGCAACATCAGTATCAAACAAAATATTGGGCTTTCTAACACTCATCTCCTTCAGTAAGTCATTCCCCAGAGCCACACAGAGAGACATCATGTTATTGCACGGCCTGTTTCTGGTGCCAGAAGACAAACAGCACACTAGTGAACATCATCTGCACTCTGGAAGGCAAGTTTTGTTGTTCAGAAGCACAGGACGAGCAAAACATTATTCTCTCTGAGTCAGCCATAATAATGAAGTAAAAACATGTCTCACAGATATTTTACAAGCACTCATTTTTATGGTGTTTCCCAGTGTGGCTCTTTCTCAAAACTGTCTTGCAGTTCAGGGTCCCATCTCCCTCAGATGAATAAGGCGAAGAGAACGGCTGTGTTTGCGAATGGACTCTGACATTCCCTGTCTGTATCATTAAATAAAGACCTGGTGAGTTCTGAAACTAGTGAAAGCTATCTATTATATCATTGCCTCTTTCATTCTTTTTCTGAAGGTTGGGATTGCCTTTCCTTGTGGGATCACAGTGTTGTGAAGTGGAGTCAAGGTAGCAGAAATTGTAGACTTAAAAGACTTTATATTACCATCAGAGATTTTGTTCATGCATTATTACACTTATTAACGTCTATCATCAGGACATATGGAAGAGCAGTTATACCAGTCCTGTTAGATCATCACTCAGAGATTTGAAATGAGTAAAAACTGCAAGGCATTCTCCATAAATATTCATTGGAATCAGCTCTAATGCAGTTACTCCGAAGACAGCCAGGCATCATGGCTGGAGGTCCTGTATCGATTTTGTCCTACAGATAACAAGATTAAATCTGCTCAGTGTACCAGTCAAGATATTTCTTTTTGAAAGGAAGTTCATGTGGAGCCAATCAGTGATGCCTCTGATGAACTGAGCCCTTCAGAAAGTGCTGAATCACAAAACCAGAACTGTCCCTGGACATCTACTGGATTTTATAAAATTTTCCTTTGTTGCATTACTCACACCCTGTCTGAAATTTCTAATCACACCTAAGGGAGACACTCACTTAGAAACAGCTTGAAACAGGGACATTTGGTCATTAGCTTAGAATTTGGTAGAGTGGGATTTGTGTCCTTCACAGGACTGAAGTGAAATCAGGTCTTCGTTTTCCCAGGTGAATTACTCAGTGACTGGGGTAAGGAGTTGAGCCGGAACCCGTCCTTGTTGTTTGAGCAACGTCTTTCACAAAATGAAATTCTCATTTTCCCCAGCTCTGTTGTCTACATCTATTCTTAGATCAGACACATCCTTAATTTATTAATTATAATTAATATCTCTTAAGATAATAGAAAGACTAAAAGGTCACTCTCATCATGTGAACTGAATACGTACACCAGTTTGGCCACTTATCTTACTTCTCAGGCAGTAGCTGACCTATTCAAAAGTTGTATTTTAATGCAAGAAACAATAATAATGCAATAGGGAATAACTTGTGAGCGAGGTAATGAAAACAAAGAAAATACCAAAACACAATACAGTATTTTCAACAAGCTATAAGCATTCAATATATTTTTTCCAGCATCACTTAGAAGTCTAGCTGAAGAGGGGATTCTACTGGGCAAGGCACTGTATACATGAACACCTAAGATCAGTAAAACAAAGCAATGGATGGGTGTGATGGGGTGCACAAGGTAACGGGGACACAAGATCGATGCAAGAAGCAGCAGCAGGCTCCGCACACCATCTGCCTGGTCCTCCCTCCTTCCCCCATTAGGGCTCACTTTCACATGGCACAGATCAGCCGTCTGTTTTCACCCACCCCCCGAGTGACAGTCTAACTGTGTTTGACAGAATATACGGGTTTTTTCCCACCTCCTCCACAAGTCCTTTCCTTTGTCCTCTTTTCAGCAGTTCTGGCTTCTGCCAGCAGATTATGCTGACAATTTAGTGTGAAAAGGAAATTAGAAATGCACCAGTGTTCCTCACATGAGCAGAGCCACAGCTTGAATGAAAGCATTAATTCAGATTAAAACTGAATCACTCAACAATTCATCTTTGTAGTGTGTGCTTGTGTGTGTTCATGCGCTTGTGTGTACAACAGGGATGTCATTGTGTTAGGTCTCTGTGTATGACCTGCCTGATTAATGGAATGACACAATCCGCCAGTATAATTCCTACAGCTGAATCAGTGCACCGTGCAACGCAAAGATCCCCAAGGAGAGGACGCGTGCTCTAGAAACTCAAAGCTGGTTTCTAGGCTCTGCCTTAGAACTGTGCAAAAGCCTGACTCCCAAATTGGCTATTAATGGTCTCAAGCAAGCCCTTCTCCCCCAACACCAAATACCAGTAACCTTTTGGTGCGTCACCACTGAGCTGCCCCAGCAAAGCCAACAACGAGGGGTTGGTTTGGGGATGTCTTCAGAGAGGCTGCCTATCCGGAAGAGCTGGCTGCCTTTCAAACTCGCTCATGTCACCTCCAACTGCTGCTATTTCCCTTCCATAAAGTGGAACCACTATGAAATCCATCTAAGGGAATTATAAGAGTCGATTTCTAAAGCTTTACACAATTCTGGTGTAGAAAAAATGTTGTATGGAAAGAATACCTGCCAACTGAAATCTAGCCCTAAACATAGAATATATGATACTTCCTGGCATGGGTGAGAATGAAGTGTCAGAGGTTCTAGTTTGTAAAGGCCAGAAGGGACTAACCCTTAAAAAAAAAAGAAGAAAAATGATTTTCTAAGGTCCTTTGGAGAGTGGTTGGTGTTGAGGGGAGAAGTGCTGCCATGTTGCTAAGGGCTTGTGGTACAAGTGACCTGAGATCAAGTGTAATGAGGAACAATTCCACAGCATCCTCTCAAAGTAACAGTGTGTGCTGCTCAGCCATGAGTAAAGAGAAATGGAAAGAAATAGCAAAAGCGGGACAAGACAGCCTTCAAACTGATTAGTCAGAACGACAAAACCGTAGCACAAGTCCATGACTCACTTCAGATTTTCTGTTCAAAAAAACTGCATTTCCTTAGCTATTGCCATGGGCATCCCACAGAGTTACACCAAAGTCAACAACAACAGAAAAATTACACTCAGTGTGCCAGCTTCATTTTAAAAAGTAGTATAATTAGAAAGAAAATAAATATAATCAGCTGGTGGGGCACTTCATGTTGTCCATGCTTAATTAAGGAGAGCAATCACATGGCACTGCAGGCAGCAGACGGTCGAATAAAAAAGGATGATAAGACAAGGATGCAATCAGCAAAGGCAGTACCCAGAGGAAGTGACAGAAAATCCATCTGTTGCTGCCTTTTGGATTCCACGTAGAAGATTAGTTCCTGTAATGTGAGGCTTAGCTTATTTCTTCTAAGTAAATACAATTTCTCTGTACACAGGAGAAGAAGATTAGCTGCAGTCAGGACAGCACGAGGGTCCCCACTGCCCTGAGTCCTTTCTCTAACATTTGCTCTTTCCAGATGTTCAAGGAAAAGGTTCAAGAACAGGTTAAATGAAAACTGATCCAGCTTACTGAGGCTGCACCCATCCATGGGTTTATCAGCCCCTTGTCACATCATGGCCATAGTACACTTTCCCTGCATTCATTTGTCTAGTAATTTTAACATATGGCATCCACAATATCCTTCAGCAACAAGTCCCGCAGTTCGATGTCTTGTGCAGGAAAAAATGTCCTGTTTTTTTTCATAATTTTCTTTGCCTTTTTCGTTGGAGTCCTACAGCTCATACAATGAGAAGGAATGAAGAATCATTCCTGTTCAGCTTCTCAATTAGGAACCTGGTTTGCACTTTCAGACATTGTCATTGTCTTCCTGTATGCTTTTTCATGTCCTAAATCTCAGGGGAACCAAAGCTATACAGAGATTTCAAGCGGTGTGAACAGTGGTTAATTACATTTCCTGATATGTTCTCTATTTGTTCCCTAATAATTTCTAAAATTCTCTGCACCTTCTGACTCATTCCCACTGAGTCCTGAGCTAATGTTTTCATAGTACTATTCAAAGCAAGTCCAAAATCTCTTTCCTGAATGCTAATAGCTAATCTACAGTTCATCACTGTGCAGGTTATAATTACTGTTGTTTTTCCCAATGGTGATTATTGTGCATTTCTTAATATGTGAATTTCATCTTCTGTTTTATCACCCAGCCCCTCAGTACCATGAGAAGCTTCTGCAGGTCCTTATGTTCATTTTAGCTTTCTCTGCCCTGAATAAAGTCATATCATCAGGAAATGGTACTAACTCAGGTCTTTGTGTATTGTTTGCGAACACCCTGAATAACACAGCCCCAAGAACATGTCTTTATGCAATGGCACAGGGTAACCTCCCTCCAACATGAGACCACTGTTTCTAACACGTATCCACTTGCTAAATCACAAAAGGACCTTCTTTATTGTCCCATGACAGATTAATTTTCTTAAGAACCTTTTGGGAGACAACTTGGTAAACGGTCTTGAGAATCCTAGTATATTGTACCAACCACATCACCCTTACCTGCATACTCCCTGATTCCTCAAAACCACAGAAACATTTGTGAGGCATGCCTTCTCTCTGCAAAGCCTTGTTCTTTCTTATTTTTTGTCATCTTTATCCCTTTGTCTTCTAATTCCATTCTTTAGCATAGTTTTTGTCCTTTGCACCCTAAAGTCCTACCAGTCTGCAGTTTTCCAGGCTCCCCTTCCCTGGAGCCTTTAAAACAACCAGCACACCAGTTGCAACCTTCGCTTCCTCTGTGCTCAGGATGGTGTAAACCACAGCTTTACAGTCCCTCATTAACAGCTGAGCAATTCCACATCTGAGTTCCTTTATAATTTGTGAGTGAAGCCCATCTGCTCCTGGCAATTTGTTATTATTCCTCTTACTGATTCATCCCTAGACCTCTTTACCGGCAGTTCAGTTTGAGGCAGTTCTCCTGCCTTGTCCCCCATAGACAAAGGCTCTGGTGAGGTACATGCTTGAACTCCAAAGCTGTGAACATTGGTGTACATTATTAATCTTCCCTGTGGGCTCCATGGCACTTACCTGCCCTCCAGACTCCCAGGAAAGCTTCTGGATCCTGATGTGCTCAGGGCAGTTTGTATTATTATTTTTATGCCTTCAGCAAGCTGATGCTCAAAATCTGTCTGAGCTCTGCCACATTGCATATCCACTTTTTGCTTTCTTGAAAGTGGTTTGTCTTTTTCTCTGTTTTCCTCACTGGAAGACAGCTTCCAGTTTGCAGCCTTTACTGGTGTGATGTGAATCTGCAAAGCGGATTGAATCCGTTTTATACCATAAAGAGCCACTCTGTTTCAGCTGACCCTGTAATGTGCTCAGGGCTCGGCTCACGCTGCTTTAACAAAGAGCTGGGGCTGTCAAAGATGCTACTGCAGTGATCAGGCTGGATATCTGTGTCTCCTGTGCACCCCTGTCCCCTGTGCACCCGTGTCCCCTGTGCACCCACGTCCCCTGCACCCTGCCTCTTGCCTTTGCAGCAGAGGCCGGTAGATTGGTGGCTACATGAGGGATGAACACACCATCCATCCAGCTGACTCTGCAAGATAAGCAGCAGCAACGGTGGTAACTAATGCGCTGAGGGTGGGAGTTTTGCCTCTGGCTGAAGCGCTAGAGACAGCGTTGGGCTGATGGAAACTACAGCCAAGCAGTGAATGTAAACAGATAAAAAACTGCCAAGGGTGACTTTCTGCATATCCTCAAGGTATTTTAAAGAATGACTCCCTGTTCAAGGCTAGTAAGTCCATAGTCTACCATTATGCTGAAATCCTTTTGTGTACTCTTAAAATACAGCCAGCTCTGCACAAAGCAGAGCTGTCCTTTAACGGCATCCATCAATACTATAGAAGACAGTAGCTGAAATGAATACAATTTCTAACAGAAATCATTACAATTCTAGACAAAGAAATCTTTTAAAGCACAAAAAAGAACAGAATAGAGAAAAAAAGAGCAAAATCTAATTATATTCGTAAAAATCCTGCGATTAGGGAAACAGTACAGTTAGAGTTCATATTCTGTCCTTGAATTAAAAAGATGGGCATGGCTAATCTGTGAAACTAAGGTCTCCTTTACTTTGCAGGGCTACATCTGCAGTCCTGCATCCAGCTCTGGGGCACTCGGCGTAAGAGGAACATGGACCTGCTGGAGGACATCCAGAGGAGGCCATGAAGGTGGAGCACCATGGCTGGAGCACCTCTCCTGTGAGGGCAGATGGAGACACTTGGGATTGTTCAGCCTGGAGAAGAGAAGGCTCCGGGGAGACCTTATTGTGGCCTTCCAGTACCTAATGTGGACTTAAAGCTGGAGAGGAACTTTTTACAAGAGCATGTAGAACAAGGGGTAATGGCTTTAAACTGAAGGAGGGTAGATATACATAAGATATAAAGAATAAGTTCTTTATCATGAAGGTGGTGAGGCACTGGCACAGGTTGCCCAGAGAAGCTGTGGATGCCCCATCCCTGGAAGTGTTCAAGGTCAGGCTGGACGGGGCTCTGAGCAACATGGTCTAGTGGAAGATGCTGCTGCCCCAGGCAGGGGGTTGGAAGTAGATGATCTCTGAGGTCCCTTCCAACTGAAACCATTCTATCATTCTCTGATTCTATGGTTCTGTGATTTTGTGTGAATGCTCCCCAGTGTTTGATGCATTTTTAATGAACCTGAATGTTGGGAAAGGAGATAGAAACTTTCAAAATCTGTTGGCCAGCACTTTTTTCCATGCTCATCTCAGAGGAGCTATTCCTGAATGTGGTTACTTGGCAAAATGAGGAATGAGGTCAGAATCTGGCCTACTGTTTCTTCCTTCATCTGAATTTAGATGTTATTTACTGAATATAACATAGCCAAATTGTAACATGGCAGAGGAAGAGAAAAGATATCTGCTTAATTTTTGTGATAGGTTTTCTGAAGCTAATTTTATTCAAATAAGTGCCGTGTTGTGGGTGCATGACCACACGTTATATATATAGGCAATGCCAGGATATAAGTGGAGGTTACTGTGTTCCAAGTGAAAAACCATCATCATCCACTCAAAAATGTGATCAGATAATGAGCAGCTCTGAAGTGGATAATTTGACTTTATTCAGAGATGACTCAACACCAGATAATACCTGACCCAGATCTCTTTCTAATTCACATAAAACCTACTATTGGCCTGATTTCACGCACTGTTTCTTGAGGTGACCTCTGATGGGCCAGGGCCAGAAGAAATGAAATGAAATACAATATTGACACTAATTAATTGCGAAGTCCTGATATAAACCTTCATTTTTCCCTCCATGAGGCTTGCGTGAGCATTTTTCGTAAGAAGAGACTGATTAAAAACTAAAAAAACCCAACTGTGTGTGTAAATGGGAAATAAGGGTTTTAACAAAATTGCAGTATATAGCACATATTAAACAGGAAGAAAAGGGAACTCCAGTGCCCATTGTACTCAGATGAAATTTATAAACCAATGAGACTAATCTAATACACAAAATCAATACTGGAAAATGCTATTGAAGAACCATTTGTTGCCTTTCCGTTTGTTTGTAGACACGTTTCTGGAATAACAATGGCAAGCGATTACTCAGACACTGGTTGGTGGCTCCAGAGGCATTGACAGCCACGGCTCAGTTTGTTGGGCTGCATTCCTCTGTCAGCAAAAATAATGTTTCTCACTCAGAAATTGCCATCAGGATAAGATCCCTCTAATAATTGAAAACTGTAAGCTTTCTGGGTGGGATGTGCAAAAATATCCATCTTGGATATAATCAGCAGGAGATTCGCCAAACACGTGAAGGGAGAAAAAACATGTCAACCCTGGTAGAAACTCTAACTTATTTGTTATTTAAATGAAACTTTAGCAACATGGAAAAGGCATAGGACCTTTCCAGCACCTCTGACTGTATCGATCTTTCAGTGAGGCAGAAAGACTCGGCTTCCCATTTCATGACTGATTTAGTTTAGCAATTCAGAGCAGTCCGTGCCTTACTGATGGGGTCAATGTGCTGTTACTCTCCACAGCTGCTCTGGGAAGGTGGCTGCTGCTGCTTCATCTTGCACAGCACGTAACCACAGGGCACACACCGGCTCCTGCGCCCGTCTCCAGAAACGTCCCCTGAGCTTCCCAACAGCAGGAAGGCAGAACCGGATCCACGGCTCAGCTTTGGAAGGTTTGCACAGCTTGGAAACTCAGCCTGAGACTTACAAAAGAGTCCTTTTCCCGCATGCTCAGCAGCTGTCCAAGCTTTGTTGTTTAGTTGGTTCATTTTTAGGGTGGTTTTAGTTTAATAGCATCCTATCTCCGTTTTAATGAAAGTTTATAAAACCAAACTCAGATCGTTTTTAGTGTAATTTTCTCCTTTTTATTTTTACTCTTTCCAGTGTCACATTCCAGTACCATTATCCTGATTTTTGCATTTTCCCAGACATTAAATCCCCTCAGCATATCACATTAGCAATTCTGAATGGCTCTGCTTGCACCTAGTTAAAAATTGTGCTAGGTAACTCTGTTACGGATAACAGTATTTGCTTATGACTAGCACGGTATTATAAATCAAAAACCTGCTCAGGTTTTGCATACACCTTATTCATACAGAAATAAGCTGAGGAAACAAAAAAGGCTTTGGGATGTTATTCAAACAGCATATAAATCTCAGTAGTAAATGTATCTTCCCTCTGTTACTCTTTCTTTTGCCAATATTTTAAGTTTTAAATGGTGTACAAGAATCTAAGTCAATTTGGTGAAGCATTTAAGCACATAGTTATATTTAAACAACCAAGTAATTCTTCAGCTTCTGCTGTTATCTGACTTCAGTGAGATCAGTCACGCAAACTTCCCTCTGCCAGCTCGCTGCCCTGCAGCCCCGGCAATGAGAGCACAAATCGTTCTGACCGGAGAAAGCACCTTGCATCCATTTTAAAAGAAGATCGCAATCACATCTGCCACCAGGTTGAGAGGGCTTTGTGGTGGGCAATTGCTTCTCTCTAACGTGCGTTCGTCATCGAATGACTCGGTTGTGAAGACGGACATCGGGAGCTCTCTGCTTCCTGATGCGGGAGTGGATCATCTCTCATGAAACCCACACATCAGCATATGCGTCTGAAGACCAGAGGGCAAAAGGGAAGAGTTATATTGCTGACAAATAATTGCAGTGTGTCTGTTTAGCATTCGCAACAAATCAGCAGCAACATTTAGAAGGGCTGCCTGGAGGCCCAGAGCTGTCAAGCCAGATAATGGCCCTAAACACTGCTGGCTAATAATAACACCGGGCTTCACTGCACCGTGTATATGTGTAAACTCAAGAGGGCTTTTTTCCCCCATTTTTCCCCCTCTCTGCAGCTGTTGACATTACATTTTGCAAGGGACGTCTCAAGCAGATCCCATCTGTGACCTTCAGAAGACACAACCCATCACAGCTCCATCTGCTTGAAGCAGGAGCTGTTGTGGGGGCCCTAAAAACATCCAACACACAGCCAAAAGCTGCCCTGGCCACCATGGGGGGTGAACATCCACTCATGGATGACTGTCACACTGAAAACAAAAGGCAAGGGCTTTTGGGCACCGTGGTGCCAGACGCAATCCCGGTACATCAGGATGGGGTGGCTCCTTCTCTGTACGTGCCCATGTACTGCATGGTGGTAAGCGCAGAGATGGTGGAGAAGACATTGGGTGAAGCTGCCTAGCTTTACCCTACCTACGGATCTGTTTCTTCAGTCAAGTGCAAAAATAACCTGAGGGTCCTGAAGACCTGAACAAGCGCTCAGACCGCTGACAGGAGAAGGTTTGGCTATTTGCTCTTGGTGTCACCCTGCTGTGGCAGGGATGAATTATTGGATAGAACTCTTCTTTCTGCAAAACAGGGAGGGAAAGACCTGAAGTTCAACACTGCGAAGCAAACAGCCCCCATTGAACATGGCGAGGAAACAATCTTACACTGCTGTGAAAATCTGGTTTTTGGCATTAACTGAGCTGCAGCTTATCTCAGGGCTGAATCTGGCCTCTATATTTGTATTTGGAGATATCTTCAGTGCTGGACAAGAAAGGGTGTAAAAGCTGTAAAGCACCATGACTAATTGAAACTACTTTCAAAGCCTCAACAAAATTTAAACATGCTTAGCACTGCAAATTTAAAGAAAAAAAATGCTTATTTTTTTTAAACCCGCTATTTTTAGCTCCACTCGCTTTGATCCAGACACAGACAATGAGCATGAGGGTTTTATTGTATCTTAACCATGTCTGAAAGCGTGGAAAATTACAATTCATACAATAGTCACATCCTGTAGTTAAAAAATCAGGGAGATGTAAGTGAAGTAGTGGAGAGAACCCAACCGCACAGGGATAAAGGAGATAAATCAACTCAAGGACCTGTGTTCAAACTGCTGTGAAGTATAATGGGTTTCATCTCTATCTGAATGCTCAGACTATAAAGGTACGGCAAGGAGGTAATAGCAGCACTGAGTGTAAAACATCACATTACCTGTAACTGCAAGATGGCAGCATCGTGGGGAACAACCGGCTTGGGGGAGCTAACAGTGAGCAATGCGCCTCGTTGTTCACCTGGTTAAGTGCCTGGATTTATGGCTGTGTAGTGAGGGTCCAATTTACAGGAAATTAGGACATTTCTAGTGTCCACCAGATCCAAATATTTTTTTTCTTTTGAGAACTGGAGGATTCAGTGGAATATAACATTGCTTCCTCTCTGGCCGGGCTGTGGAGGGAAGGAGGCAAGAATGACAGATGTCCCCATGCTGCAGCAGTGTCATGGGGACACCAAGAGTGTTGTGAGCCAGTTTCTTCTCCATCTCTTTTTTTCCTAAACAAAGGTGCCAAGGAATTACATGGCCAATGTGTTCCACTGGCTTCAGGCTCTGCCAAAGGACATAAGGGACGGAGCAAAACTTCACATGTTTCTGAAGCACCCTCAAAACTTGGGGATATGCTACCAAAACCAACTGCTCTTTATAATATCAATTTCCCACAAGGCTAAAGCAGAAGATTACGATATAAGGTGTTCTCTCATTTACACTAAGGTTGTCCAGCAGCACGTAACTGAAGGAGGTAACAGTGGCACATAAGCTAAGAATTAACCACCAATTAATTCTGACTCATATCTGTGTTTTCCCACTGTACGGGATTTGCCGTTTTAGCTGGGAAACCTACAATACTGGTACTGTCCTGCAAAACATACTCTTCCCCTCAGTTTTCTATTTCCATGTGTGAGTTTCTGATAAAATTAATCTTTCAACTAAAAAAAAACCCAAAAAATAACACCAAAACAAACAACAGCCACTACCCAAGTCCCCAAATACTGCCCATCAATTGAAGTCTTATTCCTGTATTTTCCCAAGCACAGCACCTAATTTATGCAAAACACTTCAAGTTTGATTTCGGTCAAGCCATTTAACTTCTCAGGAGGGAAATTCATCTGAGCTAACTTCAGCTATCTAAAATGAGGTGTCTAGTCCGAGCTTTCTGCGTGGGCTCCCGCTGTTGTCAGAGAGACAGACAGAGTTCCCCAGAGGGTGCTTCATCTCCTCCTGGTGAGGGAGCCCAGGTCTCTGCCTCGGTGATCATTAATCTTCGATCTGTGCCCTGCTGCTTGCCCAGCAGGACACATCTGATCCAGATCAGAAGTGATTTATGCCAGCTTTATGCACAGATAAACTCCAAGCCAGCAGATCAGGGCAGCTGTGAAACGAGGATAATTCTTCCCCTCTCTCATTCTTTTGTCTCTTTTTTCCATTTGCGTTTCAATCCAGCAAATGTTTATCCATGTTTAAAGTTAGGCAGATTCATAAAAATAAGCAAGGCACTGAGTTTCTTCAGGACTGGGGCCCAGGACGGCAAATCTTCACACGAAGGTCTGTTTCTCGACATGTTTTTGTGCAGCAAGCACCATGCAAATCCAGCTGAGACTTTTAGGTCCTGAAGCATTAAATCATTGTCATCACCATCAGCCCCAGCTGACAATTAAACATCTTCCTGCTGCAGATATGAAGGAATAGGTGGTGTTTACAAAGGTCCCCTCAGCCTCTCAGCCATTTGCCTTCACAAATGAAAATGAATGCAGCACAGTCTCCCCTCAATGATCCAAAATGGAAATAAAATCATGGTTTTTATCAGGGTAATGCTTGCCAAAACACACACCAGCATGCTTCCCTGATCTATCCACAAGGATCAGCCAGATAACGGGCATGTGACAAGTAGGAACATTTTAGAAGCATTTGGACTTGGCAAAGCATTAACAGGCAATTAAAACCTTGCCTGAACCCAAGTTTTGCCTCTGCTTGTTTGCAGAGTTAAAACATTTCCCTAAAAAGAAAACAAAACCAAATAGACCTCAACAGCCTAATGAGAATTTTATTATACTACCTCTTATTTACTTGTGTGAAAATGCTCAGATTGTTCTGTACGAATATTGTCCTGTTTCTTTTTCGCTTTCCTTAGGTTTCAACTAATTAGCTCGAAAATACATTTGCTGTTAATCTGATAACCACAGTTTCCTTTACCAATGATCAAACCTTGGCTTTTAGATCAACTTTGTATGAAGATAAGATCTGATTCACTTATTGTACCTTTTTAATTATGAAATACAATTTAGGTATAATTATGTCATTTACTGAACTTAAGGTGAGTTCACTATTCACCCTGGCCGACACTCAGGCCAGTTCTCCCTACTAATGTCTTTCCAATTCAGATGATACAGTGACCATATTGCTTTGGACTTCCGTTTTATTGTTTCTTCCATGGAAGAATTAAGTGTTATAATGACCATGTTTATACACAGACTTGCTCAGAGCGGATAGATCCCAACCACAGGAGCCCTGTGTGTGAATCTTCTCACCTCTAGTGCGGATGTACATTTCTGTGCTACCTATTCAAGATCCCACTTTCTAGGGGGAAGAAATAAATGCTCCCAAAGTGTGACTTATCTCTTTTCAATGATTGCCATAGGAGGAGACAGCAAGTACCCCAGCTGGTCCAGCTCTTTCTGCTGTCTCCAAAAGGGGTTCTGACGTAGGGTTTGCATGCACGTTTCTATTACAAACCTTCACATGAGGACGGATATGTCCCCTTCTGTGTGTAAAGGCAGAAAACAGCCCAAAAGGCCAAGGTTTTTGAGCAGAAGGCAGATCCCTTTACAAATGTTGTGGTACCATGACACCCGCTTTAGCTCTGGCCCATCCACTGTGCAAGAATGGTAGTCACATACACAGGGCAAAAAGAACCACTGGCAGACAGTGGTACATCCCAGTGGGTGTTGTATAGAGGAGGAATGTCAAATCCAAGTGTCAGAAGGCATTTTGTTGGCTAAACAGTTAGAAGTTTCTGCCTGTAATCCCTAAACATGATGTTACCTGAGAGTACCGCTAATTCTTGCTAAGACACTTAGGCTCCTGTGTTGTATCTGTAACTGGAGTGGACCTGTGACTGCCCTGTTAGGGGGATACAGTACTGAGCTCTGCTGGCTAAATGCAGCAGGAGTTCTGGTTTGATCTCCAAGTCCAGGCATCTGCTTTTAGGGTAAACAGGAGCTGGAAACATGGACGTATTTTCCAGCCTCAAAGATGGGGAGAGATACTCACCACTACATTTCAAGTAATTCCTGATTAATGGTTTCCAGGGAGCAGCCCAGCCAAAAGTAGTCTCAGATTGTCGACTCTAAAAGGACTGTAAGACATTCCGGCAGTGAAATCTGCCCTCACCGCGTCATCATGACAGACATTGTGGATGCCACAAATTCCCTGGGAAAGTCGATTTTGTTCCGATGAACTGACTCTTGACTCTCAGATTCTTTTGAGCACTCAAAGAGAAAAAAAACATCTTCAGCATAGAAAAATGAGTAGCAAAGGCCAGTTGCAATACCTGTTTGCAGGCCTTGTTTTCTGCAAAGCTTGCTTTGATTTGTTCTGCTGTTGTTCTCCTGGTGACAAAGGAGGGGAACGTAAAATTAATTCCCCACTCCAAAGCAACACGGGAATGACAGAGAAAGTGTCAGCCCGTGGAATTGTAAATGTCTCTGCTGCCATAGCATGCTGACGAAATAGCAGTTAAATACTGTACTTAAAACATTCCAATCTGCATGGTATCCCAGACATTTCACGGTATCTGCAGTGATGTCATTAGCCCACTCTTGAAATATAAGCTTTTGTCTTAAGCTGCTATGACCCTGGGAAATTCATCAGCACAGCTGGGTTCTGAGAAGGCATCAAATCACATAATACATGACGATAGTCAGCTTACTCTTACCTGCATTTAAAAGCAATTTTCTTGTCCTTAAATAATCTACACATGTTAATTAGAAGCTAGTAAAGTAGCTTAAATGGTGTGAAATTAGGTTGAATTATTCATGTCATCTCTTGGCTGCAGTGGTTGCAGATAGTGGTTTTGTTTGGGGGAAAAAAAGACTTAAATAATGAGAAGATGAAAATTCTTACTAATTTGTTTTCCCAGGAAGAAAAGCCTTTTCTGTTGAACAGGGCTTCAGTTTAGAAGAGTGCTTCAGATGAGAAAAAAACAGCTACTCATTTAGCTGGTACGTGTTGACCGATATTTAATCACTAACTCGCCTCAAGCTACTTTCAGAGATATCAGTGACGCCAAGTAGTCTTTTCCAGGCTACATTGCCCATATTCTCTGCCCACGCCAAAATGTTTTCTACAGCAGGAAAAGTACTGTAGAGGTTGCTGCTTTGGGGTAGAATATTATAAATTTACCATTTTCTAAGAAACCTTTCTGCAAGGAGTGGTACGGATGGGTCCATTCCTCCTTGGGAGTGTAGGGCGGCTTTGGTGATGTCCTTTGAACTCCAGCCTGTCCAAGTGGCCCATGACTCACCAAGTCTATCTGAGTAGAGCTACAGATGTAGGTCTTTCTATCTCTTCCAACCTGGGGCTGAATAAATAGTAGGGATAGAGATGAAAGGCAGAATTCAGAAATACTAATTTAGCAGGTTTTGACTTGGAGCAACTTTGCTGAAGCAAAATGAATAAGACTTAGATAGAAAGATAATTAGCAGAAATGCAATTAAGCTATCCCAACAGGAACCGTCGTTGTCTCAGCCGGAATGTGCTGTTCGATCTCACCAGGTAGAGCAATTCTAGTGTCATCCAAAGTATTCAGCTCAAGAAAGCACATCCTCATTTATTTGAAAATAAATTTGTTTGAAAACAAATTTAAAATCCAACAGGGAATATATCACAAGAAAGTGAACATAGAAGAGCAGAAATCCAGGAATAAGAGCTGAAGAAAAACAATAAAGATGCTGCATCTTCATTTGTCTATATGGGTCAAATAGTACCTATCGGTACCTGAAGACGCTGTAAATTTCTGAACTCCATAACAAGGAAATACTCTTCTTCTAAATGTCAGAGATGGCATTCACTGATTTTATAATTTAAATATGATTGTACTCAGGATGCCTGGAAGAGGCTGCATCCTACTGACCTACTCCCTTTCCCTCACCCCTTCAGCTTACATGCAATGAGAGGTTTTACCCTGGCAAAAGGGTTAGCAGTACAAATATAAGAGACAGAAAGAGAAGGGATGCGCAAAGATCCAACACAGCTTTCCAAAAAGCAGAGAAATGCAGTAGCCATGTAAAAAAGCTACACCTGGGGACGTGAAACTTCAGTGCAACAACGAGCCCAGGGCTGTAACTCAGCCGGTGGTCAGCTGTGGTACCCATCAATGAACACCCAGCAGCAGCTCCTGCTTTTCTTTAAAGGGTTGAATTATTTCACTTTTCTGTAGGATGGAAGTTTGGTTTTGGAGCCATTACTCAAGAGTAGACGGCATCTGGGAAGTTCACAGCTAAGTGTACCCTCAATAACGTGCTCATTCCCAAAGTCAATGGCAGATAGAGGAACAGACCCAGTTTCAACTCCCAATTCAGTGCCCTACTCACTAGACCACAAAATTGTTTTTTATATAGACAGACATATAAAGATATGGATGGATGGCTAAAAGCCTGATTTTATTGCCATATGGACACCTAGAAATTGTCAATTTAAAATGCAAAGGATTTCAGCTGCTGCATATTAATCAGTCTAGTCTTCTACAATAAGGCAATAATGAAATGACCTATGAAAGCAGTGAATATCAGTAGAAGTGAGATCAAACATAGCTTCGATGTTAACAACTCTCCCATGACTACAGAGGCAAGCACAATTTCTCATCATAATTTGCCCACCCTATACAATGCAGCTATCTCAAATATTATGGAACTATTTCTTGATCAAATATCTAACACAATGCTGTCCATTCACCTAAAATCCTGAGCTTCTTCATAGCATCTCATCTTGCAAAACTCCTGCACCTTCAAGGGAAACCTCACAGCACTGTCAGAATCACCTTCAGATCTGGCATCTCTGTGTGTGGATTGACATCTTCAATGAATGCATTTAAAATAACTATAGAGGATCATTTTTCCCCCACCTTGCTAAGATGTGTGATTTCCCATTGGGTTTTGGTGTTCTCACATACATGCCTACAGGGTAACAAGGTACACTTTCTAAGCTATTGTAGATATGCCTTGTGACAGTGAGTGAAAGAGAAGAAAGATGCAGAGCCACACCATGCCATGAAGCTCACGGCAGGAGAAATGAAACATATGTCTCCAACAACATAAAATGCACTGGGTCAAGTTCTCAGCAGTGGGACTCCCACAGATTTCCAGGAACCACAAACACGATCTTTGTGGCTCGTCTGGTGTCCCAGATATGTGATCCATTCAGGGGAACGTAACTTTAGATTTGCCTTATTCATGTCTTCTCTCCATTTATTTTAACCAATGCAGTGAGATGTAACAAGGCAGAGAATGTCCCTGGCACTTTTGTATTTTAAGTCTTTATGCAATGACATGGAGCCTGTTCAATAAACCTGTTGGATACTTGGCAGAAATGACAGTTCAGGAAACGTGTTTGTCACTTGCATTTGCAGATGGAGTCCTTCAACATCTGGAACCAATAATGATGGAGCAACCAGAAGTGGACTAAGTTACAATAAGTTACCAGAGAACTTGAAACTGTGGATATGTCAGCATTTCTGGTGAAATTAAAATTCCATAGAATTGTACTAAGTAAAAGATCTCAGACTATTCCACAGATACTGACAACTTTTTTTAATTAATGTATTTCCTTTCTTCTTCAAAGTATTAGGCTGTTTCATTACAAACTCAAATAGGGGACACTTTGATCTAAAAAATAAGGTGCTTATATCTCTGCTGATTAGCAGCTGTCCTTAAAGATTTTTACAATAAATTTGATGAAAAATTATATTATAACCTGTCATGCCTACCATGTGCTTGCTATGAGAAGATCATAGATCATTTATTTGACCTAATATGACACATTATCTAGACCTCAGTGTGTCATATACCTTGAAACAAAAAATTATAGATATGAACGTGAAAATAACAAAATACAATTGATAACAATTTGTTAAGTCATCCAGAAAGAAGATCTTGCTATGACCAACTATGCTGTTTTTAAAACACAACCCCCCCAATTGAAAATAACATAATATGGGTGGAAAATGCAACTAATTTCCATAAATTTCCTTAAGATACTTTTTTAGACAAGACAAGAGCTTTTTTCTGCCTGTAGCACAACCTTTTTGGAAGGGTCTGTTTGCAAGGACTGATGACCCTGCTGACACAAGGAAGATCTTATGCTGTGCAACAGGCCCTTTAAAGGAACTACCTGCCCTCCAGCTCCACCCTACAGCCAGTATATAAACCAGCAAGGTGAGCAGGGGCAGTTGATGAAGGTTTGAGCTGCTGCAGGAGGTCCTGTGGGATGATGGGTTGCTCAGCTGCATGGAGGCAACTACCAGGAGAAAGGTACTGCTGGGGGCATCTGTGGGAGGAGATTGTGGGTAGTTGAAACACTTTGGCTTTTGGAAACTCTGAAATGCAATGTCTATCTGAAGATAAAGTTGGTGTCTCATTGGTTTCTTGGTGGAGGAGGCTGAGAAGTGGGTGGTTGGAGTAGTTGTGATGTGTTTGCTCTAGAGCTTGGGTTGTGTCTGGTGAAGTAGTCATGCTTTGTGTTTCTCTAGTGCTTGATCTTCAAGTGCTGCTGGGCAACTTGTGTCTCTGGAGTGTGAGAAGGCAGCGTGTGGCTGGCTCCCCGCTGCGGGAGGGAGGTTGAGGTCTGCCAGGTGTCTGGTTCCATCAGAAAACAGATCCGAAATGCAGGATCCTGGTTTTCCTGGCCTGTGGCTCTGACTAGAGAGTTGTGGTCTTCTCCTTTCATTTCGGTCTGGATGAGAAATACATCACAGCATGTTACTTTACATATTAAAAACGTGCTTTAAATGCTTTGCACTAATTCTAGTGGTTGTCTGCAGTACTTTTTAAGATGCTTAAAGTATGAATGATGAGGACAGAAGGAGTAGGTCAAGAGATCAGGCATTACATATCCGGAAAAACCATAAAGGAATAGCATTTGGAAAACAAAACTATTTCCTTGAATGAACTCTTGACATGGATGAGAATTAATTTTGCCAAACCCAGATGGTGCTATGAGGAACAGTGAAGTTAATTTTTCCTATTGCTGAAGTGCAGCATAACCTATTTGTCCTTTATCTGTCCTCGTTGTGTGGTGATGAGATCAAAGCTGACATCTGGCTGTAGCTTTGCTGAAACTGGGCAAGTGATACTCTCTGCTGAATTCATAAAGAGAAAATACATTTGGAAAGAAAAAGCTACTTGGGCTGCCTCCCAAAAGTTTTAGTGTTCAGGAGGTATCTTATGTCCTGTAGTAACTGCTGTGTCTTGTGATGCTGCATTATTACAGATTAAACAGTAATGTTATCAAATGTATTCATCATCTCAAACTTGTTGGTATATTAAGGTACTGGCCAGCTTTCCTACGAGTTTGGTATTTACTTCTATGAAAAGACATTATAAAATACAATTGTACTTCAGTGTTACAGAGTCCCCGTTATGCTCCAGTTGCAGAGGACAGAGGCTCCTCTAACTCCTGCTTGTGCTCATTCTCCAGTACAAGCTGTTGTGATGCACACATTTGATTCTCAAGGTCTGCAGTTCACTGTCAGTGTGTTGCTCTTGATAGATGGATGTGCTCAGTCTAGCACAGCTGTTTTTAACACCACTTAAACATATATAAAAGAAAAGGAAGAGAATGCAGTCCATAGTGTGCTAGAACAAAATTTAAAATGTGCTTTGCTTGTTAAAAATAATTCTTTGGTACATCCTCCAGATGAAGCTAAAGGACCCCAAAGCCAGGCTCTAAACATATCTGAGGTCTGGAAGAATTTTAATCTGGAGCCGTACTTTGGCTTAAAACTCTCCCTCTAATGCTGATGTGAAATTATCTTGGGAAGAACACAGAGTGGTCTAAGAAATTCAGAAAAATCTCTGTTTCTCAGCACTTAGATGCACTGAAAGCCTTTTTGGTTCTCTTCCTTCTCTTTGCTTGCCTTTCATAAGATCTTATGATCCATTGCAAAGCAAAAGCACTCTCAGTCCTTTAAAAAAAAGCTAATTGAAGAACTAAAAGCAAAGAGCTTTAAAGTTTCGTTTGTGTAGTTTTACACACACACACACAAATCTATCATGTTTGGCTCAGTTGCGGCCAAGTGGAAGATGTTGGGGATTTCCTTTGTGTGCGGTGGGACCTTTGCAATGGAGGATGGAGATCTGCTGTGAGTTGGAAGCTGGTGTTGGGGTAAAGCTGACAGTTCCTACATTGGATGCCCTGTGTGATGAGACCTCTGTTTGGGTGTTAGTAGCATTCTGGTAGCAGCATCAGAGGGGTTATTTAGGGCTGCAGCTTCCTGAGACAAGCATAACTAAGATATGAAATGTTTATCTGTCTAAAACTGCTTTTTGAGGAAACTCAGGAAGCTGATATCTATTCTCCTGTGCTTCTGAGTTTAGGTTGGTGTGTCCTAAACAGTCTCTGCAAGTATTTTGTGTACTGTCTATTCATTGTACAGTAACTTGGAACCACAACGCTGCCTTATTGATTATGAATGGATCCCTTGCCTCTTCAAACCATGTCTGGGTCTGGTTCAGGTCTGGCTTTTCCTTTCTGCATTGAGGTAACTCCACCACTGATTCAGGTCTTTTACTTGTTTAAGTGAGATCAGAAATGAGTCCTCAAAATCCAGTGTCTATCACTTGAAAAACAGTTTGCTGCTGTTCACTTGTGTTTATGTTCAGCCAAAGCAACCCAGTAGCTTTCTGAGGCCTCAGGATGTGCCTTGGGATCAAGATTTAAATTGCATTGCTATTTCAAATAGCTGCTTTGTGTTGTTCAGTAGTTCAGAAAAAACTCTCACTGTTTTCTACTGCTGGTTTACTGCATAGAGCAAAATTTTCCATCAGGCACATAGGATACACATGATCATTTAAGAACAAAGGGTAAATAAAAATAATAACCAAAAATAAACTGTGAACATGCCACCTTGTTATTTGTCCTTTAATGTTTTCAGAGCATTTGCATTTCAAAACACACTAATCTGTCCACTTTGATTTATTTTTATTGAAATATAAATCAAACACCAAGCCCAAGGGAAGGGGGAGGTTTTTTTAGCCTGTGGCAGAGAAACAATTTTAATTTCTTTTAAATGTATTCTGCACTACTTTGTTCTTGCTCAGTCAAAACATACATGGATTTCAATGAGTTTTGTTCAACCAAGGAGTAGCTGAGGACTGCAAAAGCAGAATTTGGACTGCGTTTGTAGCTCCGTAAATCGCCCCAAATGTTGAGGCAAGGTCAAGAAACTGCCCTGCTTCCATGATTACATGGAAAACTACGTGTTTGTGGAAAATGAAGAGGCCTAGGGGGAAAAGTTCTTTGATAATTACATGACAAGCAGAGGATGCTGGTGACTGACTGGGCTCTCTGCTCCAGGGAAATGCTGAAGGACTTCAAGCAGTTCACTCCAGGCTATTTTCAGCATCTGTGTTGGGTACAAAAGCAGCTGGTGTCAAGTGCCAAAGCTCCTTATAGGTGAAGAGTGACTGCACTTAGATGCTGAGCATCAAACCACAAACTCCCCCACAATCATAGCAAAAGGAGCTCTCAGAAAGAGGTGTGATTTGGACATCTGCTTTTATTTTAACAAACTATCACTTTCCAAGGGGGGGTGGAAAAACCGCTACATGAACTCCTGATCAGTTCAGTCGACCCAGCTGGATTTCAGATGAGACCCTGGGATTCCAAGGGCTGCCCACCAAACTGGAGACCTGTCCCCCCCAGTGAAAAGGAAGCACTGGGAGGCTGCTGTAGCAGCTCCCATCAGAGCATATGCTATGCTTGCTGTGATTTAGAGGTACAGGAGGAAGCTCTCCCTTGCAATTGCATCTCTCAGGGATTTACTGGTGTTCAATGCCTCCCAAGAGGCTGTTTCTCTGGTAAAAAAAGATGAGTTTTGCAGTGAAAGGCTCCTGAGGTCCTTCAAGTAAATATTGCTTGGGTGTCACCAGATCCTTGCTCTGGGAAGGTTGGCACTGTGATGTGATGGATCAAACAGAAAATGTATTTGACACAAAAAACTACTATGTCTTTTAAATATCCATTTCCCCCCAGTTATTTTCTGTGAGTCAAAAGCTTACCTTAAATCACATATGACTTAATAGGCAGCAAAGTGGTGTTCATAGCCACTGCTCGTATTTCTTATTCCTGTGGGCTGCTTCCACCAATAGGTTAGAACCAGAAGACTGAATATATCAAAAATAATTTATTCACCTGTGTGAGAGGTATTTTCCTAAACTGCTCATTCCCTCCCCTACCTAAGAGAAACAATATCTTTAACCACAACCCTATTCTCTGCATGTGAAGAACATCAAATGCCTCTCAGGTCAATTAGTATTTTTAGCACAAAGGAGAATGATAATTCTGTCCCCTTCAGCTATGGATGGAATTGGGAATTAGGTAATTGCCTAATTAGGAATTAAGGGATCGAAATTTAGGGAAATAGCCTAAAGACTTTATTTTTGCTTGTTGAAGTCTAGTGTTTCTTGTTACCATCCTTAATTCCTTTCTAATGTGTTGTCTCTTGACAAAACACCTGCTACCTAGGAAAAGATTTCCAGCACAATAGAGTACTGTTGTTAGATATGTTAAATATTGAGTGTAGGGATGTTAACTCCTGCATGCACAAATTAGTGTTTACCATGTCTCCCTTCAAATTGCTTCCAAAGGGAAAGTGCAAGTACACAACAGGCTGTGCCCTGGTGTGAAAATATGAATATTTAGGAGTGTGCACTGGTACGCTGCATGTGTGGAAGGACTTGTGCTTTGCTTATATGTATGTGCATCTGGAAGCGTGTGCTGCGCCTGTGTACTTGGCAGCACACGAGCAGGAACGTGCAGGGCAGATAAGCAGCCAGAGAACATGATCTCTGAGGAAGAGGAGTGACAGAAAATCTGAGTGCAAATGTACAGCTGCGGCTGGAGACACTTGAACTGCATCAGAGCAACCTCAGTAACTCTGCTCTCTGGAAGATGCTGCAAAGGAATAACCCATTTCTTCTTTCTAATGAATAATGCAAAAGGCACTCCAACATTATTAATTAGGAAAGATTTTATTCTAGAAGATTTTAATAAGGAATATTAATAAGCAACAGCTTGAACAACATTTCAGGAGCATGGAGATGTGCAGAGAAGCTTAAAGTGCAGGGCTTTGGTGAAAGCTGCCAATGAACGTCGAGAAACTGTCCAAAGTACTGCATGGAAAAGGAGCTTCTCTCACCCAATTCCCTAGTAAGCTCCAGTGAGAGGTACTGAGATTCTTTTCAGAAGATCTTTACCAATAAAGGCAGAAGGGACTTTTGCATCTGGTTTCGCAAGGAGGAGTGGACATCCCAACACACTGTGTTTACACAATTTTAGTTGCATTGTGCCTTCCAAGACTGATGCATGGGCTGAACATTCAGTAAAATGAGTTTCTCAGGACGGGAAGTTTGACCTTTTGCTATATCTGCAGTTGGCAACAGCACATCCAGCACAGGAAAATTCCACCAACACTTGAAATATTGTAGTGAAAGTCATGCTAAAATTTGAGCAAGCAACTCTGTTTACTAATTATATGCAGTGAGGCTTCAGATGAGGGGTAATGTGATTGCAGGGAAGTCTGCTTGCGCTGACTGATGCTCCAGGTAGCCTATTTGAAGAGATGACAACGGGACAGAATTGTCCTGTACTAAGCAGCTGACATGCATGTGGCTGGGACTCTAGTTGAGGTCCCTAAGGCATTTGACCCTTATGGATATATGCAGTGAGATGATTGCTGACATGTGCACTGTCAGGCCTTGGGGAATTTGCAATGAAGTTACTTGAGCATCCTCTTCCATCCAGCTCTGTGGTTGCCACTTGTGGAGTCATATTGCATCGGCTGTTCTGACTGAAACAGCCCCTTTTTTAATGTGATGTAGTCAGTTAAACTTCCCTGAAGTGGGTCAGGGATAGCTGACTGTACTGCCTTTGCCTTAGGAAAATGTATGTTTTCATAAAGCAGCCCTAACAGGAATGTGCCTGCTGTGCACATCATAGATCAGATTGAAAATACTAAGCTACGTACTGGAAGATCCTTTTGCAGGGAGCTTTTAATTTGCAGAGGTGGCTTCATCTGGTGTGACAGCTCATTAGATCTAATATTGCCTTCCTTATAGCTATTGCTGGAGAAGACACCCCTGTGGAAGAGTTCAGCTTAATCAAACACAGACCTCCAAAGCGGGCCAGATGTGCCCGCCCTCCCCAGTCAACTTTGTAGACGTCTAAAATTAGACAAATGGGTCCCTCCACTGTGTATCTATACTACCTCACAGTTGCTGCTGTTAATAACTTGGTGGCAAGGTGCCCTTGATTATACTTATCCTGTATTTATAAATAAATATTTGGTGTGTCAGTGACTCAGGTTCATTGATTGAGGTTCTGGATTGAGGTTTGGATTGATTTCTTATCCTTGGCCAGTAAATGTTTTTCTAAGACTTGCCAATTGTCTGCTGCTTAGGAAGCTCATCAAAATGTCAGGCTTAGTTTGAGTCCTGGCCAGACTGAGAGCAGTTACATCCAGTCCCACATTCTCCATAAAACCCATGGAGACGCAGTCATGAAATTCTCTGGAAACTCATTTAGGTTTAAAAGATATCCCACCTGATAAACTATCATGAATAATGGCTTTTTGTTCACAGGTCCTCCTGGCAAGAATCTTTGCTGAGCCTGAACAACTTGAGATAATAGATTTCATTGTAAATGGGCTAGAGATTTTTCTCCACTGGAGATCGCACTTTGTGCATCACTGCTGTTCACTTAATGTAAACTGAACCAAAAAATATTTATATAAAGAAGTGAGTGAGGAAAGTTTGTGGTCATTGTGTGAGTTCTCTTTTTGCTGCAAGCCTTAATCGTATTGAATAGCTGCCTATCACCGAGCTATCAAGTTTAATGACGAAGAAAGGAATAGAAATGTGCTTTTGGCTGGGCTCCTTATCTAAAGGCTGTGATCTTTGTCAAGAAGATTGACAAAACTTGTATTCATGGGATTTATTTATGCATGCTGATATGTACAGTCTGGGGACAGGCTTCTTCTAATGCTACTTTTTTGGAGACAGATGTCAGTGCTGTTCAGAGAAAGGCGCTGCTGTGGACTGCAATACTCTGACATGCTGTCCATCTTGTCATCTTGTGTATTCCTGAATTAGCTCCGTGCAAGGTACAGCCGGGCAGCTATGCTATTATGTCTGTCTATGGGCAGTACTGTTGTCTCAAAGGGAAGAGGTGAGCACTTCCAAGCAGAAGCTGTTGTTGTAGCCACTGACCTAATATTGTTTTAAAACCTGGTGCCGTTTCAAGTTTGGCCATCAGAACCCAGGAGTCAAAGGCCAGAAGGAGTTAACATCAGCCCAACACCTTTTTCCAGGGTCATTGGATTTCAAAAATAGCAGAGGACCAGGAAATGAGAGATTGCATAAATAAGCCAAACAAGGGCAAGTCAGTCACCCTGGAAGATTCCCTCCCACCGAGCAGAGAGCAATATGTTTGAAATGGTTATATTCAAACTACCTCTGGTAGGCTATTTCCCATTTTATTGTCTACAGAGGAGCATCACTGAATAACAGCATGGTCTGCCTCTGAAAATCCTTGTGAATCGTGGCTGCTGACAGTTAATTCCTGAACTGTTTATTCCCATCCAGAACTTAACATAGCTGCCTATAGACAGGGCTGGCTGGGGCTGGTTAGCTGCTAAACAGATGGGCAATTGCCAGGCTGTGGGGCGCAAAGACTCTGACTACAGAGAAAAGCCATATTCTGTGAGAAGGGGTGCTTTGAGCCTAAAGCAAAAGGGATTTTCTGGTTAACTTATGATCAAGTGACTTCCACACCAGGAGTTCAATCTTTGCTCAACGCCACCTGAATAGATTTGTACCCACACTAATATCCGTGGATAAACATGTGTTGTAGAAAGGCTTCTCCCTGAAGCATGTCAGCAGCTTAATGTCTTTGTTTTGCTATTAGTGTAAATATAAACCTAAGCTTCCATCTCTCCTTTGATTTCCCTCTCCCCCGAGGTTTATAATGTATCTGCTGGCAATGGCTCATGAAACCCACCAACAGAAGCTCCAAACCAAATCACCCATGCTAAGCTACTCTGTGATCTTTCAAGGCTCTTGAATTCTCCCTTGCTCAATATGTGTGCAGACTTATCCCAACAGCTGCCTTCAGGAGTAAATTATTGCTAAGGGAGATGGAATTCATTACTTTCAAGCCCATGGTGATTCAACCAGGGGCCAATGGCGCTGCTGTGCACAAAGGTACCTGTTTTCAGCCTGGCCATTAGGAGTGACTTGGCTCCATGTTGGCAAGGTGCAGTGGCTTCCAGAACAGCCACCATGACATACCACACAAAATATAAGTTCATTGACCTAAATTGGTTAGATACCAAATTGAGTAGCTTCGGAAAAGGAGCGGGAAGGCAGATAAGGGTTTTATTATAGTCCTATGGAAGCAAATTGAATTCAATCTCAGCAGGTGCCACTAGATGTAATGGTCTGGGTTGTTTTGTTTATTTTGCTGGAGGGAAGTGCTTTACCCTCACTGGTCATTAATCAGGTTTAAAGAGCCCATTTTATTAGTTACTCTGCTACACAGCTCTTTCCCTTCTTGCAGGGTATTTTAAATAATATGAATCAACATTCAACTTGAAAACATTAAAATGCTTGGCAGGGAAATTTCAAATAAGTGCATGAAAGGATATAAAAAGTAGGATCAATTTAACTGGAAAATGCATTACCCATGTAAGTCCTAAATAACTGCTGAGTGTGGAAAGGCCGATAAAAACAAACAAATCGATAGAATTAATTAACTGGGAGGCAGTGTGGTCTAGCAGAAAGACCAGGATGATGGGAATGAATCCCCTTGTGATTTCAGCCTGTACTCCAGGACTGAATAACTAGGTATTTAGGCTTCGGTTTCTTTTTAAAGCTGTCTGAAGGATTTAGGTGTTCACATCAATAGGACTTAAATCCTCAGATGCCTTCCCTTCATCCGTCTGCACCACAGATAAGAGTATCACTTAATCATTGTGCTTCCAAAGTGTGCTCAAGGCAGGTAGTAAAAAATCAAAGGCACAGAGGGCTAAGGATTTGAACTGTGTTCTCGTGGAGGCAATGACAAGTTCCCACCTCCCATTAAACAGAAGCAGGATGCAGTTCCATCTTCAGCCCTGTAAAATCAATGATCTTCAAAATTACTGTTCCTTGATTCACAATTTTGAACAAGAAATGCAGGTAGTTGCAGAGAATGGTAGACTGCAGGATTTAGTGCATGCACCACTTGTAAAAGCCCTTTTTGGATGAAGCCTGCTCTGCATTTCATCTCCCTGAAAGTTCCCATTTTCTATAAGGATGGCAAGGCAGTACTGAATTAATCAAAATCCTTCCCTGCCAAAGCCTATCCAGCACCAACAGAACTGGTTGCATCCCAGCCGTGAGTTTGTGTTTTTGTGGAGTCCACAGATATCCAGAGGTAGTGGCTAAAAAGGCTACAGGAGACTTGCCTCTTAAATTTACTTATTGCTTGGGTTTTTTTTGTGAGTTTGAATTTTCACCTGGATTTTAAAGCCTTTGCAGTTTTACACATAAGCTTTGAGGAAGTATAAAAGCATGACCTATAGCAGTGGCAAATTTGAGAACCAGATTAGTGAAAGATCTCATTTACTAAGCACTGTCCTATGTATCTACCCAATCATTAAAAGTAGTTCCATCTCCTCACCACCAATAAATCCCTTTCCAAAGTGCTATCGATATATTCTTCATGCTGAGTTTACTCAGCTTGGCTCTAACTGCAGTTTCCTCAGAGCCGTGATTACAGTTTAAGGTCTAACTCTGGGCAAATCTACAGTGCTATAATGTCTTCTAATGCATCTCAAAGTGTATATACGGAGCCAAAGTGTGTCAGAAGATATAAGTGACTGCGCTTATAAAGCAGAAGACAATTTGCACGTCTGGCAGCAGATCGCTCCTACATTAATCACCCCAAGATACCCATCCACAGCATAAATTCTGTGTATTTGTGACAGCCCTTTGGCATCCTGGATGTTTTCTCCTTGTCAGCCCTTTGCACTTTGATAAAATGATCCATAAGCACCTCTGCAACTCCTCTTGCTGGATCCTTTACAGGGAACAGATGAGCAAGGGCTGCTCAAGATTTGGGTTGGCTAAAGGTGAAGAGAGACCTGCAGAGATTCAGGCAGGTGCTCAGGTTTAATTTTTGCCAGTTGGTTGATCAAGAAGGGCTATAAAGTGGGAGCTTTCATATCTTGCAGATGGGGTTAACCCTATTTGGTGGGGATAAGTGAGGAAGAACCTTTTAATCAGAGGTAGGAGAGCGCATTGAGCTTGGCAATGGGAGCAGCCTTCGTAGGCTGACAGATCTGCAAAGCTGCACGGTCTACTGGACTCTCCACCTTCCTGGTCTCTGTGCAGCTATTTTGAAGCAAAGCAGAAGGGTCACAGGAGCTCTGCTGAGCTCTGCCCTCGTTGACAGCTGAACCTTCTATTCCCTTTTCCCTTCTGCCATGGTGACACTTTGCATGTCCACTTGTCCCGTCCTAGTCCATCCAGGAGCCTAAGGGCAGACAAATGCATTTGATAAAAACTTCAATCATCTTCTCTGAGCTAAAGATCAAAGCAGAATTTGCTTGGAGCACTGAATTGTGAATCTTGAAAAAGAACTATATTAACATCAACAATGGGATTAATTAGTCTCTACTGGAAACCTTTCAAACAAAAGTAGAGAGCCAATTCACGGTAATTTCAGCTTTCCTTGTTCCTTCCCAATGCCTTACCAATCCTGCACCCCCTCTGGAAAAGGTATGCTATTTTCATATCAGCTTGAGCTCTATTTTTGAGAGAGGGGAAGGAATAGGTAAGCAGGCTGAGCAACTGGGCTGTGTAAAGCACAGATAACAGAACAAGCTTTCAACAGTCGCCTTTCAAGCTTTTGTGTAAACCAGAGATAACAGCCGAGCAAACTCTTCATAGGAAATTTGTAGCATACGGGGTGGAGCGTGCTGGTTGTCTGTGATGGGATGTCAGGAGAGGTGCTGCCTAGGTGAACCTGCCCATAATAGACAAGGTTATCCACTCAGTTTTGCCTCTGTTTGGATTCTTTCCCATGTGTGGTTTCCCAAGTGCAATTTCTTCAGAGACTTTTGCTTTACGCATGTGCTTCATCAACAGGCTGTAGCAGTTCTGTAAAATAGCTACTGCACCATAGATTAACTCTTTTATAGACAAAATGTCAATTAACCCGAGTGTCTGCAAAAAGCCACACTTTTTTGCCTGATTTTTCTAGGGCTTGTAATGAAAACTGTCATTTATTAAAAGAACATTCACTGCTGAGTGTTCTCCAATCCTGAATGCTTGTGTGCATGAGGCAGGAGTTTGACACCCAAGATTTACACACTCCCACACAGATGAATGGTGTGAACTACAAAATGCACACAGGTGCGTGTGGAACTGGCCCGGTTTAAACTGTGAAATGCAGGAGTCAGGTTCAGGTTTGAAGCTGCAATATGAAGTGTAGTATTTTCCACCAGATAACTTTATACAGGCAATGAAATTGAGGGCCATGGGGGCAGGATTAGAGATTTTTCTTTAGGGAAGGAGTGGGAACTGATTCAGGAGGTGTCTGTCCTATCCTGAAAAAACAAGTTAAAAAAGTGGTTTGACTTTGCTCCTCAAAATAACACCTTCCCATGAGACTTGTGTAATATGTCGAGGAGTAGCACAATGGATGCTCATCTGTTCAAATCTTAGCTTCGAATCACAAATTAAAAGCATCATGTCCATGTTACCCTCGTACCCGTGTGTGCTTCACAGAAACAGCAGACGACTTGCAGTCTGTTCAAGCAACGCTTGCGCCTGCAATGAGCTGGGCAGAATTAGGGCAGGCATAATGAGGTTTGCTAGTGCTATTTACTTGCTGATAGACCCTTGATACGAATAAATAGTTTTCTACTGCGTGCTTTTGTAGGCTAATACTGCAGCTTTTCTTTTAGCCATTTTTTAATGCAACCTGAAAGACCTTCATATCTCTAAGACCTCCTTCTCTTTGCTTTTCGGGACTTTATCTCAGAGCATAGTGGCATAAGCTTTGTTTTCAGAGAAATTAGTTAGGGAACAAAGGAAATGAGCTTGCTAGTGAAATACAAAGTCCAAATTTTGGAGCTTCAGGACAGAAGGGGAGGGAAATGCATCTCCAAAGGTTATATTGGGTGCATCAAAAGAAATGTAAACTGAACACTGAATATCATTTTTTGACTTGACATCAGAAAATCTGTATTAGAACTGAAGTAACTTTATCATCAGTGTCCATATTAAGCATAATTGTCACGACTGAGGCTTTCACTCACTGTACGTAGAAGATTTAGAATTTACAAGTGGCTTTCATATAAAATAACTACATCCATTTTTCTCTCCATACTTCCATTTAACCTCCAGAACAGACACTGAGGGTGAGTGCATAGCAGAGATTTGTGTGAAGGGAAGATCTACATTCTGGGCTTAAGCCAGCTTTGACCTGGAGGGGAGGTTCGCCTTATTCCTGAGAAAGTAAATACCACGCAGTGGTAAAGCCGTCAAATGCGAAGTGCTGCTTTCCTTATTTGTCTTGCTCTGTTCAAAGGTCCCTTTTATGACGCCAACCTTTGCTGTGCCTCGAAGAGTGGCACTGACACTGAACTTGGTCTTGCAACCCTTAAATTGAATGTTCTTAAGGTCGAAGCTGGGTGTAATTCTGTGGCACTGTTCTGGCAAAGTAGCTGTGAGCACAAACAAGTTTATCCCCACTAGATAAATCACTTAAGTTCATTTTTAAGTGCTTTGTCTAATGAGCCCTAATCACTTTGCAAAAGCTTCCTGTGTATATTTGGGTGAGCCAAAAATAAATTCAGTGTGTCTGGATTCTTAACTGTATCTGTTTTCATTAGATTGCTTCAAAGCTGGTGCTTTGAGAGCACTGTGTTTCTCACTGACTCTGCTAGTTTTACTGTGTGCATGTTTAATAAGTGACCATAGAATTAAGTATGTCCTCAGTTCAGCAAAGCCTATTCTACACTTCACAAAACACTGGCCTCCTGCTTAAAGAATTTTGTGCAGAATGATTTGTACACAAGTAGTAATCTTGTGACCCTGAACACCGAAGAAAGCAAAGGAGGCAGAGAGGCAGTAAAATGTGACTAAAACAGCCCTGCAACTCTATGCCCTTGTTGCTCAGATGCACAAGCTGCTTGTGACAAACAAGTGTCACTCAGGTGCCCAGATTTGGCCTCAGTTCCACGATCTGTCCCAGAGAGACTCCACATGCACAATATAAAGATTTGAAAGGATTTGTTTATATTGCATTTTAAATACTTAATGTGGAAATGTATCATGACAGAGCTTACCAACTTGAGAAAAATGTCTTGTGCAGACCAGCTGAGTGAGTAACACATGCTGAGCCCTGTAGAGCAGATGCCATATCCAAGCTCTGGAACTTGAGGAACATCTTGGCTCCTCTGCAAAAGTGAACGAGTCTGCTAACTTCTGCACTGAACTTGCCTGGTACCCCAGGGAATCCTCTTTATGTTGTCAGTAGCTCAAAGTGACATTATGTGAAAGGCAGGCAGATCCAGGAGGAGGAGGAGGAGGAAGCAAATGAAGTGTTATAAAGAATACGGGTGATACGAATCAAAGCACAGGCTCTTACAATAAGATTTGAAATGACAGGAACTGTGCAGGACTGTCTGTGCTTGTGTTGGTTCCATCTGCTCTTTGGCCCTGACCTGGTGTGATGAGAATTTTGCCTGTAAGCATGGATAAGAACAGGAGTATCTTAAACACTACGCAAATTTAAATTCAGCCTGGTGGAAGGGTCCAGCGAGAGCCCCTCCGAAAACGTGACCACACCTGAACGATGGGCAGAACAGGGGTTTCTTGCCAGGGACTGAGGAAAGTGGGGTTTTGGCCAATCTCTGCTAAGGATGCGTTGTTGGCATCAGCTTCTCAGTCCCGACGGCTGCCTGGAAGAGCTGTGCCAGTTCCAATTTCAGGGATAAGGTCTCCTACTGACTCCAGGGCCCTCACTGGTGTTTCTCAAATCTGTTAGGAAGCCAGTTGGTGCCATGGAAACGTTTGTGTACTTGTGGTACCACTGCAAAGGGCTGAAGGGATTCCAATTTTTCTCGGTGATTGCGGTGCACATTCAGTCAGCAGACTGTGCCGTAAGACGCTTGGGCCACTCAACAGCCCCTGAAACCTGAGGTGGCCAAGTGTGCTCAGACTTGGCCAAAACACACTTGGCACTTGGGCCCATGTAGACATGGCTACCCCATCTAATTTCTTTAGAAAGTAATTGCATTTGCATATAGAAAAAGAACTATGGTTAATGGGAATGACAGATACTTATTACTCCTCGTTTCAAACACAGGACTAATTGTCTCCTGTCCCTAGTAAGCAATTTAAAGAAATGCTGGTGTAGGAAGAATTAGATAATGAAGCTCTTTTCATCTGACACTTACATGTAATTTACTTTTAAATCAACTCCCCTGGGAGGTGGCACAAGCTGTGACAGTGCAGAGAATATTTTAATGATTTTGGCAAGAAGTCAAAGCAGAAAACTTTCCATATTTTAGTCCCAGGATGCCAGTGGCTAATATTTCAAAACAACAGGGGTTTAAGGGTGTAGGAGTGTTAAATGCAGTGTGGCAAACTGAGGTCACTGTGATCAAAATTAGCTGGTGAGGACAGATTCACAAACCTTAAATACCTGCTTATTATGTCCTTTGACTGTTATTAATAGTAATAAAAACATGGAGAAGGTGTAGGAAGAGCTGGCTGTCAGCTGGCTCTGTCTCAGCTCTAGGAGAAAATAAAACAATCTCCTTTAACACATCAATCTGTAAGTTATTACTTTGCCATACTCTTTATATGAATATGCATTCTTATAGAATCCCATTATAGAAGTCAACAGGCTTTGGCATGATAGTTTGGGCCAAGCTAGGGTTTGAAAAGAGTGTCTGATGCGAAACAGTACAAGATGAGCCATGTTAGCGCTCTCTCTATGAGTGGATTAAATATTCTTGCCATGTTAAAACATTGAAGTGTTGTCCAGACAAGCTGGAGTAACAGATGCTGCTTTTCAAGCTGAAGTAACAGTAACGCTCAGTAGAAGAATAATCTTGTCTTCAGACCTTAAAGCATGCCATGAAGGACTATGGAAGAGCTAAACCCAGCCCTTAGAGAAGGCTTTGAAGAGAGAATGCATTTGTTGCATCTTTAAGGCTCTTGTGTTTGGTGTTTTCTGTGTCCAAAGACATTTCACTAAGAAACGGTTGGTCACTTCTAGCTTCTTAATGATTCCTGGTGGTAAACCACAAGCAATGGGAATTAATCTGTAAAGTTGTCCAATGCTGTCTCCCTTTGTTACAGTGTTCCATGCAGGCTCTTAAATCAGCCTAATTTCATTCAAGTCATACTCTGCAGCTGTTATTAAATTGAATCCCTGAAGAGAATATAAGTTTGGAGGCATAAGAGGGCAGAACAGAGAATGTTTCTTTAACTGTTATTATCCACCACTCAGAGTCACTGGTGTAGAGGAGTAATTAGGGAATTGTGGTATATTTCAGCAGAAGTGTCACTTCCCTTCATTCCCTTTCTTTTTTTGTGGAAACTGTACTTCAGAGTTTGTCACGTTTATAAGCCCTAGCAAGAAGTTCATATGCAATAATCCCAACCTAATCATATCTTAACTAAGCCTTTTCTGCTGAGATTTATGGTGACTGAAAGAAGGCAATAGTAAATAACCATAATAGCAGGCCAAGTGAGACATTGGGTCTGTACTTCGTGACTCTTTTGCTAGCACCCCTTTTGCAGATGGCCTGGGAACAATTGGTTCTTTCTTTGCTGCTCCCCAGGAGGTGAAGCTCCCAGGGCACAACAGTAAACAGAATCGTTTTAGGATTCCCTAAATGTGCCAGCATCACCCTGAAAGAACAAAGCATTGGAAAAGGTGGGAGGGTTCAGCTTCACCACCTGTCCCCCACAGGTAGAAACCGCAGGGGGTGCTGAAGGGAGGATGATTCAGGCAGCCTGAAAATTGCAGTTCACAATCATTTGGGCTCAAAGCACAGAGCTGAAATAACCATTCTTCCAAATATGTGTTGTGGGAGGAAAAACGCCTGCATGAGTCTGTATCCTCCAGCCTGTTTGACTTGAGTGATCAGGCAAAAAATTTATACTGCATTGGCCTCAGCACAAACTATTATTTGGCAATCACAGCTTTGGACTTCCATTCTTTGTCCAATAACTGCTCTTCTAAGTGCAAGCTGCAGGATGCCGGTAGAGATGAGAGAATGACTGGGGGCCAGAAAACCAAAGGGCAATGCAGCATGTGGAGGGAGTGCCAATGACCTTTAGCTTCCCAGGTTGAGAAGAAGGAATATAACCATAAACAAACAGATTTTAACACAAATTTTGGCATCATGTAGTTCTACTTGCAGAACGTATGTTCTGCATGCATTGCTCTAGGCAACATAGGGATGTGGCTGTTATTTAATCTTGCTTTCTAATGCACGTTGTAGATGTCTCAACAGCTGAGATGAACATGTAAGGTGCCACCTCGTATGGGCTGATGGCTGATACTCACCTGACAGCATGTAGGTCAAGCCATATAAAGGGAATGGCCAAGAAGACTGGGCTGTGTGTACTTAGAGATGTTGCCTAGCCATATTCCCAAACTTTAGCTATCTTCTACTATTTCAGGTGGAACAAGGAGAGGAAAATAACCTACTTGTTTCGTTTTCTTTTTCTCCATCAGATCTGAAAAATATCAGTTATGCTCACAAGCTGAGAGACTCCTTGCATAACCACTCAATTTGGGGAAAACAGGGCATCTCAGAACCAAACTGAAAATGGTTTATTTTTCTGTTGCAGGAATTAATTAGCCTCAGTTTCCCTCACTGCTGCCTCCAGCAACAAGCAGATTAGGCAGAGCTGTCATACAAATGCCTTTTATCTTGCTACACATTGCTCTTTGCAGCTGCCTGTTGGACTCAGGCTGTTGAAAACTCAACTTTTTATCTTCCATTTGGTAAGAATTAGTGGTTTTCTGCTCTCAGGCTGCACAAGAACTATTTTCTCCAGGCTACCTTAGAAAGACTGAACTTCCACAGGATCAGTGTGTAGCGCTGATAAATCCACTATCTGTGGTTTCCCATCTGTTAAGTGCTCCTCAGTCTGGATATCTAGCTCGGTGTTTGAAATTCATTGGACAGAGTTTTGTGGTGAGCAGACTTCAAATCACTCCTGCTTTGCTTCTTGAATTTGATTCAAGAAATAAGGACACTTCAAGAAATAAGGACAGCTTCTTACGCTTGAGCATTTTTTACAACAGAAGACCACTGAACATGTTTGGTGATGTGAGACCTGATGCTTGTATCAGTCTCATGCTAATGTGAAGCACTTCCTGCATCTCTGACATGGCCCTGCTTAAATCAAATGTCTTAAATGAAGTACGGGTTATTCTAATACTTCCCTGGGGAGTCCTCTTCAGGTATCGCTTGAAGGGAGAGATAGATGGCAACAGCATCAGAAGTGAGAGCAGAACAAGTCAGGGTGGACATGGAGTGAATCTCAGTCACCCCAGGTCCAGTGACATCCCAGGGACCCTCAGACTGGTATGTTCACACTTCTGGTGCTGGATCAAGGCAGGATCTCTGATAGATATTATCTAATTATTGCCCAGCAGAGCCAAATGGCTGGGGTGGATGGGGTGGGGTAGTGCCCTGAAAGCCCTATGAGAAAAAATTGTTTGAACTGAAAACATAGCTGTTTTCAAACTCTGCAGGTTTTACTCTGAAAACCTGCTGCTCATTTCAGAGATGGTTCTGTTGCTGCTCTTCCTTTACGGCTTTTCATTCAGCCTTTTTTCTAAGGTCTGGTTCCAAGTCAATGACAATTTTCCTGTTGGCTCTGGGATGTTACGTGAGCACTTAATTGATTTACTAGCTCTTTTCCTAAAGCAGTTACATATACATATTATTAGATACACCTGACAATTTAATCATGCCCTCAGATAACCACATCTGGATTCCTCAAGATCCAAGTGATATCATGCAGGAAATGTAAGGGTTCAACTGGAGATGACATCTCCTCGCTACAGTAATTGAACATTGACTATGTGGGGTTTTGCCAGTTTTATGTGTTTTTCTGGTTAGTAAAAGTGGCTGCATGCAGATTTCTTGTAGTTTCTCCTTTATCGTGTTGTGTACTTAGAGATCACAAAACAAACTTTTGTGTATCAGCATCCCCTTTCACTTCTGCTCCTAAAAACATCAAATCAGTGCCATGGTTTTCTGGAACTATATTTTACATTTTTACTGACTTTCCTCCCCAGATCAGTAAACACTTCATGGCAAAGTCTTATTTCCAGGTGATAAGCAGACAGTAGCTGCAAAGTTGTTGTATTCAATGGTGCTTAGGAGTTTTGATAAGGTGGGACATGATTTGTGAGGGAGAGGCAGCGAAATATTGAAAGCTCTGGGGTGATTTCCGTCAGGCAATAGTTGAGATTTAAGAAGCGGAACCAAGAGGTTTTGTTCAATATTTGGATTTAATAGGTGTATATTTTTATGCTGAAAAGGCGCTGTGCAAATACTTGTTGAATAATTCCATAAAGTTTTTTCAAACCATTAGGTTGCGCTGGTGGAGAGCGAACACCATTTCAGTGTTTAAAACATTTCCAGTGGTGGTTAATCCTTTGTTCTTTGATTTAGTGAGTCAGTGCCATCTTAAAAACCCTCACGGAAAAGGAGAGGAAGGAAAAGAGAAGCGGGTGGGAGGCGGGAAAGGAAAAATAAAGTGTCAGAATAGTGCAAGAAATGCCCTGGGGAGGTGGCAAACATTTCTGCAATTAGCAGTGTGAAAATGGCAGATTTGTTAGCGATCTCCATGCATTATTAAAAGCAGCAGAAACAAGAGCTGCCCACTGTTCTCTCTCCTGGTAGGGATAGCTTCCTTATTTTTGTCCTTATTTTGCTTCCCAGCTGGTCACTCTGTCTGACACCCTGGCTTTGTTTCCAGCCTGGCTGGGAAAGTTGTTCTGGGCACTCATTCCGAGCATCAGTGATTTTTTTTCCTTCCCAGCCAACTGCTTGGCAGCCTGGTCTGATACGAGATCTCCCCTGCCCCAGCCCAGATAAGCTAATCCTCTGCTTGCCTGAGCTGGAGCTTGCTGATGGCTCCAGGTGCTGTGAGAGATGCTTGTCCCACACCTTTTCTCTTTTTCTTGTGTATTACATTAATCCTTCAGGAGCTTGCCGTTAGCAAACTCTCACAGAGACAGGAGATGGGGGAGAGCAATAATCTTCCCTCCTCTTGTAGCCAGTTTGGTTTGCCCACATCATCTCCCTGCTGCAAACAGGGACACCAATATATATGTCTCCTCCTAGAAAGAGGGCTGACTGTGTATCCCTGCCTCCATCACACCTTTCCCCATGCCAAAGCCGAACCTGCTCAGGACATATTCTCATCTCCCTTTTTCCCCTCATCCCAGGCAAGCACCAGCCCCTCTGCCCTCACTGCAACCTCCTGATCCTCACCACGAATCACAAGGTTTGGTTTTTAGTTCTCAGCACAAGGGTTCCAATATTTTACCTGCTGCACTCCACATTTTACCTTTCCCTCAATCTGGAGTGCTTTGCAGCACAGCTAATGAGATCTTAATAATGACACCATCTGGGCACTAAAATACATCTTCTTACACAGTTTGCCCTGCTAGCAGTGCTGGGATAAGTAAGTGATACATGGACAAATATGCCATAAAATAAAATTGGTTTATTCCTGTTACTTGTTATGCTGGTACAAAGAACATGCTCGATTGCAGCTAACTGCTGTCACACCAGCTTTTGTGCTGGTACATCAGTAAATAACTACACAAAGCACAGGCATCTTAAACTATAGGGAGTAGCTGGCTAGGACAGGCCTTGCTGAATTTCCTGAGGCCAACAGCAAAGAGCTGTCCCTGGGCTACATTTCCCTAATGAAGTTTCTCTACAGTGATCATCTGTAGAGCAAAAGGCTTAAGCTCAGTCCTTTCTCTGGAAAATGCCACCTGGTGCAATGTGAGGGTCTGTTCCAGCCTCCCACTCCATTCCCCTGAGCAGCTTTGCAGGGTGGGTCCCAAATTCTCTCTGGATGAAACGGGAGGGAGAAAGATGATGTGAAATTCAGGTTTACCAAAAGATGGGGCTAGAGACCTCCTTCCCCAAGAAAGATGCTGCCCAGCCGGCACCCTGGGTACCTGCCTCAAGCCCAGAGCAGCTCCGGAGTCCTGTTTATCAGCAGATAGTGCTAGAAAGCTTCACATTTTCAAGCTGCCAGGCTTCCCAAGGAGCTGTTCTCTTAAAGGGCAGATGTGGGCAACTGTAGAGCCATTGTATTTATACTTCAGCAAGACAGGACAAGAAATATTGTTCCTCCTGGATACATATATTTAAATTCTGATTTATTCAAGCAGGAGGGGAAAGCATCCTTTGTGCATGCTTATTCAGTAGCAGCACAAACCAAAAACTAATTAGGTCAGTTCAGCTCGAAGAGGAACTGTAATTTGGTAGCAGCACAGCCATTAAAGTAAAAACTAGTTTATTATGCTAGATGAAAACCTGCTGCTAGAATCACCCAGTACAATTAGACCTATATTGCTGCCAAAACAAAGTTTGCTTGATTAGTCCCACAGATGCCCAAAGGCAGGTGTCTCCTTTGAGGTGCTTTACAGCTCTTCAGTGTAAGAAGCATTCGGATGTGTATGTGAAAACAGGCCAGTGGCTCCTTGTTGTCTTGCATCCACAAGGACCCTTGTGTGCTGTTGATATGGTTTTTCTCCCTCTTTCTGAAAACAACAACAAAAAAAGATGTTACTTGTCACAGTCCAGCTCCTCCATCTTCAAAGCACCTTGGCAACCTTGACAATCTGGCTGGAATTGTTCTGAAGTTGGGCAGATTTGCCTTCTCCCTGTGTTACATGATTTATCTGGCCAGAGATGGATTGATGAAACTGCAGCGTGGAGGAGGGAGGCTTTCTTTATCAATGCTTCTGCAATATAGATTTTACAAATTGACAACAGGGCTTAATCTCTGAATAAGCAAAGCTCAGTTCCAAACAAGTGCAGTTCATCTTAGTTCACAGGTTTATAGCCAAAAGTTTGACAGGCAAACTGTATTATAACAAACTAGTAGCTTGAGTTTTCAGGGCTACCCAGCTATGCTCTAATACACTGTCAAGTTGTTGGCTCTATATGCAGCACTTGAAGGCAAGCAAATAAATAAACCTTTGCAAGATCAGTGTTTAAAATTAGGCTTCTAGCTCCAGTAATGGTGGGAATTGGGTACCTACTGCTTAAGCTGCTTTCAAAATCCTATCAATCACCTTCTGTGTTCTCTGTTAGCCTGCTGAGACAAAACTGATAGCAAGATATATTTGCGCTGAACAGTTTCTTTCATGATGTATGCATTTGTTGCATTCAGAGCAGTTGAGTAATCCTTAATATGGCCACTGTGTTCCTATTCTGCTTGGTGCAAATATCATCACTGTACTGCCACAGGCAAAGATGGAGAGAAAAGTTGGTGTCAGCCTTGATTTTGTATTTCCTGGAGGCTTAAATTGGTTTAAGATAGACCTTTCACACCACTGGGATAACTTTTGGATTTCAGCCGTCAGGGAGAAGAGGTCAACATGAGTTTTACGACAAGTAATTTATTGGAGAGAGTGCTGTCAGAGTTCATAGACCCAGAAATTGAAATATTCTGCTGTTTGCAAAGTTCACATAATTCTTTGTCTGCTGTTTCTAAGCAAATCTATCAGAGCTCATCTTCCTAAAAATAAACGAGCAGATGCAGTCCAATATGTCTGAGCTCCTCCAAAATATACACTGAATACACAGTATTGAAGACACATTACTACGAAGAGCTGGGAAAACATGGCGTAAAAGTGTTTGTAGGCATCTGAGCATATAAAATCTGGTACTCTGTGAACCTTCATATTGTGGACTAGATTCAAGGTGAGCATTTCTGCTGGTACTGATGGGCTTGTGTCGTGTCTGCACCAACAATAGATACGTTTCTTGCAGAGGTGTCACTGACTGCATGTGGTTTGGAAGGATATTCACACTTCCTTTTATCTGTTAGACTTAGTCATGTTCATTGGCAGATAAACAAGGAGGAGAACTCTTGCCTGCTATTAAATGTCAGAAAGCAAAGACAAGATTAAACGTCTCATGTGACAGATCCAGACGCTGTATTGAACAAGAGCTGGTCGTTACTTGGGCAAACCAGTTAACAAACCACATGGCAAACCTGGTGATGCCAACTACTCTAGAAGGGGCAAGGGCTAAGAAGTGAGCTCAGTAGTAGTGTGGACAGTAGACCAAGAGTAGGGGCAATTTAGGGATGGATATGGAAAGTTTTCTGTTGGCAGCCCAAGCAGCCTCATTGCCCAAGGTAACCGAGGAAGCTGTATGGTCACGGGTAAAAGGACGTTCCTGTCTGGGCAAGAATGTGGTGCATCCCCAGACTGAGTCTGGAAGAGCTGGAGGAAACAAATCTGACCTTCTGGGCCACATAATAAAGGGAAATAATGTATTTTCATCCTTAAGTGTTTAAAAAAATATCCTTCAGCAGCATCTGTTGGTAGCAACAGCACTATTTCGAGTGAAAATGTAATGAACTACAAGATTAAATGTGTATCATTTTTGCACTGTGAAGCAGGCTGAGATTGCTTCCATGGCACAGCAGAGGGATTTGCACAAACACATGAGTAAAAGCAATGATGTTTGGGCTTCAAGCTCAATTTCTGCTATTCAGATACATAAAATTTTCTAAATCCTATCTGACAATTGACAGGCACCAGGACAAGGTCAGTTAATCACAGCAGAGCTGTGGAGGAAGGGCAGGGTTACTCTGACATACATCGTTCAGAAACAAGAGCAGGTTTGCCAGGGGCTCAGCCGATCATTGCTTCTATCTCACGATGTTAAAAGCTGCTCTGTGTGGGAAGCAAACACGAAGAGATGGGTCCCTTGCTTGGCTGGACTGCAAGGCAGAGTGGCCAGAAGGATTTGCTTTGCTTGCAGGGAGTGGAAGAATTACTGTGGCTAATTTTATGGTCCCAAACTGCACTTTAGACCTGAAGAAGCCAAATTCTTCTACCAGTTAATTTGGACAGAGACTTTTAAAAAGGAAGAAAGGTCAGGGATTTAAAAAAAAAAAGAGAAAATGAGGTGTGTAAGGATGCAAAAGCCTCAGAGAGGGAATCAAAACCCAGATAGGTAATGGAAACATGTGTTCCCCAAAGATTTGCATTGCTGAATCTGATAATCACACAGTTAAGGCTGAAAATACTCTGAAATTATTGCATAATCTGTCCTCCTGTTTTCAAGCAGGATCAGCTGTACCTCTGTCACTCCTGACATTTCTGCTTGTCTGTTGCTGAGGGTTGTTCAGCAATGAATCCCTCACAGCCCCTGCAGAAAGTCCTGCAGCTTTCCTACCTATTGACAGCTTTTCCTGATGCCAACCTTAAACATCCTGCAGTAACTGGAGCCAATTCTCGTCTTAGCTAGCAGAAATACAAATAGACTCTTCCTTTGTCATTGCAGCTGTCTTCAATGTTCAAAGACTGTAATATTCCCTCAATCTTCTCCTTTATGCACATTAAGCCTTTGTTAGAGATTGGACTTCTGTAGACTTTAGGCTATACTTGTTTGCTTCTGCACTCTCTCCACTTGATCCATTTCTTTTAAGTCTAGCATCCAAAACTGTGTGAGTACAGAGGACTCCAGGTACAGCTTTTCCAGGAGTGAACTGAAATATTTCAAGGTTGTCACAGACTCCTTTGATCTGTGTATCTCTGTTTGAGGTTGGTCTTTCCTACCATAGCACAACATTGTTGTTTTGTTGTGATCCGCTATTGCTCCCCAATTCTTTCACTCTGGCCTGCTGTGCCCACCAAACACAGTGTGCTCCAGGAGGAGAAAAATATGCATCTTCTCACTTAGTGGTGAGGATGAAATATCGGATTTGAGCCTACAGGAGCCTTTTTTCAGTGAAGCAGAGAGTCCTCTTCCATCAGACTTTTATAGTATCACCCATAATAACTCCAGTGACTAATTTAAATGTGTTCTGGGTGAAATACATAACTATAAAGCTAAGAAATAGGGCTTTCACTGATTAGCTGAGATTCGGAGTTTTGTGGTGGCAGCTGTTATCCCAGGAGGAAGCAATTAAATCCATTCCCATGGGTATGTGCTGCAGTGGGATGGGAGGAGGATTCATCAAATGCAGCTGCAGCCATTGGGACCTGGGGTGGGTGCAGGAGACCCCAGATCCCCCTTTAGTCACCAGAGAGAAAATTGCTTTGTGAGGGGCAATCCTGTGTCTTTAGGATGGGTGGAAACAATTAGGCCAGATAACCGAGCTGGTTGTGAGGGGCAGCAGCAATTCCCCCTTACTACTGGAAGCCTTCCTGACAATTAATTTCTTCATTGAGTCATTGTCAAATTATCCAAGTCACTGAAGTACCTGGGGGAAGGAGCTTGTGGCCATACATGCCAAGGTGAAATGGATCAGATGTCTGTTCAGTCTTGCCCCATGGCAGTGCCTGGTTCACAGCTGAAACTTCTGGATGGGAAGACCCCACACATTTCTTGAATCCAGCAAATACCAAATAATGCAATGTTTTGCTTTTGCCCATCCCTCTCCTTTTCCTTCCCTGCTGCAGGAGTTGACCTGTCTCTAGTCCAAAGCACGAATGTCAGGAGCTGCTGCTTCTCCATCCTCATCAGTGGCCTGGGGCAGATGTTAATCCAAGACAAAAACACCTAATCCTATTTTGAGACTGATTTGTTAATCCTGTAAAATATAACAGTTTGCAGGTGTTTGGAGGAATAGTTTAGCACACTTTTTTGGTGGTTATTCTCATGCATCTCTTTAAATAACCATTAAGCTTTGACAACACCAAGCAGAGGCACCAGCTATTTTAAAACAAAATGAGGAGAGGGACAAAAGTGGTGAGGTTGTAAAAAAAGCAGTGGGGACCTAGAAAGCCAGCCTCTCCTTTGGGATCAGGCTGCCTGTGGGGAGCTTGGTGCTTGTTTGGCTGGTGCAGACCTGTGACAGATTTTACTGTTGATTTCTATGGCATTTCTCTGCCCCTAGTTATGTTGCTGTTCTCACTTCTGTGCAAATGCATGGTAGGAGTTCTTTCCTCAAAGGCATGAATGCAGTTAAGGACAGGTCTTAAATTTAGCTTTTCTCCACAGTTTTCTCATGCTAACACACAGCTGGGCTGGATTTTGGCTGAACTCGAGTTCACTGGAGGCTTTGTGCCCAGCTGTGTCTGCTTCTGTATCACCTGCTGGGCTCCTGTACCTGTGATTTTGATGGAGCAGGTGTATGTACCTTCCTATGTCACTGCCTTCTTATGTTGTTAAGATTTAGCCTTTCCATTTGCAGCATCACCCTGTTTCCCTCTCAGATTTGTTCACAGCAAAACTAATTGAAGGATTCCATCATGGCAAGGAAACACCTTCAAGGCTTGGCTTCTATAGGGAGATGCTTGTCTGGCTGTGCAACTGACGCACACACACACACACAAAATTCTCCTGCTTCATATTTGTAAGGACCTTGTCTGGATTAAACTCGCCAAGATTACCAAGTGGATGTGTTTGTCCTGTTTGCCTGTTCCTGGTGCCCTGCCCTGCACGGGGAGCTCTGCCAGCCAGACCCTGCTTGGCAAAGCGCTTGTGCTTGCACAGCTGGAGCAGCAGCGTTCTGTACCTTGAGTGATTTTGCTGCTGTTTTTCAGCCCTCTCTTCCTCTCTGCAATATGCAGGCACACAGAATGTGTATTCCTGAGGCCGAAGTAACAGGCAAAGTGTTATTAGGAATAACTGTCGGAGTGCGAACATGCACAAGACGGAGGTAGTAAATGTGTGTGTGGACCTGGCCCTCTGAGCTGCCTCAAAAACATTTTTCACTTATGTGTTGGCAATTTATTCTGTATTTTCTCCTCTGTTCTCTGAAATAGGGGAAAATGATGGCTGTGCCACTGAGTCACAGGGCTGAAGGATGCTCTGCTGGTGTGGACATGTGTGGGTGGGCAGTGCCACGAGGCTTCCCAGGCTCTCCAGCCACAGGGCGTTTCTCTGAGCAGTGCTAAATGGGCTGATGACCCGAGCCTTTTGCCATCTGCAATGAACAGTAATTGTACAGGACAGAATTCACACAGCTTTTGATGCCAGCAGAAAACCGTGTTAAAAACAAATAGCACAGCTCCTGGAAAACAAAGATGCTTGCAAAGGTAAAAGGCCAAGGGCAGCTCACCCCACAAAGCAAGCAGGCAGAATTAAATGCTTGCTGCTTGGGCTGATGAGCAGAAGGAGAGAATAATGGGAAGAAAGTATTAAGGGTTAAGAAAAAAAGGGGGAAAGGAGTCCTTTATCTAAGTATTAAAGGTTTAACTCAGTAAATCTCCCTTTTTCTCTATTTCTGGGATAAAAATAAGAGTACTTGGAAAGCTTAAGGGATAGATTTGAGAATACAACCATGAGCGTAAGGATGCTCAGACACAACTGGGGACTGCAGAAATCCCTAAGCTGCTTTTTCTTAGGAGAACAAAAAAAAATACGACTTAAGGTTTATGATGTGTCTGCATTTATAGATGGCTGCAATTTTTAAAAAATGGCCTTGTAGTGGGCTTTGTTTCCTTAACTTCAGCCACATCTTTCACTTGCAGGAGCAAACCTTGAGGTATTGGGTCTGCACTTGTCACACAGCTGCTTTCTGTGGTTTGGTGCCCGCTGTAATAGAGGGCTCTGGTTTCCTTCTGTGGTTAGTGGAGCTAAATACCTTCTGGAGGTATTTGGTTTGGGTACCTGCATGGATGAGATGAGCCACACTCATTTTTATGTGTGTCTGAATGCTAGGAGGATCTCTGTGCCGTGACAGGGAGAGCAGGCAGACATTCCTTTTAATTAAATGTATTTCAGCAATGCTTGAATGGCCACCACACAGACACAGGAAAGGTGACTCCTTGCCCTGCAAAGCAGAGATGGAGGGAACCCAGGGCTCTGCTTCTAGCAGGACAGCAACAGAAGCAAGAACAGACTTTGCCTCTCAGTCCCAACTCCTATTTCTGTTCCTGTCCTACATCATCCCCCGTTTACTCCTAGACTTCAATTTATGCAGCGTTTCAGGCACAGTTCTCTCTCTGCTCAGATCACCTCTGTTTCTTCTCTGAAAACAGGCAGACAAATTATTTGATCTTGGTGGACCTCAATGTCTCTGTGGTTCAGTGAGCTCCTTAGGAGAAATGCAAGGAGGTATGAAGTTCTAGCATCGGTGAGATTATTAGCGTTCAGCGGCTTAAACCAGAGCTGGTGAGAAGGGCAGCTGAGGAGCACAGACTGGTTTGAAAGAAGTTCTGTAGTTTGGTGTCCTCAGAGGGGAAGGATATAATGTGACCTATATTAACTAGATCCTGGTTTCATCAGTTGTCAAGCTCAGGAGAAATGGGGATTTGGCTGAAGTGTTAGACGTAAAAGAATAGTACAAATAGAGACGGCCCTAAAATAGAGACAAAAACAATAGTACAAATGGAGACAAAACTGCAATTTGACCCATGAAGCAAGGAAAAGAGAAAAAACACAATTAAGGGTATTAGTAATAAGAGGATAACCAGGAAAAGAGCATCTAACCAGGAAAAGGGTATTTTGCTGACAAGATGAGAAATCTAACAGTGGACAGCGAAATGAAAGTTGTAACATTTAATATAATTTTACAGATATTAGTGAGTTGTCATTATAAAAGACAACCATTTTGCAAATAACCTGTTCAGATGCTTGGTGCTAAGGTAGAAATGCAAAGTAAAGTACGTGTGTATAGCACATGCTCCTTACAACTCTGTGCTGGGATCTGAACCAACATAAGAAGCGTGTAACTTGTCCCACAGTGTGTCCTGCTGCGTGGGGAGTGTTTCACCAGCCCGTGATACCTCCTGGTGGGTTTTCCCAAGGGAAAGACTCCGGTTATCTTCAGCACTTTGCTAATAGAATGGTCACTTACCAGTGCAAATAGTCTAATTATGCTGCCTTCAAACTGGCGATGAGAAACACAAGTAGGTGATGTTCTCAGCATTGTATGTAAATCCATTACGTATAACTGAAATTATTAACTGCACAGGTGGGAAGATGCTCATGTTTTCTGTCACTATCCACCCAGAGTAGGTGTTTTCAGGTTTCTAGACACAGATCAGGTACAAACCATTACTGCTCGGGGTGCACACTTGATTTCTGAGGGAGAGCTGATAACAGATTCACACTTCAGTATGGAAAATGGTCTTTAATAGAAGACATCCACGTGAGCTAAGAATTAATATTGGTACATCGGTGTTTTCATATCAGTTTTGGGTTTCCTTCACATCTTTGCATTCTGAAATATCCAAACAGGTTCTTCACAAGTGAAAAATTACATGCAAGTATTTTTCAGGCTCAGTTTTATCCCTGATCTATGCTCTCATGTCATGCTGTTGAAGTTTGAAAATAGCCATACAGGCAGTCACTGAGGTTAGAGGGCAAGCACTTATTCCACAAATAAACCTGTAGAGACATCCAGTTCTGTAATGTTGAGTCTGGATGCAGTTATTCTGAGATGTCAGCTTAAATGCCCTTATATTTGGCGAAAAGAGAACCTGGTGAATAATCTAAACAACGCACGTGCACAGATACAGCTCTCTTTGGTACAGCCATTCAGTGACAAGGGGCAGATCCTGTTCTCCAGGGTGTTCTGAAGCTGTTGCAACTTTGCTCCTGAGCCTCATCTCAACCACACTTGGAGTTCCTGCTGCAGGGTTTAAGAAAAGGTTTATCTTACTTCAGCCCCAAAAGATGACAAACAAGTCTCCTGCTGTCCTTTCCTCTCACTTTTTAAAGATGTACTTTGCTAGCATATCAAGAAATAGTCATTAGCAGCATGTGCTTTCCCTGCTAGAAACCATTCTTCAAGCTGGTAAGTCGGCCTGCAGGTAGCTTGTCACCAAAGTTTGGTGACAAGGACATGCATATGATAAAACTCTGGGATGCAGAAGCAAGATGGGAACTAAATTAGCCTGAAAATCTGTCAGACACAAGGTGCAAATATCCAAGTTTATCTCTCAGTAACTAAAATAATTTCCTGGTAAAAAGCTACATGCAGTTTGGGTCAGGATGAGTGCAAGCAGGAAGGTTCATTTGCACATACTGCATGGAAGGTAGCTCAGACTTAGCCTGCAGTCTGAGTCAGAGGAACGAGTAATTGAACTAAAAATAGTTCAATAAGTCTGCAGAAGGTAGCCTGTGGTTGCTATGCGGCTGAATGGCAAGTGAATGGGACATTTTAACATCAACCGCTCTTACATCCTGCAAGAACTACTGAAAATGAATGCAATGCTAGTGCGAGTATCACAGCCTGATGTCCCGTTTTCCTACATCCTAGTGCTCAGCATCACATGAAGGCACAGACAAATCAGCATAAAGTCCAACAAAACAATTGCTTTCATGAAACTTCTAATGTGCTGTTAGGACAGGTTGTTCTGTGCCTATTCTAGCAAGAAAGGACATCAATGTGTTGTGTCCTCAGAAACATGACAATACAGAAATGGGGAGAAAATAATGAAGCAGCTGTACTTGAATCACAGAGAGGGGGAAAGAAGGGATAAAGTGAAATGTGTAGAGATAAACAAGTCTTTTAGAGATAGCATCTGAGATACCAGATAAATAGGAGTCACATACTAAACCAGCAAAAAAATTAAGTCTCCAGCAATAGAGGATAAATGAAAAGGGACTGAAGAAGGGTGAGAGACAAATGAAAGTGTGAAATGAACCCAGAAAACAAAACAAAGATTGAGCCAGTCAGAGTGGGTGTGCACGCAGGTGGCTGTGTTTGCAAGTACAAATATAGAACAGGAAGATGCTGATCAAATAAAAGGCAAATATTTTTAAATCTGCAAAACATCCTGAAGCTGGAAGGAAAATATCACTTTTTTTAAAAAGTGATTGAAAAAAGAATGAGTGGAGAAAGCTGTAAATTAAAGGATAAATGTGGAAGAATAACAATTGGATTATTACAATGATTTCAGCAGCTTTGTGAACTCCAGTAACAAGGGAGGAGCTTTAAAATCTGAAAACCTGGAGGTTTAGGGCAATACTTGGAAGATCTTTTGCCTCAAGGAGGCCCGGAGGCACTGCAGACCTCCTGGGACAGGGGATGTAACATGGAGACAGCCTCTGGTCCTCACAGCTCATGCGTCTCATCTCAGCCCTTTCCATTCAGTCTCATTCTGCCAGCAGAAGGCCACTGGCAAAATGAACAGGCCAAGGGTCACCAGCTTGTCTCCAACGCTACTTGCTGATCAGCTTGACTCCTCAAGCTATTACACCGGTATGTGTGGATGTGCTGTATGTATTGTATTGGTTGAGTTGGGACATATGAAGACATTGGTTGTTCCATCTGAAGATATTTGCCATGAGAGGATTTTGAGTTTCTTGTCTCGTTTCATGGATTTACAGTCAACTGTTTGTGTTTGCACTTCTCAAGCACATTGGAGGCAACTTATGGCATTTCCCAGGTACCAGGGAATGGGATAAATGCTCACCCAGAGCTCAATCTTCTTGTTTCAGTACACTGTGGCAAGCTTCTGGGGTGAAACAAGTGTCTGCTACAGAAAGGGCACCCTTTGGCTCACTTGTGAGCCATAAAGCTCATATATACATGGCCTGGTGAGTGGTTGGGGTAAATTGAGGCAGACAGCAGGGCCCTTCAGGGGCAGCCTTTGCCTGAGTGCTGTCTCTGTGATGAGATGACACTGCACATCACTGCGATCTGCTCCGTCTCTCTGGTCCCTTTGTCGACTGCTTGTGTGTAATGCAGCCTGAAAAGGAGGCTGTGGCGCACTGGGATGTGTGCGAGAAACACGGGAGCGAGCAGCTGCATGGGCATCTCTGCTTTCATGAGCATGTTATCTTCAGGTTGGATGCCCCGTTAGGAACTGCTCAGTATCAGCTTGGCCTAATTCATCTGCTTAGGCTGTTGATATGAGTTAGAGATTGGATCTGCTACATGACTCAACTCTTCAGGAGCTGACAGACACAGCAGTTCCCCAACTCCCTGAATTATTTTCAGATGCCTTAGCAGTGTTCAAGCACAATACAAATTGTGACACAGGAGATCTCTTTACAAAACACTGAACTCAACCCCCTCCTAGTCTATTATATATCCTGTCTCCACAGAATACCCTTTGAGACAGCATAAATCATCCCAGGAAGCCATGTGCCCATTTCTGATTCAGAGGAGCAACCTAAACCAACACAACCTGGTTGTCATCTTCCCAATGCTTTTCAGTGTGCAGAACTGGAAGTGACCCGTGTCTAAGGGAAGGGCACATCCCTGTGTGCAGAAAAGGAGGATGCAGCTCAGCAGAATGTTTGCCTGTTCCCACTCCTGTGCTGTGGCTTTGCCATCACCTTGGTTTTGGCAGCACGACCTTATAGAGAAATGTGCTATGAAGCAGGTCACTGAAATGATCCAGGATAAAAATAACCTGGCAAGAAAAAGAAGTTGGATCATTTTCAGTGATGTGGTGTCTTAAGAAGCAACTTCTGGGCACACAGGAGAGGATCCTTTAGCCCTGCTTGTTCCCAAAGTGAGCCTCCTGTGTGACTGCAGCTGAGCAGCTGCCACTTCATGTGCGGTAACCTCATCTGCAAGACCTTTCCGTCACTGCGTGGTTAATTAAGTGACCTTCTAAAGCTCAACGGGATGTGAGAAGATGACTCATCCCTAGTCTCACTAATTCCTGTTCTCAGAATTATATGAGTAAAAACTGTCATGGTTCCCATAGTATCAGAAACTCAGTGTCTCCTTACATGCTTCCACCTTTCTCCCCGGATTTACTCAAGAAGCCAAGGTCTTGCCAAAGCAGAGCCAGTAATTCTCCCATCGCATGGTTCCTGGCAATGAAGTTGCCCTAGTCAGCCTGCATTCTGCATTCCACCTGTAATTTCAGGAGTTTACGGAGTTCTTCTTTATTTCTTTTCATGAAATGCCCTGAAAGAAAATCTATAACCTGCCTTCCATCCAGTGGAGACTGAATTTCAATGGAGAATTAAGTGATTCATGTCATCTCTACTGAGTATAAAACACTGGGGATCTGTCTGACACAATATAATCAAACTGTGGACCATCAGTAAGGTGTTCAGAGGGATTTGTTAAGCATCAGACATCTTTTGGCACCTCCATTGCTTGGGTATCTTTGATCATCCGAGCGAGCAATCCTACAGCATTAGGCATATAAACAACTTAGAAGTTTGGTTTCTATTTCTCTGTGGTCACCAATCACTGGTTTTCTTCATTTCTACTATGTAAGTTTCCAGCATTTTTTTGGTGCTGTTTGTGGGGTTTGCTGAAAGAGTATCCAGTGGGAAAAAGAAGAGATAATGCTCCTGTGCACTAAGCAATACATTGGTTTAAATACATGCCTATCCAACAGTCAAAAATGTAGAACAGGTAGGTGATGAAGTCCTTGCAGCAGTTGGATAATTGTACTTGTCTCAAAAACAAAGCAAAAAGTAAGCATACACAATGAATGCCTCAGTGCAATGAATGCAAATACCAGGCTATTACGTATTGAAGTTAATAGCAACCAAATGTTAGTAAGATGTCTGAAAAGGAACAAGAGCAGGAATGTCTGATAGAGTTTAGATATTCATCAAACAAATGTGAGTCGTTAGTGGAATGTGTCACAAAAGAAAAATGGTTGACATCATGCAAGGTGCAAGGTAACAGTCATCATCAGCCCCTGATTCAGTACTTACGCAAAGCGCTCCCCCACCCCCCTGGCAGTTATAAACCAATTCATTTTGTCATCTTTCAACACTCCATCCTATAGCTTGTTTTGGTGCAGCTTGCTCGTTCTATAGGCCAGGCTGAATACCGTTCACAGGGTGAAGGTTTTATCCTGTGCCAAAAGTGAGCAAGGCTCTTGGCTCTGGTTGCATAAGGCAGGGACCTTGCAAGAATGGTATTTACATGGTCACCTTCACAGTCCTCACCGTGTCCGTCTGTCCCTCTGTGCTGACAGTATTGCCACACATGTCACCTGCAGCAAGGAGCTCTGGCACTGTATGACCCAGGTTCATGTAGCTGTTCTACCTTGACAGATCATGTTTTAAGGACCTGTGGAGTTTTCTGTAAAATTGGGGGGAAAAGCTAATAAACATCAGCACTCAGTGTGGCAGAGGGATTCAGGTTAATAGTAGTCTTGTTCCATTTTAATGTCCTCATGTTTTTTTCTGCACAGCCAAGCTTCCCCTTGCACCCTGGCTTTCGCAGGCAAGCTCTGACATTTATAGAATACGTGGGTGTAGCCAGGTTCGCAGGTCCAGCTGAGGTGCGGTACAACCAGCAGCAGAATGCGGGTTCTGTTCTCTGTGATGTTTTTGAGGTCCAACACTGGGTGTTCTCCCTCTCCCAGAACAAGCAGCTTTGGCTTTCCTACCAAACAGGACACACCTTGTCCTGTTTGCCATTTCATCACCAGACCAATCCTGGGAACTCCATTCCAATTCTGACACTGTTCATGATGGTGAAGAAGCTTTGCTGGGGATTTTCCTGGCGATTTACAAAGCCAGACGAAAATCTTTACTCTTTCATCGTGTGTTGACGAGCACAGCTTTGAAATACTCCTGAGGTCTAGAGTTTAGATACAGATCCAGAAGTTCAGATGCTTATCTGAACCGACTTTAAATTGACTGTATTACTCACTTTCCTTCCTGCAAGCAATGAAGAGAGATTCACAGCAGGAGAAGGGTTGGGAGGGGGGAAATATGTGACCTGGCAAAAGTTTTCCCAAGGTCAAAAATGGTTAGATTTGACTAGTTCCCATTTTCCACCTTCCACTTCGAAGTTTTTGAGGGAGGGCAGCTGGTGTCAGCCAGATTCTTTCAGACTCCTAATCGTGCTGTAACTAAGCAGCCATCCACTTCAATGGAAAGGGATGATAATTGCAGGTCCTGGGCTGCCGACTGACGTCAGCTCTTCAGAGGAGGATGCTGACTGCTTAATGAATATCAGTAGACACTGTTTAGCTTCTGCTCAGAAAAGAAAACTCAAAAATGGCTTTTAGGGAGCAGTCAGCATCCATTATCATCTTTCTGATGATAATTTATAGATGTTTCTCCTTTCACTGGAGAAAAAGAGGCCCTGGGAAGAGTTCACTTCCAGAGCAGCAACTTCAAGTGTGATTATGTGGCAAAGAGAACAAGGTGACATATAGGTCTAATTACAAGGCCCTTTTCTAGGAGAAAATTAATTTCTGCTACATGCTCAGCATGGTACGGGCAGCCCCACACTGATTCCTTGCAGAACCTCTTTATTTCCTTTAAGCCATACTGTTTATAATTCCCTCTGTAAAGCCTAGAAAGGTGTAATCCCCCCCTCCATGCTGTTGCTTTTCCCTCATTTCAGGTTTTTGGAGTGTTGAGCTGCTGGGGGTGGGAGCTCTTGGGGTGTTTTTCTTAATAGCACGAAGAGATGGAACTGATGTGAGCCCCATCTCCATGTGTGTTTCTAACCCTCTGTTGTTACAACTTTGTTGCTGGGGCCATTTGTAGGTGCAAATTCAGAGTTAACTCCATTTTTTTATAAATTCCTTAAGCAAACAGTCCTGTTGAGGCGTTGTTTGTTCTGGTATTGCACCATTCCCGTTTTCCTGCCTTTTTCCCACCACCAAATGCCTTTGCAGAGAGGTCACAAAGGAGCCAGCTGAAACAAATCTGACAGTGGGGGTTGTCGTCTTCTCAGTGGGGTGGCTTCTGCCTCCTTGTAGTCTACTGGTGGTGCTGGTGAAGCACGGAGGACAGAAAATTAAGGAGCACACATCTTTCAAACCTGGGCTGTGTTCATCATGATGTAGCTCTGCAGAACTCAGGTATTATACCTGGGGATGAATTTGGTCCATTAACTTTTCCAGGGTGGCTTCTGGTGAGAATGTAGTTGCTTTGAGGTCTTGATGGGGGAATTAATTTAAATGGCATCCTTGAGAAGGAGGAAGATATTTTGAAAACCAGAAAAGACCAGAGAGAATGAAGGGCTAATAAGCGATACAGAATTGAGCTTTGTTTTCATTATTGTGCTGTGCAGCAAAATGCATTTCCCAGCATTCTTCAAAGCATCTCAGTAATTTGTCTTAATTAGCATGATTTAGGTGGCTGTTTCTAGCCTTTGGAATTTAGCACGAGGTTAATGTACATAAATGTATTATGACATACAGCGAAACTGTAATTGTCTTTAAGATAAAGTGTTCTAGCAGTGTGGAATAAGTAAGAAATTGGCTGAGAAGGTGGACTTATTTCTATCACCAAGACAAAATATAATAATATGCTGAACATCAGGACTGCAGATGTGTTATTCACAGGAGGGAATTGGTAGCAGGGAATTGGTAGCAGGGAATTAGGGGTCAGAAGTCCATCTGAAAATGCTTTTTTCTGATATATGTGAATGAAGACTGGTTTGCTTTTAAGTCTGTGGCTCTTTAGAACATAGTTTGTGACATCCAGCAGGGTTACCTGTGTATTAGTGAGTTGAGTTGTATGGAACTGGGCAAGCTCAAACTTGCATTTGCAAGCCAAACTCTTGTCTGCACTGGAAAGGTGACAGTGAAGTGTAGGAATTCCTGAACTTCCCTGACAGTGACTTTTAGGTCTTTTGTTCTTCATGAGATACAGTTGTTCTCTCTTTCTGCCTTGTCATTTACATATCTATGCAAATGTCCCTTCCCAAAGGGCTCCAATAGCCCTTTGCACTGAAATCTGTCCCCTTCCCCTGCAGTTTTCTGGCCTCCATTCCTAGGAGGCTCACACCCCTCTGCTTGGGACTGGCAGATCCCTCTTGGCTCTCTTCTTTTCTTCAGCAGCATCTGGAAATTCCTGGAGATTTACAAGCTTCTGCAGGTTATGTGGTATTGCAATGCGGTTACGGCTTACTCAATTAACTTTTTTGTCAAGGTTTCATCTTTTCGTCATTGCCTCCGAAGTATATCTAGTAAAGGATGAAAGAAGAGAACTTGTTTCCTCCTAAATCATAAAATCATTTCAGTTGGAAGAGACCCTCAGGATCGTCGAATCCAACCAAAACCCAACTCTAACACTAAACCATGTCCCTAAGAACCTCATCTAAACGCCTTTTAAACCCTCCAGGGATGGTGACTCCAGCACTGCCCTGGGCAGCCTGTTCCAATGCCCCACAGCCCTTTCCATGAAGAATTTTTCCTAATATCCAATCTAAACCTCCCCTGGTGCAACTTGAGGCCATTTCCCCTTGTCCTACCACTTGCTACTTGGGAGAAGAGACCAACCCCCTCCATGCTCCAAGCTCCTTTCAGGCAGTTGTAGACAGTGAGAAGGTCTCCCCTCAGCTCCTGCTCTCCAGCTGAACCCCCCAGCTCTCATCACACTTGTGCTCCAGCCCCTCAAATCTGTAAAAAAATATAATAATCTGTAAAAAGAGCTGCAGTGTAGAGCACATGGAGATCTATAAGGCAAATACACCGGACTTGATTCATGCAGATCACTCCCATCACCACTAACGAACACTGACGGTTTGGGGCGCAGACCAGCACTGGGGGTTTACCCACAGAGCGCTGGTCTTGGTGTGGGCTGTGCAGCCGCTGCAGCGCAGGTTTATCACACGTTCTGCAGGGCTGCAGCAGGGAAATGTCAGCCTGCGAGCGTGAGCTAACCTACTTCCACCAGAGAATAACCCGGTGCGCACTCCCTGAGCTCTCCTTCCATTTGTAAGCCGTGGATGAACACCAGATTTATTTTCTGTGGGTTTGAAAGTGTGACTGAATACTCATAGGGAGGGTTGGCTTGTGTTCTGAGGCTACAGCTCCCCTGCTGTATTTCATGTTTACAGTTTATGATACACTGAATCCTTTGGTGCCTTGTTCTCAGCCCTGCAATAGAAATGTCATGAAATCCATTGCAGTGTGTGCCGTCTTCTGATTTTTCCAGCCACTTGCTAATGCTTTCAGTAAGATCTAAATCACAGCTCCCCTGGGAGTGCTGTCTCTCAGAGCTCTGTTGTACACGGCTGTGGGATTTTCCCCGCTCACACCAAGCTGCCCTAATGCCAGCTTTTACCTTGGGTCCCACCAGAGCTTGCACAGCCAGCAGCAAGCATTAGCAAGGAAAAAGCGTGGGGTTTGGTTAATGTACATTACCTGTTTGCCCTCTCCAGACCCTTTGTGAGCATTCACATCACCCCTCAACTGTCTTTTTCCAGGCTGGGGTGTCCTTGTCCTTTCAGTTATTCCTAATTCCCACTGGCTTAAAGAGAACTAAGGAGCATGCAGTGGTTTTGCACATCCACACAGGTACTTATCTGCTCCTTTGGCTACCTAAATACTTTTAGAAATCGATAATGCAGTGAAAGACTTAGATTAGCAATGGATTTATTTCATTATGTGAGCGTGCAATACTGACCCTCTTTTTTCACATAGCAAAAGAGACTTCATTAAAATTAGAGAGAATTCAGTGTGTAAAAGACAGCAAGAGGACTGGAAGGCTCCAGATCTCTCTAGAACACATTCGAACCAAGGAATCAGGGTAATCCTGATGCAGACTTTCCCCACTGCAGTCTGGCAATCTTCTACTTTCTCGATTGTCTGCTGTTCCGAGGATCATTTGCTCATATTTCTCTCTAGAACAAGTTTGTTCAGGATCCAGGGGAAAGGTACCACAGGTTTTAATTTGAAAGAGAAATATGGAAATCTACGTGGGAAAAAGAGTGGAGGGAATTTGTGAGCCATCCCCTGTATTTTTGGTGGTTTATTGCTCTGTCTGGGAGTTTCTCCTCCTGCAGCTGTATGTCATTGGAATAATGAGATAGCATGTTGCTTAACTGTGCAGTGGTCAGATCAGCAGGGATTTCAAGAGATAAGTAATTCTATTTGATTTTGCATCCAGGAATGATAATTTACATTCTTGTCCACCTTAGAGAAAGGCAGTCTGGGCTATAATTAGGGTGTTGTTTTCCCTGTCTTCTTAGGTCCTTCGTTCCTCTTATGGTGGCAGCAGCAGCCTCAAAAACAGGGAGTCATGACAACTGACTCTTCCTGGAACAACAGGGGTTCTTAGAAGGAAGAAGAAATATCCCTAAAACACAAGTGTCTGAAAAAACAATTAGATCACAAAACTGTAGAAAGCAGGAAAATGAAAGCAAAGGGCTGGGAACCACCCATGAGTTGGGAGTTTGCTGCCTGCACAAGCAACTTCTGGGTTTGGTTTTTTCACTAGTAAAAAGTGGCTTGGATTCACTTATGTCATCTGAGGGTCTGGCTCTGGCTTCATGTCTGTAGATAAATAAATGCCCACACATATAGATAATTAAGTGCAGGAGGAGTGTCTTGCATAAGAGCACATTAATGGCTTTGGAGCAAATGCCCTGTTGAATTTCACAGGGTGAGATCTCAATCAATCAGCAGTTTAGAATAGTCCATCCTGAAGCAATGTGTCTATGTAGCACCATACACAAGTGCTCAGTGCCTCCTTTATTTCAGACTTGATTTGAAGTGTAAGCTCAAATTCTTCCAAAGTTACCCTGGCAGTGAAATATTTGACCCAAATCTTAGATTGCAAACAAACAGGAGTCACTTTGGTGAAGGTAAGGAGTCTTCTGAACAGCTGGGACTGGGTTTCTGCTGAGCATGGCAGAGGATGTTTTATTAATCTGCAATTTATTACTGTTGTTATATCTCACACCAATAAAAAAACCTCGTAGTTATCCCCATCTCTTTGCAGAGGAGATTCTTATTGTTTGTGCACCTCGATAAGGTGATTATTTCTTTTGAGTCCCACAGGATACAATAGCCACGTGGACTTGCCAGCTCACAGGCACACGTTCTGGTGTTAAGAAAGCCCAGATCCATCTGGGCTTCCTTCCCCATAGGTACCACATCATTCATTTACAGCAGAGTATAAGTCTCTGTGTGACTTGCATGTGGTTACAAAATACACGCATACGGGAAGCCAGGGCTTCACACTTCTGTTCACCTCCTAACCAGTGGATGATCTAATATCCCTGTGTAAATCATAGCAAAGCCATTTATTTCTTTGACTTAAAGTTAATAATGTTTCTGTTTTACCCCTGTGGTCCTCATTCTTTTGGTATGGTGCTATTTGTCTGTTCAGTACAAAGGGTGTTATGTGGGAGATCCCATATTAAAACAATCTGTGGTTTCCATAAACATCTGATTTATATTCTACTAAAATCCACCAGAAAAAAATATTTCAAGAGTGACTTTGTTTTCAAACAGCTCCAGATGCAAAATGCTCCATGGCTGTATGTCAGGATTGTAAAAAATGAATAGAGGACAGTGAATTAATTTTGCTAATGAGCTTTGCAACCACATGATGCACTTAGGCATGTTAATACAATTAAAGTACTGAACTAGGCAAGCAGATCCCAAGTGCCACCCTTTGTCAGAGCACTTCAGGACCCTCCAAAGTGTTATGTCTCCCCCTTCTTTTAATTTCTTTCCATCACAAAGAAAAGAAATACACAGATCAGTTGTTTCAACAATTGAAAAATGATGTGTGGTTTTAGTTGCAACAGTATTTTTGTAGCTCTCATTTATTGTGCTATCCTGACAAGAAAGGCAAAGCAGCAGCATTTTATAGAGCAGCGAACATTTTTACACAGGTCTCTTAAATCTTTTTAGCAGCCCTTGAACAGAATGTTTACACTGTAAACAGAATTTAGTAAACGATCCACAAGACTTATCACGACAACCTGCCTATCCCTCCTGAACCATTGTATTTCTATCCCATTCATTCCTAACATCTGCTGCTGCTGACCCTCCAGCCCATATTTACCCAGTTATAGTGCTCTCTCTGCAGCCTTAAAATATTTCCTGATGATTTACATCCATTTCTCTTCCATTGTCTGCTTTTTGGCTCCTGGATTTTCTGATTTTCATTGCTTATGACTAAGAACCGGATAACAATGTGAATAAGTCCTGTGCAAATGGTCCTGCCGAGGTCACGGGGCGTCACTCCTGGGCTCTCCCACCACTGAGTCAGACTCACAGCCCACTTAATGGGGTCTTGAGCTCACGGTGAGGTCTAGGGACTATTAGGCTGGTATTCAAAAAGAGCAAGAGTAAGCCTGAAGAACGTGTCGGTAGCTTATAAAAGTCAGGCTCAGACCTCAGGTCTCTCAAAGGGAAAGATTTTAGAGGAACCTACTCCATGGTCAACCTATTTTAATATGAAGACATCCTTATCTTTGTATTCTGCCTTTTTTATTTTTTTAAAAAGAAACAAAAGTTAGAGCTCTGTGGAATTAAACCTCCACCAAGAACCACCTCTAAAGTCAACCTTCTATCATGGCCTTCCATCTATTATTTCATTGTGGTTTTCTTCAATAGAGGTCAGCCATATAGAGGGTTTATAGATAGAAAATAGTGATTACCACCAGAGTACAATAGCAACTCTGTTTGTAAGCCAGGGAAGTGTGGCTAATTGCAAGCAACTTCCCCCTTCATCATGAACTCTGAAACACTGGACTGGCACTTGAGGAGCCGGGGTTCTCAGCCACAGACTTCCTGGGTGAATTTGGGCAAATCAATAATGAGGAACCATCGCTCTGTGCCTCGGTTTCCAGCTCCAGCTAATGGAGCAAGGCAGAGTCCCATTAATGGTTGTGCGACAGCTACGTACAAGGAAATCAGCTTCAGAGGAAAGCACCAGACAATTCCAATAGTCCCATGAAAAAGCCATTTCAGACAAATTTCTGAGGAAAACTGCAACAATACCCTTAGCAGTTAGGTTTCCAGTCTGCAGTAGTGTCTGTAGGACAGATGGATTTATACCCTCCGAAGATTTTTCTCCTAAAAAAACAGAGGAAATAAACCTGCCATTCTGCCCAGTCCTTCTCCTGCCTCTCCACCAGCTGGTTAAGTGGTCAGCTAATTTATTTTGTGTTGCTTTCCATTAGCAGTGGAGGATTGATGCCTGGAATTATTTTAATGGCACTGTTGACCTTGATAATAAAACTGTCCATCCTAGTTCATACTGATAATGGTATCCAATACCCTGAGCCACAGGGAAGCAGCAAGTCTAATAACACCACTGGTGAGCAGTCCCATGGACAGATGATAGTGGAGAGGCCCATTTTCAGTGCTGTCTCCCTTCTTATATCAGGCCCATCAGCATTGGGTGTGATTTGCTTATCCGTTAGCAGATATTTGGGGCTGCAATTGTGCCCAGAACCATTTCCATGCTCTCTCCTGCAACTTGCGGGGTGCTCAACACCGTACAACACTGACAGCTGCAACTGCTACTCGCTGCTATCCCAGGGCCATGTGTAATTTGGAGAACAATTTACATTATTCTGAAATCTAAAAATACCCCTGCACAAGCAAAATATATTAATATATGCTATTCTAACAGACATGGAAATGGCTGCTGCTTTCCCTGTGTATTTTGAAGCAGGAATTCTCAATGCCTCTTCTTCATCTGATGGGGATGAGGTTTGTGAGAGACATTTAAGGACACAGAGCAAGCGATAATTACCCTCAACATGCATCACAGGCTTTTTTGTCAAAGGATTAGAGAGGTGCCTTCTAGAGTAATTAGCTTTCTGAAATGGCTGAGCTGTGTGTTGTCTTAAAGGGACATGAAGTCTAAAGATGAAGCAAGAAGATGGCAGGTTCCCACCCCAGGGCTCACCTGTCCACCCATTTCCTCCCCCAGCCCTGCTGATAATGTTCTCAAGTGTGCAGTGCTGCCCATTCCACTTCGCTCCACTAAATAAATAACAGCGCTTGCTTTTCATGTCTCCTTGGTGATGTAAGGGGAGAATTTGTGACCTTTTCATTGCCGTGTAACAAGCATCCTTACAGGTCATGGCAGAACAGTCTGTGACAAAATAAGCTTTCCTGAGCTACCAAGTCAGTGCTACACGCAGCAAGTGCTATTTGGATTGCTGCTAAAATACGTAAGCTAATTACCATCAGGAACAATATGGGCATGTGTCCCAGAGGGATCTGCCTGAGGTCATGATGGTTTTAAGTTATCCACTGCAGTGGTCATGGCACTGGCAGTGAAATGTTGTTTGTGTCTGGCACTGATTCCTTTTTCTGCTCACTGGTGGGATCCAGGAGTGTGTGTGCTTGGGGACAGACTGCAAGTAGGGTATACTGAGCTCTGTATCATTTTAATCTTCTGAGTGTGAAGTCCAGAGGACTATGAAAGGTACCACCAAAGAATAGCAGCAAATCACTTCAAGTCTTGCTCTCTTTAAAAAGAAAAGAAAAAAAGCAATATTTATGTACTAGCTACATCAAGATATATGTACTAGCTCCAATGTAGTCTGTGAGCCTTATGTGTGTTGTACCTAATGATTCTTGAGGACCAGAAGATGTGTGAGAAATCTCCGCACCATATTGGTGGGATCACTGTACTGAGCTGTAAACGATGGCCAAAATGATGAACAGTGCGAAGTGGCCACCCAAAACCAGGATGAAAATGACTTCGGCATCGCACTGCTTGCTGTGGTCTTCTACTTGAAGAAATGTAAGTGGATCGATTTGACAAAAGGTGTGGCAAAACCTCAGCCACCAAACTCACTGTAAATAGAGATAGCCAACCAAAAATCAGGTCCAAGCAGCCATGAATTGGGTGTGTTCCAGCGCTGCCTCTAACCCTCACTGGGCCAAGACTTTCTCAAGAGGGAAGTATTTGTTGTGATAGGACAGTAGTCAAATAGTTTGTGAACTGGAAAATGCCTAGACAGCAGCTGTTGAGCATTGCAGGGGTGTCCGATTACAATACATGGTCTTAATTATCACTCTTGCCCCATACATTCAGAAAGAAAGTCGTGGGTCTGTATTTGCTTTGCTGCTAGATTTCCCAACCAGGCTCATCCAGAATGTACTTCTGGGTCCAGCACTGCCACGGGCTTGTGGCCATCCCGTTCTGACAACTTCATCAAGACGCACCCATGCCAAAACTGACAGAGGTTCCTCTGCTGTGCTGATGAAACTTTCAGGAATACTCTAATTGTTAAACTGATTTCAGTGGAATTCGAGAGCTCAGAATATTTGTAAAAACTTGGAGACAAAATTAGGCCAAATGTCAGTAAGTACAAGCTCTGCTTACTGATTGATTGGGGCTAGAGCTTGTGATCCTTGTTCAGCTGGGCAGAGCTGAGCACAACAGGCACTCAGCTCAACACATTGCCACAAATGGAAAAAAACAGGGGGGAAAGGGAGTGATGCATTTTGCTGTCCCTCAGTGTCCCAGTGACTACTACAGTTTTACTCAGGACAAACTGTTTACCTTCTTCTCACAGGTGCCAGACTGATATTTTATTGAGAGTAGCAAATATTTGGTTTAGGACAAAAGCATATTAATCTTTTTTTTTGTAGGTTCAGCAATCCCTACCTTCTTTACCCTCAGTCTCTTTAGAAACCACTCTTTTGGCAAAATCAGAAACTAATTTATCCCAGTGGGAGGATGTGCTATTAATGAGTCTGGTGGTATATAAGGGAGACACAAGTGAAACCAGCATCATACTGTCCTCCTCTAGGAAAGACAAGGAGTTTGACTTCTCTTGGATTAATCTGTTATGCCCTTTATTCCGCTAATTTTCATTTCCTGGTTCTCAAATCATAAGAAAATTTTCTCCTTCCACCCTTAGTTGCCTTAGGTAACTCTATTCAAGTCAGTGAATTTACACGGCTGTCAAAAAACTATGAAAAGCCAATCACACATTGCAGCGATTGCCCTTCACACCCCTGCTTTGTTTGCGATATGCTTCTGCTTGTGGTGTATAAGTCGCCTTCATTTTGTACCATCACTGAAAGCCACATCAGTCCAAGTTGCGCTTTATTACAAACATTTGTTTTCTCTCCCGCTAGCCCAGCCAGGCTGACTCTCATCCTGCTTACACTGGTTTTACAACACATAATGACAGTGATCGCAATAACTCTTCTTCATTTACTGGCTTGACATAATACTCAGACCAGTAAAATACCCTTGACACCACTACACTGGTGGCCTGAAAAGTGTTTGACATTTTACATTTAAAATGAAGTTTAATGTGTTCTCCTGCTGGGTTTTTTCCCCTTTATAAAGACAGAACTGCCTGGGATGAATAGTCCTAGTCAGCTATTTTTTTCGGTTCTATCTGATTATACGTGGACAAACCAAGTTGGCACATCCAAAAAACGGGTAAGACCAATAGATCTCAAGCAGACTTGCTGTGCAGGCACAATTGATCTGAGCATTCGCAGCACATCTGATGTACTGAGGATGGATTGAACCCTGTGTGTATGTGCAGACTATTTCTAAAAGCAGTAGCGGACCATCTAAAGCAATAGAGTTGGGATGTCTGCATGCACCTTATACAAGAAATATGTATGTACTTTTGCTGTTCTTTGGTTTCAGATCAACCCTCTTGGATACCACTTTTCCAGCTCTGACAGCAATGGCAATGGATGGATCTGTTGCACAAAGTAAGACTTTTATCAGGGGTAGAGACTGGTTGGACTGATTACAAGCCTCTTGGCTACCTTGGTTCTCACAAAAAAAAATCATCTATCAATTCAAAAGGGTTATGAAAGGAAACCTACAGTGTTATTTTAAAATCCAGATAAATTAACTGTGGGAATGTGGACACATGTCTGGTGTGTGTGCTTTCAAATCCTCTTAGAAGAGAACTGGTCCTAGGTGGTTGCTTTGCTGTGCTTGTTACAACTCAGTGTTCTCCCCAGACGTGTATCCACTGAAAGAACAAACAGCTGTCAGGCCGAACATGCCAAAATTCACTGTGCAGTTATCCTAAGGTGCTTTTCCCATGAGTAAACATTACATCTCAGATCAGGAGTAAATATAGCAAAGGAAAAGGGGAATTTCAGAATCTGATTTTGCCTTGGCAGAGAATGATTTCATGGCTTTCTCATATATTGTATTAATGTAGAGACAGTTTTTTTTCTCCCGTTCCCTCTCTAGAAATGAATTGGTAGGCTAGGAGCTATATATTCAAGTGAAAAAGTTTTCTCTAAGCACGTAGACTGTTATAAACAGCCTTGGGTTTTTGTAGTGGATGGGTGAGGACTGCAGTATACTGAAGACCATTCAAGAACATTAACATATGCTCAGAATGCCTTCTTGAAAACCATATTTCTTCTTAATCCTCCCTATTAGAATTCTTTCCTGCCTCAAAAATCGTCTATGAATCAAGCAAACAAGGCAACATTTGTGTCAGGCTTGCAGATGCTCCACATACCCGCCTGCCACATCACTGAACGATGCGCTCGGTCGATGCAAACGGGAGGAGGACATCGCCCAGTGTCAGGCGGTTATTCCAAGCAATATGGGCTTTAAGCTCAGTGTCCCAAACACTGGAATGTGCGGTTAACCCACAGCTTAAGTCCAACTCCAGCATTGAAGAGCATTGCTGAGTAAGAGTGGGCAGGTGTTACAAGTTAAGAATGTGACCATGAGAAGAATTTCTGCTCAATCCCGTGACACGGAGATGAACGGGAGTTCAGTGATTCCCCTGGGAAGCGAGTTGGGTTCCTTGGGCTGGAGTCAGGGAGCGTAAGAGGATCATTGGGTGGACAACGCTGAGATGTAGAGATGGTAGCGTTTGATAGGCGACCTCAAAGAACTCATAAAGAATGAGGACAAATGCACATTTTTAATGAGCTCTAGCAAAAGCCTATTGAATAGTTTGTTCAATTTAGTTGTGTTTTGATTATTTCCATTGTCCTTTGTTTCCTGTATACAGTTGTGATGCATCCAAGAAAAAAACACTAATATTTGCATTGAGAGTCAGTCAGAATTTCCATTTAAAATGATCCACTTTGTTACAGTAATTAGCCTTGTAAGTGGAACAAAGCACACAACATTGCCAATAGTTGCTAGTGATCACTTCACTTCCTAATCAGGCTGCTCCTTCAAGCATTCTAATTTATTTTACTAATGATTATAGGGCAGATGCTGCACAGATTTGCACCTCTAGGAACTCTAGTGAAATACAGAAGCAGAAAATCTTGCCCAGTATGCCTAATCCCAAAGTATTCTGAGTAATTTCAGTGCCAAGCAGTTACAAATAGGACGCTTTCCTTTCCAAGGTTTATTGACTTGGGCTTTTCATTGTATCAATTGCTGTGAAGTAGGTATATCTGTTGGGTACTGAAGTGTTTCTAGGGGAGGGATGGTTGGTGCTGAGCCCTCTCAGAATGGCCCTGACAGTCCCTGAGGATGGGGACAGCTTGCACCTACTTGCCTTGAGTTCTCCTTAAGAACAAATCATCTCCCAGTTCATTCTGCACGTTTAGATCAAAGCACCCACTCATCTCAGAGAGAAAAAACTTAGTTTCCTTGAGAAGAATGATAGTAAGGAGAGGCTGGTGAGGGGCTTAAAGTGCTAATCTTGTGGCAGAAATACATATATTTTTTATTAAAATACAGGTCCAGTTATACCAGCATAATCTTCCAAAATTAAAACCCCACCTGAGCATTCTTTACCTCTTATGATTCAAAGCCAGTTCAGAGAGTTCCTTTAATGTGCTCTTTTCCTTCCTTGTACCAGGGATCCATTAGGCAGACTTTGGCTGTGGTTTGTCTTTTGTGAAAGGGCAAAATAATCAATGTAGGTAAAACAAAGTGGTGTCTGTGTAAGCAAACACAAGCTTATATATATATATGCATATTTGGGTGCTGCTGGGAACATGAGTGTTGCCCTTTCTCCACGTCCTTGCTGTGACCCTTTCCACTTCTAGTTTTCTCCAGTATTCACTTAAATGCTGAGATGTCTGAAGTAAGTGCGTATCTGGAGGTACTTGGGATAAGAGCAGTGACTTCAGCTACTTTTTTCCTTGGTGAAAAGCGCCAGCAGAACCGGTGTGCTGGACAGATGGCTGCATTGCTTTGCTGTGCACCCTCCCTTTCCCTTGGTTGCTGTGGCTGTGCATTGTTCAGCTGCTTGGTGTGGTGTTTTGGAAACAGCACAAAGTGTATGTGGGGGGATGCAGGGAGAATTCCCTATTTCATCAACTAGAAAACAAATTTGTGATCATCAAGCTTGAAACAGGGAGGACTATGATTTCCTTCATGCAGTCTGTGGGATGCTATCCGTAGAGGAACCTTCATCCTCCCAAGGCTCAACTCCTTTGTGATTTGGCTGAGGAAATCTCAGAGTTGAGTTGTAGCGGTGCAGAACTTCTGACACACAGTTCAGTCACCCTGGTCACAAATTCATGCTGTCTGCTTCCACATCTGGGAGACAGAAAATAAATGGTTGGGTGTCTCTTGGACTTTGTGCCCAAGAAGCATAAGCAGCCCAAGTTGTGACAGCAGATGTCATGACCAAAACACTTCCACTTTCTAACCCCTCAGGACTTCGCTGCTACTGCCCATTTCCCCTTCCACAGCTATAACCCTATTTGTGGTGTCACATCTTCATTTGAAAGAGCTGTGTAAAAATAAATGTGAGTGATATTTGAGGGAAAACAAATAGAGCCACAATTTTCATGTCTTGTGATCAGAGTTGATTCCCATCAACAGTAAGTAAAGCTCAAGGAGGACGAATACAGACAGAAGTAACATGCACAGGGGCTCACAGTTAAGGAATTATCTTTATTTCTGTCCCAATTTTTCTCTGCTGGGATGGATTTGGAGCTGCTGTATGCATAGCACATTCTTCTGTCCTCCCCACCTCAGTTTCTCTGTTTGTCACCATGAGGATAAATGCTTATTTATCCAATAGGGTAGGGACGCATTGATCGGTAGTTGCAAAATACATGACTGAAAGAATCTGTTCTATGCCAAATTAATCCTAGAGGCTTTGCAAAGGAAAACAGGGCAGATTTCCTGCAGTCGCTGTTCAGGCCGGCTCCCACACCTCTGGCAATGACAGCATCCCTGCTGCAGCAAGGGGTCCAGCGCTCCCCCTGCAGAAAGCGGAGCTGCCCTTGGTGCGATGCCCAGAGAGCAGCGCGGAGTTCGGCATTTCCTCCTGCTCACGGGTTCTGCAGAAAAGCAAAGCTGCAAGATCTCGATGAGACCAAAATATTAATTCTCTCCTATTGCATCAAGTTTGGCTAACGAGCCGCATGAATAAATCTGCAGTCGTAGTTTCTGCCAGTGTTAAGTTTCTATGGCAACAACGGCCCGTCTCATCTTTAGGAATTTCATTAGTGACAGAGGAAAACAAAAAACAAAACAAAAAATCCCACCCCAAATCAAAAAAGACTCGTCAAATTAAGAGCAGCATCTCCCTCCCCCAACTCATGTTTTAGGAGAAGTCTGCTTGGATTTTTCTTCTCATTTGTAAAGATGTATTTTAAAATTCACATCACTGTCTTAGACATAAGAAAAAGCAGCAGATGCTTTTGTACATTGGAATCAGAGAGGGAGGGATCATAAACACGCAGGCTGGAGATGCACTGGAGGAGTGAACACGGCGGCTGCAGCACATTCAGCATTCAAATGAGCCCATTTGCATCTACACACAGAACTCAGTGCTGTCTTCTCTCCCGATATTTGGAAATGGGAATGGGAGATCTTTTGGTATGATCACAGCAGAGGTGCCGAGTGATATAAACGCTATGGGAGGAAAAGGCAACATCTGGGAAGTTACGATGGAGCTTTATCTGTTTGTGCAGACATGTGCTGCTTTTACAGAGCCTCAGTGTTCAATATTCCTGAGGTGGAAACTGCAATGGTTGGATTTAGAAAGTGTGGCTGTACTTTCTCCTCTTCTCACCTTGGACTGTCCTATACCCTTGTGACAAGTGAAATAGATGCTATTTAAGAAACCATTTGAATCAAGTTGTTCTAGGGGAAAAAAATAAAAACCCCATGCAACATACACACAAAAAGGAGAAAGCGATGCACAGCCTTTGCTGGGTAAAATAGGTTGGTGCTTAATTTGTCCCACCACCTTTTCCTCTGGGTGGTTTTGTCACCACCTTTAAGCAATAGGAGAGGGACTGTAGAGCTGTTGCACTCCTCATTTTGGGGAATTTTGGGGAATTTCTCACCGCATGTCCTGAGTCTGCAGAGGCAGCAGCACAGCTGTGCTGGAGGGGACGTGGGTGGGAAGGGACAGGATGGAGGGTCAGTTGAATGATAGTGGGGCAAAGGAGCCCAGGCTGTGAACTTGAGGAGGGATTTAGAGGCAGGAAGGACATGGTTTAATCCAATGTCTGTTCTTCCTGTTCACCTGGAGTTAACACTGCAACTGGAACAAAATGCTCTGTTTATGGCTGATACTGCTATAAAGCAAATAGCAGCTAGAGAAGCCTTTTATGAACCCTTTTGGTTGACTCATGAATGCACAAGTATACCAGATTCACTGGGAAAAATCCCACATAAATTATACGAAACAATGGCTAAAAGAACCATTCTACTTCCTATGTCATTTTTATCTGTGACCAGATGCCAGCTAGGAAGCCCCCAGAGACTGTATTATTTCAGAAATACTGACTGTAATGCCTTTTTCACCTCAGTTTTACAGTCAGCATTTCTGCTGACATCAGTGAAGCAATCTCCCCGTTATGTCAGTGTAAGTGGATGGAGAAACATACCTACCACTAGCAAATATCCACGCTTAGATTATTTTCCCCACTTTGCCTAGAAATGGCTAATCAAGACTTTTACAATCACAATTCATTCCATGCTCCCTGGTGAGCTATATAATTCATGCAGTCAGAGACAGTATCACAAAACATAGCTAACACATCAAATCACAACATGAATTTTGTACAGTGAATTACAACTATTCACAGAAGGCTGTTAGTGAACAATCTCAAGCCCGATTTCATTATTCAGGGAAGACATTTAAAAACAATTCTGAATAACAAATAAATCTCAGAAGTTTTTGAACCATCCAGAACCAATTCAGGAGCCAGGGAGGGAAGCAATATTTGTCAATAAATTATTTGCCATGAAACTGGTTGGTTGGTTCTTTCTAGCACACCCTTGGGGGCTACTGGCCTGATACTTAAAAATCAACTAATGCATATTCCAAAAAGGGAACAACAGTATTTATTCAACTGTATCAGTGAAAAATGCAAAGTGACAGAGGTGAACCAATTCTTTGCTCAGAATTCACCCACCAGCACAGCGATGAGTTCTGGGGAAAGGTATTAGCATTTCCTTTTAGATTTGTCTCCTTGCTCTCCTTCTGGATGATTTATGTTTTCTCGTGTCCACAACAAAATCCAGGTAGCTTTGAACAGAATGTCTGGCCTCCAGTTTTTGTCATAGCTATAAATTTCCGTGCTCTTTTTGCCTCTTCTGAGAGTCTTCAGGGAGGCCCTCAGCAGTGAAAGCCCCTGGTAGGCGTATTTGCTACCAGGGAAAGAGGGGACAAAGCAGTGGGGTTGTGCACATCGTCTCTATTTCTGGCTGTCAGCCTGGCCTTAGCATCGACTGTGTTGCATGATTGTGGTGCAAAGAGAATTTCAGTGTATGTGCTTGGACTGGTGATCTATCCTGATCATCTGCCAAATGAACAAGTGCTGGATGTCATGCTGAAACACAATTTCATTGGGCGCTATTGCATGTCCCTGTCTGTAGAGCTCCAAAACTCCAGCTATATGAGCCTCTTACCCTAGACGTGGTGGTTCATCATCATTGCTAGAGTCTGGACTGCAACATGGAATTGAATCCACACTGCCCTGATAGCATTAAGGTACCCAAAGTGCAGCAAACGGGCTTTGGATCCAAGGCTAAAGGTGGGCTTTGGGTTCTCAGGCAAATCTCCCAGAAAGAACTAAGCATTAAAAGTACCTCCTTGTCCAGCCATACTCTAACATACTGAACCAAGAACATCCCCTTCTTTAGTGACAAGGACACTCATTGCTATTTGTCTTGAACAGAACTTGCTGGTGAAAAACTGGTGTCACACTATTTGGATGCTCCAAGTGTGTTATTTGATGAGCCCTTGTAAGAGGACTTATGTGTGGCTCTATTTCTAAAAATAAGACAGGCTTCTATGGCCGTAGCTACAGCGTTAGGCCAAATAACATAAAAATACTATGTTGCAATGTCTTCCGATCAAACTATTCCAGGTCTGAAAGGGATGCATTGGGTGGTTTTAGTTTTAGATTTTTACTGAGCAGCCAGATCCCCTTTCTACTCTTGATTCATCCTTCCTACGTGATTCATCCTAATTGCATTTGTTAGTATTGTTGCAGATATTGTACAAAACATTCAGAGAGCTGCCTGGAAGCTGGGATGGCTGACATCCTTCACACGGGAAATCTGGGGCCTCTTTTCTCTTGGTGCTGTAAGACAGAATTCCAGCACTTTTTTACTGTTGCTTTTCATTACACAAATTTCCTGTGCCCACTAACAAGAAAAACATGAGCAGCAATTAAATAACTTGGATCCACCCTACATTTCACCACCCGAAGAACCGCAGAGTACAAGGACATGGTATGAATAATGTGGATGTTTCCCATTAGGGAAAGTGCTTTCCACTGTCATTGCAGACATTCCCCTATTGTCTACATGTCCACCAGGCATTTTGCAAAATTATTTTCTCAAGCCTAGTCTTGCATTTATGTGACTACCAGAAAACCACCCCCTCTTGTACCAGCGTTCTGGGGGAAAGCTCATGCAGGAGGATTTCCATGCATTTTTCAAGAGTCTGATACATCGCTGATTCTGTTTGAACACCTTTGGAAATAGGTTGAGATTTCAGGTGGGCAAAAAAAATCCCAAAGCAGGTCATTTGACATGTTTTGGCATTTTCTTTTACAAAGCAGTTTTAAAAATATCAGTAGAGGCGTTATTTCATAGACTTTTTCCATTAAAGCTGAGTTACAACATGGCAATTTCTCCCACACTGCCACTCTTTCACCATATAGCTCTCAACCAAAACATCTTCTGCTCTTTCTTCTCTGTGGACATCTGCTTGGGCCCTTCCTCTGTTCCTTGTGTCACATCTCTTGGCTGCAGGGTTCAGCATCAATGTCTCTGTAGCCTGCTTTTTGCTGTAATTGTATATTTGAGAATTTAAGAACAGTCTCCATGTACTATGTGCAATATAATGGTGAGAAATGCTGTATGTCTCAAACTCCATAGGCTAAATAGACCAGATGGAGGGCGAGGGAAAGGATAAATCATCCCTACCTCACAGGTGAGAAATAGACTCATTGAATGAAAAGGTGACATCATCAGGGAAGAGATGCAGCTGAGTTCCAAACAGTATTAAACTAAGCACCATTTTATAACTCTCTTTAAAACTTTACAAGGCAACTCGGAAAAAACCTAGAAAACAATTACAATGCATAGGTGCTGTGAGATAAACGCTGCCCTTGTTTGCTTCATTCTTTACGCCCTCGCATGGATCTCAAACATCACTCAAGCACAAGCTTCTATTATTAGGCAAAACTCTCTCTGATAGTTCAGAAGGCAGTTTCCCCCCTTGTTGTAAGAAAAGAGGGACTATGATGGTAGGAACCTAATTATGAGCACTCTCAAAAACCCCTGGACTGGCTGATTTGTACTTAGCCCCTCTGACAGAAAACAGCTGAACAGGACGCTTGAGCCGTAATTATTATTGTTAGTCACCCTTCATGGTGACAGCAAATAATTATTTTTTAGAAGCATGAAAACAGAATTAACCCTTTCATCAGCCATTGTCTGTCAGAGCTCCTGATTTTAATTGGTTTTTTTTCTCTCATTAAAATATCCTGGACTGAATTGAGAGCGCAGTTCTTGGCAGTGACTATCGAATAGGAGCTCCTTAACTCTTGCAGGTTGGCTTGGCAGAGTCCAGGTTTCAGAAAGAGGTTGCTCAAGTGGGTTTTTGTTTGTTTGTTTGTTTTCCAGTGGTCAGAACTTTTTCAGATACATCAGCAAAGGGTGCCCGTTTCTGGTGAGACCCTTGGTTCATTGAAATTTCAACACAGAAGTGTGTTTCCAGCATCAACCAGTGGAAACACAAAAGGATGGCAGGACGAGGCCAGATGTAGGAACCACCCACCCCTACTGTGCAACACTCGTTTCTGTAGGCAGCGAGTGAATGCGGAGGGTGGATGTTTTTAAGGAATGGTCTAGGATACTGTGGTTTAATTTATGGCTTTATTTGTGCATCTGTTCATGTTTTAAGACAGGCACAGATTTATTATTATTTTTTTAATAGTTTATTATTATTGTTTTAATAGCTGGGTGGTAGAGGGGGCTGTAGCCCCTCTTTCGGGACTTCTCAGTGCTGCCTTCAGCTCTAACTCATCCCCTTTAAGGCTGGGGCAGCAGCCCTGTCACCCCATGGAGGGGCGAGGTGTATTTCAGTCCTGTTAACCCAGAGTTGACCATATCAGTATTTCTTTAGAAGGAAAAAACAAATATGCAGGATCACAAGCATATATTTCTTTCAGCCTTAAAGATCTCACAACTTCTGATAGAGGGGAAAAAAATCTACTGGGGCAGTTTGAACAGAGAAAGCAACTGGGAATGGAGGAATCAAATGTCTCATGTGCACCCCTCTAGCCAGGCAACTGGAAAGCTGGGGACCCTGGTTCCCTCATGTTCCCCAGCCCCTGGTGATGCTCTGGGGGAGTGGGGATGCTGCGTCTGAACCTCCCGAGAGGGCACGAAGCGCGGCAGCCAGGGAAAAGAACGCAGCGATCAATAAGCGCACGATTTTTAATCTGTTCAATATGTGACCAGTGTCTGTAGGAAATCTGTTTGCAATCGTTCCTTACTAAAGACAAATGACAAGCTGTTTTCCAGGCATAAACCTCTGCCTTTCTTCTCTAGAATGTCAAGACAATTATTTGTGGTATTATTTTTTTTTTTCCTTTGCTTTCTTCCCTTTTCTCAAAGGGTTCACCCACACACATGGAAACTCCTTGTTTCCAATGCATTTACAGTGGCAGGAGTTAATAAATCGAGTGCTGCACTGTTAAATAACAACAAGCTCAAAGGCGGGGAGGAGAGGAGGACCTCCCCACCGCTCAGTAACGCTTTGATTCAAACCAAAGTGAAAGAAGAAAAGCCAGAGAAATCTGCAGTTTCAAAGCAGACCCATCTGTCATTATCCTGCTGTATTTCCCTGGCTGTTCTGGCAAAGTGCATTGTGCATCCATAGAGTTTTGCAGGTCTCACACACACTGCAAGGTGCTGAGAAGAGAGCACTAGAAGTGACATGTTTAGCACCAAAAGATGAGCAAGAAAGAGAGCAAAACAGGCATTTTATTTTCTGAAGAGATTGCTCTGGGCCTGGCTTTAAATAATCCTCAGAAGTAGCAGACTCGCTTTCCTCACTGACCATAGCCTGATTTAGATCGGTGTCAACAGTCAGTACCTCCCGTGGAGACCCTGAACATTTCGATCTGTTAATTCAGCTCCCATTTGCTGCTCCTGGAGGATCCTCAGGCTGATTTGGAAATTCCTCCTCTTCACTATTCTCTATTCAAACTTGTAATGAAAATCTGCAGATCCAGAAAATGAAATGCTGGAAAAAGGACCAGATGCTGCCTTTCAGTCCCAAAAAGCTCTTGCAGACAGAGACAACCATAGCCATCTCTTGCTACGTTTCAAGGAAGGTTACAAGATGTGTCTTGTTATGCCCGTGGAGATCAGCTGGGTCTTGGCCGTACTAAGACTTGAGCACGCTGGCTCAGGAGGTGGACAGAAAGACCCTCACACCTCAGGTTTTCACACGTTTTCTGTCTCTGCCAATCTCCACAGCAGGTTCAGTCCCTCCCAAGGCAACTGCTTTTAAAGTCCATGATTCCTAGGAAAATGATCTAGAAATCTGCATGAGCTGGGACACTCCAGCCTCTGGAAAGCTCAGGAAAGATCTGTTACGGGCAGCTCATGTAATGTCCTTTTGGGTAGTGACAGTGATGATGGCACTGGTGGAAACTTCACCCCAACAACTGTTGCGGGAGGGACCCTATGGAAATGCCATCCTTTGTGCTTCAGTCCTTGCGTTATTTTTTCTATGGAGCAGTTTTCTAGACCACAGTAAAGGGGACGTTGGTCCCATACTAAGGAATGGGTGACTGCCAGTCACCGAGACCTTCATGACAAGGAGCACAGGATGCTGAAGGAGGTGTTAAGAGGATACCACATAAAATGCATTTCTTAGGTTCTGAGACTATTCACACCCATTAAGTAAAGGCCAGATTCTGGTCTTTCCACATAGGGGAAGAAGACTTCACTAAAGCTCGCTTTATAGGCACTGATACAGTTAAAACCAAATCTCTACCACCCTGTCCCAGATTACTTGGCACTAACCTGAGCTGTACTGGCCACGATATAATTGGTCAGAATAAGAGCTTTGCCCAGGAAGAAACACTTGTTTTATTAATTCTTATTCTTCAGCTGGAGGACCTTCCTGGTGGGTGCTCAAGAGGCTATTGTTGGAGCTGAATAGAGCCATCAGGACCTGGCCCTAGAAGAAACAATCTAGATAATCACACCTGGATTTGCAGAGTAAATTTGAGACTGAAAAGATGCATGATTGCATGAGTAATTGAGAAATGGGTAGAGAGGTTTTTGATAGGAGATATTATTTTTCTCTTCTTATAAATGTGGGAAGGATGCATCCTCTCAATTGGTTTATACTTATGTCCTAAGAAGCTTGCATACATAATCACACTACAGCCATGGCTGATTCATTCTACCCCCAGTTCTTTATTTTCAACCTTGGGTATTCTGATTTTGGTAATCATTTCTTTTGTTTGTTTTACTTTATTTGCTGTCAAATGGTGCTCTGGAGACTATTTCATAACCACTAGTGATTTCTCAGTGTGTGCTGGGGTAGTGGGTACAGAGAGGGGTGCACAGCAACCAGCAAACTCTGATCTTCCACGAATTAGCGCATAAGGGAAGACCATCCTGAGCTGGTAGTCCCTCATTAAGTCTCTAACCGAAGTGTTCAGGATAAATTATTTGGGGCGGGGGGATACTAGCAACGCTATCCTAACTCCATAAAGGGTTAACCTCTCTTAGGCACATCAATGGTTCCATTACAATCCTGTATCTGTGGGGTTGGTGTTTTTCCTTTGAACAGTGCTCTATGCAGGAGCTGAGATTAAAGACAGAGCATTCACATCATTCACTTCCTGCCTTCTTTTTACCTTGAGATGTTCATTTAAATATAGAGAGAGAATGTGTGCGCACTGGAAGACAAACGCTTTTAACCTGTAATATCCTGATAGTGAGAATTATCAACACTGCTCAGAAAAATGACATGGGAATGCTACACCTGACAACACAGTCATGAGCTGTGAAAGCAATCCTCAAGTGATGGGACACGAATAATCAAGTAAAATAAAGCAGATGGATGGAGGGATAGAGACACAGACAAATAGGTAAACAAGGGTCTGTACCTCCAGATGCAGTTAGGCAATTAACTCTCAAAGAAACCAAAAGGAATAATTCAAATTAATACCTTGGGGAATCTAAGTTTATGTCAATATAAAGAATTATGGTGAGATTTGGCGTGAATTTCTCATATTATTAAAGATAATAATGTCCAGGTCCCTCCTGGAGCCATCTTTTCATTCATCTTTCTGAGATGCAGATCTCAGTACTTGCTGGGCATGATAGGCTTTCCCAAAATTGATTGGCATTGACCATCTGGGCTGGATTTTCAAAGGAATTTTGTCTCCTTTGAGACAGGGAGCAGATTGTGTGTCACAGTGCTCCTGGAGGCTATTGAGATGGTTTGAAAGTCTGGCCACAAGTGACACAAGAGAAGCAGCTGGTTGCTGAGCACTTATAGATGCGACTCTAAGCCCTTGCGAAAACCTGCATCAGGCATTTGGGGGTGCATACAATCAACATCATCTTTTGATTTTGGGGTTCTTTGCAAACATAGTTTTCACCACAGAGAAATATCTTTGCTGCACTAAGTTTTCAGTATCAATGACTCTATACCTGCCCCTCTGTCTGTCTGTCCAGCCAGCAGGCTGCTCTCTGATTACATTGTAAAGGTCTTTTCTTGCAAGACCACCCTCTACTCTAATTTCTCATCTTCATCCTTAGTGAAAATAATAGGGCTAATTGTACGAAAAACCTTGGAACCAAGTGATTTCACCCATTTACAATTCAGGGAACCTATAGGTACCCTAGATGAAGGCCTAAGCCCAAATAAATTGGATTGTTTCTTTCCTCAAATTACAGAGAAGGGAGCAAATTTACATGCAGAGGGAAGGTAGGAGAAGGTTATTGAGGGTGGGAGGGAGAAGGGATGGCAAGCTAGGCACAGAATGGGCCTGCTATTTTTCTTCTTTTACTTCAAAAATCCCTGCCAATATGCTGGCTGTGCCATCTGGCACCCGCGATATATTTGACTATGTGTAATTGCAAGCTGCAGAGAATTTGAGAGAGGCTGGAAATTTCTCTGTCTAGGTTCTTATGTAGCCATTACCACTGTAATCGGTGAATACAGGAAAGCAAAATTTTACTTTTTCATACTCTCCTGGAATGAAAAGCACTTTAATGACTTACTGTCTTTGAACAGCAAAGCAAAGGTGATGTCAGTTCCCTCCTTGTCCTCCATGAATACTTCATGCAATTTTAAAACTATAATTTTAGGGAGACAGAGAACATAAAACTAATCTATTTCTAAACAAATTCTCCATCGCAGATTTGTAAATGAAGGAAGAATTTGAAACTTTGAATTTACATTTTAACTTTTCTCCATTTCTTTTGCTTCATGTTTTCTTTATATATTTCCTTTTGAGCAATGGAGCTCCATCATTTAGTTTCACTCCTGTTTCTAACTATTTAAGCTATTTTCTGCTTTTTGTGTATCATTTTTACATTTCTGGAGTATTAGATTTTCTTTCGTCAGTCAGGTAAAGCAGAAGCAGAGAACCAGTATTCAAAGGAGTCTTTCCCAAATCCTTCTCCGTATGTTTGGTGGCTGCTATTTTTTTCTTATAGGATTTACATTTATCCAGACAAAAGATTCAGGCTTTATTAATGGTTAGGTCAGGTGCAGGAGGCAGATGGGATACCGCTGAGGAATTCCTGTGCCCTAGAGAAGAGCTGGACCCCGCAGAGCTCTTGCACGCTTTGCACCTACCTGGCGATGCTCCAATTCACCCTGTTCGGCCATGACCCCTATTGGATCATCCACCAGCTCTGTGCACTTAGAGCACATTGTGTTCAGGTCAGGTCTCCCCCCATCCCAACACCCCTCTCTGTGCTGGAGCTAAGTGGATAGCGGTGAACGTATTAGTTCTGCACCACCTGCCAGTCTCTGCCATGCCAGTAAAATTATCACTGAACTGGCTCTGAAAGCCTTCCAGGTCTGTGGGCAAAAGGGCAGGACACCAGGGAGACTGCGGCGTCCCAGGACACAGCACGCAGGCAAACCAGGGCACGCTGCTTTCCGAGCAATGAGAAAGCTTTTGCACTGTTCCACTGACCCCCTTCCCTTTGCAATTCCCTTCCCGAATTACGGAACCATGGGGAGGCGGGGGTGGTTCCATGTCACGCGGTTTGTTTTCTTCCTTCTGTCCGTGGAACAAAACCAACTGTGGCCTCAATCCTGTGAGTGCATTTGCTCGTGTGTCACCGCTGACCCCAGTGTGGTGCGATATGTGTGTGAGTTCTGGGATAGAGTGTGGGTATGAACAGAGCAGCTGAAACAGCATAAATTCAGCCTGAACATGCGGAGAGGGATACCCATGGTGGAAATGAAGAGTATGGGGCAGAAGCTGTGTGTAGACTGCATAAAGTAACAGTGGGAAAAGAAAAGTACATGTATGTTATGCAAATAATAAGATATCCAAGGAGGAGGGACATATTAGGAACAGGTCTATAACTGTCTGGATGCAACTATTCCAGAAATGCTGTTGCACCAGTAGATCACAACCAGCCTCTCACCTCTGCCTGCCAAGTGGTTGCCTGGTTGCTCTTTAGCTTATTTCAGTGAAGGGAGCTGAGCTACTTTAAATAGTAGATCACTGCTAGCTTAATTTGTTTTGATTGAAGGTCATTAAGGAGTGACCACACCAGAAGCTCAGGCACAGCTGAAGGGCCCTGAGGACCAGGTGGCAGATGGTGGGAAGGCACTTTCCAGCCTTCACAGTTGGTTGCAGAAGACGAGCAGTGTCCACAGTGTCAGACCCAACCGTTCGGAGAAGTGGTTCAGATCCAGGGCTGCGTTCACTCATACCTTTAATATCTTAATGGGTCGACCCCTCTCTGCTTTCTCAACATTAGTATGCAGAGAGATAAACAGCAGCCCTCTATGGAATTATTTGTGAGAGAGGAAAACCTGAGAAGAAGGGAGGGGTCTCTTTTTCCATGGAAGCCAAGGCCAAGTTGTAAGCCCTGGAGAAGGAGAAGTAGCAATGAGCCAAATTGGGTGCCAGCAGCCACCAGTCTGGAGTAAATGAAGTAGCAGCTTTGCATGTGCACACAATTCTTTGGACTGTGGTCCTGGTGCTGCAATGGACTGTGCACAGTAGCACGGTCAGATAACGCTGTGTTCAGCTGTGAGCACCAGCCTCTCCCAAAGATCCAAAGAAAAAGGTACGATAATTGTGTGGAGCTGACCACAAACCAAGCTGTGAGGTCCACGGTGATATCTGGCTGCTCATGCAAAGGCCAGTGGACACAAGCAGTGCAGGAAGCACCCGGGTCCTCAGCTGCATCTCTGAAGGCAAGTGTTTTATGTGTGAGCACAGACCCTGCTCCTGAACTCTCATAGCAAACCCTCAGCCTCGGGGAACACGCTGAGAAATCATCACACAACCTCTGTGGGGAAAGAGTCAGTATCTAGTTCAAACAGTGTCACTGTCTCCCCGCTGATAAAACAGACACAGAAGTCAGGGCTGGTTTAACAACCTCCTTTCTCAGAAGTTCCCAACCATCAAATTTCAAGGGTTGCTCCTTTGATCTCAAAAGCACTAGAAAGATGCCTTCCTTTTTCCCTTCCTTTACCTTTTTTCATTTTTATTTCACTATCAATACCTAACCTTGAGTAGCTGAGAAGACTTCAGCTACTCTAGACTGTTTTTGTTTCTAGTCTCTAATTATTCTGGTCTTGGAGAATGGGGAAGGAAAAGGGAGGATGGGAACATTGTCAGTCTGAGCATCTCGCTAAGTGAAAATGAGAAAGCGAAGAGGAAAAAAGAAATTGGTACAGTTTGTAATTGTTTTTGTTCTTCAATCACTCAGGAAATAAATTGCTGTGGAAAAAAAATAAAGGGTCTTTGAACATCCAAAGCCGAAGAGAGCCAATAAAGGCACTGCATTTCTTTGAAAAGCAGCCCCTTTTCCTCAGCCCATTTCCACTCCTTCTCATTAGCGCAGATAACTCTGGTAATGCTAATTCATTAGGCTCTTCCAGGATTATTTCCCTTCAAACAGCTGCTGAGAAAATAGAAATAATCTCCTTGCTGTTGATTGAGCCCATGATTGTGACTGCCAACAATACGTCTCCTGCCGGCGCCATGGGGAGGTGCCAGGTCCCAGCCCTGGGTGCCTGTTTGATGTTCTGGAGAACAGAGAGAATGAGGGCAGGAAACCTGATTTGGGCTGAGTTTTATGGCTTGCATATATTTCATACATAATTGACAGTCGTGATTTAAGGGGGAATCCAGCCTTGATTGAAAGCAAAGAACAGTGTCTCCTGATGGTACTGGGAATGGTTTCTCAGGGGGTGAGGTTCAAATGGGTTCTGGACAGTGTGTGTGGGTTTTCTTCTTTTTCCCCTTTTCACTAACATCTCACAGCTGCAAAGACTGTGGGCATCATTCGGCTGTCTAGGAGATGGGCATTTCCCGGTCCCTCTTACCCTGGGAGGCTTTGGTCCACATCTGCAGTTAGGGTGAGGTTATCTGTGTTTTGCACCCACCTCAGTTAATACAAATAGGGAGCAGACAGAGGATTAAAAATACCACTTTTCAAACCTTTTTCTTTCTCCTTTTTCCAAAGACTTGAAAGCAGAATCAAAAAGCCTTTCCTGTAGCCCAGCACATAGCGGTGACGGTGACCTGAGCTGCAGTGAGTTCCTTACCTCATACACCTGCAACACATTTTATGGGAAGAAAAGGGGCAGGGAAAACCCTAAAGTGACTCCATCTTCTTGCAGTCTGTCCCTTGTCTGTACAGAAAGCCCCAATCCCAGAAGCAGCACAGAAGAAATATGGCGACACAAGGCTTTTTTACTTCAATGGGAGATGGACCATGATATGACTTTTGGGATTCAGCCATGGTTTTCCTCAGGCTCAGTGGCCAGCTGTCAGTCAGGCTGTGCAAGCCTCAGCTTCCCCGTCTGCGAACAAAACAAAAGAAACAGAGAGGTCTACATGGTGCTGTGCATTAGCAGAAGTGTAGATAAGGTCCTTTTAACATGTAGGGTGGTGCATAAAATCCTGCACGCTCATGAATTTCCCATTACATCTGCTGGGTCCTCCACTGCAGAGCATCAGCTACGTGCAGCAGCCCAGGAACCACCCAGTGCTGCTCAGGGCCAGGTAAGATGGGGAACTTAGAACAAGGGAGAACAGTCCTTGTTCTTGGCGGGGATAGGAATCATTTCTCTGCAACCATTTTTCACTTTACTTTCCCATCTTCTTGCCTTCTTCATGGTGAGATCATCTGAATCCACGTAACACGTAAGGATCTTGTGGCTGTGTAAATGCCAGGAGCTTTTTATTCCGCACTTGTTAGTCCTTCACAGGTTTTCTGGTGCATCTTAGGGAACTATTTCCAGCTCTTTTCTAGCTGTTGCAGAGCACAAGACAAATTATCAAGGATTCAAAATAGCACAAAAGGTGTCACTTGATATTTGTTAGTCAGCCAGATATTTCATTATAATCCCACATATCTTCTACCTATTTAAGGAAGCAGAAACACACACATTCACATTCACAAGCTTTTTCACATACATACCAAATAACCCAATGACCAGAGAATTGTAGCACTTGAATATCTTCCTTCCACCCTGCCATCCATTCATCCCATATCTCCCCAAAAAGACAAAAATAGTCCAACATGTGAGCTGCAATTTAATGATAGGTTTCCAGCAGCTATGAGGACGTGCAGAAGGCAGCCGGGTAGCCTAGCAACAGGATGCAGTTATTTGAGGCTGGTCCAGACAAAAAGCAGAGAAGGACTGATTTCCCTTGGGGTAGGGGCAGTAGCAGAATGGGGACGAGTTTTCCCTCCACAACTGAAAAGCAGGCGGTACCAGGGATTGTGGTGGCACCTATACCTCCATCCTGCTCCCTGTTGTCCTCTGGGACAGAAGGACTTGCAGCTTATCTGCATGACTGTCAGGGTGCTGATGTCCCAGTTGAATGAGTGGGGTGGAAAGAAAGACCTCAAAGGTGTTAGGACTGAGGAGGAGTTACAACTAAATAAAAATGCTTGTGTTGTCAGAGCATCTTAAAATGGTCCCTATATGCTTTGAGTTACCAGGAGAGTGTCTCTTATCATTTCCCCCCACACACAGAGCAGAGATTCCCGTGATGAGTAGAGGGAATCTTCTGCAATTTATGGTCCCAGCCTGCATCCTCACAACCTGTGGGACTTTTGCTTGAAGCTTCACTGGTGCTTCATCAAGCCCTTGCATTGCATCCTGGCAGGGCTGCCCTTTCGAACTGACTGCATGGCGATTATTCAGTGCCCCTTAAATCACACCTGGCCCTTCTTTCAAATGACCAGCTCTTCAAGCCTTGCAGTAGGGGCAGCATTACCTACCAGCTCAGCCTGGGCAGCAGATGAAGGCTGGAGCCTTTCCTCTGACATTGGCTGGTGGTTGACCTCGAGTCAGCTGTTTGATCTCACCAGGTTTCAGTTTTGCCATTCGTGAAGGAGCAACAACGATATTTACCTCCCTTTATGAGGCATTCTGCGAGCTAGACATGAAAAACACATATAAAAATGCAAAGCATGACTAGGATTTATTTAACAGCTTCTCCACCCCAGTCCTCAGCCTCTTCATTACCAAGATTGACAACTGTGCTGAATGCAGAAGTGGAAAACATGGGTTTCCTGAAATGAGCACACAGGCTGGATCTGAGGAGGCAGGAAAGGAGGTTTGAGACATTAGCAAAGGCATGCCTGAGTTCAAATGAGGCATCTTCATCCCAGGGTGTAATTCTACATGTAGGAGGGCAGTGGCTGGAATTAACAGACGTGCTGGAACAGCTCATCCCTTGTGATTGCAAGGCACAACTGGACACAAACCACAAGACAAATCACCTGCAGGAGGGAGGGATCACAGACTGTCCTGAGCTGGAAGGGCCCACAAGGATCATGGAGTCCAACTCCTGTCCCTGCACAGGACACCCCACAGTTCACACCGTGTGTCTGGGGACGTTGTCCAGTCTTTTCTTGAATACTGCCAGGTTAGGGCTGTGACACCTCCCTGGGAGCCTGTTCAGTGTCCAGCACCCTCTGGGTGAAGAACCTTTTCCTCATGTCCAACCTAAACCTCCCCAGGCACATCTTTGGCCATCCCCTCAGGTTCTGTCATCGGTTGCCAGAGACAAGACATCAATGCCTACTCTTCTTCCTCCCCTTGTGAAGAAGCCGTAGCTGCCTCAGTCTCTTCCAGGCTGAACAAATGTGGACAGAGCAGCAGGACAAACCATGACGTGGCACAGGACTTCAAACCGAGGAGAGGGTCCCTTTTCTAGACAGATTGGGCAATTTATTGGTTTTGCTGTCACTTAAAATAGCCTGCTGAGGGGAAGAGAGGCAAGACTACTGTCAGGGTCAATAAGAGACCTTCCCTTTTCATCCTTACTGTGACCGGTTTTACTCTCATCTAAATGCAAGTCTATTACCAGCCTATAAATGAAAGTCTCAAATAAAAGGGGCAAGAGAAGTCCATGGGCAATGGATAGGTGACTGATTCCCTAATGCCAGTGCTACTAATAACGCCCCACATGAGCCAATGTACTTTGGAGCTGAATCCCAGCGAACAGGATGAGAGGTCTTCTGAACGATCTATACACTCCTCACCAGGGACTCCCTTGCATTGATCTGTGAAGACAGGCATTTCATTTCCATAATTTGTCTTGGATAGGTTCCTCTCTGAGTTCTCTAGATGTGTTTGCAGTCAGCTCTCGTCTGTATTTCAAAATGCTTTTCAGCCCAGACAGAAGAATTTGTAAAAGGCTTATGTGTGTGTGCGTGTGTTTTGTGAGTGGCTTTAGCCAAAAACCTTCCAATGCAGGCTGCTATTTTAAAACTAAGCATTAAATTACTTCAGGATAAATTCCTTTTCTCCACTTTACTAATAATACAGAAGATCAGGCTCTTGCAGACACGTGACATTCCCCAAGACGAGACAGGAGATACTGCTGAGTGACGTTGTCCTTCCATTCCCACTGAGATCCCAGCACTTACCTTCACATTTATTTTCTCCTCATCCTCCCCAGCTCCTCCTCTCTGCCACTGTCAGTAAAACCAATGCAGTCCCCCATGCAAATGGCCGGGCCCGTGCCCTCTTGAGAGCCAGCCCGGCTCTGAAAAAGCAAATTCACCTCTTCTGACCTGTGGAACGGCTTCACACATCTGTTTCATAAGAAGAGCCCTAAAAGCACTGAAGCAGACAACTCTGCAGTTTGTTTCACCTTGATTTAACATCAGATTTTAGGTCTGAAATGTCATCAAGTTAAGCATATAATGACAAAACTAGGTCCCAAGGCAGCAAGGCATTTAAGCATGCACTTGAAGCATATGAGTAATCTTGCTGACTGTGTATAGATGTATAGTTTTGGTTTGAAACATGACCATGTTCTTTGCCAGACTGCAGAGCTAGTAGCCCAAAATGCTAGTTGTGTAAACAAAACAGGAAAGTGCCTTATAAACAATCAACTTTAACCTTTATTGGTGAAATTATTCAAGTACAGATACAATTGCAGCAACTGCACAACCACTTCACTCCTGATAATGGGCCTGAAAGCTGCTCAAAATCCAGGTGTTTTACCTTTTATTCTTAATACTTACATTTAACACACTCATTGCCAAAGTGATGTGTCTACACATCCCTTGTACTTGCTGGCCATTTGATTCTGCTGCAGCAAATCCTGGGGTCTTAAGTAAAAATGCAGTTTCATTCCCAGGGGATAGAGACTAAAATGCATTTCAGTAGTTTGCCTTTCTGTATTTATTGCTCCAGCAGTCTGTCTGGCAAGTCTCTGCCAGGGTGGTGTTGCAGTTTGGTTCAGTTAATGAAGGTTTGGAGGCTCTTTGCCTGATTCTGCCCCTGAGAAGGGGACCAGTGTTGCCTAATGAGTCTCATCCAGCAGACTGGATGGTACAGGGGGGATTTTCCTGATCCTTTCTACATTAACAGTGTCACCTGGAGCTGGGAGGAACCCCCCTGGTTTCTTCACCACAGCCCCTCCACTGATTGAAGACCTGCACTGTGTTTCGATGCTGCCTCACCTACATCACCCCCAAGCACCACAGAGGACCCTGTTCTTATCCTGATCCCACCCACGACCAACATTAACGCCCAGGGAGGTAACCTGAGGGTTTTAACATTCCCACTCCCAACCTTCATCATGCCAGATTTGCTCTCTGGCTTTGTTTTCTAAGCCCTTGTTTAGCAGCGTTGCTTCTCCCTCCTTCAGTCACTCGCCTGATAAAGCTGCCCCGAGCCCCATCATCCACTCGCTTCTCCGACACACAGATTACCCAACAGCTACAAATAAAGGCACCAGCTTTACTTTTCTGGAAGGGATTAGTGCGCTTCCAGAAGAATATCAAACCCACAAGCTGGTCCCTTTGTTCTGCTCCACTTCATACACATGTGTTTTTGTTGAGGCTTATAAAACAGAAATGGAAAAAAAGCGGGGTGGTGGGGAGGGAAGGGAGAGAGGGGGAGGAAAAGAGACAGATTGCATTGCTATTGCTTGGTGTTATCTCTCCTCGGCTTTATCGGGGGCGGAGAGGAGGCAGCAGTGTCAAAGCAACAGTGGATTCTGTGGATGGTGCAGCCGCTCGCCATGCTGAGAGTCAGATGTTAATAATTATTTAGCAGTTGAGTGTGCACAGAGAGAGAGAGAGGGAGAAAAAGAATTGAATTTACATGCATCACTACAGTGGCCTTTTAAAGTCTCAGCATGAAAAATGCATGACTGCCCATGCATTATTTATTCAGCAATGAATAGAATTTCCCGAAGATCAGACTTGCAGGTCAAGACTGACAAATTTGGCAGAATTAAGCGTCGTGTCTATCAGCCCAATAGCAGATATGAAGGAGAACAGTGCTTCGACATGTAAGGCATTGCTGCTTTGTTGCATAAATCTGGCTTTAGAAGGACACGCAGGGTTTATTCCGAACAGCGCTCCCTTGCCAGGCTGTGTTTAGGAGAAGAGAGTTGTTTTTCCATTCATCATGGACTCGGACTGGGTCCACTCCCTCTTTCCAAAACGAAAGCCTTTTAATGCTAAGTATCTGTGGCAAAATCTGATCATTTTGATCTATTTCTTTCAGGTTTTCTTGTGTTTATTCTGTCATCAGCAAGGCAGCTTGAATGCAACCTCGAGGCTTCCAGCTGACAAATGCCCCCAAAATTATCTCCATCTCTCTCTTTTTGCCTTTCCAATTGTAATACTTGTTTGAAAATAATTTTGTGCAGTCTCTAGTCCAGCTGTCTCCAGAATACCAATGAAGTGCATCTGAGACAGCAACTCTATTTTCACTAGCTGGCCTGAGCCAGTATTAGGCAGTATGCAGACCCTTCCAAAAACATGTTTCCCTCCCAACACACGCAGGCTTGTGTCCATCGCTCCTGGCACGCCAGTTCCCCCCCACACCAAACTTCTAAGCATCCCAGCAGCAGGGTTCGAGCTGGACCGTGGGGATAGCTCTGCATGCAGAGCACCCAGCTCCAGGCTCCTGCAAAGAATTACCCAACCTCGTTAGCTAATGAATGGGGAAACATCTGGTCACTGTGGGCTCTCACTCTGGAAAGATAAATCAGACACGCTTGGAGTTCTCTCCCTGTCGGGACTAGAAAGCTATGAAAACAGACACGTACCAGCTTTTTTTGCCCACAGTTTTGCAGCTTATTAAAAAGGAGAACATTTAACTTTTGTGCTGGTTTCCTTACAGAGTCGTTTGTTAATTCATTTGCCTCTGAGCTCTGCTGGGAGCACTCTTGACATAGGAGACATGACCTATAGGTTTTGAAGTCTAATAAATACTTATCCATTGTTTAGTGATGGGAGAAACACATCTGCAATCCCTGTATTTTCTTTGCACATATCAAGTTTTGAGTGGGAACAAGTCCCTCTCTGTCACAGCTGCTCCGGGGACTCTGTCCCAAGGGGACCCCATTGAACAGGGCAGACAGACCCAGGCCACCCCAGCAGGACCTAACGGAGGCAAATGTCCTGGGGGCATGAGGAGGCAAAGGGGTCTGGAAGGGGGTGAGCTGCATGGAAATCATCACCATTTCCATGGCAAGAACTGAGCAGGGCAGACGAGCAAAAAGAGGCAGGTGGGGAGTGAAACAGAAACAAAGCAATTTGGGGGAAGCAGAAGCATATGGTGCGAAGTACTACCAAGTGGAGGCTGCAAGAGTGCAGCCAAGGGCCTTCTTGCTTTGGCTCACTCCCATCACGTGTAAGCTTTCATCTGGAGAGGGCTGGGAAACACTGTTTGAAGCAAATTGATGCTGTTGCTCTGCAGGGTGGTTGTCTCCCGTGGGGACAGAGGGCTCAGAGGACAAATATGTCATGGGAAGGGACAGCAAACGCCTTGTGTCCTACCACTGTTCCCCAGTCTTTGTGCAGAGGGGTCCATAGCATGAGTTCTAGTTCTGCATTCAGAAAGAAACCGAAAAATAAGGTTGTGTGAAACAGACACGAGCCCTGCACACACTAAGGAAACTGGAGGGGTTAGCAGCTTGGTACACTGTCGTTCCTGTATAAGGTCAATAAGATTTTCCCCACCACCATCCCCCTCACAAGTGCCATAAGTGCATAATACACATTCTACGAGTACAGAAGCATCTCAGGAGCAATCTACTCTGGAGCTTGCTTGAAAATTGCTGTTTGCTGTAATGGTACCCATGGGAGCACTGCTTTCTAATATTTGTTTAAAGCAGACTGGTAAAAGTAAAGTAATGCCCTTCCTTTCTGAATGCAGGCTGTTCCCCACAACATTGAGCAAAATTGAATTGCTGAAAGAATAGCAATAAATTGCTCTGCTCTGGAGTGAGGGATCCTAATCCAATCAAAACATACAGGTAGAGGGGTGAAGCCTATGTAGGAGACAAGTAACACCTACACTTGGCATTTGGTGTGATGCTTATAGCAAGGTTGCCCACCTAAACATGAGCTGGGTTTTAGCGCTTTTTTGTTGCCTGGTTAGGAGCTTGTTTGTTTATTTGCTTTTTAAAAAGCAAGTGAGAACCTCAGAAGAGAGAGAAAGCATCGGCAGTGGCAGTGGCCAAAACCAGGGTGAGCAGAGGCATTTTTGGAGGCTCAAGCTCTAAATGCCTTTAGGAAACAGTCCAGAGGGAAAGCACTGTCAAGGTGATATCATGCATGGTGACATGCATGGACTTCTGTAATGAAGCCGGTGGGAGAAAGAGGAATATAGGAGTGCCTGAGAAAAGCTAGAAGCACTGAGCCTCATACATAGTGTTGTGTTTCTGCACAGCGGGGGCTTAGGAAGTGGATGGGGTGATGTGAGACCATTCTCACCTTCTGGTTCAGTGTTAGGGGAGCCGGAGCAGCCCCTACTGCCCTTCACTCATTCAGAAATTAATAATCCCCTGTGCCTAAAGTATCTCCTTTCACGCTGAGGCTGCTGCTTTTTGCTGCCCATGCTCTGCTTCCCAACAGTTGGTCTGATGAAGATGACAGAGCCTGTATGTAGAGTTTTTTCCATTTCACTGAAGTTGCCCGGTGTCAGTGTCTCCCTTTGTACAGCTGCACATTGAAGCCTGATGCTGTCTGCCCACGCCAACATGAGATGGAGCCTGTTCATCCAAAGTCCCTCAGTAACACTCCCGTTCTGCTCTGCATTAATAACAGCAGCAAAACTCAGCCCTGGAAATCACCCATGCGAGGCGATAACCGTGTGTGTATCTTAGCGTTAATGTTTGTGAAGTGCTTTGAGATCCCATCAGGGAAATTGTGTTACAGTGAAATATTAAACTACACAGATACCTACAACCTTGCAGGCAATCGCCGAGTGACCTGAGAGGCTTTTTGTTCTTCCCCAGCCTCTTGGTTTCTTTGTACAAACTGTGGTTTGCTAAGTACAAGATCATCTGCAGTTCAGTTGTAAGGAATATCTTCATACCACTTCTAGGCAAGAGGAGAGGGCAGGTAATAGGATGTAATGCAGAAGCTTTTGTTGCTTGAGTCATATTTACCGTTAATTCAGCTACCATTTAGATAGAGAGAACTAAAGTGGCTGTCCTTAAAAAAATATATTGGTTGAAATAATTCTAGGCATTGTTATTCCTATTGCACACTGTCGTGTTCATTGTTATCAGAACAGTTCTGTGAAATTGCCGTGGATGTACGAGGCTATTTTCATAATTCACTTTTGACACGCATTCTGGGCTGCTGCTTTTACAGTGGACTTTTACTTCTTACCTTTAATCATTTGGGTCGTATATTGCTTTCTTTGCATTCCCATTGCAGCAAGAAATCATCCCAGAACAGGTATATATATCTCTCCTGCATTTGGTAATTCTGCACGTTCCAGGCAGGTGTGGGCTCTTGAATTCTCAATGTGCCTCAATTTGCCCTTAAGTACTGCAACCATTTCCAAAGCATTTAGTGTTGCCCCCAGAGCTCACCCTGGGTTCTTTCAGAGTTGTGTTTTATTAGGTTATATTGGACCACAAAATCCTGAAAACCACCTTGTGCAGGAAGATTTCTTACAACATTCTGTAATTACTGTAGTAACTTCCATATGAAGATCTCTAAATGTATATTACTAAATGATATTTGTGGCACTCATTGGAGGTCTATAAATATTATTATTCACACTTTATGGGTAGGGAATTTAAACAAAGAAGAGGAAAGGTGGTGTATCTGACACTATGCTGGAACTATTTGGAGAGAATAGGATAACATAAAATCAAATATAGCTCTGACTTCCTAAATCTCACTTCATTAATTTGAATTCTGAACGATGCATCCTTCTTATCCAGAGGGCTGTATGTTGATGTGCTACCACTGGGGCTTTTTTCTGAAGGATCAAAAGGGCCATGAGCCCTGTTGGGCTTGGTTGGAGTTCTACATCCTGACTACTCAATAGCTAGAAACACAAAAATGAGAAAAAAAAGAATGAGTCATAGCAAAAATGTTTGTTTCCTCCATTTAGTGAGATGGGCACGCTGTGTCTCTGCTGCCCTGGAGATCTCTGGCACTGAGAAGCTGGGGCTACCTGCCCAGGTGGCTTTTTGAACTTGGCATAGCCTGGAGTTGATGTCCCCGTAACCAGAGTGAATTAGTGGACTTTCATTTCAGAGCTATCCCTTTGGTGTCCACCTCTTAGTAACCTTTAATTATGCCTTCATGCTCACTCTCGCAGGCTCTGTAATTGACCACAAATTTAGTTGTGTCACCCAAATCAAAAGCAAAGGCACATAACTGTATTAAGGTCAATTATCTTGTGCTACAGTTCTCCTGCAAAGTGAGCTGCTTCTGATAAACCATATTATTAAACAGGCGGTTATTCAATGCTAAAGTTGCTTTAGTTGTGCCTTTTCCTCAGAGTAACACTGACAGGTCATCAGCATCACGGAGGATCGCGGTGTTGGAGACAGCGGGGCGGCCAAATCTTATTGCATGCCTGTGATCAGGGTTTGAAATTCCCTGAAAAGGAATAGCTGATGGTGGTTTTATCTGCTTTGCAGCCAGTTCTTCTGGAGGGTCTAAGATTTGAACCTACTCACGTCCTGCAATATTAATTAAGTCATCTAATACCCCATCGAATTAGTATGCATTTTGCAAATGAAAATAGAGCCCTCAAAGTTCAGTTTGTCTAAAGCCAGTCTGAAAATCGGTGGCGAAGGATCATAAAAGCTAGAGAGAGGAAAAGCCTCTGAGAACATCAAGTTGCTCCTCTTTCAATGCAGGATTATTTTTAAAGAATAATGGGCTGAACTGTATGCAGCAGAGGTTTTAAAATCCCATTAAAATAATTTAAAATGTTAGGGTGATTTTTTGCACGGTGCTGAATGGAAAACCATTCTGTACCCTTGTTTCATATCTGAAAAAATGCTAGTGAAATAAAACATCTATATGAATGTGGGGAACTGTGTCAGGTAGAGTAATTAGGGAACTTCTTGATCTGTGAAAGATGAATTCTCCCTCCCGTATCGCAGTAGGGATTTCAACAGTTAGCGGGGGATTTCTGAATTGCATGGTGTTGTCACAGCTGAGTTTCTCATGGAAGAGGTAAATGGAAATAGATCCCGGTATTAAACAAAACAAACAGAGACCAAAAGCCCCAGACTTGATGTTTTTAGTCCCCAATAAGCCACAATCAGCAAGGAAGCTGTGGGTGAATGAATGGGCAGGTACATCCTGCAATCAGGCAAGAGATGGTGTCCCTGGCTGCATTAGGATAAATTACCTATTTACACCTATGGCAGGTACTCACCCTCTCCGCTGTCTTTTCAAATAGGGAGCTGCTGTTGGAGTTACAGACGTTGCTGCTGTTCGTTAAAAGCTGTTGTTTCTATATCAGTGAGAAGCACCTGCAAGGTACAACTGTGTTTCCATTGCACACCATTTTGCTGTGCTAGGAAGTATCACTCAGATGGGGTTTTTTTAATAGACATCACACATATGGAAAAGATACACATAGAAAATGTTGCTGTTTTCATTTACAGAGGATATTGTGGTGACTTTTAAGAGAGATAAGGAAATTGTATCACTGTGTCAAAACTGAACTTGGTAATGGAATCAGAAAATAATCGCAGTTTAAGAGAGAAATACTTCAACTTCCAGGAAAAAAAGGGCATCCTATTATGAGCTGAAGGTTTATGAATAATCCATTATCTGGAATCTCCAGGGGATTCAATAGGAAAGCCATTGTTGTATTTCCTGCTAGAATTCAATTCAATTTCATATTCTTCTTTGACGTTAAAATATTGATGTTTACATCACTGCTACAGCTAGACACCGAAATCGGTAATGGGAAAACAGCGGACGACAGTTAACATGAAAATTAGGAGAAAAAAGCAGTTCTGTTCTAGATTTATGGCTCCCAGTGGTTTTATGGTGTGAGGTGGCAAAGGAATCTCATGGTTTTGTAGTTCAAGATGGGATTTTAGTTTAGGATTTTAGACCCTGACTAAAACAGCTTTGCACTTTCTTTTTCATTTCCCTACCGACAATATTTTTGGTCAGGATAGTCCTTTAATCTACAGTGCTAGAAATCGTTGTGTGTCTGTCATACCTGGAATTAAATCACTTTCTGTGTGATACACATCAAGCCCCCCCAGCCCACCACCCACAGGCAGGATCTGGCCCCTCACGCCTGATGGTCACTGGGCACATCCCAGTGCTCTGAGCCGGGTCCCCATCTCTCCAGGGGACCCTGTTGCAGGGGACTCTGCCCAGAAAACAGGAGGTGGTCCCAAGGACCCACCATCCGCAGGCAAACACAACACCCAGAACACTTCCCAACGCTAAACCTGAGCAACTGTGGGAATAGAGCTTACCAGTTCATCTCATCTTGATTTAAAGCCAGGATTTCCAGATTCTCTTGATCACTTGCTCTGATGGTAAAGTGCCCTTGCTGTTAAAAAAATAAATTTTAATCATTTGATTTCTAATTTAATCATTGCAGAACTCAACTTCCAGAAATTTAATGCCTTTGTCTGTTGGAATAAAGAACCCTCTTGTACCAAATGTTCTCCCTATGTAGGTACTCACAAACTGTGATTAAATTGTCTCTTAATCTTCTTTTCAATAAGCTTAATTGAACATCGTATTACCAGTTGAATCTCCCAAAAAGGGCCACCTCTTGATAACTGATTTTCCAAAGAATCTTAAACCCACAGGAACAAACTAAGTGTCCCAGTTCCCCCTCTATGTTTTTTTCCTTCTGGCCTCTGTTAAATAAAAACAAAACATGTGGCAAGGGTTCTGACTTCTGCCTGCTTAGTTGAAGCTCATTTCCAAGGCAGGTTGATAATACGACAAATCAAAGGATTCAAAGTCCTCCATGTTGCCAAGGTGCTCTTGGCACTGAATTAAAAATGAATCTGAATAATGAAAGAAATTGAATAAATTCTGGGACATGTGGATAGGAGATATCCTCCAAGATATCTTGGTAGTGCTATTAAATGGTAACTGGTTATCTATTATCAATTTCACCAATTATGATTGCTGTTCCCTCTTTATGGCTGTTCTATGAGATCGCCGTTCCTCTTTCCTGGTGGCGGGCGAGCTCCCTGCCGGGCGCTCCCTCTCCCCTCCCCACAGCTGATGCTGCTCAAGGGCACCAGGAGGAACCCACTGGGGACATTTCCACACTGCCCAGATCCTTGGTCCCTCAATCCATCCCCCCCAGAGCCCCTCACCTCTGCCCAGTGTCCCCTGGGCTGGGGACAATTCACCTGGGCGCCTTGTCAGAGAGCAGTTTGCAGCCTCTGGCAAACACCAGGACCAGGAATGGAACTGGGATTACCAGGTAATTCTGAGCTTTGAAATGTGACGGGAGTGAATTCCTGATACTTGATGTTCCCTTTCCTTGTATGGAACCAAGGACTAGGACGTGATTTTTCTTCTTTTCCCCTGTGAGGTCTTTGCAAAACTCTTTTTCTGTTTGCACCACAAGCCACCAAATGCGAGATGCTGCTGTCTGTATAATCCCAGGTTAAACACCCAATGCGATCTAAGGGCATGTAAGCAGCTGTTCCTCCTGGTGCAGCAAAAGAGCTCCTCTCCCCAAGACAGCTAACAAAGCACAGTGTGCCACAGTTTCCAAAATGATCTGAAACTTGTCAGACATTTCATTCACGCCTTAGAAATAGGGATGTCTGCTCAGCAGCCAGCTGACCTGTTCCACTGATAATCCCACATTGCACTGCTTGAAACACTTGCAATAACCAGCACTAGAGAAAAGTCCTTGGTCCAGCTGGAGGGCTGTGAGCTCACCCTGTGTGAATATGGCTGGTGCAGCATCTTCATCTCCTGTTAGAAGCCTTTAATTCTTCTTCTTTTCCTTAATTTTAAAAACCACAAGCTGAGCGCAGTGCAATAGAAAAGATGTTTCAATCAAGAAATTTGGGGCGTCCCTCCACGTTTGCCTCGTGTAGTCATTGGCAATGCTATGAAACACTTCCAGCAACAAACAAATGAGAAACAGAAAATGAGCAAAGGCAAGCTAAAGCTTGGGTGTCAACTTTGCTTTGCCACTTCTTCCGCTACCTATGTCAGTCATTTTGGCAGAGTGTCAAAAGCTACAACGTTAGCATGTATGCCGAGTTGCACCCCCTCTTATGCCCGTATGATCTGAACACGTGCACTGAGAATCTGCCTCTCTGCGAATCCCTGCACACACATCCTCCTGCTCCAGCCATGGGTAGGATCGGAAATAGTATCTGTGTGACAGCTCTGAACAGATGGAAAATACTAGTGTCAATGTCTCAATTATTAAGCTTCTGTGTACTCCCAGTGACTGCTGCCACGCTCTAAAGAGCTAAATACATGCACTAAGCCTTTTGTCTAGACTTCCAGGTGTTGCTGGGTTTTGAGTTCTTAGTTCTGCAGAGCATTACCTAGAGTAGCTGATCCCTTGTAGTTATTGGTATTTTCTCTTTGGCATCTTAACTCCTTTCTAAATCTCCAATATAAACGCATCCCCAAACAAATGCCTCTTGTTCTTCCACTACCATTTTTATCTATTGCCAGAGGGCATGCTGTGGGGCATCACCAAAATAAAACAGGAATTGCAAATGGATATCTTCAACGCAAAAGCCTCAGTCGGCAAAAAGAAGGTACTTTGATTGCCAGTGGGGAACTGCAAGTCTCCAGGTCTTGCATCTGTGTAGCCCCAGGTGGCTTTGAGGGGAAACTTCACAGTGGTGCACATGCACACACAGAGCTCAGAGCATAATCCTGTAATCTGATTATATCTGGTGCTTAGTTGCCAAGGAGCTGCCCGCATTACAGCAGTTGCCAGGTCAATGAAACTCTGCAGGCTTTGGTGTGTATGTGCGACGAACCCAGAGGATACCAGGGAAACTCCTCTTGAGTTTGATGTTAGGCTTGTGCTTAACTGGGCCTTACACTAGAAAAACATCCATAGACATTCAAAAAATCAAAGACGTATTGTTCTGAATAACTTAATATTTACAATAAACTTCAGGAATGTACGGTTACTGCACATTGTTTTGGTTTGCTTTTTTTTCCTTTCTGGTTGCCCATTCATTTTATAATTAACAAACCCAGCAGGATAAATCATTGTTTCCAGCAGCTTAGTGTGTATTTCCTGGGACAACGTCCTGGAAACTCTGTATGGTACTGTTGATCAGCTATTTCCCATACTCTGGCTGCCAAATAAGGATCCCTGGAAAGAGCTGCTGTTGGTGTTCAGTAAAGTTGTTGCCTGCATCTTGGGGTGGTATAAACTCTGAATTACCCATGCTGTGCTTCACTGGGCTGCTGGGCCTGGCAGGAGGCTGTTGTGGCTCAGCTCCTCATCTCATCTGTGGGAACATTGATTATTTATACCCCAGCTGCCCTAAAACTTAATCAGTTGAATAAGCAAGAGAGAAAAGCAGCATTCCCAGGAAAATGGTCAAAGCTTATGGCTCCTTCACTCTGTGAGTCTCCTTCAGGAGATGAGTATTTGGATCTGTTTTTTCTTAAAGGAAGCACTTAATCACAAGCTTAACTCTGAGCAAGCTTAAGTAGTTCGCTGGATTTTCTGATTGAGGGGAAGAATAAGGTGGGAGGAAGGAAAACAGCACAGAGGTTTCCAAAAGAATAAAAGTTAAAGCAAAAAAAAAAACCAAAGCACACAGACAAAACACAGAGCTGCAAGGAGAAATGAAAAGATGGGGATTATATTGGGAGGGGGAAAGGGAGAATTCAGTTGAAGGAAAATAAGAGCAGCATAGGCCAACGCGCACACCCCAAGCCTACTCCCCCTGCCAAGTTTGGAAATAAAAAATGGAAGACAAAATACGCCTGTCTTAAACTTGAGCGAATATTCCAGTGAGTCAGAATAAATTATTCGTACTCTGTAGCCGGCTTCATGTTTTCCTGATACACAATTGGAAGGCTTATTATTATTATTATTACAAAGAGTAGTTGGTTTCTGGGGAGTACTAACAAACCAGATCTATTCTTTCAATTTCTCCTTCATGCTCTGCTTGTGCAAGATGAATGTGAATGAAATCAGAGCTCCAACCCCAGCAGTCACACCCCCGGCATCACGAGGCTGTGAGATGTTGAGTCACCCCAGGCGTTTGCAGCTGTGGCAGCTGAGGGACCAATGCTCCGATGCCTTTCTGGTGCTGCAGTCAGGGGAGATGAGCAGCCCGTGCTGTGCTTGCTCTGATGGCTCAACGTGGATGCTAAAAATCCCGTCTGAGAGCAGGACGTGCTGCAGGATGCTGCTATATTCTGTGCTGGAGCTTATGCCACGCTGCTGAGCAGCAGCGTACGTCACATGTGCAAACCCAAAGTGCACGAACAATAAATATAGTAACAGAATCCTTATGCCTTGTGTTCCAATATATTTGCAGGGTAGCACGTGCTGCGAAGGAGTGGAAGTTGCATGGATGGGAACATAGGATCATAGAATGCTAGGGATTGGAAGGGACCTGGAAAGCTCATCCAGTGCAATCCCCCCATGGAGCAGGAACACCCAGCTGAGGTTCCACAGGAAGGTGTCCAGGCGGGTTTGAATGTCTGCAGAGAAGGAGACTCCACAACCCCCCTGGGCAGCCTGGGCCAGGCTCTGGCACCCTCACTGAGAAGAAGTTTCTTCTCAAGTTGAAGTGGAACCTCTTATATTCCAGTTTAAACCCATTACCCCTTGTTCTACCATTGTTCGTCACCGAGAAGAGCCTGGCTCCATCCTCCTGACACTCACTCTTTGTATATTTATAAACATTAATAAGGTCACCCCTCAGTCTCCTCTTCTCCAGCTCCAGAGCCCCAGCTCCCTCAGCCTTTCCTCACACGGGAGATGCTCCACTCCCTTCAGCATCTTGGTGGCTGCGCTGGACTCTCTGCAGCAGTTCCCTGTCCTTCCGGAACTGAGGGAACCAGAACTGGACACAATATTCCAGGTGATATGCAGGGCTGTAGCATGGGAGAAGCAGAGCAGCAGACACCCATCCATCACCTGTGAGGGACAGTAGCTCCACACTCTTAGTTGGACCCCAAATTTCCTCAGCAGCATTGTCCTACCTTGGCAAGATGCAGTTATGGTGACACGCTCAGGGGCATGGAGAGAAAAGCTGGTTTGCCTCCGCTGATTGCAGGGGCTGGAGGGGAAGGAGACATTTATCCTTGGACAACAATGTGCCTTATTATGGTCTTCAACATATTCTGCCCTGCCACACACCTGGCTGCTCAGCAATCCTTCACTGCAGGGAGCTGCTGAGCTTCAGGACTCAAATCCTCATCCACAGCAAGCGCACCTGCTATTGACACCTATGACTACGAGTTTGTGATGCTAGAAAGAGTTACTGAAGCTAGAAGGAAAGTAAATTTTCAAATCTTTTGCAGTTCCCTGCCATGCTGTGTCTCCTCAGTACATCTGGGCTTCCTGGGCTGGCTTCGCACTGGGGTTTATCTCCTCAGGCCAACATGAAAAGCAGCAGTTGCAAGGGGTTGAGCCCAAGCTGATTAACATCTCCCGTCACCCCAGAGGGGAAAACAGTTTCTGCAAACTGCAGGTGAAAGCAAAATGGGCTGTGTGGCCTGGTGAGGACGAGATGAACATGGTGAGGCAATGTGCAGGCTCCGGTCAGGGGAAAGCAGAGCTTGCTCTGGGAGCTTAGAAACTGAGCAAGCCTCAGCCAAGCACAGGCATAGGGGTGTGTAGAGGCAGTTCCCTATAGACAGAGGGTTATATATGATCCTCCAGTTGCCAGGATGAAGGCTGAGGAATGCAGGTGTTGAAGCTGTGAGGGCGCTGACTATATTCAGCCATCAGTCAAGGACTCTGCAGCTCGGCAGGCCGCGGTGCCGCAGGCAGCGAGCTCCCGCAGGAGGGAGGAAGAGGAGGAGCAGGCACACGGCACTGAGGCCAGGAACAGACAGCCAGAGACCTTCGCTTCTGCGTGAACCTCAACCTTCTGGTTTTGTGCACGGTCTAAACACCAAAACACAATTGGGAAGGCAGCAAATGCACAGAATAAGGAGCTGTTCCCCAAAAGGCCTAGAGCAGCACCTGCTCTCCCCATCCCAGAGCAGCAGCCAAGGCAGAGAAACCCCCCGCAGGCTTTTCGCCTGGGGGAAGGAGCAGAGAAGGACAAAGGAGAGCGTTCCTCCGAACCTTGCACACGCGTGGCCAAGAATTTAATTACATGCCATCTTTTGAGTCTGTCCCATACCTTGCTCCCTCAGGGGCTTGCTGATTCCTTTCCTCTCTGAAACTAATCCCAGTCACCTTGTTTGGATGGTTTAAGTCCTTGGCTGGCCCAGATGCCTTATTGCTTCTGCCAAGATGCTGTTCTATTCTAAAACTCATGTTTCATGACAGAAGACTCCTGATGATACAGATGATTTTGCTCAATGAACAAACTGGGAAATAAGGGGGATCTACCAACAGAGAAGTGTCAGGTGGCTTGTACAGCCAGAGGATCACCTGTCAGTGGCTGTTTCCCCAGAGGACCTACACTGTGAAGATGAAGTTATCTGTGTAAAACAGAAAGCCATGTCCAGGGATGTCTCCCTTCCATTCCTGGGGCTTTGGAGTCATCCTTCCACATCTGCTAGGAAATAGCATCTTGTGAGCACCTGCCAACAGCAGCAGTGTGACGATCGCAGCACAAGGGGGTGGATGTGTAATGTCAGGGATATGGGTAAAGACACACAGTTGATCTTAGACATGAGAGCAGATCTGGGAGATCTTCAGTGGTATCTCACAGACGGGCACTTGGGGATATCCAGAGGCTTTGCTGCTGTTTGTTTGACTGCAGGGAATCCCGTGTGGCCTGGAGACAGCCATTCCTCACAGCTGCATTGCTTTGGTTTTGATCATTGTGCAGTTTATGTCCAGCAATCCTCATCACAAACTCTACATGACTGCAAACGTGTCCTTGTTTCGGGTTAAAAAGTAGAAACTTCAGATCTGACAAAAGAATGGAGCCACAAGGAGAATTTTTCTTTGGGATCTATTAGTGAGCTCTTTGCAAGTGATGTTTTGGGTTGATATTTAATTCTCAGCCTACATGGGGTCCAGTGTACCAGTCAGTGCCCAGTATGAAACTGGCTTTCTCTTGCACTCCCAGTTTGGTCCTGATTGATTCCACATTCATGCTCTACTCAGTCAATGCATAGTCTGCATTACCATTCTGGGTTTCAGGCTTTGTTGGAACATGGGAAAGCAAAAGATAACAAAAATGATCTCCATGGCCCAGGGAACATATGTGACCTCTGCATGTGTCACAGCCACTTAGAGAAGAGGGTGCTGTTTGCTTCATAACCATTGCAACATCCTTCACAGGTGGTTAATGCATTCCACCAGCACAAGAAAGAATAATTGGACAGCCACTTTTTTAAGCTGCATGTAACCAACCGTATCAAGTTTATCACTAAATGTCACAGTTCATCCTAATCTAATCACGAGAGAGTAAGAAAAATGAGCATACTTGTCTCCATCAATAAACGAGTGATTATTCAGACAATAACTACATTTATTTGCTTTATTTCCATAAATGTTTGAAGTGTTATGAAGATACTCTGGAGAAAAGATTATTTATGTTGGCATCCAAACAGTATAGTGATAGGAGGTTTAAAAAAGCTAAAGAAAGATATTCATTTAGAAATGATCCTAAAAGTCTTGATTGTTTTCATTCTGCAGAAGGCATTGGGGACATCAGATTATTATTATTTATCAGATTAAAAATACATTGACAGTTCCATGTTGTAGCACGCAAGCATAACAGCATCACTGTAAAGCCGGTAACAACGAAGGAGCCAAAAGGTTTATTTTTAAGAAAACCCAGCTGTTTTCCTGCCGATTGGCCCTTCTTCCATGTCCCATTTTTGGAAGTTCCTTTAGTATCAATGCAGACGTTACCAAAGAAAACCACTCCACTGACAACAATAAAAACAGTTTTGATCAGCGTCAGAAGAAGAAAGTATAAAATATGGCCCCAAGCCCCCAGTATGTTCTAACATGAAGAAAATTATCGCTTGTCCCCAGGAGGCCGAGCAAATCTAACGCCACATGACACCTGCGCGCCCACGCGTGCCAGGAGACAGGTGCGTGCTGCAGTATTTCATACAAACAGATGTCCCCAGCCAATGCACCGCCTCGCCTGAGCCTCTTCTGAGAAAATAGAGATGTCAGGAAAGGAAAACAATTTCCTCCATGATCCATTTGCCCTTGCAGTTATTCCTCACGCCTCCAGACCGCGGAGCGAACATCTGACGAGCGCTTGGGCAGCAGCAGCTCTGGGGCTGGGAGGAGGAAGCGTGTGAGGAAGAGCTGGAAAATATTTTTGTGACAAAAATAGCAATACATCAGCCTCAGCGGCTGATAAGAGATAAGGACTCTCTTTCTTCACTCAAGTGGAAATGCTAGTGACAGCAGTCTGGGGAAGCTTTGCCAAATTTGGGTGCTTGCAGGCCAGTCCTGGTTAGCGACTTCTCCATTTACCTACCTACCAGTTTGAGAGCATTTCCCTTCGATTTCCTTGGAAAAATGGGGGAGATCCCATGAGACAGGAAGTTCTCTGTGAGTTCCTCACCCATCTCGAGTGTGTATTGAGGGCAACAGACTGAAATCCCTGAGCAGGGACCCAGGAGATCCGATTGCAGTTCTTCTCTCTTCACAACTTTTGTCTCTCGAGTCCTGACCTTTGAAGCTGCTGCATCTCTGCAAATGCAAGCTCCCAGTCTTATTGATGGGGAATAGCCAAAATGTGTTTTTTCTACCCCGCTCTGTTTTATCGTATTATGCACGCAAGAAGTACCTAGCAACGAAAAATCTGGATCTTTTCAGTGTTGCTGTAACATAACAAAAAGACAGCTCCACACATTTTCTCCTAAGGTTTCCCATAACTTTCTATGACTCTGGTCTTCCTGGAGGCACTAAGCAAGGGCTTATGCTGGAAAATAAGCAGAGTCAGTGGTTCCTAAAAAGGGTTAAATGAGGACTAAGGCAAATTGAAATCCGCATCTTGAACAGGATTGCCACTTCATGACCTGGGTCTATAGCTGCTGGAGATCTCCTTTGAAAATGTCCTTTAACCCCTTCAAAACATTCATTTTAAAGCTTCTGTTAGCCGACATCTCTGTAGCGCATCACTGCAAAATGTGTTCTTAACAGTCGCTGACAGTTCATGGCATCTTGGTGACATAAATGCTGCTTTTGTGCAACCGTGGCCTGCAAATAGCAAGTGCTCTGCATGATTTTGTATGTCCTACAGCCCCACTGTTGGGAAGAGGGGGCGGGGAGCAGCAGCAAATTGAGGGAACAGGCTTTTGTTTAACTGAGATTTTGCTGATGAGACCAAGCAGGCCGGTGAGAGCTCCATCTTGCTCAGCCCTCTCCGTACCTGCACCAAGAAACAGAACCTGCATCACAGGGCATCTCATCTGGACAGGGAGGACAAACACCAGGAGGATGGTTTTCCTCCTCCCAGTTCCTTCGTGCAAAATGAAATGAATATACATTCAACCTTCCCAGTGAACAATGATTTTTAAAAAGGCAGAAAAGGTGCTTTCTTCTTACTTTTTTCTATTACCGTTTACAACTATTTTCTATCACATTTACAAACTACTTCAAAAGCTTTCTAGGTAGTCATACATCCTCGAGTCATTTGGATGGAGTACAAACCACGCAATCAAAAAAAGGGAGGGTGAAAAAAATTTATTAAAATCACTTGCAGGTTAATAAGATTTCAGATGGTAGAAGAAAGCAATAGCTCATAGCTGCTCTGTGAGAAACTTTGAACCTATTTATTTCTGTTCTCTCACTCCTTATTTTAATGCATCACAGTTGAATTAGCCTTGGCAGCATTTACAGCCCTTTTGGTCTATTGGGTGTGCTGAGTCTTTAATGTCCCAAGTGGTCCTATGATCTGTTAATTACCTTATTGCATGCAAAGCTCTATAGGGCTATTTCTCTACCAGAACACTTTGTCAGGATCAAATTAATTCTGGGGACCCTTTTCTGTGTGATGCTGAGCATCCTCAGCTCCGCACAGGGAGTGCAAGATCCTCCGCTCATCGCAGGATGAGTTCAGCCCTTTGCAGGATGAGACAGTTTGTGAAGTAAATGATCAAAACGGCCCTTTAGATAAACTCATGTTCTCATCATTAACCATCCTGAAAGCTGTAGGAGAGTGGTTTACATTTTTCATTTTGTATTCCAAGCACCATGCTTAATTTTGACATTCCCTTTCTTTGTAAGGACAGTTCTGGTTCTTGGCTCTGGGGGGCTGAACAGCAGGTGACCGCTGAACTGAAGCGGTCAAACATCGTCCTGTTTCTTCCTAACCCAGAGGAGTTGTCATGAGCAGAGAGAGGTTTTGAATGCATAATATTTCTGTAATCGATGGCACTGTTCAAAGGCAATAGGAAAAAAGACATTGCAACAAACTGCTCAGAGAGATTTGAGTTTTCCGCATTTACAGAAGATCTTTCAGCCCTGGCTGGCAGAAATACCGGTTGATTAGAGGCACTCACTTTCCCATCTGCCAAACCCCATGCTACAATTTGTTCTTCTTCAGCCAAAACTATTGCCCCTTACCTTCTAAAATGGCAAATTTCTACCTCCACAAGTAGCAAAGATCCCTGGGTTTGTCTCCCCATGGCAGCAATGTCTCCTGGGTGCTCCTTATGCCCTTACAAAGCTCACTAACTACAGGATCACTGTTAATAACATCACTATGGTATTGTTTCAGCTTTCTGTCCTTATCTGTGCAGGGGACAGACATAAAGCTTCTCTTCCTGAGGACCACTTCAGGGAGGTTGTCACAGTATCCTCCACCCTGAGCATCTTCTCCCAGTCCCCACAGGATCCTACTGAGGGAGGTGAACATGGGAGTCCATCCATCAGGGTTGGATGTTCTAGAGGATGAGGAGAAACTTTGGTTCCTGCAGCCATGCTCCCATGCCCCTCCAGCCCCGCCGGCAGCTGCACAAGCCTTGTTTCTCATTTAGATGAGGAACCTGATTCAGCATCAGATTAAATACATGTTCAGTTAAGGCACAGGGGTGAGAATGCTCTGTAGGGTTTTGCTGAGCCTGAAAGAGAATGCTTTCAAAAATTCACTGTATTTAGGCCACAGTGAGGGGAAAAACCTACAAATCAGAGGAAAAAAAAGTACTATAAATAGGAATCAAACTAAGCTATCATTTCTTCATATGTCTTTTTCCTTCAAAAAAGCCATCCTTGATATCTTTCTGGCTTGGGCTGGGCAGCTCATTTTGGTTGTGTCTTCACATTTTCTTCTTGTTTGGATTTCTGGTCCAGCTTCTGGAAGCGGCAGGGTCGGGACGTCACACAGACACAGGAGGAGCAGGGCCAGCTCTCTGCAGTGCTAAGCGAGCACCACTTTCAATAGTACAGCAGTGCCTAAATGTGCCCTTGAGAAGCAGAACTTGCTAATACTGTCCCCAGTGAGCAGCAGTCGTTACCAATCACAATTATTAGACTAACTTGGTTTCCAGAGAGACACCCAACTAAAGTGCTTCTTAAAGCTGTGTAAATTTGTTACCACCACCTGCAGATGGGGAAAGGCAATGCCCGCTTTGCTTCTCACCACCGTTCCCAAGGATGCTGCTTTCGCACCTTCTCGGGCAGAAACAACCACGTTGCTGGGGCAAATGGTTCTGCTGCAGCTCCAGGGGAGAAACGGGACCGGACCCCAGCCTGGTGACACCCTGTCCCTTGTTGATGCCGCTACGTTGGTGCCGTGACCATGTGTTTTCTTCTCTGTGTTGGCTCCTTGCCACAGCACATCACGCCTGGTGCCATTGCCATAGTGATGGGCTTTCACCAAATGGGAGTTAAATTATATAATACCAGGAATAGAAATGGGTAGGATTTTTCTCGACTTTCCTTGAGGGAAATAACAACTGCAGCAGCATTCGTAATAACAACATTTGTACAAAGTTAAATACTGGATTCAGTGCTCATACATACAAAGAAGGACTACTTAATTGCTAAAAAAGAGAGGCCAAAAGCATTTCTTTCGGTATTGAATCTGGAATTACAGAGTTGATACGTGTTTTATGGCTAAAACTGCAGACAGTTTATTTTTTTCTTCTGAAATATATAGAAAGAATATCGAGGTCAAACAAGTGTGGGTGCTAATAAGCCCTTCACAGATGTGGTGGAGGACTAGTTAACAGTATATTAGGAGACACTGAGATAAATGACTTCTATAATCATTTAGAAGCTCCTCAGAAGCAAAAAACTGTTAAGTCAAATAAAATTAGATCTCAATTAGCTAAACTCATAAGTTTAACATGCACAGTATAGGCAAATGAAGAAGCATATGTATGATATTCAGATGCAAGATGGTGTAAACAGAAGGATTAAGAAGAAATTCACAATGTGTAACATCACAGTTGCGAGCTTATATGAAGATATGTTTTATGCTGACAGAAAGGTCAGAGAAAAGATGTGTGGGTGCTGCAGAATAGGAGCATATAACAATAGGAAACTATATCAGAGATGGACAATGGTCTAACTGGTTCTCTAGTACCAAAATTAAACGAGGACTACCTTGTAAATGAGACACAGTCCTTAGACAGGCAAAGGGGAGAAATACACAGTTAAAGAATGGGAAAAAACGAGGTGGAGATGGTTTTCTCTGAAAGACCATGTTAAAAAATTATGTGGCAAATGAGAGTCTTGTCAAAGCTGGATTAAAAGAAGAAACTACAAGTATAGTCGTGTCTGTCCCAATATGCAAAAGGAAAGATAAAAGGTAGAAAGATGTAATCCCTATTATGCAGACACGCTCCAGGGTGTATTAGTTGTATTACAGGAGGATGTACAGAGTTAGCCAGAGGGAGGTATGAAGCACAATATGACAAATGTGGCAGGACTGAGCACTGGACACTGCCAGTATGAGCTACGTATTGCACTATGAGCCTGACAAAACGATAGGGACTTAAGAAGATAAGAATAATGGAATTTCTCATGCGTTGCTTTTCTTAAAATATCCCCTTAAGGTCCTGGCAAGGTTAGCAGAAACACAGGTATGATAGCGCTTTACTGTGGGCTTTGCCACTCAGTGTGTTTTACTAGAGACAGGAAAAAACCCACATCTGCAGCTGTGAATGTAACTTGGTAAGGGTTGTAAAAGAAGTTGAGAGGTGTAAAACATGTACCATTATGTGCACTCGCCTGGGACCTCATGAAGGAGGCGTCACACACAACTGAGAAACTGGATCCACCAAGCCCTGCTGGCCGTTGTACTGGTGTCTCAAACTCAGAGGAAAGCTTTTGACAGGATTCCTTGGCTCCCCTTGCCCTGTTCTTGTCACCCCACAACAATCAGGAACTGACGATGACTGTCTCCTTCTTTTTATGTCGTGGTGGTGACACAACTGGAAACAGGGAAAGCCAGGAATAGCATCACTGGAGGATCTTGCACTCCCAGTCCTATTACCACACATTTATAGCCATTTCCTTTTCTCCTTTCCTAGTGATTAGACTTTCTACTTCAATATCCTGAAATGCCATGCTCAGCAATTCATGTTTTGCTGGCTGGCACAATTTTCTACAGCCTTCTTCTCAAAGCCACATTTAGCAGCCTATGCAAGGTGCACAAACGTCTGATTTGTAAACAAAAGCGCAAGGACTGTGCACCCTTTGTTTGGATCATAAATACCAAGTCCTTTGGGGATCAAGGCTTCCCACTGTGTGCTCCTTTTTGAAAGGGACTCTGTTAAATTATATATGTGCTTGTATAAAAATGGCAGGCGTTTGCTGCAAGCTGCGTTAATACAGAAGTATATTGTACAGCTGCCTCATTCACGCTAAAGGGTACGTCACCTTGTCACGCAGAGTCACCAAAAGCCAAAGCCAGGACCACAAGGGTCAGCTTGGACTTGAATCTTCCCATGGGGTGGAGTTACCCTGGGGACTTTCTGTTCAGTTTTGCGCACACAGCATTTGCAGTCACAGTCCTGGGACTGTGATTCAAGGGTGGGTTTTCTCCCTGCTCCTCTCTCCTACAGATGTCTTTGTTCAGAGCCACGTCCAGGCTGTTGAGCTGTGCCGGGTGTCCTCCACAATTGCTTCTCGGGTGGGCAGGGGTCCTCCCACCCTCCACCCACTCCGTGTGCAGGTCCAGGAGCTGCGATGCAAATCCTGATCATGGTTATCCTTCACTTTTTCTGCCTTCCTGATGTTCCCACAACCACACATGACGGAGGCATCAGGTCCTTTAGAACAAACCTCTGCGTTTGACTCACACCGTTCGAATGAGTAAGCCAAGTTATGGCACAGTTCCCCTTCCTTTCTCCCAGATCAAGTGCAATATCACCGCAGCCCAATATGCAAAACCCTGCCACCATTGCCCTTTTCTGAGGGGGATTCCATTGCATATGGATAGGCTGCAATGCAACCTCTGCAAACAAAGTCACGTCCAGCCTCAACGGGACACAGGCAAAGTAGGGCAGGAAGCTTCTCGCTGTCATTGACAAGCCATCAAGGTGACCGGGGGGGTCATACCACACCACAGCCTCCTCCGGTTCTCTCTCGCACGCCGGTCGGAGCCCAGGCTGTGCCCTGTCCACCCCGCTCCATCGCCGGCTGCGCTGGGGCTGCCCGCGGCTGGAGCTGCCGCTGGGGCTAATTGGGGGCGATGGCAATCTGAGGGTATTCGGAGCTTCCCGTAGTAAAGAGCAGCGCAAATGCTTTTTAATATCCTGTATATCATTCTGATTAGCAGCTGGGGGGCATTAAGACTGATATGATCTCCACATGGCAGAATCAGCTGGAACAAAGGCAAGAACAACAACAGAATCTTTCTCTTATTCCTTAACCCCCCCACTGGGGGTGGCTGGAAGCGCTCGACTTTCCAGTACTTGGAAAGAGGGAAATTATGATATGAAAAGGAGAGTGTCAAAGAAACGTCCTCCATTTCCAGCTCCTCCTCCAACTTTGCACTCCCCTCCACCGCCTCCTCCCCGCACACACGCTCTTCAGCATCATCTTTATGAACTTTCAGACTGACAAAATGAGCTGTTCTTCACAAAAGAAGTAGTGGGGAGTTCTCCCCCAGTATCACGGCACCGTGCACAAAGGCTGAGTCTGCGCACCCCCGTTTGCCGTGGCAGCGGGATTTGGGAAGAGGAGGCTCCGCAGGCTGGGAATTCTCCTCCGGGGAACAAAACTGATGAATTCAGTTCGATACTCCCACGGTTGCATCAAACAGACCAAGGTCAGAGTAAATGTATCACGCTTCGGGCCTCATCAGTGATCCTTTAAATACACTTTCTCTCTGGAATGCCAGGGATTAGTGCAATTAGTATGGGATAAGAGTGTTTACTCTGGTACTCTGCGTTGATATTTTGACAAAATGGAGGTGCTGAGAGCAGAGAATAGCATATTTAATAACAGGAGAAATAGTTGCTCTTTATTCTACACCTGTCTAAATTAAATCATTTCCTTTCAGTTTCAGTGGGAAAACTGCTGAAAATAGACAGGACTATTAAAGAGAGTTATAGCTGGCATAAACGGACCTTTGAGGAGAGAAATTATAGGACTGTATTAGAAAAACATCTTAGTACAACCCAGTAAAAAGCAACAGTTTGGGTTTACAATGTAATTTGCAAAACCTGCAGGTGATTGCGGGAACACAGGGTAAAAAAAAAATGGTGTGAATTATTAAAAAAATGTAGGCCCAGATCCTCCATCAATATGAACTCACTTGGTCCTTAGCATCTGCAGGACATATAGATAACAACAAGTGAGTTTAGCAATACAATTCTGAAGGGCAATACAAGGACAGGACAAAACCGTCTCATTATAATTTGGGATGAGTGTAGTATTTGTTAGTAGTGCAGCTGGGAGTAAATGATTCTGACTATTACAAGAATAAGCTGAAAATTCCCTTAAGCCACTCTGCTGTGTTATATATATTGTGTGTGGTAAACATGTTACCAAAACCAATTTGAAAAATGTTTTAGAAGGCTAAAAATACATCCTTGGTACTATTTGTTACTAAACTCTAAAGCAGGGTTTCTTGGCATCATACAGGATTCAGAGAAAAGCATTTGAAACACCTGAAATTACCTTTGTAATAGTATTCATAGTAACCTTAAGGATTCTTCTGTATCTAAAAGTTACCTAAGTGGAAATCTAGATATTTTCAGTCAATGGAAGATTTGCTCCTGAGCTCAACACATCAAACCTGCCCTAAGGTGACATTCCCCACCGTGGGGACCTGGCGTGGTGGCAGCTGAACAGTAGCTTCCCAGGAAACTGAGACTCCCACTGGAATGGAGCTGCAGGGATGCTCCTTTAGAAAAGGATTCAGTTCCCCGTGGCGTCAGGCCTAACTGCGTTTGGTTGGGTTCTCCAAAAATCTGGACACCCACTTCAGAACCAAGGCTATGGAATAATTGCCTGGAAATACAGTGGGGTTTCGTGGAGAAAATTCACCACTTCCCTCGTGAAGGGCTGATTCTTCTCCTCCCGAGTTAACACTGCAGCAAAACAACCCCAAATGATGCCGTGCGCAGAAGTGACCGTGTACATCCTCCCTGGCCAGCCCCAGGAACCCTCGGGGTGGGAGGGATTGCTGATGGAGCACGGGGCAGCTGCTCTCGGTGGGCTTTGCCTTCAAACCCAGACTGAACTCAAACTAGAAAGCAGCACAGAGCCGGCTGATGGAGCGTGTAAGGATCGCATCAAAAATCCCTGGGCACCAACACTTTGCTTTCTCCATGCTTGGGCAGTCGCCACCCACCCATTTGCCACCATAACAATTTGGAGGTAGGATTAGTTTGGGATCCATTTGATAGCCTTGGCACGTTCTATATTCAGGGGGATCAGACAGTAACATCCTCTTATTTCTCTATAGAGCCATTTGTCAGCAGGTGCTCGCAGCCATTCTGTGTTATATAGTATCTGGTCCTTTTTATAGTACAGACTCATTACATTGATAATTAATCCGATAATGCCTATACGTCTGCTGTTATCTCCAAGGAACATGCAGCTTGAGCAGTGCCATTAACACTCCTCACTGCTCATTGTCTTGTAGCAATGAGAAAAGCTTCCCTAAACTTCGCTCACTCTCCTTCCATCCAGACTTTACAGTCAACATGAGATTATACCCAGGTGGTGGGCTTTTTTAAAGTGATTTTTTTTCTTCAATTATGCAGCCAAGCCTTGTTCTTGGGGATGTTGGTGGCATTCCCAGCCCAAGTGCATGGGACCATGGGCTGAAAGACAAGTGAGAGATCCCATTCCCTTGGCTTTGTGCCCCAAGCTGAGTGCTGCAGCTCCAGCCCTCACCAGCTCTCGGAACTAAAGCGATGGATGCGTGGGGCAGCCTGTCTGGGCAGGGTTATAAATGGCAATCTACGTGGGTCTCAAACTGCAGCCTTGCAGACTTATTTCATGCCTCATAAATATTAAAAAAATAAGTCCTTCTTAGCCTGTTTCCCCCAAAGTAAGACAGGGTCTCGTATTAATTTTTGCTCCAAAAGATGCTTATTGTTTTACATGTATAGCTGCCTGGACTTTTTAAATGAACTGTAGCAAGGGCTTATTTTTGGAGTAGGGCTTGTATTTCAAAATTCCTGAAAAATCATGCTAGGGCTTATTTTCAGGGTAGATCTTATTTTCGGGAAAAACAGGGTATGAAGAAAATCCAGCCTCAGGGGAGATCCTTCGGCAAGGTACCTGTGATCTTCACCAGGGAAAAAAATGGTATGTGTGTGCCTGGCTTTAGGGAGATCCCTAATCAGGGTGTCCACCCTCTCATAGTCAGTTAACCCTGCAGGACAGAGGTTTTGTATCAGCCACAGATTCTGAGTTTGTGTTTTCTCATTTCCATGTGTCTGAAGGAACCGGTAACCAGGAGGCCTCCTGTTTGGGTCTGAAAGATGTTTTTTGCCTTGTTTTCCTTGTGCCACCATAAGGTCCTGATACAGGGAAAAGAAATAAAGAGCAGACTTTAGAAACAAGGGGAGGGCAGCAGGGAAGTGATGTGTGCTGAAGCAAATGAAGCTGTGCTGTATGTAGGGAGGAAAATCAATTGCAAAATGAAAAGAAGAAGAAAAACAAGAAGGGGCATTTCACCTCAAGTACAGTGCTCTTTTTTTCCAGTGGCAGCTGAACTGAGTGGTCTTCAAACAGTCCAGGGAAATAGAATTCAAATTGAATTTGGCTCTGCCCGTCCCAGCTCCTGCTCCCAGCCCAGCCCCTCGCGCCGCTCCAGAAGCAACAACCCCTCATGGCATCACGAGTCTCTACTCTTCCCTTTAACCTCGAGGTGTTGTTTCTCCATCAGTCAAGAAAGAACGTGCATCAGGCTCTTTTCCTAAAATTCCTGTGATGGTTTTTATTCCTCACAGCAGGCAGCTCCCTGACACAAAACGCATCGCAGGCAGAGGTAATCAGGGATCCCACACCAGCAGCCTAACCACACCAACTAACTTTCTCTCATCTTTCTACCCAATTACAGGCTGTAAAATGCTCTCTCTGAAAGTAATTAGGCTGTCTTGTTTAGTCCCAGCACAAGTGATTACAAAGAGATTCTCGCTCCTGTGAGTGGTGGAATTACTCACAGCAGATACATCCCAGATAAAAGTGCCCTTGCTACGGCCTTAGTGCTCTTCAAGAGCTTATTTGTGCTGTTTGATTTTAAATATGCACCAAAGCTTAAGCTCATGTCGCTTCAATGCATTGCACTGTCTGCACTGCAGGAACACCTCTCTGCCTCGGCAGCTCTCAATAAGCAGAAGAGGACAACTGCCATTTGGTAAGAAAGAAGAAAATAAAGAACACACACAAAAAAACCCACACTATCATTTAAATGTCTCTATTCTTATGGGAGCCAGCAAATCTGACTTAAAGCACCATACAACCAAAGGCTGTTGGATTACGCTGGTGATGCTCGGGTGTCTGCTCACTTGCTCACAGTTGGCACAAATTGACATTTTTTGTTCCACCTCTGATACGTATCTTGGGACTTGGGAACTCGTGCCGGGTTAATGCAGGCAAGGGCATATCCAGAGAGGGCTGGGTCCCGACCTGCCATTACGTGCAAACATTATGGGTTCCAATGGGCGACTGGGTCCATGCGGTGCCCCGAGCCCGAGGACCTGCCTTCTGCTGGGGCTGTGCCGCTGGGCTCGGGTGCTCCTGGCCCTGCAGGGACTGGGGCTGTGCGAGGCTCTTTGCTGGATAAAACTGCAGAGGAGTTTGCACAGGCTGTGCTGAGGCTCCCACCACCCAACTGGGTCCCCCAGTTTAAGTTGTCAGAGCCAAGAGACACGGAAATCAGAGCTCAAACAGCACACAAATGAAGGCAAGCAGTTGGGTAGGACACAGTTTCTTGTGTGGTTTATGACTTTAATAATTGTTAGAAGTCTTCCAGAGTGGGGATTGCCCAGTCCTCCCCCTTCCAGACCAGTGCACGGGGGTTTGCTGCCACCAGCTGCTTCCAGAGTTCATCTCGGTGCAGGGTGCAGGTCTGCTCAGGAATCCTTGCTAACACTGGATTGACCAATGTACGTACTGCTGAAGTGTAAAGCTCTAAATACCATCCTGGTTGATCTCCAGTCACTTTCCTTCTCTTTCCATCCCATAAACTTTCCCTTTACCACCATTCTTCTGCATTTCGCTACCTTATGTCAATTGTAAAGGGTTCCCCCAGGAACAACTTTATTACCCGTGGCAGAATAGAGCCAGATTTAAATAGACTCAGCCAAAGCTGTCGCTCAGCTTCTCAGAACAGTGTTTCTTGCACCACGGGGCTGTGGGTTTTGTTTACACGGCTCTCCCCGAGGGCTCCATTGCAAGGAGCCAGCGGTGGGATTTGAGATGGAATTGGGTAATACAGAACTCTGCTGGCTGAACATCATACAGTGCCAGCCACCAATACCTACAAAGTATCAGCTGTTGTAGGCACCCGAATGTTTTATTTATAGCGCTCCCTCCATTGGGTACTTTATTAATATGTGTCTGTGAGAAAATCAACAGCTTCTCCATCATGCACATGCCAAAATATACTGGAAATAAAAGGGCTGAAGAGATGGGCAAGCATCCCATTTTTATAGGCAGTCGCCACTGTGCCACACAGAGTGGATGCAGCGAGGAAAAGGAAGAGCAACAAACCCCTGGTGCTGAATGAGGAACAGAACAGATCTTCCTCCTCTTGTTTATTTAGTTTGAGGAGGTTAAAGCGTCGTATGTTTGTTTTTGTTTTCTTTTTTTTTTAAAGCTTCGGTGGCATTTTTTAAAGCAAGGTCGAGACACACATGTAAAAAATAATGGGATAGGTCACAAGGCAGGGTGACAGCAGGGACGTGGAGTGTGCACAGATTAATGTCATTTGTACGAGCCAAAGCCTTTAACATCTTAATTACTCATCTTAAGGTCCCGGTAATTATGCCAATTGATCAAAACCATCAGAAAAATGCCTTCTCAGGGGATAACGTGGAGCAAGGAGAGAATGTTACATTTTAAATGCGAAGTGACTGCGACACCTCAGTGAGATGGAGCCTGAGTCAGCTCACGCTGAGCAGGACGCCGGAGCCCGGCGGGATCCCGCTGCTGCTGACACGGCCTCTTCTGCAGCAAAAACCAGAGACCCACCTCCCCTCCCTCTGTTATTCTCTCCTAGACCTTCAGCCCGAGGATCAGACTGAGAAAAATAGTTCCTCTGACATACCCGTTACTGGCAGCATCAAACCAAAACTCCACTCAACTGAGCTTGTGCAACCTGCACCCCGCTTTGAGTAATCAGCACCTGTTAGTTAACGAGGTTGTGTTTGAAACGCTGGACCTGTTGTAACTGCGAATCATTGCAGTGTGTGTTCGCCCGCATCCTCCCGGAGTCCACAGGGGTGCTCGGGTGCAGGAACAGCCACAGCGCCTGGACCACAGCAGCTCTGCACAACAAAAGGGCACCAACCATAAGCTCTGGGTTGGGTGGACAAGGACCCGTGAACTGGTGCGATGTGGGCTGCTGTGTGAGTTTGCTCAAGATATTCCTATGGGAAAGTGTTGGAAATGTTGGCGAGTCAAATGTTTTTGGGAAAAGACAGGTTTGCCTTGCCCATCGCTAAGGAATTATTGAAAGTATATCTTGGGGTTTTTTCCAAGGTTTTGATACTTTCATTGTTACCACTATAGTTTTGAAATTCCATTCACATTTATTTTTTGGTTTTTTTGTTTTTTTTTTTTTTAGCATCTATACTCGTAAATTCCCAAAGATGCTCCAGCTATACTATAAAAATCATATTTTCAACAGATAAATGATTTTATTTCACTCCTCCCCCAACAATTCTTTCTTCTTGATGGCAGTGGGGAGTTGTTTTTCCTGTGAGCCAAAACTCCATCATTCACACGGTAATTCTACTGGCTGCTATAAAAATAGCCACATCTTCCCAGTGGATTAAGCTGTCTTGCAAACCAGACCAGCCAGTCCGGACCTCTGCCAAATGCTATATTTACATTTCCAAACTGGAATCTGTTTCTAATACATTTTTATGGGGAGTTTTGACCCTTTATATTTATTGTTAATGAGCTTTCATCTCTATAATAGCCTTCCATCCCAAAGGATCCTGAAGAGTAATTGTAATAACCTGGCATACAAAATATACACAGAAATCAGTTTACCCGCCGTTGAAATGTAGGCACGACTGGAGGGGTTGAGAATAAGCGACTGTTTAGCAGGAACCTGCGCAATGCTGCAGTTGCTGTTTCCATTTGAGTGACAGGGCGAGCTGGTCACCTGTGCTGGTTGTTGTCCAGACGAGCAGGGTTCACCCATAGGCCTGCAAAGCAGCTTGAGGAGACATTTAGTGACCGCCAGGGCTTGGGAGCTTGGGTTTTCGGGTTATCAAAAGGCCACCAGCAGCTGCGTGCTTATCCAGCTGGGAGATGGTAACAGTGGAGCCTCCAGCATTGGTCCCTGCAGAGAGCTGGTGCCACCACCACGTGCAGGCAGGACCTGGCATCACCGGTCATCGCTCCTCTTGCCAGTGCCTCCCTCGGATTTGCACCGTGTGCTTAAAGCAACCTGCTGATGTGGAGCTCCTGACTCCATAGGAGAGCTGGGCTTGCTGTGACTTCACAGCCCCACATAGCATGAGCTTGGCTGTTTTTAACCCCCGAGGCTGTTGAAGGGCCGGACTGACTCTCCTTGGCCATCCGCAGCCTTCAATAAGCCGTGCTGATGGAGGGATGGCAGGGGAACGGCGGGTAATAATGTCACCATCAATCACAGATTGCCACAGGGAAGCCTCAGCACTAAAATGTGGTGTAAATATTTTATTAACGGCTGCCTCAGTTTGCAGCGTTTTCATTATTGCTCATTGCATCATCAGCAAGGGAAGCCATGGGGTGTCTCGCTTCCAACCCCCCCCCGCCCCTGCGCTAACGGGGACCAGCGGCAGCTGCGGCCGCCCCCGCGCAGGCAGGAGCACAGGGAGGGACCCCATCCCCAGCAGCAGGGCAGACCGGGCGACCCCATCACATCCGAGCAGGGCACTGGCCAGGTCGGGATGAACTGTGTAACCTGCCCTTAAGAGGCTTTTCCATTTCCTCTTGCTCTGCGCTGCCCGTTCACAGCCTGCAGGACAAAAGCCTCTTCAGCGCTAATCCTGCCCAGCCTTTCCCACTGATGAGCGGTTTGGGCATAACGCCAATGCATTTATCACCTTCCTGTAAGTCAGCTTGCTGTGGGTTATTTTCTGTGGTGGAGCCACCCACAAGCCATCAAATTACTCGTCAGCCACCCTGCTGAGTAAAGTAAAGCAGGATTTCACCTTCTTTTTTGCCCCTCAAAGAGCACAAGTCCAGGCGAGACGGGGAGCAGCTACCCTGACTTTTCTGTGCACTGATCCAGGGCTCAGCGGGATCCCTGTAACACCACTGCACGGCATTTTTAAAAAAGCAAAGGCAAAAGACATGGAAGGAAAGAGCCTTCCCTTCCCCCGGCCCCTCCCGTAAGTCATTTTCTCTGGCCTATTTTACAGGAACTGAAAATCTATTAGAGGAATAGCTTAATCCGGTTTGACTGTAATAATTAGGGTGCTTTAAAAAACCCCTGACTAATCGTATAAAATGTGATTGTAGACAGTTCAGTGCACGACCCTTACACTTATCACTTGAGGTATTATTACAAACCAGAAACAGCTGGCAAGCAGGGAGGAGGATAAAGGGGAAAAATATTCACATGCAAAGGAACAGAGCCAGTTCCTTTTCTGCTCTCAGAGGCACCGGCAGCGCCCTCAGGGGTCTTTCTAATGTGGATCCAAAGCGTGAAATCACCTCCAAGACCTGGGACAGACAGACACCGCTGGTTTTGCCCGTGGTGTGTCCCACCAGCCACAGGGTCCCGCCATCAGCATCTCCTCTTCTTGCATCGTTTTTGCAGGCAGTCCAAGAGGATTTGAAGCGGCGGTGGAGCGATTCCCCTCGGAGCGCGCTGCAGTCAGCAGATGTTTGTAGCAACAATGGGCAGCTTTTCCAAAACAAGACAGTCTGTATTAGTCAAGTAGGATATATTGCTTTGGGGTCAATGGGTTTCGGGAGGAAAGCGATGCTTCCTTCCCTGTCTTGGCTGGTAGTCATCTCTTTTTCTCTTGCTCTCGATCTTTCTCAGGCTCCAACAGCCACCATTTCTTCCTCCTCTTCCCGAGCCCATGCTGGGGGCAGCTGAGTTCCCATCATAGCATCACCACACCTTTTGTAAAGCTATTTTTTTCCCACATTTTCTGCCAGTTATTCCACAGGATTTTCACCTGCTCATTATGTCCCTGTCCCCACAACATTTGCTCATCCATGTGCTGACACTTCTCGTTCATCCCTTCCTACCACAGCTGATAGGACAAACAGTCCATGCACCTACCTCCTGCATGACTGTCTCAGAAGATGGATCAACTCTTCCAGTCCCAGTGGCCCGAAAGCATATTTTGGTGGAGAATTCAAAATCTGAACCCACCGCAGCAATCTAGAATAACAGAGAAGATCGCCTCAAGGGACTGATGAAGGGGTTGGAGCTGGCTTGACTTGCCCATCACACCCGTCGGGAGAAGCGCAGGGAAGGCTTTGGTCACCGGTCCCATCCAGCGCTGAGACTGAGCCCTCGCCCGGACACAAGCTCACAAAACCCGGCTCTGTAGAGCCAGGCAGGAGCTTTAGACTTCACAGAGAGATGACAACCAGGACGAGACTGCGCTATCACCAATATGCTACTTCAATCATCCCTGGAAACACACCATCAACCCTGAAGGAGGCTTTTAAAGACTGAAGTAAGAAGATGTACTACAATTTCAATTTACTCTCTCTCTCTGTTACTGTGATTAAAATATGTGGTTGATCTTGGAAGCTCTACTGCAGCTTGTACAAAAACTGTAATAGCAACATTCTCAGTAATGGAACTTGCAGCTGGAGTTGGGTTGTTTGGTTTCTTTTGCTCTCCCATGAGTCTTCCTTGGGTCTTTTTTTTCCATTCTGCTCCACACAGATTTTGATCTTTACTTTATTAAATAGGAATGGTTATCCCCACTGACTCACTTATCTAATAATAACTAGAACCTTTTAATTCAAATGATTTGATTCCTGGGCTTTTTAGATTAAAGCAAACATATGGTTAGAGTATTACTGGGAGAGTGGCAATAGAAATACCACGGTCAAATTATCCCATGACTCAATTCTGCAAAGCACGCTGAATCCTTTCTAATACATTTCGCAAGTACTCAGTGGTGACCTCTAACACCAGAGTGGTTTCTCTCTTATGGTAGCTCAACTTCACAACTCTGAATATATATTTCTTTGGGAGGAAAGCCATCCAAAGGCTTTTATAAAATGTTCTTCAGCCTTTGGGAATGAGCCAATTAAGTGCCAGGGTATCATTCCGTTTCAAAGAGGACTCGAGGAAACACAATCTGCTTTCTGCACAATGTGAGATGAATGTAGTTGTGGTTTCATTAGAAACCGAGCCGCGGAGTTTGGATACAGAGCTCGACTTTTCCAAAGTTCAGCTGTGGCTCTCGGTTTGGCAGCTGCATTTCCCTGCAGCGCTCTCTTTGTAACGGCCTCCATGAAGTCAAGAATCACCCATAGAAAGCAACTCCACTTGCTTGGAAGATCGCCTTGAGTTTAATTACTATTCTTCTCTTTGCAACTGAATAAAACTCCGGTGACTGAAGAGGAAAAGCTCTGAAAATGTCTCCTGAAAGCCGGAGTCGCCTCGGGTCCTTCCCTCGGCATCCCCAGGCACGCACACGTGTTCCCCTCCTCACCCCCCGGTCACCGAACAAACCTGCCGGAGCCACGGAGACACTCGGTCACATCTAGCTTTATTTTAATCCCGTCAGAAAAGTTCAAGAATTACACCAAAAAATACTTCAGTCTCTGCTACCTACTGACAAAAAATACACCACAAAATTATAAACTGTTCAGTGGTTTGCTGGAGTTTCGATTGTTGGTGGAGGGGGCGGTTTGTACATTTGGAGTGAGAAATGAATTTACAGGTGGAAGGGGAAGGAAGGATAGGAACTCAGACAATGGCATTTGGCACTACATTTTTAGCTACGCTATACAGTTATTTATCATGATGCCTGTTAGGACTGAGGAGTTCTGCCCTCATTTACACCCTCTAGTGTCTATGTATGCGAAATGGAGGACAAAACTGCCCAATGTGGGGGAAGAAGGGGCCGGTTCCTAATTTCCATCCCATTCTAGCCATGAATCTGGAAAAGCAGCTGCAGTCAAAAGCGGACCTTGCGCTCCCTGCTCCTGCTGCTCAGCCTCCCCTGCCTGTGCTGCCCAGGAGCGGAGCTGCTTTGCAGCTCAGAAAAGAAGATAATCCTTTTTGTTATTTTTTTCCAAATCCCACCCGTCTGTACTAATTGCACGTGCCATTGGTGGGGAGAGGATGTTTTACGTTGTCCAGGACTGGGTTAAGTTTGGGGTCTGGTCTGTGTTTGCAAGCGGAGATTTGATAGGAGCCTTGTACTTCGAGTGCACGCTATGGCCATCCCTCTCTAATTACCTACAAGGACATTAAATACTGAAGTATCTGAAGCTGAAGGAGGGAAGCAGGAGCGTCCCATTTCATAGGTGAGGGAAAATTAGGGGCTGAAAAGCTAGAGGCTTAATACTGTTCTATACTATAAGCACTCTGGAGAGGCTGCTCAATTTGCAATGGCATTTCTTTGCCTCGTGGTGACCCCCCGGAGGGAGCTCCCGAGGGACGAAGCCTCATGTAACTTGCCAAAGGTCACGCAGGAAATCTTTGCCAGAAGCAGAAATACAGCCCTGATCTCCTGACTCCCAGCCCTGTGCTCAGAATTATGTTCTTGATTTCACTACGGCAGCCTCCGTCTGCTTCCATCCCGCTCCCTATCCAAACACCAACCGGGATTTCAGCCCCAGAGCCCAGCCGAGATCACCAGCACAGTGGTGGCTCATTACAAACACCTCGATCTTTCTGGATTGACTCAGAGCACTGTGCAGGGCTGTGTGTGTTTGCACATCTGTGTGATTGAGGGAGGAAGGGATGCTCACGTTCCTCTGTTAGCAAATGAACACTGATGCTAGATTCAATTCGACAGCAATATATCCCCCCTTTGGCAAGCAAAACAACATCACAATGTCTTTGTAACAGGTTCTCTCTACCCTCTCTCTCAAAAGGATTTCAGCTCTTCCTTCACTGCGTGTTAAGCCATGTCACAGCTTTCCAGCAATGATAAAACTTTGCGGGATTCTCTTTGCTGCTTTTATCCTCTCTGGCTGTTTATCTAATTTGCTTTTTTTGTTTTTTAGTTTCTTTTTCTAACAAATAGTTAAGCAATGATTTAAAAATATTTTTACATCGTAAGGTACAGTCAACATCAAACATGCCTTTGTACAAGAGCTCAACTCGGTTACAAATCAACAAGAACAATGCACGAAAAGAAATATCCATTAAGATGACTCCTGCACTTGGTTTTTATTTATTCCTGCCGTGCTGTTAGCACAGCACCCTCAGCTAGAACAATGCAGTATAGACATGGTATTGCCCCCCCACCCTCCCGCTTTGCCCTTTACCACTTGGTAGCTTTAATGACCTTCTGTCTTGGCAGCCTTGGCTTCGTGGTTTGCCGCTCCTGAAGACAGCCAGGGCGATACGGCCCGGGAGCTGGTCTGCTTGGCCATGCTGTAGTGGCTGATGACGGTGTAGAACCTGCCCCGGGAGTTGGAATCCTGTGCGGAGTAGTACGCGTCCAGCGAGGCCGGGATGCACCGCTTGTGCTGGAAACGGGGAGAAAGCAAGAGAGGTAAAACGTGGTCCCATCAGCCTCAGGCTCTCGCTTTAAAAACCTCAGGGTTAGCTGTTCGCATGGATGACGTGGGACTCGCTGCAGCGAGAGCATCTGCTGCGCAGCCCCGACTGCCCGTCAGCGCCACGGGGACGCACAAAGGTTAGAGTCGGGCAGCAACCCTCAAAACCTATTGGTAACCCTGGTTGCAGCTGATTTCATCTGTGGATGGGAAGTGGGGACTGTAAACCAAAGTCCTGACCGGTTTGGTACGTTACTGGCACGCACAGAGACCGAGACCCCTTGTTGCAGTCTGAGCAGGGGCGGCCGAGCTGCAGCTTCTGCGTGCTGGACTGGAAGCTCTGCAGAGCAAAGTCCAGAATTAATCCTCAGCCAGAGGACGGGCAGAGGCAGAGCAAGGGCTGACGTGTTGCTCTGTTAGAGTGTTTTGTCTCTGAGCTATAGGACGACCACCTTGGTTGGGGGCGGTTGAAGCACAGCCCAGCAGACCAGCCCTTGTCAGGGTTTCTCGGCTGTGCAGACGCTGCCCACGCGTCTCCGTTGTGCCGGCGCAGACACTTGTGTGCTAAGAACTGCACAGACAAACCAATTCGCTTTGCAGCAGCTGTCAAAGTGCAATCAAACAGTAACAAATGTCGGACCAGTTGGGATTCACTCAAGTTGAAGTAGTACCAAGGACAAAAAAGGCCCCAGGTACAACTATTATTAAATGATGAGATAACCCAACTCCCAGTTTAATATGGCTAGCTGAAATCTGAGTCCAAAACCTTTAATCTGTTTCAGAAGTTCAGGTCCAGATCTGATTCTGAAATTCATTACTCCATTCTTACTTCATTTTTATACACCCTAAGAGAATAATTCACAATGACCAATACACCAACATGCCTACCCTGTTTTCCAGCCCACACACTATTCCCAGAGTGGTCAAGACTCCTGTGAGTCTATGAGTTTATTCACAGTAAGAAGTCAGTGGACTATTTTGCCATTTTTTCTTCTTTTAATCTGAACAGACAAGGTAAACGGTTCTCTGTGAATATTCAATGTAAAATCACTGGGCAGCAGGGTTTGAGCAATGAAGCTACATGGTTTTATTATTGATAGAGGCTTAAAAACACCTAAAAATTAACAACATGTGCAGATTCAGATTTCTTTCACAAAAAGGACACAGGCCAGCACCCCAAGAGTTTGCTTTGCATTAAAATGTATGCCAGTAAACCCCAGTCACTTGACCGTTTGGGAAGCAAACGTGGGATTCCAGCTGTAATAAATCCATTCACAAATATGAAGGATTGTTCCTGAACATCTGTCTGTAGTGTTCACCAAATGCTAATCCCAACAATTACAGTGTAACAGTAGCTGATGGAGGCAGATGGAAGTCCACATTTCCCATAACGCTCTTCCCATTTCAACACATTCTTGCCAAATGTTCCGTTTGGCCCGGTCAAAAAAGCAGACTAGACTGTAACCGTGTAGTCAATTAGAGTCTATCATTATCTCAGGCAATTCATCCATCTGAAGTTTCTTACCTTATAAACAAATCCATCTGGGCAACTGTGGTCGTAAGTAAAGGCTTTGTATACCACAAGAAACACTATGCAGGCAAGGAATGCAAGAGCCAGACTTATGAGAATAGTGACCTAAAAAAGAGGGATAATATTACTCTACACATGTTAAAATGGCATACGAGCAACCTCATAATTAAATGACTTATAGTAACAGCCATCCTAACAGCCTGCAGTCTTCACTCCACTGTGCAGTACTTAACTAAGCATGGTAATTGAATGAATGCTACATCCAATAGCCCTGAATTCTCACATCATTTCCATTCCCCATAGACCTTCAGGAGTGCACATTCCTGTGTTTAATCCCTTGCAAATGTATGGGTTTTGCTGAGGCATTTGGTGTTCTCGGTGGCTTTGTGTTCCCATGCTCAGCATCATCTGCTGGCCCAGCAGGACCTGTCAGCAGCCAGACTCCACCTTCGGGCTCTAATCCGTCCAGATAAGCTGCCTTATAACCATGGCAAGATCCTGCTTTTCTGATAGCAGAGCCAGGTGGGCAGGTAGGATAAATGAAGCCTTTGTAGGACACATCCCTTTGTGCCTCCTAGGCAATGTGATGAGGATAAGTTGTGCCTTGAGTACCCTGCAGAAGGGAGGCTGGGAGAAAGGGAATCCTCCTTCATTTATCAATGCTGTGAAAGGAGAATGCCCTGAGCACCGACTAATCCCAGCCTGTAGATCCCACAGCACGTCCAAGAGCAGATGCCGGTGTTGGAGGTATCAGACACAACACCCTCTTTGGGTCAAACACTCCCCCTCTCCTCATCCCCAAGCAGGTCGCTTTGCTGCACCGTTCTGTTCCATTGCGGTAGCTCCCTTCTCTCCAGCCCTTCCAGGTCCCTCTGGAATAGTTCATTCAACAGCGAGTTTCCTGGCCCCATTCAGATGTCTGGACCTGATTTTAGCTGAGCTGTGTCCTCCCTAAGGACTGAACAGAGGTCCCAAATGCACTCTCATATTCCTCTTCCCCAAAGCTTTCTTGGTCACAGGTGGTCATCCCACAAATGCAGCATAAATAGCCCTGGACTTTTACCACCTAAACACAGCAACCCCTCCTGTCGACACTGCTGTCTCACACTGATCTAGATCGGCGTGCAAAAAACAACCATAATCCCTGGGGCTGCAGTGTTACCATGCAAACCAGAGTTTCTAAAAACTCGCTCCCACCCAAATATCAGGGCTGCACCTACCAGTACTAGAGGCAATCATCACCATTTACCGCCCTAGCGAGGACATTTTTGAGCTCTACCTTGTTATTTAGGGTTCATCCAGCCTTTTGTTGTTGCAGTTATGTCTTAATTTTCTTCTATGGGTGTTCAAAGAAACTGAATAGTAGATACAGGTGGAACTTGTTCCTCAGCTAATATAGAGGAGATTGGTGATGGTAGAAAGTGGGGAAATACAGAGATAATTCCTACAGTGTAGTGGACAGGCTTGTCAAGAACAGCAGATAATAAAAAGCAAGCTGCCCACAGAATTCATCAATATAATATTATTAATATAAAAATAACATTATGTAATACTAGTAATATTATATCAACAGAGACATACTAATTGCTTAACATTGTTTCACACTGAATTTTGCTCTAATTCTCTCCTTCGGTCATGGTAGCAGCTGTAATTCTGACAAGCTCTACGCCATGCAACGCCTGTACAGACTCCAAGGGGCCACGGGAGCTGCTTGCAGTGCAGGAAAAGGCTTCTCACCCTCACCAATCCTGCAGAAAGATGCACTGCTTGGTGAGATGTGTTCCTGTTACACATCTCGCACGGCACACTGGGGCTGTTACCCAGAGAAGCTAAAGCAGCCCTGGCAATGCCACCTGCAAAGCTGGAAGATCCAGAGCTCCAATTTTGGAGGCTGTTTTAAGACAAAAAGAACGAAGGTAAACCTGCATGTATGGTGTTAAATCTGACCCAACAAATCCAGTTCAAAAGTCAGGAAAGAGAGGGGTGTGGAGACTGTATCTAGTAGGAGAGTTCATAAGTTCATTGTTAAGTCAGAATATTTTAGAATAAAGTATTAAAAGGTAAGAAAATTGGGGCTAACAGGCTTTTCTGGTGATGAACTGAAGCCCCAACCCGCCTTTTGGAATAATTGCCTGTATTAACCTCCTCCGTGGGGCCTAATTTGCTGCAAAATGGGTCAGTTAAGCAAAAGGCAGCTGCAGAGGGAGAAGCACTTACTGCTGGATCTCATCAGAGAACACGTGTAAGAGCCCTGGTGTGCTGACAAGGCAGCCGGGAGCAAAGGAGTGCAGTTGTACGAATTGCACGAGTCTGACCAACAAAATATGGGCTCCACCTCCTTTCCATCCAAGCACACTTGCCTGCACGTTCGAATGGAAACGCTTCAGACCAGCGTTGTGGTACCTTGTCCCTTTTCATAGTGCTGAAGAGGAAGAAGTCTCAGTTGGATTTAATGGAGATGGAAATGTAACTTGCCGTAATTTCTGCCCCAAAGAGAAGTCAGATTACATTTGAAAATAAATGTTAAAATGTCACTTTGAAATAGTATAGTTGAAAGGTGAGACTTCCAGATTAATTATGCCAAGACTCTCTACTTTTTCTAATAGACCTGGGAATAAGTCCCCTCTCCAACAAGACCCATCACAACCCAGCTCTGGCAGGCCAGCGTGGAACAGCGTTTCCCCATGTAGAGTGAGTGTCCATCCTAATTAAAAGAGGAGCATGTTAGGCCTGGTACTTCCACCAATGACAAGTTATATAGTAATACAAAGATGACCAAGACACGAGTCCCCTCTGAGGTCAGTTTGATGGTACTAAAGCAAGATGTACATCTTGCTCTACCAAAGCAAATGCTTAGAAAGCAACTCTGGCTAGAAATTCAGACAATAAGAAATGCCCGGCTCTCCAGTTTGGCTGCTCTAAATACCTAAATACCACACACAATGAAAAAAAGAAATCTTGCTTGGCTTAACCTGAAAGAACAAACTTGTGCTGAGGGCAAAGGAGGAGAAAAAGGGCAACGAAATTACACCAAATGCCACCAGGAAATGCGTGGAGTGAGAAAGTACCTCTTGTTCCTGAGCAATGAGAAGCTGCTCATCCTTTAGCTTTCTTTAGTAAATACAACCTTCCTAAAGTTCTTCTTTTAGCTTTCAGAAAAAGCAGGAACAAAGCCTGGAGCAAGAATGAACGCCACTTCTTCTGTTAAATCCCATGCACATGCACAGTCTATGGAAATGACCATTAGTAATGCGATTTGACTGGTTCCTTTCCTCTTGTCTGCTCACTGAGCTCCTAAAAATAATAAATTCCCCTCTGCTCTGTCACTCTGCTCTGGCAAAGTGCTGACACCCCATTCATCACCCCAGGCCCAGGTCCCTCCCTTTGGGCTGTAACTGAGCCCGTTCTCACCTCCCTCCCGCTGCTTCATGCGCTTGCAAAATTACAGCGTGACACAACATTACCCACGATGACACATCGTGTAGAATTGCTCTGGGATGAAATGTCATGTAAAATGTTAAAACCCAGAGGGAAGGGAAGAAAACTCCACACCCCCTTCCCGCCCCCACATATTTTGCCATCCAGAGCTAAGATCCACCTCTCAAGCTATTCCAGAACATACAAAGCTTCACGAACATTCAAACACCAAAGAATCACAGAGCTGCAATACCTAATAAAGCTCCACTCTTTTTTATGATGAACATGAACCCTGGAAGACTCTAAGCAATATAAACACTCACGGAGGGGAAATAAAATGTAGTGTGCAGATAAAACCTAGAAGTGCTGCAGGCACGAATCTGTCACCTGTGGCAGCAGAGGGGGATTTGCCTGCCCCTTCCCCACAGTCTTACACGACTCTCAAAGGTTCCCTTAGGAGAGGAGTGTCTGCTGGAATGGAGAAGAGAAAACATCATTATCAGACCAAAAAGCTCCCCGTCCTCTACAAAACATGGGAAGAGGCTCTTAACGTCCATGAAAGACAATGTCAATCTCCCATCCACAACAGCGCACCTGGCTTGGTTCCTCCCTGCCTTTCCCACAGATGAAGTTAATGTTGCATTTTCACACCACCATGGGCCAAACAAAAAGATAAATCCTCATCAGGACGTAAGCTGCCCCTAGGTTTTGCTCCAGTGAGATTAAATCTAATTGCAATGGTGCTCCAGTTAACCTGGTTCTCACGCTGTCCATTGAAGTATCCGTCCTACTCTCTTTGATTTCAACAGCTGCCCATGGCTTTTTTTTCATCAAAAATTCACTTTTTCCCTCTCTAGCTACAGAGAAAATCCTTATTTAAAAGCAAACCAGAGAGCAATGCCACATCCAAACAGCAGGGCGTTCTTTTAATAGCCACTTTTGTTGCAAAGGTTCTACACTTTCATTCCTTATTGCAAAAGATTTTGGATTTATGCCCTTAGTTTTCAGAGAGGGGGTGCACCCTTCACTCCCCATGGCAGTCAACAAAGGCTGAGAGCTGCTTGTTCCTCCAAGAATCGAACCTTAGGGGCTCCCTTTGGTTTTTGGGAACACTATTGCGCAGAGCAGATATTCCTAAGGAAGGATTTTCAGACGGCAGGTGGGGAAGGTCCATCAGCAGATGGCAGTTCCCTCAACTTTACGCACGGTTTGAACTGAGTTGATAAGTGTTTCTTTTCCCCGTGGTGAGTGGATGCAGGCAGCTCTCCATCAGTATTCGGCATCCAACCCGCGCTGGTGAGCTGCCGGGGGGTGGTTTTGTTCCCACTTAAACCACGTATTACTCGCATTAGCAGCTGGAGGAACGTAACTTATAATCATGGCCCCGTGTCTGGGCTTGTCATTCCACCTTTACGTTTCGTTCCAGGCTCCCTCGATGGTGTCACACGCTGCGGGGACTCAGCATAAACATGGTAAACAAGAAATGATAATAATTGGATAGGGAGATGAAATAACATGGGCGTTCAAACGCAAACCACCTCACGGTGAAGACATCCTACAGAACTGTGTGGCAACACCTTTTGGAGAAGTAAAGAGCTGTTTTCTCTAACCCAAAGCAGAGTTATTCCATTAAATTAATCATGATTAATCTAAGAAATTTACTCTGTACAACATCACAGTATCACAGTATGTTTCGGATTGGAAGGGACCTCAAAAGATCATCTAGTCCAATCCCCCTGCTGGAGCAGGAACGCCTAGGTGAGGTCGCACAGGAAGGTGTCCAGGCGGGCTTTGAATGATTGGCAGAAGGAGCTTGGTAAGATTCCAAAAAGATTCGACATTTGTATGGAGAGCCTCCGCATGGCTCGAAGTAGGGCTTAATAAAACAAAAGGTAAAACCGCCTCTTCTTCCCCCACTGAGTTCTTGCATTTGATGGTCATTCAGTCATTCAGATCCAGATCCACGAGGGCAGTCAGGTGTCTAAATCTCCTTTAGTTTCCTACAGGACACTAAAGTCATTAGGCACCTTTTGTAGGCTCAGGTGTGTTCAGAGGGGTAAGAAACTGTCCATTGAGCTGTGACACATCTGCCTCTGCGTCATTCCATTGAAGGAATTATCTTGGTTCTTATTTTCACTTTGTAGAAGAAAAAATACCTTGAATGAAGCAAAATTTAAAAATTGGCAGAAATTCTGTCAAGGTTATCGTCACAGAAGGGCATGAGAGCTACGCTTGGATAGGCAACGAGGCTCTTTCCATAGTTTACAGCAATGCCATTACACCTGGAAACCCATCAATTCATTGCCAACCCAGTTAGCAGTGAAAACTTCGGGAAGGTAATTTTTTTCCCCGTCATCTCAGAACTTCTTCCAGCTGATAATTAGATGTAAGACTGACGACGTTAGATCTCAACATGAAAGCTATGGCTAAAGTGAAAGCCTCAGGAGCACTTCCCAGCTCCTGGTGTCCGTCCGGACTGCCCCCACCTGCATGCCAGGATAAAACCCAAGCCTGAATCACTCCATGGTTTGAATCCGGGCTGTTAACACAAGAAAACCCAGGCATGGAGGCAGGGAGGGAGCCACAAGCTGACAGGTCACTGGGATGGATCGACTTGGGGCATCAGGACTCCAACATACACCCCAAGAAGAGCTGCTCCACTGTTTAGACTCGGCCAAAGAACAACTGTGGTGCATTGCCCGGCCCCCTGTTGCACAGCCTGAGCTGCAGGTAAAAACTATTCGGCTGCACTTTGTCAAAAATGGCATTTCACTTCTGGTTTTTTAACAGTCTTTTTGTTATAAGTTGCTGCCTTCTCTGATTTTATAGCCTCTGAAAATTTGAAAGGCTAACTGAAAAAAGTGACACAATTGGGTCTTCATATTTGCTTGATACTGTTCAGGAAGATGTAGGATTTGTCCTTTATTATTACAGCACAGCTTTATTCCAGATGGTGTCCAGATTCTTAAATAGCATCTCTCAGGAGATGCTTTGTAAGAGGGAAATGTCCTTAGTCATGTACCTAAATCTTCAGAGCTACAGGAAAATATCCTTAAGAACGCATGGCTTCTTACATGGCACTTATGCAGGTTTCTTTTTCATCCTTCATCTTGGAATCCATAACCATAAACTGCCCCCAATTATTCTAAGAACACTGAACGCCATCCATGAGGATGGTGTAACCCTGCGGTTCAAAAACACCTCACATCTGCTCCACTATTTCATGGGTTCTTTTCAGCCCAGCAATCGAAGTCCAAAAGACTCACAGGGCAGATAAATGAGAGGGTCATTTCTCCAACTACCCTAAAGCCTCCAAGGTGTTGATCTGAAACACCACCAGCTGTTTGGAACAAAATGCCAGTTTGCTATCCCTGCCATGTCCCCATCTCTGCAGGTACCACCTCACCCGGACGACACCAGTGACCCTCTCCAAGTTTGCAAACCTTATAAAGAAACACCCACCTTCCAGGATGACAACGTACCCACCAGCAATTCCTCTGCGAGTGCAGCACGAGTGGGGAACAAGAACGCCATGTATCTAAGCGATTTGTCAAATAATTAAATTATGCACACAACAACTAGCTGGCTCAATTATGTTAGCCAGTCTCCATCATGTAATATAATTTCTAGTGGCTGTTTAGGCACTAATAGCCTCAGATCTTTTTAACTGTGTCTGGTGCCAGCTGCGATCTGCGTGACGTCTTTCTGTGCCAAGTCAAACCCCTTGAAAGGAAAATTCATGGCTCATTTGCCAAGCCCCCATTCCTTACAGAAGGTCTAAAATGACATTTTCAATAAGGCTGCTTCCACCACTGAATATTAGTGGATTTCTACTTAGGTAGAAAAAAAGCTGTTTGGTTTGCTTTTTCTTTTCCGCCATTTAATGTCATTAAAAAATCCCTCATCAGAATAGGCTGGCATACTGAGATGCTATAATATTGCTTCTAGGAACACCAAATAAGTACATGACCTTTTTGGCAGAACATACGGGTATTTAAAGGTCTTTCGTTTCATTCCCCCTCTCCTAGAATAATATTTTCTCCCCTTTTCAACTATCACAAGCCTTCTGTCCTTATTTCTGTGACTCTGCTACCTTCTAAAGAAGAGAAGCAAAACCCTACAATTAAACAAGTGGGGTGACTCAGGGCCACTGCTTATAACGGTGCTTTTCTTCCCAAGCCCATGGTCCTGACCACACCTGACACACCATTTCATGAGCTGAGCAGTGCTGGAAGGGGCTTCCTTCCACATCACTAATTTGAGATGGTTTTTCAATTAATGGGATTGCGGCAGACAGATCCATCATCTCCGCAGATGACCCTTCATGCTGCAGTTTCCCATCGCACTGTGCAAAGCTTTGGTTGTGACAATTCCTTCGGTCCCTTCACGTGGGATGTGACAACGGGTGCCTCAGCTCATCAAGGGCCCTTTTAAAATGCATTAGGAGGAATACAAGACAAATCAAGTCATCAATAAAATGTCTCCTTGCCTACCCTTTGCCTGCCAAGACGTAACCTCTGAAGAGTCTCATACATGCAAAATCACCCCCTCTGCCCGCTTCCCTCAGGTTGCATTTGGTGCAGGGAAAGCATCGGGAGCCAGGAGTAAGAACATGGCAGAAGACTTGGGACATGCTGGTTGAGTTTCTGCTCCGCTGCCTTTCTTTGGCAGCTGATCCACACTCGAGTGCAGCCCCAGGGCGAGCTCCCTGCTCACAGACACGCCAGCCAGATCCACCCAAAGCTGCGAGTGTCTAAGTCCCCAAAAGTCTGGCTTTTTCTGGGCCTGTTTGTGCAAAACCACCCAAGCACCAACACCATGTGCCAGGGCATGAGATAACGTTCCCCTGCCGCTCCCCGGTCTCAGCGACTTCTTGGATAAAACCAAATTGAAGTTCGAGCTTGCACGAATTAAAACACCTTTGTTCAGTGCACCCTTGTGGTTAAACAATCAATTGGAAGTTCATTTCTTCCAGAAGGTCAGCATATTCATATGCATTTCAGCATCTATATCCACCACCACGGGGCAGGAAATAAAGCTAATAATATGGCAGCATTCATGGTCCACTACACCCATTTCTCTTAAAAAACTCTTATGTGGGTGCTTCATAGAAGGACAAAGTGAGGACTTGGTGAGCAAAGTGTCCCATGGCTAACTTAAGAATTAAAAGCCTTTCCATTTTAAATTAGCAATGTGAAGCTTTATTGCTGCGAATGACTTACAAAAGCTACTCTTTCAAAAACAAACAACAAAAATGAATCATCTAGCTGATTACGATGCCTTCAAAGGCATGAGGCCAGTTCCATTAGCTGTGGATCTGACACAACAGGCTTAATACATCTGCAAGGACTAACGAGAGGGAGCTCAGGTCTGTTTAACATTCAACCAGCAGCCTGTATTGCTTTATAAATAGAGAGAATGAAACAGGACATGGGGGAAAAAATGTACGAGTGAAGCATTTCACTTCTCTGATTATTTTATTTTTTTAGCATTCTGTGGTTTGGCTATAAGACTCAAAATGGACTTCACGATGGTCAATAATCTTTGCTTTGGCTTCAGTCTGCTGAAAACCCTCTCCTCCATCTCCTTCGGTCCCTTTTGCTACATTGCCCGAACTGGTATTAAGCACATTTCACTCCACCCCAAATGCTGACAAGAAAATTACTCAAAAAATCAGGTTTACTGTAGGGTGGCAGAGGTATCAGAACGTAACACGGCTTTGTGTTGTTGCAGACAAAGATGTAGCGTAATACATCATTCAGATGAAATGGAAACTGCAATTACATTTTGTAATTAGCAGAATGGGTATCTCCGTGCAGTCGCTTAGGAAAATCTTTTTCGAACATTTTGTTCCAAAGCATAGGGTTAGTGGAGGTTTCTGCTCTGTAACTCCGTTCTTCCTCCAATATATCATAGTTCAGAGAATTTAGATTCAGCGGGTCTGCCCCACAAACCCTTAGCTGTGAATATTCTCCGTGACTTCCATTTTTAGACATTTTCTGCACAGCAATTGACTTTCTTCTTCTCTCTGAAAATCAATTAAAGGAAAAAAATAACCCCAAACAAGCCTGTTCCGCTGATTACTCTGTCAGTGCTCGCAGATGGGAAAATAAAATATATTTGAGGTGATTCTTCTGACTTTGTAGAACAGTATGCACCTGTGTTTCTATAAAAATAAGCAATGATCCATTTCATACAAAAGCTATGTCTTTATCTTCTTTTCCTCTGCTTTGCTAGGTGGTCCCTAAGCCAGCCGTACAGAGCATTCCAGTTAAATCAAAATATAGGGTTTTTTCTGTGTGTTTTACACATGGAAACTCTTCCTGGATTCAGCTTCTTGGGACCCAGGCTGTACCAGAGGGCAGGGATTAGCTGAGAACTCTTACAAAAAGCACGGACTTGTACCCAGACAGGGAAACCCTGCAGGGTTTATAGCACCAGACCTTGAGATGTGACCAGAAAGATCTGTTTTCTGCCAGCTTAGCCACAAATCCACAGTCGGCTCCTCCCCACAGCTCCGAATTGTCGCTGATGATCACAAACGGCTCCATCAATCTACCTGCGTGCCAGCTGTGAGACCAACTGGGACAGATGTGCCCGATCCTCTTCTCTTCCCACCACAACCAGAGGAGGAGGAGAACGATTTCTGAGCCCAGGCAGAAAAATGATGAGGGACATTTCGCACCTCCCTCCAGACACACCGTAACTGAGAGTCTGGATCCACACAGGTGCCCGTTTGCGTCGGATGTAACTGGACGCAAGGGCAGAAAGGGCTGGGCAGTGGATTTTTGACAAAGGAGAAACTGAGACCCTCTGCATTGCAGTGGAAAATATTCAGGCTCCCAAGCCAAGGCAAAGCTTGGCCTTTAGAGACAAGTCATTCCATCACTGTCTGGAGAAGACCCAGGTGTAGTGAGGGCCGCCTGACCCCCCCTCAAAAAGAACATGCCCACCGGGAAAGGAGATCGCCTGATGATATTATAGCTGAGAACTCCCCAGGGGAGCAAACCACCCTCTAAATCAATCCCTGCAGACTTAGATCAACCCCTTCACACCGACACCTCTCCAAGGCTCAATGGGGAAACACCGAACCATCCTCAGCGCTGGTGCAAAAAGATGCCTGAACATCACCCCGACTGCCTTTCTGGTTTTCCTCCCCTTCATTCCCTGTTCTCCCGGATCACACAGCCCATCGGAACGCTGCGCAGCCTGGAAACATCTCAGCCATATTAGCAATTATCACCAAAGTGAGAAAAATCCCTGTGTATCAGAGCGTGTTCCCTCCCTCGAGCACCGCGCACATTACTCAGTGTAATGGGATCTTTCAGCAGCCACTCTGCATCGCCCAGATAACCGATGTGATGTGGCAGTCACCATGGTAACGTTGTTATTGGTGGTATTAAAAAGCAGTAAGGAAAATGGTCTTGCTCACGCTCAGGAGTCCTTTCTCTAGGAGTTACTCCTGCCATCTAATAACTTAACAATTAAGGGAATCTTGTTTTGTAGGGTGCGGATGGAGATAAACCAACTTTGTTCTAAGTCTTTCACATTCGGTCAGACAAAAATAATTGTTTCAAGGCATGAGCATTTCAATGACCAAAACATTTAAATGGGTTCCACTATATTTTAAGAAACTGTTGAAAAGTGTGTTGAATAACGACATCCCACGGACACTGGACCTGCATCTATCACAGCAGTTTCAGGGTGGAGAGAAGTGAAGGTTGATCTAGGGATAAGAAATATCTTGTCATTGCATACTCAAAAGGAACGGATTGCATAGCCAGTGACAACACTTGCAGATGACTTTTTCCAGGTAGATATATTGCTCACAAGAAAACATCTTAAATATCTCAATTTCTCCCCTGTACACCCACTCCCAACTTATTCTGTTAAAGACAAGTACACAGTTTAATTATTCCAACTTGGAAAAAATGGTAACTTCAGCTTTGTTAAGAAAATGATCCATGAAAAGGAAAGAACCGTGGAAGACTTGAGAAGTCAGATAACTACAGCAGGTAGATATAATGCAGCTAATAGTTATTAAATCACTGTCTCCCCAAAAAAAGTACTAATGAATAGCTCTATGGTGTTTAGTGATACCCTGTTTCCCTGAAAATAAGACCTACCCTAAAAATAAGCCCTAGCATGACTTTTCAGCATTTTTGAGGATACACTGAAAAGCCGCTCCAGTACCTTTCCTGGTGCTATTTGGAGATAGAACAATCTGGGCAAAGTCAGGGCTAGCGCAGGTCTGCCTGCACTCAGCGGGTCCGACTGCACTAAGCAAAAATCCATCAGCAACTCTTCAGCTTGTTTCTTCTCAAGCAGGATGCTGACGTGTGGAACACAAGCTCCAGGTAAGTGACAGTCAAGAAAGTGAGTAGAAACCCACTCTTCACCTTATAAATGCTTCTGGTTGATTTCTGTGTCATCTGGACTGGCCAGAAGACAAAAGGAGTCATGAGAAACTCTGTTTTCCAGAAGTAACAAGACCTTTCATTCAATGGATAATCTGCTTGAAGAGGGAAAGAGCATTTGATCTCATTTCAGCACTGACAGAAAGAAATAAGGGTGGAAACTCATGAGAATGAAGACACTTGCATATGAGAGATTGTTCTTAAAAGCTGTAACATAAGATATCACTGGCAAAAAGCAGTAAGCCCTCTCTCAAATGCAAAGGGTTAGATCTGTTGTCCCACAAAGGAACATGGTTCTGTGGAGTCATCACATTTGCAGACCTTTCCTAATGCACCTCAGCGTCATCACTGGATGGCCAAGCATGGTAACACGCATCACTTCCAAAGCCTGCAAAATGGAAGGCAACCACCAGGCACCATTCCCCTCCAGACTGAGAAACCTTGGTATTCATCGTTACTGCGAAATAAGATCTTTGCAGTTCAAAAAATTCCTAGAGGGACACACTCAACAGGCATCGACACTCTGGAGCGAGCGAGGTCCATAAACCATTGCCAGTCAGCTTGGAAAAAATGTTGTCATTGCTTCCCTGAGGAGGAGTAAAATGATAAAGGAAATTTCTTTTATGTACGGAGGGCTCAACCATAATGCTATTTTAACATCATTTTCTTGTAACTATTTAAACATTTGTTATAAAGTATGTATGGGGTGACTCATCCCACTGAAGTATTAGCCTAATTGGTCAAACTTCCAGGACACTGTGTGCTGAGCTACAGAGAATCATCATCTCATCTATTAGGAGATGTGACAAGTTGCAGAAGCGATCTAAAATTACTGGAAGAGGTGGTGTGAAATAAGAACCGTCGCCTAGGGACAGTCTCTTCTTTACGATAATTAAAGAGCTCAGATCTGTGCTATTCTGGATGGATGAAAAATATGCGTGCATAAGCTTAGATTCTGGCTTTGGCTTGCTCATGCGAGAAAGGTGTCTAATAATTCATTAGCCTCTTCAATAAAAGATACCCGAAAGGTGGAATAAAGGGCATCTGTGGATTTGACTGCCATGTTCATACGGCCCCAACATTCACACCAGAGATCCCGCTCTTCTGTATAATGGGAAAAATGTCCTTCTTCCCTGAGCCTGTTCCCATAGCAAGTGACCAGAAGTAGAAAAAAGAGAAGTACTTCATTTACTGAAACAGGAATGTTCAAACCCTCTCCAAAGAGAATATTCTGGGGTGGGGACCACAGCCATAAGGATGGAGTCACAGCAGCATTTTTCCACAAATACTCAGTAATGACAGAGATTCACTTTGCCATATTTCTCTTTCGAGTGATGATAATTGTACTCTTTGGGTGAAAAATAAAATGTAAGACATCTCACTTCATGTTTCCCAGGATGTCAAAGTAGTGCAATAGCAGACAGAAGAGGATCTCTCGGCTATTTCTCTGCACCCTGTTTCCCCAGCACAAAGGTACCACACACCGAGATGGATTCCTCCTCAGATCAGTAAAGCCATGATAGCAAAATTGCTCCCTACAAACACCCTTGAATAGAAGCATTGCTGTGGACTCCCCCTACTTGTACCCGCATTTCCCATACAGATCTGACATATGTAGAGTGCACTAAACCAACGGACCATCTACACTTGAATGGACTTTTTGCCTTTCCCTCTATTATTTCTCTTGCACAAATCAATGGGATGATTTACTTGCTTCTGCCAGTATACAGCTACCAACAGCCCAGCTCAACTGCAGACAAATACTTTGATTTTCGTAAGTGTGTTAGAAGAAGGTATGGACGATATTTCCAATGCACCACATACTGGAAAGCTATATAAAGCGACCAGCCAGCAAAAGAAAATATGATCTCATTTATATTTCCATTTTTTAAGCTTTTTAAAGTATAGCTAAACTGAGACAGTAAAAGTTAAGTATTTACTACGATTTCCTCTTACTAAAAAACAAATGTAAAATGATTTCATCAGTACCAAATAATAGACCTGCGTATAACCAGAGGGCAGTATTTTTAATAATGTCACTAAAAATATGCTCTGGTATAAAAAAATGTGATGCAATAAAAAAAAAGTACAAAATTTAATGAAATCTTACCTATTATCTGAGCTCATTTTTGTCAGGAAATAATATTACAAACTTAATACGATACATGGAAACCTTATGAAAAGCAGGCAGGGAGAGGCTTATAGTCTTATCCAGTATTAGACGAGGGGCTGAGTGATTAATAAGTTGACATTGAAGTGCCAAGAATGAAAATCATATGGACTTTAGGGAAAGGAAATAGCTGGAAAATGAAAGTGCGGTGCTGCCAGGCTGCAGAGGAGGAGGCAGAGGAAAATCAGATGCTCTCTAGCAGGAGTAGATGACGTGAGATTTATCCGTAGCCGTGGGCGAGCTGTGTATCTAACCTATGGGCCATCGGCATACATGGGGTGTATGGATGAGATGTTCTCGATTGGTTTTTTTTTGAAATAACAAGGCCAGATCTTTTGATGGGATTAAAACTTGGTCTTGCGCTGACCTTAACACTGTTCAGGGCTGCAGGATTAAGTTTTAAATACCCAGCGAAGCACTAGTACTTGCAATATCAATAATGCCATTTACTGCGGGTCACGAGCCAACGCATCGCTTCCAGGAGACTCCACATTTACTGGTGTTTCCCAGGCACAGTGTGTCTGGTTCTGATTTGTATGTTGCTCACACTGGAAAACATCTGCTGTGGTTTCCAAGCCTGGGGATTTAACTGTGGCTGTTTAAGTTACTAGTGGTAGCAATGGAGAGTCACTATTGGTGGTAAACAGGTGCTACACATGCAATGAGATCAGTGAAGACTTCAGTCCAAATCAACAGTGTGTAAGTCCCTGATAAGTAATTTAGATCAAAACATATGATGTCCACTGAAAAAAAGTAAAAATAAAAGCTATAAACATTTATTCACAGATCTCTTAGAATAACTTATGGCTTTAAATACCCTGGGTGAAGGCAACAGAATTGTCCTTGTGAACTACGTGTCAGTGAATTTGGGGAAAAACCTGAAACAGTGTCATTCGATAGTCTTTAGAAGAGAGTAGGTAAACATTTCTCCTTTCAAAAGCTGAACAAACCTTATTGTGACGTTTATCGAGGATGAATGGTAACCATTTTTTATGGCTCACTTCCCAATTTTAAAGGTGATCGTTTCCTTCTAAAGTACTAGAAAATTATTATAATCGACTTCTTTATTTCTTGCAACACCAAGAACAACTGGGCCAAATGAGAGGTCACGCAGTCCCTGGAGTCAATTCCTGTTGGTTGCCGAGGATGATGCCCTTTCACAAGAATTGATAAGCCAAATCTTAGCTTTCTGAGGAGCAGCACTATAGCCGGGCACTGCCTATTTGCTATGTTTTCTACTCAAATCATTGATATTCCCTCTGATTTTAGAAACGTGAAATCAGATCTCACACGGTTATCAGTGCCACGCTCTGTGGTTTAGGAAAAGCACCGTTATCTTCTCAATGAAAAGGGAGAAATCACCAGCAGGTACCGAATGTTAGGAGGAACGGAGCTGTTCTAATGTGCTGCAGTCAACAGGAACTGAGGGCACTCAATAGGTCACGAGTTTCTTTCCATGTTCGAGTAGCGCCTGTTGAAATTGCTCAAGGAAATATTTTTCATCAAAAAATTCCAGGTCCTGTGAAGCAAAACTGCTTCCAGGATGGGATATGCTTGGATACTTGTCTAACATCTCTTTTTTAATCCAGTTCGAAATGGATTTTAACTTACAATAGTATAAATATGTAATAATGAAATATTTTAAATATGAAAAGGGTTGTCTGACTACAAGACAGAAGACTCTTTAAAGGAGAAACAAACTGGCTCAATCAAGCTTCACCGTGATGCTTTAATTCTTTCTAAACACAAATGCCCGAGAAGAAGAAAAGAGGCAAACTTGTTTTACTTTCAATTTGGGATGGAAAACATTTTCATAAGTTTTCCTGGGAAAAGGAAAACATTTCCTACTTTAGATCTAATTATGAAAAGGAATTTTCATGACTGTCCCCCACAAAAAGAAAAAGCTTTATATTCCTGGAGATAAACCTCTCCTTGACCCTAGTGGTGAACGGAGTGTTAAATTTGTTATGTCCTTACTGTCACTTTGATTCGGTTATTTTAAAACAAACAGCATTTGCATCAGAAGGCAGCAGAACAACCGTTTCTTACCTTTAGTCTTTCTGTGACACCATCAGTGAAACTGACTGTGAATTCAGCAATTTTGGGCACTCTGAGTTTTCCTTTGTTCTTCTGGTCAGGCTGATATTCTGTTCTTGTCTTCACAATTACCTGGAAAATACCGACACTTTTAAGGTTTCTGCACTGAGCATACATTTGGTTGGTTTTATTGTTATCTAAGCTTTCCTATATAAACCATCCCCTGGACCTACACAAGTCCCTTGGGACCATAAATCAACACAAACAAATCATACCCTTGGCAGCTAAGGGAGACAGACAAACAGGCAGGTAGACAGACCTAGGACAGTGATCTTATCACGCTGAGTCTTAAAACAGAAGACAGCAAAATGTCTGACACCCATTTTGTTTAGGACTAAGTGTATAATTTTTATATCCTATTCAACAGGCAGAACACGCAGAATAACAGCCCATCCTAAAGAGGAGCCTCGCTTATTAAAAGCCCCATCCTAACAAGTTCCACTGAAGCCAATTTAAACACAGGCCATTTGATGTGTCACTTATTCAGGCTCCAGATTATCAATATTAATCTCATACTATCACCTCGGGGCTGCCCCAGATCTCAGTGTCATTTGCTGACTAATCCAGGTCCTACTGATGGTATAAAAATGAGGTGTCTCAAGCCAATGGAGAAGCCCTAAGTGCCTTTTATAAGGCTACGGTCAAATTATCAAAACTGCATTGTCAATCTACATTGAATTTACTTGTAACCTAGAATGACTCTAAATATTTTGGGCAAAATGCACTCAGGGTAAACACAGAAAAGGTAACACCTAATGCCAGCTGCTCCCAGAGGGGACGAGCATCAGGGCTCTGCTCTGAAACTAACAGTCCCTCAGAGGACTGAGTGCATCCATCCCATTATACACAAGAAGCTCAAAAACTACCCATCCATGAGCGCATGCAGCACAACAGCGATGTGAGAGCACACCAGGATAGCTACACTGCCTTCATCTAGCTGGAAAATGCAAGAGAAGACAAAATGGCCTTGTCTTCAGCACTGGCCAAGAGCTGGAGCTCATCCATAGAGAGGGGGTTGAGGTCTTGAAGGACTGAAAGAGATGAAGTGATGCACAAGGTTGAGTTACCAGCTGATGAAGACCTTATTTCCAAATGAAGACAGCAAAGTCTGATTTGGACCAGAGAAAACCCCAGGTATTTAATCCTCCTGCACTTCACACCATGTGAAAAATCAGTGAGAGAAAATCAGCGTGGAGGCATAAGCCAATTTTCTGGATTCAAATGCAAATCATTAAAGACTGATGAATATTTACATCCTTCAGTGAATCCCTCTCAATAATATTTATTACAGTAGCATTTGCAACATTAAGACTTGGGAAGAAGAGGGGACAAAAAGCCACTCAAACATATTTATATCAGCATTTTGAAACTCACGATTTCTGATGACACAACATAGATGATGAGATACGACACATGGGGGCAACCGTGATGCGGTAGGTTTGGGATGAACCCTGACCCTGCTCTGAACCTATTCTTGAGCCTAACCCCACAGAGTGGAGTACATCAAGCAAAGCTCCCTCTCCATCCAGGACAAACTGGCCCAGTTGAGCTCTGAACAAGCAACAACCTCATTTTTTCACTCAAAAGGAGGCAAGTGCACTCAGGGCTCCATAAACCTGGCCTTCAGCTTCCCACCCTCCTCCCTGGTCTTTTGTAAGCCCAGAACAGTAAATTACCGAGTGTCGGCCGCCAACACCTGTCAACCACCGTTGGGAAATTGCACTCATTCTGTTCTCAAATCTTCCAGACACAGTGTCCAGTTCTCCCAAATCCACGTTTCCTCCCTGACATAAATCTCAGCTGCAGACAAAAGCTCTAAACACACAGGAGGGCTTTCTCACAAATTCTAACGTTAGATCTTAATGAAGGACCACGAAGCCAGAATATAAGCAAAAAAATTAAAGCCTCACTTGTTTCTAGATGTAATTTCATTTTCTTTGACTCTGTGTCATTAATGCTAGTTTTCTTATGGGTATTTTTTAATTGTTGTTACACTCAACCAATATCTTATAAGCAAGAGAATTTGAATTATGCTGTCTACAGGGATCCAGCATGAGGCTGAAAATAAACCCACACAGCCCTTCACGAGGCATCACATTCAAGTCCAGCAGCAATGTCTATCACGTCTGCGAATAAATAAAGCAGCTCAGTCCCCAGCCAGCTCAGAAGCTCCTTGAAACCCATTTGCTGCCTGTGCCAGCAGTGAAATGTGTCCGTGCGCACAGGGCTGCACTCATCCTGCTGGTCAGTGTTTCGCAGAGAAATGTGCAGAGGTATCAAAAAGCTTTAGTGGAGGAGCTAAGAAGTACCTTTGCTAAATGCCTTTTGGCATTGCAAAAGCTAAATATCTGCTCTGCGGGAGTATCTTTGTCAGACACCTGGTGGAATTGCTCAGCAGAAGAAAGACAGGTGAGCCAGCCAGGTCTCCTCTTCAAAGGAGAGCGCAGAAATAAAATGACAAAGGACAAGCAGAACACTGGAAACCTGTAGCGCGAGGGTAGCGTTCAATATTGCGGCAGGAACGATAAAAATGCAATTTCGCTGAGGGCACTGGGTGCAAATTTAGAAGAAAAGAGCTACCTCTTGTTCAGTCGCCTACGGTCCAAATAAACACGCCCGAGCACGGGTCCCACTTGGGCAGCAGCGTTCAGCCGTCTCCATCCAGCGAGCTGCCTCGGGGAGCCCACGCAAAGGCTTGGAAGCCGTGTTCATCACACTCCCGGAGCCTCCTGCAGCGAGACCGGCCCGGCCAGGGCCGCCCAGCAGCCCCAGCCTGGAGCGAGCACTGCGGGTGATGATAGAGACACACGTGCAGCCTTCGGCGGAGCTGCTGCCCTGACCGCCTCCCCTGCAAATGCCACTTGTGTCTCTGAAACGACTCCACGTGAGAGCGGGTCACAACCCAAAGGAACTTTTCTAAAGCACCAAGTATCAATCCAAGCGTAAATTTAGAAAATGAATAATTAATCTTATAAAGATTTTTTGTTTTCTATATTTGTAGCATTATTGGTTATTTCCCATTTTGACTGGTTGTTCTGTTTTCATTTCCCAGCTTTCTGATCTGGGTTGGGTAGCAAAGAAGATTTGCCTTTCCCCATTCCCTGCCAGCACTCCTTTTTCGCCTTTCTTTTCCATTTTGTCACCAAGAAAAAATTCCTGGCAGCAAAGTCTTGCAGAAATTCTAACCAAATTGGAAGCACAGTTATAAAAACGCCACCGAGTCTGCAGTGCAATGATCAGTGTTCATTTATCACCGGCTGCCCCAAAGCGGTTCCATCAGAGCCCTGGATCCCACTGTTTCATTGCAAACAAGGTACATCCATCTCACACCACGACAGGTTTCCTGGGAGACCTACTGGCGTTTATTACAAACCACAGCAAACAGAATCATCCCCCTTCCTTCTTCTTGACCATTTTGCAGCTTTGCTGACTTTACAATAGAGTCATTTGTGATTGAAACCAGTAAAAGGGAGTATAAAATTGAGGTCCTGGGTAGGTTGCAATTCAAAGCAAACTAAAGTGAGAGAAATGCCCAGCTCCTCATTGTTTGCAATGCTGTTACGGTTGTAATGAACCATTGTACGGGGGTAAACCCCAGAGTGGGCAGCAGCGCTTGGCTGTGCTCCGGCCTCATGAGTACGGACGATGAATGCAAACAATTGAACCAGTGCTTAAATGGACAAGTAGCCTCTTGAATACTCCTCAGAAAAGACAATTAGCCCCCTCTCCACCCCCGCTGCAGCAACACAGAATCACAGGATGGTTGGGGTGGGAAGGGACCTCTGGAGATCACCCAGTCCAACCCACCTGCTAAAGCAGATCAGACCAGAGCAGATCACACAGGAAGGTGTCCAGATGGGTTTGAATGTCTCTGGAGAAGGAGACTCCACAACCTCTCTGGGCAGCCTGGGCCAGGCTCTGGCACCCCAAAGAAGTTTCTCCTCATATTCAGATGGAACCTCCTGTGCTTCAGTCTGTGCCCATTGCCCCTCATCCTGTCGTTGGGCACCACTGAACAGAGTCTGGTCCCTCCTCTGACACCCACCCTGAGATATTTATAAGCATTGATGCCCTCTCAGCTTCTCCTCTCCAGCTGAACAGCCCCAGCTCTCTCAGCCTTTCCTCATAATAAAGATGCTCCAGACCCCTCAGCATCTTTATTATTAATCTCATGAAGCAACCTGATCATCTGCAAATGAACATTAAAAAGCAAGAACAGTACCATCAGCTTTCTGGATTGTCTGAGCCTTTGCAATATCCAGATAAATGCCCTTTGAACGTTTTTTGGACGCTTGTCAGCCTTTGTGTTTCATTACCCAGACCCTGATCTAGCACCAGCTTCTGCCTGTGCCTCATTTTCTGCATTGCGATCACGCACCAGGGAGCTGCTCCCTGCCAGCTCAGCCCAGCCTATCTACAGCACTTTAAAGCCAGTGCTGTGGATGGAGTTGAGCAGAACACCAGCTCAGGGACGTCCCTGCAAATCACGCTGCCGTTGTAACCTGTTCTTAAAGTTTTCACACTATTTCCCAGACACCTGCTGCCTTTAAACTGCACAAAGACTGTGATGTTTATGGCAGATGCAACAAAGGAGATACAAATAAATTACCTGGGACTTCCTTCATTTTACATCCAAAACTAAGCTGTTCTTTGAAAGCTGCTTTCCTGCTAAAGTTTGCGCACTGATTGTAAGAATGTAAGAGAAAAGGGCTTCCACAGAGCAGCAAAAAGACATGACTAATTATCTGAGTCCACATTGCCAGGCCTTGAAGCTTCCTCCAAAACTAAAGTTTATCGTGTGAACTCATTACCTTCCAATTCACCAAAGCACTTAAGCATGCAAGTAGTCCTATTAAGAGTCCTATTAACATCAGCAGGATTAGTCAGATATTTAAAGTTAAGTGTGCATTCAAGTGCTTTGGCCAGGTCAGAGCTTAAGCTGGGCTTAAGAACCTTCCCACAGCCAGTTCTAACACCGATGCTCAGAGCGCCTGTGGCATTCTTCAGCAAGACAGTCAAAGCACTTTACACACCAGCATGACCCCAATATCCCCATATTGGTAACACACTGAGTCACAGCAATTGGGGGTTGAGTCGGGAGGACTGACCATGCTTGCTGCTACTCACAGTGCGCTGAGTTTTATCAGCTTTTCATCAATGAGCGGTAATAGTAGCTCCAGCGCATTTTCCATATAAATATAACATTTTTGAGATGAGAAGCTAGCGAGAGGTATGGTTGGGCTGGGTAGGAGTCAGATGCTCTATAGAAAATGATGCTCTCTGAAGAATTGTTGTCCTCAACCACCCTAGGTTAGCAGATGTAATAACATTCTCCGTGTCTCGAAAGGTTGTTGCTTTCTGTTCTCTTTCTTCTGGTTCCTCATTCCAATCCCTCAGCAGCTTTTCTGCAAGAGCTCAGTCGCGCACCACAGAGAATGGCCTGTAAAAGCTATAAAAACCCAAACACGACGGGACAACGAGCCACACCTGCCATGCTGCTCCACACGAGCAAGATCTTTCTAACGACGCCGGTTGCTGATACATTTATCGAGTCCTAAAACTAACCGCACTTATTATTCTGGGCTTAATGCTGGTGACACCACTGGAATCAATACGAAACTTTTCCTCGGCTTTAATGAATGCAGGACCAGGCACCTTCTCTGTAGTGATGCTTTGGAAAATTATAGATGTGCTGAGGTGAGAACAGATGAGGGTCTGTGTGCACCAGCAGGAAATCCATCATTGACAACCCTGAGAAAGTAAACAGTAGGAGAGAGCTGGGAAACCAAGAGATTCTGGATGCTGAAAGAATAAAGCAAGGCAGCTTCTAACCAAGCTGACTATATTAAAAGCATTTGCTTGCAGGAGGAAGGAGCAGAGTAGACGTGAAATGTGACAAATAGGAGAATATCACATTAAGCATGGAACCTTAAAAAGGATTCTCCTGCAACGGGATGAAGTAAGTGTTTCAGAAAATGAACTGATATGAATTCTGAGTCTTGTCTCAGACTGGCTAAACGTAACATCATTTATTGCCACTTTATATTTGCGTTTGAGCTCTATGGTTTTCCCTGAAGAAATGAGTAATAATATTTAACATAACTGGCATTGTGAAAACTTTAAATTATTCATCTGGAAAAGGACATGCAGCCCTGCTGTAATTTCCACTTCACTGCCACGGTGCATGTAATATATTGCGGTTCAGGTGCTGCAAAGTGCAAGCCATAAAAATTTAAAATACTACTTCCTGGGATTATTAATAATGAAGAGTCTCTCACTCAGAGTGGCTTTCAGATTGACAGAAGAGATAAACAAAATGTGTTTCTCCTACTAAGGAGAAAGGTGTCCTCCAGGTTCAAAGCTGGACTTTGTAGTCCCACAAAATGGTTGTAATACACCCCTCGGTTCCATGTGGATTAGTCATGCTCACTTTTAAACGAAAATGAGACTCTTGGCTTCCAAATACCTGCCTTTCTTCATTCCGTGCAGAGAGAGAACAGAAAATGTAAACTCATTCCTGGCACTGACGTGGGGGTTTCTTTTGCCTTCATTACCCAAATGAGCATCAATGTGAAATCCCTTAGAGGGGATGGTGGGTACGGATGGGAGCAACGCGGTGACCCCCAGGCTTGGCACTAAACCTGCTGTGACTCAGTCACTTCCTATGCTTATATGCCACAAGAGCAGGGATGCCTAAAACCACCACACAAAATTCTGCAGTGACCTACAAGCCCTAATCCTCACACACAACCAGCATCAAAGAGCAAACGAGATGTGCGCATTGCCAACAGTGGTTGAAGTTAAAACACTTAGCAGTAAGAGAGTATAGGAAAAGAGATGCAAGAATCTCATGTTTCGGGGCTTAAAACAATATCTTTGCAGGCTTTGGATGAAACATTCATAGACGTGCAGTTCCATGCCTGCTGCAGCACCTCCTGTACCTCCTGCTGGCTCTTGCACCGGCTGCTGCCACAGACAGGACACGTTGGACTGGATGGACTGAGGGGAGACCTCATTGCTCTCTACAACCGCCCGAAAGGAGCTTGGAGCATGGAGGGAGTTGGTCTTGTCTCCCAAGTAGCAAGTGACAGGATGAGAGGAAATGGCCTCAAGTTGCACCAGGGGAGGTTTAGATTGGATATAAGGAAAAGATTCTTCCCAGAAAGGGCTGTTGGGCATTGAACAGGCTGCCCAGGGCAGTGCTGGAGTCACCATCCCTGGAGGGGTTTAAAAGGCGTTTAGACGAGGTTCTTAGGGACATGGTTTAGTGCTAGAGCAAGGTTATGGTTGGACTCCATGATCCTGAGGGTCTCTTCCACCCAAAATGATTCTACGATTCTATGACAAGTCATCAGAGACTACCTGCACTCACTGTGCTGCAAATTCAAGGAGTTTTAGACAATTAGGTCTTTAAAAATTGTCCTAAATAATTATGATTCTATCCCATCTCATGGGTGAGAAAGCTGTGCTTCCAGATCTACAGGATGAACACATCTCAGCAGGCACACTTCTCGGAGATTAGAATTACAGTTGACATTTGGGATGTATGTAATGGTAGCCCCCATGGAGTCCTAGTCACTATTCGAATACGTGGGATATCTGAAATATCGAGCAGCAAAAGGAAGGTAAAGAAAAAAAGGATGCCCAGGGATCAAATCCATAGTCAATGGAGAAAGCCACAGTCAGAAGAAACACTCTCCTCTTTTTTTCCTGTATCAGCTCATTTGATGGATGTTGTGCTGGAAATGAGTTTCACAGAGGGTGGTAGAAAAAAGTGGTCTCCTGAATCAGTGCCAGGATATTCCAGGCATAAGGAACATCACAAAAGGACAAAGACAGCAAATGCAATCAGCCCTGGCATCACCGATGAAAGGCAGCACAGAAAGCACAGGCTGCACTGGGAGCTGAAAGCAGCTGAGAAGGGAAAGGCACAGCTCGCAAGCACAAAGGGAGCTTGGAAATGATTCAGCTAAGTCTCCCTACAAATCCCTAGGTGACCATAACCATCAGGAACCCACAGGAGGTTGTGAAGGGGTGACAAAAATTGATTTCAGTAGGTTCAGCCAGGAGAGGGTATAGCAAAGCAGACAAAAGAATCAATCACTGCGCTCCAGTGATGGCAGATTGGCCACGGTAAATTAGCAGAGCCCCATTGATTTCATCTAAACTACACTGATTTACACTCGTCAAGAATCTGCCCAGTCTTACTTTCCAGACCAGTAAGTAACTGGTATGCAGGGTTCACTTCACAGCCTTGCTGAAATAACGTCCACCTGCAGCAATGCGCTTTCATGTTAGAATAGAGAATAGATCACAATGGGCTTAGTCAAATGGGAGAATAGAGAATAGATCACAATGGGCTTAGTCAAATCTTAACACATTTATGTGCCCATTCCTGCTGTTTCTGCATAACACGGCTCTGGGATTGCAGCACAGACATAACGGGGTTTAAGAGATGCAGCGGAGCTCACAAAAGCAGCCATGAGCTGGCTTTAACCAACCCGACTCAGACATCGGTAGCAGCGCAGTTAGGGAGAGAAATTTCTGCACAGGCTGCACAAATCCTGAGCCTTCCCACGCTCAAAACCAGCCCCGTGTTTTGCGTGTGCAAGAGAGGCAGCCGAACGCTGCCCCGGGGGTGAGCGAGGGCTGCGAGCATCGCGTGGGTTGCGGCACAGCCCGTGCCCAGCGGCGCAGTGTGCTCCGGGGAGGGATAACCCCGCAGCGGCTGCGTCCACAGAATAGGAGCGTGAACTGCCCAAAACCCCGAGCAGGGCTGTCCCAGGCACGTCAACAAAGTAAAAAAGGTTACCCCAGAAGCCCCGCGCTGCCAGAGTGCGCTTTGCTGCAAGTATTTATCACAGCTCGATAAGCAGAGGCAGTGTTTACATTCAAATACACATTTAGAGGACAAACGGATTTGCATAGTGCAGAATGGGGACAGATTTCACAGCAGAGGAAGGCTCAGACTTGGCTATTGGTGGGGATTAGACAGAGTACCCCAAGTGAAGAAAGGAAAGGATGGGGAAAGGCAGGACAGCCTGGCACTCCTCCACATTTGCAATGCTCTCTTTTTATTCCTTTCTTTTTTTTCACACTTTTTTTCCCTTTGCATCCTCCTCCTCCCTTTCACTCTTCCTTCCTTCAGCCGTCACCATGACCAGCCCCGTCCCACCTCTCCTTTTGCCGTATGCTCCATCCCACCGAATTCGGTGGGAGCGCAGACACGGCCCTCGGCTGCATAGGAGCCCCCCCAGACGGTGTCGCAGGGGACTGAGCCTCCCCCGGTCCCACACCATGCAGCAGCACCCCAAAACCAGCCCCATGCTGCCCGCCGGGGAGCACCTTGGGGCTGGCTGGAGCCGCCATGCAGAGGAAAGCCTCACATCAGTATTTCAGGGCAGAGCCGCAAGTAGTCCCCCAGGTACAAAAGCACTCATCCGGTGTACTATTAATTATGCCTGCTCAGCTGGCCAGGACAAAACATTATTTTCTGTTAAACCGCCAGGGACAGGCTGTGAACACAAGGGACCCCCCTGATCTTCAGGAAGCCTTGATTACTCTGTGTAAATGCCGCGGTCTCGGCCGCTCGGAGCGGGACGCAGCCAGGGACGGCAAGAGGCAGGAGCATGGGACGGGAAAAGCATCCGAAGAGCACCGTTACACCTATTTTTTCTTTCTTGGGCTGGGCGGCAGGAATTTGTCACCAAATAAATGATTTCTCAAGCCTCCAGATGCATTCAAAATCAAGAACAATGGAGCACATGATAAGGCTTCTGCAGCCTCCGCCACAAAAGAGACGCGGGATGTTTTTTGCAGCCCTGACAATAGCTTTCGTGTACTTTTGTGTTATGCAAAATGAGGGTTTTTACTGCCAGAACAGAGACATTTCCTGCTGGATTACACTGAAGCGAGCCTATGAGACCGAGGGCTCCCCAGTCGTTGGGCTCATTTAAAATTTCAGCGAAATAGTGCGGTCCCAGAAAAGCTGTGTACCTTTTAGTATTCTCATTGCAGAGACACGTAACAATTACTACCAAAGCAGTTTGTCTGTGCCTAGGAAAACAAGTGAACAGCCAGCCTTTGCCCCTTTGGCCCTAAAAGCAAAAAAGGCTGCTTCTTTTTTGCCTTTTGAATACAGTAGAAATTAAATTCAGAGCCATAAAAAGGCAGGTGAAGGGCTTGTTGCTGCTCACAGCCATTATTCCTGTTACATGGAGGGATTTCAGATCAACAGGACACACAAAAATGATTGAAGAGCATCTGTCTTTGCTTTCTGCAAATGCCACCCCTGCAAGAGAACAGGGGGGCAAGGAAATTGCTTGTAGATAGTTGATAAATATAAATACACAGCAGGCTTAGCACCCTAGGGGAGAAATCACTGTCCTGGGGACATTTCTCCCATGGCAGCCACACAACTGCTGACAGAACAAGGAGAATGCTGATGCTGCAGGAGGAACAGCACGAGCCTTGGGAAGAGACGTCCTCGTTTGGTGGAAAAAGCCCGTCCAGCGGCCAAGAATTTGGAAATAAAAAGGTTGCCAAATTCAAGCTTCCTGAATTTCTGCCTGGATTTTTCCAACAGCATCGAGGTGGAAGGCGGAGGGAGCTGCTAAGCTCACAGCGCTTCCAAAAACAAGTTGGTTAGGAAAGCATCCCCAAAAGGACAGCCAGCAAGTTTTATCATGCCCTTAAGAAAGTGTTTCCCCCTATTACTCCCCCCCACCCAGAGGATTTCATACAATCAAAGAGATGGGCTTCAGGGATTAAACCACATGAGCTAAAGCCTCATTTTTATATTCTTTTTCTGTATCCTTTCTCAGAAAGGGGAGCCAAATGCAGGAAATATTTTGAAAGAGATGAAGCTCTGGTGAAACACCTGCAGAGGTTAATGCTGAGAGTCACTCTGAGTGACTCTCAAGTGATCCAGTTAGAAAAATATCCTTAAAATGATGAAAAATCAAGTATTTACAGCCCTTAAATCACAACTTCCAGTCTGCAGATTCCACGGGCTTTGCGGGGTGCTGTTAAGGATCTGCAAAGGTAAGAACACTGACAAACAACAGGTTTGCTTCTCTTCAACTTGCAACGGAAAAAAGCCTATAAATGAACAGAGCTTGCAGACCTTTGCCATGTACTACACAAAGAGCAGGCGAAGCCATTACTGCACACTGGTGGTAACTGCAGTTGCGTTGCTTTTCCCCCCCCCTAGATTTGACTCACAGAAGATGCCAGGCACACCAGCTCTGTGCGCGATCGCAGCAGGGCCGGGACCGTTGCCTCCTTGTGGTTAACGCTCAGTAGCAAGGGCTTCGCATTTCAGAAAACCAGCGAGCAAAGCCCATCTGAGCTGCTGCACCCAGCACCAAACCTGCTGGGGCTCTGCTCATTTATGCATCATCCCTTGCAAGAGACACAGGAAGCACCTTGGCTTGTGTTCTCGCTTGTCCAAGCTAAAAATCAACTACTGGCAGGTTTTAGGAATAGATTTTAAAAGAAATCAAATCAATTGTAGGGGTTTTTTTTATTTTTCTAACCCAGCCTCCTGACTGTAAGCCCAGGCCAAGCACAAATACACTCTGAAAGACTTAACATCTACGTCTACTCTTCCTCGGGCTCACAGCCTGAATTCTGCAGCAGCTTTACTTTCCAAAGTATTAACACAAAGCTGAAATCTCCCCCTCTCACTTAACCTATGTCCAAAGCTTTTCACCTGAGGCTCAACTCCTTATTAGCAGGTCTTTAAACAGCCCTTCTGCCCCAGGGTGGACTTACCCCAACAGAATCTGCTCTACAAAAAGCAAAGGAAACAGATTGTGAATTATTTTGCTTTTATCATAAATAAGCTCTTCTCCTTGCAAAGCTCTCCAGTCGCCGTTAACTCCAGGCCTCCTGCATGCAGGAGCTGAAGCACAGCCTGCAGAAATCAATACCAGTGACTCTAATGAGTTCTGAATCACGCTCTGCACTCCTGGAGATACATCTCACTCTTCCAGCAAAGAAAAATATGGATGTCAGGAGGTGCACTGACAGTAATGTATGCTAATGAAGGTAATGTAACCTAACAACATGTGAATTATTGATGTAGGCATGTTTAAACCGAAAAATCAGCAAGGAATCACACCAGACTGATACACTCCGGTGTTTGTTCACCAACAAGCAATCGGAACACGGTGGTCATGAGAACACTCATTACCACTTTATTGGCTTGAAAGGATTTCTGTTGGTTTATCCATGTCTCATCTGATACACGAATCATTTAAATTTCACATCACGTGACAGCGCGTGATCTCAATGAGCCGTTTGTACCGGCATCAAATGAGTTGCTTTTACACATCCCTAGTTTCCTCTGAGCCTTTCAGATGTTTATGATAAATCACACTGCTTTGCTTGAATTATTTTCCTTCATCTCATTTATCAGAGTCATAGATAAGGGCCGGTTTAGTCTCTCATTCACAACAATTCATGGAAGTGTAAGTCTCCTTAGTGCAGCGAAGTTACTCTTGATTGCCACGAGGCACATGGAGAATGGAACCAGCTCCTTTGACACGGCTCTGGTTCCCAGGATGTCAAGGCAGTTGACTCAGCTCTATCATAAAATAAACATAATTCATCTATCTGGACAGTTTGATCACATCCATCATCATGTTCTCCTGGTGTATTTAGAGAAAATTCATTTTGTACGACAGTAAAAACAGGATACACATTCAATAAGCATCAGTGTTAATTTTACTATTATTCCGTTATCCTGTAAGATCTAATCATTCCGTCTGTACTTTCCGGTGAGTTGGCTCCATCTCTGTGGCATCTGGGAACTACATTGCAGACAGGCTTTGTTTTTGTAAGGACTGTCAGGGCACACAGATTTTTACAGTCTCATCATGTCCTCACCGGGTTATATTGATACGCATCATCATTGCACCGACAGAGACAAAAGATTTCCTCGTACATACTGCATCTAAAAAACCCCAAGCACCGAAACGCAGCCCACGGCAAATGCACATTTCTGAGTATTTTAGTGCTGCATTTGGCTCTGACAGCGGTGAGTGGGCAGGGGACAAAGCTGTCCCACCCAGGGCATGGGGACACAGCCACAATCCTCAGAGAAATCACATCCTCGACGCCCAAATAAGCTTTGCAAAGCCAGAGAAAATAAAATAAACCTTAACTGAGATCATTAAAATAGCTGCTTATTTCAGAAGAGTTGTCACATTACTCTCAATTAATGTTACTGAGAATAATAACGTGCTGTAAATCATTCCTCAGTTTCTGCAGCGTTTGAAAGAGAAACACACTAAGGCTTTTCCAGTTATATTTATGAAGGAACATTTGGGGTTTTTTGAGGAGGGGAGAGATTGGGGGGCAGCTGTGTGCTAATCTGCCATATTAAAACAGTTACACTATGAAAGGAAACCTCTTTTATTTATTGAATAATCACTATGCCTCATTCCTATGATCAGAGACCAGTAAATCACCAAGACAGTGAAAACCAAGGGGTGTATCCGTGTGCATAATCATGCAGGAGTGCCATTCAATTTCGTTTTACCTTTTCCGGAGCTGGGAACTGCAGGTGATTTACTTCCAAAGGTGTGATCAAAGGAACTGTCTGAAAACCATCTTCGGTGGATGGCTGTTTGCTGTTCTTGTCGTTCAAATTACTCCCCAGCTTCACCATTCTTGGACCTTGCTTTCCAGACCTAAAACCAGCGAGACGAGCGCTGTCACAAGGGAAAGGGGGGGCATTTCTGCCTCGCCCCGCTCGGTTTGACTTTGCACACGGGTTACCTGGGCTCGCACACCTGGGTATCCAAACACACCGCGTCCCACACCGCAACCTGACCTCACCCGTGCGTTTTGCCTTACGCAGACACCCCCACACCCCTTACGACCCCCGCACGGCTGCTCCCAATGCACCCATCCCCAAAACACCCCCGAACAGCGGGGGGACGGGGCGCACCCCCGCGGGCAGCCGGGCCCCACCGATGCTTTGAACACCCAGCACACCCGCCCTATTTATTTATATTTTGCATCCCCAGCGGGGGTGCAGAAACACCCCCCTCATGCAAACCCCGCACCCTGGGAGACTTGGGGGTCCCCCCTCGCAGCTCCCCCTGGGGGTCGCGCTGCAGGGGGAGATGCTGGGGATTGGGGGGCGGGGGGCTGCGGGCACCCCCAGCGCCCCTCCCGCCGCCCCCGAACCCCTACTTACTGCAGAGCACGCGGTGACTGGCGGCGGCTCGGCCCGGGCGCTGCGGCGGGGGCGGGGGCGGTGCGGGGGACGGCAGCGGCTCGGAGAGGCGGGGGGGAAGGCTTCCGTTAACGTTCAACGGGCGGTGCCGAGGCGCGGCGGTCGCGGTGCTGAAGGGACAGCGCTGCGCCCTGCGCTCGGCTGCGGCTCCGCAAGCGCGACTGAGGGCGGGCGGCGGCTCCCCCGCCCGTTCCCACCTCCCGCCACCGCCCGCCGCGCGCGCGCACGCCCCGCGGCCTCGGGCACCCCCTGGCGGCCCCGCCGCGCACGGCTGCGCGCCCCGGGAGGCGGGGGCGCCCCCTGCAGGCTGGAGGGGCGGGCGGGGGGGAAGTGCGGATGCGGGGGGATTGCGGGGACGGGTGGGGATGCACGGGGGGGACACCCGCGGCAGCTGCAGCGCTGCAGGGATCACAGAGTCACAGAATGTCAGGGGTTGAACGGCCCTGGAAAGCTCATCCAGTGCAATCCCCCATGGAGCAGGAACACCCAGCTGAGGTTCCACAGGAGGGTGTCCAGGCGGGTTTGAATGTCTGCACAGAAGGAGACTCCACAACCTCCCTGGGCAGCCTGGGCCAGGCTCTGACACCCTCACCGGGAAGAAGTTTCTCCTCAAATTTGAATGGAACCTCCTGTGTTCCAGTTTGCACCCATTGCCCCTGTCCTATCATTGGTTGTCACCAAGAAGAGCCTGGCTCCATCCTCCTGACACTCACCCTTTATCGATCTGTAAACATGAATGAGTCCCCCCTCAGTCTCCTCTTCTCCAGCTCCAGAGCCCCAGCTCCCTCAGCCTTTCCTCACACGGGAGATGCTCCACTCCCTTCAGCATCTTGGTGGCTGCGCTGGGCTCTCTCCAGCAGTTCCCTGTCCTTCTGGAACTGAGGGGCCACAACTGGACACAATATTCCAGGTGTGATCTCCCCAGGGCAGAGCAGAGGGGCAGGAGAACCTCTCTGACCTACTGACCACCCCTTCTAACCCACCCCAGGTACCATTGGCTTCCTGGCCACAAGGGCCCAGTGCTGGCTCATGGTCACCCTGCTGTCCCCAGGACCCCCAGGTCTCTTTCCCCTACACTGCTCTCCAACACGTTGTTCCCCAATTTATACTGGAACCTGGGGTTGTTCCTGCCCAGATGCAAGACTCTACACTCGTCCTTGTTATATTTCGTTAATATTTCATCTCGCGGTGCATGCGGAAATGCAGCTGCACAAAGGGCGGAGAGGGCCACACGCAAACTGTGACGTTTCCCCAGGTCACAGGGAGGGCTGAGGGCTGGAGACACAACTGGTGCTGCTGCTGCATCCACCGGGCACCTCCTGGCCCCAGATCACCAGTGAGCGCTGTGTCCATCAGCAGCTCAGTCACTGCTCCTGGTGCCCACTCGAGTGCTGGAACAGCAGGACGGGAACAAGCGCTGACCCTGCTCGGCTTTCTAGGGAACTCTCCTTCAGCTTCCAGGACCCAGACTGGTAACAGGTCACCCCACGACAGCAGGTACTGCCACAAAGTGGTCTGCTCGCAAACACTGTCCCCCCCGAAGCATCACCGAGGTCACCAGCTCCTGCAGGATGAGGCTGCAGCACTTTGCTTAGAGACACAGGACACTTTGGGATGACTTTAACCTGATTTGTTTATAAATATAGAATTTGCCTCCAGAGCTTGCAACTTGGCATCTTTTGCAAGCCCTAAATATACTCAGGAAAAGCATGAATTGTTTCCATAATAAAGCCTTTTAGAACCCACTTGTGAAAATCCATTTACAGCCATGGTTTGGCAGAGCAAGTGAAAGCACTTTATGTTTTGGTAGGAGCTTGTTCACAGTACAGCAGTTTAATGTCTAGAGCGAGAAGTGCTGAGAGACAGTCAGGAGAGGTGGGGCAGCTAAAACTACCTTCTACTAATATCATCATCACACACGGCCCATTAAAGGGCTTCTTTCCAATAGCTTTGCCAGTTTTTAATGCTCGGCTTGGAATTTTCTGCATCACATTTTTGCATAAGGTCCAACTTCCACAGAAAATTTCATCCCAGAGCGTTTTTAAGAATAAGCTTCTGCCATATATAAAATTTAACCTGGAATAACTTTTGCTCAGAGTGTTAAAAATTCCCAGCAGGTCAGTTTTTGATGTTCATCTGCAAGAAACTGATCGTGTTGTAAGATTTTGGGAGGTCATATTCATGGAATTTGGGGAAGATTTCTTATGCTAAGTAGCAGAATTCCCATCCATTAGAGGCACGTCCAGCTCAAGACTCAACAAGATTCTCACTCTAACTCCAGCTCCAGGTCACTGCAGACTGGACCAGGAATAGATGGGCACAAAGAAAGCCAGCAGGTTGTGTCCTGCAGGTAAGGGAGTGTGGGACTTGGCACTCTGTAGGTCTAAAAGCACATAAACCCACTCACTAAGGATTATTGATTAAACTACTACAATATGATGATTTAATATTGCAGTAATACCACAAGTCAATGCTCATCTGGGCCAGGGTCTGTGCAAATACATTGCAAGTTTTAAACTCTGCAAAGTCCTTTGCCCGTGCTCAGCACAGGGATGAATGTCACTGTGGCAGTTTGGTGCAGGATGATAATTAGGGCCTTCAAAATGTGGAGGTTGTAAGAAAATCCCAAAGCACATACCTTGCAAACAATGACAGAAGATGAGTCTTGTCCCAGACGTCGCGTGTTCTCCAGATCCTCAGCAGAAGCCTCTGGTCCTGGAGGGCACTAGATTGAGCTCCTCTCAGAGTATTTCTTCTCCTTCATGTCCAGCATCACTGAGTTTGGCAGGAACCTCTGGATACCACCCAGTCCAACCCCTGCTTAGAGCAGGGACAACAAGAGCAGGTTGCCCAAGTTCATGTCCAGTTGGGTTTTGAATATCTCCAAGGATGGAGACACCGCAAACGCTGTGGTAGACCTGTTCCAGTGTTCGGCCACCCTCACAGTAAAACAGGTTTGCTTATGTCACAATGAAATTTCGTGTGTTTCATTTTGGGCCCATTGTCCCTTGTCCTGTCACTGGGGACAACGGAGGCTGGTCCTGAGACCCCTGAGCCTTCTCTAGGCTGAACAACCACGACTCTGCCTTTCCCCACATGGCAGATGGTCCCAGCAAGAAAGTGCAATTGCAGCAGCTCTTTCCCCAACTTTCAACAGATTACAGATTACATCAGCAGAAGTGATTTGAGCATCCGAAGAGATTCACAGACTCTGTAGTTATCTTCCACCGAATGCATACATTTGAACGGCTCTAGCTCTGCTGTCAGCAAAATGCCTATTTTCAACTAAGGGACTAGGAAATGTTACTAAAAACTGCAAAGGAAACATTGCATTGTAACTCCACAGAGGTGGCATTGTGGGTTTCCACCTTTATCTGGTGATTACCAAGAAGCATGAGAGCTTTGTTGAAAAGCAAAGTGATGGCTTTCACAGCTCGCAAATGCATTCTATGATCTGAAAACCGAATCATTCCCATGCATATTAGTAACTAATATCCTGATAGCCAAAAGACTGCCTTAGCAACACTTTGCCAGATCCTCTGACTTAAGACGTGGCTTAAGCAACGCCTCACAAACACACTGATACTAAATCTCCAGAATCACTTGTGCAAACCCATGGAAAAGGTGGTTACACAACAAAAAACAAGGTTGCAAATGGGGTTATCTGCTTACTCAGTATGTCTAATCACCGGAACACACTGATATGCTCACAGGGCCTAATATATTAAACTTTTGTTGGTTATACTTTAATACTCTTCAGAGTAACATGGCTGAGGGGCAATGAGGTGAATCCCATTCCTCCTTGTACGTTACTACCACTGTAAAATACCTTTAATGTAGCTGCAAATCTACTGTTAACCAATCAGAACTAAACTCTGGTGGAGATAATCCATACAGCCCAGAGAACGCAGGTCGACATCGCCAGCACTGCCAGTTCGAAACGCTTTTTCACTAGAAGACTGTTAGTTGTAAGTTCTAGCGGCAAGAACCTGCAGTAAGTGAGCAGATGCTGTTTTTATGTTATGTCTTTTCAGCATAAAAGTCCATTTTAAGCAACAACGCTCAGTGGCACCATCTGAGGATTTTGGCAGCGTGGTGGAGGGAGATGTGCAGAAAGATGCTGAATCTCTCAAAGTCCTCCTTGGTTTTACATCCAGTAACTTCCATTTCTTCTATAAGACTGAACGAGCCCTGTAACTACTTAGGTTCCATATGTCCCATTTCAGTTTGAAAACAGCACTTTGCAAAATGCCTCTCTCACAAACAGGTAAACTACCAGGAGTAAATGTACGTAGCAGGATGTTTTATGGAAAAAAATAGATGCCTAAAGTTGCCACCAAGATCCTAAAAGCGAACATTCTCTAGGGACAGCATCATAGCAAACTCAACCCCATACGAGAAGTCAAAGAGTAACATACCGATTTTCTTCTGGAGCGAATACAAAGTCTGACATTTCCACCTACACGGAGCAGCTCGGTGACCCGCAATAAGACAACGCAGCAATAAGAGCAACACGAGACTCCAGAGGAATAAGCAATATACTCATTCTGCCAAAAAAAAAAGAGCCTCTTTTTATTCTTTTGATAAAACTCCCATGATATATTATTTTCTATTTCCAGTTTAAAAAATCAGAGCAGAATTACTGTTTTCATTACCAGTTTATACTTGAGATTATTTGCTGTCCTTAAGAGGCATAATATTTATAATAGGGCTTAGGAATAACATTTCACTGTGTTGTAAATTCCGCAAGTTGCAAACAAAATATCAGTCACAGAGTAGTTCAACCTCTGCCTATTTCAAACCTGAACATCTAAGTCAACTTCTCTTCAGTGTTAATGAATATTATTTTACTTACTTGCTCCTTTATCTAAGAAATTCTTATGCTCATTGTCTCTCTGCACACCATGCATTTTTCCCTATAGTGTTCTTGCTCATTATTGTAAGTAACATTATTTTTGTTTTCATATATTGAAAAACTAGGATCAGGCTTTCAAGAAAAGTGTTTAAAATCTTGTGAACAGGCAGAAGGAATTGCTAAGAGGAGAAACTACAAAACTTGAAGGCACAAAGTGAGGACAATGTCCCAGGAGGTCAGACCAGGCAAGGCTGTCAAGGCAGGAGAACCCTGGGAGGGACATCAGGTTTGTTTCTCAAACATTCGCATTAAATCCTTTCGAAATGAGTCTAATACAACAATGAAAACCAGGACAGAAGTTCAGGAGAGAGCTGAAGCCAAACCCAGCCCTAATTCTGAGTCCTGTGACTTAACAAATACATACAGTAAGAATCCAGATCTGTGTTTTCCTGGAGAAAACACTACGATGTGGATGGAAAGTAACATTTAGAGCACATTGACATGGGGAGGAATCTCACCAGAACCTCATCCGAAACCCAAAATGTGGGGCTATTACCACTAAAATGCTTGCTTGCACGAACTTCAGACCTGTAGAGGATCTAAAAGGACAACTCTCTGTTCCTGCCCATGCTCCATCCTGCTCCTCACTGCGCATCCCCTGCTGATTTGCTCAGTTTAGGATGACAGGGTCAAGCAAAGGGGAAATCACTCCACAAATTAGCACCGCAGTCAAGAATTTTTACTCTATATATAGTTAAAGAAATTTAAAATACCAAGGGACATAAAAAGCGATCACAGACATTTTAAGTTGGGGTTAACTACTTGTAGTCATTGCTGTGGAGGAGCTCGTTCATTACACACAATTACATCCTGTCACACGTGCATTAGCAACAAGAAAACAGGCATAGAGCAGAACAGGAAAAAAAGCCTTGATAATTTATTATTCATTTCAAAATGCAAGAGATTACAAAGATTCTGGCAGAGAGGGAGCATTTGTCAGAGCCTTAGTGAACTTCCCTGCACAACACTTCTAATCTGCTGCCATGGCCATCTATGCAGGAATGCCAAGCGTGCAAAAACGTCACCCATTCACAGCATGAACGTGTTCTTGTCACGATCTCTGTGAGTCTGCACACATCAGACGTGTTCACAAGCAGCAGCATCCACAGTCCAGCTGAACCACTCGGATGAGACACACGATTTAGAGAAAGGAGGAGATATTCTCATTAATATGCCCCATAAATACAGCACAGAAGGTGCAATCCAGCTCATTCTGAGAGGTGCAAGTTCTCAGCGCCTTCCCGGCGGTATCAGCCTCTCTGGATCAAGGCACTCTCCCTTCTTCCCTAGGGGCCTCCATATCTTTTGCTTCTAACAGAATGAAACTGCAGCCACCACATTGATTTTCCACCAGCTACAAGGCAGGCAGAAACCTTCAAACCAGAATTTTCTGCATCAGATGAGTTGGCCGCGACGCCATCACTAACGAGTGAGCAACTTCCTGGGAAGATCTATTAAAAATTCACTGAGGCCGTAATATGCTTCAATAAATTTTGCTCTTTTCCTCATAAAGTAAGGTTCCAATTAAGCGATAGATTCCCCTGCTACTTCAATTTGCTGGAAAGCCTATAATGTCAAAGTCATCAAAGTGTGGCTGCTTTGGTTTTTATGCAAATTCCTGTCATCACAGTTATATAAGTGCTTATGCAATGAAAATATACATAATACACAAACCTGCCCGTGTCGTTGAGAATTATTTACAAGAGCTATAAATCAAAGTTGCATCCTCTTTTGTTCAATATTTAAGGACCTACTGCACACATAAATGTCACATATGCCCAAAATTTGCTTTCAGTCACTTCCCTCCCCCAAAAAATGAGACTTGAACTGCCTGCTGAAGGCAATTCTTTAGTCAGAGTCCATGCAAAATTGTATTAGAAGCTTTGAAGTTAAAACATGAGCATTGACTACCAGAGAGGGCCCTAAAGACAAAGACATTTGCTGGATGCAGATGTTCAGTGAAGACAAAGGTCACCTTATACTTTCCCAAAATCTGCCCATGTTAGAAACTCCACATCCTGTTCCCATGTTTTGCTTAAGAGCTGAAATCTTTTCATGGAAGGAATCAGCAATGAAATATTATTAACCTCGGTGATTGATTACGTTGTAATGGCCAAGTTATGATAACCTCACAGGCCATGGGACTGCAGAACCTTTGCTGTTAGGGCAGAGAAATTCAATTCATCACGACAGCAGAGCGGATGGGGCACGAGCAGAAGAGCTGCCCGGCAAGCCAAGCCCCCAGTCTGCAGGAAATGAGGTTTTCTCTGAATTGGTGGCTTGGGTCCAAATCAAGCAGGAAACAAACTCTTTTGAACGTGCCCACAAACTGGAAATTCCCAGAAAGGTCACTTCAGAAGCATCAAAGCACGATTCCCAAGTTCTCAAGCCTGCGGCTGATCGGCGACATCATCTTTGGCAATAGCAGATCCCAGTTCCACCCAGCAGCTGAGGGAGCTCCGCAGCCCCTCTGGCTCCAGCACGGCCGTGATGCTGAGGACCACCCTGGGAAGGCTGCTCAAAGCCACCACTCCATGTCAGGGATGGCAGGAGCTCTGATGCTCCCGCTGGGCCACTTAGTGCTTCCAGACATGGAAACCAAAGTGGAGTTCAAGCTCCCAGGATTTCCGCTTTCCAGCAGGTTGGAAGCGGCTGAGCAAGCCCACCAGCTGGGGTTTCAATCCCCGAGGCTGCAGTGCCTGGCTGACCTGCCAAGAAATGCTCCAGGAACCAGGGGAGCTCAGTTTGGCAAGAACTTGCCAAATGGGACATCTTCAAAACATATCAGGCCTCACAGGTGTATTAATACCACTTCCAGTTAAACTTTGTTTTACCAGTAAACATCTAACTAGCATGGAATAAATACCAATAGAAAAACCTAAGGTCTTACCCTCCATTGCTTACCTTCATGTAGAGTCATCTGTATTTATGAAAACATAGTACAAAAGAACACTTATTCACACCAGCTTTAAGATTTTGAGACAAGTGGCTGACACTATTATTTACAGATAATAAGACTCCAGCAGCAATGCTTTCAGCTGCTCTGGGTGCTCCCTCCCACCCCTGTAACACAAGGTGCCTCCTCAGATCTCTTGGCAACCCGTTCATAGGGTTGAGATGGAACATTTCTGAACTTTTAGAATAAGCCAAAGTTTTTGTTTTCTGTAGAAAGGTAAATCACGTATTGAGAACAAGGCAAAACAAAGGCGAAGTGTGACCTTCTATATTTGCACATCTGCTTCGGTTCACACTCCAAGTGAGATTTGTTATTAAAAACCTCAGGTAACTGATCTGCATTTTGAAGAATGTGAAAGAACAACACGGCTTCCCAGGAAAGCACAGCAGGACAGCGTGACACTGGCTTTTGGTTCTGCAGTGATGACCAAGGACTTCAGAGAAGGATCAGTTGTTTTCTGAATCTCAAGTATATGATCCAATGTCCCGAGGTTCCCCTTTTTATTTCTGACTCCTTTTAACAAAGAGCGTTTCAATAAAGTTTTTTCCTGTATAAACTGATCTTTTTTTCTTGTTGAAGATATTACTTACTTGGATCATATAAGTATACTCTAATGCAACACAACAATTACAGGCACTTCTGTAGGTTACACTTCAATGGTCATATAAAAAAAAAGAATGCATTGCTACGGGGGTCTGAGCAGATAGTGCTGGTGGATGTGTCAGCTGGTCTGGTTTGAGTACCTTGAGCCGGGTTTTTCTCCACAGCTTAACTGCTCTGGCTATCCTGATTCACAACAATACCTTTGAAATCTGGTCCCTACGTTAATAAGCTGGACTTTGTCATCCAGAGAGTTAGAAATAGAACCTCAACGACCGTACCTCTTTTTGCCCCACTGCATTAGCTATGCTGGCCCAAAGCGACTTGAAGTGCAAGATCCATTTCAAAGTACTGCCAACTTTTCTGTTAGCAGATCTCAAGTAATTAATTATATCATCACCACCCCGGGGTTTCTTACTTGTGGTTTCACACACGTCGCAGGCTGAGAAGTGCTGCTGCTCACCAGTCGCTGCTCTGGACACAAACTGCGTTCTGCAGTGAGCTGGAAGTGAGACAAAAGCAGAACAGAGGGATGGGGACAAGAGCTGAGACAAGCAGGCGGGAAGACAGATTCGCTGGGATCAATAAGGCGGGCAGTGGTTGCTTCTTTCTCTTGATTAGTGGGTTGTTAACAAGTATGAAGCCATATGGCAAGGTTGATGTCACATAGGCCCTCCCCTCAGATCACTCTGGGATGAAGATGGAGCAGCACAGCACATCAATTCAGGCTGCTCCATGTCCCAAAAAAATGCAGCAAAGCTACTGAAGGTGGGCAATGCTGAGGCTGGAAGGTCACAGTTCCCTGGTTCCCAGACACAGGGGAAGCTCAGGGAACCCTCCATTCCTACATGTGTGACAATAAAAGAGCAAATCTGTTTCATAGGGCCAGAGTGCTCCCTTGCAGCTCCGGGTGATTTCCACCTGTGAAGTGGCTGCATTGAGCACCTAAAATGCTGTCAGGCAGCCCCAGCAGCTACTGACAACTGACCCGGACAGATCGTAAGAGGTAAATGGATGGGGATGACCTAGGGCCATATTTGTCTTTTATAATTTCTTCCTTTTCAAATGATTTAGCATAGTCCCACAGACAAAGATCTATATTTATCCAAAGAATCGTGATAAGTTGGGTGAATTTCATTCAGAGATCTAGGCCAATGTGCCTCATCTATCCTGTAAAAGTAGCAATTATGTACCTGGAAGAAAAGCTTTGTTTCCAGGGCCGGGTCTGTGCCAGTAAAGGTACCAACTGCAGCCATAGTTTACAAGAAAAGAAACGTTAGAGCAACAACTCTACCATTTATAATCCAGGATTATAAACTAAATACTCTCCATGCAAACATTTCATTGGTAGAACTGTGGGAATGCAGAGATCATCTCCCTTAGTACAAAGAAAAAAATTGAAGTACATGTGACTCCAAACATATATTTTGAAAATACCAAAGAACTATGACATTTTTGCTCTGCCAGAAAAATGATCACATTTTGATTGAATACTTTGCTTTCTCACTTCCTTTTCCAAGCTGAAATGTCAACTATTTTAAGTAAAATCGGAATATTACTCAACCACAATTCCGAAGAGAGCCTCGATGCCAGAGCTGTCATCAAAAAGGCACATTCCAGTTGTATACTTGTAGTTTTACTATGAAGAAAACAGAGATTAAACCCCTCCCAATGCTTTGCTGCTTAATGACACAATCACTAACATGTCATTAAAGCCCAACACGCTGACACTCCAGTCATTATATCTGCAAACACTAAGACATTATGCAACGAGAAAACAATCCTTTTATTGAACCCAAGGACAGCTAATTGTGACAGGTGAACGTTTTATCTACAGAGATGAAATCCATATACATAGTATTTTTATGCAGTCTGCATGTTCCATTTACACAACTTGCTAGTTTGAAAGGGTTTAACAGTCAATCAAGAGTTGAAGTATGAAACTCCATAACAGAAGAAAACGATATTGTGTTATTGAAGCCAGCTAGATAAACAATCCCTTCTGATGATGATGATATCATTATGTGCTTCATGCTGAACAGTAAAGCAGAAAACATTCACCTGGTTTCATATTCAAAATACTCATTGAGATTCATGTATAAATGGATGAATGAACAGAAGGATAATTGGGTATTATTTTAATATAATGAAGTCAAATTTGTTCAAATCAGTAAGAAAATGGAGTATTTCTTTATCTCGTGTGTGGAGTTCAGCCTTAGTGATTTTGTGTTTGTTTATGATTCTGACAAGCTACAGAATATAGCTATAAATAGAGAGGCAACATTAAATGTGTATCTCTATTCTTTTGCAAGCAAACTGACACAATATTATGCTCATTAAAAAGCTTTTGAAAACTAATAGCTATGTGAAACACTAGACGTAATGAATTGAAATGAAATGAATATCTCACAACCGAACTGTTTAAGCCACTGTAAGAAGAAACCTCTTAAACAGGAGCAGCACATACAGCAAAAGACAACAAAGAACCTGTGTTCACTGAAATCACTTGCAGACTTGCGAGCAGCTCCAGCAAGAACCAGAGCAAAACAAAAACTTTTGCTTTGGATTGAATCTTCCTTTATTCTTGCGCTATACCCAGCCAAAGAGGGACTCCTGCTAGAGAAAAACAGAGGACAAAAGTGGAATCGTGCATTCTCTTCAATATAAAGAAGTCAGATATCAAGTGTGACGAATGAAAACTCTATTCAGATTCTTCAGATTTGACTTTAGACCATCAAAGATTGATTTAGCTTGATAAAAAGGTACAAATCCACCTCCCAGCCTTGCAATGCACGCAGCCCTTCCAGAGCTGTTGTGCTTCCCAAACACGATGAAACCTTGATGAACGTTTGAGCCCAATGGCAATAATAGCGACTTATACAACTGGTACTTACTAATAACATTAAACAAAATCACTGCATCTTTTTACTTTGTTTATTTTAGCATTTAAGCTTACTTGGCAATTTATGGTCTACATACATACCCTGTCCAGGCAGGACACTTCACTCTGTGACCTTTGGTTCATATCATTGCCTGTAGGAGAATATAATGTGGAGGTACATCAGCATTTGCAGCCACACCAAAACTAATCTTATTGCAGCGTTCCAAGGATTAAATAGGTAGCATTAGAATTCAAGCAGATTTTTGTTCTCTCAAGAAAACTATTTATAGAGACAATAAACTGCTGCATTAATTTTCTAGCTTTGTTAATCTAGTAAAAAAAAAAAATTAATCCAGTTTATTCAGATTGTTGATACAGATCTAAATGTCTGCTAGAATTATTCCATTTGCTTCTTGTTTAATGAAAAATTCAGATCAATAGGAAACTTATCTCCCTGATTTGATGTTGTGTAAAATCTGCTAATTAGAAGGAAAGTATTAGAATTGACGGTTTTCACCTAAATAGAGCTTAATAGTAGATTGTCAATTAAAGCTCTGGAAAAATGAGGTACAATTACAATTAAAGAGAGAATAAGTGTTGAGGGATTGGGGGTGAGTGGGTTGTTTGGGTTGTTTTTCTAAGACACAGGAAATTATATATAATGTTCTCCCTCCAGATGCCAGAAAGAAATGAGTGCCTGAAAGGGGAATGGGCCAGGCCCATAAAGCCAAGCTTTGCAAAACAGCACTTTGCTCATCCACAACAAACAGAAAGGCACATTAGCAGCCATTATGTTGAGATGGTAAATCCACCCAGGACATCTTTTGCATCTGCAGAATCCTCGGGGTTTTTTTACAATAACTTGCAATTTTGGAGGCAGTCACACGTTCAAGACTTTTCCTTGTCTCTTGTTTTCCTCTTTCTTAAAAGCACATAAATTAAAATCCTGGAAGGCTTATTTTTGTCTTCAGTGACTACTAAGTCCTAGATATACAATCACAGCTGCGCACAAAACCCGCTGCAATGATCGAAGCTGCAGGAGAAAGTCCATGGGAGCTGCTCGATCAAACCCTTTGGATCAGGTGGAGAAGCGCAATGTTACAGCAGCCCCTGCAACAGGTGGTACAGGGGAAATAATCCTGCAAGGGACATTCATCCCTTGGCCAAATATCTGCTGGTGAGCGGGAGGGATGGGCTCAGAAGGAAGAATTCCCATGCTCAGCCCTGTGGAATTCTTATATTTCACAGGTGCTCGCTTACACAGGCATGAGTCAGTTGCAAATAATTACTCTAATTACTGCAGACAAATGAGCAATAATATGGATGAACTATGCACCATACAGAGAAGTCGATGGTGTTCGAATTGATGGCAAAGATAAGAGGATAAGGCTTATCAGAGCCAGGAAAGTTTCCCTATGAGGAGAGATTTAGTGGGCTGGAATTTCTCTGCCTGAGAAAGAGAGAACTAAATGGGAATAGGACACAGACCAATGGAATCGTGATTGGTATAAAGAATATGAATAGCACATAATTAATACTCGGCATCTCATAATACCAGAATTAATCAGGAATTGGCTTTAAAGCAAGCAGAAGAATCGCTTTTCCACATCATGCAGAATAATTGCAGAATGTGTCATTGCAGCATATAGTGGCATTTCTTGTACGGTTCCAATAACACCCCTGTATGTCGCAGGGACATCCCTCGGGGTAGGCAGATTTCTGATTTGAACCAGCACTTCTTTGGTTCTCATGAAGAAAATTTTTGAGGGAGCACTTTTTTCTGTCATGTATGTGGAAATCGAACCGGCATTTTACAGCATTTTACAAAAAAAGGACATTTTTCTATACAAATATATCCTAACGTGTCTACATGTGGGAAACTTCCATCAACGCAAACGTAAGTCGAGCAGAGCCGCTGCAGGTGAATATGCCATTTTTTAACTTGCCTGGTACCTCTTCATGGATTAGCATATTCTGTTTCCTAAAAGTTCATCAGACTGTGAGGTCAGAAATCGCAATTACATCCATAAGCATACACTGTATTATCTTAAATCGTGCAGCAACTACAATGTCTCTAATAGAAGTTGTCTCAAAGCAGAGCACAAGTTTTAATTCCTGAGTCATTTTCCAGTAATGAAACAGCTGTAATTCAGGGCACAGGGTGAGAACGTGTTTGACGGTTACGTCAGATTGTGTTACCTTTCGGAGCATCTCATTTATTTATTGTCTGTATGAAACCAACTACTGTTTTCCTGTGTGAAAATATAAATTATTTATACAAGGACTGCCTTAGAGTGATCTGTGAATAATAGTTTAATTATGTATTTAACATGTTTGGAAAAATGTGCAAATATTTTGTGTTCATGTCTTTAATGTTAGACTGCACCAAACACTTCTGCCATGCTTCCTCCAAATTAATACATATAAGATCCTTGATGAACCACAAAGGCTTTTCAAAGCTGGCTAGAAGTGTCTAAAGTATGCCATTAATTCCATAATTTGTGAGCTATAAAACCCAACTGGATGGACCTAAAACTTATGGATCTTAAGTCAAAACACTTGCATTAATAATTTGTTTTCTCTAGGAAAACATTATTAGTTCACCACTTGCCTTCTCCATGAAGCTGACTGCAAGTCAAGAGTCGACTTCTGAACTTCTCATTTTCTTCCAGCATTTTTGAAATTACTTTCCAAACCTTAAGCCAGGCTTTGGACTGAAAGATAAAATTGAACTTCCTCAGTGAGCCATATACAAAGGTTGTAGTAAAACATCTCCCATACAGTACAACTTTGAATTCTCCAGGATTATGAAGTTCAGCTGGGTTTTGCTGAGGATTGGGAAGGGGGAGATGTGGAGGAGGGATATATATGTGGGATATGCTAGAAGAATCAACTCTATTTAAAAATAAAAACACATTAATTAGTCCAGAATTTTCTGCTGTTTCTTGCCTAGAACTCTTGTTTATCCAGGACTTATGAAATGCCCTTTTAGAGAAGAATTGCTTATGAAAACTCGTATAGAGCCATTAAATTCTCTCCAAAGTAAACTAAAATGGGGGGAAAATGAGAATGGTACAAGATCGCTTGCTTTTTTTCCAGGAGCAAACACTTTCCCATGTAATCCCTCAACAGCAGCGTAATTCCGATCCCATGGTCAGATTCTAGAACAGCAACGGCCTTGCCTATTTCATGCCAAATCCATATTAATCTGGTTTATAGATGTCGATGACCTTTATTTCAGAAGCACAAAACTCCATCTATACTTGGTCCATTTCAAACTGTGCCTTGAAAATATTACATTGGCATTGTTAACAAAGGGGTTCAGAGACACACCTAACAAATATAAATGGTTGTTAACACGCTAATGTTATTACTTTTGCTGGACCCCATCCGTGAAACTAGTTTAAATCTAAAGATAATTCCTTTCTCATGGACATTTATTGCTAAAACATTACACATATTCCTCCTTCTTTTTGAAGACTGTGTCATGTACTAGAAGAGCAATACTATAGTATGGTATTAGCTGTTCCTCTGAAGTCAGTAGTATTTTGCTGGTTTTAAATCAAGGATCTGTGACATTACTGTATTATAGTCTATCTGATTACTTGTACTTCACACATTACAAAAATCTCATAATGAGTTACTGTTTTAATAAATGTGCCTTTTAAAGTTTCAAGCGTTTGTTGAACTACTGGACAGGAACAGAAATACATTTGCAAAAGAGAAAGCAATTTGGTATTGCTACTACTATGGTGTTAATATCTCTGATTCTTGCCTTCCATTATTTGTAACCCGTGAGGTTTCTTTGCTTAAAACGTAGGAGCAAGAGGAGCTGCAGAGCTTTTCCGAGCCGAGTTTCACGCAGCAAGGTGTGCGGCACCCTGGCCCAAATCCAGCAAAGCAATTCAGTACAGGCTCGAAGTCAACAGCTTGCTCTCATTTCTCAAGGTAAGCACACACTTAAGTGCTTTATTGAATGAGAGCCAGAATTTTAAAGCCTCCGGAGAGGGAAAATAATGCCATTTTTCTTTTCTCTAAGTAAAGTTTTTGGTAACAGACTACCAATTTGATCTTTTAATCGCCCTCATGCTCTTACATAGACATATACAGAACGAGCAGGAAGCAATTTTCTCAAATGCAAAGGCAGCTCATTCAACTCCCACAATTTATACCTTTTGCTTCTTTCGTTTAATCACTTTACCAACATTTCTTGAAGGGAAGGGAAAGTCAAAGGTGTCAGCCTTAGCCTCTCGAAGGCCATCTAGAAAGAGAGTTTAGAAAGCATATTACAACATACTGCTGAGGAAGCTGTAGATCCCTCATCTTCCAGAGGAATATCTATCTGGTCCCAGCGGGATACAGAATATCGGTTCTCACATCGTGCTATCATCTTGCTTATTTTCCCCATGACAAATACGGGGCAAACTCCACAAAACACATTTCAAGCCTCTACAGTCACCAAAAATGAAGACGAGAGTTACCAATAGTCACAGGCTGCCCCCGAGCTACATGTTGGCATCGCTTAGATAATAACCCAGCGGAACCAGTGCTGTTAATTACAGACTAACGCAACATTTCACTTTTTGTCATCTTTTGAAAAAAAAAAAATGGCTTTTAGGAGGAAGAAAAAAATTTAAGAAAGCCAAAATATCTCAAGAGCACCAAGCCAGTATAATTCATAACCACCCTGTCTGGGTCACCCATCACTCCCAGCTCACACCTCAGCTTCTTCTCCAGAAACCACGTCACATTCTCCATTTTCACTCCATTTCATCCTGTGCAGCCACAAGGAAGGAAAATTAAGTAACATCTTCGGGTTATCCCAGCAAAAAGGTGGCACAATGGCTGCCTGGTTAACCAGGGATCCCGTGAGAAGAGGCAGGAAGGACGCGGAGGTTGGGTGGATAACTGTTTTATTCTGGGCCTTATGGCTGTCACAGGAAGGGACAGGGACAGCTGCCCTGCAGGCGGCCGCCTCACCACACAGCATGGAGACGCTGCAGCTCAACAGCATGAGAATTTGGGGCAAAAATACTGAATTTTTCACTTATGTAAGCTTAGCACCATGTTCAGCCTCCTGCCTAAATACTCAGTCCAACTGTACCGAGCACAACGATTTAAAAAGTTGTGTCACGTTCCCCGCTCAGCGTGCACAGTGACTGAGAGGGAGATGGTAACAACACCGCGCCGCAGGGAAACGCTTCCCGCCAGAAAAGGGCCATGGCGGGGGCAGCCCTGTGCCCTCCCTGCCCGGGCACACGGAGGTGACACGTACCGTGATGGCGCCTGACAGGCTTCCCCACACCACAGCTCCCCGCTGCCTGGCCCCTGGCCCCAGGGCCGGCCTTGTCCCCTGGCGTGAGGGCGCCCATCTGTCCCCCAGCATCGCCAGGGGGGCTCAGCTGGGAAAGCGGGGGCCCAGCCCGGCCCGCCTTGTCCTCCCGGCTGCCCCCACCATAGCGGATGATGGAGCCGCAGCGATGGGAGCCGAAGCTGTTGATGTAGACGAGCGGCACGCGCAGACGCCTCTGCCCGCTGTTCAGCTCCATGTGCAGCGGGGCCGGGTGCTGAGGGGACACGGGCTCGGGGGTCAGGGCGCCTGCAGCCCCTTCCTCTGGGCGGGCATGGCTGGGGGGCCTGCAGAGCGCCCCTCCTGCTCCGTCCCAGCTGATCGACACCGTCCCATTTTGGTGTCTGGATGGGGGAAAAAGGGAGAAATAATGGTTTTCTGAGCACAGAACAGGTGCAGGGCTTGTACCATTCCGGTGTCTCTCTCTTGGCAGGAACCCGCTCCACAAGGTTGCTTTTGGCCAGCATTAGTTAGGGCTCAGCACAAAGTATACTGCCTCTAGCAATATATGAAAATGTATTTCATGCAAGTTGCTGATAGAATCATAGAATCGTTTCAGTTGGAAGGGACCCTCAGGATCATCCAGTCCAACCATAACCTCACTCTGGCACTAAACCATGGCCCTAAGAACCTCGTCTAAACGCGTTTTAAACCCCTCCAGGGATGGTGACTCCAGCACTGCCCTGGGCAGCCTGTTCAATGCCCAACAGCCCTTTCCAGGAAGAATTTTTTCCTGATATCCAATCTGAACCTCCCCTGGTGCAACTTGAGGCCATTTCCTCTTGTCCTATCACTTGTTACTCGAAGGAGAGACCAACCCCCTCCATGCTCCAAGCTCCTCTCAGGCAACTTGAGGCCATTTCCTCTTGTCCTATCACTTGTTACTCAAAGGAGAGACCAACCCCCTCCATGCTCCAAGCTCCTTCCAGGCAGTTCAGAGATCAGAAGGTCTCCCCTCAGCTCCTGTTCTCCAGCTGAACCCCCCAGGTCCCTCAGCCGCCCCCATCACACTTGTGCTCCAGCCCCTCACCAGCTCCGTCACCTCCTCTGTGCTCTCTCTAGTATTTCAATTTTTAAAGCCATTGCCCTAGCAGCACCAGCAACACGAGCGGCGCTGGCAAGCTGTCGGCCTTGCCAATGGAACTGCAAAGAGCACGAAGCCAAGCGGAGTCTTTTTCCCGGGATGTGGGGTGGGGGGAGTCCCCCGGTCGCTGTCACCGTGTCCCCCGCGGGGCAGGTGCTGTGCGCGCCGGCCCCACCAGGGGGCAGCGTCACCCGCCGAACGCGCCGCTGTCCCCGTGTCCCCGTGTCCCTGTGTCCCCGTTTCCCGCCCTGCAAACACCGCGGGGGGGGGCAAAACAATTTCTATAAGCACAGCCTGTTTGTCAGAGTCATTTGTTGTTTGATTGGATATCAGGAAAAAATTATCCCCGGAAAGGGTTGTGGGGCATTGAACAGGCTGCACAATGGGTAAAGACTTCAGTTCCTCTGGTTTCATTTTTCCGCACAAACGTGCAAGTTGTTGGTATTTATTTATGCTATCCTGTGTTTCCAAATCAGATATAGTAAAACTTCGCCAAAGTTTAGGCTGCGGACACTATGATATTAAACATCACTATTGCTGTTGTGGGGAATGTGCAGTCAGACCCTGCGTGAACACACAGATGAAGTTTAGTCCTACCTGCGATAAACTACCAGGCGTCTTGTGCCCTGGAAGAACTCTGGTTCAGCGCAGGATATAAGCAGTGAAAATCACGAATTCACCCTCAGATTCAGCGGTAATGCAGGTCTTCCAAGAGCTCCTGTCCAAGCACAGAAAGCTCACGGTTTCGTGGCCTCTCTTCTGAAACCCGACCTGGTCTCAGGCCAAAGTGCATCTGCAGGACCGTGTCATCACCAACACATCCAACCCCACACCAGACGGCCCCAGTGAACCATGGTATCAACACCACCCTGCAGAGAAGAGAGTCCACAACGCCCCTGGGCAGCCTGGGCCAGGCTCTGCCACCCTCACCATGAAGAAGTTTCTCCTCAAATTTAAGTGGAACCTCCTGTGTTCCAGTTTGCACCCATTGCCCCTTGTCCTGTCTCTGGTTGTCACCGAGAAGAGCCTGGCTCCATCCTCCTGACACTCCCCCTTTCCATATTGATCCCCATGAATGAGTCCCCCCTCAGTCTCCTCTTCTCCAGCTCCAGAGCCCCAGCTCCCTCAGCCTTTCCTCACACGGGAGATGCTCCACTCCCTTCAGCATCTTGGTGGCTGCGCTGGACTCTCTCCAGCAGTTCCCTGTCCTTCTGGAGCTGAGGATTGAGAACTTTGGTGTGAAGAACTTTACCAGAACTGTACTGCACTACGGACTCCGGGCTCCATAAACAAGCTGATTGAGGGAGCTTCTCTTAGTGACAGACACACTCAAATTCACATTTAATATCAAATCGTCCCTCTGACATGCCTTACAAAAAGTCAGCACATTCTAGTTCACGTGTCAGGAAAACGGGTGATACCTGATAGCATTAATCAGTGTCGAGTTTCCAAAAGCCTTTCTCCCCATTGGAACCCGCGAGTTCTGTAACACGTTCAGAGCACCGATCCAACCCCCACTTCAGCTCCTATGACTGGAAAGACAGCTGCACGTGTATTCTTATCCCACAGGCTGTTTTACAAACTGACAGCCTGAATCAGCTTATTTTACGCAGAGGAAGAGACGTCGTCGTTTTCCCCCTCATCTGTCCTTTCTGGGGCTGTTCCTTGTCTCAGATTTCCTGCAGTTCGGGCTGCGGCTGGGCCGGCTTTCACAGCGCTGGATAAACCGCAGCTGGAAATCGGGACGGACAGGAGAAACTGTCTAACAATAACTGGATAGCTAAGAGACTCTCTTTAAAATATACCTTACCCTTTAAATCTGCGCTAGATGTGTTATATCCACCTCCACCCAGAGTTTCTCCACTGGTGTGGAATGTCGCAGCTCGTTTAGCGAAAGCAGCACCCAAGAGAAAGCTGGTGGCTGAGAGAGCTCCATGAGTTTGCGCTGAAAGAGAAGAGCCGAGATTCATGTACTGCGGAAATCATGAAATTCCACCCAGCGGGCACATCCCCATCTTCTGGAGCCTGTCTGTAGCGTTTAGTTATAGTTTCAGGACAAACCGAAACCCAAAAGGGATTCGTTATATCATCTTTCCTAGAGAGTTACTTCTCAGCAGTTCAGACTCAGCCAAGGCCACCACCATCCGTGATTATTTTTAGTTGTGAACACTCCAGACTTTTGGCATTTCACCTGGTCGAGCCAAATTTCTTAGCCTCTGCTTGTGTAATAAAATTTCATTTATTAAACACTGAATGTATTTCTCAGTCTTCAGGTAGGAAATTTTTGAATGAATATACACGTCCCACACTGTAAATCAGACACTATGAACTGATAAACACCTCTAGGCTTACAGCATTTTGAATTTAAATCAGGAAGGGAGTGCCTTGTTCCTGAGGGACATCACTAACCCCACCACTATGGCACAGAACCACGTGGGTTGGAAAAGACCTTGAAGATCACTGAGTGCAACCATTAACCACCAGGAGACTCAGAGCCCCAAACTCCAGGACCCAATTTCACATCTATCACCCTTATTAAAACCATTACCAGATAAACCACTGATAAGCACATGCTTCCTAAAATACCATTTGCACTTGAAAACAATGTCAAGAACTTGTTATCCCATTGGGAGCGGCTGAACTATGATGATTTCTAACAAGACCGAGGCAGAGACCGGAGAGATAACGCTGGGTACCAGCCGAGCCCCGTGCTCAACACCGGGCAGTCCCGTTGCTGCGGTTCCACAGCACAACCTGCAGCACCAAGCAATCGATGATTCGCTGGGCAGACAACGCACCTCCAGCCTCTGGATTTTTGATCCAAAGCATACCAGCATTTTCTATTTTTAAACAGCCATTTTAAGGGATCGGAAGATTACGCACGGAGTCACCAGTGAAACGTTTCATCCTTGTTAAGAAGTAGTTTCTAAAGGCATTCGCTCCTAAGCGCGCATCATCTGAAGCCAGTGGGAATTGAAGTGATTAGCATCTTGCTGAACTAATCCCATTACGGCTCAATTCTGCAACATCTGCATTTGCTGAAGCACCCACAGAAAAGAACGCTACTCGACATCTATTTAACATGTACAGCACGGTTCCTTAGCCGATGGCACGAGAGATTAGCGGCTCAGACACCAACACGAAGTGCTGCTCAGGGCAGTGGGACCGGGTCAGCTCCCGCTCCGGGACTCTCTGGGGCAGCAGTTTATTCTCACAAGGTGCACAGGCATGTTCCAACAGTTCCAGAGCGACTCCCAGACCAATCAGAATTACACTTCATTGGAGTGTAACAAACACTGCGGTTTGTAACAAAGCAAGGAACCCAAGGAAGTTTGGGGAATTCCTTGTTACTGAGGATGCAGAACTCTTGAATCCTTTACGCACGATTCCTGTTGAACAGGAGGTCAGAAGGGCAGGTCATAAGGCTGTTAACACTTCACAAGACACTGCAAGTTAAGATATTTTAAATGCTACCAAGCTCTTTAAAATGCCAAACCTTTTCCTTCTATCAGATCACATCCATGTGACAATTACAAAAGAACCCTCGTCTGTCCCACCTTGTTGGGATCTACCCCATCCCCAGGCTGGCGATCCCTTTGCCCCAGCTGCACATGGTGCGTCCCCCATCTCAGTGGTGTTGTCACCCATCTGCCCAACTGACTCCATTTTCACCTCTGTCCCTATGAATTAGCAGCAGAGAGCATGACATAGAACCAAGTGATCCAGCCACAGCCCTTCGGTCAGGTCGATGCACGTAAGGCTGAGCAAAAAGTAGAACCGGCAGCGCTGAAGGTGCCGAAAGGCTTTTCCAAAGCTACACGCGACTTCTAATGAATACTCAACAAGCACCGGATTCACAAAATCAAGGAGCTGGCATCCAACGTGCTCTGAAGACAACAGCTGGACACGAGCAGTAAAAAGGGTTCATCTTAAAGCCTGATTTAAAGAGCAGCTCTACGGTCCTCTGGACACTGCCCTTCTCGTTTCTGCAGCACCGCGCGCTGATTTGGCACCGATTTAACGCAGTGTTCAGGGCACTCAACACCCCCCAGGTGGTGACGATTCCCCCTGCACCCCCTGCAGAACCGTCCTCGGTGCTGGGACCAGAACGGGGCTGCAGGGCCGGGACCAGAACGGGGCCGCAGGACTGGGCCCGAGCCTACAGGAAGCTTCAAGAAAAACAGGTTAAGAAGAAACATTGAGTTAAAAGTTTTATTCATTCAACATCTCACATTACAAATATTTAAAAATTATATGCATACTGGTATAAATAGTCATTTGCAAACTATTTAATAACATTAATTTCCACTAGCACTTCAACAAATGAACTCTTTAAAAAAAGTAACTTGTGTTATATAACTTAAGAGTAGAACATACAAAAATATGAACTTAAACGTGAAAATGACTTTAATAAAAAATGAATTACCCTTATTTAAAATGCTATAATAAATACTACAACCTCCCCATACACAGTAAAAACTATATGGAAATTCAGCCAAGTAGTACAATTAACTGACATACTTAAATAACTCTTCCTTCTGATAATATGAGCAATACATCGGGGGAAAAACATATTAGGGATTAGTAAAAACTAGACACCCACTTGCTAAAAGTTTCACTTCCAAAAAATATAACAAAAAAATCTGATGAAAATTATAAAAACTAATTATACTTTAAAATTTTAAAATATAAAAAATAAAACAGTTGAATACAATATTGTCCCAATTCTTACAATGCTATCACAGTAGCTTTAAAATAAGATAATAAAATAAAGCAAATGACCCAAACCTTTTATTCCATTTTTTTAAAAATAATCTCAAATTTACATTAGTAGAAAGATTGATTTCTGATTCTTTTCTTTAGAAACACCAGCAAGAAAGAGGATTTACTAGAACAGTAGAAAATGACATTTTTAAATGTCTTCAATTAAAAACAAAGAATTACACTGCAAAGATCTTCCAGAAGTCTGAAATAGGTATTGCACATAACTTGAAGTTAACTTGCCACAATTCATCACATTCAAGTTTTAAATCACCTTTTAACAGAAGGTTTTAATTCTTCAACAACAAAAGGGGTGAATTATCAAGTCTTTCCAACAGCATCCTTAGAAAACGCTCAATTCACTCACTGCAAGTTCTCAATTTGCGTTCTGCAGAGCTCTGTGTATGGAGAAGTTCAAACTCTACCAAAAGCACGGGGCGGTGGGGCTCCTCTACATAGAAAATAATCAGAAACACCTTATTTTACACTGCGAAAAGAACCATGGAATTACTCTGTAACTACGCTGTAAGTACACGGCCGGTGCCATGCGAGTGGGAGGAAAACTACATGCGCGCTCTGAACCCCGTTGCAAACCCAAGTGAAACCCCCGGGCCGGCCAGCGAGGCCGCGGCGGTGCCGGCGGGGGCTCCGCGGTCACCCCGGCCACAAGTCCCGTGGAACCACTATTGAAGTAGGGAGTAACGTCTGGAACTGGTTATGCCCTGTAAATCCAAGTGTAACCAAATAATCTGTAAACACGCTTGTCACACAATCACAAGTGAATATTAGTAGAATAACGATTTCTTACATTAGTCATGCATACTAACATTACGCGCCCGCCGCCCGGCAGGCTCTCTTTGACTCTTTAAATAGAATTTAAAAGAGCAGACAACGTTTCTGCATCGAACACCTAACATCAATTTTGTATTAATATTAAAAATGGCTAAACATTCACCAAAAACGTCTGCGTTTGTGTATCATCTTTAAAAACTCAGTAAGAAGCGGTAGACAATTTCGATGTTTCTTTACCTGTAAATTTCTACACTCTATTTATGCATTTAAATCTCATGGGTCTAAAGACAGCGTCGTTTGTCACTTTCATGCTTTTCTTCTTTAATTCTCAACTTTACATATACTATTTCTTAAATTATATGTACACCAAATACCTGGTGCTGGGCTAAGATGTTTAAGCAACATGCTTTCTTTTCTCTGCAGATTCTAAAATAGCATTGCCAGTGCACAACATCCATAATTCAAAATGTATGCAGAGCACTGAAATGTATAAAAAGCAGAATATAAGAAAATAAAATTTATTAAAATTATTTATATTAAAAAATGAAGTATATGAAGATCTCTCAGTAATAAAAGTACAAAAAGCTACTCTTTGCAATATGAAAAATTGAGGTATTGCATAAAGAGATATCCCGTCAGTGAAAAGTGTGCCTAAAAATGCTCACTGTTGGAAAAACAAGATATACAAAAGTAGTGCATAACAAATATACATTATGTGCATGACAAAATAAGTTAGCTACAAAAACACTGTACCGAAATTCAGCAGGTCATGTACAAAGGGAAAATTATTATTCAAAGCTAGTTCTCAAACAGTGTTATTTCTTGTCACGTGAACCCATCTCACCTGTTCACCGGGTAGGATCGGCACAATCGCACACCCCAAGCCACCAACAAGCGTTAAATAACTAAAGGAACATTCCGACTAGAATTAGGTACTTCAGAGAAAAAAAAGTCCCTGACAATCTACACAAGAGCACTCTGCATTTGCATTACTGTTGTCAATATTTTCAGGGATTTCAGTAAAAGCAGCTCCCTTTCTATACTTGACTAGTAGACAGCAAATGTCTCCATTTTGACCTTTGGAACTTTTAAGGTATAGTTCATTAAAGCCTGTATTGAAAATCAAAACTGCTTCTCATACAGATAAGAACGTGGGAAGGGGACGAGGGGCCGCCCGAGGCTGTTGGGGGGCAGGAGGTTCCCGAGCAGGTCCGAGGCAAAGTCTTTGGTTTGAGATCCGGGCATTGCCACTGAACGGGGGCGTTTGGACACTGCTAAACGAGCACTGGAGCGGCCGGCCGGGGCGTTCGGTGGAGCGGAACCAAAACCACGCTCAGAACGACTCCTTCGTTCAGCTATTTCCAACTAAAGCCCTGCACCCGGCTCTGGTTTATCGCTCCGTTACCATGCGCTGCGTTAATGCTTCTCAAGGTAGAACGTACGGATAGTAAAGCAGGCATTAACCTAGCACTGTTGGCACTTCAAATACCTGTGTTTATCTCCCCGTTTTAAGTTCTGAAGAGGTGGATTCTTAGCTGGGATCCTTTCTACAGGAAGAGTACGAAAGGCGTAAGCAACTTGCACAAATTCAGAAAACAGTGCAAAACAAGATGTGGAAATTACTCCGGCTCAATGCCTTCTCTTACAACTAAATCGGAGGGTATTTAGCACTAACTTTGCATCCAAGATGGGAAAGAAACAAGCAGCCAATTTTAGGTTGTGTGACACAATGGAACAGCAAAACTCGAGTAAAAATCAGCGATATCCTTGAGGTATCTTTAGGTTTTCTACGTCAAAATGGAGAGCAAAGGCTGGCCCCTGATGAATGTTAGTATATTAGGATATAGAGTTATATATAGCCATCAAAAATAAAATCTATATATTCATCCTTCAAGAGAGGAAATGCCAGTGAACTAGTTGTCATTACTCTAGCTTTGGTAGGATTTCTAGGGCTGTAATCACACAATTGATTTCTTTTAAAGAAAAAAAAACAACTGCACTCCCCCCTCAGTAGTAACTTTACTCAACTTTTACATTCAGCAATTCTTAAAATGTAATCATTTTGATGAAAATATAGTAAGCTCTGCCTATCTCCTCAGTAATTTGGGTGTGAGTGGTAGTCACAGGCACGGTCAGGTACACACCGAGCTAAAATTTCAGCCTCAAAACCCTTAACAGATTCTTAAAAAAGAGATCATTATTATAAAGCTGCTTCAACTTTGCTCATGCATTTTTGTTGCTTTAAACATGCTCTTTCCTGGTGGTAAGTAACTGCTAACTTCACCTGTTGCTGCAAAAATCCAAAGGCAAAACAAAAAGAGAGGCAAAACCAGGCTTCCGTGGGGGAAAAGTGTCAGAACAGACTGATAGTGTTATTGTTACACAGTTATTTTAATAAAAGTATTCTTACGTTCTTTATTAACAATAATTTAATTAAAAAACCAAAATACTCTATTGTTTCAATTCTCTTTTCTTAATATTTTTTTCTCTCCTCTAAGAAAATGTTGCACGAAATTAAGTGTTCTCTCGGTAGGAAAGACAAGAGAATGCAACTCGCAACGTGTTATCGATACGAAAAGGAGTTCCCAATACAGTTTTCAATGACAAGATTCTACAAAATACCCATATGATAGGTCGTTCTTTCATTATACTATTGTTAAATTACAGACTACTACAAAAGGACATGCTATCTTGAGTAAGAGAAAAGGTGGGGCGGGGTAGGGACAATCAGGATAACAGAAGAGTGCACTTAATTGGAGTTTGCCTGCGTCTGAGCACTGCAGCGATCCATTAGTTCCAGCGGAATGAAATATGTCTGGGGCGATCTCCTCCCTCCTTCACCAGGGGCTTGTGGAATTCCCTGCCGGCGCGCGAGTGGATAGCAGCCCAGCAATATTCACAGTAATACTGCAGACAGGTCACGTTAGCGCAGAAAAACGGAGCGAACTTCCCACCGCAACGGGCCCCCTGACATTCGTCACAAAGCTGATCGTCCAGGACATATGGCTTAACTTCCACCTGCAGCCAGAAAACGAGAAGGAAGTTGACAGCTCTTGATAACAAGGTAGATAATGACAATTCCACGCTCTTTACTATCTGTGTTCTACCAGGATTGTAGTCGGCAGCATCACGCTCAAGAATTTTCCCCCTCATTACACACAACCATTGCAATTAGACGTCTGAAACTAAAGGCACTTGAGACCAATCCTGTCCCTGCTGTCCCCCTTGAGCCTCAAAAACCCCCCAGAAACCAATGCTGACCATCAGTATAACATGTGCTGACGCTGATTTACAGAAAGAACCAATCAACCTGTTGTTACAGATTCACACCAACACCCTGGAGAATTCTCGGGGTTTATTTTCAAGTATGGTGACGCCCAATTAACCTCCTACCTTTCCAAGTAGGAACATCAACTGTTTACACAACAGTGCAACCGCGGGTGAAATATGCATGTGGTCTGCAAATTTCTATGGCTGAATTACCACCCTTCAAATATTTCATTTATTATCTTAATAAACAGCATGTTTTCGTTTTCTTTTTCTACGGCTTAGTCCTCTCAGTAAAAGGAAACCTACCTCACCCTGTTGGGATCAAATGAGAAGCTTAAAATGGGACTGACGACCACCTAGGCTGTTGGCATTAAGGCCCAGATGACGCACAGTAATTCAGTAAAGCAAACGAGAAAGGAGGAGAAACATTTCTTCAAGTTCTTCGCTGGTAATGGCTCCCAGGATACATCGACACTGCAACATCTGTAGGCTACTAGCTTTTAATTTAGCTTTTTGCATCCCAAAACCGAACTCGCTGCACTGCGGGGTACAAAACCCGATTCCGGAGCACGTTGTTGGGGGCAGCGTGGCAAACCTGGCCGTTCGCAGCACCCAAGCTGGCTACAGCACAGCTCGTTCAGACATGCCCCAAAAGGCTCAGTTTCACCTCAAAACCAGTGGTCACCTCCACCCCCACTCCTCTGCTCCACACAGCTGCGAAAGGCCTGTGTGATACATCACAAGTGCAACAAAAACCTTCACGTTAAAATAAGTATAGCTACACGTTCCCGCTCTAGAAGTGTTTGTGAGGGTTCTCTAAAGCTCATTTAATTAGGTGTTTTCACAAACATTTCCAAGTATCTGGTGTCTCTGCCATTAACCTGTTATCTCCGCATCTGCCCCAGGGATGCTCACAAACCTCCAGGGGAATCCAGCCCATTCCAACCAGGACATTCACGAGTTCACCTCTTCTTAAACTCACTGAGTTCTATCACAGTCCAGAATGGGCACTGCACCAGTTTGATGCCATTTTGCTTACAAATTTAATCACTTGGAGACAGTACAGCAGCCTCGGTTTCTCTCATCTTCCATTGCTAGAACTGCATTTCTCAAATGCCAGTTCAGAAAGAGGAATTTGTAAAAGGCCTGAGGCAGACAAATATTCCTAATACCGTGTTCTCCCTTCATCACTTGTTTGCCCTGTCATTTGAGGTTGGGTATTCACTGATGAGTGTTGTTTTCTACAAGTGCTGAGAGGAGAACCCACAAATATGCCGCGCAGGCCTCCACAACACGGCAATTCTGCTGCTTTATTACGTCTATATTCAGACTCCACACAAGTAATTACATCTCTGCTTGCTTTAGCCTGTTACCGTGGCCCTGGTTTTTGTGCAAGCTTAAAACCCACAGATATTAGTCAGAGTCCTCAGCACATGTGTTCAGTGTGCACCAAAAAAAGCTTGTGATTTGTACATGTGCTGGGTGTACCGAGGTGTCCCAAGGTCAGAAAAGGAGCTGCAGTGACAGCAGCTTCCCCAGGTGAGCAGCACTGGCAGCAGCTCCGTGGTGCTGAGTGCCGCAGGCCGCTGAGCGTTTCATGGGTTATCTCTGCAAAGGGCACAGCCCTTGGCAGCACCTCCTGGGCTAATTTGACAGGAAATCCCTTCTTGTTCCTCATTTTTATTTGTATAGAAGAACTTCAAACTTCATTAGAGAAAATTATTAATAAATAGCAGCGTATTAGGAACAGTAGTACTGCCACCATTGCACTTTGTATCTCTCACGCAGCCGACCCCTCTTGTACTGAATGCCCTGAGCACTCACCTCTCCATGTTTCTTCTGAGCGACACACAAAATGGGGAAATGAGGAGGAGAGAAGGAAGGGGAAATTGATTGCAAAACCGTTGCTAGAGTTCACAAGTACTTACTTAAATTTGTAGTCCCACCAGCTTCAATGGACCTATTCACCCAAGTGTCTGCTTATGCAAGCACAAGTTGCACAAGGGAGGCCCAAATTATTTGTTCAAAGCCGTACGGAACTTATTCCAGAGCCAAGATTAGAACAAAGACATTCCAGTTCGCAGGCCCACAGTCAAACTGTTGTTACAATTCTTCTACCCAAGCTTTATAGCCAAAGCAGAAGTGGAATGATAATCAGCTAATCAGCCACGTTTGGGGGGTTTCCTCTGTAGTAATTACAAAATTAGCATCAGTAACAACAGTCACGTAAGGAAAATCCAGAGACAAAGCGCGAGTTAAACAAGACGGTAGATGTAAGGATCCAAGTTTCTCGAAGTTGTGGTTCGAAGATCACAATTCCAACTGCAGATCCATTTGGTATATTCCTTTAATTTATAATAATAAAGGAAAAAGAATAACCAGACACAGCCTTTACGTAAGCTGTGGGGGATGACTGCGAGCTGTAACGCACGCTAACGAGGTTACAACGCATGACTGCGATGCTCTTTAGGGACGCCCAGCACACCATGTGTGACAGGAGGGCCACATTCTGCCCCGTGTCCAAAGAGGTAGAACAGGAGCAGGAACCGCTCCGTCCTCGGCAGACACCTGCCTCCCCAATACTATAGACACACTGCAAGCGCAAATACTTGCAGTGGGAGGATATGACGAGTGCAATATTCTCACAAAAGGGCAAGGCAGCTGACACACTTCCCATTATGCAGAGCAATTTGAGAAAGTCTGCTTCACAGTTGCCTCCCACGTTCCAGAAGCAGCAGCTCTGTACCACTCCTTCATTTTTATTCTGTGTCGTACCCGAGTGGCACAATCCAGCCCTAAATATGCAATTAATCTGATATAACACTTACAGTCTTCACAATGGCACACGTTTACATGGAAAAGCGTTTCCAGCGAAAGCACTGAAAGAAAATAGAAGGAGCGTGAAGACCTTACCCGTTTATCTATCTCTCCGTGCTGCAGCTGAACAAAGCGAGCGCTGATAGCAGCTATGTAACTCTGTTGATTAGAAAACGCGACCCGCCCAGCTCCTTTTGGGTACTTCAGCTCGGGGTCCGTGTCGATTCCAGCGTAGCACACCCCTCCGTACAGCCGATCCATTATCATCGCCAGCTCCACTGAACCAGAAAGGAAAGCAAAACGGTGGTGTAGACTGGGTCATTTTTGCTAAAAGCGTCCAATGATACAGCCCGTTTGTATTCACGGCCCCCGCTACAAGTGTCGACAACACTTTGTACTTCCCTTGCTGAAATAACTTGTTACCCGTTGCTCCCCGTACCTGCTCGTAAGGGCCGAGGAACACCGCCAACAAAAATGGTTTTTCGTGGGTCAAGAGGCTGTGAACCATCCATAACAAAATCACTATCGCTGAGGTTCCAAGGCCGGATCTGAACCTAGGGACAAAAAGCCTTTTTTTTTTGAACCATTCACAATTCAAAATATCTCAGAAATACAAATTAAAACAGTATCTGACAAAGAAGAAAACCTCTTACACGGCTGTACTTTCTACATTAGTTTTCTACTCATTCAGCAATAATTTCTCAAAATGAAATAGTAACAAGCTCTGTTAAGACACACCACTATCAGACTAAATTTCAACACTTCCGTGTTACCCAAATTTCTGGGAAACTCCCCCTCTACTTACACATTTTCTTAATCAGGACTGGACCGTGCTGTACAAACCCCACTGGTGCAGACGTCTCGGAGCCACTCGTGTTGTTTCAGCCAAGTGTGAGCACTAGACCGGTGTTATCTCCACGCAACAGGCTCCAGCGCACAAAGCTGCGTGTTTATTTACCATGCAGAACTACCTGCTCCATGTTTGCCTACAGCCGGCCAGTTGTGAAATACAGATACACGGGAGAAGTCTCTCCAACAATTAACAGACTCGCATCAGCCCCAAAACCATTTGTACTCATCATTTACAGTTCGATGCCACGTTAGGGGTGGCAACACTCAGACAGTATGAATTCTACAGTTGAATCGATAGTAAGCATAAAATACCTGTCTGGAAATATCTTTATTACATCAGTAATGATGACACTTAGCAATCCTTCTTCTAACAAAAATACTAATTGTAACTAGAGTAAAAAAATCCATAAGGTCCAATTTAAAAATATGTTGGTCTTCTCGTTGAGAACTTAATTTGACACCTTAAAGAAATTTAAACATTAGCACTCTGAGACAGAAAAATGGAAAAAAGGCATCTGAAGAGATTTCTGGTTATCGTACAGGAATTGTGCAGGTCCTGACAATTCTGCTTACCGGTTTGTCTTTGATAGTGGGGCTGGAAACACAAAGATAGAGCTTTCCATCTTCTTCAATACATGCATCAATCAGTGCTTGCACAGAGCTTTCATCTTGGAACAGCAAAAACGCATATCCTGCAAAGGCAAACACAAACATAGAATTTCTTTTGTCTATGTGCCTGCAGGATAATAATTAAACCTGGAATTATGTTCATCACGCTTCCATACAGCGACGGACAAACTTTAAGATGCTCTTGCACATTTGTGCCAGGGAAGGTTTGGACTGGACATCAGGAAACATTTAGTCCCAGAAAGGGCTGTGGGGCATTGGAACAGGCTGCCCAGGGCACTGCTGGAGTCACCATCCCTGGAGGGTTTAAAAGGTTCTTAGGGACATGGTTTAGTGCCAGAGCTAGGCTGTCATTATAAGGTACAAATCCTTCTCAGATTCTGAGGAAGGCATTTAGTCCCTTTAAAAACAACCTTGACTCTCCTGACTATTATTATAAAAATGAGGAATGATGGGGGAGAAAAAAGAAAATGGAATAAAGTAAAACCAGGAAGATAAGGAAGAATTCTTCCAGTGCAGAATAATTGCAAAGTCACATTCTAAACTCCAGCAGTTTATAACAATCCCAAAGATTCAACTTCTCTCCCCCGAAACATTGGGTCACTGTCACAATAATCTTGTCTAAAATTGAGTCTTATCAAGAAAAATTATTCTAAAATGCTCTTATGTTATTGGTTACCAGATATTTACCTTTAGGAGGAAAATAAGATTTGCTCTCTGCCTTGTGTGGCCAGTCCACAATCAAAGGTCCAAAGCGCCGGAAACTGGCAGTGATCTCATCTGGAAAGAGAGGAGGGAAAAGGCACAAATTGAAATTAAAATACATTGAATTTGAAAGACAATTTGAAGAACACTGACTTCAGGTAGCTTTATCCTATAACCAAACATCCTGTGACCCTAAAGGTTCAGCAGCTCATAGCAACGTTTACCAGCTGATGGGGAATATTTATAAGTGAGAACATGCGTTAGAAAACAAGACGGATCAAAGATGAAGCTCTTCTTCCTACAGATGATTATAAAGGAAGGACTGCAACCCAGTAATTTGCAGAAACGGAGTCATTGCATCTCTCCAGCTATCATAACCCAGCTTCAACTATTCCCTCACAAAGACTTTAAAGACAATTTCCTGACTTGCTTGTAAGCAGTTGGCTCTGCCAATGTTCCTTAGATTTGCAGAAAGACTGGAAAAAAATGGAGGGATTCTGCACACACACCAGTGCCACGTGTGCAAACACCATCTGAGCTCGACCTTCAAAGTAACATAAACTTGCAGGCCATAGCTATGGAATTTCATAGAGAGATGGCAAGAATATATTATTGTATCGAGAGGCAATTCTTGCACCCATTTCAATTCTCCCTTTGACCTCAAATTACTGGTAGAAGTTTGCTCATGCTCGTCTCACACAAGTCTTCCAGTCGCAATTCTGGCTTTCCTGGAATTGAGTGATTAATTCCCTTTTCCTCCTCCACAAATACACTTGAAACATCGCTAGTTAAAGAATTTTTCAGTGAAGTATTGAAACACAAAGAACCTTGGTGGAGTGTCACATCACCTGCCCCACCGCTCAGCTGGATTCTGGTCATGGTACCACAGCCATTTCTACACCAGCACCCTGTTCGTGGTTCCTAATACACAATTTAGATTCTCCCCATATTCAAATTGGGTTAGGAATCTGAAAAGCCATCACTTATTCTGTCCTTTTCAGTATTTTTACACCCTTTGGTGAAGATGCTGACAAAACAGCAACTCAGCATCCGCTGTACGGCTGCTCTGTGCACGACAGACCAGGAAGGCGCACAGCAATGGTCGTGTGTGGAGGTTACGTGCTGCCAAAGTTATAAACCAAGGAGAACAATACTCACTACAGATCTACCTTAACATATATCTCCGCTAAGCACGTAACGCAAATTTTATGTTGAGGTACGTACATAAAATGCTTCTAAAAACAGGATGAGAAAAACCTGAAAAATTCAGTTGTGATGTAGATTTTAAACAGTATATTCATCCTCATTCACACTTGTCCATTTAACGGGAAGCAAGTCTCAAAAATTCAAGCTACTCTCCTAGTACGGGTTTAAGAAAAGTCCTATTCTTCAGTAGCAAAGGTCCACAGAGCCCAAACTATCCGTGTGCTCATCTGCTTTTAAAAAACAGAGGTGATGAAGTTAAAAACAAACACAACTCCAACAACAACGACAGACTGTAAGATCATTTTTCTTCTCGCAAACATCACGTTATAATTGACCTTAACGAAGTAGCTCCTACATTTGACATGACAGTGGGGTTGTCAGGTCCCAGCAGCACTCTCTGCACCACATTCCAGTTACTCTCCCTGACACAAGAATCGGGCATTCAAATGATTACATGGTGAAGAAAAAGCAACTTGTCAGATTTATGCTTGCTGTAGTTCTTTTAACCACTATCTCAGCACACTCGGACAGAACACAGAACTACGCTGCCATGAAGCTTCACAACACTTGTGCATTATATATATATATATATAAAACTTATTTTTTTAATAACAACCGCAGTATTCTGTCACCTTTGTCCACACGATGGACCCACCACAGACTCCCGGTTCCTCACTGTACACAGCTGCCTCTGCACAGATTCAGTCCTGAGTCCTCACCACTGGCGTCAGAAGCCACCACAGGACGCGATCATTGCTCAACACAACAGCTGAGAACTACACATCAGCATTCAAATACAGAGCTATGACTTACTATGCTATAGTATAAAACTACCAGCAATTCTTTTCCTACTAAGGGCTTCTGGTGTCTATAACATGATTGCAATGTACATATGAATTTTACCAGGTAATGTTCATTTCTTTATTGTTGCGCCACTACCCCTTTTTAGTAATTTTTATATTGTGGAAGTCAGTTAAATGTGTAGTAACATACGATTTTGTTCTTCAATGGCAGAGCAATGCTATAGCCTCAACTAGTTTGAATTATCTCACATTACATATTTACGTATCAAAGCCTTTCCGCAGAGTCTGGAAAACAACCATTCGTTAGCCAACAGCCGAAAAGTTTCACGCCAGAGTTTTGTCATTAAGCCAGAAGCTTTACTGGACTGGATTTTCCATGTGTACCTTCATCAATATCAGGGGGCAGGCCGCCCACAAAGACTTTGCGGGAATACCGTTCCACGCGCTCTCCGTTCTGGTGGGAGAAGCAGTGAGGGGATCCCAAACCACTGTGAAGAGTCTGATCCCCACGACCATCGTCCAGGAACCCGTCTTCCATTGGAAACAGCGAGGACTGACCTGGAGGGGGTTAAAAAAAGAAAGAAAAAGAAGAAAAAAACACACATACTAACAGAACAAAGCACACACCGTTTAAATATTTCTTTTTAAATGCATTAGTTGCTCATTAGCGTAGAACTGTTTGCAATCTTCCCTTTTAATGAGCGGTTACGGTCTCAATTTCATGACCCTTACAGTTCTCAATATCATTCAGTTCACTCCAATGCGTCACCTCAGAGGAAAGGTGGTTACCTCCTCCTAACTGCTCTACAACTAATGAAGACTTGAAACACACCAGTATTTCTAATGGATGCTCAAGCTGGCCGTTTTCCACAATATTTCATGTTTCCAATTAAGATTTATGTTAACAAAGGGTAAAACCAGAAGAGAATATAAGCCAATTGTTTTTTCTGGGACTTTCCCAATAGCAGACATCACTAAAACCGAAGCCGTATTTATCACTGGCCAGCAAACAGCTTCTTACAATGAGCAGATACAACTTCACAGCGCGGGTGGGAGAACAGGAATTCTACCAGCTAAATACATTTCACCTTGAAATTGCCTGATAGCAAAACATCCCATAAAACACCCATGTGTAAATAGCAAAAACATCCTGAAAAAAAACAACCCTGGAAGACCCACTTTAATTTACTGCAAATGGAGACTGAAAATTCAGCAATACTGTGTCATTCCTAGAGATGTTACAACAGAGTTTCATTAATGGACTCTAAATGTTCCAAGCATGTGTCCCCTCACAGCCCAATGTTCTTCTACGATAAGCCCTTACCACAGATTCCCTTAATATCTCTTATTTTCATATAAGATTAGTTGATTTATAAATGTTACTGCATAGTGTCATAAACAGAGCACACAAGCTGATCTCTTCCATGAATTCACCCTTTAGTGTTCAATATCTAGACGACAAATGGAACAGACCTGTACTCATTTAAGGAGCATTTTCAGAACTAGATATAGGGAAAGTAAGCAAATAAAGGAGGTGAGCTACGAGTTTTAAGATACATTTCCTTTTGCCTACGATGTGATATACTACGTCTGCTTTTCCAGAATTCATTACCATCTACCACAGTAATGTATTGGTTCATTTATCCTGCTCTTGCTTCCTTCCTTAGCAATAAATTGATTTTAGAAAATGTCTTGAAAACAGAAAATTTGACCAGTTCCAATCTCCAGACATTTTCCATGCAAACAGATAACATGATGAAAGAAAAAAAAAAATAATAATACAATGAAACCCACAGTCTATAGAATTGATACAGGTAAAAAATGGAAGGCTCGGTCAGCTTGCTTTATTTGAAACGTCAAGAATCTTTGTACACCATTAACAAAAATGAAGTCGACTGTAACTGGGTCTATTTCTGGAGCGAGGAAAACCTGGTTCCTACTATGAAAAATACTGTTAATATAGACTTAAAAGTTGTTTTGTTTTCTCCTAATGAACTGATGCACATGTGAGTTGTTTAATCTCCAGATCCTGCAGGTAGTGTCGGGAGGGAGCAAACCTCCCACCGAAACAACCTTTTTGGGTTCACCAGCATCACCGCTGCTGGGCGGTAATTCAATGTACACGCTTGCAGGATCTGGTTCTTTCACCTGGGGTATATTCACCACAGTCTATGCTGCAGCAAGAAACCCATGAGCTCCCAAAAGAACCAAAAGCAGCTTCTCCAGCATTGGCATTCAGAACATACACACAGACACAGCGACACGGCCCTGCGGTGCAGTGAATCAGATCGCTGGGAGGACTGGGGTCATTGCAGCCTCTACAGTTCGACTGTGGAGCGCTCCCTAATTCAGATTCAATGTTCATTTATGGCATGCAGACTATGGAAACTGATGCGAAACTGATGCTTTAGAATCTTAAATTTTGGAGTTCGCCCTCTAGTAACAACTTAATGTTATTTCTCCCATGAGACATTGTCAACATTAGAAAATTAAATAGGAATATCGTTACCTCGCCTTCTCCCATATGTCCTTGCTGCATGTTAAATGAGAAAGAAAAGAGCCTTTCAATCATTGTTATAAGGACCAAAAGACCTTATTTTATCGCCTTTATACTAACTCAGTGATTCTCAAGCCTTTTCATACTCCAAGTCATTAAAAATGGTGTTCACAAGCTGCCCCCCCACCCACAACACCACGCTTTCCTTGCACCATCTCCGTTACTTACTGATAAAACACATCGATACGAGGCCGACAAAGTACAGATGTATGCTCAAAGAGACTTGCTAAAGACAATCCGAGTTCCTAATTTGCACATTTCTTTTCAAAGCTATTCCTCAACCCTCTGTGGGGTGTGTGCCTGTAAACGGATCTTTTCTTGGGTCTCCCGAAATGTTCTGCAATGCCCCGTGCTTTCCACCTCCAACCTCCACCTGAGCTGCAGGAAAAGCCCTAACACAAGGAAAATGTTCAATTCTGCTTTGAAACGATGTTGCTGTCCAAGCTTTGCACAGCCCACCAAACCCTTGGTTCAATTATTACTGGTCAATAACCAGCTGCAAAAAGTTGAGGAGAAAACATCTGGGCCACTCCAAGTGCCTTTCAGCGCTCCCGTGGTCCGTGTGCATCACCATAGATTGTCACCCTAACTCCTTACCCTTCGCTGTCGTTATTCAACAGTTACCCACTGCTTCCCACTTTTCATTTTTCGAAACAAATCAATTCTACCGCTAAAAAATCCAACATTTTTCTGCTTCCAGGACCCCTTGTCAGAACACGGCCAAACTTTCTATCAACCGCGCGCATTTCTTCTCCTTTAATCTCATTAAAACCCATGTCGGAAAGCAGGCCAACTGTTTGCAAAACTCGGTTTCTCCTGGCAAGTACTATGAGAAACTCTGAGCACATCATGTGTTTCATTTTGCTTCCTCATTCAAAATTGAGGCTGACAATTAGTTTAAGCATTTAAATATTTCTAAACCACAACAGAACAGGAGTTGTTTCCTCTCTCACAATAAAAATCATACCAATCCAATTTCCTCCTTGCTTATTTGACATCTCCAAGATCGTTTTGCTTCCCTGCTCGTTTGCTGACAGACGTACGCACAATGAACACCGAGCACACAAAATAACAACGCTCTGTTCTTCACCCTCTCGAACATTCACACAGGTTTTGCGGGAGAATCTTCAAGGCTGAGGGACAAGTTCTCATTTTTCCACGGTCATTTTGAATTTAGGAATCCAAGATGCTCACACGATCCTCAAGCAGAACGTTATAAGGAACTCGCCTTTCACTGAAAGCAACCAGCAACACCACAGCGTTTCTGACAAAGCTCAGAAGCCTCTGCACGTTTTGGAAAAACACCCGAGCGCTTTCCAAACCAGCTCTGCCTATAAAGCCATGAAAACCCTGCTTGTGGTTTCTAAATGACTCACAAAACCACCAAAGGCCCGCCCATTGTTGGCAGGAAAGCACCAGCGCAGCCCCAATTCGCACTGTGACCAGTGACAGTCGGAACCGCAGCCTCCGCGCTGCTTTGTCACCTGTGTCACCCAAGGCTGTTACCAGCACAGAAAACAACAACAAAAAAGCTCAGCCAGCAGCTGGGAAACATTTCCAGTGCCAAATGCTATAGAATAGGTTTAGAGAACCAAATACTAAGTTTTTTTCTTCTTCTTCTTAATTTACTTCTTATCTTCTGCATTTGCTTCATCCAACCCACAAAATATCAACATTTGACATTTCAAAACATTTAAAGCCACAGTTTATAAACTACCCCCGTTCATCAGGGACACAAATTTTCCCCGCTCATTGAATCCAGAGCTCATCACGTGCCGCTGATTTCACACGATGTCAAACCCAGCGCTGCCGCTCAGGAATGTTCTTTTGGCAGGGCAGGAACACGGCGAGCCAGGATGGACCAAGTCTGGCCCTGCCTCGCATTATTTCACATGAAATATCTGCCACAGGAGCACCCTCGTGAAGCTGCAAACAGAAATGAAGCCTGAAGGTAACTGTTCACGACCTGAGGAAAATACTTCATTCTGCACACTGGGAGCCTTGCCTGTCCCCTGCTGAGAAACGAGACGATGGTGTTGGATTCCTGAAACCTGTTTATCCTTCCCTCATTTCTTCAACATCTCAGACAACTGGGGGGTGATCAGTAGGTCAGAGAGGTTCTCCTGCCCCTCTGCTCTGCCCTGGGGAGACCACACCTGGAATATTGTGTCCAGTTGTGGCCCCTCAGCTCCAGAAGGACAGGGAACTGCTGCAGAGAGTCCAGCGCAGCCACCAAGATGCTGAAGGGAGTGGAGCATCTCCCGTGTGAGGAAAGGCTGAGGGAGCTGGGGCTCTGGAGCTGGAGAAGAGGAGACTGAGGGGGGGACTCATTCATGGGGATCAATATGGAAAGGGGGAGTGTCAGGAGGATGGAGCCAGGCTCTTCTCGGTGACAAGCAATGATAGGACAAGGGGCAATGGGTTCAAACTGGAACACAGGAGGTTCCATTCAAATTTGAGGAGAAACTTCTTCCCGGTGGGGGTGTCAGAGCCTGGCCCAGGCTGCCCAGGGAGGTTGTGGAGTCTCCTTCTCTGCAGACATTCAAACCCGCCTGGACACCTTCCTGTGGAACCTCAGCTGGGTGTTCCTGCTCCATGGGGGGATTGCACCGGATGAGCTTTCCAGGGCCCTTCAACCCCTGACACTCTGAGATTCTGTGAACTGCATAAAGGGCCTCGGCCAGATTTACAAATCTCACAAGGTATTTGATCAAGAACTGTGTGACAAAATCTAACAAAACCAAAGAATTCATGCAACTGGTTAAACTGCTTATTAATAACCTTTGCAGAGTTTTTTTTATAAAATCATTCTGAAATTTAAAGTGCTATTAGCGGCTGCTTCAATGATTTTGCCACCCTCAACACTCCTTTCTAGATAAGCAATCAAGCCGCACAGAAAGCCAGTGATTTTTTTGCAAAAACCTGCTGCTGTTACTGTCTTTCATTTTTAAGGAACTTAATGAATAAGCAACCCACTCCGATTTTCACATCTTTGCTTTACTTGAGACACTTAATGGGCTCCTGGCCATCTCCCTCTCTTTTCTTTCTTTATTTTTTAAATCACAACATCTGTGTCTAATGTACGTCCAATTAAACGTGTTGAACTTTCTTCTCTCTATAGGAAGCACCAAGAAGAGTGTTAGAACGTTGCGTATCATCACGCGTGCCGTTCCGCACAAAGCACCCAGCTCCCAATGACATTCTGCTGAAGAAGCACGAAAAATGTAGGCGGGCGTCCTAAATCACTTAAACCTCAAACCTCCTCCCAGCTTGTCCTGCAAGCAGTGCCTGGGCTGAGCACCTGGTGCTGGTTAATGGTCTGTGCCGCCTTCCCGTCGGCAGGATGGTCCCAATTTCAGGTGTATTTTGACTGCGAAAGATTTACACAAAAAGGGCAGCTCAGGAGGAGACTGTTTAAAGGAAATGGACCAACAAGCAAGAGGATCCAGATCCCCTGTGGACATCACCCCAGCTTTCTTAGCCACATTACAACTAAGAGATTTATACAAGCGTTTGTAGTTATTATTAATAGAAACATAAAACCCTGGAATGGCCAGAGCAACTGAACGCTCCGAGTTAAATTACAGTTGTACCTTCATTCTCACTACCTTGCTATAGTAGTTTTAAGGCAGGTAAGTCCAGGTTGATGCGATACCTGTCCAGTTCTGTACCTCATTCGTATCTTTAATCCAAGAGCTCAAGGCAGGATTCTGTTCTTTGCCTCGGCACAGAGGCCAGTTCGGTCACACATTCTAATCTTTTCTGTTTGTCATTGATACAGTCCCATTTTTCCTTTCAAAGATCAAACCAGACCAGTTCACTAGTGAGTTCCACGGAATTTCAGGTTTCTGCGCACATCAATCTCTGAACTTACCAGCAACATATTTTTTTAAATACAAAAGGGACCGATATTGCTGCTGACTTTGTCCATAACCTGACCCAGCTCCAGGAAAGCTCGGAAATTTGGGGCTATTTGCACACTCTCCTTTGTATTCCAGAGCAATCCTACAGGCTCTAAGAAAAATACTGCAGCCAAACAAGGTTTTGCTGAAGCGACCTCCATTTCATAAGCTTTCCTGAGCGTGGGAATGATCGTAACTGCTGATTTTCAGGGAGAAAAAGGGCTAAACAAGAACCTGCGTTGGAACCGAGGGAACCACTATGGGGAAAGAGGCTCCAGCAGCAAAGAGCAAAAGGGAAAACAACCATCCTCAGCTATTTGTTAAATATTATATAAAGGGAGAAAAAGTAAGAGTCCAGACTTGTTTAAAGGGGGGATAATAAGGTTTTCTCTATGACTATATTGAAACCTCTCTATAGTATTTGAAAAATTGTACCTGTAGATGGTCACAGTGGCCAGTTTCTTATGTTAGAAAGCAAATATGATCAATACACAAAAATCAAACATAGAGGTTCAAGTTTTGACTAAAACTGTTTACTCTCAGAGCCATTTTCTCCCCCTAAACAGAAGACAAGAGGAAATTGGGTGCTGCTCTGTCTTCTGTTTCACTCAGGATTTAACTTGTAGTGAAACAGAAGTATCAAAGTCTCCCAGGATTATTTCTAAACGCGACCTAGATATCCCTGGCTCTAGTACAGAAAATATTTATGTCCTCCTGAGTTTTATTCTTAAATCACAGCAAAATAATTGAAGTACAATCTGGTTTTGCCATTCCAACAGCAAAGCCTTCTTTCTAACTTATTCCACGCTAAACTGTGTGTTGTAATTGTAGCAAGATTGACAATGCTGTGCACAAGGCCATTAAAATATCAACTACAGGGTTTTATTACCTTTTCCCCAACTACTGCCTGGGGGCAGGTAGGGTTGATTATAACCCGAGAGTGAGATTTTATCAGCACTTCATATTTCACAATACCTGTCGTACGTAACGCAGGGACCATGTATTTCTAGCACAGGTAATAGGGCATCTCACAAGAATGGTTCTGCAAGAACATCTCAAGCTCAGTTTCACTAGTGCAGAATCTGATCACATCCTTAACCAGGCCAAAAGCAGGGAAATGAGAATTATAAAGAACAACTATATTTAACCTAGCTTTGGTTAAATTATCTCTGTATACGAAGGAGCAATTCAGAGATCAAGGCAGGTACTTTCAGAGAGGTAGATATACTTTCTCAAACTAGAATGTAAAAATACCATCTTCCTATATGTATCTATTTCTTCCTATTTAAAAAAAAAGGTCTTCCTTCTCAAAAAGAGACATTTTCAACAGGAAAGCGGACAGTGATACAAACTGTTGCATGGCAGGCAAAAAGTACAGCTTTGTATGCAGTCCTTGATTTGAATTCTAAAATATTAAGGACAAAAGGATGAGGCTACAGCTCCATGAGCACGCATGCAATAATTCTGCACATTTCAAGCAGATCATCACATTCTGTTAAATGATCCCAACATGAGGTGTTGCCTGCAGAACAGCCAACACCTGATCTGGGACAAATTCCACCAATACAGAATAAACTCATCAGAATTTTAACAAATCTACAGTGAACTTATTCCATGCAGAACTCTGCATCTTTATGATATCGGCAAATGAGATCCCTTTTTTTTGGTCAAAACCAAGCGACTGAAAAGGGATACGAGAGATTCCCTGGTATGTGGATTTCAAACACTGCTCAAGTTCAAAGAATCCAAACCATTCCAAAAGTATTTTCTTAATCTAAAACAACCTTACATGAATTAAACACCTCTAAATATACATCTGGAGAAGGCACATTTGTCATACTTGTAGTAATGTCAAAACCAATGTGAAAGCAGCAAAGCAGACCAAGCTTGGCTGCAAAGTAAAATCAGGGATTAACACCTTTGGAAGTCCTGATTCTGCAACATTAAGCAGCAGAGATGCCCAAACTTGCTTTTTCTCTTATTTTTAAAGTAGCACACTGTAATAATAAATTAAAAAAAAAAAATATTAAAAGGCACATGATGAGAAAAATAGCTCTATTGTATGTCCCAAATGTCCAAACAAATGCTTAAAAACAAGAGTACTATTCTAGACACAAGTATTATGCCTTATTTCAAGTAAAGCCAGATGCCTGAAGACAAGTATTTACCCATTTCTTCTGTCGAGAACACTAACGAGATGAAGTTTCTGGTTTTCTGTAGCACCCGAGTCCAGGTCTGACCAGAATCTTTGATTTCAAATTCCAGGTCAATGTCACAGAACACAACTGACATCCAAAAACAAACTGATTGCTTTTCTTCTAAAAGCCTCAAGAGAATCCACCTAGAAAAGCCTTCCAGCCCTGGCCCTTCTGATGGAAACACTGGTTCACCTGTGATTATGTTAAATTAACTGGGTTCACATGGTAAAAAGGCAGAACCTTTGTGGCATAAAGCAGATTATCAGCAAAATAACTTGTTAATCGTGTGATTGTTGACAACTTGATACATTAAATAAACAGAGGGGAAGGAGAGAGAAACTGAGAAACGGTGAAAATACTCCTGAAAGGTGACAAACCCAACCCAGTCTCCCTCCTCTCAAAAATACAGAAGCTTCAAAGCAAACTTCAAAGTCTCCCTCACTATCAAATACAAGAACACGGAGTCATCTTCTCCCAAACAAACCTGCTTTAAATCCTAAACAAACCTGCTTTAAATCCTAAATAGAGCTACAGCTTTGTGGTTTTTTTTCCGTAATTCTAATTCTGTTACAGCGGCTTACAGCAAATCAATTTGAGTGGAACTCTTTAATATCACACGTATTTGAATACAACTCTGTCCTCTCCTCCCGCAAACCCCACAGGGTCAGAGATGAGAAACCAAAAGCAGCAAAAGCAAAGGATGGAGCACAAGTCTCTGCATGGAATTACAGGTTTATTGCAGAAAAGCAGCCACCCCACTCCTGGTGGCACTGAGCTTCATTTCCTATTCATGTGTGACTTCGGGAGAACAGACAAGAAGTTATAAAAACATCCAGAGTTTTCCCACAATACATCTTCCAGCTCATGATATGGAAGAACTGGCAGCATTTATCTTCTGAACAATTGACATTACTCCTGTATTCACTTGAAAAAATGAAAGGCAGAATTTCCAACTGGGACAAGGAAAATCATTACATAGCTTTGCCAAAAAAGGAGCAAATCAGGGTGTCAGCCATAGAACTAAATGTGCCAACTTCAGTAAATTCCTAAATACGTGCTAAGGATGGACTTGCTACCGTGAGGGAAGAATGGGATGTTGTATGCTAAAACTTGCTAGAGATAACTTATTTTGGAAGTGGCAAGAACAATGTATTGAACCTATTCTAGAATTCATTGAGCAACTTATAGAAAAGGTGCAAGATCTTACAAACCTCCCGCTCACAGCATCACCCGAACTGCAACTCCCGCGTGGGGCTCCCAAGAGCCGCACTTACATGCTCCAAGATTTAAACCCGGAGTTCCTTAAGAACAATAATAGGTTGAAAGCAACTTATTTTTGTCTGTGGAAGGAATGATCACAAGACAGCCTGGAACGCAACGTGAGGCCTTTGTTTCTTTTTTAAGCATCCTCTGACTTCACTCCCAAACAATAAGGAAATTGTAACACGAGCACGTCAACATCAGAAGCCGCTGCAGTATTGCATCTCCCCATTTTTCATTTTTACAGGAACCAGCACAGATAAGATGCTGATTTTTCCAGTAATACTTGTGAAAAAACTGTATCATACACTTCCCCACAACCAATGGAAACGGGAAGAGAAACACACAACTGTATTTGAAAGAATCAGCACTTCATTTTCTCTGCTTAGATTCAAAGCTGTATACAAAACCAGACGCCAACACTATTTGTAACAACCTAAAATGACATGTGAACAACCAAGCCGTTCTTCAGAACGCCCTCAGAAAGCTGTCCCCATCTCCCTCACCGTTTGTGCACTAATGACAATATGCAGGTTTGTATGTAACGTTATTATGTATGACTAGGGATTTATTAATGAAAATGTAAACCAATTTCTAATACATTTTCTCTATCACAAGTATACCCACATTCCATACACAAAATTTATGCTGTTCTCGTACCTCTCCAACCTGACTGCTGAGCTGGGACTCTTGTTAATTGGCTTTCTTAATAAATTTGGAAGAGCAGCACTCCCTGCACCCCTAAATATACTTGACATTTCCATCTAGAGACAAAATGACTGTTTCACTCATCCCAAACTCCAACTATCAACAGCAGAGTGGACAAAACCCAACCAAATCAAACAACCAAAGCGCCCCAAACACAACGAGCATCACAGCCAACTCATCGCACTCCAACAAACACATCAATTCAAGTTCTGAAAAATCCACCAAAAGATACATTTTCAGATTTGCCTCATTGATCATTCTCAACAGTCTACAAAACGTTGAATTAAAGTCAGTAGATATCTTAAGTAATTGATGCAAACAATCAGATTTCAGGCTGCTGCACAGTCGCTCATGGGTGTGAGTGCACACCTACACAGCCCACTCGCCACTGTAAAGCGTTTCTGTCCAACTTTCCCAGCAGCCCGGTCCCATTTCCACTTACACCTCAGCTCTCCATCTTTTCTCAAAACTCAGCTCCATTCTCATTATACCTCCCATTTCTTTTTTATCGCCAGGTTTAAGCACTTCAGGCTTTTCTTTCTGCTCTTTTTCATGCCATTTCTAGCCTGATAAACGTGATGGTAGAAAAGATGCAAAATGTGGCTAATGAAAGACTCAAAGAACTAACAACTCAACATCAAGGCAAAAAGTGAACAAAGTCAGCAAAAACACAAAGGACACGTAGTTTGGGCAGCCTGGGAGGGGAGGTGGCTGAGCTCTCCCTCTTCTAAACCAAGGAACAGACCCAACTCATGGAATAACACAGCTCCAAATCAAAGGCTGCTGTGAAGATCATCCAGAATGGTCAGAGGTTATCTAAGCAAGAATTCAGAGAAAAAACCAACACACAAACACACTTGGTGGTTGTGGATGTGGAACAAGTCAGAAGAGTAAACATATTTTTTCAAAAAGGGATGGAACTAACTTAACAAAAATATAAAAAAGAAAGCAAGAGAACCTTAGAAAGGTTTAAGCAGATTCCAAGGTTGTTGTCACGTAATTCAGCAAGATTTTGTTGGCTAAAAGGCTTCTCAAGATCAGGTCACTGACTTAGACATTAAAATCTTTAGCAGTAACTCAATGGTGTGTTTTAAAAATCTCTAACTGTCCCACCATTTGCAGCACATGCATTCCTAGGAAATATCTTGTCTAAGGACTGTGAAAGGCATTGAATTTTTTGTACGGACTCGGGAGCTGGCGCAGCATGGGAAGTGGCCTGGGAGAAATGCTTCAAGATTGGACAAAAAAACCCCATTGGTCTCGTCCTCCCATGAAGTTAACAGGAATCCTAACACTGATTTCAGAGCTGGACCAGGATCAGAAAACCCTGGGATATTTGTACTGCTCTGTGGTGGCAGGGAAGGAATTTCCTGGCCTCAAAGGGTGGTTCCATTAATACCCTCCAGCTTATTGCTCAGTGGCTCCGTTTTAGACAGACAGCATAAATCAAGGTGCTGCTCTTCCTCAGCTGAAATAATACCCTGCAGTAGAGAGGTATAAACATCTAGTTGTTTGACATCGGCATTATCAAGACCTGTATTTCTACACAAACACAGGTGTTATCACAAAATTTAAACTACTCAGGAATTCCAGCATAGGTAACAAATAGTATGTTTCCTTATTTTCTTCCAGCACTGCGTTTGACACGATGTATATCTAACATAAGTCAAATTCAAGTTTCAAATGCAGTTCCAAAGGCAAATAAATGCCAGCGTTTTGAAAACTTTCCCAAACGGTGAGCAGCACCATAACCTACAGGCTACTTCTCACACACCTGAAATTAAGAATATCAATAAATCCATGGGAATTAATTTAACATCAACAGTAATTCACCTCTCCCAACTGACGTTTTCCATCATTGAAAACAAACACTAAACTGCTACATTTCAGTACGTAACTTGGATCATGCTAAAATTTACAAAATTATTCCAGATGATCGCAAAAATGCTTATTATACAGTCTGAAGTGTTGCATCCCTGTCCTGGGATTTTGGCAGTTTTCGTTGTAATAAGCGATTTTGCACAAATAGTTAAATGAAGACCAGCAACTACTGACTTTTTAAATCATATGCATCGGTGTACACGGATACAAATGGTTTAAATTATTTATTAGGTAATGCACAATGTTTTCTAGGCTAGTATAAATGGGTCTTGGCTTTTCACAGTTGGTAACAGAGAAGTAAGGGGTTAAAGCCAGGGCATAATCAGGAAAAGTCTCAAAGTCTTCACCTACATGACACTCAGGGCAACCTGAGTTCCGAAGAACAGCCAAAGTCTCGTTTCATTATACCCACGGAAATGCTGCCAATTCCAGACTATCATAAATTAAAAACCTTTTCCAAATGGACCCCGTTTTCTTACAGCATACAGTGACACAAAACCAGGCAACCACTTGATAACTTAGCAACCAGTCTAGTTTCAAGACTTTAACTATGCAAAATCTCCTGGATACACCAGTGTTCTTTCTCTTGCTCCAAAATTAATCCCCACCCGGTGCACTCGCACGGCTGCCGGGCCTGGGGGGGTTGTAGGTGAGGAATTAAAAGCCTGGTTTATGGCGGGGGGGGGGGGAGCGCAGAGAGGGCCCGCCTGTGGCTTTAAGAACCCAGCCATGTTCCAAGCCTCCATTGTTGGTTAATACCGGTATTATACAAACCGAGCAGAGCACGCAGGCTTCAGGAAGCACCAGACAAACCCTGACCTTTAAACGGGAGCTGGGAGAAGAGCCCGATCCAAACAAAACTCCCAGAACCTGCCGCTCTGCAGCGTTTTCCTCTCCCCGCTCCGAACCCGCAACCCGACTCTTGTCAACTTGCCCCAGCTCGAAAACACCGCCAAGGCAAAAGGAGGCGATGACGAAGCAACGCGTGCGGCCTCCTATCTCCGAGCACCGCCCTGGCAGCAGCAGCCCCGCCGGGAGAAGGGAGATACCTTGCGGTGGGGAATCGTCATGTGGCGGCGGGGATCGCGGAGGCTCCGGCGCTGCGGGACCGGCGGCTCCACCGCGGCCGAACGGGCCCAGCGGCGGCTGGCGGGAGAGTCTACGCAGGCAGCACTGCGGGGGGGGCTCTACCTCCCTCTTTTCTGAGGGCCCCCTCTAAACCAGAGATGAGCCCTGCAAAGGGGGCTGGCTTTTAAACTAGGGGGGTTTTAATCCATGTTTCAGGAGGCTGTAGATGTAAAAAAATAAAATTCTCTCCCCGCTCTACGCGAAATTGAAGAGGTGATCACCCCCACTTGGGAGTATTTGGTAGTGCCAGGTGAGGCTGTGGCTCAGGAGCCTCAAGGAAACGCGGCTCCTCACAGGGAAAGTCGCTGTGGCCGCTGTTTAGTTTGATTTCTCGCTACGTATCGTCTGTGTTGGAGTCCTGATGTTTCTGCAAGCTTGAGGCTTGATTTTTCCTCCTCCAAGTCAAGTTTTGCCTTTCTGAGCCTCATCAAATGAAGCATGTCTTGCAAAGGAGCATTACGTTCAAGCCACAGAACCAAACGTCAATTCAAATGAGAAAGCTGGGAGTTGATTAGATAACAGCCAATGAATGTAAAATCAGACGTTATGTATGGTTGTGATTACTGCTATGGAAGGTGGTCTGATGTCAATATTTATTAATGGAAGATTTCTGTTCCTGTTGCCTGGGTGGTTTCATTTTCTTCCTAGATGGACTGTTTGTAAAACAAAGGCTCTGGTAACCCCCAAATATTGGACAGGTAGAGATAAACAAACAAACACTTCAATTGCCAGGAGAGGAACTGGGGAAAAGAAAGCATACAAAAACACTAAAACAATTGAAATACTGCATATCGCCACAACATTTGGAATATTAGCTGCATTTGCAAAGAAAGCGCTCCCTTACTCCTGACGAGCACTTACAACCATTTAACCCAATAGTTCAACCAAAATAGTGGATACCGCAGGAGTGGGAGCTGCTGATTTCAAATAAAATTCAGCCTGTTTCCTCCGTCACGGCTCCATCAGCACAGGTTGTATTTTCTTGCTATTAAACCCAGTTTGGCAATGTTTTGAGATAATAAAACAACTGATTTTCCTCTTAATTCATACACACTCAAGCCTGCAAATCCCACGAGCCATTCCTGGTTGCTGCAAAGGAGTTAAAACTCCAGAAGATCCTGAGCAGGAAACATTTAACACAGGAATTGATCAACAGTTTCCCAAGACAATAACAGCAAACCATAATTGTCTACACGAAATTGTCTCCAGCCTGGTGCAGGAGAAGCAAAAGATTTGTGCATTTCATCCTAAATTGGATGCGTTAGAATACAAATGGCCCATTCTACCCAATTAATATGATCACGTTGCATAATCCATACAGCTAGAAAACAAAAAACTAGTTCGGTTTCTTATCTGACATCCATAAAATGCTGTCAAAACTATTTTGATCCCTTTCATCCAATAACTCTATATAAGGTTTACCGACTTTCTTCACATCTGAAATAGTTTTTCAGATCAATATGAAGGGGCTGATGACTGCTTTAAAAACACAGTTAAGCATATCTGCTTGCTCAGAGAGATCCCGAACGGTGCCAGTTCTCATCATTCTGATTTATCTCTTATCTCTGAAATTCAGAGCTGCTGTCGACTCTCTCCCAGAGTCTGTATGTGTGCTCTGACCTCATGCTACTTCTAAAATCTTCCTTTTTGTGCATGTTTCGTCTTCAGAGACTGTTTTACACTCGCAGCTTTCATCCAGATACTATTCACAGCCCAATTTTACAGGAACGCTGCGTGGTGCTAGAAGATGTACTTCCCTGCTTCTTTAATCCATTTCACCTTGCACTATTTCCAGGCAATAACCTTATATCCTGAACTGAACCATAGGATATTTCGGTAATAAAACAATCTGCTGCTATAAAGTATTTAAAGACATTTCAGTGTCACTTAACAAGGAAATATTTAGTCAATCTACTACTATTACAGTAATGCTCCAGTTGCCATCTGGAAGGCCCGAATTCAAAAATCAGGCTCTGGATCCCAGGCTCAGCTCAGGGAGGGCAAGACGATGCAATGAGTCTGTGGGGAAAGGCTCCTGCAGGCTGGCACTGGCCGTGCAGCACACTCGGGTGGTAAAAATAACATAGTGGAATGACAGCTGCTCAGCAAAGGAAGAGGATTTGAGCAGGGATAAAAATATACCTTAAAAAGAGGGGGGAAAATGGCAAAATGCCTGTCAAAAGCATTAAAAGGTAATATTGAATGTACTGAATCCATGATACTTAAGATTCTCCTTTGAACCTCCAGCAGGAAACACTATTTATTTCATACAGCAAGACGCAAGAATATAATTATTATTACTGTCCTAGGCAACGCCAAGGCCAGCACAGCCTAATCGCCTCTGTCAAGAAGTCCACACCGTGAATGGATTTGGTTACATTTTAAAGAATTCCTACTTATAATTTTGTGACGAGATCCAAAACCTGCTGCTCTGAACATGCCATATAAATATAGAAATTATTTCCAAGAGACAGCGGGTTCCAAACTGTGACCGATATCTATTATTATGTCCATACCCTTCAAGCTGTTTTGAAGGTGTATTTTAATACAGCACCTCTTTCTCTCCAGGTCTGTTACAATAGGAAAGGGGGTGGTGGTGGTGGTACGTACTGAACTCATGCTGAATCAACATGAAAGTCTCTCAAAGACTCACAAGATAGCAGCGAGACCTATTAGATCATCTAAATTATTTCCATGCCATTCTGAGATTGCTCTCTGCAGTATGTTTTATTAGTGTCTTGCCCAGGCTATTTTTAAAGCCTCAGACCCAGAAGCTTTTCCTTTCTGAGAGTCTCCAGCTTCACTTTAAAAGCACCGTATGCTCTGATTAATGCAAAACAAAAAGCTTCTTATGGATCTGCTCGTTGAACTGCAGGTGTTTGAAATGGCAAGGACGACTTGAACTGACAGCCGTAATTTGTCACATTTTAAGATTTCTAAATCCAAGGTTTTTAAAGGTCACTTGCAATCGGTTTACATAAAGGTGAGGCAAGAAAAGTGCAAACGGGAGACAGAATCTGTGATAAGAAATAATCATGTACCAACTGATACAGATGGGAAGAAAAGAAACACAAAAGACTTGTGATCGCATGGGCCCTCCTTTAGACTTGCCTTGAAATCCCCTTGGTAGCAGGAAGTTACAATTTCTTCCCAGCTCTAGCAGTAGTTTAACTAAAGGTGTTTCCCCTCCTCACAAATCCCAGCCCACTTCCAGCCCATCCATCACTGCAGCGTCACCGCAACACAGTAAATGCCGGTTGGAATAAAGATCCATTCCTAAATATATTTCAGCAAATCAGTGATTGTTTTAAGTCTGCTGGGCCAGATAAGCTGCAGTCAAATCCAGTGTACTGCATATTTCACTATAAGCAAACTCAACGTTTTTGCTGAGGATAAATGAGACTTCACAACAAAGTATTTCACGGAGGATCACTTAGATTTTTCATCTCAGTTTGGAGGCTTTTTCTTTATAGTTTTACCACTATTAGCCATGAAACAGAACCATTTATAAAGAGCATAAGAAATAATTCCCAAATAATACCTGATCGCTAATACTGCATTCTGATTTATATGATCCAACGCACACAGAACTTTAGACAAACCACAGATGACCCTGCGGAGGGATTAACTGTCAAGCTCAGGCAGGAATTAACATGTCTCAGAACTCTATGTGTTCTTCACTGACACACTTATTCCAGCGTTCTCAACACACGGTAAGCACTCAATAACATATTGCAATTGCAAAGAACCTTTTCAAAGCATTTAAAGTACAAATCATACCACTCTGCAGAACTACCCTTGTTTAGGTGCTAAACAGATATGAACCTGACTTTGTTAAATTCAAATTTCAAGGTAAATATTGTTTGTTCTATGCCGGGAGCATGGGGTGTTGCCAGACAGCAGATAAAACAAATGAAAGATATTCCTACTTGTCATTAATAAAAGCCCAGCCTCCACAACATAAGGAAGAAATGTATTTTGTTTTGTTTAACTCATCTGGCATTGCTTTTATCTACGGCAAAGACTCCTTCTGATTTCAAGAGGAAAGTGGATTTCATGGTGAAACGCAAGTGATTGCCAGTTTCTGTACAAGAGTCACTATTAAAACAAGTCGCATTTCACTAACAGCACCAGCTTTGATAGCAAACGAAATGTGCTTTCAGAAACCACAAATGCAGGTTTGTTTTTTCTGGTGGGCTCATGACCGGTAACAAAACTCAACGCTTTGATAGTAAGTAAGAGTTTGACTTTTACTTGTACAAGTAACCATCAAACTGAAATAGATTAGTCAAGAATAAGAAAGTAGACTTCCAAATTGTATATTCAGGTTTAGATCAAATACGTAGATAATGCTTTGAATACTTTGGAAGTTGAAGTATTTTCAAAGAAAGATTATCCTTTGCCAACAAGAAAAAGATAAATCCCAAGTGCAAATCAGTTCAACCCCCCTTTTCCTTTCCCAATGGTACAAAGAATTCTGCAATTCAAGGCAGCAACAAAAAGAGAGAGGTAAAGAACTAAAGAAAATGGTGATGAAATGCTCAGTGTTCTTCTCAAAATGACATGGCTAAACATCACTCTTCCCCACGACATCAAGAACTCTGACTTCACCAGAAAAACACTATTAAGCAAAAAATTCCGCCTCGCTGAGCTGCACAAGATTCCTGAAGTCGATCATTTTTACAGGCTGCACACATTGTATCTATTAAAAACAACGCTGGCAACTTACACAAAAGATCAGCTTATGTTTGTGTTTCCCATTGTTTTGTGTAAAGACAACACACACTCAAGTGCTCATGTGTTGCAACAGCTCCATGTGGAGACAACTGAAAAAAGGAGGCCGGGCTGACACGCACTGGGTGCACAATGGAATGGAACTTTTCCTTAACAAAACGGAATTTTCTCACTCTAAGGAAGCAGTCTTCCCAATTACGTACTGCAGGAAATAGTCTCTTTCTAAATTTACCTTTCAGTGAATCATTTTCGGCTCTCATGATGTCAATTAGTGAGTTCTCCAGCGAATGCATGTCAAAAGTCCGTGTGCGATCCTGCAAGCAAATGCAAACAAAGCCGGTTTAGGCAACGCACGGCGTTAAACAAGACCATCCAAAGCAGAAAAACTTCAGGTTCCTTCTGCATTACTGCAGCAGAATTAAGCAGCAACACGTACACCACTAAAGTCAGGCTGATATAGGAGTATTAGAATATTCTTCAATATCAATCTGGTCTGTATTTATCATAATCAATCATTTAAGAACCCCAATTCAGTATTTAGTTTGTATTCATTGCTATACAGTTAACCTTTGTTAAAAACAATTTCACAGTTAGGCAGTAAAGACCCTGGGAGACAGAATTGCGAGAACTAATAAAATGGCTATTTCAGCCTGAATTTAGGAAAATTTAAATTGCAGAAACACCTTCCTTCACCTAAACTACTACCCCAACAACTTAACCTAATTCAGCTCAGTCTGTTTAAATTCTGTGTAATTACCAAGTGTTCCGTGTAAGCGGTGGTGTTGCAGACAGTCTGCTTTACTAGGTGACCAATTAGCTCTGATTTTTAATTGTCTAATTCACAAGCTTGATATTCCAGGCATTACTTGACTTGAGAGAGGACTCAACAAATGGGAGTCAAGATGTCTCATGTACCTTATGGTTTCATTATCTCAAGCCATTTGAAGTATACTTGCCAAATATTTAGCCTCCATATTAACCCAAGCCATCATTTAACACATGTATGGCTCCTGCTTTCCCAACTAAAACGATAAATTCCACAGCTTACAAATCTGATGCTACATTAGTGTAAGCAACACAAAATTTCCCGGCACTGCCTCCTTTTAATTAGCAAATTCAAAGTAACTGAAATTATATGTCAACTTTGGAATTCGTTTTTCTAAGAGATTCACCTCTGAACTGAGATCAAGCATGAAAAGTATCCGTCCAAATATGAACACAAAATGTGAGCAATTCCAGACATTCGCTCTAAACTGCTCCTCTGCAACTATCACTATTACAACAGTGAATATACATCCTTTTTGTTCCTAACTCCAGCTGTGCAGCTGCATTTCTTCCAGAGCACACGGGTCCAGCTTTGATCGCTTTTAAAACCAGCGGTGAAGTTAAAAAAGGGTATTGCACAAAACCTGTTGTGTTTCAAGTTATAATGCCCTTTACTTCCCCAGCTGAAGCGGTAACGCAATATTGACCGCGGTGTTGCAAGAAACATTGGTTGTATCAGACTGTGATCGGTCAACTCAGACTTTAAACACCTCATACTCTTTTAAGAGCAGGAATCCACAAGGCTCCCAGTGTCCTGATCCATTCCCAAGTCCCTACGTGACATTCTGACCACTAAACAAGGCTATTTTTTAATTGCATTTTCTGATATTCTTTCTCTCGGCCACAGAACAGGTAAAGTATTTCCCCCGGATGTGCTGCATTTCAAATAGCATTAGAAAGATGAGAGTTTGGAACCATTTGCTTTATTATCCCAGCCCCAAATCAAATTTGCTATAAAAAGCCGAGTGTTGCCCTCTCTCGTCACAGTCTTTACCTCCTCAGTCATTTATATTCCAAGACAATCGAGGCACCTTACGGAAACCATTGTGTGCATTTACATTCTTGAATTCCGTGGTTTTTTACTTTCACCCATTTCCTACTGGTTTGTTCAGTTCCTGGAAGTATTTAGTTCATTGGTTTGGTTTATACATTCCTAGTTCCTAACTAGTTCAAATCCCAGTTAAACTAAAATACCGCAGCAGGGTTGAGTAAAAGTCCTTGCATCCGCATCCCGGACCAATTAGGATCTCACAGCCGTGTAACCCAGGAATGGATGCTCAAGACAACCTCTACATTTTCAGCGGTCCTCACAACATGGCAAAAATAACCTACAACACCCCTGAGGACATTTTCTGAAAACCCACCATCCCTCAGTAGCTGTTCCTTCTCCCATTCCGGCTTTCGGAGCATATTGTGTTTCTCTGTGTGGCATTAACCTCAAGTCCAACCCATGAGCAGCCACACAATTCTCGTTTCACAAAGTGCACAGCCTCAGTAGTTCCAAGTCTTTGTTGAATTTGTGGCACTTCACATTTCAGTTGTCCGAGAAACACAAAGGAAGAAACCCAAGCTGAGTAATATCTAGTTGCTTGTGCTATGTATGCACTGGAGTACGTGAGCCCAAAGAGTCTCTTGTCTGGGTTGGGTTGAGCTATCGTAACGAACAGGGAGGTTTGCTGCAATGGCAAGTTTTTAATATTGATAACAGAGAGTTTAAACATTAGAGAATAAACCACAATAGAACTGGTTTGCTGACAGGGACAGCACATTCTCCAGGGGAAGCTTTGGAGTGAACCAGCCAGCTGGCACTTGGCAGCATAAAGTCCGTAAGCTTCTAATCATACTGCAAACACTTTAAAACACAACCCTGTGCACTGATACACAAGATTAATTGGTCACATTCCTACCTGCAGCTGTCAGCAATGACAGAAAAAGGAGGACTGGCTAAAATATGGCTCACATGCACACTCAGGCTCTCCAGCGGTTCCAGTGATCTGTCCCAGCCGTGGAACAGGCTGCCACAGGCTCAGCGCCCTCAGAACGCTGATACGTTCTTGCCTGTCTGTCCAACAAATGGTCTCTGTGCTCACAGTGTATGGAATCACCAATCTAATCATCAGTTCATGGTGTTGAACCGCCCCGGCCTCAACACCCTCGGGAAGATCGGCCTTGTTCCCGGTTGTTGGAAACCATTCGCTCTTCCACGTCTCTGTCTTTTAATTAGATCCTGACAAAAAACATGAAGAGCCGCTACTACTGTTACCTTGAATCTGGGTATATTCCTGAAATGGATGCAGCAATCCACCTCTCTGGAAGTGCAGAGGAATTCAAGGACTTGGTAGATAAATAAACCTGTGCACATCTATCCAATGAAAAGATGTCAGTCCTGGATGTCCTAAATAAAGACCAGCCAAAATGCCACGCTCAGCTGGCTCAGAGATTTCCACAGTGCTTATGATAAAAGAACTCCATTAATTTATTATAGCTGACTACTTCCCCTCATACTGAGGGAGTCCACACTACTAGAGACAGCCAACATTGGGAGTCTTTCAGAATTTATATGCCATTGAAAGGCCTTTTACTCGAAGACTGCTTTGAAAACAGTGGCACAGATTTTTGCAGTCTTAGCTCCCAGGATGGCCAGTGTGTTTTATCAGAAACTCATATCGGAAATCAATATATGTATTATATACCAAACATAAAAAAAAAGACTGATGACAGACAGGCAGTGGCTATATTGCTGAAAAAATGTGTAACTATAAACTTAATTCCTTAACATAAAAAAGCTGTAACAGCCAAGATATTGATCAATTACCGGTAACCAAGTGTGAGCTTTTCTCAGATACATGTTAGTTATGAGTTACAAAGCACAGAAGCCACACTGCACTTGGGAAAAAGGTGATGTTTTCTCCAAGAGACATCATGGAAAATTAATAACGGTATTGCAGTGTTTTTAATGGATCAATTCACAAAGTTACAGTGCTTTCCATGCAGCTGGATGGCTTACTGTAGACTTGTGTTGTTTAGTTATAAAGAAAAGATAGAGGGGTAATGACTTCCCTGGAACAGAGTATGTACGCTTCGGTAACAAAATAAGTTAACACCAGCCTGGTCTTATTTACGCAGGTTGATCACAAGAACTCAGCTTTACACGGTTTGTTTAGGGCACCTAAAATCTTGCTTTATCAGAGGGCTCAAAGGGCACATGAACTTATCCTTGGGAAACAGAGCAGAGGCAGAAGGACAGCAGGTTGAAAACAAGGCCACCAAAATAACATCCACCACAAAGCAAGAAATCGACCTGCGGTCTTAATACGCTCCAACATTTCAAAGGACAGTCAGCAAACATAATTTTGAATAAGGAGTATTGTGTTGTTTTCACAATAATATAGGAGAGGTGGCAGCTAGCAGATCTGGTTGAGAGCTATCAAGACCGTAAATATTGTACAACAGCAAACATGACAGTTCTGCCTATACGCCAGCCAGCTGTCTACAGAAAATAAAATGATTCCGATTCTCTCCCTGTCTAGAAACCGTCTGTAAGTGTGCAGAGTTCTCATACTAATGCAACCTCATTGCTAAAGTATAGAGGGTAGAACTCAGGAGTTCTACTCTGGAGCCACTCGTAAATAGGAAATCACTCAATTCTAATTCCTATTTCAGTTTTCTTTTTCAAAGCCCAAAGACATTTCATTCCAGAAAGAAAGTCATCTGGTAGTAAGCATGTAGGGCATATACTGGGACACCCTCCTGTGCAAGAGAAATTAAACATTAATTTTTCATACATGGGAAGATCATATTTGACACTTCAGAATCCCATACCGAAATTCTCTTGCACGTCAGAAAAATGTACATCTAATCTAACTATTAAAGTGCAGATTCATTGTGTTTAATCTGTACCCACAGCATTATCATCACCTGAACAACTAAGATTACAGAACCTGAGAGTTTCTACTCAGTGCTTCCCACCATGGGGCTCCCAGGGCTACAAAGAGCAAAGGCTGGCGAGGTACAAGCACTGGCTGGGGGCAAAGGCCGGGCCTAAGTCTATAAAGTATTATTTCCCTGAAGACAGAGACATCAATAATAATGCAAAGTATGCCACTGCGTTAAGCAATTATTGAAGGTGATTACACAGTATTTATGGACTACGTGTAGTTGTAAAACTGGGGCTTATTTTCTATATTTACATCTCTGCCAAACCAGAATGTTTGTGAAAATGAGCAAACTCACAACTCATTATAGTACAGGAAGCCTGAAACCTACTGAAACCTTGTGTGTATTTCCCACCATTAAAAAGCTTTGTGTCTCAGGCAAAGTCAAGGTTGTACGGAGAAGTAAAATTGTAGGTAGTAAATACAAGTTCCACATATTTCTTTTAATTGCGAAGCAAATTTGGACTTGATTATGCTTCTGGGTAAGCTCCTCCTGCTTCCCACCACCCCGCAAATGCTGGATTCCAGCTCCTAGTCCGGCATCCAGTGAATTAAAGGCTTTGAATAAACAGGTTTTTCCTGAAAGGATGTTGCTGTGTGCTGCCCTGATCATCTTCTGTAGCTTCACCAAGGAACAACAAGGAAAAGCTGGAAAAGTTAAGTGACGCACAACACAGGAGGCTTTTTGGGAGGGAGCACTCCTAGTTTAGTCAAACTTGAGGGTTTTTTTAAGTGCTAGAAATTACAGACCTCTATAAAAATTTCCAGTAATGCAGATTCTATTTTAGTCACATATTTTTTATGTATCTTCTAGGAATTATTTTCCACAATATCTTGCGTTCTCCGTCTTTATGTTGGGCTGCTAAGTATGCAGCATTCAAAGCAAAATGCTTAATAAGAGCACTCCTTTTCATCTTAGGAAAATACAAACATAATTCAAATAGCTCCTAACAAAAGCTCTCTTTAAAAAGAAACCCCGAGGTCAAAAACAAGCAGGAGGGCCAAAGCCAAAGTATTAACGTCAGTAGTAAGTTTATAAAACAAGAACAGTGTTAACTTCCACAGTACTGAACTTGTGCATGTCATACCACATTAGAGCGCCTCTAATTCCAGAGATCAGTAGCTGTGGGGAACAGCAGACAAGACACTAATTACTACACAACTGATGTAGTTACAGAAAAACGGGTGAACAGACATCTAAAAATCCACCTTCAAGTATTTACTCTATTTTAAAATGATAGCTTGAAATTCCTTGCACTGGTGGCTGTTTCTAGACTAAAAAGTCTGCAGAACTCGGCAGAACAGCCTCATTTTCTGCAGCCAGCCATCATGGTTTGGGAAAAGGTTCCTCAAAAACAAAGAACAAATATTAAAATAGAGAGGCACGGTAAAGAAATTTGCAAAATTCATTTCAGAGGAAAGATTGGCACATTAATTCCAGTTCCCCGTGAATTTGTTTAAAGCACTTATTAAATCAACCCATTTCTATGGGCAAACAAATCCTGACGTATAGCTCAGAATTCAAACACGTTCTGTAATCACGTATGTGTTTTCTCAAACATTCCTTATCTGCCTGGGGGAAGAGAAAGTCTCTCTGGCACAGCCCCTGGGTGCATTTGGAAGGGGTTTTATACCTGGAAACCAGCCACTGCAGAAGAAAGGAAAAAACATTGTGAACAAGTGGATATAATGAGCTGCTCTCATACAAAATTCTTTGAAATGGGCAGTTATTTTCAAGCCTGATTCCAGGAAGAATCACGAATTATTTTTAAGCATTTTTACAGAAAGCTGAACCCTATTGCTTAACTTGTTCGTGCCTTCAAAGGCCCATTTAAAAAACACGGTCACACGTTTGAAGACAAGATCTGGAGACCTGGAAATGCCTATCAGAGCAAGATTTACACATTGCATAACAGGCAGGATGTTCACTCTCCCGAGGAAGTGCAAGTACGCGGCCAAAGGAAAGGCAGAACAATCTCCAGGGCAATGCTGCACTAAATGCAATTACTGAGCACTTTGTTTGTCAGTGCTGCTGGGAGAGAAGGAGAAGGAATTATTCTTTATAAATCAGTAACTTTGTAAGATGCAAAAGTCACAGTTGAAGCATTTTCATTTATTAATTCTCAGGGAAGGCTGTTATATTCAAAAGACTATTTTGTTTTTAATTCAGGAACCATTTTTTCATTTGGAGACCATTTCCTTTTGAAATGAACGCACAAAGAACAATGGCTTTTCTCTTCTCAAAAGATCTGTGAAGGGGGAAGGCTGCCCAGTGGCTAAAGCACAGGATCAAAACTTAATTTCATTAACAGATCTGGTAACAAGTCTTCTCTGACCTTGCTTCAAGTTCCACCTCTGCAACAAGAGACCCCTACAGATGTGCATTACAAGACAGAATTCCAAACAATTTAAAAAGCACATTTTGTGTGCAGCTCTCAATACCAAGCAAGCGACCACCAAATTGCAAGATTATCAAAGAGATCAGCAGAGTATTTTCCTTTCAGCTGCACCATCGCAAGCATCTGAGGGCCAGGGGAAGAAATATTGGAAGTGAACAGTAGTTCACATTGGTGGCTTGAAGGGACATTGTGCAATGTTGTCCTCTCTGAAGAGGAAACGAGCACTTACACTTGGTCACCCTTCCAGTAAAACAGGGACTTGTGCGTTTCACCAAGCTTGGGAGCAGAGACAACCGGGGAGGGGAAAAGAAATGATCCCCAAATATTTGCAGTTGCTGGTTTACGTCTTGCCTCCTAAAGAAACTAATTCTCACTAGATTGCAGCAACACTTGTTAATGATTTAAACAGCAAAACATAAATATTAAATGAAAGGGATAGTTGTATCAAATTACTCCATTATGTTGCTGCAGCAAAGACAGCTTTCAATTATTTCCTAAATAGGAATCTAAGAAGATTCCAGTAACAAAATAGCCTTGTCCACTACATGATTGCATCATCAAAGATACTTCATATATATACATATGCATGAACACAAATATACAATAAGCAAAACTCCTTATTTCTGCTTTGGGTTGGGGATACAACCAGCAGAACCAAGAAAAAAAAATACAGACAAAGGTCAAATTTCACCTCATTTGTTTCCAGCAATTCAAAAACTCAGTGTGCTTTCAACACACAAATGACTCAGTGAGCAAGGGAGCTAAAGATTTTATACAAAAAAAGTTATAAAAAGCAGTTGTGCAAGGTGGCTTCAGAATGAATCTGCATCTTCCTGGGTGTGCAGTGCCCAGGTCCTTTTTGCTGCCCTGCTCTTTTCTTCAAGAAGTGACAGCACCAGACTGGAAAGCACTTCACTCCAACACTTTCCTTCCCTTGGCATCAGGAAGTGTCAGACTCGGTCTTGACATGTACAGCTTCACCTTGGTGTTTATGTAAACAGATACCAACACGCTACACAATAATTATTTCTTTACCACTATCAAAATACGCGTCTCTGATATTTTATGTTTGGAACATAACCCAGAAGTCAAGGTCGACTTTGCCAATTTCCTGAAATTCCCTTGATGTCAAACCGAGCCCGTTCCTGTCACTGTGTGTATATTTGGGCCGTGCACACGGCAGCAAGGACACACTTGATCTCATTCTGTCACTCCGAACATCAGCTGCGTGTCAGGGTACAGGATGAATTGAACTGGGAGCCAAGTCTCACTGCAGCGAGGCTGAAAAAAGCCCGACTGCAGCTGCGTCCCTTTTTCTAATGTTTCCAGTGCCTAAATTTGGTATGCTGGACACAGGTTCATTATATTAATTACAAATTCTGACATTAAAATCCATTATTACTATGCATTCTAAATTTACAAGGGCTCTACCTGGTTATTGGACCAGCTCAGAGCTCTGCAGTAGAAAAAAGGTCTCGAAAGGGAAGTTCTTGGCAGCAGCGACTCAGCTGTCAGGGGCTGCAGAGGCTGGACAGGCCCTGCAAATCCACCCACACTGCACAATTTACCAAAAAACAAACCGTTCCTGCATCTGAATCCACAAAGCCATTATTAAATATATTTACATTTCTCTAGGGTTTATAACATGAGACATATCGCACTTTTTTTATCTACAAATCTTTGAAATTACTATTAAGTAGGTCACCCTGGTTCTTACAGCGTGGCTAGAAATGCTGCAATCATTTGGAAATCTTTGCTTTTGCCCTCATTTGAGGATCTTGAAAAACAACCCACTCCATGTAAAAGCACTTTGGGTTTCTGGATTCAGCCTAAAGGAGTTGACAAAAGGCGCTGGGTTTAGCTGGTGGTCAGATGAAGAGTACTTGTGTTTTAATTTTTACTGCGAATTAGGTTTAGCATTATACAGTTATTTTTAAATTCATAAAAAGCCGGCCTAGGAGGAGAGGTTGAACGGCCAGACCTGCCAGGATGAGACCGTATTAAAATACAGGAGACCACCAGCTGAACCTTGTCCAGATCTATTTTTGGTGATGATTTAATGGCCCGTAACCAAAACGTGCTGCCATTACTGAGGAAAGCAAATTGTGTTCATTACCATCATGTAAAAAAAACTTCGCAAAAAATACTACAGAATTTATGTTGCATTAGGAGTCCATATGATACTGTAAAACAAAATACCATCACTTAATACTTTTTGCTCAGATGTGGTGCATCCTCAAATCATTTAGAAGGCCTCAGATCAGGCAGCACTTTTTTCCTTACTCCTCTTAGTAGATACACTTGCTACTTGTAACTAAATTTGTTCATCCGCTGTTTCTCAATGTGTGTAAGTATTAAGCTGAAGGGAATTGGGTAATATGGATATCTGGTGGGCAACATATGACAAGCACTATTAAAAAGAATTAATAGCTCAGAAGACAGTTCACGCTGTAGCATTTTAAGCTAGACATATATTTTTTTTAGTTGCAAGCACAGAAGTCATACAATCAGATGGTACTGTTCAAGCCTCCCCCCCTTCCTAGGGCATTTTAATGCACTTACATGTTATTTTTCTTATGGATATAACAGCACATGCTCACCTGAAAAGGAAAAATGTTGTCAGCTCTATTCAGGCTGTCTTCCATCCAGGATTTTGGAGCGAAGGCTGAGCTGGGTCGAGCGTATTTCTGCAGCTGGATATGATTGCTTGCAAAATTCTTCTTTAAGGGCGAGATGGAGTTGAGGGGCGTGATCCCTCCGTTCAGTCCCCTGCGGTGGTCGCGGCCTTGGGACCCCCCCCACCCACCGTATCCACCACCACCGGGGCTCCACGAAGAGGGGGTCGGCGATGGACTTTGGTAGCTGCTCCACGGAGAAGGTGGCTTGTTAAGATTATTAGCCAAATGAGGCAATTGATTAAAAGCAGCATTTCTATGTGCGAAGGGAGGCGGGTGAGGACTTGCAGGAGACCTCCTCTGTTGCTGATGCTGATTGTGGTGATGCTGAAAATGGGGGTGATGAGGGTGGTGCTGAGAAAGGGGTCCGATCTGGGGGGAAAAGCTACCACCAAAGCCAGGGCTGACGTGATGTGGGAAATTCTGAAACAGCAGAGCACCATTATTAGCCGAGGCAGCAGGGACCCCTCCCTGGTGAAAAAAACTTGCATCTTCATTGATTATTGTAGAAGAAGAAGGAGCTATAGCTGCAGACCAGTTACTAAAACCAGTCAGAGAAGATGCAGTGGATGTCAAGGGCTGTGTCGAAGTACCCAGCCCCGAAGCCTCTTGATAATCAAATCCTGTCAACACCGGCGATTCGATTCGTATTTTCTCTTTTCCATTGCCGTTCTCTGAAGAACTATCGCCCTGATTTTCTTCAGTTTTAGTTTTCTCGGGTTCAGAGAGCATGCCTGCTTCCTGACTTTGGCCAGGGGAAAGCTGCTGTTTTTCTAGGGACTCTTGCTTTTCCTGTTGCTGAGTTTTAGATTTTTCTGACCCCAGAATCTCATCCTGAATATTATGGGCAGCTGGAGCAGGAAAGAGCCAAGCTGACCCAGCAGTACTGCCATTGGCAGCTGTGTTATTATTTATAAAAGCAGCAGGGCTGGGGGCTGCATTTTGATGATGGTGTGGAGGCTGCAGATGGGGATGAAATCTGACTGGAAAAGCTGACTTATTTCCAGTGTTGTTTTGCACTAACACTCCAAACCCGTAATCCCCCATTTATTATACTTAGGGTTTGAATCCTCCCTGTAAGAACAAGTTGATGTTTAGTGTTTATCTCGTCCTCTTCTGAGGTGAGATTTGTAAGTATCCTGGTTTTAGCTAGATATTCCAGTTTCTCCCTCCACAATATTTATTTCAGATTTGGATAAAGATGTTTGGGCTTTTTTTTTTTTTTGCAAAAAACAGATCTCTTCAACTATTTAAATGTGTCAATTCGTGTCCGTTTCCTTCCTTTGGCCAGGAGGAAGGGAAAAATAAATCTTTGGTTCACAAAATAAGAGGTTTCCTTTTTCTAAAGGAAATGCACTGCAACGAGAGAAAAAGCTTCTGAGGAATAAGGATAAAGAGACTCTAACTATCCTGTTTTTTTCCTCCTCAGCAGCCTTGACTCGCCCATAAATGAGTTAAGAGGGAAGCAAAAAAAAAATATACAATGATGTCTGGTTCCCCAACCCCTTGGCAGCAAAAAATAGATTTAAATCTGGAATAATTTAATACATCTCTATAATCTAATATATATTTGTGTCCTGTTCAAAAAGAGTCTTTGCTGTGGGTAAGGGAAAAACGTATCTCAGCACTCAGGTGAAAAGCAGGGGGTGAGTTACAGAAGAAGCTTTTTCCCGTTCTATTAGTTTTAACCTATTATATTTAGTAATAATATACACTGCGTGTGTGTGTATGCGCGTGTGTGGTTGTTTAAAGGGGTAAGATCTTATCTCAGGAAATTAGTATTCTATGTGTGCTGGGTGGGGAGTGAGTTGTGCAGAAGGGTGGATTCTTGATGCTGCTCCTTTTGGGCTGGGTTTCTGAGCTCGCCAGACTCGCTTCTTATTTACGATCCAATATTCGCGTGTCCCTTCATACGAGTCCCGGCTGTCTGAAGAGGAAGATTTTCATCTCAGAAACAAAAAAAAAACAAAAAACCCCACAGCGTTCGGGAAAAGGGAAGGGAGGGGACGGCGAGTTGTGCAGGAGGAAGGGGAAGGAGGTTGTTTTTTTTCCTTGCTCTTGCTGCTGCCGGGAGGGCGGTTTGCGGTGCGGGGCTCTCACCTCCTTCCACCGCGATCCGTGGGTTCCCCCGGGGCTGAACGGCCGGTGGATCCGTCCGGGGGTGTTTTTTCCTCCGCGGGGACGCGTTGTCCAGCGGGGCAGGGCCGGGCCGGGCTCGCCAGGCCCCGGGTGTCTCTGGGGTGCCCCCCGCGGTGTCCCCCCCTCCCTCGCAAGAGTCGGGGAAGGCAGGAGGGGTTTGTTTTACCTCAGGAGAGGCGCAGGCTCCGGCAGGGAGGGGAAGGTGCAGGCGGCGGGGGGCCGGGCTCCTCTCTCCCCCATGGAAGGTGTTTAACCGGTTCTCCCGAATCGCCCGGGGGTGACGGGACGGGGTCTCGGCCGCCTGGCGCAGCGGAGGGGGGGCCCGGCGGGACTAACCGGGGCGCGGGGTCCGGCGGCGGCTCCTCGGCACAGTCCTTCCCCTGCTGCGCGTCTTCTGGGCTCCAGCCGGGCTGCCGTCCCCCTCATGTACACCGGCCGGGCACCGGAGGCTCGCCGGGGGGGACGCTGTGCCGGGAGGAGGGGGGAGGCTCCACGGGCGAGAGCGACAGAAGGCGAGGGGGGGAGGACGAGCGAGAGCGACACCGGCTCTGGGGAGTCGGAAGGCGCTTCGGTAGCCGCGACGGGTCCTCCGCGCGAAGCCTTCGCCGCTGCCTTGTTTTGCCTCTTCTTTTTTTTGTTTTTTTTTGTTTTTTTTTTTCTGTCTTCTTCCCCTCCCCCCCACCCCCCCAGCAGCCGCCGCTTCCTGCCTCGGTGCCGCAGCCGGTGCCTCCCTCCTCCCCACCCGGCCGCTGCCGAGCCCCGTCTCCTCAGGACCGAGCTGCCGCACGAAATGACAACCAGCTGGAGGAGGCAGCGCGGCACTTCCGGTTCGGCGGCGGGCGCGCCCCCGCCCCGCCCCCCGGGCCCGGCTCCCCGCCCGCTGCCGCTCCGCGCCCGCCATTTTTGGTAGGGGCAGGAAACACCTCGGCTGGGGCGGCCACTTTTTTTGTGGGCGCGCCACCCGCGGGCTTGGTAGCCATCCTAAGTAAGGGCAAAAGGTTAGGCGGATGCCGGCGGGGCGACCATCTTGGGCTGGGGAGCGCAGTTCCCGCCGCGAGCGGCCATCTTTGTTGAGGGCAGGTCGTCCTCCGCAGCGCTGGGCTGGGCCCTGACAGGCCGGGATGGGTGGGGCACCCAAGGCGGTGGCCGTTGACAGTCGTTCCCTGCTGTAATATCGTGGCTAATATCTGACAATCAAATCCTACCCGAAACGCTGCCTGTTTGCAACACCCTTTGGCATCCAAGGGCTGAGGCCTCTAAAAAATCATCCTCTCCCTAAAACTGCGCTGGCCTGGGCCACCATGGTGAAGCCATTTCGCTCGTGTAACAGAAAATCAACAGGATAATGCAACAAAGCGCTCAGAGGGCAACTTCTGTGGAGAAAATAACACAATATTTGTCTGCTGCTTGCTTATGAAATGTGGAAATGGGATACTGTGACAGAGCGTCACATTAAAAATGTGTGAAAAAACGTAGGGAGTTTTCCAAGACACTCATTCTGAAAGTCTTTTGAAACTCCATCTCGCCTAGGTATTTTAAAGGCTTTCCCAAATAACTTGTGTTATGTTGGTTTTTTTAAAAGGCTAAAAAACAACTAATTAGTGGAAGGTACAAACAGAAGCAAAGAAATGGGCAGTAAAGTGGACTCAGGGCAGGGCCCACCCGGTCCCAGGGGAATCGCCACCCACCACAGGGACCGAAGGGACATTTTGCTGATTTTCAGCTGCATTTGTCAATGAAGGGACAGGAGGTTTGGCCTGTGACAGCCAGCAATGAGGCCACTACAACATTTTGAGCGCTACAAGTAGAGATGTTTACGGGGAGGGGGATTGCAGAGACGCGTTCGCACTGAAGTGCAGCTCTCAGAGCTGGTGGTGGGATGAGAGAATCTTCATCACATTCCTCCGATGTCTTGAGCTTTCTTGTGGCTCGTGCCGTGCATCCCGGACCAGCACACCTTCCCCTCAGCCCGCTGCAAAACTGCCTCAAGCTCATGGATCGCCCCAGCAAGAAATCCTGTCCCGGCAACTAATACAACGGCCCTCGTTTCTAACAGACTTTAGGAAGTTCTAGACGGAAAGTGAACGCATGTTACAGCAAGTTGTACAACACAAAGTGTTAATCCAGCATGTGTTTTATATAGCTCTGTTAGCGATTATTACTTCATCACACATAGGAAATCTGTGTAAAAGCAATGGGCTTGCTTGTCCCCAGCTGCCAAGCATACAAAGTACAATCCCAGTGTTAGTTCTACCGTGGTTACCAGATGGCTGGCACCACACATTGCACACATCTGATTTGCTTTTTTGTGTATACTGTTACGTGGTCTATGGGCACAACTATGGGTCCAAAACTGACGTGCGCTTTAAAATTTATTCTTACACAGGAATGCGGAGTATTAAAGGGCAAACCTCAAAACTTTTGTCTACTACCGATCAGTTTTGTAAAACAGTTCGTTTTTGGGATGGGTGCCCTTTTTGCGCATCTACAAATTAACGCATGTAAAGAAAACATAGTTCAAAATTAAACAACAAAACCCAATGAAATTAAAATAGCTATATGTAAATGCAGCAGCAGAAGAATCGAACGGAAAAAGAAACATGCAGAAACGTTTCCTGAATGATTTTCATTTAGTAGTGGAGTGTTCACTCCAAGACTCTTTCCAACCTGCTCAGTCACCTGATTGTAAGTTTGGAAGATACAGATATTTTTACCAAACCCAGTATTTCTCAACGTTTTTATTAAATAAACTTTTTTCTTTGCAATTGTATATGCCTTGTTTCCATGTGTGAAAATAGACTTGTTTACTTATGGTGCAAACATTCTTGTTTGTGAACGTGTAATTACTGGATTTTAATTTCCACTTTTGTTTACTGTTTGGAACCTACGTGAGCCCATCTGATATTGTTATTTTCCTCTGTATTTTTCTGGTCCCACTGTTATTATCGTCGCCGTCATCATCAGATTCAGGGTTAACAAGCACTTCTCTCGAGAAGCTATGAACCTGGCTCCAGCAGCAGATTGCTATTACATGAATAGTTTGGGAAAGCCTGGGTAGATGGCCTTAATTTAATTTCAGGCGCACCCTTGCAGTGCATTAGGGTAGACACAGATCAACCAGAGTGATATGAGCAGAACTTCCAAAACCTGACTTTAATCGCTTTGCTTGACAAACATGGTTTGCTGAAACCATGGGAGGTTTTTGACGGCTGACATTTTGATGGTATCAGCTGCCCAGCAGGATTTATGTCATTTTATTCAGCCTCTTTGAAGAAAAAATGCCTGAACAATATACAGGGATTGCAGTCACTATGTTGAGTTGCAAAGAATAAATCACGGAAGAAAGGGAGCATTGTCTATAAATAAGGGCATTTAACAACCTGCGAGGAAGTTGCCACTTTGATGACTGGATGACGTAAAGAGTCTCGAATAATGCGTCTGAGCTTTATTTGGAATGCAGGAAAACCAACAGGATTGTTTTTGAATTGTCATCTAAGTTTTGAAGAAACTGATTATCAAATCCACTACCTGATTAGCTTCAAAAATTGTCAAATATTCTAACAGCAATATGATTTCATTTACCAGGAGAGAATCTTCCTTTCCCAGCTGTCTAACAAAGCAAAACCTATCTGGTTTCCGTGGAGTGATGACAATATTGTTATTGCTTTTCATTACAGACATGTTAAAATAGCGACAAGCATTCCTAAAAACTTTCTTATTGCTCCATTTCAACCTATAGCTAACGGTATAGGGAAGATTTTTTAAATCACTCAAGCCATAAGCTCATATATTTGCATGGTCAAATCAACCCTTTATCGTGTAGCAAATGACACACTCATTTTCCTGTAGCTTATACCACGACCTAACTTTTGGGTGAAACTTGAAACATAAGATCAAAATAATTAAAAAACAAAACAAAAAACCGTGGGCATCTAGGTAATGTGAATCTAACTAATTTAGACATTTAATCTAAGATATTCCCTTACCTCAACAATAAATATCCAAGGACATTTTTGATGGGAAGGAAGGGGGAGAGTTTTCTTGGTGCCATTTGCTGACTGAGATTCAGTGCCCGGTTTTGCCACCACATCCACCAAGTAGGTACGTGCAGCTCGGTTGTGATGTATCTAACACCCTCCACCTGAAAGGGGTTTCAGACTCAATTACACTTGACGCGCTTTTAGTGGTATGGTACCTTCCACTAATCACTATCAGCACTTAATGGATTAATTTTTGGAAGCAATTCACCGCTTCTGGCCAACTTACAGGAGTGGGTTCTGTCATGGTTGAGACGAACAAACGACATAGACCAAGTGCTTCCAGGATGAAAGTAGTAGATGCCATTTATTGTCACAAGTGCATTTTTATACAGTTTTAGCAATTCATGTGTCTCTTCACTATTGGTCACAAGTTACAGCAGTAACATCTCATTGGCTAATTTTGCTATCATCAATGTTACTCTTCTACTCCCTTCTCTCTCACGGGTACATCCTTAACATCTCCAGATACTCCTTTACTCCCATCTTTCTCATGGGTAGGCCTTCATATCTTCAAGGCTAATTTCTGTTCCCATGCCCTCCGTCAGGGAATCCACGGACCCCCTGTAGTCCCCCACAGGGTTCCTCTGGCCGCTCCGGCTGATGTCGTTCAGCGGCTTTAGCTGTTGATTGCTGGTGGTGATGTGCACTAAGCAGGCTACCCCAGCATCAATCTCCAGGATTGCAAACCCCTTGACAACCTCTTCACTGTAAGACTAAATCACACCTGGGAACATATTGCTCTCCTCTCAGGGTCAGATTCTCAGCTGCTTTTATTCCAATGGTCTCACCATAACGTGTTACCCAATAAGCGCGTGGCCATGACTCAGGTCACAGGAAGAATTGAGGGTGTCTGAACTGGTGTAGAAAGATCTGTTTGCTCACTTGTACTCAGTCAGAAACCATCTGGAGATCTACGGTTTGGTGTAGCACCCATTCAACCTTTCGGTGTTACACACCCAACGAAACACAGCAAAGGGGAAAATCTTTAGGGCAAAACAGAACAATTTTGTCAGGTGAACCATGTAGCCTTGGTAAGGTTGTATGACCCAAAAGACATGGAATCGTTAATGATAATTTAACAGAATTAGCTCACAGATAAACAAAACCCAAAAGAAATGGAAGCCCCAAGAAGGAGCCTCTCCAGATCATCCTGGAAGAATCCAAGAGAGCAGATGCGCGTTTTGTGATACACCCCAAGTGTTATCAAATCAGGGTCCTATTGAGCTAAGAAATGAAATGACTTACAGAGCCTAGAAGGAAGTCCTTATGGAAAATGCCTTGCCAGCAAGCCGGTTTTTTAAAAATCAAAGGACTGTCATCTCTCGTGCATCTGCTGATTGCAGCTGTCACAGTGGCATCTGGAAGAAAGGTGAACCCTTGGTGACTCAACACACAAACTTCAAATGTGAACGCTGCACACGTCGCCGGTTACAGCAACATCGGGCTGATGCATCCATTTAACACTCTTGGTGGGGAAACCGAGAATTCAAGTCTCATTGCCATGTAGTTAAAGTCATCTTCTGCCTTAAAAAAAAAAAAAAGAATAGCAGAAAGAGTGTAAGAATCTCTTTTATAGGAGCAGAATTATCAACTGGATCTTGTGTATCGAAAACTGTAGCAAGGCCTGATGTTTTCTTGAATGTCAAATGCCCTATCAGGATGTCCACATCTCCAGTTTTATAATAATAGTTGTTGTATCTTGTCCATACAACAGTCTACAGCATATTAAGACGATTTTGTACATCAAATTAAAAGTCAAAATTAACACGATACTTCCAGCACAAGGACTCTAAGAAGAGTGCACTGGGCTATGCTAAAATTCAAAGGGATCATTTATGGGATTATTAGTCACATCTTCCTCCACATTACTTTAATGTATCACATAAGATGTAGGACTCGTTCACATTCAGTGGTGATAAAGGCAACCAACAGGCCTGAAAAGCTGCATCAACACTTTATCTGAAACAATCACCCCAGGAAGACCAAGCTAAAAAGCCCAGGCAAGCTGTCAGTACCTAATAGTAGCCTACACAGAGAGAAAAGTTTTATTTCAGAATAATTTTCAAAGCCTGCAGAAACCGTTCTCTAGACTGCAGAGAAAATCCAGCAGTTCGTTTTCTGCTGATGCAGCTCCAACTGCTGTTTGCTAGATCATATCTCAGCTTGGTCATTGCAATATCAAAGTATGGTTTTATAAACCCAGTAAACCATTTAACTCTGGTGTAAAACACATTATACATGCTAATGGCTTCATTTGGCTAAGCTGGCTTTGTCGTTCTTCTGCAACTGGGTGAAGGTACCCTATATTGATATGCTTTCATACGTTAAGCAACCCCTTAATGGAATACATTGCCTTGGAGTCTTTAGTCTTGATGAAAAAAATCCTTATCACTGCCCAGAGAACTATTTTGTGTGCAGTAATTATGTAATATTAATGAACAATATTACACACAACTGTATTTTCCAGCCCTACTCTTTGTATGGAATGTACTTTAGAATGACCTGACACTGCAAAAATGCCTCCAGCTTCCATGGCTCATGTAAAATACAATAAACACATAAATAATGTAGAAGAGGAAATAGGTAGCGTTGCAACAGCAGTGGTGTTCTTACCACTGTACTCCAAAATCTGGCAGTGTGGCCTTTGGAAATCCTTTTTTCATTTAAGGATACCATTCCCTCAAGCTGGGCAAAGAATTCCATGCAGATACGGAGCTTTAAAATGCAAATGTGAAAGCTAATTTTATAGTTTCATTTCTGAACTTGTAGAAGGAAAGAAGCATAAGGGGTATTTGCCCACTGCAGGCTTTTGCACAGAGCCTCGTGTGTTTCTGTGCCGAGATGCCAAAAGTGCCTAATTTTTGATGACAACTGCATCACAGCATTGTATCCATGTGGAAGCAGGAGGGAGATGCTTCTCTGGTGCCTGGTATCAAGACTTCACTTCTCACTCTCTCTCTTTTCATTTTGGTTTTGTTTCTATTGGGTTGGGTTTGGTTTGTGGGGTTTTTTTTTGTCTTTATTCCCCTCGCCCCCTTCTAAAATAAAATAACTTGTTAGCTAATTCCTTCTCATACAGCAGGAATGCATCAGGGTTGTTACAAGGGCCAATTAGCCAGGGCTTACTAAGTGCACTGGTGCTAAGTATAATTTTTACTGCAACTTGGTGACACCTTCATTTCTCAGAATAAGATTTCACAGCCTATTCATTTACAAAGTGGGCTAGTGCCTTTGGGTATTTGGAAAGGGCAAAAAGACGAATTGAAAAGCACCAAGTCATTTAATTTCAAAGTGCATTAAGCACACACCTTCCCGTTTTCTGACTAAAACGTTCAGTGGCTTTTTCCGAAGAGGTTTGTATTCAGGGCACAGAAATAGTTTGTGGATTTTAGATTCCTGAAATACTTAATGATGCTATTCAGGGAAGAAAAAAAAACAACAAACCTGGCTTCTTGTCCTAAAAAAACCAGATTTCATGTGCAAAGTGTTAATGAATCCAGGTGACAGCTTCTGGATAAAAATAGCATTAAAATCCCTAAATGTTAGCTCATCAAACACTTTCAAGAACAGGATTTCTGCCATTCTAATAATGCGAAAGCAAAGAGAACAATATTAAAAGTCCAATTCAGAGTGACCAAAGGGAGGCCGGTCCTTTGTCCCCTCCCTGGGGTCCCCGTCGGTGCTCGGTGTCCTGCCCCGCGGCGCTGGGCTGCTCAGCTCCCCTTGGAGCTGCCGGATGGGATCTGTCCTCTCCAGGCTGTATCTCCGTTATTAACTAGGAGAGCAGCAGTAATCTGCTCCATTTTAGGCAAATTAAGTGCAGCTCTTTGGCTCCTGGCACGTTCCCAATACGGCTCCGAGATGAGTGTAATTCCACAAAATCCATAAAATTCAGAGCCTTCAACTGCTACTGTTCCCCCTGCCCCATGCCTTGCAGATAATGTCAAGTCCTCTGCTGGGCTACTTCACAGGGGAGAGATATATTGTGTGTGTGCCTAATGAATTTTGGTTTTCTATGGGCTAAGGGGACAAGTGAAGAAGAGAGTTTCAGTCTTACCTTGGAGTTCTCTACCTTGGGGGTTTTATGTTATATTTCCACTGGCAAGGGAGGGGGGGACGTTCCATTTGCAGCGTTCCCCTCCTTGCAGGGAAAGAGGGTGTGTTTGCATCGACAGAGCAGAATGAACTCATGCTTTCCAATTTTTCCCCATGTTAGGAAATAGGTCCTGTCTCATTACTGGTGACAGCACATATTGGTAGGTCATAGAGCAAAGGGAGAGCCTTGCGTAGAACAGCTGGGGCCCAGAGCCAGAAATCTCATTAAAGTAAGCTGCTGCTATTTCCAGCCTGTAATAGAGCTTTGGAGCTTGATTATATTCAGTGAAAGCAGGTCATTACAAACACAGTGCTTTTTGCATATTATCTAAATTGAAATAATAATATGTTCTCTCCTTTCATGTGCTATATTGATAAATCCCAACTTATGAATGAAACATGTTGATTAGTTAGTTAAAAATAATTAGTTCCATATTATGCCTCCGAGTTTAAGGCTTGATTAGCGCAAACAAATAACTTTTCTTGATAATAAGTCATTTACAGATTATTCTCTTAAGTGGAGCACAGAGGCATAAAAATAATCTGCAGCGATAAATTCTGTTATTTGTTCTCTCTTTTCTCTTTGACTTGAAATAGAACAGCACTTTTAGAAGTTCAGATACAGAATATCTACATGCAGATTCTGATCTCAACAGCAATTGCTGCAATGCAGCTCTGGCGTTATTTGATTGAGGTGGCCATGTACCAGATAAGAATGTGACCCATATGTGTCCTTTGATTCAATCTTTCTGGCCATAGAGTCCCAAAAGAACAACAATTATTGCTTACAGTCACTGCAAATGTAGCTCTGTTTAGCTTCTCGTTATTTAACTTGCATTTAAATATTCTGATATTTACATCAGAACGGGGCTAATGAGCAGCTGCTGGTGGTTTAAGGTTTTCTTCAGTAGTGGTAGCACTAAGTAACTTTGTCAGTTCTTTTGAAAGAACTTTAGTCATCAGTTCGCTGAAGCCAGCACCATTTAAAAATGCCCATAAAGCTTAAGCACAGTCCTGAATAGGAACCTTTTCCCGCACCAGGGCTTAGGGTGGTCAGAAGGACAGTGTTCTTCGTAGCTTCCCTTGGGTTCTTCTCACACTGGCAAAAGATGGGTCCACAACCTTTTACAGGAAACACCCACTAAGGAAAGGCCATACATTGATAGGATTCTAGCATATATAATATAATAAAACCAGCTAGCATCCTGATAAAAAGCCTCCACTCTGTTGGTACTACTGTCTCTGCTGTTGCTCCCACCTACAGAGCCACTCAGCTGGAACATTATGGCTCTCAATTATCACTGTGAAAATCCAGCCCTATTTTGGGACTTGTAGCAGTCGTGTACAGTGTGGGAGTCTGGCGGGGTTGTTAGAGAACATCAACCTTCATATTTAGGCGCTGGAGCATGACAGTTCGGGACGAGGCAAATAATACACTTTTGTAAAGCATTTCTATGGAACACTTTCCTCCCTGGTTGACGGGAAGACTTTGCAAAGCCTGGGAAGAGAAGCATCCAGCTCTTTCCATTCTCCAGCACAGACGGTAACTCGACAGCAGCAGTTGTGATAGGGACACTTGTCCACCAGCGGCTGAGACCACCAGCTCACCAACTACACATCATCACCAGATAGCCAGGAGCTGGAAGTAGCTACGTCTCTAATGTTTTGTGAAAGACCTGAAGTCACTTACTGGTTAAAAACACTTCAATCCTTCCCAATCCTCTCAGAGGGCACTTACTGAGCAGCAGTAATGGGTTACAGTTCCAGAGTGCTTTTAAAGCACTCAGTGTCAGAAAAAATGGCATTAACTCACTCTCCCCCCCATATTCTGGACCTGATTTTCAATGCTGATCAGGAGTAATTTCACTCAAGTGAAGGAAGTTATACAAGACCTGCGTAAAAGTAGAATCAAGTCCATGTATTATGTGATTAAGATTCCTGGCAAAATGTGCAGTATTTACTTGATGAAATTAAAACATTTCAAAGAGTGCTATGTTCTTACTTCCTAGAAAACAGAACAGTACATCAGGTAATCAATAAGTGTATAAAAATGTTTAAAAGGCAAGCATTGCAGAGGCCAGGAAGGGAAAAAGCACAGCTGAAATCACTTTACATGATATATTATTACACGATACATTATTATTTTTACCAACAGCACCGAGAAGCCAGTGCAAAAGGCAAGAAACTGATTCGATGGTATGGCAAATAACATTTGTCTCATAAAGCAGATTTTGCCACTTCCACGACAAATAAAACTAACCACAAAATCGGACTGTTCAGTAAGGACTTTGGCTCCAGCCTCCCTTGAACTTTAAGAAATTCGGGGAAACAAGCGCTTGGGTTGGGCCCACTTGTCTCAGAAACACAGCACTGCATTCATACCACATTATCTGTACTTTTTTATCGCTTCAAATCACAAGCACCAGGCAGTGTGGGGTGTGTATCTCCTGTAACAGACATTCCCCAGTTACGCGTGAATCCTCTCCAATGCCTTCCGCAAGAAGAGGCTCCATTAGTGCTAATGAAAGTGCTGATTCTGCACAAGACACCGAGGATTCTCCGGGAGAGCTGTAGGGAAAAAATGGGCTCTTAAATGGATAGGGAGTCACTCGGCTTCCAGCCTCCAATCTAAAAGAGCTGCTTGACGAGTCTTGCTTATTGACGGAGGCTTAGAGGTAAGCAAGGAACTCAAGAAGGAAATCTCGAGGAGTTTGACAGCATAAATAAGCTGCACATAGTTTTCCGACTTGTTATAACTCACGGATCACTGTATGAGCTCCTGGGCTACTGCAGGAGCACAAAGAGGCCGCTAGAACGAGGAACAAACACTCCTCTGTGCTGCTCCTTCCCCCTGCCTTACAATAAGCCAGGGCTTGTGATGCTTGGCCAAAGAATGGGGAAACCAAGGAGTGACTTTGGACAATCCATGCTGGTGATCATGAGTCACTGGCCAAAGATAACGACACATCTACAGTCGGATGCGGTGTGTGTAACAGCGGCTTTGTTTGCCATCAGCGCAGTTGCCCTTTGCTTTATGCCTGATCTGAATTTTGCATCACGTATGCTCCGAATTTTGGGGAATGTACAGTGAGGGGAAGAGACCCCTGCAGTGTCAGCCTCGCCTTTGAATGGGTTGGCTTTTTTTTTTGCTTGTCACATCATTCTAGTCTCTCAGCCTCTGCCTTTGTATTGTAATATGGCATGCTGTAAATATCTGTAATGGAATGGATTACATCAGCTAACTGAGTGTTGCCAATCTCAATATTAAACTCTGCAGCAGTAAGGAGCCCTGCCCAAAGGACTATGACAAGTATTCGGCTCCATTTGTATTTGAATACAAAGTACAGAATAAACCCGCATAGTTTCTGGTAACTGATACTACCTGTCAGATAAGAATGGCACAGGGGAAAACAACACCAGAGCGCTGAAGTTCCTGCTCAGAATGAAGAGTCTGACACATGCCCTTCCTGAATTTGCCGCAGGTTAGTAATTTTTGCTTTTTTGATAGCAACTCCCCACCCCAAATACCCAAGCAGGTTCAAAAAGTAGCTTCCTATTTCTGCACCCACTGAGTCTGCTGAGGCTGCAACGAGGGAGACAGCGATCCAGTGGGATTTTAACATATTTTCACCTCGTTTCAGATACACAAAAGACACTGGTTAAAATGCTTAAAAATATGTTCAACATCTGTTTGCAGTTTCTATATGCTCAGTCAGCTGCACATTGACTGTGCTGTTCTCATGGCAATTTCAAGTTAGCTTGAGGTTGTTTGGGGCCAAATAAAATCCCATTCCTATGAGATAAGTTAACATCGGTTTCCAGCGAGCTTGACCAGAACTACGTCCCCACGTTAGACTGTTCGTCTGAACCTTCTCCTTTTCAGCCCTCACCATGAATATTCTTGGAAGAGGCTGCTCAAAGATTTATGTAGCAAGTGCAAAATAATTAGACTCAGTGGAACACAAGTTCTAAAGCGTGGGAGGCATGATTCAGCACTTCATCTTTCCTGTGTTAATGATTTGCTGTTTATCTGCTGGAGATTTTGAGAGGGAAAACTGGCCGGCTCTGCTGAGGACATCAAGATTCTGTAAGTGGAAAGATAAAGAAGTTGGCAAGAGCTTCCTTTACCCGCCATGCTGGTTTCTGACTGCTGCCAGCCACACAGAGATGGCTTCATTGCTTTAGGATTTACTGCATGTAAATTGCAAACAGCATGTTGAGATGCTCTGAGGAAATAAGCAATAAAAACACAGAAAATATGAATGCTCAAAATTTGTATTGTCTGTTGCACAAATATGGAACCAGATCCTCGGGTCCTGTGCCTTTATTTCGGTGAAGGAGTTGGACTATTGTTTCTATTTAAAATTGGTTGCCATGGTGGTATCATCCGGGCTTTCGCCCTGATGAAAATTGTTTGCATCTGTGACGCAGTAGCGCTGGCAACTCAGTGTTTGCATCCACCTCTAACACAGGAGCAATTGTGAAAATGGAACCTGACTGTTTACCTTTGCACGGTAAACAGGTTCCTTAAACACACACGTTCCTCTTGCTGTTTAAACCGCATGGAAGTGGAAAAGCAGGTGGTTTGACAGCTCCTGAGGCTGCAGGGACCTCAGACAAAATGGAAACACTGATGGGAAACTCCAGGACCAGCCGGAGCCTTCCCCAGGCGGGACACGAGTCCTGGTTTGGATTTTGCAGCCCGGTGTGGGATTGCTGGGAAGTTAAATGTCGCACATCTTCAGACCGATGGGAAGCCCTGCCTGACATTCAGATCTGCTGATAGGAGAGTCTCCCTCCACCATTTTCTAATGAGTCTCAATCATTAGCTCCTTGGTTCACAAGCAGCTAGTGGTCCTATTAGTTAGGCGAATGGCAGTCACCACCTGGAGACTCAGAAATGTCTATGAACAATAAAACAGGCTAAAAAAGGGACCCTTCGTATGCATTTATTTTAGATGGCAGTTCAGCTTCTGGTCTAAAATGGCTATGGGTTCAGGTTTAAGAGTGTCAGGATCTCATGTGGGTCCTCCAAAACCTCACCTGCTTCCAACTCAGCGCTGATTCTGTAAAACAAGCCCAAGACAGTCCCATGTCTCCCAGGGACATTTAGGCTTAAAGCTTTCTCTCTAACTAAAAAAGTTCTCTTGGAATACTAAATCTCGCACAAGGAACAGATGGAGTTAATGCTCCTCCCTGTATAAGCCGTCAGCACTGTTCTTTGAACAAAACAGCAGCAGCTTTACTAGCTTGAGTAGTGCTTGTTAAATTGAGTTAGATCTGGAACATTACTATCAGTCCCTTCTCTTTACCTTTATTGGGAAGTCCTCCTTTCCAGCATATGTGATAAGTGGGGGAGGAGGAACTCAAGAGCAGCTCTGAACAATGAACAAGGACCAAACGTTATCAGCAGGAAAGAAAAGGCGGTGGTGGCAGCTCCACCACGGCAGCGTTCTGCGGAGCAGAATCGACCGGGGCTGCTGGCTCTATATCCCCTTCCCGTTTGCAAATGAAAAAGCTGGGGAGCCGCCTGTCTGTCTCTCCAGCATGCATATTGTATTTCGGCTGATGTGCCTGCAACGCCGATTCTGCTGAGCTGTAAGCGAAAGATCTGCTGAGTAAGAAATTATTAAAGGCAAGCAAGAGCCTCGTTGTCTTTCAGTGATGTCAGTGCGACCCTTATCAATAATTGAACGGCTTTTCCAGGAACACAATCTAGAGAGACCAGAGTCTGCGTTACCACATCACTGCTTCAGTCAGGTGTTCCAGGAAAGGCTGCTCTCCACGGAGACAATATTGTGCCTTTTCTTTATTCTGCAGGCACACGAGGCCGAGAGCTGCGGCAGCGCTCCATCTGATACACCGCTTCCCACCCACACGCTGTCATCCTTAAAAGCATCGTAGGCTTGAAATAGGGACCGTTTGTAAAGGGACCCGTCTGTCTGCTACGAGACCAGAGCCCACAAACCTTCCTCACTACTGACTTTTCCATTGGAAAGAGGACGGTCACAGGTTAGAGCTTCACCCCACCAGTGTCACAAGGACTTGGCATGGGGAGCGACGGTTGTATCAGAGCACCTGGATGCTAAAGCTGGGAGTTTTGTATAAAAACTGAGAAGCGCATTCCTGAAAGCTCCCTGTTCAAAAGCTGACACCCGAAGGATGGGAGAGTCCCAGTGATTTTGCATTGGGATCACTCCCACAGATGACAACTTTCTCTTAAGCGCTCCGAATCAATATACCACAGTAAGAAGGGGCCAACTTGTAATAAATGCAGGAAAGAACAAACAAACAAACCAACCGAACAAAAAACCCACAAACATATGAGAGGAGAATACTGGAGGTTGCACTTTCTTAGGCCTTTTATATATTCTGAATGCTAGAAGCTGATAGCTGTGCTCTCCTGGCAACAGATTTTGTGGGACAGAATTTCATCCCCCACCACAGATCTTGCGGGTTACTCTGATGGTAAAAAGGAGATACAAACTGTGTCCCATAGGCTCTGCCACCCAGGCGCACTTGGGGTAAGGCCCTGGCTCCTTCTCCAGCTCAGCCTTATCATTACACTGTGAAAGGAAGAGGCAAGAGAGAGATTTCCACAGCAGATATTGTGTCAAGCGGTCTGGGCTGCTTCAAATGAGAGCAGCTCATAAGGAGCTACTAAATATAAAATCATCCTCAAGGCAGTTCCGGTTTAAGCCAGGGCATGTGAGCCCTCAGAGAAGCACAGAATCTCCTGGATGACAATCAGAAAAAGGCAGGATGAAGAGGAGAATTTGAAGTTTACAGTTGAAATTCTGAAAAACAAATGGAAGCTGTGCCATGAAAAGGGAGAGGAGCAGGGAAAACAAAACAAAACAACAAAACAAAACCAAACATCAGAAACATGGAATGTCCAGCACTTGGAGTCCTAGAGTTTGGGATTTCAAGCATCCCCCATCATAGTCTCATTCATTGCTCCCCTACACGAACCACCCCTCCTGCATCCCTCGGCATCCTCTCATCTTGGAGGACCTTTCAGCTCATTCTAACCCCTCTCTCCTGTCTGGTTTCTACAGAACATTTCTTCCTGTGTTTGTGTAGTACCCACAACATATCGGTACCCTAAAAGCCACCGGTAATAAGAATAAATACAATAACTAATTTAATTTTTTCAGTAACAGAACTGAGCCTTCCATTACTGCAGTCTAAACTCCACCTAGTAAAAAGGCAGAAGATGTTCTCTGTGGTTTTCCGGTTTGTGTCCCCCAGTTCTGTGGACAGTAGGTCTAGACCCAGTTCTGCACTTTACACTGGTGGAACTGGGTCTAATGTGGCTCCAAGTGTGCAAGAGAAGCAGATCTCCAAAACCCCCCAAACCAGACGGGATATCTGCTGAGGTCAAGTTCCTGCTGGATAATATTGAACTAGTTCAGTGATCCAAAACTAGATCTGAACTTTGCTGCTCTGGCCTATATCTGACAGAGATAAAAGATTCTATCTATATCCTTCAGGCCACACAAGCCCATTTCTAAGCCATATTGTGTTTCCAGGTTATGTTACAGGCAGCTGACTCTGCTGACTCCTTGCATCTGAATCATTCTTCCACATTTATCCATGTTTCCAGCTGCACAATATAGCTAATTCAACTACATATGGAAATCGGGAGCTGTCAGTAAATGCCAGTGTTTAATGAGGTGACAGCGGGACACACTGACTGGTGTGTAATCATACAAGCCAGACCATGCTGACAGGTTTACAAATACCTTTGCTGAGCTTCAGCGTCAACGCAATTTTATGTAGGAAAGGCAGGTCCTCTCTTGCAGGGTGTTTGCACCATCCCTGAGGTTGGTGTCCCAGGATTTTTGTCTGTATATCCTCTATTCCATAAGCATGCCTCTGAGATGTTTTTCACGTTCTCACCACACTCAGGCCAATTGCACTGCGTGTAATTAATCTGCATTCTGAAAATAAAACTTATAGCATTAAAAGCATAATTTTAAAAGAAAAAGCACACACACATTCTATGCTACATCCCAACCTGCTATAAGCCAGCCCAATTTAACCTGTGGGTTTGTGATCAATTTAGACCTATCAGGAAAAGTACACGCGTCTTCTAAATTGATGCTCACCACTGGAGCAGGTGCCTCACGATCTTTTATCCCTGGCATCGTCTGAAAAAACATGCAAGGAAATGGAGCAGGGCACATTTGACAAGTAGGAGTGGAGGCAGACTGAGGTAGGCAGCTAAACAAGAACTGAGAATCTGTTTTATCTTGGTATCAACAGTATTCAAACATCTTTTAGTACCTTGACCCAATCGACGTGGTCACAGTCCACCCCAAAAATCTGTAGCAAAGCAATTCAGGTGTCCCCAGGTCATCTGCTAGCACCCAAAATAATCAGCTATCTTTCTGCTGTTATGGTTGGGCGTCATAATAAATGGTTCTTCAGGACAGCAAAAGTGGTACATTTGATCTATCAGGCCAGTAAAAACCCACCGGCTTATTCCTCCTTGTGCAGCCTTGACTTAATCCTGGCAGCATTCCCAAGGTGTGTGTGGCTTGTCCCATAGTCAACTACTACTGTAAGCTGGGGGCTGAAGTTCAGCCAAGGTTCTGTAGATTTTCAAGCCAAACTCTGCTCTCCCTGCAAAACACGATGCAACAGTCGAGCCCCGCTGAGCACCAGAAATGGGCCCCGACGCTGGGCATTGGGGTTGGGGACAGATTGCTCTGCCCATGCTTAGAACAAGAACACCAGCCTGCAGAGATCATCGGGCAGCTGTTGCTGGGCGGCTTCAGAGCTGCTTTCTGAACTTCTCCTAAAACGATGGGTGCTCTGTTTGGATTTTTAAGAAACTCTGAAAGCTAAATACAGCTGGTTTGAAATACCATAAAAGGGAATTGGATTGGGTGACCCTCTCTTTCCTGAGACTATTCTTTTCTGGGCACAAAACAACTGTTTGAATCTGTTTCTCAAAGATTCGAGAATGAAAAGCAGATTTTTTGACACTGTTCATTTGCACTGAGGTTGGAGCGGAATAGCTCAGCCCAGAATCTACATGGCACACATAAAATATACACTTCTACTCAAATTTAAATTGATATGTATATATATACATGTATATACAGTGTACACAAACAAACCTCCTTTTTAGCACTCGGGTATTTCATTTAGCTGTCACAACACCTGTAACAGACCTAGGCACCATTTGATTTTTCATAGTCCTTGATCACCAACTTGAACATACAATCAATTTACAGTTTAAAATGCCTACACCACAACTCAGATTGTTTGTCAACATGTTACACTTATTTTGTTTGAGGACTTTGTAAAGTTCCTTTCTGTTGTTCTGGTTGGACAGTGGAACCTGAGGACATCTCTGTTTCACAGACATTAAAAGTGGATAAAAATAGATGCAGCAATTTGGTTTACGCAGAACCTTTGCTGGAAAGAAGAATCAAACTAAAACCGTGTCTTTGCTGCAAACAAAACCTAGGGGTTTTCACCCAAATAGTTAACATACAGTCTTATTGAAGACAAACCACTATCATTTTTTTGTCCTCGAAACTCAACTATTCCTTTGTTGCCAGTTTTCACAGATAAGTTATGAATGACTTAAGAGTGATTGCTGAGGGAGGGAAGAGCACCGGAGTGACTTCAGAGCAAGACATGGAGCTTAATAAGGCCAAGAGACCCACAGACAACAGAGACACAAGGGAAGAAGGATGAGAAAGTCATAAAAGTGTGTCCTCACGCAAGCATTTAAACGATATTACCAAAAATCATGAAGTCCATGCTCTATAATTAAGGGACTTACTATCAGAGAGGGATCTACTGGGCAGAAAAGATCATTTATTTCTAGAGTCCTACTCTAGCATGAGAGCCACTAACTAATTAAAAGTAGATCGTTTTGGTCGCATCACCACCGTAAGTCATCAGAACAAGTGGAAAGTGTGTTTAAACAAGGTTAAAGCAGCAATGAATCGCCAAATCTGCTGCCTGCTGAGATGGATCAACCCTCCGCATGGGATCTGCCGCTCCTGCCTGTGGCTGAGACATCACCACTTCCCAGTGGGAGAAGTCACTGGAGTTAAATAAAATCACAGCTTTTTCCAAGTACTTTCAAGAGTTATTTGTATATTTGATTCGCGTTGCAGAAGCGGAAAAATCATTAAGCCCATTAAAAGAATAATATGGAAAGCCACAGCGAAGGGTGGGGGGTGAAGCCTGGTTAGTGCAGCTGCATCAGGAAGAGAGGGAGAAACCAGCTGGAGCCCCAACTCTTCCACTGTGTAAAGCACCATGTATTTATGTATTTAGCGTGGCTAAAGCATCTGCCTCTGACAGAGATCCTCCCACTAAGGACAGCAAGAAACGTTCATCAACAGCAACAAAAGCCCTTGGAGCATCCCTCCTCGGCCCTGCAGTTCCTGAGTGTGTGAGCCGTGAGTGATGAGCGCGCCGAGGGTTCAAGTAAAAATCACTCTCCGGGAAAACATACAAGAAAAGGGCAGCGAAAATCTCTGACAGACGAGAACACTCTTGGGGTGTCAGCAACAGGAGTTCTGATTTACGCTATCTGGAGGGAGAGATAAGGACTCCACAGTACAACAGCATCTAATAAATGATGCCTGCAGCACAATAATGAGAGAGCGCTCTTCATTTTATTTATTTATTTTGCAGTTAATTTAGTGTTCCTGAAAGCGAGGGCTTTTTTTTTCCTCCTTGCTCTGGTCACTGACAATACAGCCAAGTTCTCCCTCACTCGCAGCTCTTGTTAATGAGCAATTTATAAATAACTGGATAGGAGGATCTTCACCCCTGACCTGTGGGATCTACCACTTGAAAAGAAAGATGAGGAGCACCGGTGCCTGGCAGACACAGCACGGCCCTGCCCTGCAGATTGAACACGCACATCTGCCTCGTTCACACCTGCTCTTGCAATAAGCAACGGGGCCGTGTGTACGTAGTAAACACACGATGTACATAGCCAACACACGATGTACATAGCCAGCACCTCTGGTTGTAAAATTAATCGCGTTTTGACTTCTAGGGTCTGCTACAAGAATTTGAAGTCTTGAGACAAGATCGAATCGAAGTTGAAATATAAAATAAGGCCTCCACTTTCAAATACCCCCTAACACCTAATCTAGAGCCATTTCCTCTGCTTTGCAGGACAGATTGTGGCCCGGTTCGAGTGCACTTGTTCAGAACAAGAGGTGTTGCAAACACCTACTTTGTTTTTGCTGCTGCTTCCATGTTTCTCATTCCCTCCAGTCTGTCCCCAGCTCATTAGTCATGTTGGGGCAATGATAAGGTGGAGAATGATTACATAGTTGGCTCAGACTTTTCCCTTCCCAGTACAGAGTGTGCTTGGAACCCTCCTGGGTGGAGACTGACCTGAATGCCTTCGTTAAACCATACCCACGCAAGCTTGCACTGTAATGATTTCCAGTTTGTTGATGTACCTGTTCCTGTTCCCAGGGTCCATCTTTCAAAACAGGGCAGTCCTGATTCAGGTCCTGTTGTTGGTTTTGTTGATTTGGGTGAAAAACTGCAGATCCTCACTGAAACAACTCAGCTTTTCTCACTTATCTCCAGCAAGAAGTGAATTCAGCGAGTGTGTGACAGTCCCCTGGGGAATATCACCTCTGGGAATAACTTTCTGAGCCGCTTGGAAAGCTCTTTGTGTGTCACTGTGTTTGGGGATGCTCAGTGACGAGATTCTGGGTTTGCCTCTCTCTCTCTTTTGAGCCTTGGGCTCCATGTTAGGACAGCGGTGGGTTTTATCCATCTTGACAACAACATGAACCTCCTACCCTGAGACAGAGCAGGGCTCACCGTGCTGGGTAACACACAGTCATGGCACAGGACAACACCAACTATGAACTCAATCTTCTTCCTCCAAACCTTCCCTGCTCACATTTTCTTTTGCAGAAATTACTACTACCAGTCTGAGCCTTGGCTTCCTCCCTGACTCAGTCTTTGACTCAACATTATGTCGAAGGCTTGTCACTTCTTCTGCCGCATGTTCCATTTTAGCCTTTCCATTCCCACACTGAGAAAACTAACCCGAACACAAATTGCCTTGTGACTCGCCCGTAGCAAACTTCTTCTTTCTGCCGCGCCGCCGCCGGTATTACCTGTTCAAAGCCACTCCGACTGTTCAGCCTGTTGCTCCACAGCCTCCCACTGATGACGCCCTCACGTCCGTGCCCTTCGCACGCAGCGCTTGCGGGCGAGAAGGTGGAAGGCGTGGGGTGAGGATGGAGGGGTTGGGTAGGGAGTTTTGGGCAGGGAAACACAGACGTGCCGGCAGCAGGGGCTGGCACAGCCCTGCCGAGCTGCCACCGCTGCAGCCCTGGGCTCCCGCACGGCTCTACCTGCTCTGCCGGTTCCCAGCTCCCACAGCTGTCAAGAGCCTCCTGCCAGGGAAAGCAATGCTCTCCCTCACCTGCGTCTGGCCCTACCTGTCTAATAAGCTTTTATGCCTTAGTCCTTGCCTGGAACATCTCCTGCTGCTTTGCACTTCTCTGTCCAACCCGCTTGGGTGGGTCTGACCCACTCGTGTCTGTGTCCCGCAGAAGAGGGGCAGTGACAGCTTCTGACGCGGCTCCTACTGATCTGTAAATGCGAAAGAGAACCAGGTGATAACACTTCGCCTGCTCCCCCTACCCCGTGTTGCTTTCTTCAGACACAGGCTGTCACATCAAATTCAGTGCCACCAAATTCTCACACTGTTGTCCACACACCAGCGTAGGTCGGAGACCTGTTGTCAGCTGTCTTGGCAGACTGAGTGCTTAACACGGTTGTTACTAAGGCATCCATCCACTCCACCAAAATACGTTAAAAAACAAGGAACTAAAATATTCTAGACACTAAATCAGGCATCTGAAGTTATCACCAGCTTATTCTGCTTTCTAGTCCTTTAGTGATAAAAGGGACCTGGACAGAGATTTTTCTAAGCTGCTTTGGGATTTAGATTAATCTAATTTGGGGGTTTGTGCACCTACACATCTCAGGCTGTGCTGAAGAGCCCAAGCTAAAATAATGTTCAATGTGGGAGAAGATGCTGCTTCCCAAAGTGATGGGAACCACTTGCCTTGCAGCCGAAGTCCACAGAGCCAGAAAGGCTGGGGGGGTGGGAAGAAAAAGGGGGGGGCACGTTCACAGTGGAAAATGTTATTGATCCTTTGCCATAAAAGCAATAGCCGGTCATACTGTAACATGAACTAACAGGCCCACCAAAGCAAAATGCTCAGTGATTTGTAAAAAATCCCCTCTAGAATGTAAAGAACAAGACCAGAAAAGCTATTTAAGGTTTGCAGCTTTCCTCAGGCAATGAAAGAAATAGAAGCCTGGTTAAGTGTCAGATTTGTTACTCTGCAGGCAAATAAATGCGTCCCTTGTGCTCTTGCATAAACCTGCTCGGAAAGGCTGGTGGTTGGGTCGGTCGGTGCTGAAGGAGAAATGCAGAGAGATGGGGAGAGAGAGAAAACACTTCTGTTGCTGTGAGAAACATCCTGAGCTGAAGGCACAGCACAGTTCTCCCATCTTGGGCTCAGACACTTCACCCGGTCACAGCAATGCTGAGCTTGGGGAACACGCTGGCTTGTGATGGAAAGGGATCATCTCTGCTGCCCTGATCCTAGTAAAACCTGTAGTTTCCTTTTTCACTGGACTTCAGTGCTCTCGCATGCTAAACGCACCCTTAAATAAGTGCTAAAACACAAGTTCCCATTGGCGCAGAGGAGCCAGTAGCAAGATTTGGTACGGTAATGTCCTATTCCAGATTCAGGTTGAAATGAGCGTACCACTGTGCGAACAACTGCACGCTCCCAGAAAACACCCTCCGGAGAATTATCGGAAACCATTTCCATCTGACGGGCTGGTACTCGGCCTTTTCCCGCTCAGCATTCAGCTCTGGCAGCAGCTCATGAGCTGAATAGACTAGACTAGACTAGACTAGACTAGACTAGACTAGACTAGACTAGACTAATTTCTGTTGGAAGAGACCCTCAGAGGATCATGGAGAAGCACTGGGTAGCACAGGTGCAGAAAAGCCACTGTAAAGGGAGGATTTCTGAGATCTTTTATTGTGTGACTCAAAAGAGAAAGAGACACTATGCTGGGCATCTACTGACTTCAGAGGGAAGTGGATCAAACCATTTAATATTATGATTGTAATACACCCGTGCCCAAAGGGCCTCAGTAATGAAAGAGGCTCTGTTGCGCCGAGTGGTGCATCAGCACTTCCCAACAAAAATGCGGTGAGGTATGAATGAGCGGAACAAGCGGGTACAGACAGACAGACAGCAAGGGAGCATGAGAGCAGAGGAGCTTTCAGTTTGCTGACAGTTCTGTAAACATGGATAAGTGAGTTTGTCAGAGATTTTTAGAAGTTAAAAAGGAGGCAACTCGGCACTGGACAAAAACGTTTCCCACTGGACGTCGTAATAACCAAATTCCAGAACATTTTTAAATGAAGAGCCAGCCTGAATCAAAACAAGGATTTAAAAGCAATGCCACGTTTGAAATGTCAAGCAAAACGGTCTGGACGTTTCCCTGTTTTTTTCAAAATTAAACCAAAATAGGTTTTAAGATAATTAATTATTTAAATGTTCTGTTATTGCCAGAAGGACAGGAGGGCTGCAGGCAAACCTCACCCTGCTCCCTGCAAAGACAGAGGGAAACAAGGCTGGTGATCGGGACAGCGCGTTGGCTGCCAAACCACGGCGGAGGTTTTCGGCGGCCTTCTGGGCCGAGGAGGATTTCGAGGAAGGATGGGGAAGGGGAGGAGCAGCCTTCAAGGTACCCACCAGCACTAGAGAGGTTCTAGGGAACATGATGGAGGTCTGGGCAGAACAGAGAAGGGATCTAAGCTTTCTACAGCCTAGCAGACAAGGTAAATAGCATTGGGAAGACAATGATTTCTTTGGGATATCCCAAAGAGTTGGGAGCCCAGGGCAGATGGCGCAGTGAGAGATGCTTCGCTGTATTTTTACATTTTGAGACAGAAATATGTGCATCTCGGAGAGCTCGAGAGACCGAGTATCGTTTTGAACCCGAAGCGATGGCACCAGCCAGCACTGAGTGACTCCTGATCTCTCAGAGGCTGCAAAGGTTGGTGCAGAAAGCATTCTAGCGATACAGAAGTGGAGACCTGACCTGGCTGTTGGTGGGGAGCGAAGCATGAAGACACCGACCTACTTCACCAAAAGTGTGCGGAAGGCTTAGAGAAGACCGAGTGCTGTCACCAGCCATTTCCTGGGAGGGATGGGGAGAAGACCCTTGTCAGAGATGAGTGCCGGGGTGAGAAGCTACCAGAGGCACAAGGCTGCTTTGCAAAGCCTTTGCAATCAATTCTTTATCAGGGGAGTTTGGGACAGATGGCAGGAGCCCCGTGTGCCCGCGTGGTTACGCTGTTAGAGCAGATCATGAGGCAGGACCAGAGGGACCCTCGGCAGAGACGGGCAGGGAGCTCAAAACCCTGCTGCTCCCCCCGTTTTCTGCCTCTCTGCACACAGCAGGAACAGCACGTGGGCAGGAAAGGGTGAGCAACCCAGCGATGGTGAGAAGGCTTCGCGGGGGGAGAAGAGGAACTTGCAACACATGTGGGCCAAGGGGGAGTTAATTTGGGTGTCACGTGGGGGTTGGTGGTGACCAACAATTTGGGCCCCAGTGCAAGGGTCCCGTCAGGCCATCGTGGTTTCTCCTTGAGCTGGCAAACCCTGCAGCAGAGCTGGGCTGTTGCACACGGGCTGCGAGAGACCTCAGCAAGCAAAGCTCTTTTTTCCCTCCATTTGAAACAGCCCACGAGTGGGTAGCGTTTTTGTCTATTATTTAAAATCTATTTACTTTTTACCCTCTAATCATTATTCGATATTCAGGTATCCATCTGGAATTCATTCCTGCTCTGTAATGTGAGAAGTAAAACTGCTGGGGAGTTTCCCACTGTGCAAGCTCCCGGTGAGCCCATATAAAGCTCGCTGTTCCACAAGCGCTTGCGTACGTGAGCTCAGTATTTCCACCTGTACGGGTGCGAGGACTGCTTAGCAGTGTGGGAATGCCTGGAGAAGGTCTTTGAAGAGGGCCAGATCAAACTGGAATTTCAGTTTTAATTAATTGCTGTAGAAAATGTCACTGGTGTTATTCACCCAGCTGTACTCTTATGTCATGTTTGCTTGAGAAAAAGTTCTGCCGTGCACTGTAATGAATCATAATATTGAAGATGAATACAGAGCGAGGGTGATGTTCACCGGCGCTGCCGGCGGCCGGAGCTTGGGGTGAGCTCCGCCGCACTCCTCTCCCGGCCTGCGGCTGGATGTGCTTCAACTTGACCATGTCCCAACCTTCCCGAGGCTTCTCGTGCCAGTGAGACAGGCAGGCACCCACATCACCTGCGCGGGGCACGAACCACGGGGCGAGCGAGCCTCTCTGCACCCTCCGCAATGGGAATTTCACCCCCTGTCGGACCCGTGTGTCCCGGCTCGGCTGGACGGGGAGAGCAAGGGAGGTGCTGGTGGGGCTGTAAATCACCTTTGCTTCCTGCTGATCTCCAGAGCCGCCAGACATCAGTCTGCTTCAAGCTGAAGAAACTGTCTGAGCAAAGGTGGAAAGAGGTTGCTATTGTCTATGATCAGCTTACACTGCAATTAATGCTTTTTAATTAATGCTGCTTTTTTTTTTTTTTTAAACATCCCTTTGCAGAGCAGGTTCCTCTCTGTTCTCTCCTTTGAGTTAGAACTTCCACCACTCCCATTCCTGCCAACACCCACTGGTAACCAGTACTGCAGCGAAATCTAATCAAAGCAGAGATCAACTCATTACCCTGAGAAGTAAACGTGTCTCTCAGACAAAGCAGCAATTTTGTCTGAGTCATTGCAGCATCCCTGAGTGTATCCAAAACAATCAAAAGCTGGCTAAACCAGTCCATTAGTAGCAGAGCCATCACCTTTTCCTCCTGTGTAGTCCCAAGGAGAAGCTGTGCTCTGCTTGCCATATTCCTGGTGTGGAAACCTCCTGCTCCTTTGTTCCCACGATTAATAATTCAGAGAGATCCCATGGCCAAAGTGCTCATGTTTCCTCTTTGTTACAGGACATTAAAACATGGCAAGAGAAGTGACACTTTTAATTCCTTGGACAAGCAAGCGAAGGGCTGAGAAAGGTGTAATTGTCAGCGTGGATGGGGATAAACAACCCAGACTTACGCGTGCACATGTGGATGAACATAAACAGGAGGAGAAGCGGCGTTACCATAGAAATGAAGAGCTGCCTGCGCAGGCATCGTTTGTCACACCAGCATCCCCGGCACCGGGTGCTGCGTCAGCCGGGAGGAGGGTGGCGGTGCCTTTGGGCATGCAGGTGTTCGTCTGCTCAGCGTCCCTTCCCGGTGCCATTGGGGAGAACTGATACTGAACTCTGATAAGGGCCAGGAAAGTGTTGGTGAAGGAGCAAAAAGCGCTATCTGGGGTGGCAGCCAGGAAAGAGGTTCCAGAGCTGCAGCTGGGGCAGCGGAGCTGCGTCCCGCCCCGGAGCCAGGGGATGGAGGACTTGCTGGAGAGCGACAGATAAACACCTTGTCAGGCAGCGGATGTGCACAGCGGGGCCGGGAGCTTTGAATTCCTCCCTTGGGATCGGAAAGTTTTGCCTCTGGACCGGTGCCAGCCTATAATGTAGTTGAGAGCTCAGGATGGGATTATAACGCTGCAGTGACTCATGCAGCCTCATTTACAGCCAGAGAGGTTTGGGGTGCAGTGGCAGAGCCAGTTCTCTTTGTTCCCCTCAAAGATCCTCACTTGTTAATGGCCAGGCCGTGTTTCCTCGCGGCCCTCCCCCGGGGACGCCTGCAGTTGACACTACGCGATTTTCCTGCCAGCCTTGTGGAATTTGGTTATTTTTCATGAAGTCTAAACTCCTGGACTCTTCTCATTAACTGACAGGCTTAGCTTTCATTTTTTCCTGGGTCTCATGACTGCAAAGAAAAGCTTAAAAACATGACCCTTAAGCCTCATAAGTCAGAAGTTAAATAATTTCTTTTTTTAAACTCAGCCCAAACAGCCCTATTAGAGAGAAAAAAAAAAGAGAAGCAAGATATCGTGGCATTTTTTAACCAAAAGTGTTTCCTTTTTTGCAGGGAGAAGCTGAGGGCTGCAGAACCAAGTCTTCATTTTTCAACACTCGGATTATATCTAAGTATTATAAATAAAAATAAACATAATACTATATACGTAACGTATATTTCAGTTCTGACATTGCAAGTCCCTCCTAGGCCGTGAAGAGAATTTATTGGTCTCCCCTTGGCTCTATGAAAACTGCCAACGAAATTGGGCATCCTTGGAGAGAGCAGAGGAGCTGAAATCATAACCATCCGTGACGCAGTAGAACATACAAGCCTATAAATAAATATACCTGAGTGCTCACAGCTCTCAGACAAGAAAAATCGCTGCCGACCACAGGCCACCAAGTTGGCAAATGGCTGTAGAAATCAGCCTTACGGTTTGCAAAGCCTCTGAAACCACCCAAGCGGGGAACAGGCCACAGGACGTTGTTTTGTGTCTCTGTGGATGCTGCCCCAGTAAATTATTTTCCTTGATCAAGACTTAATCCAATAAGGAAGACACAATAAGAACGTAAATGTCAATTGTAGTTGAGAAATTTGACCTGCTGGTCGTAGAAGCAGCTTAATTTAATTAGAGCTACTTATTGGAATAAAATAAATGCCCATTGTAGTAAGACTCGCAGACAACCGTGTGAAGATAATGCGAAGAAGAGGAAAAGAGTGACCTGGCCTAAATTGCCAAAAGTGAGAAACTGTGAGGTCATGGGCAGGACAGACACCTCCGCTCGCTGCTCCTGCCTCCCGGACCACGTCCAAAACCACAGCACTTCACCTTCGGGAGGTGTTTGTCATTGAGGCTGTAGGAGGGCTTTGTTAGCATTGATTATTTAAGCGCCATGCCATGCTAGCACATTGCAGACAGAAGAGCTGGAGCTCAAAGAGGTGAAGTGACTTGTCCCAGGGGGGGTAGAGTCCACCTGACGCCAGCACATCTTTGAGCACACGCGATTGCTCTCCGCGGTCCATCCCGCTCATCTCCCGCTTCAAATTAGACTCTCAACATTTTCCCGCTTTCAAATCTGTGCATAGAATATTTGGGGTTGTGCAAATTTCCTGCTGTGTTAAAGGTACGGCCTGGCGTGGCTCACACCCCGTCAAAGGGCTTTGGATATGTAAAGCTTGACACCGCTTTGGCAGATCAAGTGTTTCAGTGTGAGTAGTGTAAAACCCCAAAACCAAGGGGCTGAACTTCAAGCCAAACAGATTTTTGTCTTATACAATTGCCTAGAGATACTAAAGCTTGATCTCCATGCCAAAACTCTTAGTTTCTGTCAATCACGGAGACTTTTCAAATAACCGTTGCTTGGCAAAACAAATCAGAGCAACTCTTGTAACACTCGGTTTTCAAGTGTTTATAAACAGCCCTTCGAAACCACCTGCAATTAAGTAAGCAAGTTTTCACACTTACAGGTCCAAATCTCTGTTTCGCATTTTGATGTGGTCTCAACAAAACAGTCTCAGAAAACGTGAATGCCAAAGACAAAGCGGTGCTTTGTTTCAGCCTGACGTTCAGCACTCAGGTCTACAGGCTTGGTTCAGATGCCACTCCAGAAAGCAGGATGTCTGAATATATATGTAGAAGAAAACGGACTTAAGAAGAGATACTAAAGGATGGAAAAACAATAAAAATAATCATTTCAAAGCCAAAAACATAGCAGCAGCAGAGACGGCCCTTGCAGAGCACAGTGAGTGCTGAAAAACATGCCTGAGAAAGTTATGGGATTCCAAGACGTGGCTTCCACCCAAGAATCCTGCAAGCACGGCACCAGCAAACCCAGATAAAGGCGTTTTTAAACAGCGCCTCAAAACAAAAATTAACAGAAGGAGCTGAACTAGAAAACGTTCACATGTAATTCCAGAGCAGATGGACTGTAAGCCTCTGAAACAGAAGGTCTCACCCACAGAAGTTCCTACCCATCCTTGGAGTACGACCGACAACAGAAGCGGCGTTCGTGGATCTGGATGTGTTTGCTCACCTCTATGAGACCGTGCAGTCTCAATGCACAAATGTGGAGGGTTAACTCTCCTCGGGCTGAGCGCTGCCAGGCTCACAGATCTGTGCTTGTGATACCTTGGATCACAAAAACCTGACGGCAGCCAGACTAAAGGTCTTCTGTAGGGCCACAGGCTGGGAAGGAGGCACAGCCCAGTGTCTGAACACCGTGTTGCACACTAATACTGCACCAGGGCTCAGGCTTATGCAAAGCAGATAGAAAACATGTTTTAATTCAGGAAGGCTCACCAGTAACAGTTCTGTGTTGACCTGAAGGGCAACTTCATGAAGTAAAAACTTTAGGGCTATATATACACTCGTGTATCTTACCAGGAGAACAGATGGGATGTAAACCATCTGAACTTGTCTGGGAAGTTGCCTGGATTTTTGTCTGTCCAGGTAAACCTTTAATTACAAGAGATTAGGTATCACTCAGACCTTTTGCCGGTGTTTCAGGAACCCCAAACTGCATGAATTCAAGTGGGGTTTGGGCATCTCAACCTTTTAACTGATGAAGTTCTGAAAGGATGAACGAAACATCAGTATTGGGGGACTTATTGGCATGTGAACAGGCAAGATCCTCGCTTTGGGTAGGAGAATCTGAACTCTAGAGGGACAGAGAAGTTGGATTTGGGGACTGCACTGAGAGCAACGGCTCTACTTGGACTGATAGATCCGTATCTATCGAACCGGTTCTTCCAGCACAGCCTGAGTGCCTGGACGCTTGGCATTTTTGTAGCGTAACAGCACATACACGAATGGCAAGGAGTGTCTGAATGAATAAAACACTGCAGCAGGAGCAATAATTTAGGAGTCCATTTAACAGACAATGGCTTTCAGGGCTGTAAATACCTCTGAAAGCTTCTGGTCACAGGGCCAGAAAGCCTCGGTAGGACTGATCTGGGCAACGTGGTGGCACCGATGCCTCAAAATTGGTGCAGAAGGCAGGTGAGACAGCAGCACCCTGCAGCACCCCTTGCCCTGGGACCCTTGCCCCTGTCTCTCTCAAGCCCTTCACACCTCACACCCAGCGGTCAGATTTGGAAAACGATGTAGGGAGTCACGTTTTGCAACGTGCGGGATCCGGGAGAGGAGAAGTGGCTGTCACAACAAATCGTTTTGTATTTACAGACCTAAGTACAGGCTGTTAAACTCACCTGGGAGTCTGATCCTAAGATCTTCTGCATCCTGCCTGTCCTCGGGGACCCTGGAGGGACCCTGGAGGGCCCCATCTCCATGCCTCGCCACACCTGGGCGATTCGCACTGCCAGCCCTCATAAACATAAACCTGCTTAAGTCAGGGCTTAACTGTTGGGAAGCTGAGCGCTGATCACAATTGCTCTGGCTCCATAGGGTAAGCCTGGCTAGAACATGGCAAGAATTCTCCCCTGTGGCGACTTTTAAGCGACTGCCAATAATTTCCCATGCTCCTGGTGCCAATAATAAATAAATAAACAGGGGTAAGGGGGGAAATGCAGATGGAGGGGACACGTAAAACTGCCAAACCAAATTCAGGACGCAAAAGAAAAAAGGAGAAAGGGGAAAAAAAAGAAGGCATTGAGAAGAGCACAGTCTCGCCAGTAACACTTTCCAGTCCCTTCCATAGCTGAGCTCAGAACAGTAATTCCTTGTTTGCTGGCTCTTCTGTTAGAAGCAAAATGTGATTGCAACTGAAGTACATTGATTAACCCAAAATAACTTTCCCTTAATTTGCTGGCTGCTCAAGAATGCTCAGGAGACCTGCTTTTGTTCTAAACTAGTCACTCAGGAGCGCTGGCTCCGGTCCTTGTGCATCTATTGAAACTGAGTGAACCAGAAAAACGCCAGGAACTGCACAAGGACACATAGTACAGTTTAATTAGTTTAGAGAGAGGAGTCTATTTTTTTTTTCCAAGCATCACTTGGGCAAATTGTTGCTGTTGTCTATTTTTTTTTATGGTCTTGTTAAAATAATTTCATGGTTGCAGTTTTTGTTCCTGTGCTTAGCAAAGCAAACTGTAGCGGTTACAGCTGGCGAAGGCCTGAGGGGGAGGGCTGGGACAGGCTCTCTCCCCATCCAAAAAAACAAGTAGCGTGGCATTTTATCACACTGCTTGCAAAATGATGCGTTTAAAGGGCAGAATTGTCAATGTCAGATGTGAGGCTGAGGTGCCTATTAATAAACAGCCTCTGCATCGGAAATTCTTTGCAGACTTTAATCAGGAATTTTCCATAGTAACGTTGTGTTCCTACACTTAGCTCAGCGACAGCGGTTTAAATTCCACCCAATGGACTTTGCATTCGTCTTTGAAAATAGAAATAATACGTGTGAGATCACAGGTGCTTCATTCCCTTCATTAGCAAACATTTTATGATGGCTTTCTATTCCTCTGCTTTCCTCCCTCTATGTACATGTGAGCTGAAAAGGGAAGTTAATTTTAGAATGACTGAAAGATCTGGAACCAAATCTAGACTAAAATTCAGGTTCAGACTCAGTGCTGTTATCATCATAGAAGTTGATCTAAGAGATCCTTCCACAAAATGATGGAAATCTCATAAGAGTCTCTCCTCTCATAAGCTCCACAATATCATACATCAAACTCTGGCAGGAATGGCAGTTGTTATAAGTTTTTGGCCACATCTAAACAAGGAAATAAGCAGCTTTTGCTTTGGGATTTAACTCAGAACTGAGAAAATCAAACCTCTGAAGCAAATGTCTCCCCGCGATCCAAACTCCAACAACCGCGGTGCTTTTTCCGTCTCCGGGTTTAACCGTTCGGCCACTCCAGCACTATTCAGCTCATCGCGAATGCTGGAGGTGGAAGAACCGTGTGTGTAAAACCGCTCGGGGAAACGAATGCCAACGCTCCTGCCACTGTCTTGCCATTCCCATCAATCATTTTTATTTTCTCCGAGCTCTTTTCACACATCTTTGGGAACGCTGGCCCTTATCCCCTCCTGAGCAGCCCTGTCCTCCTTCCATGGCCAAACCCTCCCTGGGTTTGGATGCCAGCAGGGATTGCAGTCCCAGTTCATCATTCTGCAATTAGCAGGTGGAGTCTCCTGTAGTATCACCTGTCATTCCCAATAATTACCTTCCCTGCCACCCACTGCAAGGTTCAGGCCTAAAAGACCAGCACCCCAGTGCCTCAGATCTGACTCCTACGTTTACCACCTTATCCCAAAGGTGTTTTGTTTGCCAGAAAGAGTCCCCGACTCCTTTTCTGCTAACTGCCACGGGTGTTATATGCTATGCATGCCACAGCCTAAACAAAAGCTGTAATAATCCTATTAATCCAAGAATAGATGTCTTTCCACTTTATTCTGGTCTTTGGTTTTATAGACCAAAACCATCTCGGCTGCAGGGGATTTATGCATAGGCCACAAATTGCTTGAGGCTAGAAGAATATACCAAGGAGGTATGAGTTCAGCTTCTTCATATACTTTTCTCTATATGTCACATTTGCTCTGAACCGCTTCAGAACAGAAGATACTGGGCTAGATGAGCACCTGGTCTGATCCAAACTGCACCCTAATCTTGGGCTTTTATAAAGATCTCTGCTACGTGGCCCAGCAATGAAAGGCTAAAGAGTTAACCCATACAGACATCTTGCAAATTTCCCCAAAGTGCTGAAAAAATGACATCCGTAGGAAAAGTTAAAATAAAGAATCCACAATCATGTGTTTTATCTCCTATGCCAGTATCAGCACATTTGAAAGAGGGTGGAAAGAACAGCTGTTGAGACAACCTAATGGAAGCACAATAGGCTTCCCATGGCTTTATTTATTTTTCAGGAGCAACTACTAATGAATTCGGCAGCAAATTCAGACCCTGCGTTCAGCAAAACTTCCGCGAGCAGCTTAAGGAGTGATTGATGGGTAATTTTCCAGACCTCAACAATAGTAAGAACAGCAACAAACATGAAAGGATGCAGCAGCATTTTTGTGTAGTAATGTTTAATCGCTCAGTGTCCTATTGTGACGATTGTTCCCTGGGTCTGTGGGGGGAGACGGCTTTAATCAATGGAGCCCTTTGGAATCAAATGCAGGTATTTACTCGAACGCGACACGCAGAGCAGTGTTTGTCTAGCTAGCAGTCTGCCTGTGTCAGCTAATGCTGTGTTTGGAAGAGGTTTCTGACTCTGACAAAGAAATGGATAACCAGACATTTCCTCATCATCCCATCTGAAAATCTGGGAGTGGACGGCACCCATGGACGAGAGGAGAGACTCTCTGTGATCAATAAAATGAAGCTGGCCTCTGAATCTCAGCAAATAAACAAAGCTGTGATCCCAGGTCAACCCTCGGTTTTTCAGCAGTCCTAAGAAGCACAGAGGACAGGCTGGTGATTCTCAGTGCTCGGTTCTAGCTCCACTTCTTTCTCCTGGCACTTGTGGGAACTCCACCAGACAAGAAGGTCAGGACAGGGACCACCACTGAGGTGCCTCAGCATCAGGGCGCCCAGACCCTGACCATAGGTCTTAAAAACAACTTAAAACCATTACTATGAGACCCTCAAGGCTCTTTTCTTCACAAAGAAGAATTATTATCTCCTCTTTCCAAGCATAGTGACGTGCCCAAGGTCAAACCCGAAGGGACAGAGCCACAGTTACAAGCCCAGACTCCTGAGGAAATGCCTAATCCAACAAGTTGCCCCAGCAGATTATTACCTTCATGTGACATACTGCACTGTTGTCCCGTGTTCCCTGCCCAGGGAACCGAACTGAGATGAAGCTGAGTCACAGTTTCCGACATTGATTAGTCCGGCATTACTCTGTAATGATGCCTATTATTACTTAGTGCTTGATAAGCACAGGATCCCATTTCACTTGTGAGGCTTCTTTGCACTCTGGCTAGAAGCAGACAACTTGTAAAATAAAGACATAAGCATCCTTTCCACCTCATCGGTGAAATCAAACAGGGGTGAAACCCTGAGCCTCATTCCAACAGTTGTCACTAGATTTTTAAGTTGTACATTAAAACAGCATTTCTGCAAGTTGGGAGAGTGATATAAACCCGGAATCAGAGGCTATGAAATCCTCTGTATTTGTACAACCTCTGCCAAAAGTGCTTTATTAGCAGGTCACAAAGTCTCATAGGCTGGAATTTCAGCAGTAAATTGCATTCAGGCTAAGCTCACAAATCATTAGCCATTCAATCTTGTTTATCCTGCTAGGACTTGGAGTTTGTCCTGTTACAAAATCAAAGCAGCAAGGTTGAATGGTTCCAAGTGAAAAGCCTAACAAGTGAATAAGATTCAATGAGGAGGGAGGAGGGGGCTGGAGGGACAGTCACTTAATGTAAACATGGCCGGGAGATAACACGGGAATGGTCCTGTCGAGGTGAAACCCCGCTGAACAGCCAGAGAATCACATCACTGTTACTGAGGGTCCTGTTGTTCTTTCTCCAGCATGCTGGGGAGTTTGCTCTAGATGCCAACAGCCCCTGAAACAGGCTAACAGCAGTTTTTATTCTTCCACTAAGGCATGTGATTAGGATGTGTACAAAAGGTTCCCTGGGAAATGAAGCACGCTCCAAGTTGGGGAGCTCTGCCTGGCGGGGGGCAAGGCACAGAGAACTGGTTTACAGGAGGAACATGGCGATGGTGATTTCATTGCCAAAAGCTTCTTAATTAATGTATATTATTTTAAAGACAAAGAGATATTGTGTATTTTTTTTTTTCCTGTGACAAGTCACCACATTTTGATCTGCAGAGCTACGGCTTGACCACAGTGCACAGGTTTTCCCTAAGACCTGACCCTGTAGTTCATTGCAGGGGTCTGGTTGTGGCCCTTTTGGAGCTGCCAGTGCAGCTCAGAGCAGCCCAGACTGGATGGTCCATATAATGAGGTGCCTTGAGAATCAGGTGTGACAGGCTGGAGGAGAGGAGGAGAAGGTCCAAGAGAAGCTCTTTTACCTCCTGGTGGTCCCTGTGAGGGGCAGTGGCCGCACAAGGACCTGCTGGCTGCACAGGGGCTCATCCAGCTTTCATGGGGATGGGTCAAACAGCACAGGGCTTTTGCTCCTCTAAAACACCGGCTTTTCTCGCTTGCTGTCAAACAATTGCCAATTTATTGGTGAAATTTCAGATACCATCCTAGACCACTTAGTTCTCCGGCTGCACCTCTTCTCACTCTTACCATACCCTCCACTCCATGCTGCTGCGCAAGCACAGGTATTATCTTTGGCTATGTCTTCATCCAGCCCTGCTACTCACAAAGCCCAGCCTCTTGGCTTGTTGAGACCTGGTATTACACAAAATACACCTCAAATAACTACCAAAACCCAATACCCTTCCTGTATTTGACACACACTCTGTATCAGTCACCGACTGTAGACTGCTAGCATTCTCCAGTTTAAAGCCTGTATGTAGCTTCTTTTTCTGGGAGCAGCACTGGGACTCTGGCACAGTGTCCACCCACCACAGATCATCACAGCACCCAATTTGCAAACAATTCCCAGGCTGAAATGCATTTGCTGCTATTCAGCAAACTCTTCACCCTATCAGCTGAATCGGGAAAGCAGATTTGGATCGGGAGAGAGCGACAAGAAGGAGTAAAGGTTGATTTCACCAGGTAGTTTTTTCCACAAAAATAACTTTCCCACTTCCAAGACAATGTTTTATAAGCTCAGGCTAACTTTGCAAAGCCTAGAAAATCACCAAGGCGACGCTAAATGTCAAGACTGGCTGACAGCAACCGAGCCATTGCAGCACTGTGCACGTGAGCAGAACCGCGCTACCTCTGCAGCCACATACAGCTGCTCGTTATGTTCATCGGTAATTGCACAGAAAGCAACACGCTATGCACCACACAATAAATAACCAGGAATGACAGGGTGCTGTCCACGGGTTACATAGAGCTGGCAGAGGGGCAGGAATTGGGTTCGGTTCCAACGTGTAATCAGAAAACTATTACATCTCACGTGAAAAGTCAAGATGTTTCTTTCATTGCGGCGTATATTAGCATTGCATGTTCCCAGAATAAGAGGAGCTTATTGCTTCTTCAAATTGGGTAGAATACCTTTTTATGTTAACATTTACATTAACATCTCCGAGTGCATGCAGCACCGTGCGTGAAAGGCATTGCATTTATATGAGCTCATTCAGGACCTTATTTTGTGATATCCTGCAAGTTCAGTATACAAAATACATAGTCTGATTTTACAGCAATTGTAGTAAAATGACTTTTTTTTTTTAAATGGTAGAAAGTACCCTTTGTATTCTCTCTGCTTGAGTGGCAAATGCATTTCCAATAGATGAACGCCATGAGCAACTACTGTTGTGCTTTCTTCGTGGGCTCCCGGGTGTATTTTCAGCATTTGCTCTATTATGTTATGTAAATACACACTGAGGAAGGGAAGCTGCACATCACCTTTGAGTATCCTTGCTAATAATGGATTAGATTCCCCTTTGCATTTTCTCAATCCACCTCTCTGAAGGAGCCTGTGCAGGGGAAAATCCTTTGCTAAGGGAAATTACAGTCAGACCCACTTTTAGAGGACTGTCAAAACTGATCAGGACTCAGCTCTGCTGCGTGGTGTGAACAGTCCAAGGGCTGGCGTGGAAAGAGACAATCTCTGAATAAATGCTTGTGGAGGGAAGGCTGAAATTTTGGCCCAGTGGCTCCAAAAGAAAGTACGCGTGTCTAAATTGGACTCCTCTAGCAGATAATACTATCACAGCTCCCCTGCCTTCCACGTGAGCCCAGCCATTCCGGAGCCAAAACCTGCATGCAAGCCTGTGCACAACCCCCACGCATCCTCCTCACCAATCCTGCAAGGAGAATCTGCACCGAGGAGCCGGAGCAAGCCCTGCACCCACACAAAATCATATTCTAACACCAGAAGAAAAAACCGACATCATAGGCCAGCTGGCATTAGGCAGGATGGGAAAGCAAGAGCAACTGCCAGTTCTCTGATGCACTGCAGCATTGAATTGTGTCAGCTGCTGCACCGCTAATATGGTTTTGTGGCTCTTCTGCTACGCAAAGAAGTAGCACCAAGCACTGCAGGTAAAGACACTTTCAAACCACGAAATTCTGAGAAGGTGACTGTTTCAGGGATATAAAGGCATTGCAAGAACATGCACAGGGAAATTTAGCAAAAGCTCTCATCAAATGGAGATAGAGGCTGTGGATTTACTGCTTCCCTCTTCCCCCAGCAGCTCCCTGGTAGCAACGGGTGTGCGTTCAGGCAGCAGAAAGGGCTGGTGCTTCCGCAGAGGTGCCGCAGCGGGAGAGGCGGAGGGAAGAGCACACGCGTGTGCAGAACTTACAAACAGGAGCCTCGCCGGCAGAGCGATGAGGCACGGAGACAGCAGCCAAACAAAGGGTTAGCATCAAATCCCATAGGGATGACTGATGTTGGCGCTTGGCTGCGAGAGATATAACATCACCGGTGCCCGGAGCTGCCAGAGTTATGGGCTGCGACCCAGCTGGGGAAGATCGGCCAACTCATCCATCGCCGCTGCAGCTGTGTGAATAAGCAACGTGGGACTCCTGTAACTCAGAAGCACCCAGATGTGTTGGAGGTGCATGGATGTACCCTGCTTACAGGAGTTGTTATCAGACCAAGGTTAATTCAGCCTTGCAGCTTTGCTCAGCCAAGCACAAGCATGGAGGTGAAGGAACAAATGAGCAGCGAGGCCCTGAGGACGGGACCAGGGACGGCTGGTTTGGGTCGGACCACGATGCGCAGCATCACACAGGGTTAATGCCACACGTGTACATCAGCTGCCGAGTCCCACTGTGAGGGGCTATTCCGGGAGCTGGAACAAAAGAGAATATCCTCTCTCAACCCAAATAAATACCTCTGCAGTTGTTCGTGAAGGATTTCCAGCTGGGGAAAGGTTATGTTGTCTGCGCACCCACTGCTGTTTCCCCAAATTATGGAAAGAATCTTTTGGGTGTCGCCAGTGAATTCGCTACCTGGCAGAGCCATTGCGTGCCAGTGAAATCCTGGAGAACTGGTTGAGCTTTACAGACTGATATACGCAGCAACAGTGCCCATGCAACCTGCACCCACACCTGCTGCTTCGTGTAGCTTTTCATCATTAAAGTAGATTTATGGTTAAAACCGGAGCACCTTGTCTCTGGGGAAATTTGGTAAAGATGAGTAAGGAAAGGGTCTGAGCATAACAGCACATTTCAGAACATATTGCGGTGGCTTTGGCTTGGGTCGGTGCTGAGTGTGTGTTTCTGGGAATGAGGCATCCCAGCCAGAAAACCCACCTCTTTCTCACATTTCCATGAATTCCAGATGCATTGGCAGCTCACCTCTGGCCTGGGAACAGCAAGATATTTGCTGTTTTCTGCCCATGTCTCCCTTCAGTGGCTCCTGGGTTTTCATTTTTCACCTTCTCATCCTGCCGTACACAAGCACTGTATATTAAATACGGTGGCTTCTTTAAAGACAGCCCTGTGTGGCAAAGTTAATGCTGTGGTTGTTAAGAATAAAGTATTGATTTGTCTATGTTTTTTAAATGACTTGAAACCGTGTTATGATTCTGCCTTAAAGCAAAAAGAGGAGGAAAGAGAGAGAGAGATTCCTACAGAGATTATTGTATTTGTGAGACTGGGTTTTTTTTTCCTCTCTGCACATGAATAGCCCATGTGAGACTAAGTACTTTCCATGTGACTAACTCATTCCCATGCTTGCTGTGTAACAGGGCATTTAAAGCATCACCAGGCAAGGTCAGAGCCTGTTTGTTGATGCTAATGTGAGAACAAACATTGCAGAAAAAATTAGGATTATACAAGTACATGTGTATTGCCCCCAAGTCTGTTCCCTTCTGGGTAACAGCCTGGGTTTGCTGGGCACTCTCTTCTCTCTGTCCCTCCGTGCTCTCTAGTGTCTGAAATAAAGAGGAACCCCACTAGAGCTGGAGGGAAGGAGAAAGGAGCCGAGTCAGGTGTGGACACGGTGCATGGAGACACTGGATCCCGCAGGGCTGAGCTGATGGGGGTCCCAGCCCTGGGGAGAGCGCCCGGCTTCCCCAAACAGCTCCGATCTGTCCTGCTCCGTGAATGCAGGATGGTATCTCCAGGAAGCTTCTAAAGCTACCAGCTTGGTATTTACTGCTGTGATTATTTAGATTTGTGTAATTTGTACATTGTTAGACCTGCCCTTCCTCCCTCCAGCTCTGTTCTTGGGATGGCAGTTACAGAATCACACAGAATCACAGAATCGACTGGGTTGGAAGAGACCTCAGAGATCATCAAACCCAACCCTTGATCCGACTCCAGTCCACTGACCAAATCATGGCACTAAGTGCCATGTCCAATCTCAGTTTACAAACCTCCAGGGCCGGTGAGTCCAGCACCTCCCTGGGCAGCCATTCCAATGCCTGACTACTCTCTCTGCAAAGAATTGCTTTCTAATCTTCAGCCTAAATTTGCCCTGGCAGAGTTGAAGCCCATGCCCCCTTGTCCTATTGCTGACTGCCTGGGAGAAGAGCCCAATCCCCCCTGGCTAGAACTGCCCTTCAGGTCGTTCTAGAGAGTTCTAGAGAGTTCAGACCAGGCAGGAGCTGAGCAATCCCTGTCGATAAGAGCAGGCAGTGAATTGGTTAATGTCCAGTGTCAAACCGCAACCTGAACACATCTTCATTTGTTTGGTTGTTTAAGTTTCCTGTGTTCATAATGGTGGTTGAAAAGAGCAGAGGGATCAGATTAGCACATGCATTTCAGGGCTATGAACCTTTTGAGAGGAGGCATTAGGTTTTTAACCTGAACTATAGCCATTTCATTAGGAAATCTATCTTTGACTACAAAAGCAGAAGAGTTGGAGCAACCCCACAGAGGTGGATCTGTCAGTAATCTGTACAGCTCCTTGCCTCAGCTAGGAAGATGTCTCAGAGCTCGGGTCCATCACCAGCCCTTCCACATCCATACCATGTTCTGCCTCATAGCTGCAAGAAAGCCTGGTCAGTCCAGCCTGGATTTCCAGCTCCTCTGGCTGGGATGCCTCACTCCCAGAAACACACACTCAGCACCAACCCAAAAAGCTGTGTAGCTTCAAACGCTGGTGAGAGGCAGATCTGAAGGATAAAGTCCCATTTCCCCAAGGAACCGGTGGAAGGAAGGCAGAGAATAGCGTGTCCAGCCCCACTGCCTTCTGAAGCCTGAGGGGAGCGAGATGCTGCCTCGGGCACCCCGCAGTTATTGGCTTTACACCTGACATACCCGCATTACCACTGCAACACTATTAACTACCTTTTTTTTTCTTTAAATGACTGCTCAAACATCTTTTTAATCTTGTTTTTGGTTTGTTTTTTTTTTTAACCTTAGAACCATACAGAAAGTGCCAGCGCAGTGACTATTTGCAGCTCTTTGGGATGCTTGTCACTGACATGGCAGAGACACAACGCTGGGCACCTCAACAGCCCTGGGCAGCAGTCCTGACTTCTCCAGTTCTGGAGGACAAACGTGTGAACGGGCAGAAATTAGGGAGAGATGAACATTTATTGATCCGCTGCCGGAAGTATAAAGGGGCTTTACAACATTACTGTCAATGAGGGGCTGATTGTGCTGATTAAACCGAAGTAAAATGAAGAGGAACTGATCAAATATCCCCTAGCAAAAAGTGATGAAGGTGTTCAAGGCTCACATAACAAAGGTCCTGGTCTGCAGCACTTCTAATGTTTGATTAATCCCTGGCATAACTTGTAATTAACACTAATGAGAGGTAGCAAAGGAATCCTTGAAAACTGTTCAAACCGGCTTCTTTCTGGTCCCTGATTTACACTGCGAGCAGATCAGTTTTCCTTCCAGCTCCTGGTGCTGCACGGTCACCCCTCGATCCACTCACACTGTTGTTCAGCAGGAACCACATTTTGCTGCAGAGGCAGCAATGTATGAACCTTGCTATTGACATTCAAATAGATGGGAATGGACAGTTATCCAGGCTTCAAAGTCACCAAGCTGCTGGCTTAGGTGCCAAATATGACTTGTTCTTGCCAACCAATTTGATCATTGGGCTAAAGGTCAGGAAATAATTTTCCTCTGACTTTACAATTCCTTAGCCGCTTTATTCCATCTCAGTGCATCTAAAAACCTGGGAATAGAGAACTGGCTCCCTTCAGCCTCTTGTGTGTCTGACTCTCCGTAATTCCTACAAAAACACATTAAACCTGAATGAATCTCTACAACACGAAATGGCACTGACCATCCTGACTGCCATCTCTTTTGCTTTGTTCTGCTGGGGGATCAGCTATTTAGCTGTACAGAAAAGCCATGGCCTCAGTTTATTTGCAGCGTGTTTCCTGCTCTTTACAAGCATACTGGAAATGATCTGTATCTTTTAGCTTGGGGACTAAACCAGAAACCACCAAGGGGTTAAAATACAGGATAGAGAAGTAATTGGATGTGGAATTAAGAAATGCTAACCCTGTCACCCTTGAGCACAGTGGCTGCAGCGAGGGAAAGGTGAAGTTATTTGGCAAGCAAATAGCAAAATGAATGGCAGTTGAAAGGCAGCGTTTTGATAGGCACTAATTATTAAACTGTAATTAGCACAAGGATGCGGTGATCTGCTCAACTCCCAGCTAAGCAAACAGGTAGAGGTTAAAGACAAAAGGAACCGCAGCGTTGCCAACCTCGTGGATGCTGAAGAGGCACAGGACGGGCAGCCCGGCCACACGCTGATCCCTCCACAGCACTTGGGACCTGCATCCTACCAGCTGGTACCACGGGCTTTTGGAGACATCCAAACCAGGGATTGCCCCAGCACAACGGCACCAACAACTGGGGAACCACTGGAAACCAGGGGAACAAGGGCTAAAACCATTTCCTCCAACATCACGGCAGTTTCAATCGTGTTTATCCACCATTAGTGAGACATTTGAAACACCTGAGCCTGCTAGCAGCAAACCAAGGTTAGAAATATTGTGCTATTGAAAGGTGTCGCTTTCCCTCTCATACAAAACCATTCTCAGAACCAACCAGGGGCTGAGAGAGACCTGGAAACTTTTCTCTTTGCCTTGAGGGTGTAGTCGGCTTGTCACTGAATCTAAGAATAGTGTTCAGAGTATTGATTAACCCATCTGAAGGAAGCAACAATGAATTAGAGAGAAGAAAATGAAACCAAGCAAAGCTTTAGAGCATATTTGACAGAAAGATCTGGGTTAGGAGTAGCAGAACATCTTTTATTACAAGTGAGTGACAGTTCCTTTGTCAAGATACTATATTTTTATTCCTTCTCAGCCATCAGCACTATACCTATAGAAGCCCACTCAGCATTACAGGAAAACCTTTCTCCTATGATGGTAATTCATCTATTCAATTATTTGCTCCTTACTATTTTTTTACTTGTGTCCTTTTTTCAAACACAGGATGAAGTAGTCCAGAATTTTAGAGTTTGCTTGATAATCTCTTGGTTATTTTTGTAGATATAAGCATATAAAATGTATAAAGATTATTAGCAAGAAAAGTCTCCCTCCCCACTTGTCCCCCACTGAGGGAGCAGATCCAGCCACATGCATGCCACAAAAAATAAAGGTACTATAAAACCCTATTGAGCTCTCAAATCCCAGGAAACAAAACTAAGACAATGCTTTAAAGTAGAAAAAATAAGATATTCTTTCCACAAGATTTTATCATCTTCTTGCCTCAAAATCATTAATTGACTCTATTTAAATTTGAGGGCTAACAAAGGTCAAACTCCTACTCTTACAATCACAGTTTCGTTGGAGATCAAAGCAAGTATATGACTATATGGAGCATGCAAAAGTGCAGCGTCAAGTGTGGATTCCTTCACAAACATTCTTCTGTTACCAGGAGAAATCCAATTACAATAGGCAGATACCTATAATTACATCAGCTTTGTGATAACTCTTCCTCCTGTGTCAGAGTAGCTTGCAATAAACCAGCAATCAGTGTGTGTAAACAGCACATGATCCCTGATCTCTGTTATTATGACCTTTCTCATGGTGAGTAATCTCTGCCCTCACAAGTGAAGATAATTGCTAGATTAGAATAGTGCTCACATATTATATTGCGAGTCTCATGGATATTTTTTCCAGTCCTATGGGTGCACTAGGACTGACTGGGAAAAGCTCTCAGGATCTACAGGGAAGGAGAGGAAAGGGATAGATGGCGAGGAAAGGGATGGAAGGCTCCAAAGACTGAAGTAAAGGGTAAATGCAGCCATCAGCAAGGTGGAGGTTTAACTCCTTATCTTAAGACACCTTCACATGCTTTACTGAGCCAAGTGACTCCCACTGGAGCCATTGGACTGAAAGGTCAATAAACAAAATGCAGAGTCTGGAGAGAGAAAAATTCATGAGGGTGAAACAATTCTGTGAAAAGTCTGAAAACAAAACCAAAGAACAATTTCATTATGCCAGAACAGGCCTATGACATAAAGGAACCAACACAGTACCTGGAGCTCTTTCAGACCCAGCTGGGATCAGTAATGACTGAAACTTCACTTCTTTAGAGAGACACAGCGAGTGGCCACCAGACAGAGACATTTTTGGCTACTGCCACAGCAGCTCTGGCTCACTGGGTAGGTCTATGATAGGGAACAAGCCCAAGCCTGCCTTCAAATCTAAACTCAGTCTACCCAGAAAGCTGGGATGCAAGGCTCTGGTCAAGCAAACGCTTCTGAAATTGCAAGAGGAAAGGTCTGCCACCCGCTCACGTGAATCCCTGCTGGCACGGGGAGATGTTCCCACTGTGCTCACGCACACTCCGTCACCACCAGCCCTGGCACTGGTGACACGTGGCCAACGAGGCAGAGAGACCAACTGTGGAGTCCTTCCTAATCCTAAAATATTACACATTTAGGCTGCTTGTGCTCTTGATAAGGGCTATTCTTGATAAATCAGGTAGCCCTTCTGTAAACCACAGTGTGTTTCTACTGGCAGAAGTTGGAACAGGTGATACCTGATTTTAGCTCTGAAGACGTGTATTTCGTCTTTGCCTGATTGATGTGGTGCTTTAAACTTGCCCAGGCTTTGGGAGACGAGGAAAGTAAAATAGATCCTTTCTCCAGTTTGTTCCTTTCATGTAGAAATGTCCCACCATTTAATTCTGGCGGGGAAACTGCTATATGCAAAGGAGACCCAACAAAATCCTAACTGCAGCATCTCTAAAGAGAACACATACATTTGAAACGGCGTGAAGAGAGTGGTCTCGCAGATGACAAGTTTGCTGTGGAGGGATTCACGCCAGCTCTTTGCTACCAGAGTCCATAGCAAGTGTCCTCTGCAGCAACTGCAGCGTGAAGGCAATGAAACACCGAGTACTGTTTTGCTAGTGAATGGTAACTAATTAATACAATAGTATAATTCTTTCTTTCCTCTTTTTTTACGAATCGATCCTCAAATCACAATTGCACCAGCAGCAAACAAACAGACCCTCACAGACTTCTAGAGAGCATTCGGATCTCCATTTTACAGCGAGGGAAACTGAGGCATCAAGACTTTAGCTGATGCTAATCAATGGCAAAAAGGTCTCTGGATCCCAGCGCAGCCAAGGTTTACGCTTAGTTTTAAATGACCTTACTAAGTCTTAACAGGGTGAACCTGCAGCCACTAGAAAGATGTAGATACAAGATCAGCAGCGTCACATCAGGGCATCTCTGCTTTGCATCTGAGGATATTTGCTTCCTCCAAAGCAAAACACTGAAAATGCAAAGATGCCTAATCCAAAATGTGCCCACAAGCCTAACAGGGAAAAAGGACGTTTCCATGTGCTTATGCATGTTTTTGTTTGTTTGCTCTCCAAAAGGTCACTTTGGGAGGGAAAATCCTGAACTTCTGCTGCAAGTTTAACAGAGTTTGTGAAGCCTTTAAAACTGGCGGAGCTTAAAAGGTACTTGCTAATCTCCCCAAATACCTGAATTTGTGTGTAGCAAATGACACAAGAAGAGAGGTAGAAGATGATTTGTTTTAAAATACTGATGTCTGCCTCACCTTGAAGGAATTGATGGTAAATTCAGTAACTGTATTTATTACATAGCACCTGGAGAGGTTATTCAGTGTCTGCGAGTGGGTGCCTGATTTGCTGCAATGCAAAATGAGTGTGTTTAGGAAAAAAGGGTAGCCAGCCCCCTTTTTTTTTTTTCTAGATGAAGGGGAAAATACACCTGCCAAAGAAATGAACCTAGGTTGTGAATAAATGAACTCACAGAAGGAAGGGAGTATTTGTTTAGCTCTCATTCTCTTTATGCTACACCTGGCTGCCAGAACCACTGCAAAATTCCTAACAGCATTACCAGGCTATTTGCATTTAAATCACTTTTTCTGACATTACATAAACCTCTCAGTAGAGCTGAAGTTTCCTCTTTCTCTCGGGAGCTGCACTCAGTGGTTTGCTCCCAGTCCTGCCCTGTTCTCCTCCCTCTGCTCCACTGGGTTCTATTCACATCACCTGAACCTATTTATGAAAGCCCAGTTCTCATAGGCTTTGTTTGGAGCTGGGTATGTGGTTTTCTCAGGTCTTCATCACCAATGAATTCACGGTTGGGTGTAAAAGAGAACATGTGCTCAGATCCAATGTTTTCACAATTCAGAGGTGTTCTCGTAAGGCTGTATTTCCAAAGTGACTATTCAGTGGTATTTTCACCACTGTCTACCTAAGGATTCTGCTGCTTTGAACTGCATCACAGTTCTCTTACTGTTTGGGGAACTGGGTGGATATGGAAATGGAGTTTCAGGTTTGCAGCTCTAGCTCCAGTCCAACTCCAAGCCCAGAACTCTGTCCAGGCCTCTGTAAAACGCCTGCATTTGAGCAGATACTTATTTCATGTTGAAATTCTGTAGACTTGGTTTTGAATGGTGGATGAAACGAATGGCACAGCAGCAACGGGAGTCTAAAAATGGCAAGCGAAGGCAATGTCAACTGTAGCTTCTACTGCCTCTAAGACAGCAAAGCAGGAGCAACAAAGAAGATGTGAAAAAATTGTCTCTGCTCCAATTCTGGACGTGGCTGGAGATTGCTACAGTCCCTACCGCAAATTACCACAACTCCAGGGCTTTCCTAATTAACTTCCTATAGCGCCTGCGGACTGCAACCCAGAGACAGAGCATGGAGAGGCTACAGCTCAAAGTCTTTTGATACTGAATGTTCAGGCACTCCTAGCATACTTCGTTGCTTAAAAGAGGGAGGGTTTGCAACACAAGACCATTTGCCAGTCTCATGTTACCCAGAGAATGCCCATGTGTCAGGGAAATTCCCAGCTGGTAGGTGGGATGGGCCACTTTCCATCGGAGCAGCATCGGGAAATGGGAACAAAGACCTGGATGGGAGCCAGGGCTCGTAGACACTACAGTCAAGTTATGTGGATATTTGGGTGGGCACACACACCTTAGCTTAGGAAAAACAATAAAAACACACAAAACAACAAACAAATGCAAACCCACAACCTCATTATTATATCCTCTTAATATTGTCATATATGAAAAAAGAAACGTCTCCGCTTTAACACCAGACATCCAGTCAGAGAACATCATCTGGTATTTGTTAGTCATATTAGCGCAACACTTTGCAGCCTTCTCTAGTAGTTGCAATGTACTTTTCACCCTGCTCTCTAGGTACCATCCACTGGATGTACTAAAAGGTTCAGTCTCTCCCAAGCAAACCACTAATGTTTGCCAAGTACTTTGAGATCATCCGATGAAAGGCTCTGTAGAGCCACAATCTATTATTTCTCAGTCAGAAAAACAGATTTGCTGAACAGGAAGAACAAAAGAATGAGCTGTGGGCCCCCAATAAGCATTCAGCACAAGTTAATTTGCTCAGCAGCTGTATTTTGCTGAGACAGATTGCATATTTTCATTGTTAAAATAAAAATGTCCACTGGGCTTGTATCCTTCATGCTTTACATTGCTGCCTGCTACATCCCGACTCTCATCTAGTGAATAAATTCAATTCCTTTAATAAATAAGAGATGCACTCGAATGATTTTGCCTTTGTCCAGGCGAAAATTAACAAAGCCAGCAGACACACGAGGCTGCAGAACCTCCTCGTGGAAAGAAATAGTGGAAATGTGGCACCCAGCAAAGCAAGCGGTGCGTGTGAATCATGCCCGACGCAGAGCAAGGCAAGAGGAGCCATAATCCTGTGCCGCACCAACTAACCTTCAAGCTTAGTCACAGTTTCACACAGCTAATGAGCAGAGGGAGCATTGAATCTTCGATTTATGGTCTTCTGTTCCGATAGATTTAGCCTGAAGACAACGGCAGCATTTCCTTGCATCTCTAATGACTTATCTTGTCTTTAGGTCTCTTTTTTCCCCCCTCCTCGTCCTTCCCTACATCAGTGAGAGTTTTTTTAGATCATTATTGAATTTTTAAAATGCTGGTGGGTAAATGCTTATCATTAGCTCCTATAGCAAAAATATGGAGTAACACCCGTGAATATGCCAAATTTTGCTCCTTGTTTTTTTTCCTCATCCTTCTGTCTCTCCCACATCAAGCTCTTTACACAGAATTATCAGGGATGTCGTGCAATATTCCTGCTGTGCAAAAGATGCTTTGACTCCAAACCCCTGCTCCCATGCATTCTTCTTTTCTAAATTGCCCCTGGTTTTATTTTTAGCCCGGAGGTGAAGCATTTAGAAAAATCTGATAAAATCCATTTAACCACAGTTAAACTGTCAAAACCTGACCGAGACCTAGTTAACTTATAAGAAGTTTACACGTGTTTCTCTGAGCTCACATGATTAAAGCGAGCACGTGTTTATTGTAACTCTAAAAGAGTGGCTCTGGACTTAGAACCCATGGAGAATCAGGCATTTAAATGTACCCAGTGTCACTGCATGGAGACATGACAAAGGCAGAATTGCGGCAAAAAAAAGTCCCCAAAAACCCACATTTATTTGGGAAAAGGCAGAGGAAAAAAACACGCTACATTGACATCAGCAGCTCAAATAGAGGCGGTTGCTTCCTTTGGAAAGGAATTGGGTTTATTTTGAGGACAACAGTAGTGAGACAGAATCACAGAATCCCAGGATGTCAGGGGTTGAAGGGCCCTGGAAAGCTCATCCAGTGCAATCCCCCCATGGAGCAGGAACACCCAGCTGAGGTTCCACAGGAAGGTGTCCAGGCGGGTTTGAATGTCTGCAGAGAAGGAGACTCCACAACCCCCCTGGGCAGCCTGGGCCAGGCTCTGCCACCCTCACCGGGAAGCAGTTTCTTCTCAAATTTAAGTGGAACCTCCTGTGTTCCAGTTTGAACCCATTGCCCCTTGTCCTGTCACTGGTTGTCACCGAGAAGAGCCTGGCTCCATCCTCCTGACACTCACCCTTTAGATATCTGTAAACATTAATGAGGTCCCCCCTCAGTCTCCTCTTCTCCAGCTCCAGAGCCCCAGCTCCCTCAGCCTTTCCTCACACGGGAGATGCTCCACTCCCTTCAGCATCTTGGTGGCTGCGCTGGCCTCTGTCCAGCAGTTCCCTGTCCTTCTGGAACTAAGGGGCCACAACTGGACACAATATTCCAGGTGTGGTCTCCCCAGGGCAGAGCAGAGGGGCAGGAGAACCTCTCTGACCTACTGACCACCCCCTTCTAACCCACCCCAGGACAGTGACGACGATGCCCATAGCACATGTGAAGCACAGTTGCAGCCTCAAGCCCAAACCTCCCTCATGTCTGGAGAGCAGGTACCTGCTCCAGGTGAGCTCCACAGTCCCCATGGGACCGGGACAGCAGCACTGGGGACAAGAAGGCAGAAAACTGTCACCAAGAATCTCCAGCTGCCTTTAGCACCATCAGGCAGATAAATCAGCAAGGCTCTTCTTTGGAAATATCTGACACGTGCCGCGAGGTAGAAGGGATACAGGATGCTGAGATACAGGTGTCTGCCCCACAGGTGTGCGCTGCACATCTGCCTGGGGCCAGGCTCTGGCTTCTTCTGACCCTTCTTGCAAGAGGCAGACAAAGCCACAGACCCCTTTTTTGTGGTTTTTATTTCTTTTTTTTAAGAATATTAGAAAGTCCCGCGCTATTGACAGCCAGCGTCTGTAGAAGAAAGTTGTTCAAAGGGTGCTCTGCATACTGAATGTGACCCATGAGACAATTCTGTCCAGCCTCCACCCACGTATAACATTTATATATAGCCCCAGAATAAACTCTTTTGTATAATCCTGCCACAAGCTGTCAAGCAGGGCAGCCCTGGACTGGATTTTGCTGCTGTTGGAGAAAAGGAGGAGCACGTCTCATTTTATTAAAATACTAGAACAAGCCTGCCATATCATAAAAATTTAAAAATAGTGCAGAGTGCTACCTTACATAAAACACTGCCCTGGGCTGCCTTCTATTCACAGCATCCCAAATACACTATAATCCCAGAACAAGCCACAGATCAGTAAAGGGATCTTAAACTGATGATTTAGACAAACGCAACCCTTCCGCTCCAAGTCTGCTTGTAAAAGCTAAACAAAACGACCATTTTCTGTACAATTAAGCCGTATACCCAGCTACCCGCAACAATCTTTCACTCCATTCAAATCTCACTTTCAAGTGTAATTTAATTAAGTGCATTTTTCTGAGATGCTCAAGGGAATTCCGCGCCCTTCAAAAATCAGTGGGGCTCAGCTTCAACCACCATCTGTGCTTCTGAATGGCCTCGTCACACGGAAGGAGCAGTACCTGCACACACCTGGGATGTGTAAGAGACTTCCCATGGCATCACTGGTGCCTCACATTCTGGCTTCTCCCGTGCTGCCGTGTCTTGAAAGGGAAGGCCCTGCCACACCACCAGGTCTCTCAAAGAGCTTGGGTTGACTTGGTCGCTCATGCTGAAGCTCCCGTTCAAGGTCCCTCCAGGTCAACATGGGACCAACATCCACTGGCCATGGGTGTGCTCCGGGGTGCTGCTCTGTTTGAACATCACACTGAGCAACAGTCACAAAGCCGTTTGAAAGCACCTGGTCTACAGCCCCTTTGGGGATCCCCAGATCTGTCTCAATTCAGCCACACAAGCGTGTCACAAACATCACTGCCAAAACATCTTGCCTGCAGCTCTGGAGAGGTTACCATCCCCAAGCCAACTGCAGCCTGTTTGTCCCCTTCCTATCTTTTCTTGGCAAACATCATCATCTCCTTCCCTGTGCTTAAACTAACCACAAATATTTTGATATAACTGGGCTAGGATGCAATTACTCTTACAGTTATGCTGGCACATCAACAGGGGTGGCAACCTCTTGCCCTGACACAGCAGCAGCCACAACCGGGTATCTACTTCAGCCTTCATTGTTTTTTTTCCTCTTCCAACCAAAATGATCCTATGATTCTACGACTCTACAACCTTTACAGGCAGTGTAGGAGAATCTCTTGATCTGACCACACGACGTGGTTGCTGCATGAACCCTCAGAGCTGAACCCTCAGGCGCGAACTTCCATGATACATCTGCCATGCGGTCTTGAATCCAGAATCCCATCACAGCACGTACGTGACCAGTCTGACACTGGTAAAGGGTTATTTCCACAGGCATGGTCTGCCTGGCTATGCAACGGCTCTGCAGAAGAGGACCTGACATCCTGATAGATATCAAGTTAAACATAAATTAACTGTGTGTCTGTGCAGCAATGAGAATTAACCTTGTACTGGGCTGCATTAGGACGAGCATAGCTAGTCAGCCAAAAGAAGGGATTATCCCTCTCTCCTCAGTACCTATGAGGCTCTGCCTGGGGTACTGGATCCTGTTTGGGGCTCCCCAGGATAGGGGAGAGATTGGCAAACAGAGGATAGTGCAGCACAGGGGTTTTAAGATCTCAGGGAGCTGGGACACACAACACAGAGTCACAGGCTGAGAGGACCAAGCGTTTCCAGCGTTCAAGAGGAAAGGTTCAGCCTCCCACATCTTATATAGAAAAACAGAGCCTGTCTCCTCCCAGAGATGCACAGCAAGGAGTTGACAGGCAACGGACGTACGTTGCAGTAAAGACAATTCAGCCAGGATATATGAAAAACAAAAATTCATGAGAGGGTTTACACTGCCCAGAGCGTCTGTTCAATCACCATCCTTGCACATATTCAGAACTCGGCTGGGCAAGGTCCTGAGTAACCTGACCTAACTTTGAAGTTAACCTTGCTTTGAAGAGGCGGTTGGACTAGGTGACCTTCAGAGGTCCCTTCCAACCTAAATTATTCTACGATTTTCTGGAAAAAGTTCAGATGCAGAAATGATCTCAAAAGCACGTCTCTGAAAGATTGAGCTAAAAATGCAGCAGCTCTCCGGAGGCCATAGCAACCCTGATAAGGTGGCTGGTATCCACCGCTGAATTCTCAGGGGAACAGCTCGTGGGACTGTACGGCTGCAAAACAAGAGGCTCAGCCCTAATTCAGCCCTGAATGCTGAATCCTATCACCCAGACTGATCCAACTCAATCCAAACAGTGCTCCCTCAGCTCTTCTCTAATGACAATAGGGGGTTTTTTTCTTTCAAGAGTTCAGTCTACAGAGCTATCACAACAGCAGCGCTTCCCCCTGTCAAATTCACTTTTTAAAAGCCATGAAAAATGGAGTGGAGAGATTATGGAGGGATATCTCTGCACAAAAGCGGGACCAAAGTCAATCTGTTTCTATAGCGAGGCTATGAGGGGCGATCAGGCTATTGGGGGGGAAGAGATCCAAATTCTTTGGCAAGAGCCATGGGTTACCTGGAAGGACCATCTCCCCTTTTCACCCCCCAGGCTCTGGAGATCCTCTGGCTCCCACTGGCGCTCAGTTCCTCGGGAGCTCTGCTCCCTTGGCACCAGGAAGGACCAAAGATTTTAGCCAGAAGAACATGAGATGATGATGATGGTCACACATCAGCCAGCATCCCCCCAGCCACTGCGCGTTCTCTGCACTGTTTAACTGACTTTCCTTGAAGCAGAGCTCACATTGCTCAACAGAACAGCTCTTTTTTCAGGTGCTCGAGGCTTTGTCACTGCCCAGAGGAGCCACATGTCCCACATGGATGGACATGGGGACAACCTCGGCCACCTCCATGTGTGCCACATGTGCAGCACGGCCCTTCACGCAACGCCCTCCATACCACAGGAACATCTCCACCTGCATTTACGCTTTTCGCAGTAAATATTTCTTGCCTTAATGTGAATTCGCTGCTCCAAAAATAGCTGTAATTACCCAAGAAGCAGAGGAGCCTATTTACAAGATTTAAAGGGGAAGAGGAAAGAAAAAATCTCTTAGAAGAAAACTTAAAAACACCTGGGCCTCAAGGTACAAAACAACTGAAAAGGGGCAACTTGCGTCTCTGGAGAGGATCAGAAAGCAACAGGAATTGCTCAGCTCAGATGACAGTAAAATATTACATGAAAACTAATTACTCCTCATGAGCAAACTATTTGAAGAGAGGAGGGGGCTCTGATAATACTCACGTTAGTCGAAGTTTGTAAAGTCATTACTGAACATAAGAAAAAGACCAAAAAAGGCATAATAAAGGCATGGGTGTGCACACAAGAGATTGCCAGAAAATAGTAATTTAAAATAATAAACTTGTTACAACAGCAGCAATGCTTGCTGCCTATCCCAGCTCTGAATAATTCAAAAGGTTCCTGCTTCGCTTGGTATCTCAGGGTATTTTCAGACCTGCAGAATTTTCTGCTGGTAAATAATGCATCTGTGGTATTCAAACACACCTGATACCCAATTAATACTAAAGATTTAACACTGCTGATTTTGAAATAGGAGGACGGCTAAAGAAAGCAAATTCTTACTGAGCTGCCTGTAGTCAGAGTGGAGATTCAGCTGCCTCTCTGGCCATGACACCAAAGAGCTGAGAAAGGAGGCAAGGGAGTCAACAGTGCCCTGGGAAATTAAATTAGTAAAGACAAGCGGAGGCCTATATTTTATGCAGTATCTGAATTTTTCTTGAACGCAGGCTGTATTTCATATGAATTTTCTTCTAATAATGCCTGTTTGTGTTCACCACACTCAAGTCACGGCCTTTGCACGGCGCAAATGCAAACAGCGGTGCTCACATTCCAGCTTCTAAATCAAACTAATTTCAGGATCAGAGTGAGAGAGATTTGGAGATGCTGGTGCCAGCTCCTGCCGGGACTCACCCAGCTCTGCTCTGCCCTCTGGTTCCCTGCCCAGCCCTTGTTGGTATCAGGTGCTTGTCCTCTTATTACCCAGCCCCAGGGAGACCCGCACCTCTGACTTCATGGCGTTCAATCCAAACTCTTCCAACCCTGGACTTAAATATTTAGTTTATCTTGCTGCCGTGGTTCCTATTGTTCCTACACTGTTTTTCTTATTAAATTATAGAGGTTTTGAGTTGGAATAAGCCTTCATTTCCAAACACGTCTGCTAGCAATCGGCTGGCTGCAGGGGAGAGATCAAGGGGGAGGGAAAGCAGAGGAGAATTACAAAGGTTTCAGGTTCCTGTAAACAGAGAAACATTTTTCCAGTCATCAGCCTGAGCCCAGTGGAAATAGGGCTTCAGTTTCCTCTCGTTAACACCGGGGATCCGGTGGCAACGCTGCCGCCGTGCCTCCTTTTTCTCCAGCAGTTGCCGGATGCTGTTTGCAGTGCAGCTGGGCAGCAAACGCGTGCGGTGCGCTGGCTGTCATCGCTGCGCTTTCCTTCCCCTTCTCTTCCCGAGCGTGCCCTACTTGCAGCCCAGGAGCAGGTGTCTGCTCCAGGGGAGGGCCCCGAAAATGCACCTGCCCTCTGGAATCCTGGCTCTGAACTCCACCGTGCAACGCAGCAGCTCGGAAGCGGCTCTGAGGGCTGGGGCTGAACTCCCCCAAAGGGCAGCAGAAATTCCTCCGAAACCAGCCCCTTGTGCTCTGCATCACCCAGCAACCCCTCGCTCTGCCCACAACTGCTGTGTCTTGGCTTGCACATGGTGTGGGGTCTGGGTGAGGAAGCGTCTTTATGTTCTGTGTAAATACAGCACGCAGCACGCATGTGGTTGCACTCTGAGAATGGTGTGTTTAGTAATCACCACAGTGCAAACACACACAATAAGCTGCAGCTGGGCCACCGTCACCAGGCTTCCACATCTCTTTCCGTCAGTCAGTGTTGACATTTTTCCACGCAAACACTGTGCATTTCAGAAGAATATCCTCTGACTTGCTGGTGGCCATATCCTCAGGGGTTTCCCACCAAGCACTAAACCAACTCAATCCAGATTTGCCTGCAAAAGTTGATCAACAGTCTGTGCACAAGCAAGTTTCCCAAATACATCACTAAACAGGAGGAGGTGAGTATAAAAGAACACTATAAATGACTAAGAGAGCAAAATGACAATATGTAGGCATTTGCTTAGACACGTGCAATAATAATATTAACTTAGATCTTTTGCATATTGCTAGCACTTGAGTTTACAATCCACAAGTGTACCATTCATAAGTACTGTACCTTCCTAAAAGGGCAAAGAATTACAGTGCTGCATTTGCTGACAGTGCCAGCTGACACATTTAGCAAGAAGTCTTGTGGTTAAAGCTCCTGTCTGGGCAGCAGGAGAGGTTGGGTTTATATTTGGCTCTGCTACAGGCATCCTATGTCACCTTGCTGAAATCACTTTCCTCGTTTTTCTCAGCCATGAAGGCAGACGCTGTGAGGTGAGGTTCGGAACAGGGAGTCACCTCGTCACCAGCAAAGGACGGGTGCTATGGAAGTGATCTTGCATGTATATATATATATATATAGGTACAGCACAAATGGTTTGCTAGGAGAGGATTGAAGCATTCAAGTAACTTCCCATAAACTTCTCTTTGTTTAGGTGGCTTTACATACTGGTTGAGAACATTTCCTTGCTGTCCCTGTGGGCACAGATCTCCAGATGCACCCTGGGCAAACAGCAGTCTCTCCAAAAGTATTCCTGGCGCACCTGTCAAAGATTACAATTAATTCATGACTGTTTGATGGCTTATGCTAAATGAGTTTGGCTCCAGTCCAGTTTCCATCGGGCAAGTGTCTCCATCTCAGGAACATCGGGACATTTGGCATTTTTGTCCTCTTGGCACTCCTACCCAGGGCCACGTATGGAACGTGTCAGGGGAACAGACTCGCTTCTCAGTCCCCAATCTGCATTGAGGTAGGATGGTATAGAGGAGCTATTGTTGTTATTCGCATTTAACTTCCCTCCTGAAGACAGATGGAAGAGGTTTTGTTTTGTAGCCATTAATACAGCACTTCTCACCACTGCAAAACCCTCTTCATGCTCTATCTGACAATTCCCAAACCAGTCCCCTCCTGATACAAGGTGTTTATTCACAAAGACTAAACCATAAGCTCTCCTGCAATGCTTAGATTAGCATGATATGATTCAGTAATTTCCTTTGTTGCGATCTCTCTCACACTGTCAGCACATTCACTCAATATTGTTTCAAGCCCAGTCCTTGTGGAGGTTGCTGCCTCCGTCCCCACTGCACACCCAGCCGCACAAAACAAGGCAGACAGCGGCATTCCTGTGCCAAGCAGCGTTATGTTCTCGTCACACTCCTGATAGCCATGGCAACGTGGTTTTCAAATAGCTGTCTACCTCCAGCGCTCTCCGTAACTCCCTGTGCTCCCTCACAGGTGGGCTTTTGGGGTGACCGTACCATCCTGATGCCCGCACCCATCGGCACATCCCACAGATCACGCCCAGGAGACTTTGCCGCCTTCTGTGCAATAGAGGAACAGGCAGGGTGAAATACACCTCTCCAGAGGTGAGGCAAGGAAAAGTAGATGTCTGCAAAAGAGCTTTGGCTGAAGGTGCCTTTCCAGCAATTCCATGGGCAGCGAGGCCCTGGGTACCCCAGGCTGTGCTGCTGCAGGGGCAAGGGGCAGCTGGACCAAAATGTGACTCAGAGCCAGGGAAAACTGCTCTGATATTCACAGAGGTTTGGGAGGTTGATCTCATTTCATACCCCTGTAGAAAACAGTCGCTGTATCACACAGAATCGCAGGATGGTTGGGGTTGGAAGGGACCTCTGGAGATCACCCAGTCCAACCCACCTGCCAAAGCAGGGTCACCAGAGCAGATCACACAGGAAGGTGTCCAGGTGGGTTTGAATGTCTGCAGAGAAGGAGACTCCACAACCTCTCTGGGCAGCCTGGGCCAGGGCTCTGGCACCCAGAAACCCTCCTGTAAGGCACCCTTAGCCACCCCCAGTGCCAGGGCACAGGCGTCCCCTGTCCCCCAAAGGACCAAGACTTTCTCAGCGATGCTCGGCAGAGCGGGTGCACCGCCTGGGCAGGATAGCACCCCTCAGCACCCACAAACCAAAGCAGGGCTCTCTCGCCTGATCAAAACCTGCCTCCTACACCCCAGATTCCTGAAATCAAACCGTTCTAGAGGAATGTGTCAGCACCCAGCCAGTGGGAGTGAAATGCCGAATGTTTAGCAGATCAGAATTTTTGTTAAGCAGCGTAAGGAAAAAATAAAAACACACACGAAACCAAAACCAACTCCCCAAAACAAAACAACCTCCCCAAACACACACAGAGGAACTAAATCAGTATGTAGAAACAAGCCCAGCACAACAGGCAGACCTTGGCACTGATGGTGCCGGGTTCCCAGGCTCGATCCCAGCCCGCTCCAGCCACCTATCTGTGGAATTCCCTGAGGAGAAGCGCGGAGGAGATGACCAGGCGGCTGCCGGGGAGGCGAAGCACCTGTGTTGAGAGCTCAGTAAACAGGAAAACAGGGAGAGATGTGGGAAATGCTTTTGTTCACCGGGCAGAGAGCTGGGGGACTGTGCCCGCGGCCGTCCGCATTTCCAGCATCCCTCCTGCTTTGCACCAAACACAAGCCCACCCACATCACAGCCCCTTCCCCAGCCTATGTGCCAGCCATGCTCAGCTCCCTTAAATCATCCCCATATCAAAGGCAACGGGGGCACTCAGCACCGCGCCATCTCAAGCCTACTGTGTTGGGGTCTCTCACCCTGTTCCTTGCCTTGTGCAAACAGTGTGTGCCCGCTCCTCGCTGGGCGTTTAGCCCATAACTACTCCAAGTGGGTCCTATTTTGGCTCCCCCCAGTAGAGCAGGGCCAACTAAAGCACCAGTGTCCCAAGCGGTGCCGTGGTGCTCAGTGGTGTCACAACGACCCCAGGGCCCCTCGGAGCCAGTTGCAAACCCCTCTCCAGTCGCAATGAGGGGAGACCCGATGCTGCTGGCACAGGGGGAGCAGGAGCTGATGGTGGAGGTCTGGCAGGAGTCCTGGCAGGAGCAGGGCATGGCAGGAAGGAGAAGCTGAGATGAGATCTGATCCCCAGCCTTCCCCTGGCAGGACAGACTGGCAGCGCACAAAGGGACCCATTCTCCCCCGGCGCTGTGCTGCAGTGATGGATGTGTCCGTACAGCCGATCCCTGTCCCTCCTGAGACAGAAACCTTCAGCCACGGGCAGCCAAAGAAGCTCTTTCAATCTCATCTGACACACTGAGTCCTGGCCAAGACCCCCAGGTGCCACCTTGCACCAGCACAAGCTAAAATGAGTTTTGTCGGGGCTCTCGCGGCTTTGCTGTACTGCGAAAGATCAGGGTAAGCCTTTGTTGCAATGAGATGGAGCTCAGGACTGGGGGCGGTTTGGGGAGAATCGATGGCTCTTCTGTACCAGCTGATACCGGGGTTTTTGGCGCTGCCGTGGTGCAGGATGCTATGGAGAGGTGCCATCCTGTACCAGAGGCTCAGCCCTTCAGCCCCACGGGCAACGGGGTGTCTGCTGGGACACAAACTCTACAGGCCACTGTAAAGAACCTGACACATACCAGGCTCGTTTCCTCCTCACTTCTGCAAGCACCATATTTACTCATTCGTTTTAAAAATGGGACAATGGTATGTACCGGACTTAATTCTGCCTTCACTGAGGATTTGCCCTCATGCCTTCCAGTTCCATTACCTTCCTTGTGCCACTGTGGGTGCTTTCAACTCAGCTTCCATCAGGATAACCCTGATTTATTTGTAAAGCATAAAACTCCCTTGCCACAAGTCCAAGCCACTATTCCCTGCATTTCCCTTTAAACAGCAATCCGTACATACATGAATGTCAGAGAGGCAAATGCTTTATTAAATCATCCAGTCCACTCCTTTATGTTTTCTTTTCTGGGGTTGCCCATTTTCCCCAGGAAAATCAAGACCATTTGAGTTCAAGCAGCTGGAAAACTGGTCACAAATGGTGCTGATGAAGAGGGCAAGGTTGTCCACAAATTCTGTGGTACTTAATCAGATGATGAGGATTTTTTCCTGAATCGAAGAACTTAGATATTAGCCAAGGTGAACTCTACCTGTATGAATATGCTACAGTTATCGCTGTAATAACACAGGAGTCAGATGTGCTGCACAGCTGGAAGGACGGGACGATACTTAAACGAGGAGCCTGTCGTGGTTGAGACGGACAAACGACAGAAGAAACCTGTCCCTGCTGCAGCGAGGGCTCATCCTCAAGCCTTGTTGGAGCTCTTTGCAGCTGAGCCGCGGCCAAGCCAAGGCCAGGGGCAAATATAAAACCTCCAGCAGGAAAGGAGAACTAAACGTGTCTGGAAGTGGCAGGCGTGAGGGTGCAGGCTGTACCGCTCCTGCTGCCTCCTCATCCTCACCCTCCTCCTCCCCTTCCACGGAGCAACTCCCAGAGAAAGCTCACACCACACATGGGGCCAGGAACCCTTCTATGGGCCTGCAGATCCCTCCAGCAGCAAAATGTGCCGCAGACAGGACATAAATAACCTCCTCATTAAGCTCTTGCCTTGCGCTACCGAGGCACATAAAGAGCCACCAACGTCACATCCCAGCCACATGCAAAGCTGTCTCTGTGCTGCATAAATCACGCATAGCCACATCATCTGCTATAGATACGCAAAGCCGTAAGCTCTAATTTATTCCAAGGAGTACACCATCACCTATGGGATACAACTGGGGGAGGCTACAGTTAGCAACATACACAAATGGCATGTTTCTAGATTTGAATATTACAGTTCTGTGTTTTGCTTCCTTTAGTATGTGGTGGTTTATACATCTGGAAGAGGGTGCAGGGACTTTCCATTAAATTAACACCAATGACTTCTGCTTTATCACTCTAGAAAGGAAGCACAGCACCAAAAAGGCCCATGCAGGACTCCAGATGAGCAAGTCCCAGATGTCTTGTTACACACGGGCTTTTCCTGGACTATTTTCAACTTGGAAAGCAGCTTAGGAAGCTAAAATTGTGCCCTATCTGCTGATATTTTGTGACATCTACTACCCAGGCACAGAACTGCTGTGAAAAGACCAGAGCTTGCATTTAATGGACTCCTAAGGCGTTTTTAAATAAAATTTGAATAGAGGTCTGTGTAAATACACAGGAGAGAACCAGTGTTTGTCTCTCCTGTGCAGCAATACAAATGCCAAGTGGTGGGTGCACTGGAAACACTGGTAATGTAAATTGCTGTAGCTGGGATTCACTTCAAAACCTGTAACCCTATTTAAAAGCTGTGATAAGTAGTAGCAAGGTCCAGCGTGGAGTGATGTTCTCTCCTACAGACCTGGAGGCACGCACACGCTCCATCTTCAAATATCATGGGAAAAATATCTCAGGTTGAATAGCTTCCCCTTGTAGCAGAGTTTGCTTTAATGCTTGTCCCTGGCATCATTCACACTCCGCTGACACCGGTTTCTAGGCTATGGGCACTACGCTGCACTATAACAAATGTTGTATAATGCACAAGGAGTTCTCTCTCCTGTGTGTGCATTCACCTAGAAAGTTCATTACAAAGGCAAGTGATACAGCAAAGATAGTACTTCCAGATTCAAACCCAAAAGCTCAAAACAATCAGAAGAGAGAGAGAAAGAAGTTATGTTTAGACAAATAACTCAATCTGCTGTTGAACTCCCCGAAGCGCCTTAGCACACCTCACCTCTATTGTGCTTAAAGTCTGGGACCCAGCGCTGTGATCCCTCCTGGCATTTCACAGCACACCCTGTGGACCTTCGAGGTGGCCAGGACTGAAGTCCCAGGCTGAAACATCTCCTAATCATTCCTTGTTCACGTGGAAATCAGCCCCAAAAGCTGCACCGATCCACACAAACCACTTAATCGTCAAACACCTCCCATCTAACCTTACAAATGACCCAGATTTCCCATTTCACTTGCAGAGCTCTGCCACTCCTCTTCAGATTGCTTAGTTCTGGCTTTGCAGCTACTCGGTTATTTTCTCCTCTTCCACCTATTCAAAGCACAACCCAGGAAAGCAAAGGCCATTCTCTTCCAAAACTATAGGTAGAGCTATATGTCTCTGATGGCCCTTTGCTGTGCAATGTTCATTCTCATTACACCAGCATATAAATGGAGAGTTACAGGGGAAATCAGGTGCTTGCTGTCCTCAGACATTTCCCAGGGTCCAAAATAAAGGGACAGTATGTTCCTGATACCATTATATTGCCTGTGAACTTTGAAGGCGGCATAACAAATGAGTCTAAAGCGTATCACCAGGAATAGAATCACAGGATGCATTTTATATGTACGTAGCTGAAAAGTCTTCAGAGCTAATGGCTTGAAGTGGTTAGGGAAGCTGACAGACTACAATAGATGTGACTTTTTTCTTCCTTCTCCATGGAGATGACATTGATTGACTGGGCTTGGAGTTCACACAGAGCTGGCACTGGCACAGCAAATTGCCTGTTGCGCAAATAGCCCGAGCGCCCCGCGAGCTCTCTGGTACATAGGCAACTTTAGCATGCTTAAAAATAGAAAACAAGCTGGAGAGCTGTGCCATGTAAGCCGTCACCCCGCAAAAATAAACCGCAGTCTTCCCCATGGCCCCTATGTGCCCAGAGGGTGGACACTCTGAGGTGCAGCCGAAAACAGGCAACGGTGGAGTAAAGGAGTTTAACCACCTTTGTGCTCCCAAAGAGTCTCAGGCGCCCGGAAAATTGAGTGGGCTTTGAGATGTGCAGACAGACAGCAATCCCCTGAGGGTTTGCTGTGCTCAGCAAAAGAGGGGGGTGAGGCGAGTCCAAAAGTGTGACCCCACTCGAGTGCTTGCTCGGTGTTCGTCAGCACAATCCTCACCGCTGGCGTTTTGTGCATCAAGCGGGGATGCTGAGAACATTTCACAGAAGTTCAAGAGATTAACACGATGTTTGTGCAAGCTCTGGAAGTGTGGCACAAGTCCTGCCAAGCCTCCTTCTGCCTCCAAATTCTCCTCTGCTGTTTTATCCATATTTTATATCCTGTAAGCATGAGCAAAGGTAGCAAAATATAAAGGAAGAAGCTGTGTTTTTTTTCCTCCCGCACTCCCCAAATTGTAAAGAAAAGCTTTCAAGAATCAAACAGCTGTCCCAGGAGACAGCCCAAGCACAGCCCTCCTTACGCCAGGCCCTGCTCCTGGGGCAGAACACACAACCACGAGCACACACAAGCCTTGGCTGACTCAAGCGAGTTGACCAGAAGCCCTAATTACAACCACCAAGTGCCCAGCCCGTCCTTTGTACACCAGCGGTTGCTGCCAAGGCCGAGCTCCCACCCGCGCTGGGGCCGGGGTGCAGCCGTCCTGCGCCCTGATTTATTATCCTCACCCTGCAATGCCCTGCGAGGTTGGGGGTGGCGGGACAGGCTCTGATGACCTGCCTCCAGGGCTGAGCAAATGAGATTCATTAGGATATGCAAAAAGCTGAGGGGAAAGCAAGCCTGTCTCTCTGTCTGAGCATCTGAGCTCTGCTGATCTGATAAGGGCGCGCTGCTCCAACATGTCTGCAGAGGAAGATCTGAGGCTTTCTTTTTCCCATGCATTCCCAGATAGTCATTGCAACTAATAGACAAATAGGTCAGCATAAATAACAGCCCCCTCATTTCCCCCAGCATGCGAGTCTGGGTGGCTTAAGTCAAGTGTTAATAAGAAATAAGGCTGCTGTAACAAGATGTCCTGATGCACTGCGAAGAATATGTAGCATAATAGCATCTTTCATACAAACCTTTCACTAAGAGCTTGTCATTACCCAGACAGAAGCGACATAATTTGCATAGAGAAGCAGAGGAAAAGCAGCTTGAATGAGGTGATCCAAAACTGGAGTCATCAAGTCACTGAATTGTTGTATAAAATAACACAGAAGTATATTTTGGTTAAGTTCAGCATTTTCTTAGCAGCACAATAGGCAAAGTAAAAATAGTACACCTAGAGGGAGTGATTGGTTGGAGCAAAGTCAGCTTGTACTCTGTTACTGGATTGAAATATGGCCCTGCGGTGTAACTGGGTGATGGGGAGAGAAGGCTCACATTAACATGTGTATTATCAGCTCCTCATGCCAGGCCACGTGATTTTTAGATGGAAATGCTGGGCTCGCCCCATGGAAATCAGGAGGCAAGGGCTGGGGCAGGAGGGACACTGGAGCAGGCAAACCTCACAGCTTCTCCTCAAAGTGCTTCATCGAACCCCACCGAGAGCAGAGGCACTTAAATATCAATTATGGCTCCTTGGCCTTTTTGACAACGCATTTGGCCGCTTTGACAGAGGCGTTCGAAAGAAAACAAAAGCCGTTAGCAAGTACCTATTAAAAAAGCAGCATGCTCTCCTAAACCAGGGCCGGGGGGAGAACAAGAGCTGGATAAATCTAACTTTAGCAGCCAGCACCTTGGCTGTTGGCTTCGGGCACGGCTCCCCAGCCCGGTGGTGGAACAGGCTCCCTTCTGCGATTGCTCCTACCTCGTGAAGGATTTTCGGTAGCAACCATCACCATGGTATCACAGTGCTGCTTCTGTTCAGCGATTTCGCCAATCCCCGTGGGTTTACTGAAACACCGGTGACATTTTAGGTGCAGTGAAGGGGCAGGTGGGTGGGAGAGATGTTTCTTAAAGCATCAGCTCCCGGAATCAAGGGAGGGCAAATGCAGCACTTCACCTTTTTCCATACAAGCAGCATAGAGCTCTCCTTGTTGCAGAGCAAAGCTCAGGAAACCCAGAACATCCTCATCTGAGGGGAGGCAGGAGGTTCTCACACTGTCCCCCTGATTTTGGGAAGGAAAAGGATTGAGTCACACGATATGTGCTCCTGGAACTGGCTGTAGTGAGATGGTTTCACTTCTTGCCTCCAGCTGTCGCAATGTCTGGGTTGCAAATAGCGAAAGCAAACATTTTGAACACCATTTCCCTGCTGATTTTTCAGCTGTGGCTCCCTGAGCACTCGCCCCTCCTGGGCCTGTGTTCTGCTCCTCACGCCGTTCCTGCTGCCCGTTCCCGGGTGACGACAAACCACGAAGCATTTCCCAAGAGTGAGAAATCCTCACCAGAATCATCTGTTGCAAGTCCTGTCTGACAAAACCATGTCAGGGCTTTGGGGATTTTCTATATTTAATGAGCGTATCTTTCCCTGGCAATTCCCCCTGCTGGCTCCCGCTTCCCCGCTATTCTGGCAGATATTGGAGTGGAAGCAGCACTTGTGCTGGGATGCAAAAAAGCTGCTGTTCCCACCTGAGCTGGGAGGATTGCTGGATAAAAGGTACAGACGGGGCATCACTGCTGCTGGAGCACAGGGCTCCCTTCCTCTCTTTATTCCTCCCATGCAATCAGCATTTGTAGTTTAGTCCCTTCTTATCATGGCCTTGCAGTATCACATCTTGGCTTGGTATTTAGTCTTCCATAGGCTTGAAAGGGCAGCTTCTCCTTGAGTTTATCAGCTCAGATGGGGGACACTGCTTGATGGTGTGCCAGCGAGCTTCTGTACGATGCCTTTTATGTCTCGATCAAGTCAGCGTGTCTATTTAATTGAAGAGACGGGAATACAAAAGGTTCTTGGATAAAATCTGGGGGAGGAAAAGTGCTGCCTGACTTGAAGGGGAAGGGGGATGGATTCGCAAACCCCACGGAGCCCGATGAGAGCTGAGGGCACGGTAGCATGGGGCGGTTTAACAGAAGGGAAGGCAGCCGCTCTGCCAGCAGAAGCCCGCGAGCAGAGAACCATGGAGCACAAAATTAACACACTGGCTCATCAGGAAATGTTAATGTGGGCAAGATGGGGAATTGCTTCATATGGGCAAACAATCTGTGCAGAACGGATAAGCGCGATCAAAACCTGGTACAAATCTGGGCACGTTTCTCCAAAATCTGCCCTCTACCCTCAGTTTGAGGTTTGAGACGGAAAACGCAAAGCCCTGATTAAGGTGTTAAATCCTTATGGCAGAAAAACAACACAACGTTTTGCTGAAATGAAACAAAACGAAAGCATCCAAAGGGGCTTTTCTAGAAACAACTAAGCCATGGCCACACAGATCCCAGGAGGGGAACCTTGCAGCTTGGAATAAATGGTTTTGGGTTGGAGCTCCACGTCAATACACAGTCAAGGAGCTGCAAGAGCACAGAAGCTACAGCATTCCCCATTGGGTTTTTTGGTCATTAAATCTCCCAGCAACACTTTTCAAAGTAGGAACACTTGGGTGTCTGGGCTTTGCGTAATCCTCACTTCGCCTTTCCCCCTGCTTAGTCTGATGCTGTCAAACCATTCCCTCCTCCGAAGGAAGCTGAGCCGTCTCCTTCGGCCACGTCACCATCCTGAGGACTGGAGAGCCTTGGGAAGGGACTGCTAGAGGGAGCCTTGGCTGGGGACAGAAGGGACACAGCTCCACAGTGGCCCATCCAGGGCCAGGGCTGAAGCAGCAGATACTGTCCAATGGTAGGGCTGATGCACTCACCATATTGCAGGGGTGAAGGCAACACTTGCCTTTTTCGTGAAACGACAAACATCAGGGTTAAATCATTTACTAAAAACTGTGGGAAATTCCTCATTTTCATGAGCTGAATATCCACCTCAAAATATTAAACATTTTAAAACTAAATAATTCAGTGCTTAAAGAACAACAGACTCATTATAACTTCATTCCCTTCAGTCCTCCTAAAACCAAACATTAACTGCTAATGAACTCATTTCCACTACAAATGCTGGCTCCACTTTCATCTGCCACCTTCTCCCAAAAATTAACCAGGCACTTGCTCCTCCACCGTTCCCCACAGCTCCCGAATATTGTTGCTAATGGGGAACTGGGACCAGCTTCACCCAGCCACCCCCTCACCTCTTTACCCATCGCAGCACTTAAGCAGGGGACGTTCCCCCGCTTTGCAATGACAGTAAGAGACGCTGACACCTGCAGCACAACCAGATGCTGAATTTGGTCCCCTTGCACTTATAGTCCCACCCAGGAGCAGCAGGAGGTCTGGAGTTACTGACATCTTACGGTCGGAGAGACTCTGAGTTCAACACCCCAGATGAGCAACCGCTTTATATCCTGCTCAAAGCCTGTCCGGATAGGGCCACAGGCAAGGTAATGTGCACAGCACTTTTCAGGGAGAAGGCCAGAAGAACATCTAAAAATAATCAAAAGGCCTGGGGGTTCAGACGAAGACAAGCTCAAAGAAACCAAGGGAAAAAACCCGAGGCATGGCAGCGTGTGAGTGCACTTGTCTGAGAAGACCTTAAGAGAAAGGTCAGTTTGAAGAAAATGAGCAAACTGTCTCTGAAAGGATTCTTTGAGACGGTAGCGATGGCAGGGAGGCAGTAAATGGCAAGTTGCAAACCCAGCGCTGTTAGAAGGAGGGAGTTCAGGTGGAGGATGCTCCTGCGGATCAACCACAGCGCTGCCTCCCAAGTCAAGGCTGCACAAACCACTGCAAGAAAAGGTTGAATTGACTTGTCGATGGTGCAAAAGTAACCTAAAAATATTAAGAGCACATTGCTCCTCGTGTAGCACTTCGTTTATTAAACAAATCACAGAATCGACTGGGTTGGAAAAGACCTCAGAGATCATCAAGTCCAACCCTTGGTCCAACTCCAGTCCATTTGCTAGATCACGCTTCCTTTTCATCCAGAAAGACTCTAGAATTACACAGATGGTTAAAACATATCTATAGTAGGGGTAGCAATTTAGAAACCTCTCTGGGGGAAAACAAAGTTTTAGCCTTTTTTTTTCTTTCAAATGGTAGTGAGCTGGATTTTAAGGTGGAGTGGCTTTATTTCTGTTGTGGCTGCCACAGAGAAATCTCCATCAGCCACAGATGATGCCAGATGGTGAGTCGTGCCCAAATCCATCAGGCTGAGGCCTTGAGAAGAGGTTCAAAGCATAACTGAGGGTTGCATCTCTTGCAGGGGCAGCCAAGGGAAACAAAGCCAGAGCCTGTTGGATATAACTGTGGTAGCACAAATCCGTGGCTGCTGCTGTGCTCCAAACAGCTCCGGAAGGGCAGGGAAGACTCCAACCAGCCTATGGGACAAAAGACGACACAGAGCAAGGAAACCACAAGCGTTCAGTGGCACAGCTGATGTAGGGCTAGTTTTATCGAAAACCGTTAACTTACTGGTACATCATTAAGGTGGACGAATGGTTACATGATTCAACAGAGCCGATAATACTTTGCCTGTGGTGCAGTTGTAGAGGGTATACAATTTTCTGGAGACGGTGGAGGGGGCTCTGGATGCACCATATGGTCTCTTGCAGCCCTTGCGCTGCAGCTCATGCTCTCATGTGACGAACCATTAGCGAGTCACAGGCAGCAGAAAGCAATTTTATGGCCAGATCCTGCTCTTAGAAGCTATGATGACTAAACTAGCTAATCAAATCAGCATAAATTTGCAAACACCGTTTTAGCAGCTGTGACCGTAAATATCATCAGCAGAATGTGAATAATCCCGAGCACAAGATGAGTTGAGTAATGGGTTCCCAATGGGCGTTGAAGCCATCAGTCTGCTGCCTGGCAACTCGGAGATGGGGGCGAGGGGGGGAGGTTTGATTATGATGAGCCTGAAACGGCAGATGCGGTTATCACGACAAAGCAGCTCGAGCACACGCACCAGAAAAAGGAAGAAAACTAACTCCATGTACCGAGACAAATAATTGTGGTGGATGCCCTGTTCTCACCCTGCTGCCTCCCAAACGCAGGCACGTGTGCACGTTCCACGTGGAGGGATGCGTTTTAGCATTCCCAAAGTGACTCATTTGGCATTTTCCAGGGACCTGCAATAGGCTCCCCGCACACACATACCATTTTGTCAACAAGCCATAAAAATAATCAGCCGAGGTGAAATTCACTGAGAACACAGACACCAAGGCTAAATTTGTTTTTAATTTGTGGCGGCTTCTCCTAATGGGAGCCAGGGTGCAGGGCTCTCCGCACTAACAAAGGGGAGAGGGGGAAAAGCTGCCAAAATTAGCAGCACGCAGCAGTCTTAACCTCCCCTCCGGTGAGGAGCAGCCCCGCACGTGGTCCCGGAGCAGATGGAGCAGGCTGGAGTGGGCATGGCCAGAAATGAAGGACTATCCTGTGAACAGCTCTGCCAGGGACCCCGGAGAGAAGGTGGCTGCAAATACAACCAGCTTGTCCCCAAGCAAAGCGCTTGGCGAGGGAAGAGGCTTTTGCAGCTCAGGAAGATGAATTTACCTCCCTGCACCTGCCAGCCTGAATCTGGCTTGGCCATATACGCTGTTTCCCTGAAAATAAGACAAGGTCTTATATTAATTTTTGCTCCAAAACCTATTACCGTTTTATATGCATAGCTGCCTGGACACTATTTAAATTGACTTTTTAAATGAACCGTAACTAGGGCTTACTTTTGGAGTAGGGCTTATATTCTGAGCATCCTCAAAAATTCTGAAAAATCATGCTAGGGCTTATTTTCAGGGTGGGTCTTATTTTGGGGGAAACAAGGTATATATGTTTGGAAAAAAAAAGATCAACCATGATGTCTCAGCCCTGCTGGCTTTTGGCAGGCTGGTAAAAATCCTTGGCTATTATGGACCATAGCCTGGTCTGATGATGATAACCCACCCTACTTCGAGGCAAAATCCAAAGGGCAGGAGAAACAGTGTATTGCGTCTTACATTGCATTGTGTAAAGGTAACCCGCGTTTGCTGGAGTCATCAAAATCTAGTGACAAAAAGGCCTGAGAGAGGGTATGTCTACATGACAGTCATTACAGCTCATGCTGATAATGCAACTTTCAGCTGAGCTTTAAAGCTGATCTGCAGTAGCATAGAAACCAAAATGAACAAGGAACGTGAGCGTTTCCAAGGAGCTGGCAGCCCAGCCTAGGCTCTGCCTTGCTGCAACCAGGCTTATTGCTTGGAGTACCAAGTGTGTAGATACCCCAGGCTGCTAGTTTAAAGCTTACATATACACTAATGCATGGTCGCTGTGAATTTTTGGTTCGCTGTGTTCCCTTAGTTATGGAGTCATGGTGATTATTTAGCTCTCAAGCCTTTCCAAACACTAAACTGTGCCCAAGACCCAGGGGCAAGCTTTCTGAGCTCACAAACCACGGGATCTGAAGACACAGTCTTTCCTAAGTAACTGGAAGCCCTGACGATCTGCACAAGTGAACATGTTGGGTTCAGCGCTTTGAAAATGGAAATGAAAGAACATAAACCCCTATCCTGGCCAAGAAGGAAAAGGGCAAGTGACAGAGCATCTTGACACGCTGATGGAGAACATCAAAGCCGGGGCGGTGCCGGGCGCTGGTTCCTCAGATCACGGCAGTCTCGGTTTATGCCAGGAAAGCTTGTACAAGCACTGGCACCGTGCAGAGGGAGCGTCTCGGGAAATATGTGGAAACACCCGTAACGAGAGCAGGAAAAAATGAGAAGCCAATGCAGGGGATCTAGCTGCCTCCCATACCAGCCCTTAAGGTGTGTCCCTCAGCACCTTTCCCTAGAGAAGGTCTGTGGTTTTCGCATTTGTGTTTGGTTTTCTCTGTTTGTTTTCGCTTGTGTAGCATTGTAAATAACCCTCTTCCTAAAGGGGAGGTTCTCTATCCGCTGAAGCTGCCCCAGCTGTTCGCTACCCACTGACCTGCGACACTTGTATGAGACAACCCGATGTGGACGAGAGGACGGAGGGACAAGAGCTGCATCTCTGGGTGCGGAACAGAACTGGAGGAGGTAAAAACTGGGAGAAAGCTGGGCTCAAGTGGCAAAACTGGCAACTGTGTTTTTCCCAGAGCATGGAGATAATTTGAAACAAAGCGGTGAGTTTAACACATTACACTCCGATGAGCCCAATCTGAAAATACACACCAAGACCTCGGTCCAAGACAGCGCGCCCATCCTGAGCCAGACTTATCACTAGTAACCAGTTGCTCCTTAAAAAACACACCCCAGCTGGAACTCCAGGTTACTAAAGCCAGGATGGAGAATTAATGGCAGAAGCAGTACAAAGTCTGGCACGCAGTTTACAGCCCTTTTTCCAAGGTCCAGAAAATTCCTGTTCGCTCTCTTCAGTGTTTTTCACTGCAGCATCAGCCTCCGCATGTCTGCATTGTGTCTGGGGCCAGGGCCAGGAGATGCCAGCTACTACAAAAAACTGTTCTTGCTCTATTCCTGGTTTGATCCAAAACAAAACGTACTAGAAATTTTGGAAGAACATCTGTTCCAGTCAAGCGTCCAGCGCGAGCCTCCCGGACCCACAAGGTCTGGGTGATTCAATGAAAAAGCGAGGGAATGTGTCAATCTGTAGATGCAGAACTCTTGGCAGCGCTTGCTGCTTTCTGCTGCGCACACAGAAACTCTGTCCTTTGTGACCCTCTGCACACAACAAGCTCAGTTCGTGGGCTTTCAGGGGGAGTAGAAAAGAGCTGCCTTTCCCATACACATTTTTCCCCTAAGAGACGTAAAGACGAAGGACGCGTTCCCCGATTCTGAGAATAATTTTACACTAATTTTAATTGATTAATGTGCTTGTTTGAGGGGGGGACGAATATGTTTTTTGTTAACTTATGGTGCAACAGGACATCCCAACCATGTTCCACACCAAGAGCTGCCACAGGGCCAACGTGATAGGATCCTACCCGGCCTCCAGCCATCGGGTTCATGAGATAACAGAACTCTTCTTTCACCCTCCGTGCCTTCAGGCCGGGCATGACTTGGAGCAAGCCCACCCACAACAAGCAGCACGTCTGTGAGGAATAAAGCGGCTGCGGTGCCATGTGATGCTTTCCCCTTCCAGGGGATTTCAGAAGAGCATCCTCGAGCCTCCGCTGCGATGGGGAGGGTGGGTTCACCTCCCTTCGAGCCCTGCCCAGCCCAAGGCTGACGTCCAGCTGAACTGTGCAGGGACAGTTTTTCCTGGGATTACAGCAGCCCCAGCCTGCACAGAATCTGGGTATTGCCATGTTGCTGCAGGGACACGGCGTATAAAACAGTAATTTGTGGTAAGAGTTTAGAGCTGAAATAGATACGGCAAACAAAGCAAGAGAAAAATCTATTGCTGTTTCTACTGCAGCGTGGAAGCACTGGAAAATATAGACAGTACCTCGGTTATAGTTACAGTTATACTGTTTGCCACCCTCCAGTGCCTGTAAAGCCAGTGTAACAGCCAGTCCCATATGGGTAGGTGGGGAATGAGCAGAGTAAACCTGCATCCATCTACCCTCCCCTCGGGAGCTGTGTCTGACGAGCAGTTTACAACCAGTGTCCAAAGATAAAGCTAAATTAGGTGACAGTTTACCTCAAAATGCCATAAACTCTGGCAGTTTGGGAAGTGGCAGCACAGACCTCGCAGTGGGGTGGGGATCCCCAAGAGGGAAGGGCAGAAGGCAGGAGCATCCTTGGCCAGGTCACGCAGGGACCAAGGGAAGGGGTTGGTGGGTCAGAGCCTCCCATTTCCCACACGGAGCCTGCGGCTGGTGGAGCAGGACGGTTTCCTATGCCCTCTGCCTGTTGCTATCACTGGGGAGCACACAGCGAGGGGGATTAATTCTGGATAAATCCCATTGCCTGAAAGAGGATGTGAAGTGTTCCTGCAACACTTCAATTAGAGAGAGGTGCACGTAGCAAAGTTATCTGCTTCACACTCCATATTTTTCTCTCCACAGCAGGAAAAAGGATTTCCTGCAGCCCACTAGATCATTAGTGTTTCTTGCCTGGCTGTTTCAAGTGCAGCTTTATTATCTTTACACTAACTTTTGGGGACACTGTTATTTTTTGGTAAGAGAAGACCAGAGTTTGAAGTTCCACGATTGCTTTTTTTGTCATCCACTCTGGTTTTGCTTCATTTTATTTTCCTGAGAGGGGAACCAGTGACATTTCAAAGCAGCACATTCACTGTATGCTTGCTCAGAAGAAATTAAGGTCCTGTCTATGCACTTTCCCTCAGAAAACGCCTCCCAAGCTTGTGGCATTAAAAATAAAAAAATCTGATTTCACAGAAGCACAAAGACACAAATTATTTCAAAGCAAGGCCATGCAAAATAAAACCTACCATTAAACTCCAGAGGCTGGAATCAGAGATCTCATCTCTGATTATATTCATTCCCCAACAGAAGTTTTGCCCAAGTTAGAGCTGCCAGGTCACGTCCACTATTTTCTCACACATACCATGAAACCAAGCGGGCTCACCAAGGTGACATCTTGAGGACATATGCAAAAGGCTTTGACAGCACATATGCTTAATACACAGGGCCATCTCATAACAGGTATAACTGCACAAAGTGGTGCGCTGGGGTCAGCTCTAACCATCTCAGAGCAGAGGTACAGAGACACCGCTGGTACCTGTCTGCCCCAGGCATATCTGAGGCTGAGCACAGCCCACGCTGCCGTCTCGCAGGCGCTGGGGTTTGGGTTCGGAGCCCCGCAGAGCTCAGGGCTGGCACCGTGTCACCAACACCAGCACCAGCGCTGCTGCGGGAGGGTCGGGACTCAGCCTGGGGAGCGGGACAGTTACGCTTCGCTCAGGTTAGAAACAATACGAGTGAAACCAAGCTCCAGCACAAGCCGTCTCCACCCAAAGCGAAGCCATATGCAAACTCAGCTCAGGAATGAGAACTATGCAGCCAGAGGTTTCCTCTAGTTATTGTTTGGGGTTTGCGCTGCAGTGTGCAGGGAGGGAGGGGACAAAACACACAGAGGGTGCAGGAAAGGAGCCATAAGTGAGGCACAGCCCAACCTCAGGCCCTGGCTTCAGGACACAATGCAATGGGCCGTGATGCTCCCTGCAGCTGTTTGCTCTGCCCTCCGCTGCTCCTTGCTGTGCCTCAGCTGCCCCGGTACAAGAGTTTGGGAGGCACTGATGTTTGTGTGCCAGGCACATGCAACATCAATTTGATTTGCACAGGCACCTATCAGTTTTGCACATTTCCTAGGCAGCAGAGCAGACGTGGCAATGTCTAAACAGTAACTGTATTAAAAAGAGCAAACTTCAATATAATTATTTGGGTTTTTTTCCAGGGAAGATATGCCCAAGAAGACCCCAAATTTTCAGCTTGCCATTTCAATTTAAAAGGTGCAACCTGAAGCATGTCGTGTGCTGGGTGAGAGATGCCACAGTTCTTCTTTCCCTCTTGTCCAGATTAAGCTTTACATTTTTTCAGCCCAATATACAGACATTCACCATCACATTGGCTCCTTCCCAGACCTGCTGGGAATGCCAGGGCTGTGGAGCAGTCAGTGGAGATTCATGGACACTGGCCTCTTAACTAATACATTTCACATGAACTGTGCCTGAAACCAGAGGCTGCGCTCTCACTGGCCGCTTTCCTTTCCAGCATCGCCACGGAGCTCCCGGCAAACACACCAATATTTCACCAGGTGGAAAGTCAGCTCGCTATGCTCCTCATCCCAGCTCCTGGCCTTTTTGGTGCAGGCAGCAGCGACAGTGGTTTTGTAATTAAGCTGATTTTCATTCAAAGTGCCAAGAAAGGAGGTATTTTCACTTTCACCCCACTCCTGTCCCTACCTTTGTCCTTCTGTTGGCATGAGCATCAGCCAAGCCAGTGAACCGATCCATCTGGAAACTCTCTGTTTGTCTTTTCCCTTTCTGCTGGGTTAGTTTGCAGAGGGATCAGATTCCTAATCTGGCAGATCACTCGAGAGCTGATTTTGGCACCAGGGAGAGCACATGCCCCGGCAGCACAGACTTAGATCAGCTGAAAACAAGCACAACCCGCAGAGAACACCCATGGCCCACCCTGTACCCACCCATGGAAAGACCCTCTGTCTGCAGAAGGAAAGAGGCTTTTTCCACGGTACTGTTCGGCTCCCAGAGGGAAACAGACACATTTTGGGTAGCGGTGAGACACCACCTCCTGTCTCTACCTGCTCCACTTGCATGGCCCTTGGCACTGCTCTGCTGAACCCTCTCCAGGACTCCACTCCAGCCTTCCTCTCACATCACTTTAAACAGTACCATGCCATTTACCCAAGTACTTGCTGTCCTCATGGGCACTCGTGTATTTACCAGCAGCCACAGACACGTGTAACACACGCCTGTGCGTGCCCAGAGCAGATGTGTGCAAGCACAGACCTCAAATATCACCAAAATCTGCTTCTCCCAGGTTGAAGAAGTGGGCTGCATTGCTCTGAACCATTACTACTAAGTACAGTGTTTCTATGGCTACACCTTCCATGGCTTTCACTCCCGCATTCAGCAACACGTTCGCTTTGTCTGTCTGTCTGTCTGTCTGTCTCTCCTGCGCACACACACGAACTAGATGTCCCTTCTTTCCTCGCTCAGCCACCCCCTCTCTGCTCCACAAAACACCTCTGCTCTTCCTCCCGCATGCAGCCGAAAAACTCAGAGCGGCTGTTTGAGACCCAGCAGAAGAGGGGGCAAAGACTTCTGATCCAAATGCCAGCAATCCCACGGCCAGGTCTCCTCAGCCTCCAAGCCCACTTACGGCAAAGGTGGAGCTGGCGGTGTTTACTGGGGATCTTTAGTGTTATTTACGGTGGTGTAAAACCAAAGCAGCATGCAAAGAGCAGGCAGACCCCTCCACCCCTGAGCCGCTCACAAGAGGCTGGAGAGCTGGCGTGCTGAGTGATAATAAAGATGAAAATCTCTCCCAGGGATGCTCTAACAAGAAGCCTTGTGCAGAGGGGGTCAGCGGTACCTTGGCCTCAAGGTGACTTGCTTAGCAGTGTGAAATGAAGACATCAGTCGGATGCTGAGAAAATGCTAATGGCTGGGAGCAGCTCATGTCAAGCTGAATAAATCCCTTGCTCTCCATTCTGAAACACAATGGCACATGAATGACTAAGCAATTCTGATAACAATTCAATAGACAAATGCCAGCTTGCTTTGATTAAACATTACTTCTGGAGCTTTTTCAGGGCAGCTAAAGACACATCAGCCGGTCTCTCTCACCCCAGCCCTCCCAGCAACCCAGCCGGGGCAGAGAGACATTTATTACACAACAACTATAACATTATTTTCCAAAGCAATTGGAACTCCTGTAATGTCTGAACTAAGTCTAGATTTATGCAAGCACAGCTGGAGGGGAAAAAAAATAGGCAAAATAGCCCCTCTCTATTTTAAGATCTCAGTCCCACTGTCACTTCTCCCTTGCTACATCACAGTTATCCCTTAGCACAGTAATAACACAGTCCAGTTTGGAGATATAGGTGGAACCGAGCCATATAATTACCACATTTCCACATATATTCTTGTGTATTTGCAGTACTGAAATAACACTCCTCTGGCACAGGGGTAGTCCAGGCAAACAGTTCAGTTTAGGAATGTGGCTAAAACACGCAGCTAGGCTTTTACACAGTGCAGGTCTAACCCATGTTTTTATTATGTCCATATCTGTGCTGTAGGCTGCTCCTTTAAAAATGACAATTAGTCCTTTTATTTTTGCAGAGAACATCTACGTGAGCAGCTTTTCCCAACTTGAACCTTGCCAAGCCCCAGATCAGTTTTGAACGACGAAAGGAATAACCTCGTCCGCACACATGGGCTTTTACCCTTGGCTTCAGTCAGTTGTGAAATAAGCTGCTCAGTGCTGCATCCGTAATGGGGACTGCAGTGCAGATGGCAAAGGCAGAGTCACAGCTCGTGCTGTGCCTCGCCAATGGAGGTGGGTAACGCAAGCAGAGCTGTTCAAACAAGCGTAACACGCTGGCAGCGAGGAGGGGAAGAGTCACTACTACTCCTGAAGCATTCTCACCTTTCTATCTACAGGAGATGCAGTAACAATAACATGGACTGATGTCCAGAAGATCCTGAGTGAAATGCTGCCTGCACTGCAGTCTGTGGGAATGAGAATTTCACCCCACGATCAATTCTAGGCGGTGTTTTGGTGACGCTTATTGCTTTGTAGTTTAGACAACAGAAGGAGGGGGGAAACAAGCAAGAATCTCCTACACTTCCATGCTATTTAGTTGAGCACTAAGAAGGAAAATCATCCCTTGCAAGTATCTACCCCCACCCACCAGCCCCAGGGGCCTCGTTGCTGCATTTTACCACAGTCTAGAACAGCAAGTGATAGTGTTATTTCTCTAATACCACTCTCAAGAAAGTCCCTTGGCTGCTCTCCTTTCTCCTGGGCTGAGGACGGGGATGTGGGAGCAATCTGCCCTTGTGTGCACACAACCCACATCTCCATGAGTGAATCTGTGGTACCTGGGCTACTGTGAACAGAGGCTGTTTCCTTAGGCACGGTGATTGCCAGATGCTGCGTCCTGTAGGCAGAGGTCTCAGAGGTGACATCGACGCTGGTACACACACAAAAATTCATAGGGACAATGACTGCACGTATGTGTATAGCTGTATATAGACATACATGCACAGCAAGTAATACAAGGTAGAAGAGCCCTGCTTGCCCTTAGCTGCAAAGGGGAATTCTCAACCGGCCTTTGCAGCTCCCATTTGATAGCACAAAGCTGCTTTGCAAAATCAGCAGGTCGGCCCTTATAGCTTTGTTGTTTTCAATATTCTTTGAGAGTTTCCTCTGATGCCTGATTTGCTTTATTGGAGAAACCTACTCAAAGGGATTTGTGTGCATGCTCAGCTTGATTTGTGAACTCCAACAGGAGGGGCAGCCAGTAAAATTAATGAGGTTCTGGGCAAATGGTTGCACATGCAGACCCACAGACATGAAGCATTAACTGACTGTCTAATTAACAAAGGCCACGTGCCCGATTAAGCATGCAAATGCTGCTGCTTATACATGCACATTGACAGACATTAATGTTTCGGTGAGGACACATTTGCAAGTGTCTGTTTGGAACGACGATAAAGCACGCAACCCCTTCCATAAACACTTTTCAGCATGCAGAAAATAGATACGTGGAATAATCTGCTGCCCGTTTATGTAATGAGCACGAATTCTTTCTGGAAAGCAACACAGCAGGTCTCTGGGCTCACGCAGGCACTGCTTGAAAACCACCTTCTAGAAGGGGGCAAACGAAGGACAAAGAGGCCTTGAGAGAAAAGTTTCAGCTCTGTTTCAGGCATCTTGTCATTGCAAGTGAGGGGCTGCTTTCATGTTCCCACCTCGTTGTACTGGGTGGTGAGAGGCCACGGGCACACGGTCCCGTTCCTAACTCTGCTCTGCCCTTACACATTAACACTCACCCCCTAGGTCGCAATCCCCTGCCTGATTAAAGTTCAGGTTTTTTAAATTCATGACCATAAAATTCAAAAGAAGAGAGAAAAAAAAAAAAAATCTAAAACCTCCAACAAATGAGAGAGAAACAGTGAGCGTGGTGGCTACAGTACAGGATACCTGTTCTATATCAGTACCCTTAACTCAATTAACCAGGCTGCCAGATCACATCGTTTTGGGATATGATCACTCAGCTGGGGAGGCAAAATCCTGGAGAGCCAGAAGCAATCTCGGGGTGCCAGAGAAGCTTTTGGCACCCGTGTTTGTTGTTCAGCAGGGTCGGTGCTGCACAGGGCAAAGGGTATTCCTGAGAGTGTATAAGGCTCAGGAGGTAAAACAGAGCTACGAGGGATCCTGGTCTGCGTGAAACACGGAGGCAATTTGAACTTCTCCTCCCCTCCACGACTGGAATGACCAAATCCTGCCCCCTGCTCCTCACTGTGCGCCTCTGCGATCCGCAGCGGGAATTGCACAGACGGTATCTGAGCCTTCACCTCACATTTGCCCGTGGCTGGTGGGTCCACTGAACTGAAGCTCAGGGTTTCCCTCAAGCCTGTGACTCAGCCCTGCTCCCCCCTAAAATGCTCAGAAACTCAGGATCTCCAAGGAGACAAGGAGGCCAAGGGGGGTGTTAGAAAAACTAGTTATGTTTGTGGTATGATTCCTTGCTGCTGGAAGGTCTCCAAAGACATTTTGGGTGCTGATGAGACCTTCCAGCACATCCATTTAGAGTCTGCAGTTTCCCTTCCGTCCTGCATTATTTACCACACAATCTGCAGCGGCTTAAAGGACTGTTGCAAGCTATTTTATGAATCATCCTTTCCTCTCCGCGCTGTTTCATGTAATAATCTCCTCGAAGTCTATTTTGGGAGTGATGTTTTGCAGCAGAGGGGGTTTTTTTGTTTGTTTTCTCCAGCTGTTTTGTTGCAGACAGAGAAAGTTGGTTCGTTAATGTGAAGCTGCTGACAAGGACAGGGTTAGAGAGGCTGGACCGTCCTCTCCGGAGGAGGGATGCGGGATGCAGAGGATGCGGAGGCTCAGAACGACACAGGCCAGGCTGTGCCCATCAATTTGTGCTGCAGAATTGCTCCTGATTATCAGAGCTGCAGGAAAGGCTTTGTTTTCAGAGTTGCTTGGGGATGGCAAGTCGTATTGATTCCTTAGAGCAAGGTCTCTGATAAAGGTTTGGATAGCTGAGTTATTTGTACGCTATGCAGAGCATCTTGGCAGGGTGACTATTAAAGGAAAAAGAGCGCGGGGTTTGCAAACAGCTGTGCTAGAGAACGGAAAACACAAAGACAACAAGGAGGATATTTTGAGCTGACCAGGTTTGAAAATCCCTTTTTTCAGAAACAACCAGAAATTTTGAGTCTTTATACCTCAGACATTACCCCGGAACCGAAGACACATTTTGCATCAAAGAGCGGACGCTTAATTTGCTACCTGAACTCCAAAGCTTCTCAACCATCCAACATTCATATTAGCTTATTATTTCAAATTTAGCTGCCCTGCTTTTGCCCTGAGAACATCTGACTGGGAAGCAAATGCGCTTCCACGCCATGCGTTCAAAGCCAGAGCACTTCGCTTGCTTCAGCTGTTTTTGGCAAAGCTCAGTGCAGTTCTCAGCTTTGAAGCATAATTGCCCAACTGCAGCGGTGACTCCGGTCTCCAAAGGCCAAAAGGAGAAAGAGAACGAAGGGAGGTGGGAGGACAGCTGAGGAGAGCACATTTCAGATGTGGGATGCAATTATTTCTTTTCTGGAGGCCTCTTTCTGGATGCTGCCAGAGAACTAGACAGCTAAAACAAGAAAACAAATATAAAACGCAAGATGGCATTAGAAAGCACACACACCCAGACACCACGGCAGGCAAGGGCTGGGGGACCTGTGTGATCAGAGCTATAATGATTCCATAATTTCACATCCAAACATAATTAGTTGAGGTACATTCTTTGACAGCTAGAGATTTGCAAAATTAGGGTCAAGCAGGTTCATTTATTTAATTGCTCTCATTTCCCCCCTCTGTGTTGTTTCTTGTCACTTTATAGCCTCCTCCCTGAGCCAAATTCATCCCTGGGGTAACCCCCTTTAGAAAAAACTCCATGAATTTGATCCTTTGTACCTTGGAAGCTTGGAAACATGGCAGCAAATAACTTCCTGCCTGCATGCCTGGCCTGTCCCGTGTCTCAGCACATCCGAAGGACTGTGTGTCCAGCTTGCCAGCCACAAGAACCCCATTCCCTACAAAACGAATCAAACCATAGGCTCCTCACTGCTTCATATATTATTACCATCAACTGCAGCAACAGTAGCTGGTAGGAAGCCAGCCTGCCTGATTCCAGCGAGATCAGCGGCCACAGTCTCAGATGGCAGCAGAAAGTGCAAGGGGTGATTTAAATACGCAGCCGGATTTCATTAACTACTTTGATTCCATCAAACTGAACGAGCCAGGACAAAAAGTCTTCCTTGTTCAGACGCCCTGTGAAATGGTCCATGGCAAAGATGATGCTCTCTCAGTTTAGGCGCATCAGGCATTTGAATTGTTCATACGTTTGCGCACACTGTACTTTTTTGATGACCCTGTTTATCCCCTGCCATTGCTGAAGGGCCACATCTTCAAGCTGTTGCTTGAGTTAGATTAACAGCAGCAACCTGCACTTGTTCATCTGTAGAAGCCCTTCCTCAAGCCCTATGGACTGAAGATCCCTCGAATGTTCTCAGCTTTAATGAAAGCTTCAATTCACCAAGAAATCTTGGTGCAGCCACTTTCCCTTGGGGTCGTTCCACGCTGAACTGCCCCCACACCCACTCCGTGTGCTTATGGGCACCCAGTACAGCTTTTGAAAGCTGACACAGAACATAACAACATGGATTTGAATCAAGATCGAAGTAGATGTTTCTCCAAACCAGCAGGAACAGCTTTTAGAGGCTGAGTCTGATCTGTCACCCTAGGAACCTACAGCCAGAGTTGCCGGGACATTTTGTAGCCTGGTGAGGGAGGTCGCTACCTGTTCCATTAACAGAAGTGAGGAGCCATCCACTGACGTCCCGTTTTACAGGGCAACAACATAAACTCCATTAAAATGAAAACTAGCATGCCAGGGGACAAGCCGAGAAGACACACCGTCTGGCAGCAAAGGCAACAGAGTTCCGGAAAAAATAAATCACGTTAAAGCATATGCAGGCAAGGCGAGGACACCTGAAGTTTGCACATATGGCTGCTCCGCTGGGACAGCCCGTTCTGCTGCGGGCGTGCAAATCAAAGCGTTTGCATCTCATTACCCAGGCTGGGAGACATCAGCCAGGGCCAGGATGAGTGGCTGAGATTCCCCCAGTGCTCTAAGGGGGTGACAGTTTGGCAGCATCAGCAGTTGGATTGGCCTTTATCCTTCACAGATGTTGCTGTGCTAAGGACGAGGAGGTGTTTATTTTACAGGATGGTGGTGTCTTGGCCTATGGCACACAGCCAAAGAGCCCAAGGTCAGCTCTCCGTACCTTGCTGGGTTTCTTTGGCATCCCTGCAAGCAGCTATGGCATCCTTGGTGGCAGCACTGGTGAGACAGGAGGGGAGGTGGGGAGAGTCCCTACTAAAGGAATCCTCCAAATTAGCAATGCCCAGGGTCTGCACAGCCCAAGGTGGTGACACTGAAGCTCCTCAGAGCTTCCATGTCCAGATGGCAGCTGTGGATTAGGTGATTTAGATACAATAAAAAAAAAAAGTCACATTAATATTCTCACTTCTATTCTTGTCCTAACACAATTCACCTCCACCAATCCCAATTCAGGTGCAACTAGACTGGGGTATGTGCACTGGGGTCCACCTGGGGAAGCCTTGGAAAAGAATATTTCCAATCCACTAAAACGATTCTTCTTTCCATAATAACGTTCCCTTAAGGACCAAATCTTGTGTCACTTGTAGCTATGTCGATGTGGAGTAACTGCACTGAAGGAGTTGCTAATAGCCTTGATTTCTAGAACTGCCAAATCGCTATTTGACAGTATTTGGAATTAACAGCTCTCAAGATTTCCAGTGGTGTGAATGAAATCAGAATCAGCCTTCATGTTAATATAGAGAACAGACGAGGATCACAAAGAGCTTGAGACATCTCCGCCTTCATGGAAAAGATCTATGTTTCCAATTTCTGATTTTGGGGAAAAAATGAAAGGATGCTGCTCCAAGTGACAGCTTTCCATTTGCATTGCACTTTTGAACACACAGCCCGCAGAACACAATATTCTCTAAACAGTACACGTGGAACACCAGAACATACATAGGTTCCTGTCTGCTTATTTTTAATACCGCATTAAGCAGCGTTCCCCAATATCTGCCGCTACTCATTTTGCACCAATTCCTGAGAAAGTCAGCTCCTGGTCTTACACCTGCTCTCAAATTCCAAGTTTCTGTCTCAGTCTGTGATAACCTGGTACAGTGACCACTGAGGTCTCACTAAGGAGACATACCTAGAAACCCTCACCTTGAAAGCCATGGATTTTAACAATGGAAATATAAATACTGCAAGAAGCACTGAAGCAAACAGCATCTTATTACTCCCCAGAGAGAAGCGTTAGACAAAAATAGTTTAAAATGCAAATCGGCTTTATCTACCTTTGAACTGGAGTATCCTCACCTTCAAATCCCTCCCCCCTGCAAGCTGTAATGGTGATTGATAGGCCTGTGTGCCAAGACAGATCGCTGTTTTTAATCACATCTCACAACCACGCTGTCCCAAATGCTTTGCCTGACAAAGCAGCCAAGGGAGCAGAATGGGAGAAAACCCTGATGCAGAGCCACAACGCAAGGAACAGATTTGTGCTTTGGATCCAAATCCCTCATAGGAAAGAGTGATCTCAAAAGGCAGAGGCAAGGAAGAAAGGAAAGGCTCTAAGAGACGGGGCTGGAGCAGAGCTGGACAGCTGACAAGGCGGAGAGGAAAAGGAAGGGAACGTTTTGTAAAATGGATTAAGCCGTAGGAGCCGAAAGCATGCGAGGCAAAGGCTTGGGGAGGAGGGAGGGCACTCAAGGACACTGCAGCAGGACTCGCAAGTGCTCGAAGCTTGTGCTGAACTTTCTGTTCCTGGCTGCCTGTTTTGGAGCGTGTTCTGGGGATGCCGCCTCTTGGGAGCTCGCCTGCTGGAAGGAGGTTACGGAGCCACGGCTCGGCAGCGCTTATGCTGTAGCGTGACGGCGGCACATAGGCATGCTGTGACGCAGCATCTTTATATGGCGCTGAAAAGTTGCGCTGGGGTAAAGGGATGGGATTTGCAGGTTGGACAACTCCAGGGACCCTTTGTGGCCTGCAACGGTAGCCACTCGCTGCATGTGAAATTCGACTGTTTCCTTCTGCAGAGGATTGGAGCAGTTTCCTCAGGTCTGCTCCGTGTGTTGCTCAATTTTACCCCGGCTCTGCAAATTCCCCTGAGCTGGGATTTGAATCTGCTCTGCGCACAATAAATCTCAGCCAAAAAAGAAGCCTCATGTGGTTTGCCCAAATCTGTTCAGTGATCCCAGAGGTCACTACAGAAGTCAGTAAATATTAACAATCCCTCCTGCAAGAGAGCATGTGCAGTCAGCACGTCAAACCTGGCAACTTTCTTCTTCTCCAAGACGTAAGGTGAGGGGCTGTGCTTGGCAGGTTGGTGCTGGGATGTGGCAGGGGACCCCAGAGACAAGCCGGAGCTGCAGCGTCTGCTCGTTAATGCAGCCCTGTGAGAGCAGCGGGTGCCGAATGGCTCACCAGCTATTTGCACCAGCAATTTGACTCCATTTCTGTATGCACCCCCATGCCAGAGGCTGCTGGGCAGCATCTGGAGCAGAGGATCACGAAGAGGGAGGCAGGTGGTTGTGCTGCGCTGCAAGAGGCAGCGCTAGGGCAAGGGGAAGGAGTTGCACGTTTGGTCTGGGAATGCCAACAGGTCCATCCTGTGCAGCGTGTGGATGCGTTGCTTTCTTATGGAGCAGGAGATCCTCATGTGTGTCTCTGTCTGCATATTCAACATATAAATACGGGATGTGTTTTCACTCTGAGGATGGGCTAGTGTAGGATATAGATAGGCTGGAGGAAAGAGGAGGTGGAGCAGATGTATCGCAGGAGCAGAAAAACCTCAAGCTTCCCTGTGGTCCCACAGACCTCCAGAAGCTGCTGAATCAGGGCTGCAATCTGGGACAGACATAAAAGTGTGCACTGAAGGCCTATAAAGTCCAGCCACGTGTGGATAATAGAAACGCAAGTGGTTTCCCTTCCATCAACCCCAGCAAGGAGGCATCAAATCCAGTTAATGAGATTTAGGAACACCTTAACCCAAGTAGACCCTAATGCCAAGCATCTGGCAGGGGAGCCACCCCTCCATGCACATTTGCCACCTTTGCCATAGCAGCGCAGGGAAAGCTCCTGTTTTGCAACCTCAGTGCTGGTTTCCAAGGGCTCTGCCTTTTCCCTGGTGCTCCCAAATGCCACGTGAACCCTCGAGAGAGGTGGGCCAGGGGCAGTCCAGACTCGGCCATCCTTGCAGCTCTTTCCTGTGTGCCAGGGGCCCATCCTCTGTCAAGGAGTTTCTTGCTGTTTCACACAGGGCTTTCATTTTCCAGAAAGGAGCTAAAAGCCAATAGTTTATTTCTTGAGAAAGGGCAAGGGGTGTCTGTTCAGTCAGCCAGCAGTGACCTGAGCTCTGGAGACTGAAAGGAGGCCGACACTTCTGCACTGCTCCTCACCTTCTTAGAAGATAAGTGGCAATAACCTCACGCACATGTAGGATGGAGATGTCGGGGCAGAGAAAACATGACGGCTGTGTACAGCATAAATGTCAGAGCATCTCAGCCCTGCAGGATGCACAAGTGGCCGCTGCTCCCACCCAGATGCAAACCGTAAATCCCACAGAAGGGGTTCTGCCTCTTCTCCCCCGCGCCGCATGCAATCCCTCATCAAACCCTGCTCCTCTGACTCACTAAACTCACCTTTGCTAAATGATACATCTGCCTCTAAGTAAATGCCATGGAGAACGTTTCAGCCCTAGGAGAAGGATTTTGAGACCATTGTGCTCAGATAAGCGATCTGTACTGTATCCTAACTAGAACATCTCATGGGCACACTCCTGGTAATTATTATATAAGAAGTAGTTTGATATGATATTAAGTTCCTGGATCTTTTGTACTCCACAAAGTATGAGGCAAGGCAAGGAAACAGAGGAGCTTCATCATCCTCTCACGTCCACATATGACTGCTACTGCTGCTCAGCTCTTTAATAGCGCAACACAAACCGTAAGTCAGAATTCCCTGCACGCCCAGTTCTTCCATTAACTTCTCCATCCAAGGAATGCAGGGTTGGACACCATCACGCGGGGCCAAGCCAGTATCCTTCCTGTGCTCTCTGCTCACTGGGAACCCCTTGAAAGGCTGAAACTGAAATCTCTTCCTGTAATGAAGCAGACACTGCTGCTCATGAAAACCAAGCTGCACAGGCTGCTTTGTGTTTGTGGAGTTGCTAGGGAGCACTGGTTACTATTATTGATTTCTTTTTTTAAGGTCTCTGAACTACTTATCAAAACAAGTTATTCCATGTGCACCAGCAGTACTGCAGCCCGGTTCCCTACAGCTTTGTGGCCTTTGTCCCTGGACATTTTTTCCCAGTGCAATGCCCCCTCACCCTCCCAAAAGCCAGGATCTCCCTCCCACATCTCCCCGTGCTGGGCAGAGCCAGAGGGAGCAGACGCCAGAGCCGGGTCACAACTATAAACTTGTTTATTGGCTGCCTGGGAGCTACAAACAGTGGCTAATTGCTAAATTCTGCCTATTTTGCTTTCGCTAGGGGACTAATTTTGGACTTTCTCTGCTATCCAGTCATCAGTTTTCATAAAATTTGTAGGAACTTGGTTGTCTCTGTGATTTGATGAGTCTAGCTGAAATCTGGCCAAAAGCTTGTTCAGAGGGGAAAAGGAAGCAGGGGATAGGCAGACAGTCAAGCTGCAGAGCCTGGAAGCCAGGCTGAAAGCACCTACAGTAAGGAACTACCTAGATTTTGCAACCAGATACATGGGGTGGGGGAAAATAATCTAAGTCCCAGATACTCAGTATCATATTTGCAGCTGTATCTGATAATGCTTCTGCTGACACAGACTATTTAATGAACACACCTAGGACCTGGCAAGTGTGACTGTCAGAACACTGATGTGATGAATATTCAGGCATCAGGATGTTGCAATTTAAACGACATAGATCCCGCTGAAGTGGCAGGGCCCAGAGTGCAAAAGCAAATGGAAAAGGTCTGAGAACACCCAGCCTTGAAGCTGGACATTTGTTAATGGCAGCTTTGCACCTTGTCTACATGGCAAGAGAGTTAAAGGAGCCTTCACTTTCTCAAGTTTTCCTTTTAAAAAGGACCCTTTTGGGAAAATTTCTCATGGTTGCTAACAAACATTCAGCTGCACCAGCACTAGCAACACAGGGAGAGCGTAGGTGCGATGCACTTGTGAACGTACTGCAGTCACACCTGTGCTAGCAAGTGTTTTTGAGCAAAGGACAGCGCACGTGGGTGCAAAAAGGAAAAGGCAACAAGGCCAGTGCATCCGAATTGCTCACCTGGTCACCTTTGCTACAGAGCATGTGGTTAAGCGTGGAAACAAGCACACCCAGGAGAAAGCAGGCCCATCCAAACACACACCACAGAGTCACAGCCCGGCTGAGGCTGGCAGGGACCTCCAGAGCTCGTCTGGTCCAAGCTCCTGCTCAAGCCAGGCCACCAGCACCTGGGTGCTGCTCAGGATCACGTCCAGACAGCTTTCCAGTATCTCCAAGGATGGAGCGCCTACCAACCCTCCGGGCTACTTGCTCCAGTGCTTGGTCACCTCCACAGCAAGGAAGAGCTTCCTGATGTTCTGATAGACCCTCTTGCATTTCAGTGCATGCCCACTGCCGCTTGTCCTACCACTGGGCAACACTGGGAGGAGCCTGGCTCTGTCTTCTTTACACCCTCCCTTCAGGAATTCGTACACATTGAGAACATCCCCTCTGAGCCTTCTCATCTCCACGCTGAACAGTCCCAGCTCGCAGCTTCTCCTTCATCACCTTAGTGGCCCTTCACTGGACTGTCCCCACTAGCTCCACATCTCTCTTGTCCTGAGGAGCCCAGAACTGGACACAATACTCCAGACTTGCTTGTGAGCACAAATCCAGAGCGCCTTAGGAACTGTCAAGGGAGGCAGAGCCAACAGCAGAGCGGCAGGCGTTTGGTTTTGTGAAGATCTTTTTCCTAAACCTGGAGATTTCCTTCTCATTGCCTTCCTGCTCTGATGTGGTGACTCTAGGATGAACAGCCCTTGGGGAGGAGGAATTTCATGACATGGAAAAGGGAAAAAGAACCAAGACCTGGAAATGCACTGGCCTGCAGAGCACGGCCGTGCACCATTCCCAGCCTCTCAAAAAAGGACCGAGGCAAGCAAGGACAAAGCAGCAGCAAAGAGATCAATATCTTGAATATGTCTTCAAACATTACTTATCAACAACTACAACAGTTTCATCTCGTGTGAACAGCTCACTCCCCAGCTCACTCCCCAGCGTCCCGCCACATTCAACAAGATGATATTTATATTGAAAAAGGCTTTTTATTGACTCTTTTCTCTCCAATAATTGGCCGCAGTTGTGCCCAAGGTCTGGTCTAGTTCCAGCCCGTCTCATTATCTAAAGCACCACCAGCAGGTGGTGTTTACAGGACTTGAGAGAAGAAACTGGATTCCTGCACAAAGAACACAAATCTGAAGGCCACCTGAGAAACGAAACTTATTCAGAACAAACACTATTTAGCCATATTTGATTATGTATCTCTTTCCCTTTATTTTTCCCTCTTTATTCTCATTGCTTCTCTCCTTCCTCATTGTCTTTTCCTCTCTGAAGGGCAGAGTCAGCATCCATCAAAGGCAGGGAGGAAACTTCCCACAGACTTGGGTCTTTGAAACGTTTCAAAACCTTCTGACCTCTCCTCCCCGGTCAGCAAATCACCTCAGTTAGTTTCACCATGTTCAAGTATGGGGAGAGCATTAAATCAGTGAACAAAATGAAAGGCATGAGAGATTAAACTGAGGACTGTGCTACACCAGGATGGATTCAAGGAGGTGTCAAGAAACCACAGATGAGGCAGCTTTGAAGGCTGAGCTTATTCTTTCCAATCCACTTGATGGAGAGGATGGACTATTGCAACTGCAATTCTTTTTTAATGTCAGCTTAAAAACAAAAAATAGAAAGACAGCAAAAGGAACAGTGGTAGACACAGCAGTGCCACTTGGAACCCTGAGCACCACCACGACACCTCCAGTCCTTCAACACTACCAGAAATACACAGTTTCAACCAGAAGCTTTGTCACTCATCCAGCTTTAGGCTGTTTCAACAGACACCTAGAATGTAAAGTTCAGATTCAACATCTGTTTTGGATGGTTTTTCATTCTCCATCCTATTTTCTTCTAATCCCTTTCGCTCACTCGTACTTCTACAGCTCCGCTCTCCCCCTCCGCATCCCCTTCCATTCCTCGCAGGAGAGGTCAGGCTGTATCCCACCAAACTACATGGACCTTGAAGGGTTTGCACACACCTGAGGATGGCAGAGGTGACTGGAAACATGTAGTTACGCATGTTGAGGCACCACGTCTCCACAATGGCACTTTCCCCCTGCTGCTGTGAACCTGGTGGGCCAACACAGGGACCTTCGTCCTCAGCATAGGATGCTCTGCTTCAGAGGAAGCTCCTAATGTGAGAGCTCAGCTCCCCACGTCACAGATACTCATCCTAGCACCCCGTCCTCTCCGAGCACAGCTAAGCCCCAAACCCCGAACTTAACCCCAGTTCTGCTTTGCAGTTGCCGCCGGGATTCGCCAAGCTTTCCATTCAGTCACGCAAAGCTCAAAACTCAGCTCCGTGCTGAGCACTGTGGGAAGCCCCAATGGAACAAAATGGACTACAAGGTTGTCGGACTTATTTTTCTCTCCTTACATTAACTAATTAGCTTCCTTCCTCATTAAAGTCCCTTCAAGCATATCAATTACCCAGCTCTGATGGCAGGGACGGTACAATTGCCCTCAGTGCCATCAGAGGAGTCGGAATTCAGCACAGCAGACCAACAGGGTGCAGGATTGGGTTACCCATGTGTCAGCCAAAGGGCATTATTCTCCTGACCTCCCTTTTGCAACAGGAGCTGAATGGTGGTCAGGAGAGGGGAGAGGAAATGCCAGGAAAATAGCACAATAAGCATCTTCCTTGGAGCTGCAAGGAGAAATCAGCGCTGTGACAGAAATGTTTAAATGTCGGGCTAGAATTAGGACAGCCTAAAACTTGGCCTCCGTCCTCTTTTGTTTCTATCAAATGGGAGCAGCCCCGCAATTTGTGTCTTGGTTTAAACAGTCCTTGTGTTTCCCTCTAGGAAAACACAGGGAATGGTGAGGGCAGGGTCTGTCTCGGTGGTACCTCGGCTCTGAGAAGCCGGGTTTAGCTGAGCCCTGCTCGCGGTCCAACACTCGCCCACCACAAACGCGCTGAGCCCAGCAGCTCAACCACAGCAGATTTCCAGAGGTGAATTTTGGGTCAGTCCCAGCCCATTGTTTGTCGCAGTAATATCATATTTGTGAATTGCTGCTATTGCATCTATTAACTGGGTTCTCTGCATTGTCTCGTACCTGAGCTGCACGTTCCCCATCTGCCAGAGACTATTACAGCTACACTTACCTCACATGCAAATGATTTCTTGAGCACCAACAAAAAAAGGTAACGGCGCTGACATTGTATCTGTTAATCTTAAACCACCACATTCAGCTGGTTACAGGGATGAAGATGCATCGCTCAGTGCAGCTGAATACTTAAAAGCACGGAGACAATAAGAATGCATTAAACTTTTATCTGCAGTGCTACAGCTACAATAAGCAATCAAAGAAATTGCCACTCTCCCAGGGCTCCGGATTGCCTAAAGGAAACTAACTTTTGTCTCTGTGTGTGTGTGTGTATGAAGAAAGATGGATAAAAGGATCCCAAATAGCAGCTGCAGCGTGTTTGGCTAGTTTGCGTTAGTCAAATGATGAGCGTTGAGCATTGCGCAAAGCTCAGAAGGAGATGGTTTGATGCAGTTTTACATAGGCAGGAAGAAACGAGAAATCTTTCCCTCCAAGGATTTAATGATCTATAGGAGACAATTACCAATCTGATATCCCTTTCAGAGCCACGGTGTGGAAAAACCCTTTGCACAAGTCTGTCCTTCCCTCCATACAACATTTGGGGGCCTGTGTGTCACCACACGACAGGTGTAACTCACCTTTCCACGGGTGGTAGCAATAGCAGGATTATCAAATTGCATTATAGTATCTAAAATGACAGCTAATTCATTTAAAAGCTCTCATAAAAATGGCACATGTTCATTTTCAATTTAGTCTCTGGCCTTTTAATGATGTAGAAATTCCGTTTCTCATGAAATATCCACAAACTGGCCACTTCCCTCATGAAATATGAATGAATTATAAAATTCCTCATGCACTTGAGCAAATAAGGCACTTTAATCTGAGAAAACGCTCAGTTTTTTAATGTCAGAACACTTGCTTTTCCTTTTTTGACTTAAAACCAGGGCAATTTCTGAAAAGGAGGTGCCTGACACCTCCCAACCTCTTAATGCGAAGGGAAAAACTGTTTAAAAAGCAACAAAAAAAGCTGATAGAGATAATTCTAAAGCAAATCTTTGCTTTTCTAGTATTGTCTTCTTGTTTATTTTCCCACATTCCTTCAATGGGCAAAATTCTGCGGTAAGAAATCACAGTATTGAGATAACCTTGTGTTTTCAGTCCACGTTGTTTTTCTTGGGTTCATGTTTCTCTGTGCGTGTTTTTTCCTTAGTGCAGATAAAATGTGTGAATCTCAATGAGGTATTTGCTACAAGGACTAGAACACCATTTTCTCGATATGATTAATATAGCTCTAGGAAACAAAAAATTCCCTCATCACCCTGCGTGCACAATTGTCTCACTCACAATAGCGCCTTTCATCAAAGAATCTGTGAGAGCTTTACCAAGAAGCAGAGTTATGTGTACTTTACAATGTATTAAAAATCACCTTTTCTAGAAGCCCTGGATGTAGGGGAAAGGGACCTGGGGGTCCTGGGGACAGCAGGGTGACCATGACCCAGCACTGGGCCCTTATGGCCAGGAAGGCCAATGGTACCTGGGGTGGGTTAGAAGGGGGTGGTCAGTAGGTCAGAGAGGTTCTCCTGCCCCTCTGCTCTGCCCTGGGGAGACCACACCTGGAATATTGTGTCCAGTTGTGGCCCCTCAGCTCCAGAAGGACAGGGAACTGCTGGAGAGAGTCCAGCGCAGCCACCAAGATGCTGAAGGGAGTGGAGCATCTCCCGTGGGAGGAAAGGCTGAGGGAGCTGGGGCTCTGGAGCTGGAGAAGAGGAGACTGAGGGGGGACTCATTCCTGGGGATCAATATGGAAGGGGGAGTGTCAGGAGGATGGAGCCAGGCTCTTCTTGGTGACAACCAATGACAGGACAAGGGGCAATGGGTGCAAACTGGAACACAGGAGGTTCCACTTAAATTTGATAAGAAACTTCTTCCCGGTGAGGGTGTCAGAGCCTGGCCCAGGCTGCCCAGGGAGGTTGTGGAGTCTCCTTCTCTGCAGACATTCAAACCCGCCTGGACACCTTCCTGTGGAACCTCAGCTGGGTGTTCCTGCTCCATGGGGGGATTGCACTGGATGAGCTTTCCAGGGCCCTTCCAACCCCTGACATCCTGGGGTTCTGTGAAATAACTTTTGGGGATTTCTGTAGCAACTTGGGCTGTTACACACACCTTTTTTCTTTTGTATTCTTTCATTGTTTTCTAGTTCCAGAAAGATATCAAATTAAAATCTTCTCACCCCATCCCCAAATATCAAGGGGATATTTGAAAATTAGAGGCAGAAAAGCATTTCCCTTTGCCAATGAAAGAGGCGTGTGAAAAACGAGCGTCTCCCCTTCTCATAACGGGAAGGGATGAGGAGGGCAGGACACACCAGCCTAAAATGAAAGCCCCAGGAAGGACATTTCATGAAGAAATGTGGGTTTGTTCCTTGAAAATAAGCAGCATCTTCCTGAGACCCATCATTTTGATTCACTGCTTCATGTGTAAATAATTTACCAGACTAAAAGGTCAAGAGCTGCAGGTCCTTAGAGGAGGGAAGAAAACTGCAAGCTGTAAATAAGGGACAAGTAACTTATACGGAGCATAAAACACGTTACGAGGCTACGCACAGATACACATATGTACATATCCACAAAGAAATAAGTTACAGCAGAGCTCCAGAACCACCACACAGAGGCAGAAATAACCTCCATTCTGGGTTTGCTCCCCCTTGAACTTGACTTGAGAGCAGGAAGAACAGCAAATATGATCTTTTGGGATAGAAATTACACTTTTAAATTAGATCCACGACACGCAGATGCGCTGCTGATGGATGCACGAAACAGAGGGGCAGAAGAAATTCATTGTCAGCCTATTTGTTCTCATCTTTTCATCCTCTAATGTCAGGGTGATTGCCCCTCTACTGCATGGGACAGATCAGCCCTTGCCTCCCTGCGGAAGGTGAGTGAATAGCTGGTTTTCTTTCTAACACCAGCGTATTTCCAGTCGCCCATCAGACAGCATCAGGTCCTGAGATGCTTACAGCACGTCACGCTCTCCTCCCGCTCAGAAACCCTAAATATAGGGGTTCATTCCCCAGTTTGAGGTAGAATTGAGCAAGGAGAAGAAAAAGTGTCAAACCCTGCTCAGGTTAAAACTATAGAAAATGCCAGGGAAGAATTTCTGGACAGACGATGCAGTAGAAACAAGCAAGGGACCACTGAGTATCATCCTATGTTACCCTGACACAGATATTAAAATGGAAGGATCAGAAATGAGCTGCATTTATGCCACGCACATCACTCCTCACAATGTTTTTATAGCAGCACTGCCCTCAATAGTAAAACCTGCAGTATGGGCAGTGAGATACTGCTCAGGTTCAAGCAAGGACGGTAAATTCTGCACCTTGAGAAATAGGATTTTGTCCAGTGGTTTGCACACACAGTCCAGGTTTCTCGCTTTATTCCCATCTCCGGCACTGCATTCCAGAACAATCACGAGGAATTCATTTTATCACCAAAAAGCCTGGATTTCCCTGCATAGTAGAGCAGTTACTGAACTCATCGGCTTAATTGGCAATGTTTTAATAAACATCTATAAAACATGTGAAAACCTCAAATGAAAGCCAATTATTCCAACGTATTATATTACACAGATACACTACAAGGTTTCATTTGATGACCTAGTATGGAAAATTACACCCTTCTGCATATATGGCAATAATATTTATATTATTTTTCCCACATGCTTTTAGTCTTTCATAATAATGGAAACAATGATACAAGAATGAACAACTGACATTTCTGTTTGAGGACACAGCATGCGTCTCCTCTGAAAAGTTCTGCAGCAGCTCTGTTTCACAAATATATTTTCCTTAGGTACTTAAAGACACAGCACACTGAGCTACCTAAGTCTTTCTATACCTGTTGTTATAACACCCAGATGCTTCTAACGGTATATCATGCATACACACACACATAGATATTTACATCTAAAACAAACCAATATCTAAATTGCAACATGGTGTTTTGTGCAAGCGTTATTTATAATACTAAAGGGCCCAATCTTAAGCAATACAGAAGAACTGAACCTCAAGGATAAATCTGCTGTACTGGAATCGTTACTATTAGGACATTTACAGGATCGGGGCCTTAGTCTGAGTTGAGGCCAATTTGGAAAGTGTCATATACACAGCGTTTGTTCCACGGACAATACATTGCCCAGCATGAATGGCAAACATGCAGGGAATACGCGTTTTCTTCCAGGGCTCTGGATGCTCTGAAAGGCTGGAGGCATGGTGCACATTCTTCAGGAGGGAGCTATGGGCTGGGGAACATTCCTCTGACTTCTCAACTCTTTCAACAATTTGCCACCTGTGTAGCCAAGCTGTTCGTTCTGTAAATCGACAGGATCTAAAAACTCTGGCACTTCCTCAGCTGCCAAAGAAAGCTCAGTGCAGCGCTGACCCCGATCCACCCAACACACGGCCAATCTGCCTTAACCAGCTCGAGGTTTGATGCAAAGATTGAACAGCGAGTGTGGAACTGGTGACAACAAATGGACCCAACTCTCACGCATGCATTTTCTCTACTTCAGAAAGTAGAGGACTAGGGTTATATTCCCGAACACAGCTTTCATCTTACCATGTGAAGGGAACAGAATCTGAGCTCCTGCAAAATACTACAACCCTACAAAAAGCAGGCAAACTTGGCCTATAGTGCGCTGTGTATGCTTGTATGCTCCTAACAGAGAAGAGCAAATGTAGTCTCATTGACACTACTGCTGAATTCACCTTTATAATCAGCTCATACTAAATCGCACGTTATAGTTCTCATGCACAGATGTATCAGGGCAATATGTAGGTTGCAAACACACCAGGGAAAACGCTCACCTGCTAATAACAGCAAACCAGAAATGGGTCTGTACTGCTGGAGGCCCCAGCGCAGGGAGCAAGGCTGGCAGCAGCTCCAGCCCCTGCCCGCCAGGAGCTGCGCTTTGTGCTGCACGAGCTACGGCTGTCTTGAGATCAACGCCACCTTCAGCAGCATTTTACAGGGACCCAGAATTGCTGGAGCAGAAGTCTGCCCCATTCATGGTCTTCTCCACCTCCTGTCACCCCATTTCCATCCCAGAAAGCCTTTCCTGCAGAGGAAATGGAGGGAGGTAGTGAAGAAATCTCACGCTGATGTTACTTTCCCTGGCAAAAGATACACGTGTCAGATGCCCCTTTTGAGTGTGCCAGGCTGGGTAACAAAACTCAAAGTGCAACTTCAGTAAGACCCTGAAATTATGTCTCTTTATTTTTTGATAGCATGGCAAGATTTCCAGGGGGTTTCTCCTACGAGAATATTAGAAGAGCAATCTTTAACCTTTTTTGTTCATAAATAGGTTGGATTTACAGAGGGAAAATTCCATTCAGAGAAGGGAATGCCTGCATACCTACAGAGCTTTATTTAATCTCCTCTTTGGGTTAACCTGGACTTTCTCTCACACTGTCCCGATTCCTCGTTTCAGAAGAGGAGGTTTGTCTGTCTGTCTTTGGCCCAAATCCTTCCCCAGCACTGAGCTCTGCAGAACTAGCAATGAGGGACATCTTGGAGCACCGAGAGTTCAAGTCTCCATTCACTGTCCTTAAGATGGACATCTGAGCCTCTCTCTATGCTGAGACCATCATCTGCAATTTCAGAACCTCACCAGGCAGCCTCTGCTCCCAGACATCATCCCCAAATTGCTGATACAGCTTGTTATTTACTATTACAGTTTTGATATCTGACTTTTCCCAAACACATTGAGCTCCTTACCTTATTCCCAAACCCAAACCACACAGAAAATGGAAAACCCTAATCCCTGTTCAATGCTCTGTGGCCGAGCCTATCAGGACCCAGCACTGTTGCTTGAACACTATAATTTTTCAGCTAAAATGCCCAGAGTTCAGGCAGTTCATTGGCAGCGATCTGTGTGTCCGGGAGAGGGGCAGCGGGAGGGTGTGAATATGTTGGTTCACCCTCTGCCTCCACAACAGTCCCCACAATAATTCCGTCTGCGTTTCAGCACATCCAGTGCCTGCCCACAGCCACCTCGACCAGGTTTCAATGTCTGATGATCAGCAAGGGCAAAGCTGTTAGAAACTAGACTCGGCAACTGGCTTTTTTAATTTTGTGGCCAGAGGTTGTCAGGACAAGGAAGAGAAAACTGCCAACTATGTCTCCTTCATACAGTCTGTGTCTTAACGACAATGCGGGAGCTGGAAAGCGTTGCGGGAGGAAAGCGAACCTTCCCCTCTCTCCAGCCACGGCGATTGCCCCCGCCTCAAATCGTCATGATCTCAAACCCTTCTGTAAGGAAAAGCTACACACACTGTCTAAGGAAGAAATCTTGTCAAACATGCACAAGCCAACAATGCCATATGAAATGGGGTTTACGATATACTCTGTTTTTTCCTGCCTCTCCAAGAGCTGACCTGTTCCCAAGCTCTAGAGATGGGCAGATTATACCAGGCCCAGTATCAGGTAAGAGCACAAAGGCAGAAAGCTGGACAGCACTGCTGAGGAAGGGAAAGAAAAATCGCATCTCCGCGGAGCAATAAAACAGAACACAGGATACGCCCCTCCATGGTAATTGCATTTCTGCAGACTTAATGAAAATCAGAAGCTGGGTGGACAGGGACCCAATTGAGTGTTATCATTGAGGGAAATGCAGGCAGGGCTCAAGCGCCGTGTGTTCTGCACAGTGAGCAGCAGATCGCCCGCTACACCACCTCCTGCAGGACAGAACAACCACACAGGACCTGCAGAAATGACTTGAGCACCCGTGAAGCCACTTCTATGGAACAGCGTGGTTTTGTCAGCCAATTGCAACATCCATGAGCTCTTTGTGGGCAGCTGGGGCAGAGGGTAAGTTTTTCCTGCGATATCAGGATTTCCATGGAAAGAGGTGCTGGTTTACAGCTCTTGTGATAGAGGCAACAGGAGAGGGAATGGAGAACAGGGGCTGGGAAAGAAGGAAACCTGAAAGGCAGTGGTAGCAAATACTGAAGAAAATGACTGAGCTCTGGCTCTGATCATCTGTGGTAGAAAGTATGACTCTGGAAGGATGGTCCTTTGCAAATTGAAATTAAAATTATCCTCATCTCCCTGGTCAACCAAAGGAAGAGTTTTGGGGCATTGTAATATAGGAAAACAAGACCAAAAAAAATCATTGCTTCTTGTTGTTTTGATCTAAATAACTTTCTAAACATTTTTTTTCCCTAGGTTTACAAGTTCACTTCCCCCCACAGCCTAGGCATTTATTCCAGCATGAGAACTAAATCTTCAAAAGCAGCAGCAAACAGGTGAGATTTCTCCCTTCCCAAGTCTCCTACTGACCTGAACTGTGTGAACTGCCCAAAGTTTTCCTTGAGGGCACGGGTACAGAGAGTTCACAGATCTCATCAATTTTGTACTAGAGATCTGGTGCAAGGAGAGGTCCACAGCTCTCCTCCCTGGGGGACAGGCTGCTTTATCTCAGACACCACAGTTTATTATGCTTGCCTGTGTGCTTATGATGTTGGGCAAAATTACCCAGATAGATTAGATTAAATGCTATGTTTTTCTTGTGCCACAGCTACAGATCTCAAAACTATGAACCGCTGCTTGACTGAGGCCACACAGCCAGCCAACTTGTACAAGGAATCCATGAATCCTCCTTATCTTTGCTAGTGACTGGGTTTACTCCTTCCCCACCACCTAAAACACCAGTTGCATGTCCCTTTGTGCCATGCTGAGAAATAGATCACTGCATCCGCCTGCAGATAAAGGAAAAGGTGGAATGCAGGGATGTAAGCAGTGCTTCTCTAGAAACAGCAGCATCAGTGCTGCTGTCCCATCTCAGCACCATCAAAGCAGCTCCAAACAAGCTGCCATAGCTGGGGGTGGTGACAGCACTTCAAAACCAGAGGGAATGGCAGGAGATGTGCCAGGGGAAGGTTGGGTTGGACATGAGGAAAAGGTTCTTCACCCAGAGGTGCTGGACACTGAACAGGCTCCCAGGGAGGTGTCACAGCCCCAACCTGACAGTGTTCAAGAAGAGACTGGACAACGTCCTCAGACACACGGTGTGAACTGTGGGGTGTCCTGTGCAGGGACAGGAGTTGGACTCGATGATCCTTGTGGGTCCCTTCTAAGCTGGGACATTCTATGATTCTATTTAACTGCAGCAAGAAGCAGCCCTGGGTGCTGCAGCCAGGAGATTTGTGCTGAGGCTTTACCCCTCCTGCACCACCGGTACTGAAGCCTCTTTGAGCCACTTGTTAATTGGGAGGAATTTAAACCTGTGGCAGTTCTCAGTAAACCCTGGCCTGAATCCTCCCGAGTGCAGTGTCCTGCTGAGCAGCTGCATTTGCCTTGGAGCTTCCTGGCTCCCGGCGCTTCAGCCCTGCAGACGGCAGGAGCCCTCCCCGACACCCAAAAAAACCCCAAAATTAAAAACCCCACAATAACCACCTTCTCCTCCGCGATTTGCACAGGGGACATGGGGACAGACACCCCCTTTTCCCCCGCCCGGTTGTTGCGTGTTCCCCAAGCGCCCAATTCCCCCCCTCGGCCCCGCGGGCATCGCCTGCCCGCTGCTGCCCCCTGCTGGAGCCGCTCGGCCCCCCCCCCCCCCCCCCCACCACATCCACGCCACCGTAGGGAGCCAGGGCTGCGTCTCCTGAAATGTACAGAAGGAGGGGGTGCAGGATGCCGGGTTTTTTTTTTTTTTAGTAAAAATAAAACGTTTATGTGTTGGTCGAGAAGCCTCCAGAGCCTCCTGCCGATGCTGCGGTGTGTGCGGCTGCAGCAACGGTGAAAAATGAATAATGCGTGACGGTGAATCGCGGCGGGGCAGGGTGTTAGGACAGCCAGATTAGTGCATTTCTATTCGGGGTTATCTCCCTATGATGCCAGCGAACAGCGGCACAAGTGGTGAGGAGAAAGGGCTGCTGGCAGCTGTCGGGGAAATGTGATTCCAGGGATGCTTCTGAGTGACCGGATGAGTTGTGGAGGTTTTATACCCGACTTCGAGATAGCCCAGACGGACTAGTGACAGTGACAAGGCAGCTGGCCACAGAGACAGCCTTCCTGCTCCAGCTGGACAACTTCATGTGTCTCTGCAGAACACGACAGTTGCACAGGATCACAGTCATAGAATCACAGAATGGCTTGTGTTGGAGGGACCTTCCCAGCTCCCCCAGTGCCACCCCTGCCATGAGCAGGGACATCTTCACCAGCTCAGGTTGCTCAGAGTCCCGTCCAGCCTGGCCTGGGATATCTCCAGGGATGGTTCATCCACCACCTCTCTGGCCAACCTGGGCACCCAGGACACCCTCAGTGTCAAAAATTTCTTCCTCCTGTCCAGCCTGAACCACCCCTTCTTTACCTTAAAACTGTTACCCCTTGTCGTGTTGTAACAGACGCTTTTGTCAGTGTAAATCTCAGGCTCTGTACACGCTGCCATTTTCTCCTCTTCTCTCCTCAAAGCTGCCAGATGGGAAGGGACGGCTTATGCCTCTCCTCAGAGCTGCTGAATTTTAATCAGGTAGGGAAGGACAATGCATTGCACACAAACCGTTGCTATTTTTTTACTCATCCGGCAGTACACGAGAAGGTGAGGATGCAGCCACACAGTGCACCTTTGCGCAGGGCTGATCACATCCACGCGCAGCTTGTCCTTCTGCAGTTAAGATGGAAATACCCTATTGTGTTCAAGTCTTCTTTAAAATGTGGCTATGAAGGAAATAAAACTAACATATAGAATTTGTACCTTGTGGCTTACAGACATAATCAGAGCAATAAATGACAGCGATGGTCACACACAACAGAGAAAGCACCTTTAACAGAGTCCCTCGGTTCATTCATGCTGCAGGGATGGGTGTCAGGACAGGTCTTTGGTGCCGCCCTTCCTTTTGCGGGCAGTGTGACAAATGAAACCGAGTTCCTGATGGAAACCCAGATGATCACACACAAATTGATTTTCTTCCCCATTTACATAACTGCTGCCCTCACTACACCACTGAAAAAAACACTCAAGTCGCAACCTGGCAGAAAACCTCAGAGGAATCCGAGATTCCCCCCGGGGACAGGGATCCCAGGCCCTCAAGCCGCCCGTCTGGAGGGGCCTGCGGGGCGCTGATGTGAATCCGTGGCCTCTCCCACATACGCGGCACTCGCGGGGCCGAGGCCTGACTGACTCTGCTCGGGGTGTGCACAGGGAGCCGCACGCTGCGTGCTCAGCGTCCTGTGACCGACCCGGCTGGTTCGGTGAGGCGCCAGCACCAACGTGCCCGCCAGGGCAGCCCCTTCCCCAGCCGCCGCTGCTGGTGGGCACGGCAGGGCCCGCATGGCCCCCCGGGGCGAACTACAGTTCCCAAGATGCATTGCGAAACGGCTGCGCACACGCTGCCTGGTGAGCCCGCTGCCGCGGTGCACCCTGGGACTTGTAGTTTCCCGAGCCACCCCGCCGCCCGTGGCCCATAACGGCCCCTCCTGCGGAGAACTCGCCTCCCCGTGATGCAGCGCGCCAGGGTGACGCAAACGCCGCGCGCCGCCGGTCGCGGTGCCAGGGGCCGCGGGCGAGCGGGGCGCAGCTGCTGACGGGCCCCGTGCGCGGGCCGTGGGCCATGGCCGAGAGCGGCGGCTCCGGCGGGGCCGCTCCGGGCGGGGGAGGCGGCGGAGCGGGCGGGGGAGGGGGCGCGGGTGGCGCGGCGTCCAGCTCGGGGCCCGGCGTCACCGACCCGGCCTCGCTGCCGCCCGGCGACCCGCAGCTCATCGCCATCATCGTGGAGCAGCTCAAGAGCCGCGGCCTGTTCGACGGTTTCCGCCGGGACTGCCTGGCCGACGTGGACACCAAGGTAACGCCGCCGAACCGGGCCGGAGCTGCGGGTCCCTGGAACCCGCTGCCCGAAGGGGCCCCCGCGTCCCGTCCCGTCCCGTCCCGTCCCGTCCCCTCCCCCCGCACTCTCGGTCCGGGGGGTTTCCTGCCCCCGCTGCCACCCGCATCTGTCACACCGGCTGCTCTGAGGTGGCCCTGGCTTATAGCGACGCCCCAGGGGGCAAACAGGCCAGAGAACGGGCTCAGACATTCATTTTCCGTCCCAGGCACTATTAGGAAAACTGTCTTCCATAACAACGTTGCTCTTCTTGAGCATAATTCCCACATTTCTAAAGCAAGCATCTAACCTTCCTTTCTTGGGTAGATATTCTCAGACTATTGTTCAAAACTATTTTCTTCCTCAGCCACAACACGAAATCCTGAGCGTTTGTTGGCGATGTTGAAGTTGAGTGGTTCATAATTGCGCTGTCAAAATCAAACACAGGTGCTTTGCTTTCCCAAGCTTTTCTGCTTTCTGCAAGAGTCCTGTTCAGGGACCTACAACTGCTGTTCTAGGCCACCCCAGCAGGTATCGCGAAACCATTCCTGAAGCTGTAAGGTCACCTGCACCGAGCAGCCATAGGGCAGAGCAGCCTTGTAAGGACAGACAGATGCTGCCCAGACAGACACCGCACCTCTGTGACCGACCCTTTCATTCAGTCATCCATGTGCATATCAAATTCTGAAATATAAATGTTGCCCGCCTCTTGTCCTTTCCTTGCACCATACCAGGATCTGGATGGTCTTATGTCTTTATATGGGGTTTTTAGTTTAATTCCTGTTCATTGGAATTAAGTTTCCACCAATAAAACCCACATAATTCTTATCTTCCATGTTAGTATCACAGAAGCAAATAATTCTTTGTTACTGACAATATTACTCAGGCAGTTTCCTAGGAATGCTGTGGTGGAGGGTTTAGAGACAATAAGAACCCAGCTTAAACAACTCCTGTCTGCACGGGCAGTTTGCATCTCACTAAGTAATATCACGAGCAAACAACAATTTTGAAGCCAATCTATCCAACAATTTAAATTATTATAATAGCACACTGACCAGCTGCTCTTTGCAATTACCGGTTGTGTTCTCAGGTAGAACAAGCTTACCTTTATTCTCTATCCTTCCACTTTCTGAACACAAACAACAGGACACTAGTGTACATGATGAAAGATGTACTATGAAGAACTCTGGCAGAGAATGAGATATTTTAGCTGTTCAACTGGACTTTTTTGTTTCTTTTCTTTTTAGCCAGCCTATCAAAACTTGAGGCAGAAAGTAGACAACTTTGTATCGACCCACCTGGACAAACAGGAGTGGAATCCAACAATGAACAAAAACCAGTTGCGAAATGGGCTAAGGCAGAGCGTGATTCAGTAAGTAAGCAACAGTCTGTAAAATAATGGTAAGGCTATTTGATAAGTAATATATAACTGTCTTACCACCTAAGTCAAATAAGAATTTGCAGAATTAAGTTTTTCACCAAACTTTCTGTTCTGGTCTCCTGAGTTTCATTGTAACAGTGGATGCAGTCTTAGCTCCCATTAAAATGCATACATTACTGTTTTACCTGAAATTTGTATTTTCAGGAGTTGAGCAGCATGCTGAGGTACTTTGCATTTGTTATCTAGCCAAGTTAGCGTTGCAATTATATATTATACATACTGTACCTGCCAGCAAAACTGTACCTGATGTACTGAGCCGAATGACCTTGATCTTTATTTTCAGAAAAACACCTACATCACTTAAAGAAAGAATCCCAAAGCTGCCAAACCTTGTTCAAGTAGACTCCGACCACTAGCAGGCAGTAATCACACAGGGCTAGGCTGATTTCATGCAGCTTTTGTACAGCTACCTAAGATATTACATTTCCAGCATGACAGGAGAGCCAGTTTAAACTATGCTGCCTAGAGATTTAAGTTTAGTATCTCTTGCTGCTGACTCACTGCAGTCTGAAGTGTGAGCCTTAGCGTGTTTGACTGAAAGTCACAGATAAAAGCTTGAAGGTTGTGGGGAAGAGGGGCAGTAGGGAACTTGATAATGGCATTTATGCTTATAAGGAAAGCTATTAGAATGTCTCACACAGAGAAGAAACTGTATTTCAGAGCACTTCATAGAACCTGTAAATCACTAGTTTGTTAAATCTGTAATTAAAGGGAGTGTCCACTGGAAGTACAGAATTTCCTGTCTTTACGTGGAGTCCTTGAGACACATTTGGCACTTAACGCTTCCTCTTATTTCGTGTTACTCTACCACTAGAACGAAGCAGACAATTGAGAAATGTTGCATCCGAGAGCCTGTAATAAGAACGCAAAGTGCTCCCTTTCCGTAAGCTGTTAGTATAAAGAGTGGACACACCATATAAGGGAGTTTGAAGAGTTCCTGTAGTTGCAAGACCGAGCACCAAGGGTGTCCAGACACGTATGTCCCGTGCTGCAGGCACGCAGACGGGTGCTGTCACCTGAAGGTGGCACGATGTGCCATGACCCTGCACCCACCAGCATCCACGACTGTACGAGTATCGTGGCCACTTTTCCGAGCGCCGGGCAACATCTCCATTTCCTGTCCCGCTCCTTTGCAGACATGACTTAAGCCTGCCAGACAGCCCGTGCCCCACCATCCAAGAGTCTGACACAGCCCCTGAAGTAATAAGTCTCTTCAGTTGCTAGTGTTCAGTTCCAGAAACTTTGCTGTGCGCTACATGTGCTTGTTTTTATAATTAATACCCATCTGTCTAGACTAACAGTTATAAGGAGCGAGTGACAGCAATGTTATGAGGAGGCAGACCTCTTCTCCCTCCAGCCAGCCAAAAAAAAGACTCTGCTCTCACCTGCCCTCCTCCTCAGAATAGCTTGTTTCCCTTGTTTGTGCCAAAATGTGGTTGTTTGCTTTCATGTTGGCCTCATTTCCACATAAGCCCTATTAAAGTGGCTCTTGTCCAACATGCCATTTAAGTACCTGGGAGACCAGATGTCAGTTGTTAATTTTGTAGGGCAAAGTGAGAGGGGGTGGGGGAAAATAGGTGAGTGAAACAACTCCCTGTTAAGGATCTACTGAGTGGGCTGCAGCTCTCACCATGTTAATGCTAATTGCAGTTGACAGGAGGGCTCTGGAGAATCACTGGAGGAGATTGGGGAGAAGTTTTACAGAGGAGCTGAATGACTCCTTTGTCTTTGTTCAAGGTCAGGAATGCTGGAAGCTGGAGTGGACAGAATTATTTCTCAGGTGGTGGATCCAAAACTAAACCACATCTTCAGGCCCCAGATAGAGAGGGCGATTCATGAATTTTTGGCTGCACAAAAGAAAGAAGAAAGTGTGCCAGCGCCTCCTCCAGAGCCTGAGAATAAGGATCCTCCTGCTCCATCTCAGGATGCCTCCTAAAGGTCTTGTATCTCTGCACTTACTACTTAACATTTTTTCATGTACCTCATCTCTGTAGTTTGTATAATGCAAGATAGAGAAGACATCAGATTTTCTTCCTGGCTTGACAGGGAGAACACTGTGATCATCAGCATGTTGTCGATGTCAGACAATCATCCGAGCTGCTTCCACTTAAGCATCTCCTAAAAATACATTAGGACTGAAGACATAGGTATGATGTAAACCAGCTATCAAGGAACACTGTGGACTCTGCCAGTGCTGGTTTGAATCAGGCCAAAAGGCCTTTTATTCCAGTAAAAGCATATCCGGCAGTGATTGACGTGGAAATGGCTGGATGGCTTTCAGAACTATATCAAATGGATTAAAAATATATATCCTTTATGAAATACAGCTGAAAGTAGAGTGCTGACAAGTTATTGTGCTTTAGCATTGTAAGTTTTAGATATCTCTGGCAGTAACTGTTGATTCCAAATAGCCTGGTTTAAATAAAGCAACCTATATCTTTCCAGCTGAAAGGACTGTGGGTGCCTTTGTCACAAACAAGTTTATTCTGGTTTTTGTGATTAAAATACCTCCAGGGACCTCGGGGGGCTGTAATTGCTACTCTGTCTTAACAGCAATGACTATGCACCCATCTCTGCTAAGGCCCCATGTCTTAATGCCAATTGGAATATTGAAGCCTTTGTGCACATTGCTGAGGAACCACTATCTTGATGGAAAACTTCAATCTGCAGCTTTCCTGGGGAACTCACAACCATCCTGCATGAAAGGAAGTTAATTGTGAATGGTTCTATCTGCTAGAGCTTTCTGAAAGCAACATTTTTTCTTATAATCCACTGGTGATTTATTTAAAAGGAAAAAGTAACCTACAGTAGCCATTTCTGGGCTTGGAATGACTAGAGCAACTGGCATGATTTTTAACTTAATAGTAGAAGTTAAAGCACCTGTAGTATCATGCTGAGTTACGTAGTTATCTGTGACTTGCAGCCTTAATGCCTTGATAAATCTTTGCATTTGTCTGGTTCAAGTAAAGTCCATTATAACCTGCAGCTAGATGCAGCTGTTAATTAATATGTTCTAATCTATTCTCTATTCAAATGTATTTACTCCTCATGAAGGTACCATTCTCTAAACTGTCTTTTCTCTTGCAGTGGGTTCCTGATACGAAGTGCCTGCAGTTGCAAAAATACGTATCCTGGGAGACTGACAGTGGATTCCTTGTTCCATTTGGGGCAGGATTACTCTCTGCCAAAGATGATTAACCTTTTTCAGACCTGTGGGAAGTCACTGAAATTCAGATGCACCCGCAGTCCCGCGTATGGAGGGGCAGCCAAAGCGTGAAGATATGTTTCTATTAACTGAATACGGAGCGCAGCCTGTGTTATGTATTCTGGTTAGTCACACCTCCAGGCAAGGGGGTGGGAAGAAAAAAGGGAGTTGGCTCTTGTCTGGAGGGAGCGGGGAAGTGGGTTGAGATGATCCCAGGCTGGGCAGTGGGGAGAAAAGGAAGATGTTTTGGGGGGTGGGGTTGTCTCTTGGAGACCAAGCAAGAGCTGTCAGATTTTCTTTGAAGCGTCACACACCTCTGCTGCGCAACGCAGCTCTGAGCAGTCGGTGCCCAGTCAGGCGCAACTCACGGCACCGCCTGCTTTAGGAACAACACTTCCTGTTCAAAACTGGAAAGAACACTTCAGGATCAGTTATCTAGATAACTTCTGTTGCATTGCAGGAAAATGTTTACAGTTGGCTATGACTATAGCTGATTTAATTCTTATTTCCCAGGTGACTCTGGGAAGCAAGGGGCACCAGCAGAGGTGATCGGTTTGAAACTCTTTCGACTTGAAAGACATTTCTTTCCTGTGAAATTTCTCAGGTGCCTGGTGGAAACTGCCCTGTGCTTTCAGCTTGAATGCATGCAGTGTCCTCTGGATGACAGTCAAGTAGAGAATGTGATCAAATATTCTGCCAGCAAACGTCCATACCTTTTGCAATAAAAGACTTCAAAAGCAGCTCTGACTCTTAGCTTTTTCAGAATCTTTTTCTTAAGGAAAAACTACTGTAAAGAAATCCAGGAGTCCTGATTGCAGGAACCCTAATGAAGTGTGGCCTGACAAAGTTCAGAGATTCATCCAGGTCTCACAACAGGGGGCTGTTGGTAGAAGTTATCATGAAATAAAATGGATAGTAGTATTCCTCTCCATATAAAAATCTGAAGTATCAAAGAACTGGACTGGCCTTACCTCACATCATTTACGAGCTACAAATCCTAAGGTCAGTCTGGTGCTAGTGATGGTGAAGAAATGTTCAGTCTTGGGAAAACAATGCACTGCTGGCGATAGGCTAGAGCTATTTCTTCATTTTCCTTTCACACAGCAGTCTTTGAAGCAGCTAATAACTGCATATGTCACTGAACAGCGCTTGATGTTTGAACCTTTGCTGTTCATGGGCTACACACCTCAGCTACAGCCTCACCCAGGGACTTTGTATGTGAACAGATGCAACTCCAGGTACCCTCAGCTCCCTTTTCAAAGCAGGGAATTTGTAGGGAAGATCGATGCTGCGTTTAACCTTGTAGCTAACTTACTTTGCTTAGTACCTCTTCTCCACGGAATTATATGCAGAAGTGGAGATGACAGAACACCGGGTATTTTAAACCCTTCTCAAGAGACCTCTGTGAACTTCCCCACTGCAGTAAGTTCACACTCTGCATAGTGCTGCTGATACTTGATTCTTCCATCCATGTTTTTATCCCATTTAATGCTGCTCCTCTCAAAACGGACCGAATACAATGAAAACGCAGAACAAATGGAATGCATATATCTATATACGCACACACTGATAAGCTGTGATACACTGAGCAAGTTTTAAGGATTAGACGTTACAGCTAAAGTCCCACAGAATCATCTTGAAACTCGTATCTTGCTGACGAGACTAAAGGTTTTAATTACACCACTTAGTGTCAGATTGTGACTCCAGAATTAGAAGAGGACAGATTAAACTATGAACCAATGAACCCACTTTCACAAGGCCTTTGAAGGACGAAAAAAACCCCACAAACTTATCTAGAAGGATTGCATTGCCATGCATCAGTCAATCACCCTGGCACTTGTCAGTCACAGCCAAGCGGCATATAAGGCACTGCCTGAAATTCTAGCTGCTGCTTGGCTATTAAAGGAATTATGACATATGCCATATGATTAAAACACAGTAAAGCAAAAGACCTCCCTGATCTTGGGGGTGAGGGGGAAGAAGAAGGAAGAGCAGGGTGCCCACCCAAAAAGTCAGGAGCAGCTGTCAGCCCGTTCCCCCCAGCACTGCCTCGGCTGCCCTGATCACTTTAACCAGAGCACAACAAAGGGGGTTGTATTAATTAACTTTCTTCAGCTGACCCTTCTGGCAAAAGCAGTTTGAGAAATGAGGCTGGACAATAACTGCATGGCCCAGGTTTTTGTCACTGTCCTGCACACCCTAGTCTATCAGCAAGTCAGGCACTGCCTCTTGACTCCACCACAAGAAGTAGAACCAAAATTGCCATTACATATTTAGCCTCTGCCTAAACCAGCCAGTATTTTCCAGCAACAGTTCTTCCATTTGTAACCATACCCCATCCTAGAGTTAGCACAATGTCTCTGTCTGGTAGAGCTGAATGCAAACCAAGTCTCCAGATAATCCCGGAGTAACTGCAAGCATGTTTGTTAGATCAGACCCTTGAAACTGGACACCTAAATCCGAGCGTATCTGGTGAAGGGAGGACAGCCAAATGGGAAGGAGGAATATGTTAAAAGATCTCTCATCTCTGGTTTCTTCACTCATTCGTACTCAGGCCTCACTCATCCATCAAGTACTCCCACATCGTGGTAGCGCAGTTCCAAGTTTAAAATTTATTACAGAATTCAGAACCAGCCCAGTTTTGAATCCTGACACCAGAGGAGCGAGACACACATATTCACAGCCTCCAGGTCAGGCAACAACACCCCTCTCTGGGAAAGGGGAATCATCGTGGCTGTCTGGAGGCAAGTCCAGACCACAGCCTCGAGTCCTTGGCACAGAGGGATCAAACTTAGGGCCCTGTCAGGACAGTGGGTCAAACCAAACCTGCCCCAAACACTGAGCTCATCATTGCCACATTGGAACCAACACAGGGCTCTTGAGCCCAAACCACATCCAGCTCTACTCCTCCCATTTTTAGGACAAGTGTGACCAGTTTTAATGAGACACAGACAAACATGCTTGGAAGAGAGAGCGTTCAATATATCATCTTGATCTTGACCAGAAGAGGAGCACCAGGAGGATTAGAAATCACACCTGGAACGTTTAATGGGGTGTTTCACTCTCTTTTCACCACATCAATAGAAAGAGCAAGCACAGCACCCACTGTCACAACGCGGCTCGGATGCCACCTGCTTCAAGGACACCGCTACTCTGGGACCGTAGGCATCACTGGGTACCAGCCGAATTTCTAACAGCGCTTTCTTTTTCAGTGTACAGGGTACAGCTGCAATTGCCACTGAGCAGGATCCTGTCCTCCTGCTTTTTGCTCAACTGTAGACCAGTTTATCCAGTTCCCAGTTCAAACCAACAAGGAACTGGAGCAGTTTAAATCTTTCACAGATATTTTCCTGTTTATGCTGTAGTAAAAATATCACTTTATCAGCTTCCGTAAAGGGAAGTCAGCTTAATTCCTTGTGAGCAGTGAGGGCCGCTCATCTCCACAGCCACCAACGCTTCCAAGTGCAGGGACTCCCTTCTCCCTTTCCTCCCTACCAAACAACTTGTGCAGCCCGGCCATCCCGAGTTTGGCCATAAGAGGGAGATAAACCATTGCTTCATTTCTCAGTCCGGATGCCTCCTTCCAAAACCCGAGGAGATCCAGGACTCCAAAGCCTTTGGTGACTCCTGGGTGAATGAACTCAGCAAGGTGTGGAACAGCTCTCACCAGGCGTTTCCATCAACTCTGACTGTGTCTAATGCAAATCGCACAGCAGATATTGTCGTTTCTCAAGAGGTTAAATAGTGGGAAACAAATACCAATTAGCATTAGGGAGAGTTCGGGGAGAAAAGCGAGCAGCCTAAGTGATCAGGGATGGAAACACAAGATTTAGGATGTGAAACAGTAAATTCTGACCTTCCTTAATCTGTAATTCACCAATCTGGTCTGGTGCAACAAGGTTGAGGCTAAAACGCAAGCACTAGTGCCCGCGGCCCCAAATGGTGGTGCCACGAGATTGTATCAAAACCATAGCTTCGGTTCTTGCATTTTTTGTGATTCAAGTGCCGAGCCCACGCCAGCGCCAAGTCAGCCTGGGGAACATGACCGGGCAGTAACCAGCCCGGCAGTAACTGCCCTCGTCTAGACACCGTCAGCAGCCACGGTGCACAGAACCGGCAACCTCGCCCCTCGGACTGGGAACCGGCTCCACCGAAAACTCCCTCCAACACCGGGACAAGCCCAGGGAAAGGCGCTGTAGCAAAACCCAAGTCCAACCCACCTGTCCAGGTTAAAGAGCGAAAGGACCTCGCACTTGACTGATTCCATCTTGCTGACTCTCGTTATGAGGAAATTAGTGCCTTTTGTGTTCTTGCCTTATAGCAGATCCATGTCCACTTGTTAAAATAGCAAACCCCCAAACCAGTTCATGTCTTGGCCCTACAAAGAATTCACCTAAGAACGGAAGGCCACAGTTTGCCTTGCAGAGTTGGGGCCTTCAGGAAGTCCCAGCAGCTTCATGCAGCAAAATGCAGCCATTTTGGAAGGGATTTGTAACAGAAATAGAAAACCATGACATCCCTGAGTTTCATGTTGCATTGCAACTCTGCAAAAGCGAGATAAAATAATCCTGCCTCAGAGAACACTCAAAGTTTCACATTTTCTACATGGGGGCAGCACAACTATAGATGAAGCAAAAAATAAAGAAAGAAAACACACAAACCTGCAAACCAGCCATAGAACTTCCCCCACAGCATTCCCCATGAGACACCAGCACATGAATCACCCCCTCCCCTCTCCTAAGGTAACAGCATTCACCTCCACCAGCTCCTCCTGCCAAGACTCAACTCTCCAGGTAAGTTATCTCCAACTTCTACCATCAAAACACAGCAAAACAAGGATTGCCTTGACCGAAACGACCAGGCTCCTGAGCTGGTCTCCAACACCAGCCTGAACTCCACACCCTCCACTCACTGACTTCCACAAGCAATAATGACCATGCTGCAAACACAAGACCTCACAAAAAGCACCCTACCAACACAAAGGAAAGCAAGGAAACCCAAAAAAAATCCAGATCAACCTTACCTTGCTCTGGAGAGCCATCCACCCTGCTCAGCTCTGGCACTCACTGTGTTCCCCACCAGCTCAGCCCCAGCTGCAGGGGCTCTGCCAAGCAATTGAACTCACCTGCACCCAGCACACACCTGAGCTCCCAGCACAAAAGCCATGCAGCTCCACCTGCTAAAGGATAAACAGCCATCTCCAACACTGCCCCAGTTTCCACTTTGTAGAATTATAGAATCATTTCAGTTGGAAGAGACCCTCAGCATCATCGAGTCCAACCATAATCTCACTCTGGCACTAAACCATGGCCCTAAGAACCTCATCTAAACGCCTTTTAAACCCCTCCAGGGATGGTGACTCCACCACTGACCTGGGCAGCCTGTCCCAATGCCTGACAACCCTTTCCATGAAGAATTTTTTCCTAATATCCAATCTAAACCTCCCCTGATGCAACTTGTGGCCATTTCCTCTTGTCCTATCACTTGCTACTTGAGAGAAGAGACCAACCCCCTCCATGCTCCAAGCTCCTTCCAGGCAGTTGCAGACAGCGATCAGGTCTCCCCTCAGCTCCTGTTCTCCAGCTGAACAGCCCCAGTTCCCTCAGCCGCCCCTCATAAGACTTCCTACAGGGAGCCTGCATGTAGCCATAACCCGATGCAAAAGCCCATCTTTCCCAAAATGGCACGGAAAAGTGGGATTTGGCAGCTGCTGGCCCCACAGGTGATACCTGGCAGTTCCAGTTCACTACTGGCTTGAGCGCACAGAGTCGGCAGGTCCCCAAGTCTGACACTGCTCCCCAAAATATCCCACCTGCTTCATCCAGGGATATCATGAAGGTGCAAGGGCTGGGGGGTGTCCAGCAGCCACCCTCAGTGGCTTGTTATGGGAACAGATTTATTTTCCCTTTTTAAACAGGAATAAGCCCAGTGTCGTCTCTCTGGGTACCAGGAGGGTACCAGGGCAGCCAGGACATTGCTCCGTCTTGAACAGATTTACATCAGCCTCCTCGACCCCCATCGCTGCGGGAGCCGCTGGGGTCCGACAGACGCCCGCTCCAGCCCCAGCTCGCATGGGGAGGGGGTTGCTGAGGCAACAGCGACGCCTTATTCAACCGCCAGTGAACCCAGCCCACCCTCCCCCTCACCCGCCACTGCCGACGTGCGCGGCCGAGGGTACATACGGCTTCTATTAGGGTGGGAGTTCGCAGCCGCTGGATTTATGGGACATCCCCCAACGCCTGCCCTCGCCAGCAGCCCTGGGAATGGAGGTTTGCAAGGTGGCCAGCGGGTTCCCCACCCCACAGGTTGCCCTCTGCAAAGGGCAGAGTGAATAGGGGAAGAAGAGTTTTATGAAAAAGCCAATGCTGGCATCATTCAAGACGCGATTTTTGGTTTGCGGTGGGGTTTTTTGGCGACTTTGGTTAGTTGGTTGGGGGTTTTGTTTTGTGGCGGTGGGTTGGTTTTTGTGGTGGTATTGTTGTTCTTGGTTGATTTTTTTTTTTGAGGTACACAAAAATCTCAGCTTTTCAGACTGAAACCAAACTCCATTCTCAAGATTCTGCTATTCTGCCCTTTGGCGTCACCATCACTGTGGGGCTGCTTAAGGCAAAGAGGGGCTGAGCTGGGCTCGTCAGCCCAGAGCGCTCCCAAAGCTACAGTTCTTTTTGGGTGGAAACTAAAACTTGTATCTGCTTAGGAGACTCACTGACTCTCAAATCCAATTTTCTCACAAATCACATGTTTTGGGAAGACAGTCTCTGCAGAAAACAGGAAAAGAAAACAAGTGGAGGCTCGGTGAATAAACCTCAGCTTGATCCCTGCTGGTTAAGCCAGGTTTTTGCAGGTTTTGTATCTGCTCAGGTTTTGCTGTCAGGGTTTCATGGGCAGCACAGCAGTGTCACAGTCCCTATCAAAGCTGTGCTGCCCTGCAGAGCTGCCAGAAGGAGATTATAGTGGGAATTTGTGTGTGAAAACCAAGGAAGCACATGAATGATGTTCTGCCACGTGTGGAAGAACCATCCTCATGCTGTGGCATCCTTAGGGACAAGGGCCAGCAAGTCTGCACCACCGCACAGAGCACAGTGCAGCCCATGTGGAACCCCCGAGAGCTCCCTGATAAAGAGACAAATGATTTCTCGGCCAATACTCAGCCAGACACAAGAAATTCAGGGAAACATCCATTTGGGCATGTTTTCAATTAAATATTAAGTCCCTCTGCAGTTTGTCGTTCCCCAGCAAACAGCTATTTGAAAGAAGTGCTCACTAGCCCAAAGTCAGGGAAATCTTCCAACATTGTAATACAGAAACGTGGCCATGTGGGATTTCCTGAATGGGTTAATTCCAAGTCTAAGGACAAATCTGGGGGTTGCTTTGGTTATCTGTCATCTTATTAGCTGCCTTGAAATCTGGTTTTACCAGCACAGACACAAAACCCTGCAGTCTGTCCCTCTCAACCCGTGCCCAGATGAAAAGCCTTTGCCAGCCAGAACAGCTTTACTGTGGAGGTTTCAGCTCTGAGACGCAGCACAAGGATCGATGGCAAAACTGCCTTTATGGGTTTGCATCTAGCTGCGATGAATAATTCCTAATTTTTGTAGATGTAATATATATGTCATCCCTTTCCTCTGTGAGAGCTTTCTACTTGGCTGCAAACGGCGACATCAAAGGGATATTAATGAAACCGGACTGAAGCGAAGGCAGAGCTCAGATACCAGCCTGCAGGACACCGAGTCACTGGGAGGTGATCAATGGAGAAGACTCCCAGCCAAACCAGCAGTTCAGACTTGTGCAAGCGCTAACCCAGGGCAACGTGAGACACCATCCAAGAGAAATAAAGGCATGGAAATAACGTTCTTGGCAACTGGAAAAGGGTTCCAAAAGAAACAACTTCACAAGATACTGGCTTGTGATAGTAATTAAATCTCTTTTGCTGAAAAGAAGTTAAGTGATATATAGTAAAGAATCGGGCAGAAACCCAAGACTTCAATCAGAAATAACTGGAGAGACTTCTACCAGTTTCAGTGAAGGGAAAAGAACCTAAATGGGCACAGATACCTTTAAACAGGGTTCTTCAGATAGAGGTCTGAGGAATATGAGGAGGAGGAGACTGAGAAGAAGGTTGAAGCTGCCCATGCTGCAGCAGCACCTCACCTGGGACCCATCTGTTCACACCCAGCGCTCGCCTCACCCTGCAAAATAACACGTTAATATTAATACTGCTGACACCACATCGTCCTGACGATCTGGATTTTATTCGTACAAAAATCAGAGGCAAGCATAAGTGACAATAAAGTTTCAGAAGGTCTTAAAAAGTTCTAGGAATTCTGAGCATTTTATTAGGCGAACTAGCAACTCTGCAGTAAAAATAGCTTTAGGTTGCGCAGTTCAATCTTACTTTTCCACAGTGCTTTGAGCTTTCAAGATGTTAAAGAGTTCAGCCTGCAATGCGCTTTGGGCTGCAGGCAGGGAACAAGTTTGTAAAACATTATGTGCCACCTCTGCAGAATATGGGAGCCCTTCCCATCAGCCACACTCTGTCATTTCTAGCAGAAGATGGTAATAAGCATAAAATAAGAATAAAATCCAACTAATGGGCCTTTAAACAATCAGAAAGCAAATTATGACAGCAATTATGACAGCTCAGTGCTTGGCAACACCTTCACCTTTCCCAGATGTCAGAGGATAAGCTATTTTTACTGAAAAAAGATGATAGAACCCAGGGCTTATTTGGACATCTGCAGCAGAAATTGATTTAAAGTGACTTGAGCTTTGCGAATACAGCTTGGAGGCAACTCATTGGGCTTTGTTTTTCGGGAGGAGGAGACAGGCCACTTCACGTTCTGCGTTCAGGATCAGTCTCCTCACTGGAATGCCTGTCAGTCACATTTAATATGTGTAATATTTACTTTCTTCACTCTCTTGACCAAGACATTTAATAGGTTTTAAGTTTAGACTCTGGCATTGAACAGGATGAAAGTGGCGCTTCCTCTTTTTGAGGCTCCTTTTTTGTCTTTTCATGCTTTTTTTTTCTTGCTGCAAATCGAGCAAACTATTCCCCAAACATCCACATTTTATTTCCCTCTTCCCCTTTCCCCCCAGCCAAGCCATAGTTCCATCTACCACCACCACCGTCCTTCCACTTGCAGTTGGTGACCACACCAGGGCTGGTCTAAGTCCAGCTCAGGTTTATTCATCCATCAGCTCCATCATTCCCGCCCAGCCCCGTGTTCGGCCGTGGCCGAAACCTCCGTCCTCCCTGAGCATCTGTCGATCGCGCCGAGTCCGCCAGGGCAGGAGCACTTGAGCCATTGTAAGATTGAGTTTCATCACGCAGCCTTGGGTTATGTGACCCGGAATATTTGACCTGATGTCAGAGGGGGCCTTGGGCTATTGAGATATCTCCCCGGGACACGCTGCCCTCATTCTACTAAAGGAATCTGATCCAGCAACAGGAAGGAGTGAGAATTTTCAGCTGTCTCCATCCCCTGTGAAACAGTCCATGCTACATATGCCCAATGTAAGGTGTCCCTTATTCACTTTCTTTCTCCACTTTTCCTCTCTAGGTACTAATCCTGCACTAATTTCTACTAACAACCACACAAGATACTGTGATAAGTTCTTGCAAAAACAATGTATTTTTCTTTTTTTGTGGCATCTTTTGTAGCCAACACTCCACGTGGACTCCAGACTTGCAAGATGCTAAACAACCAAAGACCCAGTTCTCCACAGAAATCAAGCCTGGCCGAAATCGTGCAGCACTTTGCAGGATCAGACCGCACTTGTGGGGTTTGCTTCATCCTTCAGGGAAACTTGGACACCTCTGGAAAAAGAGGAGGGCAGATGTTTAGCAAAAATAAACCGTAACACATGTAAAACTGTTCCATCAGGTTGGTGCCTCAGCTGTACATCCCACCAGAAAAGCGGGTTCTCCCACAGCCCGCAGTGGCCTCAGCTCACAGACACCCCCAACCAGCCCTAAGACCTGCTCACCTCAGCAACTGAAGGCTCCCACTCCCTTATCTTTATGTTTTCTAATTCTGCTTATTACAAAAGGCAAAGTCCAGAACTCCACTGGCTTTAGGAGAGGCGATGAACCTTTTGTGTATGAAAAAGCCTTTTGGGTTTATTTTCTCACCATCTGCTGTTTTCAAGCAGGGGGTTGTTTTTAAGGACCAAAGGGTCTTGAAAATAAAGGTATCTGGGTATGGAGTTATTGCTGCTATTATTTAAACAACAGCACAGAAAAGAAAACAAGGCTACTCTTTTCAGGCTTTAGTGACTCAGAGGTGAAACACTTTCTCAGAGTGTTTGCAGGTGCCAAAATAAGCCTGGCTTCTGCAAGCAGCCACCTCGAACGGGCTTTTGCCCCTAAGTGATGCACATTTCACGGACACCCGGTCTGTGTCCGCTGTGCAGGCCCACGTCTTGGTTGAAGTAGCAGCGGCTGAGGTGATGCGGATGATCCAAACGTTCTCATGTTACTGATGGAAAAGTAGTTTTTTGGCCTGTGGAGAGTTACTGGCTGTGTGCTGTGAACAAGCCAGGGCTTGATGCGGCTGTGCTACACGGAAGGATTTCCCTGAGACACCAGAGACAAAAGGAAAGTGAACAGAGGCCGCTCTGCTCTCGACCCGGGCTGCAGGAGGGGCGTTGCCGCTGCGCATGAAGAGTCTGTGAACAGTGCCCTGCAGCCAATCACCATAGTGGGGGGGCATGAGTGACTGTGAGTGTAACCAATTGTAGCCTGCGCTTGCCGCATGGCCTTTTGGTATAGAGTATATAAGGCTTGGAAAAACGTGGTCTCGGGGACATTGATATTCAGTGTTGTTTAAGAGTTCATTAAAGAGTACGGATGGTAAATTCACATTGAATTAGACTCCTTACTCTCGCCCGGCCCGCCCGTTCGATCAAAGAGCTTATGCCGGCGTCTGGATTCGTCGAATTTGCTACCGCCACATTTGGTAGCAGAGGATGGTTCGTTAGCAGAGCATAACGCTTCGGATCTACATATGGCAGCAGAAGGATGGATCGTTAGCAAAGCATATCGCTCCGGATCGAAATTACTGCGGTGAGCAGCGTTCATAAAAACGGAGCCAAGCCGGGGTGTGGGATAGTGTGCTTAGTCCGGTATCAAAAGACGGGCACCAGTCGAGCTGGCCACTCGCATCCTACGTTAAGACCGCGCTGATAAGATAATGGATATTGAAACAGCCGCGGCACTGCTGACGACTATTCTCTCTAAGAGAGGTATTGAATCGTCACAGGAAAAGCTAATCACATTGATTTTTTTAGCTCAGAAGTGGGGACACTTTGGGGAAGTTCCACTTTTGTTTTCCCCAACGGAATGGAGATCAGTGGGGGACACTATGTGGGACAAAACTATCAGAGGGGAAGAAGAGAAAGAAATTAAAGCTGTGAGAGAATTGTGGAAAACCGTATTAGAATCATTAGAAGTTTTGAAATCGGAACAACGTGCCGCCCTAAGAGCCGCGGAGGCGCTTGTCCCAGAACAAACCTGGACTGATAAAACTTGTCGTCCAAAAGAAAAGAGGGGCCTGTGGGCTACTCTGTGGGGTCTGCCTGCCGTTCGGGGTGGTCGCGGGGTCCCGGCTCAGCCAATACTTTCACAATCCGATCTGCAACGCGGATTAGAAATTGCGCGGCTCGTAAACAAAGAACCGGAAGTTTCCCCCTCCGAGTCTCTGGGGCAATGTCCCAAGAAGGCGGAAGTGCAACTAGTCGACTGTCCGGACGTGGGAGGCCCTGAGTGCCGCCCTCCTCCTACCGCTCCGCCTCTGCCCTGCCCCGAGCCGGACGCCCCCCCTACCTCCGAGAAAAGCATGGGGGCCGGGCCCGGACCGGCCCGGCCCGGACCGGCCGCGGCGCAGCCGCCGGGGCCGGGGCCGCCTCAAACTTTGCCTCCGCAAGCACCCGCGGAAGTTTTTTGTGAGCCTCCTCCTACATCATTGGGCTCACCCCAAGCTGTAGAGCAGTTACTGCAAGTCATTACCAACAAGCTTGAACAACTTAACTTAAGAGTGTCAAATGTAGAGAAAAATAAGGAACAAATTGAGTTTCAAAAACCAGCTTGCCCTTCACAAACAATGCAATCAAAGGTGCCTATAGATTCTACTGACCAGCCACAGCCCCGACGTAGCAGATGGTCAGGGGTCATCAAAGATGCCATTCTAGAAGGTGATTGGTCTCCAGCAAAATTAGCCCTACCGGTAATTCAAAATATGAACACTCAGACAGCGGTATGGGAACCACACGATTGGAAAATTTTGCAGCAAGCAAAACAAACAACCACAAGCTATGGTATACGTTCAGCAGCTACCAGACACAAAGAACATCTCCGAACCTGTATCACAATCAGCGACCAACCGTGAACCAGGCTTCTTTCACCTCAACAAGCCAAGCACCGCAGGAAGCCTCGGAGTTGATGTGGAGACAGCAGTAGATATTACATTGACCAATACTGCGATTCACAGAATACCAACGAATGCTAAAGGACCTTTATTTCGACAAGATAGTCTCATTGGAGGCCTATTGATTGGCCGTTCTTCTGCTAGTATCAAAGGTCTTATAGTAATACCAGGTATAATTGATGCAGATTTCACAGGAACTGTTCAAATCCTGGCCTACACTCTGCATCTGCCAATTTTTATTCCTTCTGGGAGTAGAATAGCTCAGGTAGTAGCACTGGAAAACTGCCTACCAATGCTTCCAGGAGTTCCTCCAGCATCCTCAACAGAAAGGCATGATAAAGGATTTGGATCGACAGGTCCTGCAGTTTGCTTCACCTCATCAATGACTCAGCGTCCCATGTTACGTGTGCAACTATTTCAGTCTGATTCTACTGTTGTTGTAGAGGTAAATGCAATGCTTGATACTGGAGCTGATGTCTCCATCATTAGTCAATTCAAATGGCCACGAAATTGGAAACTTCAAAAATCAATCTCTTCCACTGTAGCTGGAGTAGGGGGTCAAACTACTCCAAATATAAGTGTTGATCCCATTTCGATTAGTTTCCCTGAAGGTCAATGTGTTACCCTTAGGGTGTATGTAATGGAATTGCCAAGCAGCCTTGAGGCGCTTATTGGCCGTGATGTCTTGGGGCAACTTGGTGCCGTGTTAACTACTTCACCTTTTCCTTAGTGGTCACTGGAAAGCAGTTGCCCAACCCTCCATTGACCTGGTTAACAGATAGCCCAGTTTGGGTTGACCAGTGGCCATTAACAGAAGAGCGACTGCAAAGGGCACGTGAATTAGTAGAAGAGCAATTAGTTGCAGGCCATATCAAGCCTTCTACTAGTCCATGGAATACCCCAATTTTTGTAATACCAAAAAAGAGTGGAAAGTGGCGATTATTACATGACTTGCGAAAGGTAAATGATCAAATGCAAGCCATGGGTGCTTTACAGCCTGGATTACCATCACCTGTAATGTTACCAGAAAATTGGCATATTCTAATTATAGATTTAAAGGATTGTTTCTTTACCATTCCTTTACATGAACAAGATACGCAGCATTTTGCATTTACACTGCCTTCAGTAAACAAAGCGGAACCAGCTAGAAGGTATGAGTGGGTAGTGCTACCGCAAGGTATGAAAAATTCTCCTACACTGTGCCAAATGTATGTTGCATGGGCACTTCAACCTATTCGTGCATCATGGAAACAAACAATTATTTATCATTATATGGATGATATTCTGTTCTGTCAACAAGCTGAGTTCACAGAAAGTTCCATAGTCCAAATTACGATCAAACTCAAAGAAAAGGGGTTGGTTATAGCTCCAGAGAAAGTTCAAAAGTCTGCACCTTGGAAATACCTTGGTTGGTCCATTTGTGATGCACAGATTCGTCCACAAAAAATTGAATTACATACTGATTTACAAACATTAAATGATGTCCAAAAATTGTTAGGGGACATACAATGGATTAGAAATTGCGTAGGCATTACTAACAATGATATAGCACCTCTTACTTCACTTCTAAAAGGAGGTGATCCAGCTAAGAAAATAAGCTTAGAGTCCGTGCATCTCAAATGTCTTTCTGATATTATACAAAAAGTACAGACAAATTGGTCTAGCCGAAGACTTTCTGATCGACCAATTTCCCTCCTTATTAGCAATCTAGAACATCCGTGTGCAATCATCTGCCAGTGGCAAAACAAAAACGGGGAATTCCCCATAGATGTTGCTACAGATTCTTCCTTTTGTGCCACTGTCAGATCAAAAACAGAAAATGATTTGCGATTATTAGAGTGGATTTTTCTCAGTGTCCAACCAAAATTCAGTATTCAAACGAGACCAGAAGCAATTGGAGAATTGATTCGAAAAGGAAGATCTCGAATATTAGAAATTAGCGGTCAGGAACCAGATGACATCAGTATTCCGATAAATGGAGCCGATTTAGAATGGTGGCTGAGACATTCGATGCCTATACAGAATGCATTATTAGGATTTATAGGCAAGGTACATTCACGACAACCAAAAGGTAAACTATGGCAATTCCTTAGAACAAATCAGTGGTTAGAGAGAAGCAAAGTAAAAGCAAAACCTGTTGAAGGCCTTACAGTATATACAGATGCAGGAAAACGAAGACACCAGGCAGCATGTGTCTGGCAAGAGAATAGTCAATGGAAACGGCATTTAATTGAAGGTTCAAAAGAGGATTCATTGCAGACTTTAGAGCTCACAGCAGTAATATGGGCCTTAAATAATTGGCTGAAATCTGCTTTAAATGTTGTCACAGATTCTTTGTATGTAGCAGGTGTAATACCCAGAATGGAAAATGCCCTCTTAAGACAATCGAATAATCCTCGATTAGGAAAATTGTTTGTACAATTGAGAGCTATTTTAAATCAAAGAAAAGAACCCTGTTGTGTGATTCACATCCGCAGTCATCAATGGAATCTTGGTCTAGGTGAAGGAAATCAAATTGCAGATAGTTTAGTAAGTTCAGTACAGCACATGCCTCCAACAGATAAATTCCAACAAGCGAGACAAAGTCATGAGAGCTTTCATCAGAATGCCAGAGGTCTCCAAAGACAATTCGATTTAACTTTAAATGAAGCAAGAAGTATTGTACAGGCATGTCCTCAGTGTGGAAGCCAGATGTTAGGTATAGGAATCGGTGTCAATCCTCGAGGTTTAAGAGCCTTAGAAGTATGGCAAATGGATGTGACACATGTGCCAGAATTTGGAAAACTTAAATATGTGCATGTCACAATTGATACTTTTTCAAAAATGATATGGGCTACTGCTTTACCAGGGGAAAAAGCACTACATGTATGTAAACATCTTACAGCTTCTTTTGCTGTAATGGGTGTCCCAGAAAAGATTAAGACAGACAATGGCCCTGCCTATGTTAGCCAGAAAGTTAGAACTTTTCTAATGAAATGGGGAGTGAAACACGTTACAGGTATACCTCATTCCCCAACAGGCCAAGGAATCATCGAGAGAGCACATCAAATGATTAAAGGGTATTTGAGCAAACAGAAGCAGGAAGAGTTAGATTGTCAACAGCGTTTAGCAAAGGTGTTGTTTACCTTGAATTATTTATGTCTAACTGGAGATCATGAGGAGCCTCCTGTGATCATTCATCATTATCAGATCAGACTAGGAAGGAAAAACACTTTACCGGAATTCATGGTGAGGTATCGTGATCCCACCACTGGATTGTGGAAGGGACCAGTACCTGTTATTTTTAATGGTAGAGGGTATATGTGTCTCTCCACAGATCAAGGTCCATTGTGGGTTCCAAGCCGAGCAGTAAAGCCGGAGTTGAAACAAACTCAACCAAATCAACTCCCTGCAGCAGAACCTTCGGAGGTCACAGAGTGAGGTGTAACCTTTGCATTGATTTAGCTGTGACATGTATGCGTACTATAGTTATATAAGTAGATCTTTAAACACCACTACCTCTTGAGTAAGTTTATCAACACCCAGCACATCGTTTGTTATAAGTTGAGTATCTTTAAACCAAAGTTCTTGGAATTTGTTTAATCAATCCATTGCGATATTTAAACGGCAATGGAATACCTCAGGTTTATTGCAAAGTGCACTGTTTACGTTGATTGTTGTTGTTATTTATATGTTATGTATAAGTTGTTTCTTATCACATATCAAAGAAGGATTAGTACACACAGCTAATCAATCCTGGCTTGTCCAAAAAGAAAAAAAAAAAGGAGGAATTGTGGAGAGTTACTGGCTGTGTGCTGTGAACAAGCCAGGGCTTGATGCGGCTGTGCTACACGGAAGGATTTCCCTGAGACACCAGAGACAAAAGGAAAGTGAACAGAGGCCGCTCTGCTCTCGACCCGGGCTGCAGGAGGGGCGTTGCCGCTGCGCATGAAGAGTCTGTGAACAGTGCCCTGCAGCCAATCACCATAGTGGGGGGGCATGAGTGACTGTGAGTGTAACCAATTGTAGCCTGCGCTTGCCGCATGGCCTTTTGGTATAGAGTATATAAGGCTTGGAAAAACGTGGTCTCGGGGACATTGATATTCAGTGTTGTTTAAGAGTTCATTAAAGAGTACGGATGGTAAATTCACATTGAATTAGACTCCTTACTCTCGCCCGGCCCGCCCGTTCGATCAAAGAGCTTATGCCGGCGTCTGGATTCGTCGAATTTGCTACCGCCACATTGGCCTTCACAATATTGTGGGTGAGAGCATCTGCTAGCAATTGTGTGATCTGGTGCATTTGTCCACATGGCACCTAGAAATTGTGCTTCCTTAGGCTAGCAGCATACAAAAGCAGAGCACAGCCTCAACGCTGAGGATGGAGTCGGGATCTCCTCTGTTCTGACTCCAGCCGGGGTGCCACGCTTGACTTGGGCTAAAACTTTTAACCTCTCTGCATCCAACACCACAACTCATAAAAGCAGTGACAACCTTCTCCCCAAATCAGTTTTGTGAGAATTAAGGTTGGAAGAACGTTCTGAACGTTAAATCCAGCCCTAACACATACCCAAAAACATCACAGTTGCTTCAGACTGAATGGCATAATGTAGATAAGTACAGCCACAGAGTCATTTGGAAAGTCCAGACAATGAGCACATCAATCAAGGCTGCTTCCTGAGGCAGACATCTAAATAAATGCTAATTAAGTCATTCCTACAACACCTCCAGCCAATGGGGGCTGCAGTCCTTAAAAGTAATAACAGGGGCGAGAACAGACTGTCCGTTAAAAGACAAAATAGAACACTGAAAAGCCAAAAAGGAAAGCAACAGTTTGTGCATTTCAGAGCTCTGAGAAACACTGTACCTTTGAGCTAGGCTTTTGTTTAAGTCAGGCCTTTCTTTTCTTTCAGCTCTCCCTTACTTTCACTGCCTGCTTTATCGTTCGTGCTTTTCGCTCACCGCATCCCCAGATGCCGCCAGAACTGGCCTAACCGAAGTCCACTGACATCAAAAGGCTCCTGTTGACTTTAACGGACATTTAACTAACCCTCTATAAATCACGGGAAGTCAGTGATTAAAAAGACAGCCCCTCCTCAATAGTGGAGAGACTAACACAACGCCCCTGAAATTTCGTTCCTATATGAACGCCAACGCTGCGTGCTTGGGGGCAAACCTGCATCTGCTTTATCTCATGAGAATATTTCGAAGAGAAGGATAAATAGTTTCTCTTCAAGGGAGAACTTCCATAAGAAGGCCCCTATTTGGGGAATTACGTCAGCTTTGCTGTATTTTCTGAAAGTCAAGAGCATCACATGCCAACCAGATCCTGACGTGGACCATGTTCTGTGCAAGAGGGGATGTCTGGAAGCTGGTGGATGACTCCAGGCAACCGATGGTAGAGGTTCCTCCGAGGTCCATGACACACACTCTGAATCCTGGACCTACTTCGTTAACACAAATAACTAATTGACCAGCTATGTCTTTGCTCGCAGCCTTTCCCGCATCTTCCTCAGCCAGTTACATGGAAATTTTGTGCGGTTGCCTAAAGATCAGCACTGACACACACCTCACCTCCATGGAGCTGGAATGTGACTAAAGGCACATCTTGCAGTGCTCATGGTGTGCATATCTGACCATGTCACCTGCCTGAGAAGTCACTGCCCTCCTGACGTCCCCTCTCTGAGCAGGCTGGGACAACCGCCTTTCACTCCTCTGTTAACACCTCCCAACCAGTCACCAGCTCCTTCTGGGCTGACGGGTTTGATGATCTGCAGATGATGTCCAGCCTTGACTCATAAGCCAGCCATCTCCAGCAAATTTTATATCACTGAAAATGCAAAATGCTCAGCTCACTAATGGGCCACATAACCACTCCTGACCCCAGGCCGCTCCAGAGTTCTCTCTTTTTCTTTTTTAAATATTAACAGCTAAAGCTTTTTTAAACCAAGTAAAACAAAAAAGTGAATGCTGAAGAATCCATAATATCTCCAAGATCTTTTTTGAAGGAAAAAAATCACCCAAATGACTTGATTAAAAACAAGGAAACAAAGGCGCTGACCCACGTTAGAGCGTTTGGGGAGGTGTGCTCGGTGTAGCTGCCCCTCGGCACTTCTCTGCTGCCAGATCACTCCTTCGAGTCCCCTGGCACCTGGAAGGACCAGCAGCAGCCCCAGTGTGCTCTGGGACCACCAGTGCCGGGACAGTTCTGGGACTGAGGTGGCTCCAGTCTCCAATTTTTTGCAAGCACTATATGTGGTGGGTACAAGAAGACCCCAAGTCTGACTGGAATTTTCAGCGTTAATTTGGTCCTTAAAACAGATGACAGTAATTCCCGGGGTTTTCACTACCCTTTTATGCTTCCCAGACATCTTTGGCTGCAAAGAGCAAAGTGGGAAAGCCATGTTCTGGCACCAGGGTCAGACTCTGGGATGAATCAGTGAAGTTCCCATCAGGGAAGGAGAGCCAAAGCCTGGTGGAAACTAGGACCCACCATCCAAAGTTTTCTCTTCGAGAAAGTATTTCTGCTAGCTGTAAAATTTGCAAGATGCCCCACATATATTTGTCTACCTTTTTCCAAAACATTACATTTTGACCATAGCTGAGGGTGCCTTTTTAAAGATGTTATTAACCCAGTCATATTCTCCTGTGAGATCCAGCAGATACAGCACACTTGGCATTTGCCCAAGCACATCCTAAAAGCAGCACCGGCTCTCTCCAGTAACTGCTTTTATACCTTGCTCATGCCAGTTCTTGGCCCTATAACTCTGCAGAGCCTCAGTTTATGCCTCAGGCCAGTTTTGGCCTTCGCTGTGCTGACGCTTTTGCCAAGTTTCACCACTGGCATGTTCCTGTGCTACCAGCAGGTCCAATGCTCAGCGAGATCTCCTGATGCTCTAAGGTCCCTCCCTGCCCTCGCTCTGTCCTGTGCCACGTCTGAGCATCCCAAAGCGCCTCCCCGTGCCCAGCACAGCCGTACCTCTAGGTGGCCGCCCAGCACGGCAGCGGGAGCCGGCCCAGACAGCCACGGGGAGGTAAGAGATTCGGCCAGTATTAGATTTCGGTCTTCCAGACATACATATGAAGTGTCTTCTTCCGCTTTAATTACCCTCCTCTTTTTTTTTCTCCACGGGCTGTGTCCAGACTGTGACCAATACAGCGCTGCACATATTGAATTCAGCGGCTTAGAAAGAAGCTGCGTTCACAGCTGAGGTCCGTGGGCAGAGCTGCACAGAGCTCCATGAGTGGAGCCCACAGTCAGTTTTCTTTGGTACAAGATTTCATGCCTGCATCTTCAGCCAAAAAGCTGCAGAGCAAGTTCACACTCTCATTCCTAGGAGTCTTCATGCTTTCTAAGTAGTGCTGACCACCAGAACTGTGGCTTTTCATGCTACGATGATTCTCTATTTATCTTTTTTTACAGTATTTCCTGCTCATGCAGTTTGATTTTATCTTATCCTACCACGCCTCCTTCCTCAGCACCCTTCGCAGTGCCTCCCCCACTTCAGTATTGGCTGGAAATTTAGTTATTGTGCTGCTCACCCATCTCTTCTGCATCACTCATAGAGATGGCAAACAAACTTAGGTCTAATGTTTTAGAATTAAAACATGAAGAAAACCAACCTCCTGATATATTTCCCCTGGCTGGGGGGGAAGCACAGGTTCATCAGCCATGGCTGTCAATTTAACCCCTATTTTTTCTGTGCTGCAGAAAGGAAGCGACCACATCAGGGAAGACTTTCGTACATTGAGGCTGAATTCCTCCCTCAGCTGTACAAAAGCAGCTTTATTGCCTAAGGATTCAGGTGATAAACCTAGGAGGGAGAATTTGTTTCAGGTGCTGCCTATGCGATAGCCTCCAAACCCTCGCTTACCCAACCAACACTACTTGTTCTGCTGTGTAATCAAGGCAAACAATATAGAAACGTGCAGCAGCGAGCCCTCCCCAGAGGGGATCTCTAAAAGCTCAGCTATCTTTAACATCATTATGACCAGGATTTGGGAAGAGCAAATATCCTGATGACTTTCTGCACCAGCTCCTGTGCTCCACACAGACGCTGCTGCTTCCATCCAGTGCTCAGCTCTCCTGGGTGAGCACCTGCAGAGCACAGCTGGCTTCACCCCTTTCCTTCCAAGGCTGCAGCTCCGCAGCGTTCAAGAAACACAACACAAGGGGCTTCTCTTGCAGCTTTTCTTGGTATTTTTCACAGCAGGTGTAAAATGGGCCCAGCTTCTCTGGAAGTCCATGCAAGCTCAGCTCAGCTCTGGATAACACAGCCTAGCTCTGCAAAAGGATGGCACATTCCTCATTTCAGGAGCACTGCGGAGCCTCAGATGAAGAATACATGCTGTACTTCCCCAGTGCCAAGGGAAAGTGGTTGCATCGAGATCATCTGATAAAGAGAAATGCTTGGAAACACCTCTGAGCAGAGTCTTTCTGTCTCAGCCTCGCCATCCTGATGTCTGTTTTGCACAAACACAGCTCGAGCGAAGAGCAGCGCAAGGTGCTGTGCAGTGGGCTCCGATGTTTGTGTACCTTTGGCAAATTTTAAATTGGGAGCAGCTGCTAGCAAACTAGCAGGGATGTTTTATAGCTTGCTGACAATGCCAGATTCTGCAGATATTACAGTCTGTACTCAGTGGCATCTCTGGAGTATTTGGTTTTTACAAGCGTTTCCCAACACACCGCCAGGAATGCACAAGAACCGCTCACATTTACGCCATCGGGAACCAGGGATGGTTTGTCCCCTTGCACAGTTGGCCTGGCCACGCTCCCTGCGCTGCAAGCAGCCCGTCAGCAAGAGCTCGGCGGGGAAGAGCCGGTGTCTGTCCTCACCGGGGCTTTTATGGCTGGTTCAGGACACCAGCCGTGCATCTGTTATCAGACCTGCTACTCCCTCACTTCAGAAGTTATTTGTCTCATCAAGGCACAGTTTGCTTGTTTAGAGAAGGAGATTATAATATTTATTTCCCAGCAGAGATGGGAAGCCTCATCAATCATTACTTAAGCAACTGCAGGTTTTTATTTGGATGAGGCTAAATAAGTGTAAAATTATAGAGGGGATTAAGACAGATTAAGGGGTGCCTGTTAGTCAGAAATGACTCCTGGTGGGCTGGGAATTCTTCCAAGAGGGTAAACTTGCAATACCACAATGCGAGTATCTTCTGCTGCCGTATCACCCCCTGTGCTTGGAGTCAGCAGCTCCAGCAATGGCTTAGAAATCTGCTGCCCAACCTGCTGAGCGCAGGTCCGCACCTGCTGACAGCTTCAGCAACCACTCTGGGCTGCCTCTGGGAGCGAGATCTGGCCGGTCCCTGCTCCCGGCTGAAGCGTTTCACCCAGAACAAAGTGGAGACGTGCCGCAAGCCCTGCTCACTATCAGGTCTGGCACCGCCACGAGCTGTCGCTTTCAGCAGCTTCACTGCCCATAGGTCCTTATCCTGGATCCACCACCTCCAGGACAGCATGCAATTTTTTTAGCAAAAGTTATCACCACCCCAAAAAAACCCACATCACATCCCTTCCCTGTGTGCTGTCACAACAGCATCGCTACATCCCTTCAAAGGGATAGCGTGCAAGTGCCTAAGTGTACTTTATCAACACACGTTTTCATCCTCTATCACTTGAACTCATCCTGAGGGGTTTGGACAGGGGTCTCAGGACTGTTCTTTCCATTAGGAACTGGATGATGCCACCTTTTACCCATCACACCGCCCCAATACCTTATTTCTTGCACCTCACATGTCTCAACAGTGGCCGCAAATCAGAAAGTGAAAAGACTACGCACACCACCAAGAAATAATATTCCTTAAAAAAAAAAACAATCCCAGCATCTATCTCCTTTCCTTCAATTTGCTTGAAAATTGTGCAACAGACAACTATTTAAGACCAGATAACATATAAGCTACAGTTTCAAATTGCAAGACAGCCTGGATTATCTCTGGATTTGATGTTAGAAAGGAGACTTTGCTTGTTTTTTGAAATAACAGGAAAAAATATTATGCTATGGAATATTTTAGAAGTCCTGGGCCTTCTGGTTATGTAACCACCAAAATTTCTCTTGAGTCATTATACCCTTCTCTTGTGAAGTTCTCATTTGTTTTCACACATATGACATATTAGCTTCCTACACCAGTGGGTAGGAAGATCGTACCCGCTTTATAATCCTTTATAATGCTGCTTCTCCTTCCCTCAAATAATTTCTTCCAAAAAAAAAAAACCTTTCAGGTAATCAGAGTCTGCCCACGGAACTAAAGAGAATTGCTGTCTCCTGACAATGATGTATTGCCTGTATTTTAGGAACGCTAAAAAAGTCACGGAGTATATTTACTGAACTGATCTCCCCCTGGAATTCTCCCTTCGGTACTGCAAAGGCACACAGTGCCTGTGGTGAAGAAAAACCCAACGACGTGAAGTGAGATTCAGAATAAAGGGCGATTTTTTTTCCAGTTTTTAGGAAGCACTGATTTATGACACTCCCATCCAAAACCTTTGCCCATGGAAAAGCTGTTTGCCCTCAGGATGGGATGCAGAACCCGGGGTGGGTAGAGCACGCTCCGTGTGAAAGAGGAACCGCAGAGCGTGGGAACTGCTGGTGGGAGAAGCAAAGAGCAGGAGAAGATCCCAGGATCAGCAGCAGTCACGGATATCTGCCCTCTCCCTCTCCTTGTCTCTGCTGTTCTTGAATAAAAACATAAGGCTTTATTTGTAGTGTTGTTTTGTGGTTCGTTTGGGGTCTTTTTTTTCAGTCAGTCTTAGAAAGAAACAGGTTAGCGCTTGGTTCTCGGGAGGCAGAGATGACTCCAGCTCAGCTGCTCTGAATGGCCACAAACCCATACAAAGGCTCGTGATGCCTTCAGATCTCCTCCTCCTCCCCTCAACCGCTCAACACTGCACAGTCACTGTCCTTGGTTGTGCCTTTTTCAATCTTAACACTTAAAATGTAATCCTCGAATGCCCTCAATGCAATCACCGTATTTCTGTCCAGAATTAGGGAACTGGGCATGAGAACGGGGCACAGTTGTCCATGCTCCCTCGTGGTCCTTCTCCACAGGCCACCTCTCAAAAGCACACTGACCTAAAACAGCTGGAGCAACCCAGCAGCTGGATGCTGCCCTCTGGTTCTCCCTTTCTGAGCTAAACAGCAGCCATAGTGTGATCGATCCCATCCAAGAGCAGGGTAAAACAAAGCGCCTCTTTGCTCCATTACAAGACAATCTGCTGGCAGGGAAGTGAAACCTCATCTTGCAGGTGGGCATTCAGCAGTGTCTGGAGCCGTTTCAGCTCCCGACAACAGTGTCCTGAGGCTCTGCTCAGTGCCGGCACAGTTCATGACAAGGGTTTATCTGGGACAACCAAGAACTTGTGCCAACAGAAATCAGACCCAGCTCAGGAAGCGGGGGGGTCCCCCGTGTCCGTAACACAACCCCCGGCACAGCCAGTGGTGTTCGGTCTGTAATGAGATCCTCTGACTGCAGCAAGAGCTGTAACCAGACTCGCCTCCCTCCACCTTCCCCTTCTCCCTTTCCAATACAAGAGACCCCTCTCACCCCAAAGGAGCTCAGCCATGCACAGTCCTGCTCTCAGCACCACAGCCCCAGCTATTCCCACCCAGAAAGGGCTACAGAATTCCAGCTCCTTCTCTTACAGCTCTGTAGCTCACTTCCAGCTCCTTAAGGACTATCTCGAATTTATCCAGAACATGAGTTTAAGCGAGAGCTCACAGCTAAAACCTCTATTTTTTGACATTGAGGAACAAGTACTAAATGAAAACTCTCCTAGCTGTTATACAGATCAATACTCAAGAAAACAAATAAACAGACCATGCTCCTCATTAAATAACCCACAGTACAAGGATCCATAGATTCTGTTAGCTTGGTGCTGCTAGAGGATGCTTCCCATCCCTTTTCTTGACCTGGAAATAGCCTATGACTGCAATTGCAAATCTAAAGGTTAGACGTCATGATGTTGACTTATGGGCTGATAGGCCAGTGCAGAAATTGATGGGAAAAGAAGAACTTAAAGCTACTGCTGTATCTCTCCCACAAGTGGAAGTCTGCATACCTGCAAGATGAAGGAGTTGAGGTCAGAAATAGCCATTTGATGAGTTTCATTTGATCCTTTTTTCTACCTGTTTGGATGTCTTCCCAGAATTTCTGTGTCTCATAGACACTTCTTTTTTCCTCTGATAATCCCCTCAGGCTAGTCCAGAAGCTTCCGTTTAGATGTCTCTTGAAATAAGCACAACCGACTGACCCTCACCCACTATCTGCCAAAGGGTCATACACAAAGATATGTTTACATTAAACCTTTTGCCAAGCACAGCACTCCTGTCAGGATAGGACAGCACATTTGCAGATGTTGCCTTTCCTTCAGCTGGGTTAAAACCTGAAGTTTGTGCTTCCCAAGCAAACCAGAATATTCTATGCTGCAGCCCTGAGCTCGCAGTTGCCAATCCTTTTAGAGTCACCATATTCTATCAGTAAGAATTAATGCTGATGGCCCAAACCTTTGCAAGTCTTGGAGCGGACTCAACTTCCCCCGTGTTCTTCTTCCCCCCAGATCAAAAAGTAGTTAGATGAAAGAGAAGTGCAAGCATCATGCCTAAGCTTCGATAAATCTGCTGTCCAAAAACTGAAGAGCGAGACCCCGGCATCCTCAGAGGTCTCATCCTGACACCAAAAGCATTTAAGTGGCAGGAGTGGGAGCCCACAGAGCACTGGGGCTATGTCCAGAGCACCGCAGTCAGCTGCCGCTCCCTGTCTGCCCAGCACATCCCATTGTCTGCTGGGACCACAGAAATACTCATCCTGCCACACAGCACATCCCAACTGGAGTCCCAAGCCACTCCATGCTGGCTTTGGGAGTTGCCAGTAAAACAGAGGAAACCCATGCTAAAAAACAAACTGATGCCACCTAGGAAGAGAAAATGACCAGTTTCCCCAAGGAGGTGGCTCAGAGGGGACCCGGCATTGTATAGATAATAGGGAGGAACAAACAACAAACCATAGTTTAGCCCATAACATCCATTCCAAGATGGGCCGAGCATTTATAATGGCTCACATCAACCCCCCTTTGGCACTTGGCAGTAAATAAGAAGCAACTGCAACAGCCCTGTGCCCTTTTGAATGTAGGGTTAGATCACTATGTACTAAGGGAACTGTACCACCCATTACCAGTTAATCCTGTTTTAAGGGCCCTACAAGGAAGAACCCCTATGAAGTAATGAGAAACTTATACTAAGCAGGAGGCTCTTTTCTAAAGGGTCAGCTGTCCCCTGAGGGGGACCAGGAAAACACACATGGGATTGCTAGAAGCTTCGTGCTGCCTGCTTGGTACTTCGAGTCCTATTTTCATATTTTTATAATTATCACATAATGCACAATGTCACACAAGCCAGGAGATGTCAGCTCTGTGCAGAGCCAGATCGAACATGGGCAGGCACTGCACATTCCCCGCCGGGTCAGCCCAGCCCCAGGCTGCCCTTCCTGCCCCATCGCACAAACACCTGCCATGTCCCCCACACCCCAAACCACCTCCCTGAGAGCAGGGATAAACCCCTTGGCACTGCACCTAGTGGGTTTAAATGAGATGTTGGAGCCTTAGGTGGGTCGCAGCCTCTCACCAGCCCACACGTGGGTTTCCAAGCCAGGTACATGCGCTCTGAGCTTTCCAAATTGAGAGGGTCCAACCCCAGCCGGCCCCACAGGGTCTGGCCAGCACCCCGTCCTCAGGGCACGTCCTGGCAGGACACCCACACCCCGCTTTTACGGCCGTCTCCAGGGCCGGTGTGTGCCCTTCCCAGGACACCAGCCTTGTGAAATCCCCAGGATGACAATTCTTCTTCTCAGGGATATGGGATAACTGAAGTTTGTCACACAAAAACTTTGCAAAAGGTTAACTGAAAAAGATATTCTCTCTTCCCACCCCCACTAGCTCTCATAAGAATGCATTGCCATGCAGATTGGCCAGATGCTGCCTGTCATCCCTGCCTCGCTTTCTTCCCCACTCCCAACAGCTGTGCCCTTTCTGGGGCTCCAAGCACCCTCTCCCGAGGGTCTCTCCCCAGGGCTCCCCTCTGGCCCTATGCTCCCCCATTCAGTTCAGACACCTTTCTCAGCATCTCCTTTGCCCTGCAGCAGCACAGGCCAGCAGCTCCCTCAGAGATCAGCGGCTTCTTTGGCACAGGGAAGATAACACGGGACTGGGACTTCCTAAATCCAGCCAGATTTGCTCTGGGCTAACAACAGAGGACAGAGGCTCCAACTCCATGGAGTACCTGTGGTCTGGTCCTCCCCAGTCTGGTGATGAGGCATCCCACACACACCAGCGTGGCTCCAGCATCCAAAACCAAGCGTGTTCCCATCATCAGGTTCACTCACACAAGAGTCACAGCTATGTTTTTCCATATTAAAAGGGCATACATATGCTTTTCATCATTACACTTCATCCCAACAAGTCAGCCTTTCCTCTGCTATCAGAACTAGCTGGCTGAAAGTCACTCTGTAAAAGCAAAGCCTGTGGCAGTACGCAATTGAGGTTAGCCACGACTGGCAAAACGCAGCAATGCTGAGAGATTTTGCAGATCCTGTTGAGAAGAATAGAAATTATCTGGAAGAGAGAGCTTTCTCCACAACCGCATGAAAATATCTTTGTGTCTTCAGAAGCAAAGCGTTTTGTTCTCCCCCCACAACCTGTGAGATAACTTTGCCAAGCCAGACAAAATTAGAGATCCCTAGTACTATGAGGCAAGGATGGACAAGAGGGAGGGATAAAGTATCTCTTTTCCCTGCTATAGGAAAGTATTATACAAGTAACCAGCTGTGCTTGCAAGGCAACTCTTCCAGAAGCACTGGCATGCTCTGCCGTTACTAGACTAAATAGATTGCTGGACTTCTCCATCCGAAGCTTCTTTACAGAAAAGCTCCTCAAAGTAAATACAATTCCTTCCAAGGCCAAAACCCTTCTCGTGCCAGCTCTCGGCTCGCAGCAGATGTCCGCGGTCGGGCTGCGAAGCCCCCGAGGAGCAGGGGGTTTGCAGGGGCCAGGTGTCCCCGTCTGCGCGGCGGCAGCGCGGGCTGGGGGCAGCTGGTGCCAGACGGCAGCGCTAACGGACTGAGAAGCACCAGAGGAAATTCCTCGCTGCCGCGGGGATGGGAATGCAATCCCCACGCCATCGATCGGGGGGCGTTTCGGCCGCTTAGTGTGAAGCTGGAGAGTTTGCTGCGTAGCCTTGGGTGAGCCGCTTAAATTTTATGGAGAAAGGGTTGAGCAGCACAGCGGGTCTCTGAAGCAATCTGCTGTGGGAGGGAGTGCTCTTTGTCAGAGAAAGAAAAAGGGGATTCGTTAGTAGAGGTAAAGAATCATAGAATCATTTTGGTTGGAAGAGATCCTCAGGATCATCGAGTCCAACCGTAACCTCACTCCAGCACTAAACCATGTCCCTAAGAACCTCTTCTGAACAGCTTTTAAACCCCTCCAGGGATGGTGACTCCAGCACTGCCCTGGGCAGCCTGTTCCAATGCCCAACAGCCCTTTCCAGGAAGAATTTTTTCCTGATATCCAAACTAAACCTCCCCTGGTGCAACTTGAGGCCATTTCCTCTTGTCCTGTCACTTGTTACTCGGAAGGAGAGACCAACCCCCTCCATGCTCCAAGCTCCTTCCAGGCAGTTCAGAGATCAGAAGGTCTCCCCTCAGCTCCTGTTCTCCAGCTGAACCCCCCAGCTCCCTCAGCCGCTCCCATCACACTTGTGCTCAGCCCCTCACCAGCTTCATCACCTCCTCTGCGCTCTCTCTAGTATTTCCATAGGTCCTTCTTATGATAAGGGGCCCAAAACTGAACATAGTATTCAAGGTGGGGCCTCACCAGTGCCGGGATTCAGCACTGCTAAGGATGCTTCTAAACCTGAAGCAGTAAAGAGCCTGAGGATGGGTTAGCGCTTGTCCCCCTGTGAATGGGTGAGGACTGACTAAGACACTTCCCCCGGTTCCTCTGGCACTGTGATCATCGCGGCTCGCAAAGCTCTCTGTGCTAACCAGAGATGCTGCACAGACACCAAAGCATCAGCTCTCACTGCAGGAGACCCAAGATTCCACGTGATCTCAAGCGGGGAGTGAACTGTAAGGAAATCCACCCTGATGCAGATAAAACAAGAGCCCAGTTCATTCACAGGACACATACAAAGGGAAAAAGCCAGCAGTCTGTACACCAGTCTCTTTTTCGCTGCTTTTAAGAAACCTGCAGCGTCAGGCAAAATCGGAGCTTTAACCCGGCAGCAATGAAATCGCCTTTCACAAAAAACTCTGCGCGCATCTGGTGGCTGAGGACATTGCCAAGGCTTTAACCCTCTGATAGTAACAGAAAGAGATATTGATGAGTGTCCCTCCGGCGAAGGAAACCAAATGGTGTTTTTAACTTCAGCAGATTCTTTACAGATTTTCAATTCCTTAGCAAGGCTGTTGCTCCAGACTGGGGTGTAATTGAGATGCATTAGCCACTCGCTCAAAAACTTTCCCAGGAACACACGTGCACCCACACAGACTATGCATTCAGATATAAATACATAACGTACCTGCATGTGCATTAAGCTGCTGTTCATGGGTTGTCTGGACGTTGCTGCTGCCAGCTCGGCTGCTCAGTCAGTTATGTCACTCGACACTACCAGCTCAACGTGAGAAATGAAGTCAACTTAGAAAAATGGCTCATCACTGCTGGGTATCCCACCACAGCCACAAAACTCAGAAGAGGATCTTTTAAGGACCAGTCCTCATGACAGACAAGGGGTTTTCACCCCAAGAGAGATGGTGAACTTATTAAAACCAGGCCACGCTTTTCTACAAATGAGTGCAGCAATTTGTGATGAACCACTCAGCCCACCTGTTTGTTCTGTACTGTCTCCTCACCGGGACAAGACAACACCTGCACCCAGCACAGTGGAAAATCCCCCTCCAAAATGTTCCATCTTCCTTTATTGTACTGATGTTGACAAAAGGCCAAATTCCACCAGTATAGACTGATCCTATTCATAGCGTAGCATCTGTTGGGACAAAGAAAGTGTACCCTTGAAGGTTTTCCAGTTCTAGAAGGACCTGAAGCCACACCATTGATTTGAGCACACCTTGGCTCCAAAAGGCTGGGATGCTGCCCAGATGCGGCTCCTGGAACTCTAATTAATTGTGGGTTTCAAAGCATGTATATATCTCACCCAAAATATGGCTGTTGCTGTGAGCAGTGTGTTTTTACAGACCAGAGGAGGCTAAGGTCAGCTCTACTGGAAATCTTTTAATGTCATATTGAAGACCAACTCGAGTCTTGAAGCCTTGCCTACGTAGTATAAATGGGTTACATTATAGGTCCCTAGGAAGAGGCAGAACAGGATGCAACCTCACCTTTCTAGAGCCCTGTATCAAGGTAAGAAAAAGTATATCATAAAGCACTTAATGAGTGCTAAGCATCTACACCACAACCATCCCTCTGTCCATCTGCAGCAGGGACAACTAACACACAGAAAGAGAAATGGAGGCACATCCTATGATTAGTGTCTGAAAACATGATCATGTAACCAAACCAGTGTGGCAACCTAATCACTTGTGTGCAAGGAAGGTCTCTTCAGCAGGGGAAATTATACTATTTCCAGGAGAAAAAGGGAAAAACTTATTCTTAAGGGAAGCAAAGATTTTGGGGCATGGAAATAAAGAGTTTACAACTTACCATTGGCAAAACCCCACAAATCTAAAGATTAAAAGATCATAGAAACAGTAAAACTGATAAACAGATATGATTTTCTCAGCTTTGTACAGTAGTCAGCAATCAAAATGCTAATCCAAACCTTTAAATGTTCAGTTGGAACATCCTCTAGAGGTCCTCAAAATTTTTCCGTCTGTCAGTTTGAGGACCATCATTTTATTTCATTTACATTGCCCTCCTCACACACACACACGCCCTTTTAATGAATTGCTGGAGCTGCTCTAGCACATAATGAAGCCTGACACGGCCAAATGTTTTTAGAAGTCTACGCCCAGCTCAATTTGAAGGTGTTTTATCTGGACATTCAGCCACCAACCCACATGCTCTTCAAAGATGAGAGAAACTGGAGGTCAGACTGGCTTATTCAGGGAGGAAATAGCTTATTCTGAACCAGCCAGTAAAGTGACCACTTTGATTAGCTCCGTGTAAAATAACAGGATTTGGCCCAGTCATTATTTTTCCACCTAGCATTTCACAGAAGCCAAGGGAAACAGTAGTTATATCAACTTGAGACAGCTATCAGGTCACCAGGCATCTTTCCCTTCCAGGTCTCCAAAGCACCGCAGGCTTGGAAGAGCCCCGGTGCAGGCATCTGATGTGTGAGCGCTGTGCAAGCCCCAGTTCAGACACCTGCACAAGGGATGGGAGGAATTTGGCTGTGATAGGAAACATCAGGGGAACCAAGGAAGAGGCTGAAAAACTGCACAAGTCATCTGTCAGTGTTCAGGGACATTACTTCAACTGCTAACTACTATTTCCCTATACAGTGTGTCTCCTCCCTACTTGTCCTCAAGTCATAGATAGAGAATTTTCCAACAAAAACCAAACCTACAGTTTGTTATTCCCTCTGGAGCCAGTGTAACTTCAGAGAGGTCAGGATGCTGTTTTTCTTTCTGCATTTCCAACAGGATCACAGTTGATTTCCCTCGTCCTCAAGCACAACGGAGCCCGCACGACACAGCCGAGTGATTGGGACCGTATCCCACAGAAAGTAATAATACTTCTCCGCATTAATGAGGTGCATTTGTTACTGGAGATGATGGTAATTGATTAAAGATGATGAAATAATAAAAGAAAAGCTCTGAAATGAAGACTCGCAGGCCCAGCTCTCACACGTGCAGTTTGAGCCATGCCGGGAGGTCCGGCAGAGGTCAGGTCTGCAGTGAAATGCCCCCTTCCCATACAAAAGCCAATTCGCATCATTACAGTCTGAGGGGAGGAGGGGTACGGACAGTCTGACTTGAACTAAGCTTTGGAAACCTGAGAAGATTGCACAGGATTAGTCAGTGGGTAACACAAAACCCAAAAGCCACAATTACCGGCCAAGCAGCAGCCGCTCTGCCCAAATTGCTCTCAGCCATCCCAGATGTTGTATTTGTGGGAAACAGGGAGCAGAGAGCACCTGATCCCTCCATCTACCCCAGAAAGCAGCTCCGGGCTGGCCCTGACCAGGGAAATGAACAGATAGGTTTTCAGCACCAGCATCTCTTGAAATACGTGCCAGGAAACCCACGGGGCGGGCAGTGGAGCAAGGTGGGAGAGGGGTCTGATATAACCAAGTTAAAAACCCTCAGTGAAGGGAAACCAGCTCACATTTGTGTCTATTCTTGGATACTAAAGAGCCTTTTAGACATCTGAGACATTAGGGATCACACTTGCTTGATGCACAAGAGATGCTTTGAAACAGCTACAGCCTTTTTATTCACATAAACTCCCTCTGAGTTGCCGTTTCTTCTCTCTGGGCAGACGTTTGCACCAAGGTTTTATTTGGCTTCAGGGCAAACATGAGGCTTTGCAGGAAAGCACTGTCAAACAGACCCCTCTCCTAGACAAGTCATTTTGAGAACAAATAGCTCCTTCTTAACCCACACGGGAGTCTGCCAACCCCTCTCCCTGCTATTCTCGGCTTTCCGGCTTATAAAGGGTTATGTGCGACCTAAATGAATGGCTTGTCCTTCTCAGGCCGGTTGGGAAGCTGAACAGGTTTCAGCTGGCAGAGCTGTGCTGCGGATCCTCGCTGCAGGTTACCCCGTGACGGTAGTGGGAAATGTCCTGTGACCTCCCAAACAGGACTCAGGCTGGTGCTGCAGCATTGCAGGGCAGGTTTAAATACCTCAGGTGCTCCACAAACAAAACCCCAAACATGGCAGTCTCTGCCCTGAAGACCCCACAGACTAAATGCAAGGTGATGCTACAGGCAAAAATAAAGGTGCAGACATATGTTTTAGGTAGTAGGATGAACACCTGGGTAGGATGCTGTGGGCCAGGAGGCTGTTACGATGCCAGAGCATGGGGACATCCAGGCAACAGGAGCTCCCCGGTCATCTGTCCCTGAGTGCAGTTCAAGAAAGTAGTTTCCAGCTGAGATTCCTATAAGCCCTACCCTCAACTTTAGTTTCAACTAAGCAACGCAATGTTTTAGATTTGCTGCGAAATCTCTGTGTTTTCCGCTTGCTTTCGTAAATCCACATGGAACTTCCCTAATCCTTCAACTTGAGCTACAGTTCTGCTGTTGTCTTTGTCAAACAGGCCTGACCTTTATCTCACTTACCTGAAAATAGCCAGTGTACATCAAAATCCACTGGATTGGTTAGGGATCAGTGCTAAAACATGAAGTGTTTTAGCTCCATAGATCCATAGCATAGCCAAAGCCAGCAAACAAGATGTCATATCCTTACATTTAAAATTGAACAGAACTTCACAAAGCAAGAGAATTTTTTTTAAAGTATCTATAACATGCAGTGAAATTAGATTAGATTAGAAATTAGATTTGATTCACTTCAGTGAAACAAGCAGGACAAGAACTGGTCCATCACATTACAAGTTGCACTCAGTGTTGTGTGAGCCACTTTCTATCGGGTATGAATTTGGGGTGTACTTTAGAGATGGGTAGCACCCAGACACTGAAATCCCTGACTGCACTGAGCACTAGTTATGAACAGTGTCAATGAAGCCAAGTTCTTAAGAAATAACGTACAGTCTGATATCAGTAAAACTATCGAAGTCTGGCCCTTCACTTGTATTGGCCAACAACTGTGAAAAAAGAGGTGCTGATGTTCTAAGAGAGCATCTTGGATTCGGTAAGGAGAAGAATAAATCATGCAGCAGCCACTCGTTAAAGGAGTTAAAAGTCTTCCCCAGAGCCGTACGACTCTTTAGAGAGCAAATGGGAATGATCACATATTTCCAGAGACATCTGATGAATTCTCTATTTTTGTGCACTCTGCTACCCGGAATGCCCTTTTTCCCCTAGAAGCAAAACTGTAGCCTTAAGTCTACTGAGAGAGAGTGGGAAAAATAAAAGCGGGGTCATTTCAGGGAAGCATCCCACAGTTCAGCTGTTCCACATAATGCACCTCAACTATCGGGACGCCATCGCACCAGAGCTCTGTGCACACTCGGACCTGTGCTCTTGTTCCAGCAATGAGTCACAGGAGCTCATCCTCAAATGACCATCAGCTTCATATGCTTTAAACTTGATGCACATGCAGAAGGCTGTTCTGAGATTTCCAGACCGCGTTGCTTGCAAAACATCTTGAGACTCTCTTCCCGTGACATTTGAGACTCCTCACAGAGCATCCTTGTCTGTGGCCTTCTGGCAAAGAACAGCACCCATAGAAAAGATGTGACGGGACCTTCTTCAAATGAAAGGTATAACTGAAAGATAACAGGATGAATGGAAGCAAGGGAAAGTCTTATGTTATACTTGATGGCTTGCCAAGCAACATGAACACTTCGCAAGACATGCCTTATCCTTCCATTCTTGATCAAAACAAAACATATGCAGCCTCGGAAATGCAACAGTATGCAAAAACTATGAAACTATGCTCTTGCCATTCACATTTGCTTCCTGAACTTTACCCAGCAATTCACAGGCCCTATTCCTAGAAAAAAAAAGGTGATTGTCTCCTCTTTCTTTGCATGCAGATTACATGAGAATGGGGGAAAAAAATCCTTTGACTTTTCAAGATGTGGTTTGCAAATCACCTCTCCATCTGAGAAACTCTGGATGGGTAAATATCAGTAATAATCTCTCTGCCTTGGCCAGAAGAAAATGAAGAGGTAGGAGAACAAAATGAACCCTTATGTTGGAATTATGGAACTCTTTTGCCTCTGCCCTGCCTGTCCAACACAGACACCTTGGCATGCACACAGCACCTGGACAAGCACCCCTGCTTCCCATCTTCTTCCTGATGCGACCACCCATGGGCAGCGGAGTACCATGGATTCAAGAGGAGTTTGGAGGGGTACACTGGCCATACACCCCATATCCATCATTGGAAGGAGCTCACAGCGTGGAAAACACAAGAACACATTCCACTGGTGCAATCAAAAGAACATTGACCTCATTGGGACCTAACATTGGTGTTATTATGATGTTGGGGTGAGAAGTGTCTATTTATTCTCCTTTCACTTCTTGTTAAAAAGCACAGCCCGTGTCAGAGCGGAGGAGAGCTGCAACACAGAGGAGACATTATTCTCAGCTTTGGATTAAGGTCAGTATTTTAATGAAAGCACTTATTAGCCCCAGCTGGGGCTCAATTTTCCAGTGAGTTGGGAAAAAAAAAATATTGCCCTGGCCATTCTTCTCTGGGGATTGTGCAGAGACATCTGAGAGTATCAATTACTGATCATAATACTCTATTGGAAACCAACAGCTGGGGAAAAGCCGCTGGCTGGAAGCGGCTGGGTTGCTTTACATTTTAAAGCATAGTTCTTGACTATACGATGCCCATTTTTTTCCCCGCTCTGGGCCCTTGACCACTCCCCACAAGATGCAGTGACTGTGCCCTTGCCACCCTCTCACGCCAGTGCCACCGTACCAGCCACCGGAGGAGGCTCAGCTCTCTGCAGAGACCACAGTTGGCCTTGGGCTGCCCCATGCAGAACCGAGCACAGCCTCAGGGTCCTCCTATGGGCTGTGCATATAGATCAGAGCCACCCAAATCCTTCACCATAGGGAGAAAGATGCTCGGGGTATTCTGTCTCCCAAAAGCCACAGAAACCCAAACGGCCTCTTAACTATTTGCATGCCAAGACAGGTTACTGACTGAGTGGGAGATGTGCCAGGGTAATTTCTGATTTTAGAGCCCTCCAAGAGCCTTAACTCTGAATTCACAAGCATCCTGTACTGCCCTGGGGGCAGAGGGAAGGATGCCCAGGCATTTAAAGCAATCTTGTGCTGGCCAGGTCTGCTGCAGCCCTGTACTCCCATGGGAACATGTCCTGTCACCCAGGCAGGACAAGGGTGACAAGGGGAACTCACTGCTACGCAAATAATTTGGTTGTGACAAAATTACTGTGTGGGAAGGAAAACACCATTTAGTCAGCTGAGCATACGGGTCTCCTCCTTCCTCATGCAGTTATGAGGTAGAGGAACAACTACATGGACATGAGGTTACTCCTGGAGAACACAGATGCTAATGTGCCCTCTGAATGTTTGTACCATCTGGTGACTTGGGCACCAAGGTCACATTGAAACAGGCTTGAGAAGATTTGTAACTTAACGCAGTGGTGAAAGAAGGTGGGTAAGGAACGATGTGGGAGCAGCCATGCAGATCTGTCTGTGTGTCCTTGTGTGCATGGAGAGCTTTGCACTGGATATATGGAGGAAGACAGACCCTGGTGCTGGGATCTTGCAGTGCAATATAAAAGATGATGGCATCTCAGCACCTTATGCCATAGCTGATGCAGGGTCTAACACAAAATCAGAGCTGGGGGAAGCTGTTATTTTGAGGTTAAGCATCAGTACATGCACAACAGGTTCATAGCAAGGAGCCGACCTCTGCCTTGTTCAGCAAGCACAGTATGGAGATGGACACATGATGCTACATTTACAAACTGGCAGAAGGTAAAGCAGCCAACAGCAGTGGGTGGGATGTGCCCAGAGCCACCAGGAACGGCTCCCAAGGGTGCAGAGGGTGGCAGCATTTGCTCCGGCCCTGAGGGAATCGAGCAAGGGGCAGAGGGAGAGACGTTCACAGATGTGTGCCGGCGATTTCTGGAAGAGTTTAAAGCTGTCTGCACATGAACAGCTGCACTGAACCGTAATGGATGGTCACTCTCAAAGGCAAGCTGTACGCTTCCCAACAGAACAGGCTGTGTGTGTGTGAACCACATGTCAGCCCAGGGCTGGAGGCTGTGGGGAGGACAAGGGGGATGGGAGGGATGCCCACTTGCCAGGTTGAAGGTTTCGCACTTTCAGTTGTAGTGGCTGAATTTATTTTCCTCCACTTGGAATTTCAGATCTGGCTGGATTTTATCAGAATATCAAATCAATGAAATGCTCTAAATGCTGTTGGAAAATAAACTCATTTGAGGAGCTAATCCCCAGTGAGCCTGGGACCAGGTAGCCTGGGAGTTTCAGGAGAAAGCAAAGGAAATCACAGGCACATTGGCTTTGGGAATAGGGATATTCCTTGAGATTTGGTTAACTTTTTTATTCCCTTCATCATTCCCACAGCCAGTCCATCCCAGCCGAACCAGGAGCCTAATTCTTCACCAGGAGGAGAAGAGAATATGCACGAAAGCCAAACCTTAAAGGCCTTTCCCACATTTTAAAAGAGGAAAAAAATCCTCCTCCCGACTATGCTATTTTCACAGCCCTGTGATAACACAGGGGCTGAAGAGGCACCTCTTCGGACCCAAACCCAGCCTAACATGACAAATTACATCTCCCACAAACACCCTCCAGCCAGGGACACAGCGCAGTGTTCGCAGCTGCTCCAAGTCCAAAGGCAGATGCTAATCGTCATCTCATAGAAACGAGCAACGAGCACCTGAAAAGAAACCGAGTCTGAGCATCACACAGACCAGCCATTCAGCTCCGGCTAGTCCCATTAGATTTGGTTGACAAAAGAATCCAATGTGCACATTTATAATTTGCCAAAGAAAAAAAAAAAGAGAGAGAGAAAGGGAAAAAAATAGGAAGAAAAGCTTTCCCTTCTGAATGGAGAGTTCCTGCGGCCCAGCCTCCCTCCTCGTCAGCAGACAGGGTGGAATTCCCAGGCTACGAGGGAAATCTCCTGGGGCTGATCATGTTCTTAAAGGCATGTTCCCAATCAAGAAGGCTGGGATGAGGCATAATAATTGCATAGGCTTCCTGAGAACTGGTTTAATATCCCTCAAGACTGATTTAACCTAGTTTTTCATTCTGCTTTCACATTAAAAATAAAAAAAATCAAGATCTGTCTATATCTTGATATACTGCAAATCAGGAAATGGAGGCGTATGGTATATCTCATCCTCCCCTGCCGGCAGCTCTTCGAGGCACGCTGCCAAGGCAGAGCCTTTGCTTCTGCAGACACTTCCATTGTGTCAGCAAAGCTGTGCCGATTAACACTGGTGAGAAAGAGAACCTAGTGGCCTGTTAAAGGTCTGAGAGTCAGGAGCTATCTAATCCTGTGCTGGCACAGGCTTTTACGTCCTTGGAATTCAGGGATAATAATTAGTATCATTACTAGCTTACTTTACACACCTATTGTTCTGTAAAGTCGAACGAGGATGGAAAACTTCATAAGCTCCGGGCCATAGCTGACTGTGATTATCGTTAACACAAGGATACTGGAAACTGTGCTGATATTATTGGACAAGTGCCAACCCCGTACTTACCTTTGGAGTCTCTGGAGCACCTTGAGGCAGATCCCCAGATCCAGAGGCACACGCTGGAATTTCCCTTCCCAGCTGAGCTCAGGCTGTCAACCTTCTGCCAGGCAACCCCACGAGACGCTGGGAAAGACCCCAGACCACTGTGCCCACCTGATGCTCTACGTGTGCTGTCACTGCAAGACCGGATGGGTGAGACTGAGGTTATCAGCTCCGAGTCAGGCAGAGAACCTGCCTGCAGCAGATACCGCGCTGCCACGGGCACTTAAAAGCAGAGGGCAGACCCACGGCTCCATCCCTGGGGACTGGCTGGGTAAATCCCAGGGAGCACCCAGAGATAAATAACGCGGTCTGGCCGCAAAGCGGCATAGATGCAGACACACTAGTCTGGCTTGCTTGCAGAAACACTGGGCTTTTCTGTCCCACAAGAACAGGGTTAGCCTTTTCTGCAGGGACAGCTATCAGCCCTCACTTTGACATTAGTACAGGCCATGCTGGACTGGTGTCAGAAGTGAGCTGGTTGCTGTGAAGTTATCTTTAGACTGTGCTACACATGCTTATAGAGAGACTGTAATTGCAACTGGCCTTCTTCATTACAAGTGCTTTTAATCCTGTAATCATTGAATGCTCTACAGACAAAGACACAACTATTTCACATCAAATGCTACCAGTTTGCACTCCCGATTCCAGCTTTAAAGATACAGATCTCCAACAGCAGATTAAAAAGATATCTCTGGGGTCTGTAGTAACACATACCTTATAGCTGTACTCCAAACGTATCCCCAAACACTACATAACACCATCCTGGTACAAGATATTTGGTAGGGTGCCTTCCACTGCTAAACTGGCTCAGCATGGCAGACGTGTCTATGTGACAACTGGGCAAGTCACGTTTGATGCCACATGTTTGTGACACAACAGGCCATTTGCCCGAAGTGTAAATTTTGTCTAAAAAAAAAATATATATAAAAAAATAAAGGAGTGGATGAATTAAATTACGGGACTTAGGGTCATGAATCGCACCTCTGATCCATCCTGCTCCTCGGTCAAGCACAACCCCGTATAAAGCTGCACCTTGTCTAGCTCAAGCAACCACAGGAGCCCTGAGCTCCCCTTGGCTCCCTTAGACCCGAAGTAGAAGGAAACAATAGTCCCTTACAACCCTCGGGACCAATTCCCAGGTTTCTCACCCATTCTGAGCCCAGTCCTTTCTCTCGCCCTGAGCTCACAGCACCAGGTTTGCCTGCTCCAGAAGTCACCGTCTTCAGCATGAAATCAGCTCAGAGTCTAACGGCTTCACTTAATTTTGCTGGAATCACCCTCTGCTCTTTGACGCAGGGCTGGATCTACAGCAGCTGACACAAAGACAGGGTGACAGAGGACGAAACAGGCAATTTCCATCAGTCTCTTCAGCAGATGCGGGTGAGCGCAGGCTTCGCTACAGAAACTCCACAGGCCACATTTTTGGCAGGTCCTGGGCTGTATAAACAAACAGGCAACATGACCTGAGCTCCCATAAATTTCCTGAAAATCCTTAATGACTCTAAAGACTTAATAAAGTGTTTCACAGCAGAGGCAGCAGCCAGTAATTATGGTTTTGGAATCTGCGAAGTAGCAAGTCGAAGTCCAGCTCTGTGATTGAAAATGCAAGCAGTAATAATAGCTCTTTCAGAGCACAACCCACTTCTTTTGCCATCGTATACCCTGCTCTGTGAGCTGCTGTGTCCCCAGCCAAGCACACAGTCAGCAGAAGTTTTAATCAATTTGCAAAATATATTCAATATAGAGACAAATTCTTGCGGATGGAGTTGCAAAGCATTGTGAAAGTGTAAAATGTATGCTGGGAGACCATGATTTAGCAAAAATTATCATTTAAGGGGGCAGCTACAGGCTCTAAGAGACAGTCTTCTCCTGGAAGCAGGACACGCAGGAAAGGTTTGGGACCTGCCACCATGTGAGAGGGTTGTCACTGCCGTACCCCACATCCAGGATCCATCCGCAGGGACATCAATACCACGTCCGTGGGCAGGTGGGTGCGTACGAGCTGAAGCAGGGTTAGAAGAGGGGAACAAGAGGGGTCACAGCTCCCACAGACACCCCTCAGATTCATAAAGAGCCACTGTCCCTCACTGGTCAGCCAGGTCATTGTGATTCTGGGAAAGGCACTCCCAAAAATCAGATGTGGGAAAACACAGCCCCACACATTGCTTGGAAAGGCTGCCAGTTCCGACTTATTCATAGAATGTCATCTATCACATTGCTCTGACTCCATTTAAAATGCTTTTCATCAGCATTTCGGTCATCTTTTTGCCCTTATACTGTTAGCAAAGCTCCTCTTCAAAGCCTACTGAAGGATTTTGAAAGAAAGCAAGCCTGTTAGTTTTTCCTTTTGCTTGTCATTACACAAGAGTAGTGCTTGAGATCCAAGTTTCTCTTAAAAAAGAGGACTAAGTTAAGCTCTTGCATGATGTCTCCAGAGATGCATCAGTCAGAGCTTTCTTACGTATTCCTTGTAGAGCAAAAGGAAAGTTCGTATACCAACCCCCCTACAGCTATTCAACTGTAAAATCCCTTAGAACAACATCTATCCACAAAGCAGCAACCAAACTCCTTTTAAACTTCTGCAGCAAGGCACTGGAGAAGAATTTGATGTTTAATGCCTTAAGCATTGGAGGCCTCCACTGATCCATAACACCGATGGCAGCAGGAGAGTCCACACCATGTACAGAAAAGAAGAAAAGCCAAGATACAGGGAACTCCAAGGAAACAAAACTGAAATACGCAGTGAGTCCTATACTGCCAGCCATTGTGTTAGACTGCTGGCGAGTGTCCTATTTCATAGATCATTGCAGAATTTGTTAGTTGTTTCTACAAATTTAGAAAAAAACAAAATTATCTCATACGCCTACTGCAATCAGTAATGTTCCGAAGCAAGTAAACACTGCATTTGTTAATGTTTCCAGAGATCTTTCCATTCCATTTGCTCAATCTGTAAAACAAGAATGAAAATGGCTTAGATTACTTATCTCATTAAAAGGAAAAGTCTCAATTCTGCAGCTCCGTAGCCCACAATCTGTACAGCCAGCCCTGGGATAGTAGTGGATAACACAACCTTCAGTTCTGCACCAAAACAGATGAAGTTTTCACTTGTTCTTCTCTTACCGGTGTTTTTGGAAAATACAGAAAGGAAAACACTGTCAGACCAAAATAGCCAACATGTCACTTCAAACCAGTCACCTGGGACCTGGACTCAAAGCCCATTGAAGTCAGTGGAAAGATTCCTCCCGACTTCCACGGCGTTTGGCGCAGACCCACACAAATGCGCTTCTTGCAGGTGTAAGTTTACATGTTTCTTTTTAAATTGCCTGAACAAAGACTGCCCTCAAGAACCACCTTAACCACAGCTGCATTTGTGTCTAACAGGGAGCTTCCACCCTGCCTTCAGCGATGTTCTTGGTCCAGGGCCAGACCTCCGAGCCAGCACATCCCTTATCTTCTTCTCCAAACCTGTCATTTTTGTATGGCCCAAATTCCTGAGTGTCCAGACGCACGGACCTGGCCTGTCTGTCCCTGCATTTTTGCCTCCATGGCTAACACCTCAGCCACCCAAGTGCCTGTGTAACCATCAGAGGTTACCCGGGAACTGCAGAATTAACCTCCTCCAGGAGCTCCCTTAGGAGATGGGGCTGCTCCCCGCTGCTGGATGGCAGGACAGGGCAGGGGAAGGGAAGGGCTGTGTGTGGCGAAAATATCATCATTATTCTCATATATGTCTCTATATATGTATATTAATAACCGCACTTCTTTCATTTTATCCTTTTAGATAGCCCCAAGTAAACAGTCTTCCAAATTTGTCACTTCACATTCTAGAATATTGAATGAGAAACTAGGGAATTTTATTCTGACTGGAGATAAAAAAAGCCAATTATTTTCACTTCTTATAGCTCCAGGTGTATCAGGATCAGTGCCTAGAAGGCTCCACCACGTAACACAGAGATCAGTAACAACCAAGCAGCAAGATAACCTCCTGCCAGCAGTTCTGGAGTTTGATGCAGAAGGAAGAGGTGCCTGTATTAGCAGTAGCTCTGCAAACCAAACAGAAAGTGAAATCAATGTGAACCTTGCCTAAATAGGTCACTTATCTGCTTGGGTTTCCCCCACCACCCCCCTGCTCCCCAAATGGTCTTTGAACATTCAGAGTTCTTCAAGTCACCGAAGGGACAATTACACACTCCACTAAGCACAAAAACAAAACTTGCATAATACAGCGTTGAACTCAGAGGGTTAAAGGACGCCCCTGGGAGCAGCAGCAGTGACAAATACGCGTGTTGAATGTTCCTTCACCTTTCTGATTGCTCATTAAGCTTTGGCATGGCTCCATGTATGAACTCACTGCACCAAAACAGGCTTACTCCCCACTATTGGGTTTAAAAGTACAATACAAACAGGTCCTGGGATGGGCAAGCGCAGGGGATCCAAATGTGCAAAAAGTAAGGCAGGCTCTGAAATCCCCTGTACTGCAGAGTGCTATCTGGGGCTCTTCACAAGCTGAGAATGAGTATGAAACGCGCCAGGGACAACACATGCGAGAATTCATTAATTTTGCCAGAAAAGAAATGGCATCCGTCTCCAATGCTTGAGCACAGGACAAGGAATGAGGAGAGACTGGCGCTTTGCCTGGTTCTGCTGCTCAGTCCCACACCAGCACCATGCCAGCACTGGACCCTTCCCTCTGCCTCAGTTTCCCCAGCTACGTTCTGCAGGTCTGTGGATCAAAGCTGCTGCATGTGCAGTGCAGGAGCACTGAAAAGAAAGCCGAAGGAGGGAATGGAAAGGCAGCCATCACTTTGCCTGGGTAAGAACCACGGTGAGAGGTGGAAGCACCAGGTTTCAGACAAGTCCACCGTGACAACGGTGCCCCTTTCATAGAGGGGACGGTTCAAATCAGCAGCCTTATGCTTGGTCCTCCTGGGCTTTGCTTCCTGCCAACAGTATTCAATGTACTGCTTTGTCTTTCAAAAAGAACATGTAATTGCTATCGTTCATTATTTACAGATGTGCACATATCTCAATCTACTCAACAACCATACTGAGCTGCTGTCCAGAGCCAAGAAGTTAGGTTCACAAAAGGCTTAGGAAGACTATCCTGAGAGATGAGAACTGGGTTTCTAGTGTTCAGTTCAAGCCATTTGCCCCTTGAAAACACCTGCTGGTTTCTTCCCTTGCACTCACAAGGAAGCAAAAGACCATTTCATGCTTTTCCTTATCTGCCTCCTCTGTATCCTCTTGTCAGTTCCCACCAGTGGTTTGCCTATCAGGTGTCACGTCTGGGAGGGATGTAAAGCTGCCAGGCAGAGAGATGACTGCCCAGCCATCTCAGATTAACCACTTCCATGCTTTTCCCTCTGTAAACGTGAGTTCACTCACTGGGTCAGTGGTAGGTAAATAACTGGAGAGCGTGGAGGTTCTCCCCCAGCTGGGTACAGTATCAATTCATACCATTCTGGCCCTGCCAAAGCTAACATCAAACGTGTTGACTTGAACTCTCTTACAAAATGACAACACCACAATCCTGTGATATTTCCCAGAGTGGCTCCCTTACAGACCGAGACAGGGTGAAGACGACCAACGTCCATCCCTACAGGAGCTCACCAAGCACGCTCAGGAGGAAGGGAGCAGGAACCCAGCAGCCCACAAACAAGGGGGTTGCACAATGAGAAAAGACGATGCAAGGTGAGTATCTCACTTTTGCTTTGAAGTATTAAAGTCTTGAGAGGATGGGCTCCCAACCATCAGCCCATCTTCTGAGGAGAAGGTGGGGGATCAAAGACAAATAACTTCTAAGAGAAAAGTGGACCATTCCATGGCAAAGAGACGCACAGCAGATCCCAGCTGCCTGGCAAGGACCAGTTCTAAGTGATGAATGGCATGTGCAAATCACCAATATTAAAAAAATTCTGATAATAAAAACCACAAGCTAAGAAACTTGGGGCATCTCCACATTTCTGTGCATTTATCTAACACTCGTCAGACAAGTTGAGACTCCTGGTTTACATGTGAGCACCTAAAAACACAGGAGCAAAGCGACTTTCAGGGGATTTCTGAAAACAACAGGGACCTGGAAATAATAATAAAAAAATAATTCTCAGCTCCTGGGCTGATGCCTCAACAAGTAGCCACTTCCTTAAAGCACAAGGCAGCTAAAACAGTGGCTAAGTTACAATAGTATGGGGTAAAAGACAACAGGATTTACAGGGTTAGGTTTAACAGGGTTGAAGGTTAAAAGGATTTTAAGGTTAAGGTTTAAAATAACCACAGTTATGAAGAACAATCTGTATTATTCATCTCTTTCTCCCTGAATCTGCACAGACTGTAAATCAACCCAGATGAGGAGACATCACCAGCCAATGTCCTCTCCAGCCCATAGCACTGGCCTGACAGGCTGGACACACAGGGGCTCTGACACCGAGCTCTTATGTGACACCTTGAAAGTCACATCGCATTTCTGCTGCTTCTCCCACCAGTTGTTGGTTTAGGTTATTATTATTATTACTGTTATCACTATTATTTCTACTCCTGCTGCTATAGGCACTACCACAGGAACCCGCTCAGACACCAGCATCTCATGATGCAAATCACTGTGCACACAGAATTCTGAAATAAAAATAAAAAAATAAATAAAAAGAAAAAGCCAACCTCTTCTCCCAGGAGGAATTTATGCCCTAAACCAAAAGAAAACAGGTGGAAACCAGCAACGGGAGAGCCCTGGCACTGGGGAAGCAGGGCTGCCCAGCACTGTGCACCAAAGCGAGCCCCCTCGCGCTGGGCTCCCAGCAGCCTGACCGCAAGGGCTGTCCCTTTTGGGCCTGCTAATCATCACCATGGTACCAACAACACACAGTTCATACGCACAAAGCTCCTGGGATGTACACGGGGGATTAAAGCACAGGGAAAGAGATCCCGAACGACCAGAAGAAAATGTTCAATTCACGCCTTTAGGCTTTTCTAACAACTGCGCTTCTGCGTGCTTGAGCGTCCCTCCGAATATCACTAGTTGCAAGTATTTGACACAAAGCGATGCCAAGAAGCACTTCTGCTTGGTTTTGTTTTTCTGGGGATGCAGAGCACTGCCCAAAAATCTCACTGACTAGAAATCCTGGGCTCTTGTGGCTGCGTGGCCTGGATTTTTCTCCAGCACCATGAGGTTTCGGATGGGTGTGCTATGCCTGGTACATACTGGATTTGATTATAGGTTTTCTTGCACTTCTATCTTCATTAGTTCCACACCACAGAGAATGTGGAATGCATGCATTTCTAGCCCAAGAAAATTAAGATGTGACATTGTTTTTCAAGGACATATGCTTGGGGCATATGTTTTTCCCTACTTTTCCCCTATCAATGCATAAATCCCAAATGGAGCTATCAACGAAAATAAAAAGAGAACTGTGCTGACCCAGTTTAAGGTGATTTTTTTTCTTTCTTTCCTTCTTTCGCTTCTCAAGGCCTGAGACAGAACAGAGGCCACGAGAAGAGCTGCCAAAACACATGTGCCTGTTGGATGCTTTTGTCTAAAGACACTATGAAGTGCTAAAATATTAAATACCAGCAGAAAGGCTTCCTCTGGCCTTCAGAGGAGTTCTGCAAGGGGCAGTAAAGATGTAAAAGAATAATGCTGAATAATCAGATGTGGTTTCCTTTTTTAAATGTAAATATTAAAGGTTGAGTGTTAGTGAGTTGGGGCTGAGTCCTGGAGCCTCCATGTTTAGGAGCAGACACAGCCCTGGGCAGAGGTGGGACAAGGATCTTCAGCCTTGGGATCATTTCTAGGGGTAAGAGCCCCATGGGGTCCCACTAGCAAACATTCTGAATTGTGAGCTTCTGGACCAGATTTCTTGGATCAGAGGTTTTCTTGGACCATCCAATCCAGGCTCTGAAAACTCAGAAGAATCTTGGCCTTTCGGTCTCCCTGTCCCACTCCAAGTTGTTCAGAACCAGTTTTTGGATCCGGGGCTGTTTTCCAGCCCTAACGATCTGCTCAGATCTGGACTTCTCTGGCAGGACTGCCGGCAAGGAAAGGATGCAGAGAAGAGGCTGTTTCAAAAAGCCAACGCTCGCCTCAGGTGAACTCAGCAGTGACCCCCGAATTCAACCCCCAAAGGTCAGTAAACAGCCACTGGCGGCAACAAACCCTGCTGACGAGTTCGAGGACAAGCCAGGACATAAAGTCCACTCTCACTCCCCAGGCATGCTGCATTACTTATCATCACTGCTATTATTTAGCCGCTTGGACCACGCTTCCCCCTCCACCGTGCGGTACCAGAGACGGGGCACCCTGAGACACCAAAAGTCTGGGACCCTAACAGAGTCCCTAAGCTGTGTTGGCGGTACTTTTTTATTATTATTATTATTTTTGTGTGCAGAACCCACTGAAGTAAATACCGAGTAATTATGGTGTTCTGAAGTGACCTTATGGAGCATGTGCTCGAGTCCGTGGACCTCGGCCAAAGCTACTATTGTGGATTTCATGCCAAGGCTTGGGAGAACCCTGGCTCCCTCCCATTGTTTTCTTTGGCCAGGCTCTATGGATTCTCAGCCTGGCAAGAAAGCCCCATTTTAAAAGTACTGGCAAACATCGTGCAGTTTGTCACACCACGGCTTATGATTTAGGACCTTGATTTAGGCTCAACACTGGGCTCTTTTGTTTAGCTGTGTTGGTACATCATTTGCGACTTTGTATTAGTTAATAAACGTCAGTCTGCTAAGAGCGTGGCATGTCCAGTGTTGCGGTGAGGATTTTCCCTTGAATATACAATCCGTAGTGGGAATGGCTGAAGGAAATTGAAACAGCTCTGTCCACCAGCCAGGGGTTTAAGCTCGTGTAAATAAGGCTTTCTAATACAATGGATGCCTCAGTGATAAAACGATCTTGCTGCATACCTGAGTAAACCCAGACCTGGAGGATAAGGATTTGCACTTCTCTTTTTTGCTTAATAGAAACCCTTCTTGTCTATGAGTCAATCTCAGAAATACAGGTGAAACTGGAGGGGGTTAAAGAACGAAAAGAAAACCAACCAGCCCACACCTCTCTGGCTCCACAAATCCATCTTACAGCTCCCTCAGCCTCTGCTGGTGCATCGTTATAAGCAAAAAATGACTCTGCAAAAAACAGCCCTTTGGTAAAAACCAGCTCTTGCGCGCTCTGTGTATTTTGGAAGGCATATTCGATCATTTTACTGGCTAAGGATAGCAAAAACCAGACACTGAAATTCAGGCTCCTTCAAATCCTTCGCGCATGGGGAGGAGGGGGAAGAGGGCAGGCTGAATACTTCACATCAGACTAGTGTGAAGGAGAAAAGTCGTCTTTTAGAAATAGAGTGAAATAGCTCAAAATCTCTGTACCTTTGTGACTGGTACTGCTGAAACTCAAATGAGAAAAACAGCCCTCTATGCTACTTACTGATTAGAAATTAAACCGGCCAGCTTCTCCTTCAAATAGCTGTCACTTTTTTTGCTGCCAAACTAATCAAGAATAACAGAATACAATTTTTAAATCATGGATACAAATGCAAATGAGTTAGTAAACCAGCTAATTAATGACCATTCTGGATCAAATCAGCAGTGAGTGAGTTGGCCAATAACAAAGCAGAGATGAAACTTAGACCAGGGCCAATTCCTACCAACACTGAGCCTAGAAAAACCAAGGCTGGTGCTACCTCTTGGCCCCTGCAGCCATTCCAGATTCCTCCTGGGTCCCAACAGACAAGGAAATGCTTCATTTCCTCCATCTTTAAGTCCAGTGTACCTACCTTTGCTATAGAACACTTGGCAATTCCTACTTTCTCACTAGAGAGCTTTGTTGGTTGTATTTTACAGTCTCTGCGTGATTCGAGGGAGAACTGCTCAGAATTTGGGATAGGAAATTACAAGTGGTGCCACTGTAATACATGTATCTGTACCAAAGGTTATCAATTCCAACTCCTATTGTCTCTTTAACACCTCAAAAGTATAAGTGAAAAATATCAGAGGGAAATGCTTGATGGTGTACTTTCTATATTGATAAAACCAGGGGAAAAAAGGAGTAATGTTACTCCATGACAAACAAGAGACAAGCGCGACACAGCCCACTCTCCGGAGTCTTACAGCATCCAAGTTTGGTCACGTCTGTGTCTCACACCAACAGTTTCTCTGGGCTCCTGGCTGATCTGCTGACCCAGAACAGACATGTTTTTCTCCTTTTATATGTCTTGTCTCGGAAAGCACAGAAATCATCCTTGCTTTGTGGTATGATGTTGGAAGTATAGGACTAAGAGCGTATTCTGCTTATACTTAGCCATGGTTATAATTCCGTCTTGTTCCAGGCTCTGACACTTCTCCAGAGCATTTCTAACCAAACCAGGCTAGCAAAAGTCAATTATGATCAGTACAAAGCAAACTGGATCCCTGAACAGCTTGGAAAGCCCCTCTCTTTACATCGGTGGGCCTTTCACCATACGTCAGAACAGCCACAAGCACCGCAAGGTCCAAAAGGCACAGGATAAACCAGAGCCAAACGCATGGAAAGCATCTGGGCACCCATCTCTGGTGGGCTGGGGAGGGCTCCAACATAGCTCAGCCCAAACATACTCATGGTCATAACTCCTGACCCGATGAGCTGCTGCAGTTTCTCACTCACAGTCTCAAAAATGCTCTTAAAATACACCTCAAGGTTCCTTTGCAATCAACTGGAAGTCGATAAAACAACCACTCTTGGAGTAACAGGGTAAAGGGTCAACCTCCAGTCACAGAACCCAGAGTCAGACCTATGCTACAGCTCATTGGTACAAATCCCATTTAAGCTAAAGAAAACTAAAATGTGTGTACACCCAGGCCCACTCTTATGTCTATGTACACTTCACACCAGCCCCTGAGATTACCGGCCCCAAATTCACACCCAAACAGGAAAAGGACTATTTTTTGCTTCAGGTGTGACTGAAATCTCACTCAACTCACCGTGCTCATGAGAATTCAACGCTGGATCTCACTGAACAGCTGACCTGACTTCAGTCTTGCCATATGAGGCCAAATCCTAACAGAAACCACCCGCGGTATTTCAATAATATTAAATCCAAGCTGAATTCAGCCATGTACCTGACTCACATCCAGCATAAATTTCCTTGGCTCACTTCTAGTCTCTTGCTGTCAGCACTCCAGGACTGAGAGTCATGGAAGAATAAGCTGCATTCTGTTAAACCTCATGGCCAGCCCTGCCAGCTCAAGTGTTACCCCTGCTATCCATACTGGGGATGGTGATGGGCTATGAAACAGAACAGTTTGTTTTCCAGACCTGATGCAAGGTTTCAGTTATTCAGCTTGCAGTTCTGACTACAAGGGGAGTTAGCCAGCTCTGACAACATATGGATGTGGTTCATAGTACTAGCTGTTTCCTATAGGATCTGGAAAGGTCTGAAGCATGACTCTTTCTTGCTGCAGCACTCGGAACTGGCTGTGATGCGCTGGAGGAGGAATTCCTGGGAAAGGCCGGAGCCTCTCCAAGGATGGTCCCCAATCCTGGCGCTCACTCCCTTTGTAGCACATCAGCTTGAGAGCGCAATACTGCAAGGTCTGCTCATTTAGCCAGCATCTGGCTGGCTGCAAGATATATTGCTGTTTGCTAGCGAGCGAATAGGAAAACTCATTTATTGTTATCTCTTTTGGTCGGATTTGTTTAACTATTTCTAATCTCTCAACTGCTGTGTACTGGACAGCATCAGATCTTGTGCTACATTAGCACGTCAAACATATGCACCGTGTATCTCCACAGAGGGGGAACTGTATGAATGGAAGACATGACGGGTCATTACAAACACAGACCATACCCTCAGACCACACCGATTATGGAATTTAAACAGTTAACATAGTCTGCTGATCTGCTGGTTTAAATACAGAATTTTTCAGCCTCATCTTCCCCAGGTCCTCTAGAAGCTTTCAGATCTATCCTTGAAGGACTATGATATCTAACATGCTTTTGCATTTCCAGTCTTCTGTTCACCTTCCCATACTCCTGCAAATCTGGACTGTTCCCAGAGCCCATGCCCACACAATGGGGCAGGCGTAGCTCTTCTGTGCACCCCACAGCTCAAGAGTTGCCCAAGTTTCAAGATAAAACCTCTCTCTATGGTCTTGTTTCTTTCAGAAGGACACCCAAATGGACACAAGAGGAAGAAGTTGAGATGAGTTCATACAGCTTCTCCTGGTTGCAAGACCAGAGGGTCAGAGGGAAAGGGTGCCCCCACCCACAGCACAGGCCCAGGCAATAGCTCCACATATGTCCTTCCACATGCCAACACTCAGCACAAGGGCAGAAGAAGGTGTCCACCAAAGATACCTGATACCACTGTTTCCTCAGTGGGAGGACAAGCCTTATAGCATGTAGCCCAGGTTCGGGCCCTATTGCTGCCAACACCGTGAGGGAAAGTTGACCAGAAAATGAGAATTTGGATGTGTGGTGCAGGTTCATCTCACCAATACAAGCAATATTAGCCAGAATCATTTATGATATGAACCGTGACCTGGCATCTGCAACTTCATCACGTATTTCTGGTAGAAGAGCAGTTCTTGTCACTGTTTGCCACAAGAACAGAGTTTTGCTTCAACTACTTGCATATATCTACCCAAAAAAGTACCTGTACTTATGTTCACGTGCTTCAAAATAAGGGAGGGTCACCAGAGGTTCTGAGGACAGGACAGCAACTTCATCCTTGTACAGAAAAGATTCACTAAGATAACAAGAGCAAGATGATCAGTAGGAGATCAAAGGAAAACATATTGCCTTCTTTCCCCTCAAGGGTCTGATACCACAACCACTAAATCAATGTTAAAAATCCCACTGCATTTAGAAAATAATTTAAATATTTTCAGAAAAAAAAATACATTTTGTACAAAATGTCTTGTGTTGAAAGAATGTTTGGACTAGAATATAGTAACTATTATTATTGGCATTATCACAGAAATAAGGCCCCAGTTGTCCTTTCTTAGAAGAGTTAAATTTCTCCTATTATGAAACAGGAAAACAATCTCTGTAAGGAAAAATTTTCCAGCCAATGCCCATCCAAAACTCCAGGTCACCAGCAAATATATCCAAATACACAGTAAGGTCACACAAAGACAGACAGAGAACAGCCCTCTTTCTCTAGAATATTAAGTACTGGAACAAATAACAGCAACATCCTTATGAGCTGTTCACATTTTTCCCAGCACGGCTGTTCCATGCTGAGGGTTGCTATTTTTTTCTCTTTTCTATTATATCACACTGTATGGATTTTTCTCTCTCATCATCCATCTCCCACTCCATCCCAAGTAAAGCAAGTATTATGTCTTCTTCTGGAGTCACCTATTAGACTACACATCTCTGGGGTTGCAAATACTCATAGCCCAACTAGAAGCCTTTTCTTTCTTTTCTCTCCGTATTTTTTGTTTGTTTTGTTGTTGTTTTATTTGTTTGTTTTAAATGAAAGAGAACATTTAACAACAAACCCTTCACTCCTTCCCATCCTTCTCTGTTCTGTTTCCTATGATGCTCATGCTACCGAATCCCACTTCTATACTTCTTTTACTGCTTTCATCTTCTCTGCTGTACCTGGTCCTTTTTCCCTTGCTTTTTTTTTGTGCCCAAGGTGGCTGGGCTTTCTCTGACTATAAACCTTCTCAAGGCAGCCAACAGTTGGCACGGGTCTGACTGCAAGTCTGTCACACCAACCAATTTCTGATCGGTTCAGAGACCAGAGCTCCTTTCACCCACCATTCTACTCAAAACCAGAAGTTATGCATCTGAATTATAGTTGACTCAGTTCCTACAGGTACAGGTTAAGTGTATCTTTATTTATCTAATAATTACTTTGAGTACCTCACTACCGTTCAGATCCTTCTCAGCACATCAAGATTTTCAACAATTTTTTTAGCCAACCCTAATCCCATACTTCTCCTTACACTATATAATTATTTCACATATTGCAGAACTATCTTGATGTTATTTTTTCAATAAAACACATTGCGTTGGTACACGTGGGGAGTAGAAGTAGAGCGAAGCTTCAGCTTCTTGCACAAGCTTGGAGTAAGTTGGATCCTCCGCCAGGGATGAAGATTTGGAGACACATACACAAGGAAAGATTTAAAAGTTTAAAACCGTGTGAGTAATGCATAAATAGCACCTCCAGGTTAGGAACTCACTGATGAGTGGAACCTCTCAGTGCTGCGAGCATTCTTTTTGCAATAGCAATCTCAGCCAGAGGGTACTAATAGCTTCACAGGTTTTCAACAAATATTTTTAAAGCTGTTGTGGCAAGACAAGGAAAAAAACTAAAGTCAAAATGTTTGCGTGCTCAGAATGTCTTAGCTGTAATTCCATAAGTGGTATAAAGAAGAGTCAGACCCTATTGAATCCAGGTCAGTTTGCTTCGTCAAAACATTATTAATGATGTGAGCTCCAAAGAATTTGTTCTTGTCTCTCCCCTCTCAGTTCCTATATTTTGGACAACTTTTCAACAAAAATATCAAGCACTATCTCCTTTCAAAGTGCTTCTAACTGGGTTATTGCTGGGAGCATAAAATACACACATTTATTGTTATTGAACCTATCACAAGCTCAGACTATCCAATGCTGAGTTCAGTTCCACTGGCAGCAGATAACTCTTTTGCCCTGTTCAAATCTTTTTTCATGTAAAGTAGTAAGACTCCTCCAGTGTCTGTCACAATGGAGTTGCGCAACTGACCCCTTCTCAAATACACTTCACAAACCACGAGCACCCGCATTTGAGCAGAAATGGAGATTAAATACAGTTGTTTGCAGAACTTTTTTCCTGCAGAAGTTCTGGTTCAAAAACATCTCCCTTCTATCCCAGGGACATCCTGTGCCAGGCCAATAGCTCACAGCTCAATCCACGTCACTGACACACATCACACTTCACCAGGCGTTTCTATACCAGAAATCTGATACAGCAACTGGACACCACCTTCCCATGGTTTTCCAAAAGCAACTAGGTATAGATCCTGACCATCAGGAGCAGAGGGCTGACCTTGTCTTGAGTCATTTTCTGTCCCCTTTCAATAAGAATTAAGACGACAAATTATTTTCAAAGAGAATATACGATGACTTAGCAAAAAAAACCAGACCCTTAAATGCCAGAAAGATGGGTGAAACACATCCTGTTGTTTTGGAAGGCATCAGCACGACGCTGCTCATTCAGTATTTTCCTGGTGGCCGCTCTGGAAAGCAAAGAGCCACACAAAGGCTGGGAGACTCACTGCTCCCCATGGTGCACGTCACAGAAACCTGGCAAACACCTGTCCCAAGGAGGAGGAATCAAAGCAGTGTCTTGCAAAGAAGGATGATGCATGTACCGAGCACTATCCAAATTCCAGACATGTCCATGCTCCCCATAATCCTGATGTTTGTGAGCGTTCATTCTAGCGGGTGTTTCACTGGGTAATTTCTACCCTTCTTAGCATTAACTTGATCTGCAAGTCAGGAAGCGAGCTGACAGCTGAACCAGATTCCACATCATTCACTAAAGTTCACTTTAAAAAGTCATCTTCTCTTGGAGCAGAAACAATGACTAGCAAATTTTCAAGGGGACAACTTGTGAACAATTCCAGGGTTGAAGTCTGTTCGTATCAACCATCTGCCTAACAAAAGCTCCATGATACTCCTAGGGAAAAATATGTGAAATCTGCATTCCTGTTTTGGCACCTCAGTAAGACAGCTTGCTTTTCAGAAGCACCCCATACCCAACAGCCCTCATGGAAGTCAACATGGGCAGGAGATAGCAACAGTGGTTTGGAGAGATAATAAGCATGGGAAAGAGGTGACCTCTGCTACATCTGCCCTCACCAAGCTGAGCACTGATTTGCCCCCCACAGCCAAACCACAGGACAGGCAGAACCAGCAGAAGGGAAACTGCCAGGACACAGCATCCTCTGACATATTCCTGGGGGCAAAGGTGGCTGCAAAGACCTCAGGTGCACATAAAACTTGCTCACTTCCCCACAGCTGGGTTTGTTATCAGCTTTGTATATCTGTAGTGCTCTAAACCTTGCATTCAACCAACATACTTCTAGTAACTGTTTCTAAATTAACAGCATTTAAATGCTGAATGTGGGCAGCCTGCAGCTACACGTGCTGTAGAAGCAGATCTTGCAAGCCTGACTCATAGCAATAATAGCTTTGGTATCAGCTTCTTAATTATGACGGAAATTACTGGAGCAAATTACCATAAAGGTTTAGGAACATTCAGTCCATTCTGACCCTTCTGGGTCTGTTGCAATATGTATTTGCTTTTTCTTCATAAATGTTAAAATGCCTTCCTTTTTTTACCAGCCTTCTCTTGGGAAGATGGAGAGAAACTTCTTTTCACTATGGCAAGGTACCAAGAAGACAGGTGGCTTCATGGGTAAACAATGATAATTGAGAAAGAGGTGATAGAAATGCCACCCTGCACCCTTCCAAGTCTAACACACAAGTTCTCCACAGTGCATGAGGTTGCTTGAAACAGAAAGGGGTTACCCACTCCACTAAATCCTAATTCAATAGCATTAACAGGTCTTCAACTCACCTGTGGACCTTTAACCACAACAATTTTAGAGGAATTAGTTCACAAATCTAAGGTCACATACCCCACTTAGAGGGGGAGAAAAGGGAGGACACCCCTATCTGAAGAAACCCGTCTTTTGTACCAGTGTAGCCTCTACAGCCTGACCAAGGGGGCAAAGCCTTGTACTGATGTATGTGTTTGCAACTGCCAGCATTTGGGAAAGATAACAGCCTGCATAATTTATAGCAATTATCTAGGAAAGAACTAAAGCACCATCAGTTTAACTTTATGCCTTTGCAAACATAATTTTTAAAGGAGTTTGAGTGTTTAAAGGTATCATTTTGCTGCTTTTGGAGAACTGACATTGCAAGATAGGTCAGAACAAATTCAAGGCATTAGTCCATTTTCAGTAGGGAATTCCTTCAGGTTGGATTAACCAAGATTTACTCGGTTTGCTTATGTTCTGTCTGCTCATGTTGTCTTTGTACGAGTTCCAGTGAGCTCCACTGGAATTAATGCACTGATAGGGTCATGCCAGGGGAGCCTCATCTGAGATGAACCAGATTTCCACTGGTGCTTACTGGATATTAACAGCGCATTTGAACTTGCATGTACTTACATATATAGGCTGAAAGAGGGGGGCTGCAGGACCAGCAAACTGGCCTTCAGCTTCTCACGTGAACTCGTGTGGTGTGATCAGTCACCATGGCTTTTTTTATCCCAGAAACAAGCACTTCCCCCTGTGTTCTCATACCTCTGTGGATTCGGAACAGAGTGTTCCTTCCCATGCTCCGACCAGGAGGACAACGAGGGGCGATAATGAAAATGCCTTGGTAATGAACCCATCTGGTGATGTCCTCACTGGCCTGGCTTTTGGTGCCAAGAAGCTCAGCAGGGGTCACCCGCTCTTTAAAGCAAACATATGTACAATACGTATGGATTTCACTTTCTCCGCGATTTCCACCCCACCCCCCTCTGCTAATGTTTTAAATGCTTTCCCTGAAAATACTGCGCCACAGGAACGGCTGCTAAGCAGATCTCCAGCTTTGCTGCTATGCAATCTAGCGGGCTACCCTTTCTAAGGGAAGAGAGCCCCAAACGAAGCCAAGAACTTGGTGTGACGGGGCCCACACTTCCAAACCAACACAAGTTAATGGACATCAAGGCAACCACCACACTGCTAATCTATAAAGGCCAGGACCTGCCTTCTGGTCCTGAGGCTGGGTGACGCCACACCACTCATGTCCACAGAAACAGAAGTTCTTCCTCACCAAAAGAGTGCATCATGGCAATGCTACCTACTGAAAACATTCTTTGGCCATGACATACCTGGACATCATCTAGTAGAGCAATAAATGGCCCAGGCCATAAGCTTCCTAACACTGAAACAACCAGTTGGGTGGCAGCCCTCTAGGTTGTGTTCTGTTCTAGCTCAGTAGCGTGGAAGTACCCCAGGACCTCAGCTAGCCCACCCATCTGCTGCAGGACAAGCTCTCAGCACCCAGAGCCTGGAAGAGAGGCACCAGTGCCTTCATCTACACCCAAACCCTGCAGCACAGGTCCATCGTTATCCATTGGCAAGGCATCGGCTCTTGTCACCTCCTAAAAGACGTAGCCATAACTGGTGAGCCAACAGGATGAAAGGTCTGAAAAGGAAAGGACCCCACCATCTGTATCAGGGGACAGACACTGAACCAAGCCTACTGCTGGAGGATTTCAAGGAAGCATCCAGCAAATGAAACTAATGGGACAAGTAGCACCTTCCACCCCACTGGCCAGGAGGTCTCCCATAGCTCAAAAGTGCCCTCCTCTGGCTGATCTTGACAGACTCAGTTATCACTGCCAAGACAACACGTTCTGTGGGAAGGAATGGTTGAAAATCAGCTGCAGAGTAATCACTGAAGAGCAAGATATCCTGCAAAATGTTGTGAGAGATGGGCCAGCTGCACCATGGGTCCCATCACAGTCCGGGTGCAGGAAGCAGCTCAGACCTGCAGGGAACAGCTGCCCTTTGATGAAGTGCTCAGTCAGGGTTTTCAGGTCACCTTGCGGTTCTGAAACCTCATGTTTTACAGCTCCCAATGTAGGTATTGAAAACAAATAGTTTTCAGAACCGAGTTCTGAATTACAGAAAACAATTTTCTGGCTCACGGATTTCCATCCTGCTAAGTCATCTTTGGACTTTCGTCTCCAAGCAGTTGCCTGGCATATCCCAAATGGCTATTTTAGGAGAAGGCAAATCATGACCTAGAAATGCCTATTTTCTCTTTGCTGACTGTAGCAGCAGTCTAGACACCCAGCACAGATGGACATCTCCGTATTTGGGCAGGTGAATCACACCCCCACAGACTCCGAGTTTCAAAACTTCACGCTTTATCCAAGCTTAAAAGTTGCTTTACTGGCTAACGTTGTTCATGACAGAAACTATCCATGGATATCTTAGGGATCTCTGACTTACCTCGCTGTCACTGCATGTGTATTTCACCTAGGTATGTCATAGCTTTTTATTTTTACATTTCATTTTAATACCATGGGGAAGTTCCCTACTTTCCTTAAAAGACAATTCAACAGACTAATGAGTCTTGGATTTACTCTTTCTTATCCTTCCGTGTAGTATATCTTGGGTATTTCCTAAAGATGATGTGTTTGCATATGAGGATACTTCATATATAATCAACATTCATGCCTATATACCTTGCCTATTTTTTTGTTTAAATAAATGTATTTATTTAAATCAATCTAGAATCGCATTACTCAGTTCAGTTTTGTGCCATATTTTTGAACTCAGCCTCCTTGATTAGCTGACGTCCATAAGGAGCTGACTAGAACTACAACTTATCAGCCACTCTCCATATATTTAAGAATGTTCACAACGATTTAAGGCAATAGGAATAGAAACACAGTTTTGTCAATCAATGGAAGTATACATGCAAGCAAACCTTAGGCAACTCTCAAAAGGTTTCTTTAAATGTCGTTAACCTGTTCCACATGATACCTACAGAAAGACATCACTAATTGCTTTTGTACCAAACCAGCAATCAATGGAAGAGAACCTATTTTCAGAAATGAACCAGTGAAAGACAATTAACGGTAATACTGAGACTTCTACAGCAAGGTGAGGTTCACGGGTCACAGGCTCATTGTGGAAAGCCCTAGAATGCTCTTATGGTGTTCCTGTAACACTACTGATTTGAAAAGACACCCTATGTCGCAACACACGAGCAGAGATAACATCACTTTTTTCCAGGGTTTATATTTGCCAGCGTGAGTTAGGGCTCGGCTGCCTGAATCTCCTCTGTATTTAGCCACATGTCCTTCATCACACACTTGGGATTTGCCTTTCGAAGCTCCCCTCCCATTTGAAAGTGGCATTCATATCACCATCATTCTGGCTGAAAAGACCTTCCAAAACACCTTGATTACAGATTTTTTTCCCCTAATAACTCGCCTGTCCACATGGCAGGGAGTAGTCCTGTTTTCAGGTGGTAGGTCTGTCTGGCACGACACACAAACCACCCAAGACGTTTGCTCCAACTCCCAGCAGTCAGGACAGAGTGTATTTGAACTTCTTGGAACGTGCCAGACTTTGGGTTTTCTTACACGTAATGGTAAGTTGGCTTCCTCGCTTTGATTTCTGCACCAAGTCATAGGTGACAGAAATACTCTTCATTTTTCACTTACGTAGGTAGCTCCACTCTTAGATATAATTGCATCAGTCTATTTGGCCAACTCAGACAGCTACCTTGTTCTGTTAAGATCTCTGCCCACACCCATCCTCATAAGTTTGTGTCCCGGCTTGGACTTTTCTAAACAGACTATTAAAGATGTATTCAATCTAGTCTCTCAAATATATATATGTATAAAAATATATATATAGGTGCTATAAAAATCAACTGCCTGACTTCATTTTTTTTCCAGTTCAGTGATATTAGAACTACATCACCCAGCCTGCTGTCCCTCGCAGTCTGAAAGCTGTCTGGGTGTAACTGATGCTTCAACTCGGCACAGGGTTTCTGTTACCACTGGCTACTGCAGAGGAGGATGCAAGCCAATTATAGCTGGCAGCAGCACGTCTTCTTGCCTTACCATTAACACTGGAAGTTTCACAATTATGAAACATCTTTAATACAGCACTGTCAGAAAACCAAGAGCGGGGCTCTTCGGGCACTATACATCCACAGGGAGGTAGAGAGTCACTGTTTAACTTGTAATTAAAAAAAGAGACAGATAGTGCAGAGAAAGGGTGTTCTAGGTCTTATTCCAAGATGATGTGAACTATTTGTGAACTTCTCTTCCCCCTGAATGTCTCTTGAGTAGCTTCTATGGCAGTATCTGTGTCTGTACTTTTGAAAGTCTGTAATGGGTAATAATAATTCAAGCACATTTTAAATAGCAGATAAGAGTATATTTCTCAGAATCTGTAGCAAGAAGTGTGGTGGTTTGGCTTGGCAGAGTGGAAAAAAAGCCTGGCATATTGTGTCAATATCACAGGATCTGCTTTTCTTTAAATACATAAAATTTCTCACCGTTACAGCTCAACATAGAACCATTCTCTTTCAAATTCTGTTTTCAATGGTTTCTCAACATTGAGATCCAGTTGCTTCTATTCCAGTCCTTTTCACAGCAGCCACATCTACAAAAAGATTTTAACACTTCACATGTTCATAATTACTTTAATCACAGAACTTCAGAGAGCTCTGCAAACATTTATTTACACTTGCAGCAGGTCTGTTGTAGGGGTTTCTCATTTTATCCCTAATCTATAGGCAGAGTAACTAAGGTAACAGCAGGCAAGACGTATCTGACTTCCCAATTCCAAGCTACAGTGTGTTAACAATTAGATAACTATTCCGAAGTAGATAACTATACTGAGAATGGCTTATTGCTGTAATGCTGCCTGTGCTCAAGTGCCACTCTCAAAAATCTCCTTCAGAGGTGGCTGCATTGATTTGGCTTCCTGCAGAAATCATGGTCCATTTGCAAAGTTCGTACAGGGATTTTTGGTTGCCAAACTGTGAAGGTCTGGACCGAAAGTTCCAGTTCAGACCCAGTACAAAAGCAGCCCTTGGTTTTGAGGTCCCAGCTGAAGACTCCCCTCATTAAGAACCAGAGACCCTATAATCCACACTCCCACCTTCTGCAGATTGGTAAAATATCCTGAACTGTTGCCTCCCTTTCACTCCATTACTAATCACTAGAAACAGTTGTTTCCCTTTTGTTGTTGTCGTTGCTGTTTAAGAACATTCTGATCAAAGACAGAACAGGAGAAAGAAAATTCTATATACCACTCCATGCAGCTGAAAAAGGTAAAAGCAGCTAATAGATATGATTCTTGAGCTCCTTAGAAACTGAACTGAAACACCTCAAACTCATCTCTCATAATCCAGCAATACTCAGACCATCCTGTATTCAAATCCACACCAGTACCCAGAAAAGGAAACAACTATTTTTCATTTCCAGTCCTCTGGCCCATCCAGGTCTCATGAAGAACAACTCATGGAGTAATAGGTTCAGATTTTGCCAGTAGCTACTAGAGTAGGTCAATCTAGAACAGCTTCAAGCCATTAAAATGGTTCTATGTATTTCTGTGAACACATATCAAAAAGTCAAAATTATGAAGTGCCCGGTACAAATAGATTTTGAAAACAGTCAAGAAGTGTTTGTTCCCAGCCCTGAAGGAGTGACGGGGTCCCTTAGACAGACAAGAGCTGCCAAACAAACCTAGCGATGATGAGAGCCTTTAATCTCCGTCCCCTTCAAGATTCAAGGGGGATGAAAGTCCATTTTCAAAGCTGAAGGTGATGTGACTCATATACTGCTTTAAAAAAAAATAGATTAAAAAAAAAATCATCACACAGATGGCAAAACACATACAGAACGCAAGAGCCAACTGTGAACTTGGGTGTATATGGGCCAGAACCTCAGCTGTTAGGACCAAGCCCAGTTTACACTACGCTGACAGCCTGGCTCCATGGTTGGGGTTTATATTTGTATAGTCGAGAATTTTGGAGTTGTTGGTTGGTTTGGGGTTGGGTTTTTTTTTTTGTTGGTTGAGAATTCTTACTTTTTCTCCAAGAGATGCTGACAAAGCTATTCAAGGTTATTTTTCCCCCCTTATACCCATTCTTTTCCTCCCCAGATCAAGCTCCCATAAAGCTGAACAGACCCTCGTACTGTTTTGGTTGGAAGACACCCTCAGAATCACCAAGTCCAACCATAACCCAACTCTAGCACTAAACCACATCCCTAAGAACCTCATCTAAACGCCTTTTAAATCCCTCCAGGGATGGCGATTCCACCACCACCCTGGGCAGCCTCAGTGCAAGTAGAGATGGAGTTCTGTGCCTGATGGCGACAGCTGAATTCTGTGGCAAGGAGCAGGGTAGGTTGGCAGTACCACATGTCTACCCTTCCATAGTCTTCAGCAGCCTCATCACCATGGCGATGGAGAAGAAACATCAGTTGGAGGAGAGCCCACAGCAATAACGTAGTGCAGGGATTCAACCTGGGAACACTGCCTGGTCAGCACAAATCCAGCCCAGAGGCTCCTTTGCAGGTAATCCTCAAGCTGTTTCTAATCAGCCTCTTGTACCTAATTTCTGGAGCTGGCACAGGAGATGTGCCTGGGAAGCCGCACCAAGCAGAGCACTGTGTAAATGAGACTCTTCCAACACTTTGAGACATCCTCAGGGGTTTTTTTGAAGCATCTCCCTATTGCTTTTTTCACTGCAGAAGGAGGACAGTGAAAGGGCTGAGGTCCCCAGGTGTTGCTGCACCAAAATCACAGAGAGCTGGACATCAATCCATGCACCTGAGTGGACTCTTAGATCGGTTTGATCCCCATTAGTACTAACAGTACCTGGGAACAGCTACTAGAGCTGACCCCATCTCGAGACCCTCTTCAATCAGACAACATTGGTTTATGGTGACTTGATATTTCAACATAACTGCAGGGACTAATGGAATGAAGCAAAATCACATCACAGGACCATGCTGCTTTAAATATATTTCTAATTTGCTCAGTCAGGTCAGTGGATTGGCCCAGACAAGGAAGAAATCTGTTCAAAGAAGGAACTGGGGTTTTGCAGGAATTGTTTCTTGATGGTCAATCCTTGATTCCATCTGTTGTATCATGACAGCCCTTTAACATGAGAACAGCAGAGCTGGGGTCTGCTTTTGAACTGATAAAGGGATGTGACAATTTTTGAGAGGCTGGCATTAAAATAAATAAATTAATCTGAATTTCAACAGCAGGTCTTGTAGTCAGGGAGCACTCAAAAAGAATACAGCGCTGGGTTTTTTTCCCACTGAGCAAGGAACAGGTGTTCAGCTATTTCATAGCCAGGAGCATCATTCCAGTCAGAGATGCCTCTCCAGCATTCAGGGTTTTCCAGGAACACCTTTGCACTCATTAGCAGTTATTGCCACAATGGTACAAGTCAGCACAAGCTTGGGGTGATGGCACAAATATAAACTTGGTTGCTGTCCAGGAAAGCACATTAAGTTTGTTTGAATGAGGTGAAGGGAGCTATAGTGAAACAACGCATCCTCCAGGTATCTTTGGCTAATCATAAAAAATAGAGGAAAAGGGAAACAAAAGTAATTGTATGTTGACTTGCATGTCCAAATACCATAATTAAAAAATACTTTGCCAGGCCTAATGCTCACACTCACACAACAGACTTGCCTATTCAGGCACTGGAACTATGGGTATATACTCCAGGTACCACTCAGGAAAAGGCATCTTATTATCCCTTTCACACCTATCTCCTCATTATGTGCTCCAACTTACAACCCTTGCATTCAGAAATACTCCTCTCATTTGTGTGTTCCAGACTGTTTCAGTATCTGGGCCTGCATTTTCGCCGATTTTTGATGTTTTTTCAATAACACTATATCTCATACTCTACCAGCAGTTCACATTTTCATATCCTCCAGACAGAAATCACCTTTCAGGGAGTATCTGAAAGCACCAGCTTGTATCACTCCTCAGTGTGCTATTTTCACTAGGTTCTAGCTAACTTTATTTATCTATTAACTCATTACATCAGCAAATCTGATTCGTGGCAGTAATTGCTCTCTAACGGCTGCTGTCTGCCCACCCTCGGCTCTGCATCTCCCCAGCAGCAGCCTCACGGGAGAGGCTCTGGTCCTGATGGACATCACAACCAACCCTTCCTTTCCTGCCAAGATCCAGCTCTTGTCCACATCTGCCAGCAGGAAGCTAGGCCAGGAACTACAGCAGAGATTGAAACATCAGAAGCAACCAGACTTCCTGGAACCATTTTCAAAGCCTGTATTTTGGATAAATGAATAAACTGCTTCCACACAAGCTATTGGTCAAGAGCATGAGCTCCACGTTATCTGCAAATGCTCCTGTTTTCGGCCAGCCTCCGAACTTCACCTCAGTGATGGAAACAAAAACCACATCTTTCGCCTTCCACAGACTTTGAGGAGATAACCAGCTCTTCCCATTGCCTTTGGGACCTGAGGAACCCAAACCCCAACAGCAGGAAATGGGACAGATTTGTCTGGAAAGCTTGTGCCCAAGCAAGCAGCTGGTTTGCCGGTCTGTTTGAATAGCACATCTAAAGGCCTTGTACACTCTCTGAGAAGCCAAGCAAGGTGAAGCAAAGTGTCCTTGCTCTTAATTATGTTTTTATGACATAGAAAGCGTGGAACAGCACTAAGTTCTAACAGCACTATGGATACACAAGGACCATGAAGGCGGGAAGGAAATCTCTCGTTCAGGAGCTTAACAGCTTCCTGCAAAGAGCTATGGTGAGGGAAGAAGAGTTAGACCTCGGTGTATGGTTTGATGATACACTTGGTTCAGTTTGTATCATGACCAAAAAAGCCACAGCCACACGAGGCAACGTGCAGCACAGGTATTAGCTCTGCTGGTTCAAATGCGTTCAAAACATTTCAACACGTCAACTTTGTACCATCAGGCTTTATGCCAGATCAAATATCACCTGCCTGCACCACTCTAACTTTATGCTGGATCAAGAAGTCTCCATCCTCCCACCACCAGCATAAAGCTGAAATAAAATGGCAAAGCCAGTATGGATTCTGCACCCTGTGCTCCATGAGAAGGCAACTGCATCCCCATCTGTGACCTACAGTAGTTTACTACTTCTGGGTGCACTGATCTGGTGCTGTGTGACCACAACCTGAAGATGTAATTACACAACCACTTCTCCTGGGCAGGGGGAAGAGTTTAAGAAGTTCTCACTCTCCTGTCTAACCCAGGTCTCCTGCTCCCATCCCTACGCCTCAACTTACCTCCCGTTTGCTTGTGCTGATGCAGCTGGTTCTGGGGCTCTGCGATAAATCAGGTCAGGGAAACTTCTTTTGGATGGTAGTCAGGTTGGTGGTTGGGGCTTATTTTATTTTGGATAATTCCATGTCTCCACAAAGAGCTGCCTCAGCACAACCAAGGGGGCAATGAACTGTGTGGTACAGCGCCAGGAGTAAGTGGCCAAAGGTGGGGGCAAAACTTTTAAATTGCCTCTGCTGCTGGGGAAAACATTCATGTAACTGCACTGTGAGCAACCTTGGCTGCCAACCTCCTGAGCAAGCTATCAGCATAGCATTTGCATCTGAATTGAGAGAAAAATCCCCAGGGAGCATGTCTAGGCAGGTGGCTAGTCTGGAGTTGGTCAGAGGTGGGATGGAAGGAGGGCATTCTTCATGAAAACTGGGTAAACAGTTCCCCAGGCTGCTACGCACTGCAAGGATTTTAGGTTGTTTCCAAAACTTTTACCTATCTGTACCTTTGCCTTAAGCTTTAATAAATAAATCTTCCCTTTGCTTTGCAATGAAACCTGTCTAGGGTCATGGGACCAGACTCTGCACAATGGAAAAGCTCATCTAGCTAATTAATTACTGCTCCTGCCTCCCTTGGCATCAGATAACAAATACAGGTCCTTTGGCTCCAGCTACACGAATAGGAAGGCGCTTCTAATTACAGCCAGGGACTGCATCCTCCGCAGTTCGCACTCATCCAGCTCGGTCCACGGCGGGGAATTTTCCTTTCCCTGTCGTAGCCTGTGGAAAATTGATGGGAGCCGCAAGCCTGGGCCAGGCTGTGGGAAGCCTGGACTCCCAGTCTATCCTCAGCCTTGCCGAGGATGGGAAAGGCACATCCCTGCTGCCAGCCGAGCCTGGTAACCCCACATTTGATACTGCCTGCTGCTGGATTTTTATCTGCTCGCCTGTTTCAGGGGGTAAAGGGGCAAGAGAGGAAGGGGGAGGGTAGGGTGGTAGCAGGATTACCACATATAGTCATTATAATTATTAACCACAGCGCACTAAATGAATCATTAGGCAGCACAGCAGATCCACACATGCTTTACCTCTTGAGGCTTCCTGAGTTGCATCTCTGCTTTCTGCACAAGTGCCCAGTGATTGTTTCAAGCAACCCAGCACACTCCCAACGTCACTGCTGCGACTCCTTCCAAAAAATAACTAAACAGATGAAGTTCTGCTGGAGGAACAGATCTGTTTATAGAACATACTTTGCTTTCACTAGACCAAATATATTCAGCCTTCTCAAATAAATATGTACCTTAAAAATTTGATAACTGGCTAAATCAGAAAAAGAAATAGCAGATGGAAAATTATGTAGCTAAGAGCAATTTCAAGGAGAATATGCGTTTTAAAACACTTTACTCGTGCTTTTTCCAAGCTAAATCTGAGGATTTATTTTAAATTTGAATATCTAAGACTGAATATGTGGTTCAATTAGAGACAGGGAGCAGCAAAAAATGTGAAGGGTTCTGTTGATTTTTTTGATAGTAAATAAGTCTTAAATCTATAGCACTGCAACCTAAATGTTGTCTTAGCCTGGAATATAAGAATCTGAAAGCAAATCTAACGAGGCAAATAAAGGAATACTGACTTGTTTGGTTTTATTATCGAAGAAAAAAAAATATAGATAATAATTTTTTCCAAATACTATTGTTCTTATTACTCAAGCAGTCATTTCCACAGTCATATGCTTGCAACAGTACCTGGCAGCAGTTTCAATAAGTTATCCGAGTATTACAAAACGGCTTTACAACAGCAGACAAAACCACTCCATTCAACCCTCCTAAACTGATCCCCTTTTGGCTTCTATTCCGAACCAGCCCCTCTGGAACAGCCCTCCCCATATCACAAGGCAGCTGAGATCATGCCAACTGAACCAAAACCCCAGGAAATCACAATAGGATTAAAAAAAAAAACAGAGGAAAGGAGCCAACCAGCAGATTTTTCCATAGACATTAATAAAAATAGGATCAGGCCATAAACACAACACCATAATCTCCCAACCTTTACTCAGGTGTCGAGGTCTGGACTGTGGCTTCATGTGTGTTTGCATAGTACTTAAGAGGCTGAAAGCAGCAAGTAATGATAATCATGCAAGTAACAGTTGGCTTCATTGATTCAGCTCCACTGAATAAAGGTTGCAGGAGCAGACTCAAGATTATGTATCATATCTTTCCAGTCCTTCAGTTTATTCTGATTGAATAGAGATGACATGTGCAACATTCGTCAGCACAGAGCCCTGAGCACACAGGTAAGCCAGCAATAATCACTGCAGCTCTATCGGCCCAGATAATATCATCTTATCCATCATCTGTCTCTGCAGTTTATATGAGCTGCTTATCTCAAAGAGTTGTTAGATCTGAACCTTAGTTCAGTCTTTTGTTTGATCTTGTTTTCTTCTGCATTCATTTGAAGTTCCGCACATCGTGCTTTTAATTTCACATTGAAACGCATCGGGGCCTTTAATTTTATTCTTGCCACTGATGCAATATGGTCTTAGCAACAATGAGAACAGTGAGCAAGTCATGAAAATAATAAACCATGCTAGATCTGGAGGCTATGAAATCAGTTCACACATACTGCGGGGAGCTGTGCTGCCTGCACTGAGACACATGGCTTTCCATGGGCACCAGCCCATTTATGAGTCATGAAACATAATGGAGTATTGTTGAAAGCTTTGGGACCATGAGAAATTATCTACTGCCCGGCATGGGGAATGGTATAAACTGGCAAGGAACTGGAGTTACATTCTTTTACAGAAATGAAATCAGACAGCCTTGGCCTGCTTTCCAGTATACGAAACCACAAATCATGAGGATAACTCCTTAATTAGGACCTTTTTTTTTTATTTAAAGAGTTGCCACTACACTAACCAACCAGGGAAGCCAACATTTTTCTCTGTCCCTAGCAGAGTTGTAATACGGCAGAGAACAGGGAGAAGACAAAAAGAAGGAGGGCTAAACAAGACTAATGTCTCAGCACGAGCTACGAAAGCAAATGTACCATCCTCACTCCTGCACCAGGTGACATTCCCTCACACCGAGGGTTTGGTACATATGGCCAAGTAGAACAAAATATACTTGCTTATTATCATGATGTGATAACAACACTGTGCCATAGGTGTGCATGTCTCCACGGAGGAAAGCTGTCGGTGTGGGAGGCAGCACGTTCTGCAGGGAAGAGCTCAGGGCTTAACAGCATCTTTAATCCAAACCCCATCTTCCTCCTGGCACCTCTGCCCTCACAGTAAAAAACATGAATGGCCCTCTGACTGCAAAAGGAAAAATCCTATTTTTAAATCAATGTCAAAGCACTTAGGAAATTGCGTAACTACAGGAACACAGGGCTGAGTGGATAAATACCTGACATGGAAGTGAAGATGACAAAGTCAGACTCTCCTCAGCAGTATCCAGTGAAAGCCCAAGGAGCAATAGGCACATGGAAATACAGGAAACCATTTAAACACAAGGAAAAAAACAATTTTAAAAAATTGTTCCATCATTTGACTACCCCCATAGTAAAACAAGTCGCCCTGAGATGTTGTGGAGTCCCCATCCTTAGAGATATTCAACATGGCCCTCAGCAACCTGCCTTGGTCATCCTTGCTTGGGCAAGGGGAAAGCTGGACTAGGTGATCTTCAGAGGTCCCTGCCAACCTTAACGACATCGATGATTGCAGGGGATGCTCTCTCTCCGCTCAGTGTCCCCAGGACAGTGTGCTACAACTAAGAACACAGCATCTAGGTGGCACAAGGCACTGCGCTCACCCAAACCAGCTGACTCCATGGACGTGTGTACTGGTAAAGCCAGACTGTAATGGGCATCTAAACCAGATGTTTTCACAGACCAAATGCCTTTCTAATCAAAAGAAATGCAGGAATCCAGGAGAGCTAAATCAAGAGTTAACACCGTGAATGTTCATTTGAATATTTATATAGATGCGTTCCTTCCATGCTGACACATCTTTCGTACCAGCTTGCCATGAGTTTTGGAAAGATCAGATTTTACTGGCACAAATGTTCATGGAAAGCACATTTGCATTTACTTTGGAAATGCTCACACACTCACCCAGCCAGGGAGACAATAACAATATTGTGTGGATTCTCTAACAAATTTCAGTTTGCTGATATAATCTGGAGACTGAGGTTTTATTATGTATTCAGTCAGTACAGAAAGGTGCAAAACAATTGCATAGATTAACAGCTTTTACAAAATAAGTTGCTGACCCAGAATTAAAATATACTAGAGGAAATTATGGTCTGCATACCAGTGATGAATGAGCAGAAAAGGACAAAACTAGATGGATATTCAACTATGAATCATTCAGTCTAACATACAATCTCATTTTCCATTGTGTAGGCAGTTGTATCACATTACAAATCAACAATAATAAATTAGGACCTCACTTCCATCCCTCTGCCATGGATTATCTGAGATGGAAACAGGAATGGATGGGCTCCATTCTCTTCCCTTCCCCAAGGAAATCTCAACTGATCAAAGGATAAACGCTGTGTGAGACATATGATCGTATTTGACATTGAGGACATTTTCCCCCAAGTTCAAGAAAGTGTCAGTAGTCCATAGGAACTGCAGTTTGGCTCCAAATTTACAGATCCCCATGAGCTGTATAGGCACAGTGCGTCCATTAGACCTCAAAACAGAGCACCTGTTCTGCTGAGGGAGTGGGTGGGTGCCACCCTGGGACCTGGGGACAGGCACCACTTCTGAAAGTGGCCCTCCTAAATATGACAAAAAATAGATGGATGCAACTCACTTCTGGCACCCAGGTTTAAAAAATTGGGTTTGAACTGCAGTTTTAACAGAATGTTGTTCTTCTGGAAGTCTGTGAAGTCCTCTGCTTTCCTCTACAAGTAGAGAGGGAACTTCATCAGGATTCAGGAGACATGGACTCAATTCCCAATTCAACTTCAGCTGCCTGGGAGTCCCTGAGCAAGTTGCTCCAGCCAGCATGTGTTTTGGGTCTGCCTGTAAAGCAGAGACTGCAAGCTCTGTATCAAAACAATATGCCTAAAATAAAGAGTAAGTCATTCAGGGGTCATGGTCCCCAGCAAAAGGAGAGAGACAATTTAGTGCAACACCTGAAAAGAGTCTAAAGAAAGAACAAATGGAAACTCCTATGAAAGGCATCAGCTCAAAGCTGATGCACTGACACTTCATGTGAACCAATCTCTTGGAGGACATGTACAACCTTCGGGGATGGGACAGTCTCCATACTTGCCTATACGCAAAGCGGTACGGCTTTGATCCTTGCTGCAGGAACTTCTGAAGAGACATTTATGGTACAATTCAAAGTACGGGCATCACTCTCTGAGACATCCCCAAGGCAGTGTTATCAATACCAGATCAAGTTAGCATAGAAGTATGGCTGACAGCAGCGGGACTTGCATCCCAGGCTTTGGGAATATATTTGGCAATTCAGTATCTGTCAGTACCATGACACCACTATGGGGATGGGTACATGAGGTGGAGCAATCACACCTTCAGCTGAACAGCAGACATACTCCACGAGACACAATAAATGCTGGAGACCCAGCAATCAAGCAACTATAAAAGACAAAAAAGGGAGAGTGTGAGTTTGGGGAGGCCTTAAGCAAACTCTTTGGATGAGTGGATGTCTGAGTTTCATTCCAAGAATGAGATATCTTTCCTTTTATTGGAAACCATCACTACATAAAATTTTATATTCTCCCCATATACATAACTATGAGAACCGAGAACTCTTGCACATTACTGTTGTTCCTGGATAACCAAAATGTCACCTTCGTACCTGCTTGTGGGTTGCAGTTCCACCTCGTGCTCTCTGAAAGTGCAGCTGGTGAAAAACGTCAGTGTTTGTGACAATCACATCTACCTTAATGTCTTCCAGGTTCTTGGCTGGGATGGCACATCCCAGTAACGCAGCAGAAGAAAATGCCCTCTTTCATACAAACTAGACTTTTGTTTCCACAGAGCTTTTCCAAGTCCTGGACACATGGTCATAGTAAATTCAACCTTTCTGACTTCACATCTCTGATCCAGCAATAATTGGGAGGCAAGATTAAACCAGAGTTTAAAACCACATCATCACCAACCATATTTGGAGAAAGACCAAGAAAAGATCCAGAAAGGATTTGATCTCTAACCTACCATGTAGGGTTGTGGAAATAAAATCTGAAGTCCTAGAACTTTGTGAATTTGAATAAGTAGTGAGATTTGGCCAAGGAAAGCAATGAAGGTGAAAGCAGGACTTCAAAACAAATATTTTCCTGCATTCCTAAAAGGCCTTTAGTTTTAAAAAAGCATTTGTCATAAAACCTAAAACAAGTTTTAAAAACTTCAGAAGCCAAGGGCACAAACAAGTTCCAAGACAGTCAGAAGAGCTGTATCACTGCATAAACTGAGGGGAGAAAAAAAATGCTAACTTAATGACATCGGTCAAAAAGTAAAGTACGAAATCAGAGTGGAGTTTGTTTGCAAAAGGGCACACACACGCTAAAGTGGTATGGGTTTTGGTGGTGGTGTTGTTGTTTGGGGGTACAGTTTGGTTTTTGGGAGGGGGTCCTGTCTTTTGAATGTCTGCCTTCTCTTCCCCTAGCTATTTTATGCCACTGATTATTCTGGAACAAAATCTCACCTTACTGAAATAGAGCACTTTTATAAGTTATGCAACATAGGAAGTAATAGCTCAGTAATTGTCAATACTCAGCCCATCTTGTGGGAAACCAAAGAAAATTATAAATGTGAGAGATAATTGATGAAAAGAATGTCCATTGCATCAGCCAGTCCATCTGTGAAGTTTTGTTCATTATGTAGATTACACCACTGACATATGGAAGAGACATTTCACTGTTGCAGTCCAGATGAAACAAGTTAGAAGTGGTTTATTTCTCAACTAGAAAATCACATGTAAAACCTCACAAGTTTGCAGGCACTCCTAACATGCTTTGCCTTTGTCCTTTTGTATACCCTTTTTTTATTTCCCCTCAATATGTAGACTAATTAGAGTGATAAAACAACTCATATAAGATGTGACTCACACAACCCTTAAGAGAACAATACAGCACTACCCTCAGACAGAGCCCAGCTCACAAGGGGCAATAACTTCAGGTCTGGGGACCATTCCCACGGATACTTAGATATCAAGCTTAATTGCAAGGTCAGGTTAGACAAGTCTAAGTTTAGCCTGATTTCATCCCACATATCCAGGTCCAAACCTTTGTACTTGGAAACTGCAAATAAAAATGGCTTTGTGTTTTGCACTTGCATGTATAGCATGGGTAAAAAACAGCCCCTGGTGTTTATGAGCAAATTCTGGCCCTGGGTGTGGCCAATGCCTCCTGCATGGAATTCGCCCAGAGATACCAACCAGACAAGATGCAACTCATTCGGTTCTTAGAAGAGGAATACAAACTATAAGTGCATTGCATATGATTAAGATATAGCACCTTGGCCTTGTCAAAATGAAGATAAAACAAGCTAACAACTTAATCAGTGATAAAACCCAACTGCAAGCGTTAACAGCAATACTAAAGCGGTCTTGAGTCTGCTTATCCAACCCATGCTCCTGTCATACTGTGGCAGGACAACTGTTCCAGTGCATTAGGCCACCTGCCACTTCAGGACCGTGCTGGACCACCCAGTGCTGAGTCTTGTGATCACTCCCCATGCCGACTGAGGAAGAGAGTGTGCAAGTACCTCAGACCTTGACTTACTCCTTCTGCATGCACCCAGCTTCCCAGCTTTTGGCTGCTGCTCCAGCACTATAATTGCAGCCCACTCATTTGTGTGTGGTGTGCCAAGTGCACCTGCCGATTGCATTTCTTGATGATAAATCCACAGGGAACGCTTTCCCTGTGTATGATTGTGAAAGGACAAGCGTGCAATTGTACTGTGGAATGGAAGATGAAGAAAAAGTGAGAGAGTTTATGCAAGCTTAATATAGTACAAAGCAAATCATGCTAAATTACAGACCGTATTCCAAAGCCTCTCATTCCCTTTGCTACAGTCATCAGATGACAGCTCACTGCCATTCCCCTTGATTCCCATCCCAGCTGTTGAACCACCCACTTGCTGTCCTTATGTTCTGTGACATGCAGAGCAGATGCCAATGGCCCCGCATCATAAAAGACTTCAGCCTAAGCAGGGCCTGAGTTTTCCCTGCTCAGCTGTCACATCCATAGATCGCTGCGAGACAAACTATAGATTTCTTTTCAGAAATCATGTATTTCACCCTGTTTCTAAACAAACATTCGTTACCCTCTCAGGAAGAAGCAAGTCAGTTAAGATTACAAACCCAACTTCTCCGCACATGTGTTTACCTAACTAATGAGAAATGAGGAATGTCTAACTGTATGCAAAGTCAAATTCCTCCAGAGACCAAGCATGCTTAGATCTGGCCATGAGAGTAACTAATAATATGCAAGTGTTATGAACTATTTACAGGCATAACCCAACTGCAGCGAAGTCAATGGTTTAACTCTCCCTGCCTTCAAAGGGAAAGGGATTTGGGCCTCAGCACATACTTGCAGCACAACTCACTGCCAGGCTGGCTCATCTCCCTGCAATGAGGTTTGTAGCTGTAGCCTCTATGGGACAAATCTCCCAATTATACCTGCTTTCCACTACAGCTAACTCCAATCATTCTGTGCCTTTCCCCTCCCTAAATGCCTTCATTTGAAACAGAGATACTAATTCATATAACTAGATACACAGATACACTTCAGGATGAACAGGAGGACTGGAAAACCACGAATCCTTTCTGGACCAACAGATGGAGATCCTGTCTCAGTCATATTGTGAACCAAGCAGAAGTCACACCGCAGCATCCTGTGACCTCCTCTCTCCAGGTGTTGCTGTATAGAACAGCAAGCAAGAAATACCACTGCAGCACTGTACCACGAGAACACAATTGAGATGCCTTTGCATCTCTACGGCATGCTTAGCATCATGAGCTCTTTCTATAGAACAAATATAATTCAGCAGTCCGAGTGCAGGAATGGCATCCAGAGCTCCTGAGCCTTGCCAGCCATTTGTCCCATTTGTTCAACCATCCTGCACAAGTCACTTAATCCTTCTTTTTTTTTTTCAAGCCGGTTACCTGAAATAGGGCCCAATCCAATCCCCAAAAAGGCAAATGGGAAATTTCCAGTCCACTTCAATGGTACCCAAGGGCTGATGGGCTTCCACATCTATATTTAGACACTTAAATATAGTAGTCTGGGCTTCAGAGATTACTAAGCGTCCACAGCTGCCAATGATCTCAGAGAGGTGAAAAGAAGAACAAATCTCTGGTTCAAAAAGTTTCTCAGTTTCAGAGTGCTGCAGGCTAGGAAGGTATAACCACGGGAAGTATCATTGCATGCTTGCTGTGTTATAGGTTTCTCCTTACACAGCTGCCGTGACCCAAATCAGACACAAGCTGGAGGACAACTTGCACTTCTGGGACAACAGTACAGCCCTTTCTCTGTTCCTTCCCACAGTCTCAAGCACTAAAGACTGCAAGTCACTGAAAAAAAAAAAACCAAAACACTGCTTATATTCTTCAATACATATATATATATATGGCCGTACTGTTGTTGTGGAGGTTTAGAAAACTTCACATGGACAAACCAAGCAAATTCTCAGAGAAATGAAAGAAACTCCATTCTCCAAAGACCATCCAGCCCAGTTCTGCCCAGTTAGAGTGGTATTCTTCACAATGTCCCTATTGCGACAAAACTGCAGAAATCCATTGAACTGGCCACAGTAGTCAGAGCACATCCCCAGCACCGGGACCTTAGACAGGCAGAGTTAGGGGGAAAAGTGATGGACGTGTCATTGGAATCACTCCATTGCCAACAGAACCGCACAGCAGAAGAGAAATAGGCAGAGTTAAGGAAAGAGACCGGGCTCAAACCTGATTAATTTGTCTTATTCTTTAAGGTAGAAATAATGTGACTTCTTTGCACATCCTTTCATTTATGACATTGGCAATTTGACTATAAATGGATTTAGTTATGGAAATATAAGTTACCTTAGCTTTTATATGGTTTGCCTTGTCTTCATTTTGGGGACTTCACAGAGGTGGAACTCATGGACCCTAAACATGAAATAATAATAACATAAAAATCACCAGAAAAAGCTTGTGTTGGTTCTTACTGTCTTCCCATGAAGTTTTCACTTGGGTTGATCACAGTCTTCAAGTTCACATTTGGACTTCTTCCTCATTTCTGAACTTACTGCCCAACTTCACCAGCAAAAGAGAACCCTGAATGTCTGGTGGACTTCAAAAGAAATCTATCTGGAATCTATCTCAGATAGGAATACACTGCATTTTGCAAATAATACATACACATTGTAGTAGTAATAATGATGTCAATTTGTAAAACTGTATTTGTCCTATATACAGTGCAATTCTATAGACACTTCTGCCTATGCATCTAGTTACGTCTCTCTTCAGGAACACTGGACACACAAAATTCCCTTTCCAACGTTGTAACATAACATATTTTACCTCTGCCATTTTAGGGAAAAGGGGAAGGCAACAGAAATCTTATGAGAAAGAAAACAGTAACACGTTCCCTCCTCAATGGGAATTTGGAAGCTGATGGACCTGTAAAACTGAAATTTGGCAGATTTTTCTCAACTGCCTCTGTTCTACCCTGTGTCATTTCCACAGCCATGGCATCCAGAACAGCTAAATCACAGCAGTCCCCAGATATGCCACCATTTCTGGAGAGCTCCAAGGGGCCGAGAAACCTAAAGCAGTTCCTGCCTAAAGGAAACCAGCAAAATCTGACCATCGGTATCTTCAACCGACCACGTTAACAGTCTCCTCAGTGGGTTCACGGCATAACTGAGCCATTTTCTGCTAGTAGAGGCAAAAGCTGCTGCCACAGGGGAGGGAGGGAAACCAAAGCACATGCCCATGTGGAACGTGACCTCTGGGTAGCAGCAGATAGACTTCAGCAATCTCACCTTGCCTGATGTAACCCTGCTCACAGCAGTGATGAAAGGATTGGCCTTGTGGTAGAACTGGCTTTGATGGGCAGATTAGATTTCATGCCAACACAGTTCTGCCGGGGCAAGGGAAATAAATAATGATGAATGAAACGGTGGTTGTTGTTCCCTCTTTATCGTACAAGAACTTTGATTGTCAGCTGACCTGTTCTTTGGTTAAACATACCTTGGACATTAGGCCAAGGTGAGCACCCGATTTTCTCATTTATAAATAACAACAAATTATCATATGCATCAAGACCCTTTAGCTCTTCTTATGCATTTCTGCTTCCTCTAAAAAACAGGCTAGGGAGAGACGTGTATATATAAATCATCTAAGAAAAAACAAAGCAAACCAGCATCTTTCAAGGGCAGAGTGAAAGTCCGGACTTGTAAAAATACTTGGGCAACTGTCCAAGCAAAAGGCCCAATCTTCAGAACAACTAAACAAAGGAGAGTAGGATCTTGTCCCACAACAGCCTTTAGAGGACAGTGAGAATATGCAGAACCATGGTCCCAAAGCATTCAACATCAGAGGGTGCGAAGAACAGCGCCTCCAAGAAATTTGGAAGTGCTGCCCAAGAACCCACTGCCAGCTTAAATGAGATGGAAGGAGAGAGGCAATCCAGATACAGACCAGCGAACATCAACTTATTTTTAAACGTGCTCTGTGATAACTGAAAGCGGAAATGCACCAAGCAAGAACAGGTTACATCACTTGGGTGTGCAGGAAAAAGGCTGAGATCAAGACAGGCATAATGAGCGCAATCTACCAAACGCAACCTAAACTCAACCACATTGTAGTGAAGGGATAAAGGGACATCGTTCCACTCCACAAAAACCCCACTGGCCATGACTGACAGATGTTCTAAACCCTGAGTTGAACAACAGAGTCAGGCCATACACAGCCAGGTCTGTCAAATTCCATTTGCTGGTAACTTGTGTGCTCAACACACCAAGTCATTCACTTCCTAGGGAGATTTTTTTCCCCTTTTCGGAGAATTATCTGCTTCTGTGAATCCTATTCATTTTCCATTCAAGTTCCAGATTGTGCAACTTCTCCAATGCACTTCCTTTTATAAACTAGAAAGGACCAAAATTACTAGCAAAAGTACAGACAGTGGTTTCCTCATCTGCCTCTTGCAATCTCTTCAGTTGTTGTTGATGCTGAGCTCTTATGACTGATTCAATTGATGCTCTTTGCTAATTATTTTTATTCAACCAAATCAAGATAGATCTGTAAAACATTCACAAGCAGAAGACAGGAGCATTAGTCCTGCAGAGCCAACTGCCGCCAAGCACTGGAGAACACTAAACAACGTTTGAACTTCACCTCCCCTCCGATCCCTCTGGCACTACCAAAGCTCCCAGTGGCCATTCCAGATGGCTTGTCAGTGCAAAGACTCCATTTGAAAGGATTTTGTGTTCTTGAAGCACGGGCAATGCTCAGTTCCCCTGCACTGCGAGCCCTTTGGATCCTGGCCAGTCTCAAGGTCTTTCCCATCCACTCACCTTCAGTATAATGGATTGATGGATTTTCCTGCATCTATTATCCCTGCTCACAATGGAACAACAGTAATAACAAAGTCATTAAATAAGATTACAATCCCTGTTCCTTCATCTCCACAGCAATTGTATTCTAGATTACAATTATATCTGCACCAGGAGTACACAGAGTGAAGCTGTCCCTTGCAGTGGCTCTAACACCAGTTGGAAGAGACCTTGGGTGAGGGTCCTGGGAGTGTCCTTTTCCCCCATCCTGACCTACATCCAGCCTTCACCCTTCCTGACAAAAGGAAAAAAGAAATGGCACAGAATATCAATTGAGAGTGGAGAACTTCTTCAGGAAAGAGTGTTTATTGTGAGCAGAGGGTCTGCATCAGGCAAGTGGAAAGTTATTAGAAGCCTTTTCTGTCCATAGAACAGGACTGCAGTGGCCCAAGAAAACTTAGATCTTACTTGACACTGGTGCCACTGATGTCAGAACCGGGCTGGCATGTACAAACAAACATGAAGTATTTCGTTGCTATGTCACAATGGCAGCAGCATCTTCTCCATATTTATGCCTGCAAAATGTTGCTCCACGGGATCAGAGAGGACTTCTGTGCAATCCACTGAAAAGCTTCCTTTACTTGCACTCAGAAATGTATTTTTAGGAATAAGACCAAGAAGTCAGTGCAGCCGCCTCCTTTTTAAAAACTAAAATAAAAATGTAGAAGTGTCTGATGGGCCAGGAGTGAAGGAAAATGAAAGCCTTGATCAGCTCAACAGCTGGAAAAGTGACTACGGGTACAAATACAATTTTAAAAATCCTGTCAATATTTTAAGCACTGTGAGGATTGAAAAAAAGCAATTTTTTGTTACTGTTCGGGATTCACAGCTGCTGGAGAATTGGGTTTCCATTAAAACCTATCTGCTGTTTAATGCCACTAAGAGCCTGGTAAATTAACTTCTTAAATATCTAACATTTATAGATACTTGCTCACTGAAAACCCAAACCAAGCTACAAAGGAGATGCAACAGCTACATCAGGGATTTTATTCATTTCAACATCAGATACGTTAAGGAGGCTGGAGAAAACAACTTGTTTTCTTTTCAAAGAGAAACCCATTCTTGTCCTTGACCCCAGATAGCCTTCAGTCCTAACCATCTACCAACAGGGAAGAGCAGGCTACAAGAGAAAGTATACGAGACCTAAGAAACTGGGTTTTTGCTGTTCCAGCTCCGACTGGCCTCATAACATGAGCAAGTAGGTCAGATATGGTGCTTAAATACATCTCCTCATTCTGAACGACCAGCCCAAGGGATGGAGCAAGGCCTGGTTTCCCCAAATACCCACCAGCTAAAGTCAAGAGAAGCTGTAGATGCTCTGAATCTCAGCTCAAGTGCTTCAGCTCAAGCACTTTGGAAGAGAGGTACACAAAACCAGAGGCCATTTCTGAAAAGAATTTCTATTTCTGTGCAGGTTCTCATAGCATATAAGACTTCCAGAGCATTTGTTTTTAGAATTTCAAGTCACTTTAAGCAGAGCTAAATGTCAGTTTTAATGGACTACAAAGCCTCCTCTCAATTCCAGTGCCAACAGTCAGAAAAATGGTGAAGCAAAACTGCCATTGCCAGCACAACTCATCCCTCATTTCTTCAGGGCAGTACAAAGTTCTAACTTTACTATTAAGTACAGCTTTGGCTGCTTTCTTTAGAAGTGATAAATTCCTGATCTATTTGTCTCAAAGTCAATAATAGTAAAAAAAAAAAAAAGACAAAACAAATATAGCCTAGTGATGTTGATCTCTCACTTTCTTCATTTCTTAAAGAAATCAGAGAATTACTTCAGACAAATAACACACTTTCTCCCAAATACATCTGCCTACAGCTGAGTGCTATTTACTGCTTTTCCTGGCTAGTGTTTTACTCCAGACAGAGAATCCAAGCAAAAGATTCATCAGAATGTAATACAGGGGGTTTCTGTGCCATTTGTACACAATCATAAATGGTTTGGGTTGGAAGGCACCTTAGAGACCAGAATGTGGTTGGCTTTCTGGGCTGCAAGCAGACATGTTCAGGTCATGTCAAGCTTCTCATCCACCAACAGCCCAAAGTCCTTCTCCTCAGTGGCTGCTTTCAAACCATTCTCAACCCAGCTCATATTTGTACTTGGGATTGCCCCAACCCATGTGCAGGACCTTGCACTTGGCCTTGTTGAACTTCATGAGGCTCACAGGGCCCACCTCTGAAGCCTGTCAAGGTCCCTTTGTATGGCATCCTTCACCCCAGCGTGTCGACTGCACCTACAGAGCTTCGTGTCATCAGCAAACTTGCTGAGGGTGCACTCAATTCCACTCTCCGTGTCACTGAAGATGTTAAACAGCACCAATACCAACTCCTGAGGAATGCCACTCGTCACTGGTCTCCACTTGGACATCAGCTCATCGACCACAACTCTTTGAGTGCAACAATCCAGCCAATTGCTTATCCACCGAGTGGTCCACCCATCAAATCAGTGTCGCGCAGGACAGTGTCAAATGCTTTGCACAAGCTCATTGTCAGTTGCTCCTCCCTTACTCAACACTAACCCTCCTGTAGAAGGCCTCCAAATTTGTCAGGCAAAATTTGCCCTTAGTGAAGCCATGTTGGCATGATTTATATTGATGATGATCATACTAAAGTAAGAAATAAGGCAGATTGACACTCAGACACCACAGCACTTGCAGCACTGACGTTTATAAAAACTCATTTTCTCCATCTTCCAACTGAGTAAATTTACTGTGTTCCACATAGCAAAAGCGAATGAAAAAAGGATGGAAGACTGATGCCAACTTCACATGGATCATCTCCACATTCCAGTCTCCATTGCTTTGTCTTTGATCCTCGTGTAAGTTCAAAAGTACATGTTTACATCAAGGTCATTACAGTTGACTCAATAATTCAGCAAGACAAAATGTTCGAAAGAAAAGAAGTGGTTAAAGTCACTATTGAGTGTTTTGTTATCAGTTTATGTCATGCCACAAAGCAGAAAATGGCCTTAAATATCGAAGGAAAAGACGTGAGTGAGAGATAAACCATAGGCAGCCAAAAGCACTGCGATTCTGGATAACAATTTACAGCAGAAAGACTCTTGAACTTTTACATGGTTCCAGAGGAGAAAGTCTACAGCAGGCAGACTTTAACCCTAAAAAAACCCCAAAACAAAAACAAAACTGTTCAAAACCATGAGGTTCTTTCATCATCCCTCACGTGATATTTTTTTCTACAGTTCTTTTCTCCGTGAACTATGAAAATTTGAGGGTTGCCTTTTTCACTCCCCTTCACTTGAACTTTGCAGGCTCTCTCATGGGCATATATCTTCCAGTTTTGCTTGAGAATGAGTTAACAGGTAAACATGACAAACATCCCAGAACAGCTTCCTTTCTGCAGGGTTATTACACTTCGTGAGCTAGAATAGATACACCCAAGTTGTCCCCAACTCCCACTGAGGTTTAAGTGACCTACACTCAAAGGTAGCATTAAACTCTAACAAGGAACAGTGACTGTGCCTCACTCGTATTTGGTGACAGAGCTTCTGAGTATTCCTTGCATGAAAACAAGGACAAGGGATAGCCATAACAAGAGTAATTAAATGTATATTGTCCAGAAGGAGGAAAACAGGCTATAACCTTCCCCACGTATCCACTGTGGGCTGCAGGGTGTTGCTGCGGCACAACGCAATCAGAGTTCAGATTGCCATAGCTCCATCATCCCGGCAGCTCAGGCACCAAGGGTTTGGCAGGAAGGACCTTAGAGTCACCTCTTCTGCTTGGCATCAACCACCTGGTCTCCGGTCAAGAGCAAACGGATGTGTGATGGTAGCCGTCCTTTTGCCAGGTAACTTCAAACACGGGAACATCACAACCATGATGGCAATATGCACTTACCCAGTTTCAAAGTATTTCACAGCTCTGTAGACTAAAGAGATAAGCTCTCTTCCAAAAAAGTGTAGTCACCTTGTGGGACACTTGCTTCTGTGGCCACAATGGGAGAACATGATGCTCATCTCATTAAAACACAGTACTGAGCCTGCATCGCGCTGGCCATCTGCACATGGTGTGACCTGTGTGCACAGATGTGCTTTTCTATTGTGGGAAAAGAAAACAAACCACCTCTGTCTCAATTCTGATCAGATTTCCAAGCCCTGGAGAAATGGAAAACAGAGGGCAGGTTTGAGAGCTGGCAGAACAATTCATTGATTCATCAGAAAATACAGGTGCAACAAGAAAGGAGTTTTCTCCAGTAAGAATGATCATTTTTCCAAAAACCTAACTACACCCTAAGAACTCCTCCAGCCCTCGGTTAAACCCAGGTTTAGCAGCACACTGTGGTGCAATCTAATCCCTGTGGTTCACCCCATCTCAGCATCCACACAAAAGCCAATGCTCTGATGGAGAAAAGCAGTTACCAGAACATGTAAGATGTGGCAGGAGGCAGGGAAGCAGCCTGCAAAGAGTGTGGCCACCCTGGCAGCACCTACAGAAACTCCTGTTAGGTGGAGATCTAAAGTCAGCCAGGTCTTGTGTCATCTTCCAGTCTTCTTGGCTTTCCCCTCTCCATGACCAAATGATGAATATGACCTTCTTTGAGTTCTTGCGATGAAGCACTGTTTGCATAAGGCTCTTTTTTTTTTCCCCTGTAGCTTGTTGACTTTTATAAGACATTCATAAATTTTTTCTGAGTGCCAGTGAGATGCTTAATAGTGCTAAAGGGAAGGTATTAGGATAGTCGACTCATGTTAGAACAAGCCACTTGAAAGTAGCTATAAATATTTGTCTGGATTTCATTTTGCTAACAAACAGCTTCTTCTCTTTTTCTCCCCCACCACCTCCCTTAAAGATTTGATTTCATAAACAACAGAAGAATTTTCACATTAATATGAAAGTGCATGTCTGTGTTTGTTTTTTTTAATAGAAACTTTCCTATTGGGGACATTCGAGTCCTTGTACTCTGTCTGCATGAAATCGGCTCCCTTTTGAGGAAAACCTTGGCAGCTCAAGACCTCCAGGGTGAGCTCATGTTCTTTTGCACTCCCTCAAACTCATCTCTGTTCTTTCATTGCTCTGGCACTGAGTTTAGGCTAGACTTAGGGACTGCAGTGTCCTAGAACTAAGCCAGTAGCTACACATTCCTCCTCATTTTGCTCATAGGCATACTGGAGGTTTTGGGATTCTTTCAGGACTGTAGCCACTGGCCACATAATTTGGAAACTCCACCCTCTTGTCCCATTGCTCTAAGGTCACATTGACACAGACAGGCACAGAATATTCTGGTCTTATTGTCTTCGGTACCAAAGTCCCTCTCCTTGGGAACTATGACTGCTAATTGGGGACTGCCACTCATGTCTGGTCACTCTCCAGATCCCTGGCAGCTCCAGGGCAGCAGAGACAGCTTTTTGCACAAGAATAGTTCAAAGATAGTTCTTGGAATCAGCAGGCAAAGACAAGGTCTTGTCTCTGCCTCTGGCTTTGGACAGACAGAGCCCTTCCCTTCCCAGAATAGTCTCTGCATGCATTTCAGCCCTGAAAGACCCAAAATTGCAAAGGGATTAAGTGGCCTGAGAACCTCCAAACAGCTACTGCTTGGACAGATGAGCAGAGAGCTCAGTGCTCAGCCAGCAGGAGAGAGCAAGGGGTGCCCAGAGGTGCCAGGTGGGGAGGAGAAGCCCCCCCCTCTTCAACCAGGGGTTAGGGGACCAAAAGGACAAGGAGAGTAGAGTTCGGGAGGGTCTCTTTTTTGCTTGTTTGTTTTACCTGTGTGGCAAAAATTAGTTGTAAATGATTTTTTTTATTTCCTTGGTGCTTTCATCCACCATAGCTCATTACAGCAGTCCAGAAAGCACCAGCATGAAAGTCTTGAACGCTGCCATATCATAAGAGGGTGAGTTTTACCCCAGGAAGGGCCATCAGCTTCAGTCCAAGCTGACAAACTGACCGACATTTTCAGCTTAAAGTCACTTCTCAAAACACTCAAAACTAACGATCCCCAGAGAACTTCAGACAGCAGAGAAAAAATGAATTCCAGTATGAATTTCTAAACTACCTCCGTTGGTTTTTTTTCTGGATACTTTTGGATTTTCTGCATATGTGTACAGCTACATCCCAGTGCTCTCCATTGTAACACATCACTGCCACAAACAAACCCCAGCCTCCAGCACAGTGATGGCAAAGACCTGGCAGACGGTCCAGATCAGCAGAGATAAGAGTAAACTACCACATAACTAAGGTACCTGCCTGGGGGAAGGATGCAGTTACCTGCCAACCTGAAGCTCGCTGCTTCTTTTGTTCTCCCTCCTCCCGCTTTTTTTAAAAGGCCTGTATATCATTCAACCAGGTTTTCCAGCCCATGTAACTGCTAATTGCCATGGTTTGAAACATTCTGTACCCCACTAAAATTAAATGGCAAACCAGCAGTTCTGATGACATTATGGTGAATGATTTATCTGGTGATATACTACATTCCTACAGTGTGCTTAAGCAAGAAGGCACACGGGGGAGAACATTTGAGTGATTAGTTTGCCTCTACTGTGGGCTACAGTCAAAGGTTAATGACCTTGAGCACCCAAGAAGTTCAATTAATGCCTTGAAATGAATTACCTAGAAGGCCTGACGGCTATTATTAAATGGAACATAAATGAAAGGAACACTATTTCATGTCTTTATAAGGCTTTGTAAGCATGGGTAGAGTACTTCTCACATCCAAAGCACTCTAGCCATGTTCCTAAATCAGCAGGCATCTGAAGAACTATTTGTTGATAGGTGGGCCCCAACTGCATTATGGACACACACTTCCACCATCACCACAATTATGGGCTGTTCAGAGTAGTGTTTGGGTCAAAAGACTTGGAAGAAGCTGTGGTTTCCAGTACTGTGAGGAGGCAGGAAAACCCAGTTTTATACCACTCTACCAAAATTCCCAAAAGCCTGAAACGAGCAGAGTTGTTTCCTCCTTCAAGGTCCTCCTGGGGAAGGCAGAGGAGAGGAGTGCTGGCACGCCTTGAAGGAACTTGCCTACTTGAGCACTTCTAATAACTACGGGAACAGACGCATCCCACCCACCACAAAGATTTTGCCACACGGACTCCTTGCTCTGCTGCATCCTTGTCACACTGTTTGTGAGAGGAAGAAGTGTACAGTGGCAAGAACCAAGAACTAGTTCAGCAGATGATTTATTAGAATGCTCTGCAGAAAGACTTTCCTGTAAATCCATCTAAACAACCCATCAATACTTCCAACCGATGCCACCAACAGTCACAGAATCATTGCAGTTGGAAGAGACCCTCAGGATCATCGAGTCCAACCATAACCTCACTCTAGCACTAAACCATGTCCCATATTCCTCCAGCCTCTCAGAGGGCTGCAGAGAGAAGCAGCCAGGTCATTCTTAAGCACTAGCAAGAATGGACCTACAAAGAAACCTCCAAGGACCACGACTTGCACAGGAACCACCCACTCCTGTGGTGCCTCTGAATTGACACACACACGTTACTCTGCCCCGGTTGCCCAGTTCTAGTTTCTCCTCTGCTGAAGATTGATGCAAGGCCTTTGCTCTCAGGCTATCCATCCATTTTTAGTTCATTTAAAGACCTCAACCTGCACCGTGCTCTTGGCCAGGACCAAGCCAGCTGTGATGCAACAAGGCAGAGTGAGCTACAGTGTAGCCAGCCCAGGTTTACTCTTCTGAAGCTGCCCATCCCAGCTATAAAACTCCCTGCCAAGACAAATTGGATTAAGCTCAGGTCAGATTATGTGAGAGCTGGGCTGCAGGGACTTTTCGCTCCAGCCTTTCTTCAGTAAAAAGAGCTCCACGGGCTCAGCATGACAACAAGAGCAGAGAGAAAGGAGACCAGAGCTGTGAAGAGATAACTGGAACCCTGGGGAGAGGAGAACAAAGAGAGATAAGATGCAAGGTAAATAAAAAGGCACAAGGGCTTAGTTGTGACTTCAGAGAGAGAAAGTGGAAGGCAGGGGGTCAAACTTTATACTAATTAACCTTGTGTCAGCAAACCCTGAACAACTACAACCACCTCCATGACTGCAGAATGGGCAGTCCAGCCTGGCCCATCTTCACCTTTTAAACTAAGGATTAAGAAAGTGACAAAAAAGTGACAGTTCCACCTTCAGATCTCAGGTAGTTTGCTACGCTATAGGCCTGACCTGAGAATGGAAGTTTGCTTTGGAATCTCCCCACGGTGTCATTTTAACTCTGCAAGAAACGGCACTGTGAAAACACGCACCTGCTCCACCAACACTCAGGCAAACGAGCAAGTCTCTACACACAGGAGCCTCTGTTAACCCAGTATGACTATCCACACTCTGAAATTATTAAGCATTTACTTAAATACTTTCCTGGATCAGGAAAAGTATTATCATGCGTGTCCTCTAGCTGCAGGATTAATTGAAGCAGTACCCGATTCTGACAATGCTATTGACAGAATGGCAAAAATTATCCAGCAAGTCAAACAAATGTATAAACTATGAAGACCAATACATAAAATCAGTTGAATGTCCATGTTTCGTATAGTGTATATATATAGCACTCAGAAAAAGAGTGGTTTATATCACTGTCCTCAATGGCTAATAGAAAAATAGTAACCCTGGTTTGGGTGATCTGGCAAGTAGAAATATAGCGTGATTGCCATTTAGTGCAGTTACTTGTTGGCTTGGAAAGAGAATTCAAATTCTTGGTGTATCAACATTGAAAAAGCATCATAGGAAAAGGTGCTTTCTTCAAACACTGAACAACCAGCTTTATTGTGATAAGGAAAACTGATCTCCATAGCGCAAGTCTGTCTTCCTTACTGCATCCCTCTAAAGCAGGGGATCCCCAAGAACACTGGGGGATCTACTCAGAGCTCCTGCATACAGCCTTCAGAGGGATTTAATTGTTATTTTTTCCCCGAGTGGAGTAGCACCGCACTACAACCACACATACCTAGAGTTACTGCAATACAAATTAACTCTGTTATACAGTCACCAGATCCGCTCCCACTAAACAAGCCCACAAAGAAAACTGTGGGGGGACCCCCTCTTTTTCAAGCTTCTGTCTAGAAACTTTGCACACCTGCTACAGAATCTCCAAGTAAATTTTGCAGGACTTGGGGAAGGCAAAGCCAGCTCTGCCCAGCCCTCAGCGCACACACACTAATTAATAACCACAGCACAAGAAAGAACATAACTGCATTCCCATCCTCTCAGTATGAGAGATCGGTGATTGAGAGCTGCCTCCTGAAACGCCTCCTTTGCTCCCCAGTCCAGTTTGTGTTTGTTTAAGCCCAAGGCAGGCAAACACGACACAAGCCCCCAGGAATCCATAACCACCCCGATGCTTCTGGGTTGCAAAGCATCTCTGCCACCATCTGTTTCCAGTCACTCCAGAACGAGTTCTGAAGAGTCAATTGTTTTCTTCTAGGAAAAATAAACATGCAGGCTGTTATTCTCCTGATTTCCAGCAATTTTCTGCTGTGGGTAAACGTAGCTTCAGATTTTTAGAGCTAAGTCTCCTTCTCATCCAAAGAATTTTGCAATATAATTACCTCATTTTTACTGACTTGGATTACTGTTGCCCTTAGAAAAAATAATAAAAATAAATAAATTAAAAATGTGTATAAAGTCTGAAAGACTCGTTCCTCCTCCTGCCCCTTCGTTATAAAATCTTGGAACAATCGATAATGATTAATCTCACTTGATATTTCTTTGGTTCCCTATTTGTTGATGTAAAGGCATTTTATGACTGATTGTTTTCACTTGCTTGGACAGCTGTCAGGTTTGGCTTCCAGGGAGAAAAATCATCATTTTTTCTTATTTTTCCAGCTCTACTGCATAGCAGCTGACAGAGATGGTACTTCAAAACCATATATGTGAAACCAAAACTCCCACCAGATCGGGAGAAGATTGTCTAGTGATTCTATAGGTTTACACAAGCAAGATGTGGCAGGCAATCAGCCCTCTGGGTTTTTTACTGGTTTCCAAGTTGCCCAGCTTGCACATTGAATACACATACTCTCTCATACACCGGCAAAATCCACCCCTAGGTGTAATGTCAGCGGTTTTATAGAAATTACGTGGGACAATACTGGCAGAGCTGGTAGGGGCTACATTTTGTGCTTGTTTGGGGGCTGAAGTGCTCCAGCCCAGCCAGTGTCCCCATCCCTGGGAAAGGCTGCGGTCAGTGGAAGGAGCATTAAACCAGGTTCAAGACTGCAGACAACGACATAAGGCATAAAAGAGTTAGCAGAACGTAAGAAAGAGGCATGTTAATGCTGAACTATATCTATCGGCTTCAGCCCCATCTTCAATCTTCTGTCTCCAACAGTGACCTATACCCTTTGGCTCTGAACCTAACTTGAATTCCATTTTAGCCTATTTTCATCTCTGCATCTCTTTCCTGGCTCTTCACTTTTCTCATAGTCCATCTATAAACGTGACCAACACCACTTGTATGTCATCCCTGGCTCACCCTCATATCTCTTTGTCCAATTCCAAACTAAAATCTCACCACCCGCTATCTCAGACAAATTATGGAGAACAACCAAAGTTCCTCCTCCAAAATATACAGAATAAAGTTTCACTGAAGCAGAAAGCTTTGAAATTAGACAGTGCTTTCATTGCTTTCACATACTATACTCACAATTTTTCCTTGTTTTCAGGGAGCATATGAAAATCAGGTTTTCTCCTGGATCTTCAGGGCTCAGCATAATCATAACTGCTTTTCTCCACAGCCTGCTGTGCTCATTTATACACAATCTCAGTGCTAACAACTTGACATAAAGCAGAGCTTAAAGTAACCTTAAGTGTATGGAGAAAGCAACTGACCGCTACTGACTACAGTTTGCTAAAATTTAAGAACTTTTACGCAAAAGCAAGAATGCTGTTACTGTCAGGTGCCTCACTGGGTCGATTATGTGATCTGCTTAACATGTTTTCACATTTGTCCCTGTCCAGTTAATAAACACAATGAGGGGACTGCATTAAACCAAGCAGGAGATGGTGGTGGCTCAGGGACAAAGCCACAGCACAGGTGCCACACTTAAGCTCTCCCTTCTTGTTTGTGATTTGCTGCTTCCACTGCCCAAAGTTAGCAGCACATGAAAACAGAACACGTGCCCAGAAACACAGTGAAATGAGGGATGAAAATCATTATTTTGCACACTCCCACCTCCTACAAAGGAAGGTGCCTATAGTTCTCTCCACCACCCTGAGACACCTTCTCCTTCCACAGGACTACATTATTTCTTAGTCTGCCTCCACTGCCATTGCTAGTAGACTGCATTACTGTCAGCTCTCAATTAAAAAAACACACAACAACAACGGAGAAAAACGTACAACTCTTTTTTCAGTTGTCAGATTGTTATTCACTCTTTCAGCTCATGCTACAGCACCTTCAATGACTTAGATGAGATGCCCGAGTCTCTTCTTGAGCCTACAGCCCTGCTACTCTTCTCAAACTTCACACATATTTTTCTTGGATTTTTACTTTTCCTCTTCTAGTCCCCTCCTCCACAACACACTGTCAGCAGTGGAAATGAGTCCCATATTCTGCCCTGAGAAACTGTTTGTAACAATAGACTTGAGCTTGGCTTTACTAAATTGCTCATGCTGACATCATAGCTCCTTTGCTTTCTAAACCATGGCCATAAATTGTTGGGAAAAGAGCACAACAGTTGTATCTTCACATCTATGCCCTCATAATCTTCTCTAATATCCTGCAGATACGGCCCATCAAACCCACCAGGCCACATTCAACCATGCACACCACACATGGCGAACTATGGGTGAAGTTTCCCCACCCTTGCTCACATACAGATCTTTCGATTCCTTTCCCAGTTCCACAAATCCCAGTGTGTTCTTTTTCCCTCCATCCCCGGTCATCTTCTCAGGGCACCATCTTCTGCAGGTGTGCTCTTCCAAGGCACTTGGATGCAGGATGGATTGAGACCATCCTTGAACAAATCACCATAATGTTCCCATCTACTTCTGCTTTCCACCGCTCTGGTCTCATTTCTGTCATCTGATTCCTCTTTCTCCACACTGCCTATTCTCATACCCACTCACATCACACATTTAAGAAGGTGACAAAGAATGTCAAATGTTTTCATAATCCAACTAAACCACATTTGCTGCTTCAACCACCAGCTTTGTTCACTTTAAAACAAACACACAAGTCCAACAGATCCAGCAACAACGGCAACAGGCGGGCAGCAGAGCAGTACACGCTGAAGCTCAGCATGGTCCCCCATTAGGGGGAAAATTTCAAGCGCTTTAATCATGACAAACAGCACCACGATGAGTCAGTGGATCTGATGGGTCAGCCTCTCTGCTGGTGCTGCGCCAACAGCTTCCACAGGGGTTCATCAGGCATGAATTGGCCCCATATGTGAAAAGCCTCTACAATTTGTCCAGTTTCTCCCATCCCTGCGGAGCAAAGTCTCCATATGTGAGATCCCACAGAGCTGTCAGCCAATGTCACATTTCAATAACAGCAAAAACAACCGGGGCTGCATAAACCAGCAAAGCAATCCCATTGCTCATGAACTGGCAAGTGACCTCGGTTGGCAATGTTTTTGTTGATCACAACCCTCTCGACGGAACAAAACATAAGAACTATCACGCCAGAACAGACTCAGTGATCCATCTTCTCGTCTCCTGTCTCCAGCAGAAGCCAACATCGATGCTTTAATGGAAGATTAAAAGTGGATCTATGAAGCCTGCAAGGCACCTGGGCTCGTTGTGCAATATCTCGCCCTTGACCTAGGGCAAAACTCCACTACTGTTCTATACAACTGTGCAATATTATACTGTGTTATCCCAGATATGAAAGACTGTCTGGTGCTGTCAGAGAAATAGATGTCAGGATTGTCATTTCTTCTACTCTCTTCCTTTCTACTTTAGCTTAATATAACTGCACACCCTCTTCTTAAGAAGATCAAATCTTTGTCTTCTCAATAGACCGGACTTTACAAATTAATCCAGCTGTGCATCAAAAAGCAGCGTTATTATTCTTACCTATGTTAATGTCTTCTCTTACAGTAGAGGTTTTACAGGATTCTTTCTTGAGCTTCTCCCTGCTTCACAGAGCTCTAATCCCTTTCCTTGCCTTATTCAACACCAAGCTAACCTCGGTCTATTTGATCTCCTTTACAAGAGATTCTCTCACCCCAAAATTCATAAACTTTTATTATTTTCTACCTTTGTTTCACATTGTCTTGGGCGAGATTTATGTAGTTCAGCTACAAAAATATTTAGCTCTACCCTAACCCAAGACTACATTCTCAGTTCCTATAATGCAAACCAATAGATCAGATGAAAATTAAAATAACAAAACTGAAATCATATTTCTTGGACTGTTGTAGCTAAAGCAGAATTTTGGGAAGTTGGCTCCAATGATAGCTATACAATGAATCATATTCCTTCAAAACTGCTGATATTTATTTTAAGTACAAACTGTGCTTCATTTTGAAAGTGAAGATTGTGATCGGGGGGGTATTTTATTTGTATTTCTCACTTTGTCACAAAACTAGTTATTTTGCAAATATTAAACCGAAAGAAAATACAATCTGATCTATTATTTCTTTTCTTATCTCTGAACAAGTACTTTTCAAATGGTGTGTCTGTGAGCCCGGGAGAGCTTGCCAACATGAGCAGCTTCTAAATCAATTTTAAAACCACATATAGACGCTTTCATTTCAAGCTACGAAAAATAAAAACATTTGCCTCACTCAATTTCTAGATCATTAATACTCAGAGCATCTTCCGATTACAGAGCCTGATTTATAGAGAGAAAATGCTTGTATCCCTCTACAAGCTAAATATTTTCTGAAGTACCAACTGCCAATTCTGGCAGCCCCACCACCCTCATTAGGTGATAAATTAATGCTCGCACTCCCACTGCGCGCCTTGCCAAGCCAGGCAGAGCTCAGGCAGCCAAAGCTTCGCTTTGTCCAAACTGCACCCACCCTCTAGTGGGATCAGGAAAAAGTGCTGCTCCAGGATGCTTCCCAGCCCTGCTCTCCCAGGCTGGGATCCTCTCCTACACGCGTTTTATCCTGCAGCACCAGGCAATTCGCTGTAATATTGAAACAACACTCATATAGAATAAGCATGCTAAGAGTTCTCTTTCTTCGCTTCTCTCTACCCTCCACACATAATCTGCTAGATATGCATTAATAACGTCTGTTATTCCTAAAAGAGGATTACAGCACTGATGAGCTTCACTAATAACCTTCATGGGCAATCTTTTCTTGCTAGTTTTGCCTTAGACTCTTAAAAGTCATGGCCGTTTTAGCTGCCACTTCATAGGTGACTAAGCAGTGGTTAGTCTAGTGAATCAGCAGCCAGAATTATCATTATATCATTCTTTTGCTACAAAGAAAACACAAACGCACAAACAAACACAAATGCTTGGGAAAAAAATAAAATATCCAGCCCGTTTTCCTCTACGTAGTAAATAAACCTATGTGTTTGACTCTAAAAAGTATAAAAGCAGAATATTATTGCTAAACAATCAGCACTGCAGTTGTGGCAAAATCTGCGCAGAAGCAGCAGAACCATAAATAGGTTTCAAACCACAACCTCGGTCAGCCATACAGAATAGAACAAGTGAGCGGTCCTCGGGGCAAACCACTCCAGAAAGCCTTTGCACCAGCTGAAGGCCAGATCCTGCTTCCCACAGCCCAGGAGGAGACGGAGCAGGACACTCGACAGAGGATGGGCAAACAGGACCAAAGATGAGAGCAGAGCAGCACCCCCAGCCAGAGGCACAGCCCCCAGTACCTTGGTAAGAGCTGAGAGGGTCCAGTGACTACAGCCAGGGTCACCCACAATCCAGAGCCACAGCCCGGTCCAAACCAAGCCAGAAGGACAAGACTGAGCACAACAGCCCCATAAGAGCAAGGGCCGAGCCTAAATGCAGATGTGGCACAGGTGGAACCACTCAGGTCACCCAGAGCCTGCTGGCCCACTCTGCTTTACAAACAAACGATCCCCAGTGAATTCACATGAGTCAAATTAGTTCCAAAAGAAATAAGTAAAGATTCACAGCAAAGATGCAAAGTGAATAAAATACTAAGAAAAATATTCTGTTCTCAAATACGAAGAGGGAGCTTGCAAATATATCTACTGCCTTTAGTAGTAAATCGTGATGAAAGCTGGACATAAAGAACTGACTCCACGAACAGTGATGCCTTTTACTAGCCTGACTATTTTGTCCACAGCATGTAAGACAGAAAGGTGAAGGACAGCAATGAAGCAGCCAAGGCTGTTGAAAGTGAGACAGGACCTGAAACAATGGAATAGGACTGAAGAGAGTATGATCCTTTTCCCCAACATGATGCAACCACAGCCTGCTAGGCAGACTTAGGTCTAGAATGGAAACAGCGTGAAGTGAAGGAGGTGGAGGAATAAAAATACAGCTCTCTTTCATACATCACATGGTCCTACCAGGAAATACAGAAACCTCTGACTTGTCTGGCTCTGTGTTTCTCCCTCGCTACGAGTCTCCTGCAGAAAGCATAGCATGCGTGCCCAGGAGGTGATGAAATCCCTAATGCTGTATGGCCCGTGGGGAATTTGGGGGATTGCAAAACAGGATGTTTCTTGGAGGAAATACAGTCTCAGCAAGCAAAAGGTTCAAGTACGGTACATCTCACAATGATGTAAGAGCTTGATTATGCAGCTTGCTTAAAGCCCAGCTTAGGGTTTTAGTTCTAGTAGAACTAATAGGCAACACCTGCTGCGATGAAAACAATTTCCGTCCCTGAACTCCAGCAGAAGTGTTTATCTTTTGAGTTAGAAAATGTTTCTGTAATATCTGAACAAGACTCCAGAGACGGGAACATATGCCCAAAACTTATGTTTCTACGCGTTAGAATAGCTTATAAAAATGAGAATTAGAAAAACCTGGTATCATCAGACATCCCGTCCAATAAAATCATTAAATGGGAAGTACAGAAAGGTTCTTCTAATGTTTCTTCTCCCTGCCACTGTAGTCCTAGTTATTCATTGTAGAGCAGCAACACAGGCTACAGAAAAAGCTTGCTGGGGTAAATTCTGAGTTCAAAATTCAGAGCTTTTCCAGACCTGTCCCTGTCAATACTACCATTGGCTTCAATGGAAAGTTCACCCAAATATGGGCCTCAGGACTTGGGCCTCCTGGTTTTAGGCACTAATTTTATTATTAAAAGTTAAACAGAGCTGTTGACAGTACAAACGATTCTCTTATGCAAGCAGTGAAAGCAAGTGTGTCAGACATACAAAGTAAAACAATACTGCCATGTCACAGCAATATAGGTTATGGGTGAATGGCCTTTCACAGAACATACTGCACCAAATCCTGAGCGTCACCCTCTTCCTCAAGCAAAACCCCATTTAAATCAACTGAAGCTCAGTGTGATCAAGAGGCAGAGTCAAGCCTAAGCAAGGACCTTGGGGTTCAGCTGTGGTTGATACAAGGGCTCTAAGAGACTGTAGCTGTTGAAAACACAAAAGTTCTACCTTTACAGGGCAAAACCTCTGAGCAGTGAAAGTTCATCAAAAACCACACACTTTGTTTTTCACTGAGAAAGGAAAAGGAAAGGTCCAAGGCTTGATCAACAAAGCTGAAGGGTGAAGCACTGCTTCATTTTGAACTTAAGGCGACTGTTTGTTTTAATAATGTCCTAGAATGGTAAGACGGACCTGCCCTGCAGATGTAACTGCTGTACAGATACGTTATTTAACACCTATTAACTTCTACAACTGCAAATTAAGTGTTCGAGCCATTCAGTTACACACACGCAACCCTTAACAATTCTTCATCTAAATCTTGGACACAAATGAGAGACTTGTTTTTAATTCTTGACCAAAACTAATCACAGCAAATGATGTGACGCTTAAAAAGAATAACCGTCCAGCCAAAGGCAAGCTGTTCGCAGTTCAGTCTAACAACACTTCATCAATTGGTGATTAAGTGGCAACCCAAAAGTTAACTTCCTGGAAAATCTACTGTTGTTATAATGAAATTGCACTGTCAGAGCCATACGATAGATCTGTCTTTAATAACAATGCAACAGACACTGAGGGAAATTCCTGTGGTCGTCTACCCTATCCAGATACAGTTATCATCCAATAGATCATCAGCTGTACAATAGTCAATGGTGTCGCAAAGTTTTTGACACAGTTAGCACATTAACACATTAGACAAATGTAGGAGTTGAGCCAGTTCTCACCAAAGCCAATTATAAGCAAAGCCAATGGAAAAACTCCAACGGACTTGTACTGGGCACAGGGACGGTGTCACACATGTTGTCAATCACGTAGGAAACAAGACAATCACAGCAGCATTCTTCTGACATCAGCGTCTGCCTCGACTTGAGGCTTTGGCAGAGCTTCACCAAGGACTGGCTCTCTCCTCCTGCTTCTTTTAAACAGCCTGAGAATCACTGGGCTTTGTTTTTTTGGCATAAGGCACTCCAAAGGGCATTGTCAATGTTCACAGAAATGAAATCTAAATCACTTTTGTCTTTTATTCTTAACCTTCATATACTTTTTAAAGTGTGATTTGACTTTCACCCTTACGCTTTATCCAATGCTTTTTTGTATCAAAAGCAACAAACCCTTGTTTTACAACCAGCCCAACTACCATAAATCACAGGCCAGCTCTCACTGTGTGCTATTGAAGCGTGGCCATATCAGCAAACATGTCAGTACATCTAACCACGGAATGTATTCTCTGAGCAAATGTTTAGTAAAACTCACATCATTTGCTGAGTAAGAGTATATTGGGATTGATCTGCTCAGGAAAGGAACATCATGGATGGAAACATACCGTTCCTTTACAGTCACAATACTAACACAGCAATAAACACTATCTCAGCTGACAAATGGAGCTTAAAACAAAACCATTGTGCAAGCGGTGCACGGAAATACCTGAACTCCCAGTTCAAAATAAAAATCTAAAAAATTATCAAAGAGAAAGAGTGTATATTGTTATGGCGCTGCTGGGCTGAATATCCAAGTGGGCAAGAGAACCTGGTGCTGGAAATACGCTCACAGAGCCTAAATCCAAGATAATTTTCCCTTTTTGCAAAAGCAGGGCTTCCACAGCAGAAACCTGTCCATTTTCCCATTAATACTGAAAAACGTGGGCACATCTGCCCAGCAGGGAGCTTCTCGCTCCCCACCGCGCCGCCCGAGCGCCTGGCAGGGGCAGGAGCGGCGCAGGGCGAGCAGCAGCTTGGCAGCTGAGCTGGTGCTTCCCGCAGCTGTGCTGCTCTCGCAGATGCTGTCCCAGGGTCAGCCCCGTTCCTGGGGGGAGCTGTGGCACGTCCCCCTCTGCGCTGGCCAGGCTGCAGGGGACCGTCCTCGCAGCGGGCGCAGCGAGCAGGAACACGCTTCCTCTCCCCAGTGCACCGTCCTCAGCAGATGCTCACGGCATCGCATCTGTTTCTGACAGCGATCTTAGCTTTTGGCCTAATGCAACACTTCAACAGCGCTGGATTAAGCTGCCCTGAGAACAGAGCCTGCGCAAGCGCTGTCTAAAAGGAGGTTTCCAGTCTCCTTGTCTCAGAGCCTTCAAAGGACAATGGTTGAAAAAGATCATAAGCAGGTAAACGGCTGCCTAGTTGGTGATGGTCCAGCAGGATCAGCCGCATTACACCAGCACCCGTTATCGAACCTTGCCCAACAAAACACCCTTATCCCCCAAATTTAAATCGCTACAAGAATAATCTGTTTTAACAAGGTGGAAATGTGTTGGGAGGGACTTCTTTTTATTTCACTGCAAAGAACACAATGAACATACTTTTTTTAGCCAAAATTCATAGAAGACTGCCTGGTTTACACGAGGAAACGGGGAATAAAGATTCACTGCAGTGTGCCTGCAGAGCGAGAGAAATTACTTCTCAGAAAGGGCCAAGATCAGAATTCCAGCCTGCACTTTAAGCAGGGGCTAAGAGTAAAGCCCTGCCTGCTGGAATTGTGCAATCTCTGTAAGCAAGTTCTGAAGCAAGTATTAGCCCAGCTGGCAAAGGCTTTCAGCAAGCAAGAAGCTGCTCTGCTGGTGAAGATGTGCAGGACGGAGCAGAAGAGCCAGAGTCTGCAAAAGCACATCAGACGAGGGGGCTGTGTGGACTGGAGGGTTGTTGAGAAGCCACTGTAGTATTCATGAAGGATTTCAGGTCCTTATGCCAAAGTGCTTTACCCATAGCTATCAGTAAAATATTTCTTTTCTCTGTTCTCTGCACGGACTCGATTTTGCCAACAGCTGCGATGAAAACCTTTCAAAATGCCAGGCAGAGGGAGGAGATGGACCTGATGCATCGCATGCCATGAAGAGACTGGTTTGGTAGGTCCTGACGGAGCACTTCAGTCCAGCGACGGATTTGGGAAGCAAAGCTTGTACTGAGCTGAACGCAAAACTTGTAATGGGCAGAGACGCCTGTTCTCACAAGGGCTCCATTAAAAAAGCTGTTATGAAAAGCCAGGTCATAAACAACTGAACAGAAGAACTTCAAAATCCACATTTGTGAAGAAAAAGAAGGTATGAAATGAATGTAAATTAGACAGATTTCCCCCAGAGAAGCAGAAATAAGGGGTCTTGTTAAAGCATCAGCTGTTAAGTCCCACCTATTTCCATTCCTGCCGTCTGTGTAGAATAAAGCTCTTCCAAACAGGATCGTTAGCGAACTGGCTAAAAACTGGAGGAGGCCCAAGTACAAGCTTGCGGTGGGTGCCCCACAGCCCAGAGCAGACCGTCTGTTTCCCACGTGGGTTTGAGGCCGGATGCCATTGCTGGGCAGTACAGAGGCAAAGGTCACCAGTGACAGGATTGCCCAAGCGCAGGGAAACCACATCAGGGAAAACCAGACGTTGCTGAAGCAGCAGAGTCACCATCAGCAGCTCTTGCCAAGGCCCACGCAGAATGCTGGCCACTCAGCTGCCATTGAAGATATGGCACATCACCCGTCAGAAATAACCCTGACCCATGGAAAACGTGCACAGTACATGGGAACTGCAAGAATAAATTATAATTATCGGCTATATCAGAAGAAATCCAGCTGTTAGTGAAGTTCACGTCTATATAAGGGGTGGGCTTTGAATAAAACGATCACTGTCTCTAGTGATGTTGGGTTTTGAGTGACCTCCACTTCAGCTACCTGTTGCTTTACCACTGTGAACCATAGCTGAAATAACTGAGTAAGGTGCTGGTTTTGGAGTGGGTTCATCCATCTGTTACCTGTGCTAATATGTTTTCCCCTGAACATTTTTCAGGCATTTCCAGTGGATGGGAATAAGAACAAGCGCTGACTTTGGGAGCAACTCATGGTTTCCTCAGCATTCCTCCACATGACAGAGATGAACTGCTCCCCATGTGGGCTCCGAGTACAATTGTGGTGAAGCGCGTTCATGAAACCCACTCACGACGCAAAGGATTCTCCATGCACTGATGCCATTTCTGTTGGCTGGTGGGAATCAGCTGTTCACTGCTGGACCAGAGACCGTAATCTGCCCGTTCACGTTGGACCAAAGAGCATATTCTGCAGGAGGAGTTGCAGGTGTGGCTGGTGGAAAGTCACGTCACAGGGACAGAGTTCAGTGTACCTGCTGTCACAAGAGAAGAGGTCGGCTCAGAGATAGCTTAGTGAGTTAAAGGCTGGCAGATGTAACAGCAGAAGAAAGAGAAAGGACATAACGAGAGGAGGAGCTCTCATGAAACACAGAAATGAAGAAGATACGACCTAGCCCTCATCCAACATTACACTGCACTTAAGCCAGACAGAGCTCTCCAGAAGCTCTGTCACCATCACACTGGTCAGAGGGCAATGAAAGAGAATCAAAATCACATCCTGGAGCACAGCCAGAGCAACTACCTAAATTGCCCTCAGCGCACCCAAGTGCGGCAGTAAGAAATGCCAAGAGATACTTTAGGCACAGGCAGCGACTATTGAAACCTTCATTTACAAACAAAACTACTGTTATCTCCACGTAGCAGACACGCAGGATGAAGCATCAAGAGTGAAATGTTTTCACAGTTTGGATATAGTGCTACCAGACTAAAACAGTACCCAAGCATCAAGGCAAAACAAATAGTGATACCCCAGTCTACTGACTGGCGTTCAAACCCATAAATGTTCGAGAGATATGTCAGAGAATGTCACACGATCTAATGCAAGATTTGAGAAGTGAAAACATCTTCAGTTAGTTGTTTGTGTCCTTAAAACGCAGAGGGAACTTTTGGTAGTAGGGTAACGGACTCTTACCATTTTAATGAGATAAAGTTTAAATTTGAAGGGACTAGACATCAATTTGAGAGAAATCATATCCACCTGGTGGGACATTTCATTATGTGATTATTGCAGGACACAGACTTTGGCACACCAAGGTGATGGAGCTGTTTGTAGGCTTCAGGTTTGCTCAAAACTTCACAGAAGAGGCATATAACTATTATGTCAGCTAATTAATAGAGATTTTTGACCCAAAAAAGGAATACTCAATGCATTTTAGACAGTTTAAGTTGCCAAAAATCAGTCCCTTCTCATTTATCTGAATTCAAAGACTTCAAAACCAAGCTCATCTCAAATCAGTCGTCCATCTCATCTCCTCCAAAATCCCCTCAAGATGCTGTTGATCTGCATTTGAGCAGTTGAGGTGATTGATAGGGAGTGGTTGTGTCACCTAGGGAATGTATAAAGGTTTTGAGAGCAACATCGGTATTCCACTACTAAACTGCAAGATGTTATACGTGAAGACCAGGAGTAAGTTTGGAGTTGCCTGGGGTGTGACGTATTCCCTCTGCTCCCCCTGTTTTTTGCAGGCTGGATAGCGCACACAAACTCAGACGCGTGGAGCCACCTGAGTCTGGGTCTCTTTTGTCAGGTCTGTTGATACAAAAACTATAACCGAGGCTCCCTGACTTGCTCTTGCATAGCACTGTCACAAGACCAGCTTGAATCTCTTCTCACTGCTCTTTAGCCAGCTGAGAACATCTGCATTGGATGCTGCTTTCCAGGCACATGGTGAGGAACATGTACACATGCAATACCTATAGAGATATGCACCCATACATCTCCACGGGTGCCCTGGATTGCGCTGCACAAGGAGAGCTGTGCTGGGGGTACACTGGGCTTTCTGTGCCTAATAAATCTTACCCAGCAATGAAGGAAGTGAACAGCCTATTTTTTCCAAATGCAAACCCAAAGATTTTGGCCTGCTTAGTACATCGAGACTGCCGCACACATTCATTGAAAGAAAGGCAAATGCTGAGGGAACTCTGTAACCCTCTCAGACAGATGCAGAAAAGAATTTGGAAATACCCCAGTGTGTTCCAGGAGCCTATAATGGGAGACTGGCTGTGGAAGAAGAATTGCTGGTATGATCTCAGGACTCAACCCACTGTAGTCAGACAGTCTGCCCACAATGATGGGCCCAGAAAAGACAATACAAGCTCTATACTCGCTGATAATCTAAACCCAAATACAAACAACATCCCCATGCCTGACTACACCACTCAAGTGGGCAGATGAACGTGGCAAGGTAATGTAGATAGCAGGCTACCTGGTCTCCTAGTTTCAACACCTGAGAAATTACTTTGCTGCTTTCCAGAACTGCTAACGGGGCTGGTTGAAATGATGGATGCAAACAGCTCCTCGCAGTGCTCCACAGGCAGTGCTGGGTATTCCTATGGGTACTGAGCTCCTGTGTGTATTACACGGCTGCCTCTATTCAGGAGGCTAAAAAGAAGTTCAGTCCTGCTTGTATATGCTGGAATCATTACCTACAGTGTTCCCATAAATCATATAAATGAGTATTACTATGTCACTAGTGAGGAAGGTTGCTGTTATTATTAAAAAACCTTCTGGCAATGCAATCCTAGTGCCATCCAAGCCGAGTTTGGCCTCAGTGCAATTTATACCCGTCTCCAGTCTGTGCCCTGCAAACAGTTTCCCAGAAAGACTCTGGCAGCTACACAGCCAGCGCTCCGGCTGCTGTGCCCGGTCTCCAGCACATTCCCCAGCCCAAGGGTGAGACAGGCTGACACCGAGTCGTGTCACCAGCCTCGTGCCACCGGGAGCTGCGTCCTCCTTGGGGCAGGGTCTGCTCCACGGCCACTGCGCGTCCCAGCCACACGCAGCTTTCTGCTTGGGATGGAACATCTCACGTGTCACAGGAGACTGGGCAGAACCGGCCCCAGCCTTCCTCCTGGGGACATCAGACACACAGATGAATCTCAGCGGATGCTCCCCGAGCACCCAGCAAAGCCACCGGTGAAAGAAGACGCAAAAGCATCAGCAGCATTGACCTCAGCCCATGTGCCATGAATTATCGGGACAGAAACTTGACTAAACACAGAGATTTGAAAAGGCAGAGGGAAGAGGAGTCCAGGGAGGCGGCAGAAGATCATGGACACTCTGTCTGTGGTCTCGTTCTGCACATTCCACCCTACCCAGAGTCCCATTTATTCCTGTGGATTTTCAAGAAATACGAACCCTAAAACAAGATGTACTGAAAGTTCAGTACATGGTATTAAAGCTAGTATCCATCATGTCAGTTCTGTCTCTTGACTTTATTCATTCTGCTTGTTATTATCATCTGACTATAATCTACTCATAAACAATACCCTTATGATTTTTTCCATGCCTATTTATTTCCTCAGTCGTTGACTTGGTTTCCTGAGGCTATTAAAAAATTATAAATATTTATATAAACTCATCCCTATTTTGAAATGGTCCCTAACTACTGATAGATGCAATATGACATCAACCAAAAATCAAAGCATATTTGGCACATGGAAACCACTGCTGGCTATGAAAATGGGTGTAGCTGAAATAGCCCCAGGAAAGGATCCACACAGCCCACTTAAACAATCCATTTAAATAAATATAGCGTCCAGTCTTGGTCCATGGACAAGCAAAACCCTTCAGCAGGTGGGAGAAAAGCCACCTGAACAACAGCACAGGGGGACATGCATGCACCAGCCAGATGTGCAGACACAGCTGTATGGTACTGCAGCACCACAGCGTATTTGTAGTTGGATGGATGAAAGACTGGAAGACTTGAATTCCATTCATGGTCACACTTCCACAATAAAATCTGATTACACTAGAACAGAGAAGACAGCAAATATTATCTCTCAGAAAACAGCATCCAGCAATTCTTTCATTTTGGGTTATAGATTTGAAGTAATTTAGAATAAGGAGGAAAAAAAAAAAACTTCTGAAATAATCCTTTTGCAGACATGAGAAACTACCGTGTACGGTCCCATGCTAATGAGCCCAGCTATAATCCAGTCTTTGCTTTCTGCTGACTAGCTGAGCTCTCGTGGTTTATTATGTCAGCGGAACCCCTCAAAAGAATTATAGCCTTTTATTCAGCTCCGAACAATGTACTATTAAGAACACTAAACTGGTTCAGTCAGTCTATTGGTCCTGCTATAACATTAGACAAAGTCTTAAGTAATTACCTATCTCTTCAAAGCATGTGTTTTCCTTGGCACCAGATCCCGCTGAACCCAGGCGTGCATGCTTGTGGATACCCAGTGCACAATGTACCCAGAGCAAGCACATGGCAACGTATAAGCAACATGACAGGGCTCCTGCCACCACGGCACAGCAAAATAAAAGGCTCCCACAGCAAGCAAAACTCCAGTCTTGAACAAATCACAATCAAAACACACTAAATGATGCTCAGAATAAATACAAACACAGACCGTGCAGGCAACATGCACATCATAGTGGCAAACTGCAAGTTCCTTTGTGATATATAATAATTAAAGGTAGTTAATAGAGCTACTTTGAAAATAGATATGAGCATCAGCCCTGCAAAAAGATGGGGTGTTTTAAAAGTCACCAGTTCCAGGACTGGTAACTGCTGGTCTAATGCCCACCAAGCAGCAGGGCCGTGGCTCTATGACTTTGCTCACTACATTGAGCCCCTGTTTTGTCTGCGAGTCCTGCTCATAATTGGTAAGTTTTGGGGAAACTGTTGAGTTGCAACGGCCTGGGCCTGATGATTAACTATTCACTGAAAAGCTGCTTTAAAAAAAAATGTGAGTTTCAATTCACAGTTGTCATCATTTCACAGGAAGAATATGTATCCATGAACTGTGTCATGTAGGTCACAAATGCAAGTATCTCTAAGTCAACATGATCTACAGGCTGTGCTGTGAGTCAGAGCATCTGCCTGGATCCCATAGGACTCAAACGAGGACCCAAGTGGGGGGACTAGTCTTGGTCTAACCGCTTGTAGTTAGACCGTGTGAACAGTTCGACCTCATCTGATGTGCACCCAGAAGTCCCAAAGCACTGGGAAGACCATCCACATGTACAAAGTGAAATGTCATTATGAAAAGCCAAATAGAGCCCAAGATGGCACTGCAGAGGTGCTCTCCTGTCTCATTGCTCTTACCCACTGTGCAGAACTGCATTGAATTTGTTGGGTCCAACATGGAAACAAAAACTGACCCTTAATTTCAGCATCAGCTGTTGTCTGAAGTGCGTGCCAGGACCGGCAGGTAGGGAAATTTAAGAGCATTATATTGTTTGGACTCTGATTCTGGAATCATTGTACTCTACAGAGAGTCGTACTTTGTGGGCGGTGACTACGGTGCTATAATTACCACTATAATTACACTGGCATGTTTCCTTCTTGGCGAGCCCCGTGGAATTACAGTCCCGTTACCTGACCTGGGTTGCTGATAGTCCTAGTACAATGGACAATAGCCCTTTTTTTGGCCTAGCCACAAGCTGGTGGGGTTAGTACGAACTAGAAAGCCAGACATGCCAAGACAATTTCTTCCAGAGCAACGAAAAAGAGTCGTCATTGTCCACTTTGACAGCAACAGTCACTTGTGGCTCCTTTAGGAGGTGAGGTGGAGGAGGAACCGAGCATCCAGAACATCAGAAGAATCTGGACTGCAAAGCAGAAGGACACCCTGGGACTAGCGAATCTCACCCATCTCTAATTTCTGCCTCACATAACTGCATCATAAACACACATAAGCTGGGTGTGTCCAATAAATATGTCAGCCGTGACACTTAAACTTAATTAAATTATTTGCATTGGGCTTTGGCACTAATATGGTAGTGGTAATTCTCATCTCTCCTACAGCCATTGCTTCAGGACTTGGTGGGTTCAAAAATGCAAAACCATCTTGTGTTGCAGGTGGAACCCTGTTCGTCTCTGGGGTTTGATCCTGTGTTAACCTTGAATCACATAAAGCAAAGAGGAGACTCTATATACCAGCTGGTCTTCTGGTGGAGGATCCAGATAACTCTTTCTTCTTTTATACAAAAGCACGGTTTTTCCCCAAATCAAAGAGAATCTCTGCAGGAGAGCTGTGATGAGTTTCCATGCTCCTCCAAGCAGGGTCTGACACCGCAGCCCCCGGTTGGGAGCTGGAGCTCGCTGTGTCCCAGCAGGCTGGATGAAACCAGAGACTCCACCGCAAATCTTTTGCAGATTCTTCTTTTCTTTATAACACACAGGGGGATTTGGTATTGGTGACTTCACTGAACAAACCTCTCAATCAAAGCTTCTTCTCGAAACTCTTTTCTCCAGTTCCTGATGTGTTTTCCTCTCTGCTCATTTGTGGTCCAACCTGGGAATATGGGTGTTACAGGATGTTCAGCACTTCTCTGCGTCAAGCCGCAGCTGACTGAGGTAGCCACTTCACTCAAGGAAATTATTTGAGGTTTTCTGAGAGCCTCTTGACAGTAGGCAAAGATTGTTCCAGCTTGTGGGAGTGCCAGCTAGAACCCTTTATAACCTGAATGACATGTAATGTCATAAAAACTCCTGCTAGAACTCACTCTGTCCTTTCAAGACAGCAGTTTTGACATCGATGTCTGTCTTTTGAACCATCAGATAGCAGCTCATCGGGATAAGAACTGGCAAGTCTGAGATTGCCTACAAGTATCTCCTAACAAGAGTCTCTCCTATGTATTATTCTAGTTAAGAATCTAACTCAACACATCTTGCAGATCTCTTCCCCATTCTCTCGGGGGAAAAAAAATATGTACTACTGTGAGAAAAGGGGAGAAACAGATGCTTTTGGCCAATGCTCTTACTGGGTGACTAAGCAGACTGCAGGCTGACACGTCTCAGTCAGACCAGCCACATTTTGACGACCCTTTCGTGCATAATTACCAACAGAGCCTCCATTTTTCTGTAGCGAGTGCAGTAGTCGCCGAAATCACGACTGTTTGGCATTATCTGCCTTGTATTAGTTGTAATCACATCACATTTTTGTTTATATCCACAAGTAATAAAAACCATGCATATCTTTAGTTTGACTTAAAGAATCAAGTAAATACATAATTCTGGCAAATTGTTTGGAATTATAGTTGAACAGCATCTGGTTCAGATATTCTCCAGTAAATTGTTGGCACCGACGTTGCCCCTTTTTCTTTTTTATTTGAACCAAAACATTCTCAGAAACATGTGTTTTTCGTCCAGCTTTCATGTAATCCATTTTCCGAAGGCCGCAAAGCTTACGGAGTTTGAAACTTCAACTACCTGGGCAGGAGGGGTTGTTTCTGGACACTCATTACACAGCTGATTAGCCGAGGAATAAACAATTCTGGCATGCAACCCAGCGTGCCTCTTGCTTTGGCTTTTTGTCTCAAGGAGTTGTCTTTCTCGAAATACCTCCCCAGGTACAATCTGTACGTTCCACCCTGTTTTGCTCACAAATTACATACCTCTCTTTTATGTCAAGTCCAATATAGCTGCACCAGGTTTTCTTATTCCACATAAAAAGTAACCAATTACTTGAGTAAATACCTGTTTTAAAAATATCGCGGACTGGTTTCCTGCTGCTCTAAATACTAAAACGTTCGGCAGGATTTCTGACCCTTATAAATCTTTCAAATAGTTCATATTTTATCACACCAGCCAGACCGTCTTTAAACTTGGTGCATAACTCATTGAGATCATTTCTCAAATACTTGATTTTTACACAAGCAATTAGGAAGAAAAAAATGGCTGTACAATTTTTAAATCTAATTAGCTCTGACTTTTCTTGTATTTCATTCTCTGCGGCTTTATTGCCAACTTCTGCTCGTTCATCATAAAAATTACAGTTACCAGAGATTCAAAAATACTAAATCGATGATAGATGGGGGAAAAGTGACTTAAAATACAACCCTTTGAAGCTTCCCAACAGACCTACATTTACTGAGCCTAACAGGTTCTCCAGTGTCAAATCCCATTGCAGTCACTGTCAGCAGCTTCACTCGCACCATCCGAGAACCAGCTTGTGGGAATTTAAATCAACGTGTTCCCAGAGCAGGTCCCAAGTCCAAGAAGCAGCTTCCTCCGCTCTCCCCGACCACTTTCCCAGCGATGCTTTGCAGCTCCGAGCTGCCTTCGTAATGATGTGTCATTTGCAAGTCAGCGCTTTGCGCTAAGCCCCGAGGTGGGGAAATTACCCAGGAGAAGAGGCAACAATAAATTCCCCTGTCTTGCTTATTTTCTCAAGTCTGATGAAATCCCATTGCGCCGCTGGGGCTGCACAGAACAGCTTACTCTAACTCTACTGTGAAATGCGTTTAGTCACAGATAAAAAAACCCCCGAATCCAGACCTCGGCACACCTTCTCACAGCATCCTCTTCCCTTTTGAAGTCATCGGCCTCTCCGTCCTTCATAACTGGGCGTGCTCTCCCTCTCCCTGTGTGCCAGAGCCTCTTGCGCAGCATTTCTCAGCCTTCCCCTGCCTGCAACGGCCTTGCAGGGACACAGTCCTCTTAATAACCATGAAAGCAGCTCATCTCCCTAAAAACCCCAAATAATTAAACGCTTCCCATTTAAATGCAGTTGGAAAATGCTCATGCTCCTGCTTGATCATACAAAGTTTTAATCAAATTATGAAACACTCTTTAAAAGTAAAACCTGTGTACGTTAGCCGAAGGGAACTCGAAAGTGTATTCCTAAAAGCCAACAGTGGTTCTAAACTGCTGGAAGTAGCCATGATCCTCTCCGAAGTGTTGCTCCTCAAACACGTCATCAAATGCTTCACAACCAGACACCATCCTGCAATCAGGCGCCTGCGTCCACGCGGCTGGAGCAAAGCTGCAGGCTCCGTGCCTCGGGATTCAGGCATCCCAAGTCTCCTGGAAACCAGCCCCTAGATGGCTGGAATCGGTAACTATTCTGTAAAATTACCTGGCACTCAAACTGGCAGCCGATGGCGCTGCCAGGGAGCGAGTTACACCACGTTCCAGAAGATGCCAAATTTGCTAGAGCGTGACTTGTGTATCATGCGCATTTCCCCTGACAGGGCTCACCTTTAAAATGCAGGCGCAGCTTCTTTCCTTGCTAAGGAAGGGCTGAGTGGGGTCCTCTAACCCCGGGAGCAGCCTGACGAGTGACCTCAAGAGGGAAAGGCAGGAAAAATCCTACAGCTCTGAGTGCCACCCACTGCCCAGCAGTGTCTGCTGAGCAGAAGAGACAGAAAATGCTCATGGTAGCGACAGATTTCTTCACCAAATAGTGACACGAGGGGGTGCTATTTTAGGGACGGTTTTGGTAAGGAAAAGAGCCGTGAAAATAATCTTGGATGGAGTAATTAATACAATATGGGCTGCAGGGGAGGCCAGGGCTGCGTGGTTCAAAGGACGTGCTCTGAGGAATGATGAGACCTGCCGAGAGAAGCCAACTAGAGGGAGGGACCTGGGCTCTGGTGCATGGAGGATGCACAGAGTCCCTTTAAGTCACAAGGCCAAAACCCCATCTGAAAACTGTAACTTTAAAAAGAAGCAGAAAGATTGATGAGAAATGGCTGCAGGACAGGCATCAGACCTAAAGGAGCACGGAGAGGGCATTAGGAGAAAGTGCAATTTGTGAGGCACAAGGAAAAAAAAACACTGAAATATGTATTATATGTATAATGCAGACTTGCTGGTTATGAACAGTACATTGGCTGCTGCCTCCTCCAACAGAAAAAATCTGCTGTCCCTTAAATCCTCCTGCCCATACTCCCTCTCTGCTGCTCCTGAGTTCATTCAGTCCCCGCTCTTTGAACACTGGAGATGAAAATTGTTAAAGTCAAGCTAGTCAGACCTAGCAAAGGCAATTAAAAAGCAGAGCTCTTCAGCAGTATAAATAGTAAGAGAACAAGGACAAAAGAAGGGCCACCAGGCACTCAGGCTGAGGGGAAAATGCAGAAGAAAAACCTATTCCTTTAATAGCCCTTTTGTCAAAAAGGGCAGAGCCCATCCCAGGGGCACAGGGGCTTTGCAGACATCCGCACTGGCACACAGAGTTCCTTAAAGGAAAGCTGCGAGTTGCAGCTTACAAGGCAGCGGCGTATTGATAAAAGGGAATTTCCACACGAGCTTGGCACCACCGTTAAGAATTTCAATCTTAAAAAAGATGTTTCAAAGTCAAACCCTAAAGAACGATAAACAAACTTTGCACCGCTCAGACCCAGCAAACAAACCTCCCGGCCTGGGACACGAGCAGGGAAGGCCCAGGCGAGCGGGGATGTGCTGGGGGCTGCAAGGGGGGTGTCGGGACGTGCCTGCTGGTGCGTAGCGGTGGAGCCATGGTCCTGCGGCGCGGTGTCACGTCCCGCCGAGGAGACCCTTGCTCGGGGAGGTGTGAGTGGATTTCCTCAAGTGCATTTTGACAGCTGTGGGGAAGCGGGCGGCAGCGGCAGCTGGAGACATTCCTGGCTGCGCCCCCCCCTTCGCGGGACCCCCGCCCCCAGCACAGCGCGCCCTGGCAGCGCCGGGGGCTCGGGGGCTGCTGGGGGAGGCGGGAGCCGCATGGGGCCTGCGGGGTCTGATGAAACATCTGATGTGCATTGCGGCAGGGCAAGGGGAGACACGCACGCCCCCTCCCCCCCTACCCCCAGCGAGCGCGACACTTCTCATCACCTGCTAGAGATTTTCCTACGTCCTTCTCCTCGCTCCAGCTACTGAACAGAAAGGAGCAGCCAAACCTGGCGGGGGGCGGGGGGTGCTCCAGGGTGGGGGGGGGGTTGCGAGGATGATGCTCTCCCCCGGTGGCGGGGGGTGTCAAGGAATGCAGCGCCTGGCCATGCTCACCCAGCCGGGTCCGCACTCAGGTACCACAACCCCCCCTCCCAGCACAACCCGCCACATGTGATGGAATTGGCCCAAATCCCGTCGGAACTCGCAGGGTACAAAATCCCAGGGGAAAAAAAAAATGGGGGAGGGGGGAGAAGGGGGAGATGGATGGAGTGGAGGATTTCCAAGAAAGTCAGTGCAAAAGCTTCTTCGGGGAGAGATTTTTTTTCCTTTTTCTTTTAAATCAAGTCTTGCAATGGGCGGCAGTGCCGCAGGACGGCCGGCGCGGGCAGCCGGCTCCGGGCACCCCCGCTGCTCCCCGCGCAAGGGCAGCGGCGTCTGGAGCGCCCCGAAGTTGCAGCTGCGGGGGCACCAGCCGCTCGCTGCTGCCTCCCTCCCTCCAAAGCAGCCTGCTTGTCAAAATTCCGCTTTTTCACCTCTTTTTTTTTTTTTTCTTTTTCACCTTCTTTTCTTTCTTCGCCACCACCGGGGGTGCAGCCCCTTCCCGCTGCCCCCCGCACGCCCATCCCCCGCCGTGCGGTGCCGGGGGGGGCCGGGGGAGGCGGGAGGCTGCAACCTGCCGGCGGGGCAGGGCCGGCCCCCGGCGGGCGGTCGGAGCGGGGCGGCGGCTGCCATTGGCCGCGGCGCGGAGCGACACCTGCTCGGCTCCCTCATGCGAGTGACACCGGGGCTCGGCGGGGATATTTGAGGCACCCTCCGGCGCCTCTGCCGACACTCCGCGCTCGCCGCCGCGCCGGGCACATGCGGTTCGCAGGGCCGCAGCGAGAAGCGCGCTGGGCCCGGGTGCGGCACCCCGCGGGGGAGGACGCGGCGGCGGCGGCGGGGGGAAGGCGCGACCATGTGCGCGGAGCTCCGCGGCAAGCTGCTGGCCCTGGTGCTCCTGCTGCTCGCCAGCGCCCGGGCGGCGGCGGGCACTGAGGCCACCCACCCGCCGGAGGGGCCGCAGGACAGGACCCCGCAGCAGAAGGGGCGCCTGTCCCTGCAGAACACAGGTACGGGCAGGGCGGCGGAGGGTGGGTGCAAAGGTGATGCGAGAACCCCCACCTCGCTGCTCCTGGAGCGCCGGGGAAACGGCCGCGTTGAGTTATGACAGGCGTTTTTATTTCGGTGTCCGACTGTCAGGCGTAAATCATCAGAGGAAATAAGACCTCGCTCCTAATTACCTTTAAAGCCCGGCTTTGCCAAGCACGTGTTGCCCTTGCAACAGCCGCGGCAGCGCTCCGGGCGAAGCGGCTCTGACGCCTCGCCGGGCACAAAGTGGGTGCCGAGCGGTCCCGTGCCGGGGGGAGCGGGGCCGGGGGGAGCCCAGCATGAACGGCCCCGGCCCGGGGATGCTGCTGCCGCCGCGGGGATGCTGCGCTGGGGAGGAGAAAGTTTCTCGGCGCAGCGTTTGAAACCGGGTCGAGGGGTGGGGGGGGTGGGACGGGGAGGGAAGGGGAAGCGGCTGGAAATGACTGGTGCTTTGCCTCCTCCCTAGGGAGTCGTGCAATGATGCAACGGACCGGGGGTTTCTCTCCTCCTCTCCCGCCCCCTGTGCTCCCTCCCCCGGGTATTATCTGTCTAGAAAGAGAGAGCTGAGGCGTGCACTTTGCTGGATCGCTTCCCAGCCGTGCAAAGAGAGACCGCGGGCTCCAGACTTTTCCCTTCCCCCCCACCCCCCCTTTCTTTTTTTTTTTCCTTTTTTTTTTTTTAACACTCAGTGCTGCGAGACGTGTTTAAACACACACGAGCAGGAATGCACGAATGCCCATTAGGGACTGCCACATGTGAATCACGGCACTGTGCAGTTCTCAGCACGCTGGAGCCAGGACATGTGATCCGGCAAAAGGGTTTGCATCCGGATGCCAACACAAGCACTACAGCTGAGCTCCCGGCCCCAAAAAAGCCCAGCTCCGCGCTCTGCAGCGCTCCACAAAGACCTCCCTTCCCTCCCCCCCACCCCCCTCGGTGCGTGTGTGTTTGCGCAGCTTTTTCGCGTGTGGCTGAGACAATCTCAGGAGCCGATGCGGGGGCTCCCGTGTCCCACCCCCAGATGCACTTCGGGGCAGGTAGAATGGGAAAAAAAAAAAAAGAAAAAAAACTGTAGTGGTTTGGTTTCGAGCTGCCGGGGGTTCGTGTGAACTCCGGCACACTCTGCATTTCCATCCGCGGCTCTGCGCTCTGCCTTGCAGAGGGTTGGAATCAGACCGAAAAGTTGCTGTGAAGATTTGCAAATGGACCGCATGGCAAAGGGGGAGGCTGGGGATGTCTGAAACATGCTGCGGTCGGGAGGGGGATTAGGCTGGCTCCCAAGGGCGAGCTTTAATTAAAGGTACCACTAGGGCACAGGGTACAGGAATTCTTAGCATCCTCAGTTCTGGTCTAAAAGCTGCCCCTGTTTAACTTTATCCCCAGGCTTTTCCAGCAACCACCTTCTCTCTGGCAGTACTACTACATCCATTTTTTTATAAAGGACCAGAAGCTGTCTTGTTAAGAATTAGATTTTTAGGGTTTTTTGGTGAGCGAGTATTAGCATTTTTTACAGTATTACATAACATCTGAGAGGGCAGAATAAACATATATGTAACAGCTAGCTCCAGTAGATCTATTTTATGTACTACGTATATAAATATATGTATTTTCAATTGATTTCTGCATAGGTGAGGACATAGTTGCAGCTTTATGCAACACTCAGTGCAAAGGACTTTATTTATCAGTGGGAGTTTTGCCATTAACTCTGTGGACATCACAACAGGGGAAACCCAGTGGTCTGTAAAAAACCGTTGCGCTAAATCGCCAGAAACTAGCTCAAAGTACCAGAAATGAGACATTTTAGCTGCCTGGGTCATGGGCTTCTCGTTTTGGCACTTGAATTTGATGGGGGACTTTGTGCAAGTCAGACAGCCAAAATCATGCCTGTCCTTTGCTCCTGAGGAATGCAAAAGCATTGCAGTTCTCAAGTGAAATAGTTTGATGTAAGCTTAGTGGATTTGACATTTGCTTCTTGGATGTCACTTTCATAACATAATATACCCAAGTTTAGGTGTAATTTCTGCAAAGAGTGGGCATGCTGGGGGTACGATAACTGTTGTCATGTGGGTTTTCTTTCTTTTGAACTGATGATGTTAGCAAAATAACTCATTCCTTCCCCACCCTCCCCACCACCAACTTCTGTGAACAGTTCTTCAGACTAACTGTAATCTATGCTCATTTTAGCCGAAATCCAGCACTGCCTGGTTAATGCTGGCGATGTGGGATGTGGAGTGTTCGAATGCTTTGAAAACAACTCTTGCGAGATCCGAGGCTTACACGAGATCTGTATGACATTCCTGCACAACGCTGGAAAATTTGATGCCCAGGTAACACAGTGAAACGCACTACGTATCTGCTTGCTTCTAATATACACGTGGCACGCGGTTTAGTTCTTTAACACATGGGAAAAAGTTACCATTATGGAGCAAATGTACCTTTGTGCATGAGCAGCTTCAGTAAAGGTTTTCCTGTGAAAGGGTCCAGAATCAAGCCCCTAGACCAACAACAGAGCAGCAGGATCCGTGCTGTCTCTAGCTACAGCTCCCTAGTCGCTCCCACCTACTGTACCCAGCATAACTAAATCAGAACATTAATGTAGCCAAACATGGTTTTGGAAACCCTAGGTGGCTTTAGCTTCTGCACCAGGTTTGTTCAAAGCCGATTCAGAAATGCAGCTTCGGCTCCCAGTCCGTTTAGACGTATCAAAATATTTCCCGATGCGCGGTGATTAAAGTTGGTTCTCACAACTTGCCCACAACCAGCACAGGCAACCTCCTGAAAGCTGCTGTATTCAAATAATGCTTTGGTTCAAGCACTGACGTTAAAATACATTACTTAGATGGTATGCGGTATTAAGTTTGTCTCCTTCATTTTCTCCCCAGACCATTTATGCATCATTGAGACATCCTGTTATTATGTCTTGTAAACCTACTCTCCCATTACAGTGTGGAGAGAAGAGAACATTACGACAGGCCAGCGGCATTTGGCTTGGCCGTGCAGTTTACAGTATAACTTGACTAAAAGCACCAGCTACATGGCACTGTTAAAAGTATGGTATAAAGTAGAGCTGTCTTCAGGATCCTGCCTGTTCCATGAGGGATGGTGCGACCACCCAGTAGGAAACACTTTTGAAGTGCTAGAGTTTTAGGCTCACATTCTCAAGGACATGCGAAGGCTCTGGCTAGCCGTTAAAACGGGAATCATTTCTATCATTTCTCCTGCGGGTATCTAAAAACCTTCAGCTTAATTTCCGAGTGGCTCACAGAAAATACTCATTTATTTTTGCACAATTACTCTTTCAGTGAACAGAGTTGACCAAGGAATTAAGCCTTGTTGGGAAGGGCTGAGCGTAGCCATTGATGCCTGTTCCCCGGGATCCCCAGATACTGCTGATCACATACAGCCCATTTCACATCCAGGCTGTCTCCACTGCAGTGCATAAGTGTTAAACCCCTGGAGCTTTATTTCATATGGAGGCAACTTCACCTTCTGCTATGACTTGGCTTTTCACGGCTCATCTCTGTATTGTCTACAGTTATTTCAGGCTGCATTAAATGACAAGGCTAACACTGGCCGTTTTCTGTTCTCTACTTTCTGCTCTCCTTCCCTTACTCTGAAACCTAAGAATTGATGTCAGGTTTGGTTTATATAAGAATGTTCTTTTTTTATCCTTATTTGTCTGCTGTGTGTGTTTGCCACTGAAGGGGAAGGGCAAGTTAGTGCCTTTGGTACGGGGAATAGAAAGGGATGATGACTGAAGCAGTTCTTTGATCAGCAAGAAGCATTTCTGGCTTGAAACAGTTTGGGCCCAACAGGGTAGTTGATGTTGGTGGAGCTATGCCAGGGTACTCTTTGGATGAAGGACAACAAGAACTTGGTCTTCATGAAGCACTTGTGTCAAAGAACCTGAAGCTAATGAAGAGATCGGAGGCAGTGTAGGAGGCTTCCACACACCTATTGCTCAGCAAAGCGAAAGGAATCTGAGCAGAGCTGTCAGACTGCGACATGCACCGTGTGTGCCAGCCATGCTATCAGACAGCAGAAAGAAAGGTTTCTGGTGCCCACTAAGCCACTGAATGAAGGAATCACAAACAGTGGTTAAAGAGATGCTGCAAAAGCAGCTTCCCTGCAATTTACTTTTTTTGGTTTCTTGATTTGATTTTCTTACTCTCACAAGTTCTTGCAGCGAACAGACATTGGGACACTGAAGGATAATTACTAGTGCTGATTTGAGTCCCTCTCTGAGGAAGTGGTAGTAGAGAAAATACCAACAGCTTGGGAATAGGGCAGGTACATATAGACAGTGTATACGTCTTAGGAGTTTGCAAATTAATTTTAAAACCAAAAAAACCTCCTAACTTGCAGTTACTGGGTGGGTGTCTGCTGGTGGACCTGGGCACCTCAGCCATGGCAGGACGCGCTCACCTTTCCATGAACCTGCTGTGCTGCCAGATCAGAAGCAAACAAAGCCAGTAACTTGAGCACTGAATTACTTCAAGGTGCTTACTTTTGCCCTTTCCCTTGTTGGGCATTCAGCTGCTGGGGTAGGGAACCCTCCATAGACCGGGGAGGAAGCCCTGTCTGTGCAGCTCCCCAGGGACAACAAGGCCAGGTAACTTGGCATGGTGTTTAAGGGCAGAGAAACAAAGAGAAGAGGGGGAAAAGACATTAAGTGGTACCCTTGGCAATCTAATAACCCTTGACATTGTCCTGCAGAGGAGCAGCTATCTGGGCATAAATCAGCTGCTGTGCTTAATGGACAAAAATACAGACCTACTCCATTTCTTTTCTTCTTAGGGAAAATCCTTCATTAAAGACGCTCTGAAGTGTAAGGCTCATGCCTTGAGGCATAAATTCAGCTGCATCAGCCGTAAGTGCCCTGCCATTAAAGAGATGGTGTTCCAGTTACAGCGGGAGTGCTACCTGAAGCATGACCTCTGCTCCGCTGCCAAGGAGAACGTCCAGGTCATTGTGGAGATGATTCACTTCAAAGACCTGCTGCAGCATGAGTAAGTGTCTCCGCGCTGGTGCAGTCGGAGGTGTGGGAGCTCCTTCCAGGGGCACGACGGTGCCAACGGGCTGTGCATCTGCCCAAGAGCTGTTGCACCTCCTGGCCTTAAGCACGTCTTGTTTTCCCATGCACCAGGCCAAGCCAGTGCTTTCTTCACAGGGGCCCTTGAAGACCGGTTTGTTTACAAAGGGCTGGATGTGACTGTGGAAGGGAATGGAGTGCGTTGAAGTTGGAGCTGGCTGTCTCTTTGGTCCTTTAGCAAATACAGTGTCCATGTCTGCCGTTTCCAGAGCCATCTGACAGTGTTTCTGTGCTTTCTGAGCTCAAAGGCACTGTTCCTGACCACAGTATCTTGTTAAAGATGACAGCTAGAGGAGAAGGGGGAAGAAGGTCTGTGCGAAGTTGTCAGTAAGATGATAATTTCTTCTTTAAATACACACTTTCAAATGTCTTGTAGTTAATTGTCCCTGAAAGAGCTGCAGTCCCCCAGGTAATCTCCCATTCATCTTATTCCTTATTAATCTCAGATGCTTTTTAATAAAACATTGAGGTGTACAGAATGAAGGCACAAGTCAGATTTTGAGGAGTTCATCCCTCTGAGTGGGAACACAGCTGCCCTCTGAGGAATGGCAGGCATGAATCCTATTTGGAATTGATCAAAGCTGCTGCATGACAGCAACAAACCAGGCACAAGCTGTTTGTACCAGCTCTTTGTGCACAGATGCAAAAACTTGAGCCTGTTTTTCTTGCAGGTGAACTTCTCCCACACAAGAAGGCTGGCAGCAAGCTTAACCTTAGAGCATCTTCTTACCATGCCTCTCTATGCTTTCTCATCCCTGCACAGAAACCCCCTGCAATCCCACCAATCATTTTTTTTATATAGAGTTATTTCTTCTTGACTTTTAGCCTTGGGTTTTCATTGGTCTCTAGAGGAGCTGTTGAAAACCACCCCCCTAATAATACTTCAGCTGCAGTTGCAGACACTTGGATGCCAGTTTACTCTCAAATGCAGAATCATTTGCTGTGGTTCGTAGGAGCTGAACATGGTGGCCTGAAAGCAAGGCCCTTTCCATGGACATTCCCTGAGGCTGGGATCAAAGGGATGGCTGGTGGCAGATCGTGGCCTTGCCAGGGCAAAGAGCAGCATCCTGCTGCCTGGGGGAGAGGGGACGCGGGGATCCCTCCTGCAAAGCAGCGGCCACTGCTCAGGCTGTGTTAATAGGCTATAAATTTGGTACTTGGTACCAATTAACTCCCCCCTGCATCATTTGGAGATGAGAAGAACTATGAAAGTCCAAGGCCTGTCCAAAGAGAAGTTATCCTTGTTTCACACACAGGCTAAAGCAGGAATGCCCAAAGGCAGCTGCTTATTTCTGGGGAGCTTCACTTGGGGGGTTCTCTGAGAAGAGACAGAGCATTCAGCTGAACACCTATAATTTGCACGATCTCGTTTAGAGCTTCCTACACTTCATTTTCAGCATCTCGTGGAGTCAGAGCTTAGCTTTCCTAGGCAGGACTCCCCAAATAGAAGCCAGCCAGCCTCCTCCCCTCCCCTAAATTTAGAGGCCATCTCTGAAGCTTTTGAACTAAGGAACTTGTTCAAGATCAATAGGCAAGTGTGGCAGAGCTGGAAATAAAATCACGTCTGCTGACTTGCAGCCTTGTGCTCAGTTCAGGCCCTATGGTCAGGCCAGCTGAAATGCAGAAAGTAAAACAGTGAAGGAGAAATGGGCCAGTATTAATCCACAGGGCTCTGGCAGACTCTGAATACCTGAAATATTTGGCAGCTGAGACACTTTTTAGTCATACCAGCAAGCTTTTTCTTCCAGAGATTTTTTTTGTAAAGGTTATGCCCAATTGCAGCGACTGATTTCCCTATTATATTTTTCCTCTTCCTGCTGGATCCCTGTGTATGCAACGTGCTCAGCTCTCATCCTCAGTTTTATGTCTAAAACAAACACTAAGAGCGGAGGAGCAAGTGGCAGCTCTCAGGCTTGTTCTGTGACTATTTTATTCTGTTTTCTCCCTGTTGAGGAACGCGATCGGGGTGGCGAAGGCTCCTCCTGTGTCAGCTGCGCTGGGGTGGGGGTCAGGCCGATCTGCCATGGTGGAAGTGGTGACAGGCCCTGGCAGATTGCTCGCTGCTGCATTCCAAGGAGCCTTTTTTTTTCAAACGGCAGAAACAATCCAAACATGGGAAATATTCTGAGATGGGGAATAGGTGACTCTCCAAGATTAATCATTCCAAGTGAGTTTAAGCAGTTGGGCAAAGTAAAATCAGGGTAGTGTCAGACACTGATCACAGCCACAACTGCCGACCCCAGGCCGTTCCCCACTTGCACCAGGGGTGGTTCCTACAGTGGAAGACAGAATTCTAAGCACATCCTTCTGGGCCTGCCAGCAGCTGAGCGGTTGTGTCAATAGGCAACATCAATATTGACCCACAAAACTTGTGACCGCAACTATTTTAAAATTGCTGCACTCGGTGACCTGGGGCTGAGGAGGCCGAAGTGCCTGCGCTCACGCTGTGTTGTGCTCTGGGGGCACAGAGGTGGTGTTTGGCCATGGCTCATTTGGAATCCGTGTTTGGCTGGGAAGAGGTATATACTGAAGGCCGTACTCAATTCTGTAAGAAAATGAAGAAAAAAGACCCCACACCGTGGTGTGGGAAGAAACAGTGCCATCCAAGTGGATTTCTGTGTGTCTGAGCTCTGTGCGGTTGGATCCTGAGTCCAGATAAGATCTTGCTTGTGGTGGAGATCAACACCTGGTGCTTCAGGGAACGCTACAGATTATGAGAAAAGCCAGAAAACCTCTAGCTGAGTATCTGTTGCTCTTTGCAGAGGTGAGGAAATGCCTCCCTCTTGCAGACCTGTGGTCGGTGTGTGCTCTGTTACCGGCCACTCACCTGGAGATAACAAGGTGTTTGATGGAGCTGATGGCTCTGGACAACGGCAGGTTTCCTTTGTTGTGTATCTTGACTAATAAAGATGAAGGGGCATGGAAAGCGATTGAGGCAGAAGGTGTGGACAGCAGTGCTGTTTGACGGCCCCATTTGCCAAGCGTGTAAACCTCATATATTCATGTCGGTTCTCCCAGAGCATTGCCAGTGGGGGAGCAATCAAGGCAGGCAGAGCACTTGAGTGAAGCTTCATTTGATGGGGTGCCAGCATGTGCATTTCTTAAAGCGATATGGCCAATTAGTATATAATATACATAATAAACATATGGCGCAGAATTGCTCTACAAGGCTGCCGAGTCAGTGGGGAGGAGGGGGCTAAGGCTACAAAGTGTGCTGTGCACGGGGAGGGTGAGGCTTGTTTATTTATAGATAACCCTTACACATTTTTTGACTCTTCTCACTCTTTCCTTTACCTTTAGACCGTATGTTGACCTGGTGAATATCCTGCTCACCTGTGGCGAGGAGGTGAAAAAGGCAATAACAAGAAGCGTCCAGACCCAATGCGAACAGAACTGGGGAAGTCTCTGCTCCATCCTGAGTTTCTGCACCTCGACTGCGCACGGTGACACCATCCTGGCTCCCGAGAAGAAGTCGGGTGAAGCCACCAAAGCCGCTGCTGGCCGTGGGGACATGCTGGCCCACGCCGACTCTGACCACAGGGAGAGCTCGCGAGCATCTAAGGGAGAGAGAGGTACCAAGGGCCACTTGAATGCCCATGCCCGGGTAAAAGCTGGGGGCCACGGTCCCAAAGGGCCACATGGGATCATGGACCGGGCAGATGAATTGTCCGACTTCTCTGACATCCGGAGGTGAAAAAAGGCACCAACTCCCCATTCCCCCCATCCCTCCCCCTCCACTGGAAACCTCCTCCGTTGAGTCCCATCTTCCCGTCTATGGACATTCCAAAGCATTTCCCATTCAGAGGTCAAGCACAGGGCATTGCAAGATATATATGGACCTCAGCAACAGTGTATATAGTAGCAAAGGGAGAGCAGTGGCAATGGGTTATAGATCCAGCAAACTCAACACTTGAGCAGCCACCAGATGTGGCAAAATGTCTCCGACTAAATTTTTGTCCCCTTTTTTATGAAACAGACATGAGCTGAAATTCAGGATCTTGTTTGGGGGTTGTTGGGTTGTTTTGGGGCTTTGTTGTTCGTTTGTTTGTTTGTTTTCTTGGTCCCCTTGCCTGGGGAGAAGGTTCCAAGAGGGCTCTGCGAGATTGCATGTGGCTGCTTGTGGCTTAGCACCTCCAAAGGTTTAGGGCGCAGCCCGACAGCAGATGGCTGAGTTCCAGGGGGATTTGGTTTCTGCCTGTGGCTGAGAACGCAGGAGCTCAAGGCTCTCTGTGTGATGCTCTCTAACGAAATAGCTACCCCCTCTCTCACACAGGAACCGTGTGGTCTGGAGCTGCACCGCTTCCCTCTCAAATAACTTCTGAGCCATTGTTCCCATCTGGGTGATGCTGCCTACTTTAAGTGCCCCCTGTTTGTTTGGTTGGTTTTTTTAACCACTGCATAACTCGACACTTGCTAATCCAGTCACTTCAACATATCAAAGGCGAGTAGCCAGCTTCCAAACAAGGCGATGTGACTGTTAAGACTTGCACAGTATGGAGGGCTCCCCAGAATATGTTCATGGACCTCTAAAAATCCTGTGCATATTCTCTGCTTACTCCTGCTCACTCAGCGATACATTTCCTCCACCCCTATGGACAGCCCAAGGTTAAAGGATGGGTGAAGGTTCAGACAGCAAAGGACCCCATGTACTTAGTTCTTCTGTAGGGCTGTGTTGATAGCCCATCAGAAATCTCTCTTTAGCAGCAACGTGGTGCCGTTTGCTGGGACGTGGAGCCCCACCATAATATGCCTATCAGCTGTGGTTTATCCAGATGCCAAAGATAAGGAGTGGGAGGTTGACTTGGTGTTTTTTAAATTGTCATGCAGATAAGGACCCCCAGCCTCTGCAGAATGAGTTACTAAAGATGGAAACTGTCAAGAGCTTATTGTCTCTAAGCAGTTTTAAGTGTGAATGAGGTGTTTGGACATATCTTTCCTCCCCCCTATGCAACTGTAATTCTCAGGTTGCAGATGTGCAATCCTGTATCCCCAGATACTGTACTGGGAATGGAGGTTACAGCATCCACAGGGACAGAAGGACGAGCTCTTCAGCTTCTTCTAGAGAAAAAGTGGGTTTTCTTGGAAAATGGGAATCACAACAGGGACTTGAGCCTTCTCATTTAGTTGGGGAGGAAAGCTGTGGGGGCAGGAAGGCAGTTCAGTACAGACAGAACGTACCCAGTGAACTAACGTACGTCTTATCACATGGTGGGAAGAAGCTGTAGAAACAGTAGAGGGTGTTGGAATTTGGCTACAATTTCCAACTCGGATTTGAGTTCCTGCTAACTGAACACAGCTCTTAATAGCTATAGTCAGGGTTTAATGCATTTATCCACCTGCAGAAGTTATAGGCATTGCTTCTAACAGAAGCCGTGTAGGAAGCAAGAGAGGACCGCTAAGTTGAGAAAGTGTCTCTATGCGATCACCAGGTCATCGTTTAAAGAAGTGACCTTGATCCTGCTTGATTTTAGCTAAGTTCTGTAACAAAATTCTCATTCGGCTGAACTGGGAGGAGGTGAGATCTGGCCAGGTGGTGCAGTGGTGAAGACCATGCTGACCCAAGGAGCAGAGCTCCTGGCAGTGCCAGCGTGCAGCCGTCCCACGGGTGGGACACCCGGGCTGTCCCCCACGGGTGGGCTCAAACCTCTCGCTGTTGGGCAGCTCCTCTGCTCACAAACTCAACGGCTGTTGGTGGCACCATAAGAAGGTTTCTTGCGTGGCTCCGGGGGCTTCCTGCGAGCGGCCTCTCCCCTTGGTGACACAGCCACCGTGAAGAACGAGCTCAAACCAAAAAGGGAATCCAAGTGTTTTAACAACAGCACCAGAAAAACCCCAACAAACACAAAACTCCTCGCTACCGATGCGATGTTCTTGCATTGAACTAAAATAAGATCCCTCTCTCACTAGAGGTCTGATTCATCAATGGGAACCAAGCGTATAGATCTACATATCCTTGAATGTCTCAGTCAACGTACCACCTCAGCATGCATACAGTTTTATTTGTAGTCATTCGTTCTGTGGGGAAAATTGTATGTTCCCCTTGTTTAGTCAATGAAGACTGGGGGGGAAGCGGGGGGCAAGCTGTCGGTGGGAGGGATTTTTGTATAAGGCATAACTTTTTTTTCCTCTGTGTGTGAAGATTTTATGTGTTCATCTACTGATTCCACATATGCTATTATTGTAAATATTTAACATTTCTATTTATTATAGTGTCTCCATTTAAAAAAGAACACTGCTGGCTATGATAATTTAAACGTACGTCATGACCTGTGTTGTATATATTCATGCCACTAGTATGTTTTTTTTTATGTTTAAAGCTGCATAAATATAGTTTTATACAGTTCCATAATGTTATTGACAGCATAAATCATTTATTTATTGTTAAACCTTCTTTCATATCTAACAAGTAGGGTGTGTTTTACCTGAGATTATTTTATTGTGACATCTACATAGCCTTAATTCTTTATAAAAAAAGACAAAAAATGTCCATTTAGATACTGTATGATGCTTTAATTAACATTCCTTATGAACTTGCTGTTCATGAAGGAGGTTTAGCTTAAAAGCCAAGGTATGAATGTTTCCTTTTTGCTTTGCATCTGGGATGAGCCTTGTTCTGGAATGAAAATACTGGGAGAAGGAAAATGCCTACTGGGAAAAGAGATCAGTAAACCCTGGAAAATGCTGTCCTGACTTAGAGTGCTGAACTGGAAGGAAAAAAGAGGGAAGAAAAAGGAAAAATAAAATAAAAAAAAAGACAAACTGTCCTTAATTCCAAATCTCTGGGAGAAAAACATACTAGTTTTGTCTCACGTAGAATTTGCAGCCAAATAAGCTTGTAAAAAAGAAAATGCATATGGCTTTAGACAAAGCTCTGTACCTTTCACACTATTATTTTCCTTAAACACTAATAAATGTTTTGAATAAGTCTGCGGCTGGCTTTTATCTGGCTGGAATTTCAGCTGCTGTGATAAGGGGTAAGAAAATCCCTGTGAAGCCGGGCCAGCAGCGCGGCCGGGGGCAGAGGTGGCCTGGCTGCGGGTCCCCTCCCCGGTGCCAGCTGGGCGGTGGCAGAGGAGCCCCGGCTGGGGCAGGGCATGGGGACAGGGCCAGCCCTTCCCGTTGTGCACCGGGGAGGGGAGGCCTGGCCATCCGCGTGTCATTGCCACGGGGAGGGAGACCTCTTCGTCTGCTCCACTGGGACCCGGCAGCTGGTCTGAGGACAGAAAGGGAGACACAGAACAAACTAGAGGATAAAAACATAGGGAGCAGAAGCGCTTGACCTTCCTGGGCTCCAACAAAGCCCATTTCAGGATCACAGAATCATATAATGTCCTGAGCTGGAAGGGCCCACAAGGATCATGGAGTCCAACTCCTGTCCCTGCACAGGGCACCCCACAGTTCACACCGTGTGTCTGAGGACGTTGTCCAGTCTCTTCTTGAACGCTGTCAGGTTGGGGCTGTGACACCTCCCTGGGAGCCTGTTCAGTGTCCAGCACCTCTGGGTGAAGAACCTTTTCCTAATGTCCAACCTGAACCTCTCCTGGCACATCTCCTGCCATTCCCTGGGTTCTATAATTGGTCACTGAAGAGAAGAGTTCAGCGCCTGCCTCTCCTGCTCCCCTTGCGAGGAACATGTAACCACCATGAGGTCTCTTCTCAGTCTCCTCTCCTGGACTGAGCTGACTGCAGCATGTCCAAGCCACCTCACCTGTTCTGAATTAGTCTGTATGGGGGTTAGGAAGGAGGTAGGGTGATGCAGGTCCTCATGGGTTTCTCCTCCCTGCCCTGCTGATCTTGGTTCACAAAATGCCCTTGAGGGGTTGGCGGTGGCACCCTGCTCTGCTCGGCCGGGCTGGCTAGAGGTGCAACTCAGCATCCCATAAGTGCATCCCGTAAGGGCCAGGGCAGCATCTTGGCTGGTCGCTGCACCTGCCCACGGGCGAGGGGTCGGCAGCCCCAGCCCTCAGCGCTGGATTTCAGCCAGACCCATTAACAAATACAAGAGCAACGCTTTCTAAAAGCTGTAATAGCTGATAAGCTTTGTCCTGCGTGTATAAAAAGACCCTGTTAGTTCATGTAATAGCAAGAGCTACCTCTTCAAGATTTTACCTTAAATACGGAGGGCATCCATTTGGCTCTTCGCTGGCACCTATCAATAATCGATCAGTAAGTACCAGCCAGTGGCTCTGTACAGGGATTTAAGAGGTGAGTAAAGTAGCTGTAATTCTCTCCATCACCATCCCAGCAATGATCAGATACCAAAATCTTAGATGCTCACTGGAGTTTCAGGAAAGGAGAAAAGCAAAATCCTCAGATTTACAAAAAGCAATCTGCAGAAACGGCACTTTGTGTTGTCTCCAAAGTCATTTTCATACAGCGTTGGGGTGTAGGCAGCAAGTGGATGGGGAAATTATGAGAAAGCACCTCAGAACATAAAGCACAGATCTTTTTTAAGGCTGCTTGGATGAAAAAGCACATTTTTAACACTCCTTCTGTGTGGTTTAAAAATAACTAATCCAGTTGAAGCCTTTGGATGAGACGGGCTTCACAAGCCTCAATGCAGTAATCTAGGACCTGTAGCATTTCTTTGCCTTTAGGTGCAATAGCTCTCTATAATCCTGCCGTGGGCTGTCATCAAACACCAATGGGAAAGTGCATCTTGCCAGCAGAGAGGAGACATTTGGGTGGGATGTGACCTCAGGCCAACCTGCCCTCAGACCACAGCCACGGAACAGCTTGTGCTGGTGTTGGACCCTCATCAGCATTGGAGACCCCACTGCATTTCTGTGCGGGAGCTGGTCCAGTCCATGGCTATGATGCAGCTCAGGTAACTGCATTCTGCGCTCTACCATCCCCCTTGCAATTTCAACTAGAAAAGTTATTTTTCATCTCCTGATGCGTAAAGTGGTGAGACCGCATTCTGCTCCAAAAAGTGGCGAAAAAAAAGTGAAGAAGTGACCCTCACCTTCCCTTAGGGCATCACGTCTCACAGGACAGCACAGTAACTAACAGAGTGCTGACGTTAAAAAGTACAGTAGCACAGAGAGAAAAAGAAGCCCTAAAACTGACTGCAGAGCAGGGATTCTGCATTGCACAACCCAGAGCAGTGCGTAACTTAAGATAGATTTAATACCGGCGTGCAAGTCTGCTTCAGGACTGGAGTCAGCCGTTGGTCCAAGTCACTTTACAAGCGAGGTAAGGAAAACCAAATCAAGGCAATTCAAATTGCGAATGCATGTCCGTACACAGGTACGATCCAAATGAACAAATCCCACCAAGATCCGCTCATGTGGTCCATTTGGATTTGTTCTTCTACAGGCTTCCTGTCTAGCCTCCCAAAGGAACAAAATTAATTCCAGATACTGGCTTGCTCGGGCATACGGGCAGCTCTGCTGCGTCACGCCTGACGGATTTATCGCAGCGATCTTCCCAGGTGAGGGAATAGTTAAAGTTTGCTGGGAAGCCTCTCAGCAATGCATTTTCAAAGCTATTTCCTGACACCTCACCAGAAACACAAATCCCACTCAGTTTTCACTGCTAGTTCTGTTCGTGCTTCCACGCTCTCCCTGCAGACTCTCGCAGGAAAGACTTCTCTCACACCTGCTAAAGTCAGCAGTTGCTGCATGCTTCCCCAGCAACAAATAGAGCAGATCTGGAGCCCTGAGCAACACCAGGCAGCCTGCATCACCCAGAGCCATCACAGTCACCTGCACTGTGACCAAGCAAAAACCAGAAGGAAGGTTGAATAGTGAAGAAGGGATGCAAAGGGGTGCAGCTGGACCTCCCCGGAGGCAGGAGCCACACTGATGCCTCCACAAGGTCCCTTCCAGGTCTGCTCCCCTGGGTTGGGGCTGAGCGTAACCATATAATTAGTGAAATCCTAACAATTTTTGTTTCTGTACATTTTCTTTAGGGAAAAACATCCCAGCCAGTGGAGCATTTCATTCTGAAATCAAAACCTCATGTCTTTCTTGATCAGGAATGCAAAATGGGGACTTGAGGGTTTAAAGACATGACAAATTATGGGAAGCTGCAGGGGCTGAGAATTCCGATCTCCGAGGATGCCGGCTGTTATAGCCTTGACCTTTTCTGCAAATACCATCCTCTCTTATAAAAATGTGGGTTGGAGTTTATTTAGAAATTCTTCTAAAATAAGAAGTCATCTTTGGAGAGGCTGCTGTGAGGTTCTCCACATAGACGGGGATACAGCTTTTTTAAGGGTATTCCTCCATTGCTGGAAAGTAGCGGCGCAGGGGCAGTGGCGCTGCAGTCAGCAGGCTGGACTGCACTGATGTGCATCCCGGTGGCTCCGGTGACACAGCAGAGATCAGGTCAAACACGCGGTTCCAAAAAGGAACCTCAATAGTGTTGAAATATGGTGCAAAACCAAATTGCCCTCATGGCACAGACAGTGCCAGCTTCCCCGGTGTCGTTCAAACCAGCAGTTTATGGAAAGGCTAAAACCAGGCTGCATTTTAACACAGCACAGGGTCAGCCCTCTGGTATCGAAGACATTATGGCACGTAATCCCTTCTGTAAACCCCACTTCCATTTTTCAAATTTTCTGCAGTTTGTATCTGCTTTTCTCTACCCTGCAATCACAACGGGCTACATTTGTCACCCATGAATAATCCCACTTACATTGCAGAGTCTCTTCCTACCCTGGAGAAAAATGCAGTGGGAGGTGTGGGGAAGCTCAGTGAAAGCTGACAGCCAGGAGAGACTGGGAAAGGCCTACAGAGTGCCTTTTTTAGATGTCCTATTTTAAGATAAAATGAAGAGGAACTATGCACATTCAGCATTTTGTTAAACTGACAAGAAATCGAGCCACTATGAAATCGGTTTGCAGAGGGGTGCAGTGCACACACTTTAAGTCTTCTTCAAAATTTTATTATTATTATTATTATTTATCATTGCAGTAGCTCCTAGCTGTCAGCAAGTCCCAACCTTGGGGCTACTGATGCATATATCACAGAAGGGGAGTCCTGGCCAAAAAGTTTCCATCACCATTGGGAGATGGAAATGTTGTCCTTTGCCTGCGCATGCAGAAAATGAAATAGCGTCTACCTGTGCACTCAGCATTACTCACCGTACAAGATGCTTCTGAACACTAATCACAGCAATTACGTGTTTTCCTCTCGCATCCACCACCTACACTTGCTGGTCCCAAAGTCAACACTAACCAAGGATGAGTCTGCAGAAGCCCATCGAAAGCATTTTGGCCAATATAGAAGGAAGGAGTTGGAGCAGCCAGGATGCCCTGGGGGGGCAGAGGGTGCCCGGAGAAGCTGAAACTGCTCTGCAGCAAGAGAGGGCTCCCGAGGGTCCGGGCAGCCCACGGCAGTGGCCGACTGACTCTGCACATTCCTGGAAGAGGAGATGTATTTTGTGGCTATCTGCATGACATGGACCAGCGAAAACTGGCCACAGCCAGTGATCCAGGACCGGGGAATGAGCCTTGGATAATAATTAAAGGCCAAATCTTGGGTTCGCCAAAGCCTCTGGTAAAACATCTTATTGATAATAGTAGGACATTAGGATTAGGCTCCTGCTGGAGAGAGGAATCACTGAAACTTTCCTGACTGCATAGACTGCCCAGGAATAGTGTAAACAAAATCAGAAAATAGCCAAGGCTGAAAATAATCTGTTCTCAAACATGTCACATTCATAAATGCCTGGATCTGATGCACAGGGGTTTTTTTTTGCAGCGTTCCCTAAGCACAGACCGTTTGCAAACCGTGGAAGAGCAGGCAATCCATAGTGTCTTTCAACACATCCAGAATTCTATGAGACACTTTGAAATATGACAAAGATAAAACTTAAAGTCTGCTTTTAAAAACCTGTAATAAAGTTTACTAGGCTCTATGATATTATATACCATACTGCTCGAATTCTGGCCGCCCTAGACATAATGGCCTCTCTCTTCTGTTGACCACGTAGCACAACTTTAGTACAGCCTGGAAAAGCGATCAGCCCTGCTTCAAAGAGGAAAAGGCTCGCTAGACCCTCCCAATAAAGACAGTAGCGGGATGATACCATTTATTTAAGAAAACAGAGCAGTTATTCTAAGCAATAGGTTAAAAGTCAAAAACTTGAATGGGTGGAGTAAAAAAAGGACCTGGAGACAGTACTGAGAATACATGTTGATGCCATTTGAACACACAAACTCATTTAGGAGCTTGCTTGGAACAAGCTGTTCTTCAGTATTGACAGACTGACCAGAAACAAGAAGAGCATTAAGGTCCAATTGACCAATAAATTGGTCAAACCCTCTCTCAGGAGACTGCCAGCCAAATTTGTAAACGTTGAAGGTCAGATAAACACACAAATGTCGCAACTTATTGGATTCACGCTCCTCTGGCGATTCACCTATGTTTTTGTCTTTCGGGACTAAGGTTGGAGGGGATGGTGAGCAGCAGGGTCACGTTCTCCACCAGCACGAGGCACAGAGAGTACAGAGGGGGCAGAGGCTGCAATGGAAAACCGAAACTACGCTCTAATACGCTCCGTGAAACACACCCCCACAAACACAGCTCGATCCTCCTGCAGAAATACAACAGGGCCAGGCTTAGGGACCCTCATGTGGGGTGGGCAACACTGCAGCTGCCTGACATGGGGCTGGTGCCCCCACTATGATATCTGGCATTGGATCAATAACAAATAACTCAGATTGCAATCTCACAACCCACCCAAATCACTGAAAAAGCAGCTGGCTCCAAACTGCATGCTCCTGCTGACCAAAAGATGTTGATGTGGTGCATCCCAACTGGATGTATGTCACTGAGCAACTGAGAAGATTCAGCGGGGTCTGTGATGCTCATGGCATCAGTTCACAGGTGACAGTAACAGAGCGTGCAGTTAGATAACATGCTGCTACTAGCAGTAATAGTACAACAGGCTCCAACTGAGGCTGAAATACCCTTGTCCTGAGTGGCAAAAAGGACCTAGAGCCCAACCAGATCACAGGAAAAGGTGGCAAAGGAAAAATAATCCGAGAAACATCAGTTTTTGTTCATAGGGTGGTGCCGATTCCCACTCAGTACTGTCTGCAAATGGAGCAAATCTGAAGCAAAACCAGAGGAGGAAAGAGAGGGAGAAAATACATCAATAGTCATCCCTGCCCCTGTCCTGTGGGCTGGCTTCGTAGAACAGTGAGGCACCAATTCCCCCTGCAGGTCTAGGTTTTCTCTTCCAATTATGACAAAGTGCCATTAGTTTAATTTCAGTATCTCTGTACCTAATATCTGACTTCACCCTGACAGGTTTCTAACAACACTAATTGTGTCTCTAAGCTATTGAAAAGTAAGGAGAAAGACGACACACAAAGAGCCATCTCTGCTACGTGTGGCCCTGCTGCTAAGCTTGTTCTGTACTTCAGATGCATCCAGGCTCCAAAAGATAAGAAGTTAGGGTTTATTCCCATTGCAGAGCTGTATTCATAAGTCAAATAGAAAGAAAGCTATCAGAAGAAAGGAGGGATGCAAAGCCGTGACTGTCTTTAACTGCTTTGGTCTCTTTTTACCAGGTAGGTGGACTTACCATCAAACCAAAGGCCACAAAGGACAAACCCAGTGTCTTCAGGCTCAAAAAATAGTTATTAAAGCCCATCCATGGTGGAAAAAAAAAAGCTGTGGGAGCATTTGCCAATATCTTCACATTGCTAGTCAGGAACTGTGCAATCAGCCAGGAGAAGGGTGGGTGGATCAGCCCAACATCAACAAGCCCAGCTGGCTCTGCCTTGCGCCCTTCTCCATAGTTTGAAAAACAGGGCAACATTTTACCATAAGGAGGTTTTGGGGCCCTGACACGTTGTTTTATTTCTGGCTTTGAACTTCAGAAGCACCCCGGATTCACGGACGTATGCTGTCGCTCGCATCAGGTGAATCGACGCAGGGTCTCTGTTTCAGCCATCCAGCCTTTGGAAAGCTTTGGTGCCTGCTTTCCATCTGACAGCAGCACAGCTGAACGAGAGAGATGCAAAACTAATCATGCAGAGAAGGGAGCCAAAAAGGGATTGCAGCAGCATGAAAAGCAGAGGGAAATGCCAGAGTCATGCTATCTGTGATCACTATCTGTGACCCTTCATTTTCCAAGAAGTAGCGACGATAAGGCAGCTCTGTCCAGGTGAAAGATATCAGCAGGGCTAATTGTAGCTGAGCAGCCTGATTCTCATGGCAATGCTGTTATCTCCCTGGATTCCAGCTCCCAGCGGCTGCTGTCAGTGCTCAGAATACCCAGCAGTGAGAGAGACAGAGAGAAAGGGGGAGAAAGAAGAGCGGAAAAAAACACAAAGAAGGAGGAAATAACAAACAGAAGGGTAAGTATAGGAATATTCAAAAAGAAAGAACACAGAAGATATGGAAAGAAGCCAAGGCAAATGGGAACCCTTAGCTGACTCCCAATTTCCTCTTAAAGGAGTTTCGTAAGAAATTGAGGAGTAAACCTGTTTCTGCTTACTGCTGAACAGAATCACTGTGGGTGGATGGCAAGGGACAAACTCAACTCATCCCTTCCCCAAGGAGGGACATCTGCAAGAAAAGACTGAGCAGACGAGGAAGGCACAGACAGTAAAGAAATTACTCCAGAGTCATTTACCCCTGCTCTTCCACTGACTCTGCTTGCCACTTGCTGTGTGTAGAAGGCTCAATAAGTTTAAACAAAAAATAATTTTAAAGAGAGGAAGTACTACTAATGAGCTGCTAATGAGACTTAGCGCACACAGCATAGCGCAGGAGGGAGGCTGCTCTGGGCCCTGAAATCTCTGCCTCAGGAGCAAAGGGATGTGTTTGTCCAGCAGGAAGGGAGAGGAAAGCCAAAGCACTGATAAATCCACCTCCGCTGCCACCACATCCTCTGCTACTCCTGCACCCAGCCACCCATCTTCTGGTCCTCCCTGCCCATCCCTTACAGTGCCCTGTTGACATTGGGCACCTCAGCTTCAAATGAGCGTGAATTCTGGGCAAGCTGCCCCCGCAGGAGCCCGAGCCCTGCCCTGCCACGCATGTACGCGGCCAGTTGGACCTGTTGGACCTGCTGCGGTTGGCAAGTCGGTCTGGACCACATGATTATTACTCTTGTTATTCCTCCTCAGTTCCAAGTAAATACATGGTACAAGAGTCCACGGACCGAGGAGGTGACGCTCAAAACAGCCGCAGCAAGGGATGAAAGGAGAAGTGGCTTGCTCAAGAGCAAGCAGCAGAACAACAGCAACGTCTGGTGTGAGATAGAACGGGGTTGTTACCAAAATATAGGTGTCAGGAGCCAGGTGATATGTGTGAGGTTGTGCAAGACATCCCCTGGGGCTGGCAGGCATGACCCTGGACCTTCTGGAGACAAGTGGCCTTCTGGAGCAGCCACTGGAGGCCAAGTAGAACACCTATGTTTGCACAGTGGACCACAGGGTTATCCAAGAGCCGTGCTTAACGTCCCAGGCCAGGCTGTCTCCTCATGCAAGAACTCAACTCTCTGTGCTGGGGAAATGATTCCAGCCAGTATTTGGAAGCAGCATCATGTGGGCTCTGAAGAGAAAGGTCCAAACCCCTCGCAGCAACTCTTAAGAGCCATGTGCTTGATGAAGAGATGTCATGAGGATGAGAACAGAAAAGAAGACATCATACCCAGTCAAGGCCAATGTCATCAACAAAACCAGTGTCAGTGTAAAAGCAACCTGCTGGGTAATGTATAGACAGCCAGTGGGTGCTCTCGGTGTAGATAAACATTAACTTATTCTTAATGAATTTTCTTTTTAAATTTCACCTACATATATTTTAAATTACGTTAGAAATACAATCAAACTTCCGCTGTAATCTGTATAAATGCTTTGCACTATAGAGTAAAAAATTCACAAATCATAGCTGATGACAGCATTTTAAAGGAAACTGCTGAAATGGTAGAAGCCACAGACCACAACCAGACCATGTCGAAAAGCTCAATGAGCTTCTGATGGAAATAACCGTTAGTGAAAGTATGGAAAAAAACAATCAGAATTGTTCATTCTGATTAGCTCAATCAGCTTGATTGAGGTACTTTATCATTCAGGTGTTTATTAATGACTCGAAAAGCAGGAAAGTCTCTTTTCCTCTTCTAGCCATGAAAAAGTATTTCAAAATGCACGCTGCTAGTAATAAAATCTTGAAGACCCCAACCAGCAAAAGTGCCTCATTTAACCCACTTTAATACGACAACTTTACACGCAGAACAGGCCTCTATATACTTACTTGGTTTTTCACGTGTATTTGATACATCAAACAATTTCATTTAGATAATTCCTTCTTGCGATTTCTTTTCTGAATTCCCATTTTGATCCTGATACATTTTAAGATACATCACACAAAAAAAAAGGTTGGCCAAAAATCTTTTTTAAAAGGTGCTGTGCCTCGATTTCTTACGTATTAAAGTCTCTCCCTGAGAATCTGAATAAACATAAGTTGTATAACTGTGTAGTAAATGGGTACAGATATGGTAAAAACCAGAACAAATGTAGTGCAAGGGCTGTGTTTAGGGTTCTGACCTCTGTCCTCTGATCAGCCAGGGCAGGCCTGTTTAGGATGCCCAAAGGATTTGGCTGTGACTTGCTGATGGTCGCCACTCCTAAAGCAAAACCAGCACCAAGGGACACACACCTACATCTCAGGAGCTCCAGAGAGGAGTTTGTTACCTCCGCTTAAACCACTGACAAAGGTCAGTTTGTTCCCCAACAAACAAGCTGGTGGGCTGGAGACCTCGAAGTGCGGCTCGTCCTGTCCCACAAGAACACAAGGTGGGGAACTGCGGGCAGTCATGTTATAAACTGCTGCCACTAGATCCACTGGAGCACATTAGCCAGAAAGTCTGAGTGCAAACAATCCCGAAAGTGTGAACCACGAGTTCTGCACAAAAATAACTAAAACCCACATCAGTCCGGAGCGGGACTGGGATTCACGACATGAACATCCTGATTTAAACCTGATAACGTCAGCGATTTTAATCACACAGATACATACCAACCCTTCTCCTGTGCACGACAAAGAAAAAAGCACAGAAATATGACAAAGGCAGATAAAGAATTTCCACCGATATTTCCTGATCCCATATTCCACCCCCGTATCTGCAGTGCGGACTGGAGATGGAGGGATCACCAGTGAGTCTGCTTTCTCTGGGCAGGAGGAATCGGTGCAGGTTCGATGCACCCACAGCCCACCCCAAGGCAGCCGGGGGTCCTTCCCCTGTACCGCTGCACCCACCCACAGCCACCAGCACAGACTTAGCAGGGAAGGCCCTGTCCTCCAGCAGCAATCCCTGCTGCACACCCTGGCTCTGAGACCCAGCAGCTCTGGCAGAGCCACATTTCCCTGTTCTGCAGCACCATCTTGCAGCAAGAGCGAGGAAAGCACCTCTGCAGACAGCGGTGGAGAGAGGTGGACCTGGGGGACACAGCGATCTGGACTGCGAATGCAAACAGGACCAAAACAGACAATAAATGAATGATTTTAATTAGGGATGGAGAGTTACGGCCTCAAATCCCTGACGAACCCCATCATAAGCACTGGGGTTCAACTGAACTGGGGAATAGTTTGCAGGATTCAGTATTTTACTCTTGTGCCCTCACAGCCCCTTTTCTGCCTACATCCCTTGGTGCTGGCTGCTTTCCACCCAACTAAAACCAAGATATCTGCTAAATTCCCTGCTTGCAGCTCCCTGTGAGCTTTGCTCCCAGCACAGCCACCAACACACCTCGTACTGGCACAGCCACGTTCACAGTTTGGAGCACACAAGTGTGAATCACCTGCGCATTGGCAGCAACAGGAGTCTAAAAGCTCTAAAATGTCCCCACAACCCCAAAAATGTTGTTGCCCAGTTCCTAGATTTTCCATGCTCTCTCCCACATGATTTCAGAGCAGCTGGGAGAGCAAAGGATGGGACTGATGCTGCAGCAGCAACAGCAAAAACCCCTTTACACTCCCGCTCCTCGGGCAACATCAGACAGGACCAGAACGGGGACAGGATGCAGAGCACATGGAGGTGTTTGCTTCAGGTTTGCGATGTGTTCGATGACGCTTTTGGAGAGGAAATCAGCTTTCTCCTATCAGTATCGAGATTCCTCAGATAACTTTGAGAATAACAGCAGAGCAGGTGCAAGTATTTAAAACAGGAATATTAATTTAGAACCACACACACACACACACACACACACAAAGGCCAATGGGCTCTGTAACAGTGGAAACTTGATGTTAACTTCAAGTGATTATTTCAAAAGCCCTTTTAGTAAGAGAAATTAAAATTTAACAACGCTACTTTCAGGCAAGTTACGCTCAGATCATTTGTGTCATTAATCCTGAAGCTCGTTGCTTTTTTTAATAAGAAAAATAATGGATCAATATTGCCGATCACCAAAACATCTGGTTTTTTAATTCTTCAGTAGAAGAGGAGTAGTGTGCAGCTGGGAAATAGGGCAAAGCTGCTGCTCCCACAGGGTGCATTTCCCCCTTTCCATCAGTGTGAGTGCACATAACTTATTTCTATGAAATAAACCCCTCCAAGTTGTTAAGCAGAGGAAGGCTGAGAACAGCCACCACCTTGTGTGTTGACTCTGGAAGGCGAAGCTTCGCCTCCTTTTGACAACACCAACTTTTCCCACAAAGCCACGTCTTGGATTTGTACCCAGCAGTGGGAAAGGAGCGTAAACTGTTCCTAAACTCAGTGGGTTGTACAGGCCGCAGATTATGGTCAAGATTACCCAATTTACGTACATCTTCTTAAATTATTTGGGTGGGTTTTGTTCCTGTGTCTTTTTTTCTTCTGCTCGGAATTCTCGTGCCCCGTGCTCCCAAATCTGCTTTGGTCTTTCCCAATATCCACAGTGCTCATCCCCCTCTCCCTGCAGTACCTTTCTGTTTTCACTTGAAGGCAACCTTGCACCACACATGTCTAGAAAAAGACCCGAGATAGGAAAGCACGGCACCAGCTTCACCCAGCAGAGACCCACCTGGGTGGTGGAAGGGGCTGAGCTCCGGAGAAGGGGACTCTGAGATTGGACTCATCCACATCTGCACTGCTGACTTTTCCTTACTTCCTCTGAATGTGATTTCACCACATTCCTATCACAGTCTTGTAAAGTGCAGGAAAGAACCGATCTGCAGCTGCACATCCCTGGATGATGCCTCAGTGCTCGCTGCCAGTTTTGGCTCCTCTCTGCACCAAAAGCATCAACAGCAATCACAATTAATAGCAGGGACAGAGCAGAAGTTCGATTTTGAGCAGGGACGGAACAAGCTGGGATGTATGTAGATAAGAATGATATTTCCTAATCAGCTGTCCCCGAGGAATGTTATCCCTGGGTACGCAAGGAGCCGGTTATCTTGGCCATTAGTGAACTTGTGAGGGACAGGTGAGATACCAGCAGACGGGCAAAGGGCAAAGGTAGCGTCTCTCTTCAAAAGCAGGGGACTGGAGGAACCAGGCAATTATAGACCTGTCTGCTTCACTTTGATGGCAGGAAAAATACCCGAAGAAACACCTCAAAAAACCTACATGTATAGTGGCACCCATGATGGACTGGTCAACAGCGAGTGGCAGAGCATGGTAACGTGTTTTATGCAGAAAAGAAGAAGGCAAGGAGATGCAATATAGAAAAATGTAAGTGTCCGGGGCTTTAAACATGTCTTTTCCAGTCATTTCAGGGAATAGACACATTGATAAATTATATACAGCCACCTCTTGACACTACTTTGGAAAGAACAACCAATAACATTACTGTGCATTAAGCTGCGTTTATGAAAACCACTCTTCAAAGCAGAGCAGTATTTAACATTTTCTTCTTTTCCTTCTGCTCAAAATGACCATCTGGCAGCAGACTTTCTGGAATGGAGCCTTTGCTCTGCTTTCTGTTTGGAGACAAATCCGTGCCAACTTCCAGCAGTTCATGTGATTTAGTTATGCAGAACTTAGTTCTCTTCTGAAATGTACGTGGGCTTGAAGTCAAATTCAGATCCTGAAAAGATGTGGTGTGAAGTAAGCTGTGGGTTACAGCACAGTTTTCTCTATGTGCATGCAATATGTCAAACTAGGAAGATCTGCACCCCTCTCTACACAGCCTCAGGCTCAGTGGTAAATTCTGTATATTATCCACAGTTACTTTACTTGCCCTAAACTAACTCCATCGGTACTGTCTGAAGTTTCATTTAACACTTTTATTGAAAGCATAGGATGCCAGATCCTCCTCAGATATAGCAGCCACGATGATGGTCAATTAATTTTTCTTAAAAAAAGAAAATCAAACTGCAAAAAGCCAAGAGGTCTCAGGGGCAACATCTCCCATTTCAGGAGGATGTGGGAGTCGGGGAAGACAGTGTCCACTGTCCCTGAAGGAAGAACAAGGCTCCAGGAAACCATCACTGAATATACCTTTTTTTCTTAAGGATCTCGCCTTTCTGGGTCCAAAATTTGGGAGGACAGTCGTAGATTATGTTAGAAATGGGTTTTAAAAGTATCTTGACTTTCATCGCTCGGAGATAAAATGTGGCTAAACAGTATTTCCAAGGAAAGAGGTGCCTGGGGAGAGGAAAAGACGGAGAAAGTCTCTTCGCCTTTGTGAACAGAATGAAATGCAAAACGAAACTTCAAAACCCAGGAGAAATTCATTGCTCTTTAAAATTCCTTTCAGCTATAACAGTCCCAGTTTTTATTTCCATTTATTAGATCTACTAAAGGAGGATGCCTGAGGAAAAGTTTTAAAATAATCAAACCATGTTACTTCTTTTCCAACCGCCCGGAAAGCAGCCTGCAATTTTCACTGTAGCTTTTACCCGTGCTTCATCTTTCCTTTTAGGAAATGGCCACCTTAGAAGCCAGCCTAAAATAAAAAATAAGTGCCTGCCGATAAGCCAGAAAATAATGTTGCAAAATGTTTGCATTGGTATTTTGTGGGGGTTTTTGAATAAAAGCTGTTCCAGCAGGTTACTGCTGTCTGGCCTGTGCTGGTGTGGAAGTGCTGCACAAACATACATTAAAAGACAAATAACGCTCCAAAGACCTTCCCACCAACGGCAAGGAGAGGGTCAGGCTCTTGTCACTGTTTTGCAGGTGAAGCAGCATCAGATTTGGGTTCCCTGAGCAAGGCGCACACTTAGCTGGTCCAATTCAGAAAGCTCCAGGTTGTGGAGAGGCTCTGGGAGCTGGAAAGCCAGCCCTGCAGCCTAAACCAGCCCCTCAATGGGCTGGATGGGGGGAACCTGGACCAAGCCTGCAGAAGACCAAGGGGAAAAACTAGATATTCTGAGAGCCACTCCAGGGTTTAAAACATAACCTGAGCTTTCCTTGTAGTGACAGAGAGGAAAACCTCATGTCGTTTTTAGTAACCCTGTAGGATGTTTTGCAATGGCTGTTGATGGGTGGTGAGCTGACACCTCTGGTTCGTGCGTCCTGCTGTTTGTGGTGGGTCTGCCGGGGGGTTGTGTGTTTTCCAGCAGCCAGCAGAGCGAGCTGCAGCCAGCGGGGAGATGTGCAGGAGCATTGTGCTGTGAGAATATTGGAGCTCTGTCGAGATAACAACAGCATCGGGGCACATGGCTCTCAAATATGGGACAGCCACTCAATCGACTCCAACTAGCTCATGTCACTGTGCAAGTGGAACAAGCATACAGCCTCCTGACTGACTCAGCTTCAAAGGGTTGTGTATTATCATGGTGAATCTTTCTCCCTGATTTCCATTTTTGCTTCTGGGCAAGTCAGTAAAGTTTTTTCAAACAAGACCCACATACATTCCTGTGCATATATATCCCTGCATGCGTATGTGTGTGTGGCTCCTAGACACAGCCATGGAAGAAATAAGGCACTGGGTTGACTTTTTGACCACTTCTGCTGCTGCCTGTGGTTGCAGACACAACTGCCTCCTGCCAAATTGTAAGTAAAGGCTACTCCCTGCTCTGAAGTTAATACCAGTTTGTTTTGCCCCCTTGCCAGACAAGCTGTGATCTAATCACATGCCCTGTGGCTTTACCCAGCCATCGCTCTTTCCCTTCTACTGTCGCATCCTGTCCTCCTCAGCACCCACCGTATGCCAGGCTGGCACTTGCTCTGCAGCACATCCTGCAGCAGCCGTCCCTGTGCACATCTACAGAGGCCAAAGCAAGAGGAGAACGTGTGCTGGATCACAAATATTAGCACAAGGTGTTAATATAACAGCCAAGGGATGATATTTGTCAGGAAACCTTGATACACAACTTTCGTTTCTCCCAAGCGAGCAGTAGCTCTCGCCCAGCAGGGGCTGTTAAACAGGAGCACGTGGGTGTTTCACAGCCTACAGACCTCCCCACTGTGGGTGCACGCTGCTTATAGGGGACTCTACTGATAAAACTCACAGCTCTTTTTAATATATACAAGAGCCAAAAGGTAGAGGTAAGGAGTTCCAGCAAAGCATTCCTATCAAACAGATAGGGAAAGGCTGACTGAATATGATGACTCAAGCTGAAAAAGAAGGAAATAAAGAAGACAGCGGGGAAAAGCAGAGAAGGGACAGACCTGGAGCTTATGGAAAGGTTAGCTAGCTGTGCTATTTTGGTTCAATTTGTTTGAGGGAAGAAGACTAACACCATTAGCTTATCCATCTGTCAAGCTGGAAGGGAGTCCTGGACAAACATCCAAGAGGTGCGGGCGAGTGTGTGTTTGTGGGTGACTCTGGTGTCATGTGAACTGCATCACTTCTCCAGAAGGTGCAGGAGCAGCCAAGTCAGCTGGCAAGCAGCCAGCCTGGGGCTGCTAAGTATCCAGAGCAAGATCTGCTGCAGGCCTTGCTCTCAGATCAGCAGGCACACTCCAACCTAGATGCATCCTAGACTTGGACATACGGGCACACGGGCACGAGAGGCTTCCTGGTGCCAAAGGTGGCTCCTCACAGTGCTTTGCCAGAGGAGCAGGTCAGGCACAGACAGAGGTTACTGCTCACAGAACCTTCAGATTCCTATGATTTCCCAGACTGTTGTGTGTATGTTTAAAAAGAAAACAAAAAGGCTGCAGGGAATATGTCCCAGGCACTGGTGCCCTCCATAGAAACCAGTCCACCAACCCTTCCTCTGACATCCTAACCCCACACAGCCCCCATCTCTTTGTGGATCTTACCCAGCAACAACATTTTGCCCTTCTCAGAGACCACCTCTCTAATTAGTTCTGTTCAGTTAACTTTTCCAATCCACTACATCCGAGGCAGCATGTTGGAGAAGCCAAGTAAGAGAAACTAATGAACCTCCCCTTCCTTGGAGAACCTGCCCGTGCTGTATTTCAGCTGATTTGGACTCGATGATCCTTGTGGGTCCCTTCCAACTCATGACATTCTATGATTCAAACAGGATAAGTCCCAGTTCCATGTATGTGAATAGAGATAACACAGAGCGTTACCTGCTGCAGTCACACATGAGCATGAGATGCTGCTCTGTATTAGAAGAGGAAAGAAACTCTGAGTTTCCTCCACAGAAAGCTGTCAGCTCCTTGGACTCACCAGCTGTGCTTTGGCCACAGCCAGACTACAATCTACTGGTCGTGTCAAATGTCCCATTTCCCCAAGCCTGCAGAGCTCAGAGAAAAGAGGATCCAGACAGTGCTTTATCTTGGTGACAACTTTCTTTTCAGAGATCAGTTGGGAACAACATGTTCAGTTATTGTCAAAAAAGATCACCACCAGCTATTGGCACCATCAGCCCTCGGTTACGTGGTTTGCCAAGTGGCACAAGGGATGACAGATTCATATTAATTCCAGTCAGCAAATGGATTATAAATACTCCCCCAGCCAGTTGCCACCTGATAGGACTGTCCTTGAGTCCTCCAATTGTGGACGGGAGTTGTCAACTCTAAATTTACCCATCAGCATGCATTGTATAAATCATACTACTCTGTGATCCTGGGTAGACACTTGTGCTGTAGCCCAGCACGGATTAGACCAGAAACTGCTGGTTCCGTCAACCAGACGGACATCTCACTATCGCTTATCTCAAGACTTCGGTGGCAGAAAGGAGAGAGGGATGAGTTTGACAGGATGCGTTGGTGTTTTGGTCATTCAATTGCCACAGCACCCTCGTCAAGCCTAAGTTAATGAAGTGATCAAAAGCCAGGCCCACCTAACACCTTTCTGATGAGTTAACAGTTTCTGTTCCTAAGGATAGCCTTTCACATCACGAAAAAGTGCCACCGTGACTGATACAAGCAAAACTACTCCAAGGATGGGGTGTCCAAAAGCAGACAGAGCTGATACAAAGCAGACTGAGATAGCATTCCCTGTAAAAGTAGTAGGCAGGATGCTCAAAGTTTGTACAAATTAACTATTCGCTCGAAGAACCATGATTAGACAGTTTTCAATTTACCAAAATGGAAAGCAAGGGAGGAGCTCCACTTTTTTCTAGCTTTAGAATGGTCTTAGTGTCTGCAAATTGGGCAAACACACATACGAGTGGCAACTGCCCGCGGTGCATTTTCCCACCCAGAAAAAGAGTCTGCCTGAGCAGGAGGGCGGTTTGGAAATTATCAGTTCAGAGCACTTATCTGAAGTCCATTTCTTTGCCTGGTGCTTGTTCATGCCCAGAAGCTATCGTGCACAGCATCCTATCCCTGTTGTGGGATGGCCACAGATAAAATCTGCCCTCAGTCGGACAAAGACACGGGAGTCACACGGCTGTGGGACCACATGTCATTTTGTTCCGCTTCGGGCTTTTTCTGATCCCATGCGCCAGGTTATTCTCTGGTGGTTCTCTCCGGAGGACACCCAGCCTCCCAGACAGCAGCAAGAGCCTTCTGCTCACCGTGTGCACCCACAGCCTGGGTACCCGCCTTCCCCAAACCCCTGCCAGCCCTGGGGGCTCCCAGGCAGGGCTGCAGGTCCCACAAGATGGCACTCGGCCACAGGCTGAGGGACAGCAGCTCAGCGACCTGGTGGCTGCTTCTGGGCAGAGTTGGCTCTCCCACCTAATGGAAACTTGCTCCTTATCTCCATAATTTTCACTTGCCGAGCACTCTTTAGCAGGTGAGCCAAAACAGTACCTGCCTGCTTTTGTGGAAACCTCCAGGGAAGGCAAGGCTGAAAAACAACGCATCACAAAAATCCTGGGGATCTTTGCTTTGAGAAACCATAGCACCCCTCTGTGTTTAGGAAAAGATTTAACCTGATACCTTTGTACCAGTAACAGGCACTTTTGTCACCTACATGAGAACAATCCTAAATGTAGCCAAGTTATACATCCTGCTAAATAGCCTTCACTCTGTGCTTTCTACGTACTTGTTTTCTACATACTTTTAACTCACCCTGCAGCTCTCTCATGCGGGGTACCCTGAATCAACAGATGCTTTTAACCTCAAATTCTGCACCTCAAATTCTTTAGGCAGTAGGACTAAAGATCCTGGATGATTTCCTCTCCATGTATGGGATAGGCAAAGGCAGAACCACCAAAGCACTCAGACACCCCTGAAATGAAAGAGGAACTGAAAGGCTGCACCTCTGTGGTTTAGCAGTTTGCTGTGGAACAAAACCTGGAGCTCGACAGGAGGTGTAAAACTCAATATTGAACGGCTGCTTGTTGCACAAGCACCGCACACGCTGTGCACTTCGTGGAACAGCAGCTTTAGGAATAAAGCAAAATTGAAATACAACCAAAAGCTCGATGGGGAATGTACACAACAGGCACTTCCTGAGTGTTGAATACCTGACTTTGCAGCTCACAAAATGTCCCCTTTGCCTCAGTTTTGCTCACGTCTAATGCATATAAAAAGTAGTTCAGAATGACTCCAGTCATACGACAGGCTTTTTCAAAACGCAGATTTACTCCAGGGCTGCTGGAACTCATAATAAAAAAGCATAGTATTAGCCAACAGCATTAACCTCAAAATTAAGATAGAAATTTGTATTGCAGGACATTTTGTCCTACTGGAACTTTAATCCGTCTGATGCTAACAAGTCATTCCAAATAAATGTGGTGAGAACGAGAGCAGGAGTGAGCATCAACTAAGCAAATGGATCTACTCTGATTCCATTAGATCTCCAGCAGGGAGTTACACCAGCACAACACCTGGAGTCTCAGCTCTAACACAGCCAAGGATCAGCTGAGCGGAGCTCTCACAACCCTGAGGAAATCTAAGTTCCCAAGACAGGAGATACACGGTCGTTTTCCGCTCTGATTTGCCAGAACTACCATCACCTTAAGCACAGAGGGCTGCCTGAACATGAACTACTGGATCAGGTTCATATTTTGTAAATATTATTGTTATTTTATGAACTTTGACATCAATGAGAGCAAAGCTAGAGAGGCTGGAATATGACACAATGGCTTTGAGCTTGGCTGTTATTTGTCCATTTTTTAGAAAGTGGGGAGGGAGAAGGAAAGGGATAGTTTAGAATTGTGGTTAAACACATTTTTTTCTCTAGAGGCATTTAGGTTTTTGCCTTTCCTTTGTTTATTCTTCTTTGGGACTAAGTAAAGTCTTCTTTTTAAACATAGGACATCCCCCCCGTTCCTTTTTAAATACTGATATTCTAAGACTTAAGACTTAGACAGGGCTTAGGCTGCTCTGTTTGGAGCCAAATGCATCTTTCAGAGTGTTTTCTTGTGGCCTAAACAAGTATTATTGTTTCCACTCATTCCACTTGGTTGTACCTTTGTTCACTTTCCAGGAGTGGTTCAGTTTCATGACTTTTTTCTTTCAAATCGCAATATGTGTTTCTAGTTTGGGCCTCAGTTCTGTTATGGTACTTCAAGCACACGACTGATCCTTGTAATTTAGATATTTAAAGTTTGACCAGCACTTTAGGATCTTGCTGAATGGATGCTTACGTATTTCCTTATTTGTCTTCTGTAGGTTTACTGGTTTTTTACTCTTCTTAGAAGTGAATGAATAATGCAGCTCTGATACACACAAAACCAAGGGCACATTCGTACCAAAGCATGTTTGACAGCGTTAGCATCGAAGATCAGGGCCCTGGCTGGAAGCACGGATGGACCCCTCCTCTTCAGGATGGATTCCAAAGGGGAGAGCTGGAAGCTTTAGGGCAGCTAATTCTGAAATACATGTATGGGGATAGTGGGGGAAATGTCTTTCCAGACCCGCAGTGAAGATCCCGAAGGTTTCAGTTGCTCTGTGCAGTGTCGAGTATCTCTCAGCCGGATCTGGAGGTCGGGAGTGCATCGCCCAAGCGGGTGCCAGGGGTGCAGAGGGGCTGCACTGGGGCGGCCGGAGGGGAGAAGGCATCTGGGAAGAAGCAATGCAGAGCCTGACAGCTCGGAGACGGCCAGATGTTTTCATCATTATGGAAAAAATCTGTTGGTGCCTCTTTGCCCAGAGAAACACTGGAGGAGGAAATATCCTCTTGAGCTCTGATCAGGGCTGCATATTAAAACTGTGATGGGCCAAGGTCAAAAAACAACAGAAATGGGAGGAGGGGATCTTTCTGACTCTGATTCTAAGACTCCATGTGAAGGTGCCCTGAAAGGTTTCAGTGCCTCTCCAGGGATCTTTTCCCAAACTCAGTGTCTCAGGGAGCCGGAGGCCTGAAAGACAGGCCCAAGTGGTGTTTTGCCAGCAACCCCCTCCCAGTGCTCCCCTGTCCCTCCAGCTGCTGCAGGTGCCACCCCAGAGATGCGCAGCCCAAGGGACACGTAACCCCGGAGCCATGTGGCTCTGGAGATGCGCAGCCCTGGGGCTGCAAGGAGTCTGAGCATAACAGCTACACAACCAGGGGCTGGGGACGCCCTCCTGGCCCCAGACACCCCTGTCCCCCCAAAGCCTTAGTGCTGTAACCAAGACAAGGAGACACCTGAGAATGGGACTCAGGGCCGGGATTTTCATCCACACGTGGTAACAGGTTCCAAGGTTTCCTTTTTCTCCCCTCCAGGCTTCAGTGCTCTCGCAGCCCCTTCCCCCGAGCAGCTTCTCGGGATTCATCCCTCCCCACGGATCCCCCTTTCCCTGAAGCAGCTCAGCCCATTCCCATGCCGGCTCCTCTCCCTAATTTCAGCTTTCAGGCACAGAAGATTCAGAGCAATAAAAACCACAGAAGCGACCCCGAAGTCCAGTCCGGGAGAAAAGCGTGCAAAACCATCAAAAGAAGCCAACAGCCAACCCCAAATCTCTCCAATTTCTATACGGAATAAACCCTGCTGGCCAAATAAAAGGGTGTTTAATGTTTCATGCGTTTCGCTTGGATTTTTTTGTTGTTTAAAGGACAAATAGAAAAGGCGGGAGGTTTGGAAGCGGACGGCAAATCACTCAGCGGGCAGTAAGGCACCGGAGCACCGCGGGTAACTCTGCCTCCTTCCCTCCCTTCTTTTCACGGTATTAGACGGTGCTTTTCTCCTCTGCTGCTGGAAAACGGGCTGATAATTAATGCAGGCATTAGGAACAAAAAATGCAGATCTGGTTTTATTTGTGCAACCTTCCTTCGAAATTTTAACAGAGACTTGTGAAGATATCCGAAACTTGGACATTTTACCCAGGAAAAGAAATAATACCTGGAATAACTTTTACAAGATTTTCGTTTCTTTCCACTTTTTCTTTCTTGACACACGCTTGAAATGTATCATATTTATGTTCGGTGAACTATACATTCATTAGGTCAATGAAAACACTTTCCCGAGTGTATTTTTGCCAGTTTCTTTCTCTCTTTCATATATTATAATTTTGCACGCATTTTTTTTCCCAACCGTTTTATTCTTTTCCCTGCAAAACAAACCGCTGGAGGACCCGAAGTTTTAATTTTATGGACAGAACGCAGAAACTGGACCCTTCGGAGGAAACGACCCATTTTCTGTCAGACCGCCACAAAAACGAACAGGACATTTCCCCCGCTGCGGGAAAACCAGCGGCGCAGAGGCCGGATCCTGCCCGGGAGCCCCGTGGTGGGGCAGCGGCCCAGCCCCCCCGGGCTGAGCCCGTTTTACCGGCGCCTCCGTTTGCAGAATTCAAGGGTGGGAAAGGAGACACCGGCTCCACCGAACCCGCGAGTCTCGGGACAAGAATGAGATCGGGCCCGAGCATCCCGGGGTGGCGGGGGTTAATTATTTTGTTGGTTGTTGATTGGTTGGGTTTTTTTGTTTGGTTTCGTTTGTTTGCTTGTTTTTGAGTTGGGGGTGGTGGTATTTGTTTGGGTTTGGGGGCATCTTTTGGTGCGTTTTCTAAAAAGTATTATTAGCTGGAAGATGTCCGGCACTCCGGCCAGGATCGGCAGCCCCCCCGGGGAGGTGGGGGATTCTGCAGGACAGGGGGGAGACACCCCCAGCCCTGCCTGTGCCTCCTCCTGGGCAGCACCGCTGCGAGTACGGGAGAAAAAGAAACAAACGGGGCCGCCTCGGGAATCCGCCTTCCCGGTGCAGGGACACAGGGTGGAAAAGGAGAGACACCCAGCCCGCAAGGGCCCGGTGGGGGTAGCTCGGAGGGGACGGCGACACACACACCCCTCTTGCCCTTGGGGCAGCCGATTTCATGCCTCTCTGGTTGTGGGTCACAGGCTGGGCCCTCGCTGGAGCAGAGGGGACATCACCGGGAGACGCCGGAGCAGAGGACGTGTCAGGGCTCTGTAACTCTACTCGCTCGGGTCCGTCCTCCCACCCGTTTCGGCGCAGCTGATCCCCTCGGGAAGAGGCTCGGAGGCTTTCCCGGCGGGTCCGGGCTGGATCCCTATAAACGGAGCCCCGGGGGAATCCGCAGCCCCGGGTCGAAACTTGCCGCAGCCCGGTGAGGCTGAGAACAGGGCAGCGGCTGGGAACGCTGCCGGGCCCTCATCCCCGCCGAGGGGGAGGGAGATAACTTTTAAGATAAATAAAACCCAAACACGGTGTCACGTTAAACAACGCTCCCCCCGCGACCTGCGCCTCCCGGCTGCGCTCCCTCTCTCCGGGCTACGCGGCCACGGGCTGCCCCTTATCCCGGGGGGATCGGAGCAGAGCCCCACTGCCCTGGCCCTGTCGCTGCCCTGGCCGCCTCCTCTCCCCGGGGTCCCAAGGAGCGCAAAGCGCACATGGTGACATCGCAAGACGGATCGGATTTACACGGCCAGCAGGAAGTATCCGAGAAGACAGACCTTTATCTCCTCTGGAAAACATCGTGCGGACAGACAAGCTGCAAACACCCTGAAATCCTTGCGGCGGTTTCAGGCTTCCCAGCCCAGCGCTGTTTCCATTCCCACTGGAGCCAGTGGGAACCTTTCCGCCCAGGGGAGGTAGAACGGGCCAAAGCTTCGAGAGAGAGGGCAGGGCAGCCCCGCCGCGTTTAGAGTTCTGTCCTTCGAAACAGCCCATGTCTCATAATGCCTGGGAGGTATTTCGTTTTTAAAACAGTTTTCTAGACCGTCGCTGGACACCGGTGCGTCCTGGCTACAGGACGCGTGTGTCAAGCCATTGTTGCTTTTACTAAACGTGAAAGTCTCTTCGATCGTTTAATTTTGCCGACCCTAAATTAACCGTGTTGCTTTTGTCCTATGTAATTTCCCTTTGGCAACTTAACGAACACGCGCATTTGTAATTAATCGGACACGTTAAAAAGAGAGCGCAGGAAAACGGCGGGTCCTGGAACTGCGTTAATAGCGCGATTGCTGCAGTAACGCCCAGGTGCTGGGAGAGGGTCAGTGGGAAGGAGGACGAAATCCCAAATCGCTCTCTCTTCAGCAGGGAACCCAGCACAATTGTAGGCAGAAAGAGTTATAGACAAAGTAAATGTAAAGTTTTCGATTTATCCGACCGGCTGAAGCAAAAGCTGGCGGGGGGGAAGTGAAAAACGACCTCCAGCGCTTGAGGTGCAAGAGCCGGCTTAATTGTCAGATTCCAGGCACAGAGCCCAGGGCAAGAGGGGAAAATCCACGGTGGCATTTTCTGTCCAAGTTCCCCTGCCCAAGTCACCCCTCCGAGTCACCGACGGAGACAGAAAGCGGCGACCGAGACACCTCCCGCGGCCTGCCTGAAAAACGGGCGCTGGGGGCACCAAAACCCGAACAACACGGGACAGGTTTATTCCGGGCTCTGCACAAATTGTCCTGCAATAAAGGGAAGACACTTCGGTGCTTTCTGGCTGCTGCATTCGCGGGCTGTTGTGCCCTGGCACCAGACGGCCCGGCTGCACCAGCGCTCTCCAGCCGGTTTGCACAGAGGGAAAGGGCCCGGTGCTCTCCTTAAGCTCACGGTAGGAAGCAGCTGGGATCCGACAGCGGCGGGCAAGAGCCCCCGGAGGTGGCAGCAAAGCGGCCACCTCGCACCTGCCCCCGCCGCCGGGGAGCGGGGCTGTCCCGGAGGAGCCCCCCCAGCTCAGGGCTCAGCAGTCCCGACCACCGAGCAGAGGGGAGGCCCCTCGCCAAGGGCTCACTTCATGTCAAGGTCAAAACTCTTATTTTCTTGCGTAACGTCCGAGGACGGGGAGGCCATGGCCGAGGAGCGGGGCTGCTCCCCCCGCCAGCAGCCCCAGCGCTGGAAGCAGAGCGGGGGAGGCGGGGTAAAGCCGAGCTTGGTTAGAGCTTGAAAGGACCGAGGCGGGCGGGGGAAAAGAAGGGGAAAGGAAACACGTAAAAACGTCAAGAAAAGACGACGGGTTTAGCTGCAGCAGAACGGAGCGCCTGGACAGCTCCAAAGCCATTTTCCTTTGTAGAAATCCGACGGGATGGAAGCAAACCCTGCCCCGGCCCCCGCCGCAGGACAGTGCGCTCCCCCGCAGCCCGCAGACCCCTCCGAGACCCCGCCACAGCAGACACGCACACCAGGGCCAGCGATCACTGCAGGCGGATTCATTAAACCAGGGATCGCCGGTTTTTAGCATCCCTTTCCCATCTCTTGAAGGAAATAACTGGCCAAAAGAACTTGGGGAGCCCTGGGGATCCCGCAGAGATCCCAGGGTCCCAGCGGCTCCCGGCGCCCACGATGGGAACCGGGAGATTGGCACAAGTTCTCGCAAGGAAACCCTAATAGGCTATTTCTGGACTACTGGCTCTTAACAAATCTATAGCACCTGAAGTGTTAGCACTCAATTAGTGACAAGGTTTCAAACCCCGGCGTTTACTGGTGAGGTATAAACAGAGTCCTCGGGAGATAGCCGGGAATTAGAGCGGGAGGGGGCCCTGTGCACATCTTAACCGACTGGGATTAGGAGGAAAACTTTTTTAAAAGGCCCCATCTCTCTCTCTCTAAACACTCCGAGGTGTCGAAAGCTCAGGGGGAAAGAGGATGTGCTCTCCGGAGCTAATTGTGGGGTTGGGGTTTTTTGTTTGTTTTCAGCAAGAAAATTTAAAAAGAAAAAAAAAAAAAGCCAACTACAAATTGCATTCAGCAACCCCAGAGAGAAGGAACGATCGAATGTGGAAGATAACCCTCGTCTGCGAGGGGCTTTTCGGGGCCAGAACGGGCAGCGGGAGCGAACGGGCACCCGCAGCCCTCCCGCCAGCCGGGATAACAGCGGGGGCTTTGCTCACCCCGCCTCTTTCATGACCCCCCGGTTCCCGGGTGGATGGGGGGGCTGCAGAAGGCGTTTCGGGACCTTCCTCTGAGGTCCTGTCTCCTCTTTTTTTTTTTTTTTTTTTTTCTCGCGTCTATTTAAATTCCGATTCTAACCTCGCACCCACTGGCCTACAATCAAAAAGAGCAAGAGAGCTCAGGGTACCGGGGATGCCTCCCCTCTCACCGCCCAGGGCCAAATCCCCTTTTCCTCCTCGGAGTGAAAATTTGCACTGGCGACCCCTCCAGCCCTGTCCTGGGGGCTCAGCCCGGACGGGTCACCCCGGTCTGGGCAGGACGGGGACAGGAGCGGCGGCGCCTGAGGGCTGCACTCAGGGGCTGGAGCTGGGTGAAGCGGTCGCCTTTGTCCCCTCTGCTCGGTCGAGATGCCGTTAGCAGTCGGATCCTGGCTACAGCGGGCTGCTAGAGAGCACCGGGGAATGGGGAAAGAGGGGGGGAGAAATGGGTCCTGAGCCTCGACCCGGAAGGTCCGTGAGCTGCTGTATGTCAGTAACTTATTCATCAATCAGCCAGACATAGAGCAGACCTGGCCGCTCTTTGCGGAGTGTTTGCTTTTTCACCAATTATTGCGGCCCTGCAGCTCTTTTTGTTGATACAGTAGTTCTAAAAAGTGCTAATGTTCATTTATCAGGGGGCCGAGCCCGGGACTCCCACTAGTTGTGATTCTTCCAAAAATATAAACACGAAGAGAAGGGCTAAGGCTAAAGCCCCCATTTGTTTCTAAACTGCAGTATTAAAAGTGATGCATTGTTGTAGATAAAGCGGAGATAACGCTGTCTGTCTCCAATGAATGTCTCCCCGACGCATTAATGACATTCCAAATGATAGCTCGGGCTTATCGTTCAATTAATCACTTCCACCCTTTGCAGCCGGGCCCACATCGATCGGGAGCCGCCGTGTGATTGGGGGGGCTGGAGGAAACCCGTCAATCCTCGGTTCACAGCCGTGTGTGTCTGCCGGCAGCTCCCCTCCCGGTGGGTGCAGAGTCCGCCGGCGGGGCTGCCCCGTCGGGGATGCGCTCCGGGCCCGGGGCGACCGAGACTGGACACCCACCGGGTCGGTGCCACTTTCTCCTCCGGGTTAACGGAGCAGAAGGGAACCTTTGGGGTAGGCACTGCCTTGTGAGCTCCGGGCTTGAGCTGGGAAGGCCGTTTTGGGTCCGGGATGGAGGTAGTGAGCACTGGACCCCGTTTCTTCCGTCCCAAGGAAGGTGGATGCCATCAAGGCAGGAGAATCTGCGGGGGTGGGTCTGGATTTTGGGGGAGATGGGGATCAGTTCGTTATGTTAGTATTTATCTAACCTATCCCGATTAGCTTCTAATAAAAAGAAGGCAACAAGGTTAGAAAGATCACCGGGCGGTGCAGAGGGCAAGGGGTCCCGCAGACACCCGGCGAAGTCCCGGTACAAGGTCCCTCTCCCAAGCCGAGCTCTGCGGTTGCCTCCACCTTCCCGGGCACCTCATCCCTTTTCCTGCCACCGAGGAAAATGCGCTCCGAGCAGCCTCGGGCACTGCTTTCCCACGGAAGTCCGTAGGAAACGCAGCCGTCAAGAAGGAGATGGCTGCCTTTCTCCTCTAATTAAACAGGAATATTTCAGGCCTCCCCGTCCACACTAATCACTCCAGTTTACACCTTAAGATCCGGACCTGGTTCGCGAACAAACCGCTCCCAAGACACCCGCAAACGGCTGCGAGGGGCTGTGAGCGCCCTGGCGACTGCTGCACCGGCAGCGGTCCCCGGAGACCGCAACGAACCGCACAGCACCGTCCGCCAAGTATCCTTAGCTAAATTCCCCGGAATGGAGCCCGAGGGTGTCGAGACACAAAATCTGGGGGCTGGGAGTGTGAGGAGGGAGCAGCCCAGAGTGCAGCTGCGGGCAGGTGCCCGCGTTTTTACCGGCCTTGGAGGATTTCCTCCGTCTGCAGGAGGAGGAAGGATTTGCAAAACTAACCCTGCGACCCCCACCAGCCAAGGACCCGCCAACTCACCGCATCCCCGCGGGGCTTCTCCGCTCGGCCCCAGCTTTACCTCCCGCCTCCCTCGGCCGCGCCGGGGCTCAGAGGGGACGAGCCCATCTGCACCGAAGAAGTCTCTAGAGGATATTCTTTATTACTATTTTTTTCCTCCCCCCACCCCCTGAAGCCAGAACGCTCTGTAACGCCCCTCCTCAACCTGCGACTTTGCCGTTAAGGTTTATTTTACCGACCCCAAACGCGTTAAATTAACGAGCTCCCACTTCTACCCTGGAACCCCGGGGCCTGTGTGGGCTGCGGGGACCCGGTCAGTGCCGGCGCTGGTCCCCGCTCCCGGCCGCAGCCCAGGGGCAGGTTGCTTCGTCTTGCTCCTCTCATGTCCCCAGGACCCTGTATATTTTGCAACGCCTTTAACCCACACTTCTCGCAGACAATGCTACTTGTTTGTTCGAAAGCTTTGCAAACAGTCGGGGGGAATAACCCAACCAGCATTCCCCCCTCCAAAGCCAGGCAGGGCTGTTTAGGTTCTCTCTCCTACCGGCTGGATTTTGCGGGCGTTATGCTACTTCAGAATATCTGTATAAACCTTAAACGCGGATTTCCCCTGGAATGCTCTTCACACAACAGCGAACTCACGTTTTCTAGTTCCTGCGATCGAATATTGCAGAATTGTAAAAACGAAAACTCCTTTCCCTCGTTTAAAAAAAAAATATAAAGAAAAAAAAAATAAAATCAGCACATATTTGCTTGATGGTTTCCTCCCGGCCTGTTTGTTTAATCTGACTGTATGATAGATGGCATCAGATAGTGGCTTTGTACACATTAGGCCATTCTGGATCTTTTTTTTTAATGGATCAACAAACTCAGCGGGGAAAAGCTGGACAAATGCAGTGCCGCCCCTTTAAATGAGTGGGGATGTTTTTGAGATGTATTACTATATTAGGTGACATGGAACTTTGCATCTCTCATACCATCACTGCAATGTTGGCCAATAGAAAGCTAAAGTTACCCAAAAACTGCCTAGTCCCTCCTTCCCTTCCCTTATGGTCTGGTCCTACCTGCCTCCAGTGCACAAGTCAAGGCTACTCGCGGGAATGCTATGTGCCCCCTCCGTGAGCCCACGCTCCACCACTGCTCCAGCTTGGCTGCTCCCCACCTCCTTTTCCATGACCCTGGGCTCCGGCCGCTGCCCTGCTCCCCTCCGCAATGTTTCCTAGTCCTGTGACAACGACACCCTTCTCGGTCAAGGATATTTTGAACCTGGAACAGCATCAGGGCGGCCTGGCCTCCATGGAGCTCTCCTCCCTGGCCTCCCCCTCCTGCATGCTGGCCACCTTCAAGCAGGAGACGTTCAACGCCGACCCCCCGGCCCTGCCCGACCTGCGGGAGGAGCTGCCCGAGCCGCACTCGGCCAAAACCGCCGCCTTCCCCGGCTCCTACTACGTTAAAAGCTACGTGGAAATGGACTCGGCCAAGGACACCAAGGCGGACAAGAAAGGTAAAGTGAGCGAGTAACGGCGGTGCTGGTCTGGGTTCGCCGGTAGCCTCCGAGCTAAGAAAAAGGGAGGGCAGCGGGAAGGTGACCCGTAGCCCGAGGTGGCTTTGGGTGCCCAGGGGCAGCGGGGACCGCGCAGGAAGCACCGCGCCCGGCCTCAAGGCTCGCTGAGCATCTTTAGCTCATCGTAGCCCCGCGGTGCACGGGAGGGACAGACCCACCGCGGGCAGAGTCCCACCGACCCCCGCCCAGGAGACCCCCGCGGATCCCCCGAGCGGGGCCGGGGCTACGGCCGCGCTGGCTGCCCAACGGGACGGGCAAAGCTGCAGGATGACACGCGAGGCCTTGAGCTTGTCCAGAGAGAAATTAGGAGACACATTTTATTTTTAAGTCTCTCGGCTGGAACGTATGCCCATGAGGTCAGGGTGGGATTCAGTAGAAAGGCTACATGCGATAAATCCATGCAGTGGCACAGGCTGTCGCGACTCAGATCAGTGCACGGAGCATTCTTGTTTTCAAATAAAACAAGGAAACAAAAAGACCGACGGAAAATTGCTAAAGAGGTACTCGAAGAGTGGGGCAGGGCCTGTCCCATGCAGGAGCGGGTCACCGCGGCGGCCTGCGGGACCAGGGTGCAGAGAGACCGGGGAAGCGCCGGGGAAGCGCCGCTCACTCATTTATTGAGCATCGCTTTATTTTTTTGGCACTTTTTTCCTTTCCTTCCCCTTTTTCCTTTGCCTATTTATCTTGCAGCAGAACTGTGTTCCCTGCACAAGAGCCTGGAACAGGAGAAAAGAGATCTGGAAGATCCCGAGCGCCCCAGACAGAGGAAGAGAAGGAAACCTCGCGTCCTCTTTTCTCAAGCCCAAGTCTACGAACTTGAGAGAAGGTTCAAGCAGCAGAAATACCTCTCGGCTCCTGAAAGAGACCATCTAGCGAACGTCCTAAAGCTCACCTCCACCCAGGTGAAAATTTGGTTCCAGAATCGAAGGTACAAATGCAAAAGGCAGAGACAGGATCAGACCCTCGAAATGGTGGGCATCCCTCCCCCCCGGCGGATAGCGGTGCCGGTGCTGGTTCGCGATGGAAAGCCCTGCCTGGGGGAGTCTTCTCCATACAGTTCGCCGTACAATGTCAGCATTAACCCCTATAGCTACAACGCCTACCCCGCGTACACTAACTACAACAGCCCCGCCTGCAACGCCAACTACAACTGCAACTACCCGTCCATGCAGACCATGCAGCCTTCGGCGGCCGGCAACAACTTCATGAACTTCAGCGTCGGGGACTTGAATTCAGTGCAGACGCCCATCCCGCAGGGGAACGCGGGGATCTCCACGTTGCACGGGATCCGAGCCTGGTAGAGCCCCCCCCGCACCCAGCCTGCCCCGCTCCGTGGGCCACGGCCGCCGGCGGGACCGCACCGCCGGGGATGGAAGCGCTTCGGCCGCGCCTGCGAGCCGGTCTCGGGACATTGCCAGGCTGCGGGGGGATGCGGACAGTTCTGTGTAGCACCCCGGTGGAGTTCATTACTACGGCGGCCATTTCCGGCGGGGAGGTTTTCAGCGTTTCGTGCGGTGGCCGCGCTCCGTGCGGGGCCAGGCGGGCAGGGGGGCTCGGTGCTGCCTGCACCGCCCGGCTGGTGCGCCTGGCCCCGGCCCCTCTCGCTCTCCCTTCCACCGGGGTCTTCGCCCCGATAATTCCCTCCTTATTTCCTACAAAGCAGACGGTCAATTTGCTTGACTTGTTCCAAACAACAGCGAGCCAAGCCCCACAAATTCCCACTTCCCCCTTTGATTTTTACTCTATACTAATTATTATTGAAATCCACGTTTAATTTTTGCACTTCCCGTACGGTCCCCGCTGTCCGGCCAGTTCAGCATCTCGCCAGCCCCCAGGTCTCCCCTTGCAGAGCTGCTAACGCCGGTCCCGGTTGCGCCCGCAGGTGCCCGGGGCCGGCCCGGGAGCGGGGCCGGCGGCTCTCGCCAGCGCACGGACGAGGACAAACTCCCCCACCCCAACCCGGCCGAGGATTACAGACACTCCGACATGCCAGATTCCCCTAGGGTTATGCACTAAAACGTGAGTTAGGATTGAAATGCACTGTCCGCCCCTCGCCCCCGCCGCCCGTTCGTACGTGTTTCCCTTTGCTGTACAAGCTGATGGAGATCAGCGAGTTGTCATTAAAGAGAGTGGCTTAACCTTGCGCGTCCCTGACCTTCCTTGTGCGGCCCGGGCCCCGCAACAGCCCCGGGGGGCGGTGGGGAGTGGAACCACCCACCCCGGGGCGCTCCCCGGCCTCATGTGCCGCCTTCTCTGCTCCGGGAGCCTCTCCCCACTTTGTGTAACTTCAGAAACTCCCGTTTTGACACGTGTCAGAGCTACTTGTGTTTTAACGCCTTTCAAAAATAATTTGAAAGCCACTTTTTGAGCCCACAGCCCGGGCGGGACCGCTGTGCACCGCCCGCTTCCCATCTTCCCCGTCCTGGGGTCGGGACCGACCCCATTCCCCTCCGGCGGTGACCGCGTCTGTCCTAATCCCCGGGAGCGGGAGCAAGTGGTTGCTTTATTCCCTGCACAAAGCAGCAATGCAAGGGGGTTACAAACACCCCAATTCATAAACCAAGGCGATCGGGCTCTGGCGGAGGAGAACTTCCCCCAGCGCGGCCGCGGGAGGTTTCCGCAGCCCCTCTGCACCCTGTCCCCATGGGGGAAGAGGAACAAAGGATACCCCGCGTGTCCCCAAACTACCCAGGGGCAGCGAGAGGGGGTCCCCACCGCCCGGCTCCTGCCTCCCCTCTGCCTCAGCCGCAGCCCCTCGGCCGCTTTTACAGTAGTCGCTATCAAATGTCAATTATTGGGAGTGAGAAACAACAAACATTGTAATTCAGCGCAGTCAAAACATCCTCTGAGTGTCTGAGATTGTCCGGCCCGGTGATAAGGCGATTAGGGGAACCTGCAACCTCTCCTGCATTGGCCGTATCGGCCCCATCAGTAAACAGGGATGGAGACAGGGTGGCTGTGGCCCTGGGACATGGGATGAAAGGCTGCCGGTGAGTGGAAGCTGCCTGCAGTCTCTATTCCTCCTTCCCAAGGGGACCAACCACACAGCCCCTGCCCCCCCGAGGTAGGATTGCAGAGATAAAGAGCTCCAACCTCCTTCCTATCTCTGCAAATGGAAGAGGAACCCTGGGTGCTGCTCAGAAAGCCCCTAATTCGGTGTGGAGAGCAGACAGTGGCCTGGGACTCAGGGCTGGGCTAAGAGTGGCCTTCTGCCACCCCCACCAGGAGAGTCTGCCTCGGGGACACCCCTGAGAGGCAGAGGGACCTTGGGTCTGTTACAACAAAGGGGACCAGAGCCTGCCAGCCTGAAGCAGGGACACAGGACTGCCTGCCCATAAGTGCACAGGAGCTGGGACCAGCCCCACAGCTGTGCAGCCCAGAAAGAAGCAGAGGCTACTTCTCCTCCTCATTTGAAACTTCTTCAATCCTAGGATCCTCTTCCCTTACAGGCTTTGGATTGGAAAGACTCGCAGACTCCAACAGGTAGTAAAGAGGCATCTGGTTAGCCAGAAAATACTTTGGTCTAAGAGGGCCAGGGATGTAAGATTTAGCTAAAACATGAACAACTACTTTCAGAAGCTGCCCCCGAGTAGGGTCCTTTACTAAGTTGTCTGCCAAGATGGACTGCACTGAGATTCCAACCACAGCCATGGGAGAAAGTACCCTGACACATCAACACAGCATTTTGCTCACTTCCACATATGTTGAACATCCTTTCCCTTCCTCAGATCCCTTAATTTCTTCAAATCTGTTTATTTTCCTCCCATAACATCTCAGAGCTACAGCTATCAAGGAATCTGACTGTCTGGTGGGATTTGGCCTGCTGTTGTTCTGTAGAGGCTGTTCTGGGCACTGGTTTTGGGTCCAATTTTCAGGACTGCGCTGTGCCTAATTCTCAAAAGGCATGGATGTACTGCAGCCCCTGCCCACACTGCTGCTTGCACACTCCCCTCCTCCCCGCATTTCCCCGCTCCTGTGGGAACTGCATCACGAGCAGATGCATGGCAGGATAAGACAGGGGCTTGGAACAGCAGCTGGAGCCTTGGAGCCGATTCAGAAAGCGATTTAGGCAGAGGACACAACCGCAGCTGGCTGAGGCCAAGCACAGCGTGGCCGCCCAGCTCTGGCAGAAGCACCAGCAGCCCAGCGAGGCACAGGGTAAAGACCTTTCATTAGAAGGATTATGGAGAAGTGCAAGAGAGATATACAGCAGTAATTAACCCCCAGCACACCAATTTTGGCCAAGGGGGGTTCTCTGCTTTTACATGCACAGACACCCCATTGGTAGCAGTCCTGCTGTTCCAGGTCTGCCCCACCTGCAGCTCCACAGCTGGAACAGCCTCTGCGGCCAGTGCAGCCAACAGGGTCAGGGGATGGTAAAAGGTGTCCCCGGGACTCCCGAAGGCACCGAGGCTGCTGTCACACACCACATTATGGTGACGGGCTTTCCCAAGTCCTGTCGTCTCACAGGCTTTGAAAAACTGAATGCATCAAACTTGACGTTTCTCTGCCTGAGCCTGAAGCGTTTTGTATCTACAGAGCAACACGAAAAGCTTGTGCTTAGAAAGCATGATTGTAGAGGAAACTGCAGGATACCAGCATTTCCCCAGGGAACCCCAAATCAGAGATCCTGTCCGTGTTTGGGGCAGGCTAAGGGCTGTAGGAGAGAGGTTTTAATAAGATTTGTGTTTTGATTTGATCTCACTGTCCTTTCTTCAGCTTTTTTGTTTGGTTGGTTGGGTTTTGTTCTGGGTCTGTTGGGGTTTTTTGTGGTTTTGTTTTGTCGTTTATTTTTTTATTACACAGCCTGACACTGGCATTCATTTCCCCATTTTTGACCATTTTTTTAGAAGGATCCAGCACCCCAACTCTACCTGAAGGTCACAACAGGGCAAGTGCAGCTCAGCACTTGTCTTCTTGAGACAAACTGCATCTGGTAGGTTTATACAAACTATCTGGAATTCACATTTGTACAGGAACAAGTTGTCAGCTGTAAGGGACTGATACCAAATCCCTCACCTTCAGTGGTTTTCTAGGAACTGAAGTAATTGTTTTTCCCAAATAACACCCCTGCAGTTCCTGAAGTGCATCTGTGGCCAGAATTTTATTAATTAGCTTCAAGAAGTTTTCACATATGAAACTGTCAGAAAACAAGGAGATACGGTCCTGGCAGGAACTGGCCAAATGTTTCAATGTTCCTGAGAAGCCCAGCAGGAAAACAACAGATGAACAGCCCCCTCTCCCTAGTCCCTGCTCCTAATTCATCTCACTGACAACAGTTTAGATCACTATCAGCAGTAAGTGATTTCTTGTTAATGGGGATTATTAAGAAGAATCAACACCTTTAAGATGCCACTGTGCAGTTGCCTCCAAAGCAAAAGAAACAGGGATAGGCTTTCAGGCTGAAGTCTGATTTTTAATTCTTGGGTGTTTAGTTAATGACTACGAGAAGAACTCGATGCTACATTCTGATACAGAAAGACAGGGAAGTGGAGATTTCTCCTAACAGAAGATCGTGCACCAGTGGAACATCTCTGAAAGTTAATCAATAAAGGTTTAGCAATGTGACATGGAATAAGTTACTCGAAATTCACTACCTGTCTCCTGTGGTCATTTTAAACCCTGCCACTCCAGAGCACCAGTCAGTACGAAAACCCCACTTAGTGACAAGATCGTCCTCGAAACAGCCCCTTCCGAACCTCTCCCCAGTTCGCTTCAACACCGAAGGGGATTCCAGTGGGTTTTTTCCAGCAGATTTTCCTCAAAACAGCTTGCTTTATTATTTTAGTACAGATTCCAATCCAGCCTCACCCTTACTGCTTCTTCCACCTCATGGGTGATGCACTGATCCGCACAGATTTTGTTCCTTCCAGGTACCAAGAAGAGATCGTTAAGGATCTCAAAGCTTCCTCACTTCCCACTGCAGCCCTCAGCAATCACAGAGCGAAAGCACCAGCTGAACTGGATTATTTCTGCTGCCTCCAGCCACAGTGAAGGTTGTGCTGCTCTGCCTTCGCTAATCGACCAGTTTTAAAGCATTTCTACCATTTCCATCATAGTACTGCATGGACTTGCCCCAGACTCTTGCTTGAACAGCTACTGGGCCCTTTTCCCAGCTCTGTGTTTGCAATGGGGTCAGCACAGACAGACCCTCAGTCCCACTCAAGTGTGAGCAGGGGCTGTGCAAGCACAGGGGTTCACCAATACCATTTGCACAAATCACTCAATATTTGCTTAGTTTGATGTGCTGGAAAATAAGTCACCTAAAGAAAAAGCTTGCAAAAGGGTAGAATATCTTAGTGGCCAAAATGATCTTATTTCTTTGGGCAAATTAATTGGTCTTGGGGAGACATCCTGGAGCTAAATTACTATTTGTGGGAATGGGTAAACTGAAGGAGAAATAAGTATGAATGACCCTGCTGTACAGTGGGCAAGGTCAAGAGTTAACAGGCTCAAATAGGAAAAGAAAGGCACGTTTGTCAAGTATTTCAAATTCTGTGAACCGCCCTAACTACTACTTAGTAAGAAACATAACAAACATCATTTAGAGAGGCATTTTAGAGTTTTAGTCCCAGAACCAACAAATCTGGTGGTTGAACAAATTATTAACTCCCATAGTTAAAAACACCTACTCTCAGAAGCATTTTTCTAGGAGTTCTGTGTATTTGGAGTAGGATTTGGTGCAGTCTGTCACCACAAGAATACACCAGAGTTAATTTTAGCACAGCAGACATTTCTTAGATAGATTGAATCGTCCTCCAGCATAAGCTTCGAATAAGTGACAGTACCGGCTCCTAGAAATTGCCCCCAAATCCCATCTTCCCGGCCAGGATTTATTTTGTTCTCATTATCTGTGAGAAATAAAAGCTGCTTTGAGAGCAGTCGCTGCGGCCGGTGGAGATGCAGCCTGCAGACCTGCACAGAGCGGGGCGGCTGTCAGCGGGAGGAGCTGTCACAGAACATGTCACACAGAAAACCCAAAACCATTTCAGTATATATTTCTAAGTACCAAAAAATTAGAATGAAGTTCTACTGCCTAGCTTCCGCAAGTCACTTCTAATGATATCATGAGGATGATTTATGCGATTTCAGGGAAGGAAGAGATAGATCTTGGCTGAGTTGAGGTTTCGTGTGTTGCTTTATGCACCGTGCAGGGTCAGCTATGTTTCCCTCCCCGCTGCGCACCCACAGAGTCTGAATACACCCTGCACTTCCCCACACTTCACTTTACGGACATGGTTAATCCCACTGAAGATTCTCATTCCAACACGGGCAGCGGACGAGGGCTCAGAGGGGAAGCAGATGGACACACTGACACCCGGCCACATTTCTGGCATCCTCCCATGCCGGGGCTCTGGTATCCTTATGCTATTTATTTCTGCTTGTGAGGGTTAGAGAAGCTTTTGTGTTTGTTCTGGCTTATGGGGTACATCCGAGTTTTCTTTCTAACTACATGCCCAGAAAGCAATCCCTACCTGGTACATCCACAGGTATTGCAGGAGTCCCCATCCTATAGGCACTAAACATCCAGATGCCACGCATACAGCCCCGCTCAGAATGCAGGTTTCTCACTGCCTTGTTTCTAGACGGCCCTTTTCAAGCAAGGCCAAAAAACCTGCTTTACTTAACCTCAGTTCTGAAGACAGGAAAGTGGAATTGCTGCTATAAAAAGAGGCGTTCTGCCATATCTCTGACCCAACACCCGCAGGCATCCAGCGTGCCCGGCGGGGACCTCAGGCTGATTTCTCCTTTTAGATGAAATAGGAAAACATCAGTGAGAGCTGCTGGTCATTGGTACCTCTGGGAGCCAGGCCTGAGGTGACTGCATTTGGCTGGTTAGACACCAATTTAGAGCCCATCAGTATTTCACCTTGAAAATTTAAATTTATGTGATTTCTTAAACAATGAGGTATTAGAATTGGAAAGCGAATTTCCCTGTTCAGTCCTTGGTGCTAACGCTATCTATAGCATTTCATTTATATACAAGCAAATATTATTTCTCATGTAAAAATCAAGTTTTTAAGTTGCATTTTGTTTTTTTTGGGAGGGAGGAAAGAGTAAGAACAGCTGAGAGAACCAGCCCTAGTGCAGCACAACGGAATGACAGGGACAGTTGTAGGTTAATTTCCAAATGTCCTCTTTGCTTTTCTTTCTTTTCTAACCACATTTCCAGTCCTGTTGGTTTCAATATTCAGGTTGTGAAAACACCATGCTCTGCCCCTTTGATCAGCTCATGAAAAGCCCTTTCATGTCTCGCTGTCTTCATTAACTCAGGTTTTAATTGCTGGCCTTGCGTGGGCCAGACAGGTGGCCCGAGGTCACAGCAGGAGATGACAGATGGGTTTGGGTAGGGTGTCCAGATTACACCCAGGAAAACCAACCTGTGGGGCAGCACCGCGTCCTGCGCTGGGGATCAGTGGGGCATGCTCAGCCACAGCCCCCAAGTACCTGGTTTTTGTCCTATAGAAAATAAAGACTAACTGCGCTTCTTCATTGATGAAACAGCACATCCAGAGACAGCGATTTAACTCAAGTTGCTTAGATCAGGGAGTGTTAGAGGAGGAACCCCAAAGTTTCACATCAAAGTTCCTGCACCAATGGCTGAGCCCTGGTGAAGTTTTCTGAATGAAAGAATCAATTTCAGATTCCAATCTTATCTTAAATCCCATAAAAATAATCAGGGAGATGGTTTTCCTGTTGCACACCCAGAGTTTCCCTTATTTTTCCCTGCTAGATAACAGCTCAATGCTTTGGACTCCTATTATACATTTTTACCCTGACTGTATCTACTTACACTTCACAAATACATATACCCATAATTACTGTGATACCAGAACTTTCTTCTCCAGTACTTTTGACTCGCTGGACTTCTTGGTCACGGCAAGAGTTGCACAAGGTTTGTTGCAAGGAGAGCTGTACTGGACGGTAGGTACCATGCTGCTATTTTATACACTCAAACAGAGAAAGGCTAGCAGAATGGAAGGAGGAAGATGCTTTGGACTGTATCATAGAAGATATCAGGCAAGACCATCTTACTCATCCTTTTTGGCCTTAAAATCTTGAGATACAGCAAGGGAGCTCCCAAAGCAAAGGTTGGTAAAAATATGTTTCTTAGTGCCATATAATACAGACTCAAGCTTAAGTTCAAGGCTCTTTTTTTTCCAGCTTTACAGCACAGATAACCCATGATCTCAGTTCTGGTGACACAGGGTGTTCTTCTGGTGAACGTCAATATCACTACGCTCAACTTGTCTGACGTAGAAAGGTATTTCGGGGATAGATCCATTCAAATCTCAGTGTATGACCAAAACAGAACAGAGAGGGTATTTTGCCAAAGTCAGACATACATTTGCTCCCAATAGTAAAATGCACCGTTGCTACAAATTCAAAAGTAATGTGTTTAAAGATTCTTCTCCAGGAAAGCTAAGCTGAGCCTCCAAGATTTACCTTGGAAGACAGACAGACAGACAAACTGCAGATCAGAAGGGAATGTCTCCTATTTTCTCCTCCTCCCCGTACCTCCCACATGGCCCTTCCTTTCATTTTCCAGGCAGGTTCCTTCCCTTCACACACCTGCTCCCAACCGCAGCTGAAATCAGGACATTGGGACCCATTAGCTCTACTTGCTCCTTTCATCCAGAAGTCAATGTGACATGTTCAGAGACCGTAAATGACAGGAGTCAAGTTCAGACTGTGGCACAGGTGTCTAAGACAGGAGAGGCCATTCAAGCAATTAGTTCCCACTTACACCACCTTGTTCATTCTTTTCTAGGAGAAATAACATCACACAAGTTTTGCAGATTTTGGTGTGTGCCATTGAAGAACATCATCCTCTTCAAAATGCATCAGACGGGTGCTCTCACATCAAAAGTCTCCTTTGAGACCATTCCCGTTGTATCAATCAGGAGAGCAGCATCCCCACCTGCCTTCTGAGGGAAAATGGAAATGCTTTTCTGAACTGATTTTGCATTTCTTCTGGATAGTGCAGGCCACGGGACTTTATTCTATACATTTTTATTTTGCTTAAAACCAGAACTGATGATTTGGGAACCGAGTTTCTAACATTTTGTGGAAAACTTCTTTGGGAAAAATTAAGAAAAATCACCCTTTGAAAATACAACCTTCCTGTAATTAGCTATAATGAAGAGTGCTCTTTAATTCTGCGTATTAGCGCTGCTGCTTGCACTGCTTACTGCTTTGCTTTCTTCAGTAAACTCAGAGCTGGCAAGACCTTGGAATTGGGAAGACCCTGTTTTAATTCTAACCCTGCCATTCATTCAATGTAGAATCTTGTGATGATCGTTTAACCTCATGCATTGTGCTATGGAGACAGAGTTCAGGTGCAGAACAGGGTCCTCCATCACCTGCTGGACACAGGTGGGCTGCAAAGACAGACAGAAAGCTCTGCTTTGGAGCACTCTATGGAGAAATGGGCAGCAGGGAAGCCTTTGCATGGAGAGGAATTGACTTTTCAAAAGAGAAAACAGTTCTGATGACCTGAGCTAAAGATAGGATGAGCTCAACCAGCAGCTTTTTAAAGCCGCGCATCCCACCTTATCAGAAGTCCCTGCGGAGGGAACAGCGCTGTCACCCAATGCGGTGTTTTACAGAGCTCGTCCCCCAGACACCAGTGTCACCCTCAGGGACCCAGCTGGAGGGACCTTTCCCCAGCTGCTCCCCCAGCGCTTTGCCCGGGTACCTTTATCGGTTTGACTTTTGACCTTGAGATGGACAGGGCTCTGCGCTGCCACCATCGCTGTTTCCATCCAGCCCACACCCCCTTCACTCCCCACGATGGGGATGCTTTAAAAAAAAAGGGCATAGTGGTGATAGATTTGTCAAGACCAAGGGTCAAGTTTATGTTGATCTACAGGTGTCAGAAGCGTATTGATCCAATGATGAAGGTCCCCAAGAGGTCACCATAAATCCTCAGTGGGGATGAAAATGCCACATAACTTGCTTGCAGATGTTGCAGAAGTAACCAGATAAGGTAAAGCAACCGCCCAGCAAGTGTTAACAGACACCGTTGGAGCAACAGGTGATGCCACAATGTTATTTTGCCATAAGCCAGGGTGGCCAAACCTATAAAAAGGTGAAAACATCAAGCAATTCAGGCCCTTGACAGGGCAAAATAAGGACATTTGTTTCAAGTTAAATTGTGGTGGTTTTGGCTCGCACCAGAGGCACAGCCTTTAGTACAAATACTTTGCCCTTTTGGATCAGCACTTTCCATGCATTTCCCTGACAGTTGTGAATTACACCCAACTCAAAAAACACCTTCGTGAACTTCAATACTGTAGAACAGTTCAGCTGGAAGGGACCCACAACCATCATCTACTGCAGTTGATCGATTGTGCAGCTAGAAAACAAATTATGTTAGATACAGTCACAGCAGCTACAGAAAAAGCATCTCCTTGCCTGGTTTCCAGCTCCTCAGCTGATGCTGAATTTCTCCAAAGCGTTTAACAATGACCAGTGCACACTGGGACCCCTTAACAACAACCAGTGCGCGCACTGGGACCCTCGTGCAGGGCCAACAGGGACATTCCCGGCAGCTCCGGGTTTCTGTAACTCGAGCGTTTAAGCCCAGCAGTTATTACAGAGCGTGATGCTCAATCCCTTTATCGCGTCTCCTCTCCCCGCGGCAGCCGGAGCGAGGTCTAATTTTAAAAAGCAGCGATATGGAGCTGGTGCAGTCACACACGTTACCGTTAGCTGCCGGCTATTTAAATATAAACGTGCAGAAGCCGCTCCACAGTTCAGCTATTTTATGGTTGGCTATAGAGTTGAGTTCAACAACATGCAGAACGTTAACTTACTAATGTGTCCAAGCTCAAAACTTAAAATACACACCTTGCTAGTTTTATTTTTAGAATAATTCTGGGATTAATGATGCAAAATATTTATCTGACCTGATTGAAGTAAATTTAATAAAAACAAGTTAACAATCAAAACCCATTTTTTACCTGACTTCGTTCAGTCAGAAGAATAACCCTTAATGGAATAAACCAAGGCAACACCTTTTACTTTGTGGTATATTCCAATGAAAATTAGAGATATAGTGGATCTCACAGGAATTCATAAATCTCATTGAGATTAAACTCAGTTTCAAAGAAAACGTTGAGTATCAAACTGAAAAATAATACAAGACTCAGTTCCTGATTTCTCTATAAAATCACGAAACTATATTGCAATAAAGACACTTTTCACGAGAGCAAAACGCTTATTATGAGAATAATGTGTCATTAATCCGAGTACAGTACATCTTGGCTATAACATGCAGCTGTCGTCAAAGCACAAAGATTCATCGTTTTGGCAAAGTTTGTAGCATCTGTGTTGCAGAGTTTTGGTGCCAACAGTCATTTCTAAGCACAATAAAACATAACACATAACTCTCAACCCGGGCTTTCACCTTTGTGAGCCCCCGGTTCGCTTCATCACCTCCGGTGGGCAGCTCACACGCCTAACATAGGGATGTGGCATCCAAAATGTTTACAAGCATATAGTGTAATATTTGTATCATGGCTGGTTTATGCCATGTGTGACCGTGGACACAACACTGGAGAATGTTTAAAACCCACCCTTGCTGTCTTTACAAAGCCCAAGATGTTCAACACGCGTGTTGTCTCAGTTGTGCTGAGCCCAATTGCACAGGGGAGTGCGAAACGGCGCGGGGCTGGGCAGAACTTTAATTCACAGTGCTACCTAGTGGCTTCTGGAATAAATGATCAGTCAGAATGCATTCGCCATACAGAAAAACCTCAGTGAAAAATAAATACCAATGTGTATAGAATCTAAATGTCTGCCTGAGAAGGGTAGGAACTGTATATTTACACTGCAGGGGAAGAAAGAAGAAGGAAAAAAAACCCCACATATAAGGTCGCTTGTGAACTAATCCCAAGCATTTCTGGCTGAATATTCATACACACAGGCACATCAACAGCCCCATCTCAACCTCCCACACTCTATCGGATGCCAGGACGGGCAGCGCCTTTATTTGCCAACCAGGATTTTTCCTCCCTCGCCACGGCTGGGGATCAGCACAGAAACACGGAGCTCATGGCATTCATGGCCCTCCAGAGACCATCCCTCCCCTCTTCATCCTCTCACAGCAGCAAGAGGTTGGTGCCAGACACAGGGTCAGATTTTCCCAGGTTTCCTGCCAGCATGGGGACACAGAAAGAGCCACGAACCTCCTCCTCTCCAGAGCCATTTCCTCACTCCTCTCAAATTTTCCTCTGCTCTGCAACTGCTGTCACTGCCTTCTGCACAGCCCAGTACCCCCTCCTCCCTGCTTCACATCTATCTACACTGATCCATATATCAAGACATACATTTTCCAGCATTGCTGTTGCCCAGTGTTTCCCCACACAGAAGTTGGCGCTTCCAGGATGGCAGGGGACAAGGACAAATAAAACTCCTGTTAAAAACCCTCAGGGTAGAGCAGAAGCCAAGCCTGGCAGGATTCAGTGGAAGATGTTAAACCCAAGTATGAGACACGGCCACTGGACCTGACAGTTTTCCCATATTTAGAAAGGGGAGAACAGTACTTGCTTCCCTGGGCAATGCTTATGATCACCAGATGAAAGGAGTCGTGTAAGTACTAAGTAGTATTAATAGTCACAGGCGTAATATATACATATGAGAATAATATAGTCAAGCAATACTTAACAGTTATTTCCAATAGCAACATTTGTATAATGCCATTGACACTCAACTGCTGACAAGTTGGACACACTTAAGGAATTTTAATAAGCCTTTGAAAAGGTTTAACTGATTTGAATTAAGCCCTGAGATAATTTAGACACAGGGCTATCATTCTTCAGTTAAAAATAATCGATCTTGAATTTAAACATCACATCTTACAAAGAAAATGTCATTTGTCACCAGCAGCGTCTGGGGCTGGTGAACACATTTCTGGAGAAGCTGCAGCGACTCTGAGCTGCGTCTGGACCGAGCGAGGGACCCACGGCTCCGCTCGCCCCGGGGAATGTGATCTCCTCTGGGCCACTGACGAGGTTCCCCAGCAGAATAAGGTTCAGAGATGTTAATTAATACATGGGGTTATTACTATGATGACACCAAATCCAATGCCCCAGACATTGCGGGCAGTGCAGAAAGAACTAACATCTTCCGGCTTTAATCCACAAAAGCAGTTCTGTTGCTCCTTCCCCCTTGCAGAGGCAGAAGGAAAGCCTTCATCTACACTTTAGTACTGAACATAAACAGTTTTTCTTTTGGAGGGGGGTATTCTATATTTACTGTTTGTTGTTTGGACATGGCACTTAGTGCCATGATATAGTCAATGGACTGAAGTTGGACCAAGGGTTGGACTTGGTGATCTCTGAGGTCTTTTCCAACCCAGTCCATTCTGTGATTCTGTTCCAGGCGTTTTGCTTTCCTGACTTGCAATTTTCCTCCCAAAGCTCTCTATCTTTTCTGGAACCCTCCGACAGACACATAATGCAATGCCTTTTTGACAAGATAAGACCAGAAGCCCTTGTTGAAATCTGCTCATCTAAACATCCACCCACATCTTCATAGAAATTTATTAACTTGCAGTAATGAGAAGATAAATTCCCACTTGCTGTCTTTCAGCATGAATATTACCCTATTGCCTACAAAGTTATTTACCATTAAGTCTGTGGAAGATCAGGAACTAACTTTGAGTCGAAGTCTGCAATTACCAAAGATACTGATGCAAAGACAAAATTACTTTAAACAAATCACAGAATCACAGTTTAAAGTCTGAAGATAAAGAGAATTGTGTATGTGTTTTTCTCCCCCCTCCTTTTTTTTGGCTGCTTGGTTTGAATAAGCAGACAGATTACTGGCACAAACCAGGCACTGAAAGCTGGGAGCTGCTGGCATTCAGCTACTTGCATTTTTGCTTTAGCTATTTTCAAATATCATCTCTGACATTTAAACAAATGGGAATAACATTATGATCCTTAGCAGCATTTGCGGTTTTATATCCAAATTAAAAGAAGGCAAAGCATCATGCTTTCAAGAACACAGCTCAGAAAGGAGCTATTCATTTTTAAATCCAAAATATACGGCCCTGATATGCATGTATTATATACTGTTTACGTATATACTTTATATATAACAATATACGCAACAGGGGAAGGCTTGCTTCTCTTGGAAACATCAAGTATTTGCTATTATCAGACACAGGACAGGAGGCCAACTGGATCAATAGACTTGCTCAATATAGTAAAGTCTTATCTTCATTTCGGACTAGCTGGCCATAATGTCAGCACCTAGATGCCACTGACAGAGTTATCTCCCATCAGCAGCAGAAATCACTGGTAGTGGAGTGACACCTACAAAAAGCCAATAACTCAAACAGGCAAAAATTGTCCCACTGTCCATTTTGAAGATAAAGGGAAACCAGCCCAGCGCTCTTCAGTCTCTGTGCATTCATTCGGGCTGCAAAAAATAACACTTCACAGCTCACGTGGGTTTTGGTTTCAAATCTCCATTCCTGTTGGGACAACGCAAGCTGGAGAACTTGCGGGCACAACCAGACCAGACCCCTGGAAGGGTCAGGTCCGAAAGCGTCCCTGGATGTGATACTCAGCCATCGTGTTGTTGAAAAGAAGAAAGCAAAAAGCTTTCATGTTGTTCTATATATATATGTGGTTCTATCTATAGGGCCTGGTGTGTGCTGATCCCCGAGGAGACGTTCTCCCTGCCTGCCCTTTGGGCGCTTATCGCGGGACCAGAGGGACACACGCAGCATTATCACCAGGCCAGGCTCAGAGCAGCCGAGTGGCATTTTCCTTTCATGCAGCCACCGACACCAACCGCGGGACAGGACGGTCCCCAGCGCCACGGCGCAGCCCGTGACCCCGCCTGGCAGCCTCTAAAAGCAGGAGATAAGTGGGATACGCAAGTCAGCTCTGATGTTGCAGCAGGAGACAAAGGTCAGGAGCGATAACATCTGATCAGCCTCACGTTGCGAGGTTAAAAATAAAAGGAAGCCCAAGTGGAAGCGGGAGGGCGCGGTGGTCCCAGGTATGGCGAGATGTCACAGCACCCCAGGGAGACACCTGCACCAGATTTGCCTCTCACAGCTCCTACCAAATTATTTTTAATGACTTTGCACAGCTGCATCACCCTCACAATTCATCCAGCATTTTAGAATCCAAGACATCACTCAGAGGCAGGGCCGTGATTGCCACAGCTCTTGCCCTACAGGGGCAGTCACCAGTGCTTCAAGGTTATGATTTAGGCACTCAACACTTACACAATAGCCTTAAAATCACAACAGTAATAGCAAACCCCAAATCAGAAGCAAATAAAAGCTGCTTTTTATGAAGCATTCTTATGTGGAGCCATTGAGGGAGCTGGGGCTGTTCAGCCTGGAGAACAGGAGCTGAGGGGAGACCTGATCGCTGTCTGCAACTGCCTGGAAGGAGCTTGGAGCATGGAGGGGGTTGGTCTCTTCTCCCAAATTGCAAGTGATAGGACAAGAGGAAATGGCCTCAAGTTGCACCAGGGGAGGTTTAGGTTGGATATCAGGAAAAAGTTATTCATGGAAAGGGCTGTTGGGCATTGAACAGGCTGCCCAGGGCAGTGCTGGAGTCACCATCCCTGGAGGGGTTTAAAAGGCGTTTCGACGAGGTTCTTAGGGACATGGTTTAGTGCTGGAGTGAGGCTGTGGTTGAACTCAATGATCCTGAGGGTCTCTTCCAACCAAAATGATTCTGTGATTCCAGAGGGTTCATATTTAACGCATGTGTTTGTTTCTGTGAGGACCATGTACCTGCTTAATACTTTTCCTGATCACATGGTGGCAGAAGCTGGGAGTTTATTCCATATATCAGTGCTGGTGGGACCAGCAGCTCAGTGCTGCCTCCACTGCCCTTAACCACACGCATCTATAGACACACACACACAACTAGGCGGCATTTTCCAGTGAACCTGCAGAAGCATAAATAATTATAGACAGTAAAGGACTTGAAAATGGACCTTTTCTATAGTTACGGGCTGCTTGTCAGCGTTTTGCCACAGCCCAGGCAGAACAAGGATCTGTCTGCTGAAACCATTCAAACACAGTATCAGAATTAACATATTGCTGAAGGAGCATATCAAGAGATGCACCATCACTGAAGTTATAATTAAGGTGTAAGAATATGTATCCTCTCAAAATCCTCAGTAAATTACTTAAGAAGAAACAGAAAGAAAAGAAGGAAAATCCCCACAAGCCCTCGAGGCTCCTCCAGTGCTGTGAGGGCAGGAGGTGGCTCTGACATTGCTCCAGTCAAAGTCTAAAGATCCAGTCCATCTTCTTTAAAGAAGCAGACAAGATACTGCCACGCACTTCGTTCTTGTATTCGTAATTCCCTCCTCAGTCACCACACGGAAAGAGATGAGCTGTTCCTACCAAAGTGTCACATCAAACCAAGACTTTGAAGCTCAGGTTTGGATTCCTGAAATAAGCAGCACATGGCAAAAGGGGACAAAAAAGTCAAGAATCAATGGATTGCCCAGGAGAAAACAATCACAGCTACCATTGTAGTTAGTTATATTGCTTACACAACATGGATGTAAATGATGTGATTTCAGATTTGTTCTGCCGAGCTTTGAGCGATGCAGTGCACAGCAGAGAACGCCGAGAAGTCAGACTTCTCCACTTGTGAACATTTTTGGTTCAATTAACCCTCTTACCTCCTTATCTATAAGTGACAAGTCCTGCAGCCATCAAATCTTGGAAAGATTACATCATCATCAATCAATATCATTATTGCCTAACAAGCAGACCTTAAGATGTGCATGACTGAGAAATATCCTATAACCTCATCAACTGTTCCATTGGAAGAGAGGACCAAATGTTGTACTACCATTTAAAATATGCATACAAGCTCCTTCTACCTCTTACATTAGTTGACAAATAATTCCAACTTTAAAAAGTACAAATAAGGTCTGAATAGGGGGGTCAAGAGGTTGCTCAGCCCAGAGAAGAGAAGCTTCTTATCAAGGCAAAAGGGATCTTACCATCTATATAGAACAAATACCTGGCGGGAGGGTGCACAGCAAAGGGAACCAGGCTCTTTCCAGTGGTGCCAAGTGGCAGGACCAGGGGCCGTGGACACAAACTGAAAGAGAAGAGGTTCCCTCTGAACATCAGGGAAGGTTTTTCCTGTGAGGGCAACCAAGCACTGGAGCAGGTTTCCTACTGGGGCTGCGGAGTTTCCACCCTCAGAGGCATTCAAAAGCCACCTGGGCACAGTTCCAGGCGGCACAGGGATTTGGACCAGGTGAGCTCCAGCAGACCCAGCCAACCTCACCCGGCCTGCAACTGCGAGAACCAGGCAACCAAACAACAGCAGAGAAAACTTCCAGCCCCATTAAGAAGCGCCAGGTTTTGAAGAAAGGTTCCTGTTCTCCCCAACTACCCTCAGAGAAAGAACTGCATCAATCCTTCAGCAATTAGAAAAAGCTCATCGGTGGATAGTTGGCGTTGGTACCGCAGAGCATCACGAGCAGCCCGCGCTGTGGCTGCTGCTTCGCTCCAGCAGTACCGAGTGCATCTGGTTGTGGTCCAGAGCACCTGCCGCCTGTTCGGACAACACTGATCTTACCCATAAGGGCCAGAAACTCAGCAAGCACACAGGCACCAGCCGTGTGAAGGGCTTGGGGCTCTTTGCAGCAACGTACAATCACAAAGGCACAATATCTCACTGGAACATTTGCTTAAGATTCCTCTTCTGGTGGAATCACAGCATTACAAATAGGGAGGCGAAGCGATGGTAAGCTGATTTCCACCCCACACTTCCAAAGAAGAGCCCCACATATTTGCAGACAAGTATGCACATGCCCCCTGGATATTCTCAGCCCCCAAAGATTCCAGGCTGGCTTGCTCTGGACCACTTGGCATGCGATAGCAGCCGCGCACACTTGGCAGAGACATTTTTAGAAACTTCCAAGCTATGAATTCACCGTTCCATTTCGGTCAAGCCAGTTATGCAGAAAGCATTTCAAAAGCAGGATTTCAAACACACACTTCATTTCCCCTTCAATTCTTAGAGCGTAAAAAAAAAACCCGAACATCATCACACTCTTATTTTCTCACAGATAATTATTCTATAATATTCCTGTATTTGCTGATGCTATCACCAATAATCAAATAATTATAAATCAAATCTAATAACTTTTTCCAGCACGGTTATGCCACAGGTTAAAACTACATCCAATTATTTCTCTCAGGTCCATGTTTTATTGCAAAATCACTAAAAGGTGACTTTCCTTGAAAGCATACATCTGTTTAAATGCTTAGAAGTGACCTTCATGCTGCACACTTCAGAGATGAACTGGGGAGCTGCCCACAGCTCCAGCTATGACAACACAACACCCGGCAGGCGGCTGCTCCTGCCCACGGTGGTCGCGTAGGAACGGAGACCGGGGTCACCTCTGCACCCACAGCCCACGAACCATGTGCTGGAAACCCAGCTCAACGCGCGACAGCGCTGCTTGGCTCCCGACACGCTGAGCGTTTTCACCCTTTTCCACACTCGTTCAGAAAAAGCAACTGGATCTCAGCAGGTTGAGCTCCATAGGGAGGACCTGACATGGACTCTCACAAACCAGCAAACTCTAAACCTTTGAGTGCACCAAGGCTTCAGAACCACCCCATCCTCATCCCTCAGCAGCTCCAGCTGCACAGAACAGCCCCGGTCCTTTCCACAGCTCCAGCCCCCTTTGCTGGGAGGACACAGGTGATTAACCACCATTCAGCTGATGAGGGGGAGCTCATTAACCTACCCTTCCTTGATTGCTACCAGCTGCCTGCCTCAGCCCCTGAACCTCAGAGCAAGAAGATTCCAGGCCCCTTTTAAGCTCATAGGAGTTGCTTGCTCATTTTGAAAGAACGTTATTAATTGAAGGAAAAAAGATTTCACCAAAGCTTTTTTTGTGGCAGTGAATCCCACTGCCAGCTTGTGGTGACCACATCTGATACCTGCTGCCTGTGGGGAGGAACGGTCCAGGGAACAACAGCAGCTCTCCTGTTTGTGTTCAAACCCCCCAGCACTCCTCCAGAGCCCTCCATCCTCCTCTAAAGCTCCCCAAACACCTCCTGCTTCTTGGCCTCCAAGACATGCCCAAGCCCAAATGTGCAGAAGGAGCAGAAGCCACCCCCTTCTCACCACTCCTGATGGCTCTGCTGCATTTGTGAGGGCAAACTGGAACAGCAAAACACCTAAGAAAACACTACTCCCTTTCAAATAAATCGGTGTGATACCAGTTTTTACCCTTTAAGACACAACCTCAGCCATACAGGAAAAGCAGAACCCTGAGACACACTATCCTGCATGATTTGAACCCAATGTTCAGAGGTGGCCACAGAGACCAACAGGCTGCCCAAAAGGCAGAAGACGCACATATAAATCCCCCTGTAGACAACAGAAGAACTGCACAGGCCCAGCTTTCCACACTTTCCCAATGAACACAAGTATCGAACAACAAAAACCAGGCACAACCACCTCTTCTTCCTACCACACTGCTCACTTATTCGAAAGATCAGAAACAGAGCCCTACCTTCAAGCCAGGAGGGAGGTCCATGGGTGAGGAGCCAGCAGGACATGGTGCTGCAGCCCAGAGTGCTGGTGTTTGAGCCCCCACACTGAGCCAGCCCCAGCTGTGGAAAGTTATGGGCTGATTGCACCATCCCACCCTGCCCAGGTGGGCTCCAAGGCACCCAGCTGGGGTGGCCACTGAGGCACGTGGACCGTTAGATACAGTGCTTACCAAATCACCCTTCTTACCCCAGAGAGGAAATAACAACTATTTCACTGTCTCCACTGATTGTTTCATTTAGTTCAGGAGCCTGAGCGCATTCTGGCTGCCCGGGGAAGGACATGGTTCACATACCAAGAGCATCCCGGGGACGGTTTCTACTCTTCCCCTTTCCCAAAACATCCAGTAGTCCTTGATCTTTTTTCACTTGTTTCCGTGTCTCTAAGGAGTGTAACGTGACAGTCAGTTTACACAGAGCAGGTAGGTATGTTTACAAAGGACTAGATTTTTTTTTTAATTAAATCCCATGCAACAGAAAGCAAATGTCAGAAGGAAGGTCCTTTTTGTCCTCAGGTTGCTCCTGCAGGTCAAGGTCTGAAAGCTAAAATTTCAGTAACAAGATGAGAACACAGCAAAACCAGAAACGTTCAGCAACAGACCTTTTATTTTCCCCAAAACTACTGCATTACGATCCCCATCCAAAAAGATCACCCCTTTAAAACAAACCTTACTGAAATCCTCAGCAACGCGAGGAAGCCGCTGCTTTTAAGTTTGATCTTCGTTCTGACAGGAGAATTTTATTGAGTGCCCTGAAGTTGCATAAACCACCATTGTATGGTTGATTTGGAAAATAGGAACTGCTGCACAGCAATTCATTTAAAATGTATTTATAATCTAAATAATCTTCATACACAGCTGCACAGAGGGACGAGCGGCACGAACCCAACACTGGAGACAATACATGTGAATCCAACAGCCAGGACCGCTGAGCGGGGTGGAACTTGCTCCATCCTGGCCCCAACTTGCAGAGTCCACAACTCTTCTTGGTTGGTGTGTGCTCATCAGCAGAGCCCTTCCAAAGAAAGGCTCATATTATTATTAAAAGGCATGCGTTGACTCTGTGCAATGTGTCTTCTTTAAGCCAAGTAGCTTCTTACTCAAACCAGAACGTCCACATTCTCCATTTATTTCAATCTTTGTGTAATTCTCTACCTCAGGAAAGGCTATTAGCAAAGCTGCACTGAAAGAGGACGAACAAACATCCATTCTGTCTGCTCTGAGCATTACAGCACTTGATGGCAAGAAGCGGCTCGGGATGCGCAGGCAGTGGTGCCCTCTGCGGACAGACCAACCCCAGTGCAGAGGCTTCCAAATCCCACCTCGGAACAATCGCTCAGGTACCAACTCTTCAGGCAGAGCCCGGTTCTGAACTCGGTTACCAATTCCAGCTCCTCTCGTGTACGCCCAGAGCCTCACACACCGGTCTGGGTCACCGCAACCTGCAGCCACTGCTGTATTGAACCGGGCGGTGGCAGCTGCCAGGAACAGGGGGGGCTGGGATTACTGACAGGATCTAGTAAATGAATATTACAATGGCAAGATAACCAGTCACTTCTTTTCTCTAATCTTACTATTGATAACTAACTACAAAGGTAAAGTCACCTTAAATGTCACAAAAAACACACACTGCAGTTTGCTCGATGTTGTATTTCTCAAGGTATACGTAGCATCGCCTTTTAAAGTTTACATCTCCTAACTTAAGGCAGTATTTAACCATTCTGTGAGAATTTCCTGAACAGAATATCAACTTTACCATCAGCCTGAAGAAGCAACAATTTCCAGAAGGGAAGGCAACATCAGTTTTATGCACATTGCAGCGCGGTTCTTGGTACTTCAGGGTATTACATGGAGCATGGCAGGTTGGTGTCTATGTTATTAAAGCAAATCAACTCCCACTACTGAAGTGCAAACATTGTTAAAGATTTTACTGAGAAAAGATCAACCGTACGAGCAAGAACAACTTTCCAATGTACAACTTGGCAGTATCTTGCAAACATAAAGCATTAAGTGGAATTTTACAAAGAAAAGAAGCAAAAAGGCTTTTGATGTCAACAGACTGGCATTGTCATTCTCAAATATATCGTGTGAATTAATAGCAACAAACGAGGCTCCCATTTTTGCTTCGGTCAGAGCCCTCCCAGGGCCAGAGGAACAGAGCCAGACTGCACGTGTGCTGCACTCCCAGGAGAAACAATCCACTGCTGTTAAGCCAAATTTTTACACCAGCAGTTATCCAGGCTCTTTCAATCCATTAGTCTTTGTTTTTAAACAAAACTCAAGTTTACATGGATACAACAAACAGTTTATTAACGGAATGTAGGTCAGTTTCTCTCTTCCATCCTTCCTCTAAGCACCTTACAAAGCAGCTTCCAGTTCAAGCCAAGGACAGGAGTTAATTTCAAGGCCAAACAAAGAGAGGTTCAAAGTCAAGACTGGCACCTCTGAGTGCCCAGTTCCTCGAGTGTTTGTCTGGTTCGCTAAACTTACAGGCAAATGGGCCTTTCTTCTTTCCCCGCCTTGATCTACCTGCTTCTTCTCAACTCATGGTCATTCAAGCTCTTCTTAGGCAGGTCACAAGCTCCACGGGCACAGTATAAAGTCACGCTTGCTCTAACGCTCTCTCAGCTATTGCAATATCCCTGTATTATTTTATTTAAAAGCCTTACTGTTATTATGCCATCTCTTCCCGATCTTTTGTAATAGTTCAGTTTAGCTTTGGAATTTTACAAAAATGGAAAGAGTCTTTTTTTCAAGATATAGAGCACCGTGGCCAGGAATAAGGCAAGAGCCAGGAAGATGAGCAGCTTGTCCGTCAGCTCCCTGCGGTTGTACTTGGTTATCAGCTTGCGCCCCAACTGAATCGTCCCAGACATGGACTTGAATTCTTCATTTGCTTCCAGGATGGTTCGTGAAGAATTGGCTGAAATTAAGAGGAAAGAAAAAATTCAGCTGGTTGTGCTTCAGAAATACATAATAAAGGACATAAGGACGTGATATTTGGCAATAGAGATAGTGCCTGTGAGATCCTTCTGGGTCAGACTGACTTATGGGCAAGACAAACGCAGACTGTGTTCTTGCAGCAGCTTTCCCAACTCAGCAGTCCTGATGTGCTCAGGAACAATGCAAACCAAAATAAGAGTACGGAACAGCTCTACAGCCCTACATCTTGTTCCTGAACCTCTAGGTTACCTGATCAAATCTAGTTCACTTTTTTAACGAACAAAGTCAGTGCCACCTGAGAGCTCCATGGAAACAGAGCGAAATAAAAGCGGTGCTATAAACACCAATTTAAGAGAGAGGAATCACCATCACTACTGTTCTCCACACCAGTTCCAGCAGCAGCATAAGTGCATATTTGCACATATCGATTGCACAGCTGAAACCTCCCCCAGGCCAGAGCAGTAAATCAGTGAGATTCCGATGCAGTTGCACAAAGTGAAAAAGTAGCATGCAGCAGTAAGACACCCTTAATTATTTGGCTCAAATAATTTAAACAGGTTTTTTGTAGTTATTTTTTTACAAACATGTACATTTTTTCCCCTAATGAAAAAGAGAAAATCAACCAGAGGAAAAGCGTGTTCAGTGGTCTCAAATAAAGACAGAATTTGAGAATGTGCCAAACCAGCAAGGTGGAACATCAGTCCCTTTCAACTTCTCTTTCCCTGTGAGAACAAACTCACACCCGAGCTCCTTGGCATTCCTCCCTTCAAACTCCTAAATGAAAGCAAAAGTCTATGAGTCCCCTTTTTCTTGTATTACAAAATGCACACCCTGTACAACAGTGAATGCTGGTATATCCCTCTATATTGAACTGATTGATTAAACAAAGTTCAAACTTCAAGTATATTGTCTAGCTGACAAAAACAAGCACAGCAGGAGTCTGTAATTTTGCAAACCATTATGTCCCATCTTAAAGAGACAGAGTGAAAATATAAAACTTGTTTCCCATCATTAATGACAGAGCAGAGCTTCCCTGCCTCACAGCCACATATATTCACTGCATACTAAGGAAGGACTTGCTCAGAAACAAGGGAAATGTTAACTACAGATTCTGAATTTGCAGCTGGGTTTTGCAAATGACCTTTGGTAGTTCTTCCCTTGATGAGCTCCAAGTGTTGTTCAGTCAGGAACAGGGTGACAAAGTGTCTGCCAAACTGTCTTTTTAAAGGGAGAAGAAACATGCTACTTGTGCACGAACAAACCGTGCCCAGCTGCCATCCTCCGATGGGGGCAGAAAACGACGAGGGCAAAAGTTGCGTTATTTATCTTCATTTTTAGAACTGTTCTCCCTCCTGCCCAAAAGCACGGCCAGTAAGAGGCCCAGGCAACACAGATCCAACTTCTAAATGCTTCATGAATCACCAGTTCTGACAGGTCGCTTGATTTATTGTCTTAGGAGTCGAAGCCAAAGAAGCGGGTGAAATCTTGGTTTCACAGTCCCTGATGCGCTGCTGACAGAGCAAGTGACCTCGGGTTCATGTCACTTGATCTCCTCGTCTCTTAGTCATCCCAGCTGGAGATGGGTGAAAAGAGCCCTCCGGCCGCACTAACTTTCCTCTGTGTACAGACTTGTACCCACACTTTTATTTTCTCTATTACCACACGTACACCGGGAGAGCAGCGCAGAGTGACACCAAACATGCTTCCAGCACTGCGTGAACTCACGCTGCTTTTACGATTGCTCTCATAAAAAACCAGAACAAGAGCCCTGCAGCCTGCACCCTTCTCCTTGTTTATCTGTAATCATGAAACAGCAACTCCAGCAAACAATTCCACACAACATACGTTATTATTTTCTGTTTACGCCAAACTGTGAGAGGAGTGCTGCTGGACGGTCCTTTGGTTATCATCGTGGGAAGAGCAAAGCAGGTTCCCACCATGCTAAACACTGCGTCAGTTTGCCTCTCCACAAGCAAAAAGAACTGGTGAAAGGTGCTTCGATCATCCAATCCACACCCAAACAGCCCAAAAACATCTGTACCTAAGGTCTGCACCGTCTCCTCACTCTGCTGGACTTGCTGTGACATCATCCTGCTGATGCTCATCAGACTCTCCGTGATGTTACTTGCACTCTCTGCCAGACTTTCCTTTGTGCTCTTCCTGAAATAGGGAAAAAATAAAGCAGGAAGGGATAAAATCATGGCTCTGGGTACTGCGGGGAAAACGCTGCTGGAGGGAGCTTAGATCAGAGCTTGGCCCCAAACACCTCTGCCACTATACAAAAGACACAATCAGTTTTTACTGCATGAGAAATTCAGGTTATCGTCACTAAGCTATTAAAAAAAAAGATCACAAAATACTAAAATTGTGAGGCAAACCAACTGCTAGTGGCTCAGACGTGGGCCCCTGTTTACTCATCCACGACTGTACAATTTCATGGGCTGGCATGGAAGCACTGATACAAACTACCTTGGGTATCCCATTTGTTGCTTGACAATACTAAACAGGCCAATTTTTCAATACAGAAATTATACAAGCTTACATCCAGTTTTGCACATTAAAGGAGCTTATATAACGATCAATTACTTGTTTATGACGCTGACAGGAATTAATGTAAAAGATATACTGTAAAACTATGAAGCCTATCTTATCCCCTTTTCCACTTGGACATGTCAATGCCAAGAAAACCTGAAATTAACACAATCCTTAACACTTTAAATCCCCACAAAAGAAAAAGGCATTCACAAAAGAAAAGCTACAAGACACAGTTAAGCTCCAGATACAATTAAGTAACTTAGAAACATGATGTCACTTCCATTTAAAGCTAGTGAATATAGCATTGTGTTTAAGTCTCAGCTCATGCAGTGTGATGGTCCGATACCTTTGTCTGAAGGAGTCTCTTCCCTGCAGCAGCTGATCTTTCTCAGAGTTGTCGATAGCAATCTTACAAGCCAGATTTGCCTTTCTCCAAGCTGCCTGATTGCTGAAAGCACAAGAGCACAATGTTGTAGGACGATGGCAACACCTTGCAAGTTAAAACAGTTTCCACAAAGCAAACACCACTGTAACTGAGCACCCCAGATATGTGCGTGGACTTCATATAGAATCATTTTGGTTAGAAAAGACCCTCAGGATCATCAAGTCCAACCATAACCTCACTCCAGCACTAAACCACGTCCCTAAGAACCTCGTCTAAACGCCTTTTAAAGCCCTCCAGGGATGGTGACTCCACCACTGCCCTGGGCAGCCTGTTCAATGCCCAACAGCCCTTTCCATGAAGAATTTTTTCCTGATATCCAATCTGAACCTCCCCTGGCACAACTTGAGGCCATTTCCCCTTGTCCTATCACTTGCTACTTGATAGAAGAGACCAACCCCCTCCATGCTCCAAGCTCCTTTCAGTAGAGGGTAATGAGGTCTCCCATCAGCCACCTTATTCTACCCCAGGATAACAACATGCTGTCCTGTCATTTCTTCTCCTAGCTGTATCATTTACGGAGAGAGGGGAGCAGAATACTGTGCCAGCCGCCAAATGTCACCCTCAAGTCACATCCTTACATGATCAGCGACTCAAAGGGACAGACCACGGCTACAGAGACAGGACAGGAGCGGAAAGAAGGGACTCCTGCCCTTTCCATCCTGATCCACTCTTGGTCCTGAGCAAAGCAGCATCATGTCAGCAACAGCATTTCCAAACCTGCAACCACTGTGCAGCAGTTCGGGATCTCTGGTCACAGGGCCCACCTGAGCATTTGTTTCTTGTGATTTTCCACTTCCCGCAGTAACGCTTGTTTCTCCGACTCTTTATCTTGCTCCTTCGCCATCTGTTCGAGCTCCTGGACGGCAAGAGAAACACGAACCTGATAAAACCTGATCAACACCTGCAACCCGTACCCCGCGCCGAATTCACGGCGGATCGACCCGCTCACCGGGACCCCGCGGCCTCCCCGCCGCCCCCGGCCGGGCCCCTCACCTGGATGCGGCCGCGGAGGTGGCGGAATTTCTCCTTCACGGCGGCGTTGAGCTCGGTGAGGGCGCTGAGCGGCCCCGGGCAGTCTCGGATGTCCTGGAACACAACGGCCCGGTGAGCGCGGCCGGAGCTCCGCGCCCCGCAGCCCTGGCAGAGGGAAGGGGGGAGTCCCGCCGCGGTGGTACCTGCACGGCCGCCTTGATCTCCAGGTCGAAGCGGACGATCTCCTGGTTGCAGACCCGCACGGGCACGGCGGCCGCCGCCATCTTGGCGGGGGACAGGGCGCGTTCCGGCTCGCGGGCGCCCCCTGCGGGCCCCGGGAGCGCACGGGCCGCGGTGGCCGCGCTGAGGGGCCGGGGGCGCTGAGGGGCCGGGGGCGCTGAGGGGCCGGGGGCGCTGAGGGGCCGGGGGCGCTGAGGGGCCGGGGGCGCTGAGGGGCCGGGGGCGCTGAGGGGCCGGGGGCGGCAAGCGGCTGCTCCTCAGCGGTGACACCCGCCGTGACACCCATGAGAAGCGATGACAACATCAGGGCCTCAGCAGCCACAGTTTTGTAGGAAACGGTCATCTTGCCAATAGAATAGGCCCAGGCAGGATCTCTCAGCAAAACAGATTTTATTAACGATTTTGCAAGACCGGGTGTTCTGCCTAAAGGTGGGCACACGGAATAGGGCAAAAATTGACAATCAATGATGGGACAAGGGCCAGTGGATACAAACTGGAACACGGGAGGTTCCACTTAAATTTGAGAAGAAACTTGTTCCTGGTGAGGGTGGCAGAGCCTGGCCCAGGCTGCCCAGGGGGGTTGTGGAGTCTCCTTCTCTGCAGACATTCAAACCCGCCTGGACCCCTTCCTGTGGAACCTCAGCTGGGTGTTCCTGCTCCATGGGGGATTGCACTGGATGAGCTTTCCAGGGCCCTTGAACCCCTGACATCCTGGGATTCTGTGAAAAAGCCCCTGCTTTGCCCCCTAATCCCGGTGCAAATTCCCACCCCTGCTCCCCATCGGTTGGTTCTGCAGGGTTTACAGCCCACCTGACCCTGCCTCAGTTTACCTGTCTCATTCATCCAATTCTAACAACCCCCTCTCCTTATTGATGTATTTAAGATACAGATTCCTGTCTCTTTAGCTACCCTTCCCCCTAGATTAACTTATTAAATACAGGAATCAGTTTGCATTCCGGGGTTAGTTTGGAGAGACTTTGCTTTACAATAAGGATTCACAGCCTGGTGTCTCTCAGTCCTTCTCCCGCGCTGGGTCCCCAGTTTGTACAAACATCCCTCCAGTGGCTCCTCACGGTCTCACACCCAACAGACCTGCCAAGGGTTCTGGGGGGACAGCCCGGGGCGATGGGGCCATTGACCCCCAGCAGCCGGAGGATGTGTTGGTGTGAGGGCTGGGGGACAACAGGAGGGACCTGAGGGACCTTCCCAACCTGAGAGGCAACACAACAGCCCTTGGGCTTCCCCAGGAGCTGATGCCGTGTCCTCCCGCTCACACGGACCCCGGCTGGACAAAGCCAGTGGGTGCTGGAGACCATTTCCATGGCCACTGCACAAAGGCGAAGCACCTGCTGGGTCACAGCCCAGGTTCTCCATGCAAAGTGGGAACAAGTTCTCCCCTCAGCGAGCTCTGAGCCCTTCCAGAGGACGCTTACCAGCGATACCAGGAGACCGAGGGCATTTACTTGTAGGGAGCACACACCATTCTCCATCACTCCACACATACAATGATTAGAGACGGTATTTCCTCCACAATTTTTATTTTAAATTACAAAGGATGTTGCATACATTGATGAATTTGTATCTGGACAGAAGTGCTAGAGATTAAGGGTGACAAAGTAAACAAAGTCAATAGTTTAATTGTGCCTCTTTTTGAAAAAAAAATAAAAACTGCACAACTATTAACCAACATTTAACATCGCAACTCTTAACACATCATGCTTGTAACAAGGTACATTTTCTAACAGAGACGAGACTTTCAGTAAGGTTTTCTGAGCTCCAGTTGGAAGTTGATTACAGAGTATCCAGGACAGCATTAGGATGGTGACCCCAAGCGCGGGCAGCACACGATGCCACGTTTGGCTTAAAACGCCTTTTGAAAATACGTTCCACACCACCTCCACCCGCATGTGCCGTCAGCCTTAAGAGTTCACTCAACCACAACGACTGAGCATTAAGTTTGATTTCACATAATATTCTGGGAGATGATCCAAATCAGAATGTAAGAATATCCATAAGAACGATTAAGAAAATTAAGTGCAACTACTAGTTCTATTTCTTAATCAGAAGATATTGATAGGGTGGAGTGTGCTTTTGCCACTACCAAATCTGAGCCAGAAGTTTTCCTTAGCCAGTTCTCACCCAAATTTGACTTAACAGATGCACGACTACAAAATATTCTTAAGCAAAACTCTCAACACTGATGTCATCTAAAAAATTTGGAGTTTTTATTTTTAAATGGAGGGGGGGGGGAAAAAAGAGTGGCTTAAAATAGCTCTGGCTCTGCTTTTAGCTCCACAGCTCATTAGAAAGACAATAAATGCATAGTCATCATTTGCTCTTGTGGAAGTTCATGAGTGTCTAAGAGGCTGAGGATTATAATTCAGTGCACACACATCTTGTCATGCTAGAAGCATTGAGGGGAAAAACATGGCATATTGTGAAATGTAAATTGTAGCAAGATAGAGACGTTTTTGTATGCTGCAAAGAATATATAACCTAGAAGTGCCATTTTTCGTTAGCGACATTTAAGAATCTCAGTTTGTATTGGGAGATACTCAAGAGTGGTGTTTTCTCAACAGACTAATGCCCTTAATAGAGTTAGAAGAAGAATCGGCCACGGCAGCTGTAACTGTTTGAAATGTACTTCACACGATCCCTGGGTAAAGAGACTGAAGGAGCCAAGAGCACATCTAGCAGCACACTCGACCAGGTGATTCCAACTGAAGCCTCCAACTTAGAGAGAAAATAAACCCATGATTAGGTGTATGCTTGAAAACCAGGTGGCAAGGCCAAGCACAGATCCTGACATTCATGGTACCTCATCGGGTTCTGCCTCCACAGAATTTCAGGAAGACTTGCAAGCACGTTTGAGGAACAGAATCGCGTTTGCTATTTCTGCTGAAGGCAACTTGTATACAACCCTCTGAAATTCTCCTGAAGAAGCCTTTTGGAGCTTTAAAAAAATAGCTTTGTTTAAATGATTTATGGAAAAGCACATCCAGTCTTTGTATTTTGTGAACAAGCGACTGCTTTATTAATGAAGGCAAATATCAGATGAATATTGGGGGAGGGATCTTTTTTAAAAAATAAAACTGACAGCACTGTATTTCGGAAGTGTTTGGTTGCTCTTAGGTTGGTTAAAAGACCCTTCATTCATTTTAGGGGTTGGTTTGTTTAACAAAAAACCCCAACTTTTTCCTGGCCCTCTTAGTATGGAAAAAAGTCTGTCTATAAAGCATTAGAACTGACCACAGCTGAGCCCGACTCTCACAGCAGCTTTACAGCAACGCAGCTTCATCAAATCACAATGATTTCAACTGGTGTAGTAAGAAAATCCAGCCTATCCACACAGAAACGCAGCTTTAGGAGTAAGTCTCATCCAAAATAAAGTACTCACCAAGAATCAGTAAATGTGTGCAATAAACCATAAAAGGAAGCGTTAGCAAAAGGGGTCGAGGGCTAAAAAACACCCTTCACGAGCACCCCCACGTTTTGCAAGGCCATTCAAAAACTGGTCTTCCGTATAAATACAAAAGGACTATTGAGAGAAACTGAAATCAGACCTATCCAGAACTTCCTTCAGGATGCTTTTATCAGCTCCGATTCCATTTCAGGGGGGTTGGGTTTGAAGAGTGGAGAGGGAACGAGAAACATTGAGTTCTAGATGTACAAGTAAGGCACAATATAAAGCCACATCATCATCATCATCATCTGTCATGAGGGAAGGAGGAGAGGACGAGAATCATACATGGTACAGGAGAACGAGCAGCCCATCGATCCCAAGGTGGCACCTACGGTCAGACTGACGAGATCTCGACAAGAGCAGGTACGACAGCACGAGTTTAATGTGGAACAAACCCCGGAGAATCCAGTGTATCAGAAAAAGGAAGAGCTTGCGTTTGGATTAAATCAAAAAACACGTAGGATTGTTTTTGGATATAGGATTAAAAGTGAATATTCACAATGCCTACACTCAAAAACAAACAAACAAAAAATCCAGGACTTCAGTAAGATCCACATACCATGTATGAACACTGAAAATCTTTAGAAGTCTTCTCTAAAGATCCTCCAGAAACGCATGCCACAAATGCCAAAAAACAGAACATGTACATTTGTTGGTTTTATATCCTTATAAGATTTTTGTTTGTGATAAGTATACACTAAATGTATATATTTTAATGACACTAGAGGAAGCAGATTGTTACTGGCATTAAAGTACAACCATTTCTAGACGGTTTAAATGCCACAGAGTCCCCTGGTTAAAATGTAAAGCTGCACAGCTTGCCTATGTCACCTTTATGATAAAGTTAAACCAGCAAAAGGTCTTATCTTTACTCTACATTTTACTGCCAGGTTTATTTATCTCAAGTATCGCTGCAGCATTCTGACCAGCCCAGAGTTAGCAGCAAGTGGCAGGAATCATATAAAACGCAGTTGTTTTTTTTCTTTTCTTTTTAAACAAAGTGCTTTTCTAAGATATACATACATATAAATAGGTACAAAATAAAGTGTCAACATTAAAAAGCTCAACTATTTAAAAGCTTTAACTTAATACATAGAAAACACTGAAATGCAAGGGTACGGAATTCACTAGAGAGTCAAAGGCTACTTTGAAATGCTAGACCAAAATCATATTCTGGTTTTCAGACAAAAATAAAGAGCTATAAAGTTACATTTGCCCAGCATTTCTGAGCAGTAAAAAAGGGGCATTTTTAATACCTTGTCAGTTTCATTTGCCACAAAGGTCTCTACCTGATTGCAAAACTGCTCTCTTAACATTTAGGAAACGCTGCCCCGGATCCAGCGGAAGGACCTCTCGGGTCTGAGCAGCGCGTTGACATCGGAAAGGAACAACGAGCATTGAAATCTGGGTACAGACACGGGCTCCGCGTCAGCAGAGACATTCTCTGTCGGGGTCTTATGGGCCAGATGCACCTCCCGTACAACTGCGGCACGGTCGGTAATTCCAGCAGGAACACATCTGCGCCAGCGCGGGAAGCAGCAAACTCTCACCTCACCCTGACCACACCACCTGGAACAAAACACCCACATTCCACTCAGATTTTTTAAGTCTTAAGTGGATTTGCGAAGTTTCACCTAAACCGCCCTGGGTGTTTGTTCAGTCTCCTGGAGGAAACGCTTTCTGCTCAGCTCAGTAGTGGTATTTGGGCCTTCTCCTCCTCCCCTTGGCATCTTCCAAAATGCGGGTGAGTTGTGCACCCCACGGGCGGCAGGGACACCCCCGCTCCCACCGACTTTATTCCTAGGACAGGCTTGGATATAAAAATAAGCTACTTATAAACAAAAAGGAATCACAGTACAAACAAACTCAGACGAACTAGAAATGGAGAGATTCCCCAAAGGGAGCGGGGAGAAAAGCCTTCATGGACTTTTGCATTTGTTTTTTTCAGCAGCTACATTTGAAAATATTTGGTATTTCTATTTTCAGTAAACAGTGTTTTGTCATCTTTAAATAGGGAGAGAAAGAACAGGGAGGAAAACGGGGGGTCCATGAAACCAGAGAATGATCTTGCCTTGAGATAAAGGACTTTCTCATCAAAGGCTAAAGCTTTTCATCTGTAGGTTACACTGACTACAAAGCCAACTCTTATTAGCAGAAGAGCAAATAAGAACTGTGTGTTAATATTCCTCAATCATAGAAACTACTGAATTAGCAAGAATAAGTCACGTATAAGTCTGAAGAAGCTAGTTTCCAAATACCTGTACAAAAATATAAAAGTCTATAAATTTTTTTGTTGTTTTGTTTGAAGCCTGTGCTGATCCTCGGAAACATCACATGCATAATAATACATCGACTGGAAAAGTGGCAACTAAGGAATTAGATATTTGTAGCTCTTTTTTCTCTTTACATATATACACATTACAATAAAAATAACTTTATTTTGGTTGTTTGGTGGAAGTATACTACAACAAGCTAAATATCCGTTTCTTTTTTTAAATTCTCAAAGTTGAAAACTATTTTACCAATAGCTTACTAAAATCCAAATATATTAAAATCTCCTACAGTAAGTGCAGAGAAAAAAGATTCAGAGACGCCCACCAACTTATCTACCATGGAAGCGAACTACGAGAACAGCAAAACAATATCGTTAGGTATGAATGCTCCTTCTGTAGATAATTGGACCCAAACAAAAAGATTCACAGTTCAGTAAGATCCCTAACCCTGACCTTTAGGTTTTTTTCTTGTTTTTTCGTTTGTTTTTACATTCAGTACAGTATCATATAAGCTGTGCAAAACTTTACTTAGACTGGCAGTTCGCCATATCAGTTGCATTTGTCTTTGGTACAAAAATAAACAATCGCATTAATGTGCAAGTATTTGTTTTCTTCCGGCCAAAGTACCGAAATTGAGTTTTCTAGAGCCATCTTTTATACAATACATAGACTCTGTGGCATATATCTACATTTTCAACATATTCCTATATACATTCAAAAGTTTTAAGAGCTGGAACAAATACATTAAAACCTATAATCTTACCGTCTATACATCTTGTTTTTTCCCCTCAGGGTTTTCTTCATACAAACTTTACCAGCTTGCACTGATAGCTCTCCCCCCAAAATACAAGGCACAAAGAATAGACTTGTTTTTTTCTCTTGCTTGCACAGACATTTAAATACTATCTTAAGCTCAGAAAAATTAAAGTCTTATATGGCACACTAGCCCTAGTGCCACGTGTGCTATGTACAAGTTAACGGTTGCAAAGAAAGATGACTGGGTTTTAGGAACTAAAGAAATTCCAATTATTTATATATATATATATATATAAAACAAAAAAAGAACAAAAAACTCCCTAAATTGACAGCTTTACAAAAAAATGCTTCCTCTTGTTTTACCTGGAGCATAAACCTCTCACAATGCCTGGCATATGCTAAAATGTTTTACTAACAGAAATGTGGTTTTGCTTCTAAACCAAAAGTGATATATTCTGGTCCTACATAACTTAATTTCACAAAGAATCCTCACCTCTGTATTTAACTTAAAGCAGCTTTGAAACTACCTGCTTTATGCTCCGAAAAATGCTAGTAAGCATTTTAGATCATCATGCTTTTTGTTTTGTTTTACTACATTATTATTGAAAAGCGATGGAACCTAGTTGTGTTTCCATAATGCTAAACTGACATGCAGACCAGAATGCAATTTACAATGAAGTACTTGACGACACAGGTAGAATCGGAGCGACGAGAAGAGCTGGAGTCGCGGCTTAAACTTTGGCGGCGGGGACTCGCAGCCCCACGAGGCCGCCGGTGGGGTCTCCCTCTGCGGTCTTCTCTAGAACTTGATTCACAAACTCTGATGTCTGTCCAGCTACAGGTGGCCCTGAGAACGGTAAGAAAACGTGCTGGAAGTTACTATTCATCGCATTGGTTTGGACATTCCTATGAGGCGTTCAAAGCAAACGAACACTGGTTAGTAACCAGCCAAGAGGCACAAAGAACTGAAATCAGGAAGAGCTTCTTCCATTTCTCTATTCCAAAAATTCTTTGCAATCTAAGATTACGTGTCTCTCCACAGACATGCAAATACATAGAGATTACTGCTTACCCAGAGTGTCTTTAATAAGTACGTTTAACTTTTGCTCCATGTTGACTCCTCTATCATCTTTAGGTACCTGCACCCGGTTAACTATTTCTTGTTTAATGGAGTTGATGACAAAGAGTAAATTATCTGCAAAGAAAACAAACTGGATTAGATTTACAGCACAATGTCCCTGGAGCAAGAGAGAGATCCACAGTTGTGCACACACAGTTATCTGTGAGAGCCAAAGGTGTCACATCACACTCACTGTAAAATTAAGATGTAATAGTTTACATCTGTAAACATATTTTCAAAAATATTTACATCACACGCATACATCTATGTAATTTACATCTGTAAAATAGCTCAACACTGCAGGTAACCCAATTTACACACACTTTATGGAGCGGACTGGTTTTGGACCAACAAAATTGTTGGGTTTGTACCAACCCTGTTATCTCTATGAACTGCCAGGTGTGACCCAGGTTACATGATGGTGCAAAACACAGACTTGTCTGAACAAAAGGAAAATTAAGACGTGAAGAGTTGTATTTACCATATTCCGTGTTGAGACCCCAGAGTTTTACTTTATTGGCTTCATACTGGGCTTTCTTTTTTAGTCTACAAGCCCTATAGTAAGAAGAGGGGAAGAATTAGAACACTAATAAAAACTTCCAGAATACTAAGAGCATCTGTCTGTTTGCCACATGAACTCATCAACACTCCCCGAGCTGTGATGTACAAAATCACCTATGTGCTCACTCGCCCTCACCGACAGCACCTAACATTTGCTTACATATCACACTTGTGGGTTTGATCACTGTCTCAATCATTTGCCCTGCAACTAAGGGCGCCGGTTTCCAGTGGAAATACATTGTTATCTGGGGAACAGGCCGACTACCCCTGCAAAGAGCCAGCTGTCCTGCTTTTTGATAAACTGCTAACTGGCCCATTGCAAGAGCCACTGCGATGAAGCAGGATCTCTCATGGCAAAAATGAGTTACGTCTTAATTGCAATCCAAATTTCCTCACCCATGTGGCGTTACCTCACACGTACCTGGAAGCCAGCTTGTTCTTTTCTTTTCTTGACCTGGGTCTGGCAGTTAAGGGCAGTTCGCTGACTGGTGTGAGGTCACTGATCACCTTATTCAGCTTCCTCAGTTCATTACCGATCTGTAGAAGCTTCCTGGGGTTGGGGGTCAGGTCTTCTACATCGGTCCTCCGCGATTTCTTGGCTGCATATTTTCCTGGTTTAAATATGTAAAAAATTGGGTTGGGAAGTTACACAATACGAACACAAACCTGCCAAACCCATTCTTAAATCTGTATTTTTTGGGTGCAGTTTAAGTTCCTTTGTTCATTACAAGAGAATGGACTGGAATCATGTGACCCCTACGGCCTTTCACAATAGAAAGAACATTTCCAGACAAACTGCTTTGGACAATTCATATTATATCCAGATCAGATAAAAGCAAATACTGCTGGCCGGGCTACTGGGTGCAATAGACAGTACACACTCAACTGTGCTGAAAAATGTATGTCACAAGTTCAAACTCTGTGGTTTTGCCCCAACTGCAACTTGCCAACCCATATGTTCAGCCAATATATCCTCCTGCACACTCGAGTTGATTAAATTCTTAATAATCTTATTGCTAAAGTTGTGTATTAGGGAGTGTCACGTCCTGGTATTGAAATGATCTTCGGTGATACGGAGCTTAGATGATGCACATAGAGGCTGGCTGACTTCTTTGCTATGTATTTCAAGCTATTCGAGGCCTCATTTTCCTAAGGAAATACACACGTTCAAGACAAAACCTTTATTCCTGAAGATCCTCTGCCACTGCTACGTATCTTTTTCCACATTTCTATTAAAAACTCTGGTTGTTACAGACACTTGCATGCAAATGTTAATAAAACTACCAAAACCTGCTCTAGAAATATTTAATAGCGAGCTGATCACTTGGCATGATTTACCTGCAGTAGGAGACGACCTCGGTACGTGTATGTACATGGAAATAATAAAATCTGTAGCTTCTGGATGTTCTGTAGCATTTGATCCCAGAAATCCCTTGTGTACGCACCTGACTTAGAGCTCACTTGCTCCTCCAAGTGTCTGGTGGGACTGAGCCCTCCAGGCACGTTTGGTTATTTGGTGTTTAACAAGTACAGATATAAACCTTCGTAAGAAGGAGCAGCGATAGGGATTTTAGGTACTGATATCTCACCACAGGATAAATAAGCACATCAAAACTAAGGAGATTTCAAAAAGAAAAGTTTTCTTCCCTGACTAAAATCACAAGTAGCAACAAAATATTTTGGTTTAACAGAAGGTAAACTGCCGTGTTAAAGACAGTAATTTTCAACTGTAAGGGAACGTTAACGTTATAAGCAGGGAAGATTGTTTCATTTTCTCCTTCAAAGCCAAACCCAAATGGATCAATCCACCCAAGTGGTCCTGTGACAAGAACACAAACATTGCTTGTAAGAGCGGTTTGTTCTGGGTGGTGTTAGTCATGCGCGTGGCACAGCAAATTGCCCACCAAAAACACGGTTTAGACCAATTGGGTTAGGTTTCTGAGAGGGTATTTAGAAATAAATAGTTTATTTACAGAGAGGTAAATGCTTCACTGTGCTGCATTCATGTAAGCGGGAAAACCAAAAAACGACAGTTAGGCCTTATTGCTTATCCTTGAGTTTGTGCTGCGGTTACCTGGACCTTGGCATCTCAGCTTACTCCGACCGTGAGACTGCACCAACAGCTTCAAGGAGCAAATATCAGACACGCGACCCATCCCTTATGGTCACGGTACCGCACCGAGAAAACTTCAAGCTCTTGGGGTTTCCACTGAAAGCCCTTGGAAGTTAAAATTCTCAATTCATCCACTTTCCTCTGGCAGAAACCACACGGTGGTCACTGTACAGAACTCTGCTAACCGAGCAACAGACTTCCAGTGTTTCAATAATTTGTTTTCGTGGCCAAAACACAACTTCTCAGCACTTGCACTTACAGGAGTTTGGCTGCTGAAAGTGTCAGAAAGTAAGAAAGACATTCACTTGTGACTAGGAGTCTGTTCTTACCGTGATGGAGACCGTTCTTCTGATACATGTTACTTGGTAACGTGTCTCGACTCCACTCGGACGGCCTCAGCATCCTTTCCTGTTGCGACGGTGTCAGCTGCTCGCTGTACTCCCAGAAGTATCTTCGCTTGCCTCTTTTCCGAGAGGATATCGCAGTCATTTCTTTCAAATCCTCCACGGAATCATTTTCATACCCTAAAAGGATGTATTGCATTGTTTATATAATATTGACAAACTGTTTCTAGCCCTTTAATGGCGGACTGAGTATTCAAGTTAAGAGCGAAACTCCAGACAAGGCCTGTGTTACATTATCTAACGGAACTGGCTTTCAACCACTGCTGCGTACTTGTGTTAAATCCAGGGGCAGACACTGAGCAGTGATGGTGTTTCATTAGTTGAAAAGAGACAAATTATTTACGCATTTAAAGCCCCTTTATATTCCCTGACCCCTTAAACCCCCTTGCTCGTCTCCCCCCATCCCACCACTGCAGAGCAGCCAGTGGGGGAGCGTGTGCTTCCATTCTCTGCGGGAACAGAATCCTAACTCGCTCCCACATTTTAGTTCATCTCTAATCAAAAAGCATGGAAAGAGAAGCAGATAATAAAGATGCATCAGCAGAAGACTAATAAAGAAAGCTAAATTATTCAATCATAGACTATTCTGATTTGGAAGGGACCCAATTAGGATCGCCGAGTCCAACTCCTGCTCTTCCTTAAGTCTGAATACCCTTGGGAAATAAATTAAACTGCCTGTGTCCGTTAAACTGAAGGAAGGGGGCTCTGTTACCAGGACAGTGACCTGAAGGCCCCATCTCAACAGAAAGGAGCTGGACACGAGCTGTTCAATCTCCTCCTCACCCCTTCAGTGGGATGAAGAGAAACCATCTCCAGTAAAGCCACACGATGTTTTAGATGTATATTAAGATGCACTCGATATGATGAACTGTTTGTGAAGTGCATGGAAACTGTAATGCCACTATCCACATCGCAGAAATATTTATACCATAATTATGTAAATACAAACCACAGGTTTCAAAATCCCACATAGGCTTTAGAAAACAAAGACAACCTATACAAAGGTTAAAAACCCCAAACCACTGCATTGCCTTTCATACTAAAACTCTATATCCTAATTTACATTTACTTAAAAAATAACGCATTTCAAAACATCACGTACACTAATGAAGCTTAAAGAAAAGCCAAACACTGAAGGGACTGGAAGCTTAACAAACCCTGAGCCCATGTGCTTGAGCTCTGCTTCGCCTTTTAACAGCAGCACAAAGAACACTTTCTTATTTTTAGCACAGTCCATTCGACGAGTCTGTTTGCACTTGAAAACACAGTTGAAAGAATTAAACCAAACCTTGTTGCTTTCGCCTGACTCTCACCTCGGAACCCGAATTATGAACAGAAGTCGGCTGCGCAGAGGGATGAAACCACTTCTAAAGTTCTGTTTCTAACCATTTAGTCAACTCATTTACTTTGATTATCTAGTTTATTAAAAAGACAGTATTTAAAAGGCAAATCAAACAATGAAACAGGCTTTATCAAATATTTTCTCTTGTATAGCCAAAATTATGACAATGTACATTAAATATTGTTTCGATTACCATAAATATTTTTAACCGTACTTCCATTTTACCCAAACGTTGCTTGACAGAAGCATCAAAATATTCTTAAAAACCCCACTTACTTTCCACTTGAAAAAAACACGTCAAACTACGCAACTCATTATATAGCTATGTATAAATTTAGAACAACTTCATGCTAACGCAGACTGCAGCCAGCCGACCAAAACAAATCCCTGTAAGAGCTGATGTGGACAGAGGTAAAACAAGGTTAAAATCAAGACTTCCTGTTTGCTTATTTAAACTGTAATTGAGTTAGCAACTTAAATTATGTTGATTTAGTGCATCCTGCCTCGCAACCCTACCCCTGAGCCGCTATCGCTTTAGAGTCACGCTGAATAATCCAGCGCACAATGTTCTGACCTGGTCTGTAACACACAGGAGCACAGCACATCGGTTCAGCTTTTCTGCACTGGGTTCATCTGCCTTGAATTCTGCTCTCAGCAAACACCACCCCGCGGTCTCACTTTCTTTGGGCCCCTCAGAAATCTGACAGGGTTCTTGCATTCGCCTTTCAAGCCCTTCACAAGTCCCTCCCAACAATCTTAGTGCACGTTCCTTACTGCAGTTTTAGGTCTAAATTTGCCAGGGTTAAATGAAGTAAAACAGAGTAGAGGATGGACGTGCCTTGGGCATCTTAGCACATTAGAAACAAAAATAGCCCCAGCAAAACAGACTCAGAAAAACCCTTCTCTTCATCATTTAATGACACCGACTTCTGACTTTTTCCCCCAACTCATGGTCCAGGTGTTCAGAAGAGGTAAAACGCAGCTTCTTCAAACCATCTCAATGTCTCTATGAGCACTTTCCCCTTTCAGCTATTTCTTCCCCAGTGCTACTGCAAACTGAACCAGTTGTTGCATCTCCCATTTCTGGAACTTCTTGGCTACTTGTTGGGAGAAGCGATTGGTTACAACTACTTCTATCAAATGAGATATGTAAAAATACACCGGTAATAGCCAAAAAAGGTTTAAGTGCTAAAAAAATCTTGGGTTGATAATTCCCAGAACAAGTTACCTTTGCAAGGGATCGAAATTGCTAAATCTGTATCGCGGTGCTAACGAGTACTTTGTTATTTCTCCAAGTTCCTGAAGTTCACAAGCATTTCCTCAGACAACACTAATGCTTTAAGGAAGCATTTCACACACTCCAAAACCAGACATCAAGAGCAGCAAACAAAAGCAAATTGTGTATAAAATACATGAATGGGTCAGTAATAACTAACAAGTTTTTGTCCTTTCAGTAAGTTACGTCTTCACTCTCAATTTATCAACTGATCTGGGTTTCAGTCCCATGGGATGTTACATCCTCCTGCACCGTGCTTGTTTTTAGAGCCTTTACCCACAGTATTTACCTTCACTCTAAAGGCAAAAAACCAACACAAAGCACACGAGTGACATAATTAAAATACCTGGAGACACTACCCTCTAATATAATTAAAACGTGTGGTGAAACTTTTAATATCACCATACTCGAGGTGAATGGCTTCATTCGCTTTAAGTTCCAGCAAGCACATGAGCCAAGTTCCTCAGCTACTGCACAATGCAGTTGCGTTTAGAAGGTGAGAGCGATTGCTTGGCAGTAAAATTGGAACTAACAGCAAATAGTTAATGTAATTTCACCCCCTGAAGCCTCAGCATCTTAATACGACATCTCTTCTCCAAGGTTCCCAGGCTTTCTGCGCAGGTCTCCGTGGGCTGCACAGCTCCGTGCACTGCGGCAATCGACAGAGCCCCGGAAAACAGAGGGAGTTCAATTCAGGAGGAGGAAGAGGTTTTAAAACGCTAATGGAAACGTGTTATGTACACGTAAAAGTAACATAAAGGGCACAATGTTGAACAAGTTCAATGCCAACTCAGGAAATCTGTAATTAAATCAGGGAGCTCATTATGACAAACACTGACAAGCTTTAGGGAAGCTGCTGTTTCTAAAAAGGCAAAATTTCAGCTGCTTTCTCCCTGAAGTTCCATATTGCAAATATCTGAATAGCTCAATTCTTATACTCTACTACAAAGCATTTATGAAATGTGAATATTAGAACACTTTCTACAATGAAACTAATATATGGTTACAGTACTGTGCCTTTCCCTTCAGATGTTATTTTTACACAACGTTACCGCTTTGTTACCTTCCAGGTGAAGGTTAGTTCTTATTTCTGTTGTTAAGGCTCCATTTCTACATGCAGAAGAGAAGAATTCAGTATCCTTTGAAGACCCACTAAGTGTTACTGCTGAAAACCACCAAGAAATGCTTCTATTAGTTTCAATGGTAGGTTCTGTACCTACAGCAGGACTTAATTATGAAATTATTATTTCACTCAGGCTACGATTTTATAGCAGCTATCAAGAGACACAACTCTGGATAAATTCAAAGCAGCAACCTATGCAAGCACCAGAAAGCTTTGCACATCCTATCATCAAGCCACAAAAACAGAAGGCAACAATTGCAGGTAGTTGCTCTACGACCTTAGGCTACCAGCTTGGTTTCCTGTATTCTCTATTATTATTTTTCACTGTTTACGTAGCTTTTCTCGAAACGGAGCAAGAGACCTTGCATAGTTTTCCTTAAATACATTTTGCAAAGCACTTAAAAGAATCTGGGATGAAAGTTCATAATTTAAGATCAGTGTTGTCATTATTAACCATAGAGCATTTAAAGCATCCTTCCCCGCTTGGCGGACAAATCCGTTAAACTCCAAGTTAAATCCCTACACTGCTGGTACCTGGTTCTGAGAACGTATCGCTGATGTCGTCATCTTTATCATCCTCATAATCTTCTTCCTCATCGTCGTTTTCAGACAGCTCGTGCTCGCTGCCGAACCCTTCGTCGTGGTCCTCGTCTTCAATGTCGTCCTCATCATCCTCATCTTCCTCCGGGTCTCCTTTGGCTGACTGTTCAGCCACACTGTCTGTTACAAAGAGAGAATAGTTGTGCTCTTCTTTCTTCTGGGAAGAATCCGAGGCGGAGGTGCTGGCAGACAGGCTGCTCTCGCCCACCACAAGCGCGGGGGCCTCCTGGGGCGGACTGAGGAGCAGCTCTTGAGTCTCTTTAAAAGGCAGAGCAGGAGTTGTACTGTGACTGTGCGGGGACTCCATTCCTTTTCTTTCTTGCCTCTTTGCTACTGCACCACAATAACAGGTGTTTTCCTTTGCTGCATCAGCGTGCGTCTGGCTCAGCACCGGTCTGCTCTGCGGTAAAGGATTGATCTTTACTTTTGCCTTTTTAACGTAGTCTTTACATTCAACATGAATGTTCACCTTTTCGTTATTGTACACGTTGGTCTTCACCACGATCTGTGTACTGGAAGCAGGCTGAGCTGCGGGTCTGCTCGCCTTCTGAACATAGTCCGACAAAGGCGCCTCCGCCTGAACGTTCTTGGAGGAACAGACCGGGGCTGCTGCTCTGGTTGCGATTTTTTTGCCAGGTAACAAAGAATTTAAAGGGTTTTGTTTTACACTGAAGAGCAAATCAGGGTAATAGAGCGAATCAGAAACAGGCTGGGAATCCTCACTGTTAAGCTGAGCCAGTGTTGGTGTTTTGCTTATGACCTCTTCGTCTTGGTATGGGCTTGAAAAGTCATCAAGGCCCAGATAATCCACCTCTTTTGTTCCCCAGATGTCACAGCTGGTTAGTTTAGTGTATTTAGTTAAGTCTTCACAGTAGGTGTCCCACTGCTCCCACTTGGAGGTGAGCGCAGCTTCTTTGTCCAGGATGTCTGTAAAAGACTCCAAGTTCTCAAGGTCTTTGCAGTCCTCCATTGAAAGTAAGTTGTCTCTGGAGCTTTGCTGATAGTCCATTTCTCTGTCCTGTGCATGAGAGGACAAGTTAAAAGTTAATACCAAAAAAAAAAAAGCTATCAATCATCTCTGTCCTCTACTTAATCTAGTACAGTGAGCTTAATTCCAGTTGTAACATAGAGAGATACCTCAACTTCCAGCTAAAGCATCTTTTGAGGGTCAGACTGCAGTCCAGCTTCTGTGCTCTACCAGCAGATCCTTCTGAAGAGACTGCTAAAGATACAAGTCAAACGCTGCTGGATTCTTTTTCTCCTATTGCAAATTCACCTGGTCACCAGGAACTGGACCAGTACCAACACTCATGTATTTAAAATATGAAAGACATTCCTGGCAAGCTGTCCCAGTCTCTGTGAAGCTAGGTCACTCTCTGCCGTGTGCTTAACAGAACATTCTCAAGTTGACCAGTCCCTGGAATACCTCATTTTAACACGATCAAATAACAACTATGCGCTACCTTTCTTTTTGATACAGGTGAAAAAACAAACAAACAAAAAAAGAACACTCGTATTAGTAGCTCATGAGTCAACTTTTGTTTTGCTTCCCCTGCATTCACAGCTTGGGTGAAGCAGCATAAAGCTGCTCTTGCAGAAAACATTGTGAGGAAGAGTCTCAAGCACCATTACATAACGTCAACACAGCTCTATTTGATATCAAGCCTCTCCTGAACGCCAGCTTTAACGAGCATCACGTTTGCTGGACAAGCATGAACGTCGAATGACATAAGAACATTCACGTTGAATGTTATGTTCTTCCCTCATGGGTAGCTCGCAGTAATGAATAATCTTCTAGCTTTCTTGAACAAATGCTCCTGAAGTTCTATACACACACACACACAGAAGGATGACCTACCAGTTCATACATGAAGTCTGGATCTGAACTGCTTGCCAAGAGATCCGTGCTCATCAGAGTCTGCTCGGAAAACACATGGCTCCGAAAGGCATCCCCGAAAGGAGGGTCCATTCCACTCACACTGGGCTGCAACAAAATTGATACTCACATTTGAAGCATGCAATAAAAAGGCGTACAATTTTCTTCAACAAAACATAAAGACTATTGCCATTTCATCCAAGCCTCTGAGTATGTGCTATATGTCTGTTCGGAAGGTTTTTACCTACATAGATAAGCATGTCATTTCTCCAAGCCAGAGAATGCTGTAAGAGCAGCTAACAACATGCAGGTCCTTAATCAAAGGACACATTTGTACTCATCATATAGCTGTGAGAGCATTGCTCATTTGTTCTTTTTTGTTGGTTTGAAATTCTCGTGTGTTTGCCAAGTTTAGGGATATGTCAGCATTTGTACAAGGAGAGGGAACACTGGCAAGATCGGTATCAACAGGCAGCACACGCTGGCAGGGCCTTCACCCTGACACAAACTGCTCGTACTAGAGCAGCACTGACTGCCTTTAGAACCATTAGAACTCATAAAACTTCCACCTGAGATTTTAACGATAGCAAAATTTATTACCACTAACTCAAAAGTGTCATATCCCTTGGGAATGAAATGAAACTTTGCAAAAAATCATGATGCAGGATGGCTGGGCGTGCAGGGAATGGGCAGCAAGGCTTTCTGCTACATTTCATTCCAGAGCTCTGTTTCTCTTCTGGACACACTTGCCCCGAGGGCTGGGAAGGGAGAAACACTGTGCTGTGTGAATCACTGCAGTAATAAGAGGCTGTTCTCCAGTATCCACCCTCAGCAACTCTGCTGTGTGAACAAATCCAGTACCAAGAGCAGCAGCACAGCTTCCACCGCAGACACTGCTGGGGCCCTAAAAATACACATCACTTCATCTTTGCTACACTCTTCCTGCTGATGCTAATCAAATTTGCTCTTAAACTTCCTTTTTTCTTTTAAATAAGGGAACAAAATTATTCACAGAAGCAAATAAAAGGCTTACCTGAGGCATTTCCAAGCCCAGATTACCCAAGTCCAATTCCAAACTTCTTCTTTTATTCACTTGTAGATTCCTTTCCAGCTTTACTTCAGTCTCCGTGAGTTTACACAATCCATGCAATTCAATTGTTCCTTAGGACAGCTTCAGTTCACCCTGCTGTAGCTCTTCTGTTCGTAGACTTCTGTGTAGAATAAACACAGCAAACCCCCAAGGAGGTAAGTCATCCTTCATCAGAAAGGTAGCGCTTAAAAAACAGCCAAAGAGAAGCAAAGGCAAAAATTTCCCCTGAGAAATGATTATTCCTCATGCTGGAATGTACAGTCATTTTCTTCCTCTGCTGTCTTTCATGGGATGAAAAGCCACAGATGCTACAGAACAGAGTTCCTGCAAAAATCTCGCTAGCTGAGCTACATTTTGCTGCCTTTTTTCCTCACTACCAAGACCACGAGCTCTACAGACATATGAAAAGCCGGCCTAATTGGAAATAATTACCAGCATACTGCCGGGTACACAAGAGAGAAACAGTCTTTATGACTAATAAAACAGAGCCAATAAATTCTAAAAATGTCTCAGGCAAATGTCTCAAAATACTCCTTTCTGAACAGGCAGCGGTGCAGATTCAGCGGTATCTCCTCGTTTTCTTAAGGGTTTAATCCATCCAGCTTCAGATCAGATTATATCCATCACTCATAGAGCAGCATCTAGTGGCAGTGGGATCACCGCACATGGGCTCAGCCTTCCCATCAGAATCCCTTAAAAATTGAGCCAAATTCAGGGTTGCCTGATCGAGTATCCTCTCTATTAATTGTGAGTAAGGAACACTGAGCAATTGGTCCCATTTAACTACTAGCAATTTTGCCAGTTTAGTAGTTTCTATAGACCCACTGCTATTTCGTACGTGTACCTAAAGACTTTTCCGAGCCTCATATCCCACTTAATCCTGCGTTTCTAACAATGGAAGGAACACCGAACTGTGGAAAAGCACCTCAGCACAAACATTGTTAACTATATCTAACTAAAAGTATGATAGAAGACTCATAAAATAAGTAACAGGAATTAAAAAAGAAAAACGTTATATCAAAAACAAGAATGAAAATATCACCCATGGTACCAAGCCTTAGTATCTGATGTAACTCCACGGTGTTCAAGGATGCTGCTTTCCTACTGTCTTGCTTGTCTACAAGATCCCTGCCCTTAAATAAAAAGTGGCTTTAACAAAGCAGCAGCATGAGAGAAGCATCATAAAAAACCCCAAACCCATCATACTTGTGCAGTTTTTCAGGATTATCAGTTAAAATGCATTGGTTTCTTTGAGCAGAGCTCTTCGCTCAAGCATTGCTAAGCCAGACTTGGGTGCAATCTGCTCAGACTATGTTTATTCTCTTGTTTTGAACAACAAATAGTGAAGTAAAGCATTCTCCTCCAGCACAGGACAGCAGCCCTGCCATTATTCCTACTTTCAGACACCGACTCAGTTATTTTGTTGTACTCGGCATACAAACTATCACACTCCGGCTAAAACAGCCACTATGCCAAAAAAAAGCCTTTAGTTATCAAAACACATTGCTTTTCAAATAGTGGCCAGAACAGAAAGAACAACAATGCCACAAGTTCTCAGTAAAAACCTCTCCCTGCCAAGGGGAGCGGTGCCTCGTGGGGCCCTGGGACCAACAACACGTGGTTCCTTCTGGAGAATTTTCTTCCTGCCCTACAGCTTCCAGGGAACTCTTTTTACTCATCTCTAAGCGATGTTCAGTTTGTGTCTCACAGCCACGCGGGCCGCTCTGCCCGTGGCACAAACGATTAATTCACTTTTCAACCTGGTCCAATAGATGAGGAGAAAGGGCCTGTTCTTTAACAGAAATAAAGGATGTTCTCATATGTGAAGAAAGAGGCGAGAACGCTATCACCTCCAATACCAGCCTACACCTGAGTAGTACCTGACGTTCTTTCCATACAGAGTGGCAGAGCCTGGTGCCTTTTTTAACAGAACATCAGATTAATACCTTGACAGCAGCACCAGAACACAGGAGAGACCGTCAGCATTGGGCCTCTGTGTGATATCAGGGCAGGAGGAAGGAGATATTCACATTTACTGCTTATTGACCGGGTATTCTTTGTTATGTTTTTGTTAGAACACGTATGTCAAGCCATTCCACCATGTTTCATACTCAGCTGGAAAGGGAAAAGGTGAAACTTCATGTGTGCTGACCCTGATTTCAGTTACGATTGATGCTTCCAAGGGTCAGGACCAGGGAGCTTTTGGATCATTTACAAATCCTCGAAACAGCCATTAAATGTTCAAGATACTTTCACTACCTCAAAGACCAGAGCAATCTTTAAGCTATAAACTTACAGCACCATTTAAGAACGACAGCGCCTGTCCTCCCAAGTCATGGCAGTATATCAGCTAATCTGACTGTTCCTGTAATTCTCTTTATATTTCACTCTTGACGTTTTATAACGTTAAGATTTAAATGTGATTTGAATCCCATTAGGATCTATTCAAGCCGTCTGAGGGAGCTGCACGCTCCCAACAAAGCAGACCCACTGCCAACAGCTTTCAGAATTTCCCAGAATCACCAAGATCTTCATTAAAAGACTCCCGGTGTTGACACTGAACTATCGATACTTTTCATGAGCTATTCCATTAAGATGTATAGGAGAAATCAGCAACACATATGGAAGCACAGATATAAAATCTGCAACCATTGTAAATCGAAGTTTCTCAACAGACCACAGTTGAAGTCCCATTTGTGCAGAATTTATCGCTATTGGCACTTTCAGCCCAAGACTGCGTTGGAATAGAATATTCCAGTCGTTACCTATAAAGAACACAGATTTGAGATCTGTGGCAGAGCGCAATCGCAGCAGTGTAAGAACTACCAAAAGATAAATACAGCAGGAATTTCCACTTCAGGACAATTTTCATTAATGTCCTAACATCAGCCCTTCCCAGCCGCAGAGACACAGAGTGGAAATCCCACGTTTGCTCCAGTGCAGGCGGAATCCAGAGCCCGCAGCCCCGGGCAGGGCGACACCGCCGCTCCTTTTGGCACAGCCCCCTGTTAAATCAGATTAAGGTGATTAAGGAGTCGGTCCCTGAGCTGGTTCCGTGTCTGCAGATTCTTGAGTCGCACCAGTGCTTCCGGGAGAAGGTTGGCTTGTTCCTCTGGGCAGGACGAATGGAAAGACATCTCAGGAACTTTTGTGTTCATCTAACGTTCAAGAATTTGGGGTACTGATGGAGGCGTGCATATGTATATTGGTTAAATTGCCCACGTGTCATCAATAAGTAACCAAAACCTGTTCAGTAGAGTTGATAATTCATTAATCTAATGTCAGATCCTAAAAAAATCTTCTGCATTTATACGTACTTCTTGAAAATGCACATTTATAATAGATTAATAGTGGTCCCAAGACACCCAGGACAACTGAACTTCAACCAATCTCATGGCAGGCTTATTCCACGACACTTATTCCATGCCATTACTGACGCAGCAGCACTCTGAAAGCAGCAGACAGCAGGACCTAAACTCAAAACACATAACACTAGTGAGATATTTGGCAGTCACCAGGCACCTGCCACATCCCTGGAGCAGTCAAATACCCTTCTGCAACAACATATTACCTCCAAAAAAGCCCTCGTAACAAAATAAACCTGAACTGCCAGCTTCAGCTCGACAAGTCTGCAAGTCTTCCTCAGGCACCTGGGTGAATCACTGGTGCTGCAGCTCTAGCTAAAGTTGCTATTTCTGTCTCGGTTCAGATGTGTGTTTTGTACCATTTGAAAAGCAGGCAGAGTCGCTACACCGCGGTGCTGATCGTACGGTGCTTATTAGCACAGCAGCTGAATGCCTGGTAGAAACACATTACATGAACAATTACACTTTTCACGCTGCTGACTGCATCATAGGGCGGTTTGTCAAAGTTAGTTTGGATGCAGATAAAACGTGGCACGTCACAAGAGCTTGTGAATACTAAACTTACAAACTCAAGCTAAAACATGCAAAACGCCGAGCTCTGAATTTCATTGAAAGCACAAAACCGATGCTACGTATTTTAAAAGAACCATTACGTGCCGAGCAGCGTTTGCTGTATCTGGACATTTTATGAAGTACGACTGTTAGAGATGCAAGAAGTTCTTCTGCGCTTCTCTTAAAGCTTTTTTCTTCCACAGTTCGTGCCAATTTGCTTCCCATAGCAGAACTCACTCTGCTCACTGTGACCTTCAAGAGCAGAACATATTTTTCTGGTTTGTTTCTGAATGTAGCGGGGATTTGTTGTTGTTTTGTTTCGGTTTATTTCCTACGTGATTCTTCACTTACTAGCCAGACTTGAAATAATTATTTCACTTCCCTCTATCAACACAAAGACACAACGTTTTCTCTTCTGTTTTCGTGTTCTTTTTTTGTAGCGGGTGAGCAAAGACACTCTTGTAAAGGTCTCAGCGCCCTCCCACCCACCGCAGTTTCATTCACCTGCTCAGCCGAAGCAGCCAAGTCTCTCTGCTGTCTCTGCGATGTATTTGTATTCAAATGCGGGCACAAGCATCTAAGACATGATGCCCGTCGCTTTCTCTATCCTGGAAAGCAAAGAGCAGCTGCTAAGACACCCAGATCCTCCGTTTGATGGAGCTTTGCCATTTTAAAGAACTAAAGACACGAAGATTGTTTCCACTTCTTTCAAGCCTCTTCCCATCAGCAGACGAAAGCTGTCACTTTGCCATCTCGGTTCCTTTTCCCCTGCTGACCTTCCCTTCCCAATATTATTTTCCTCACCCTGCGTGCCCACGGCGGACAGACCTCACGTTCTGGAAGCGGCAGCACTGAACGGACACAGCAGCCCAGGTGAAAGAGCTGATGAACCACCAAAAAGAACACGGCGCCATGTTCATTGAGTGAATACCCCCCACGTTAACGCCAGACACCCAACTTCCAAGCGGAATTTCACTTCAGCACAACCGCGGAGGCAAATACAGAGATGCCAGGAACTGATCATCGCGCAAGAGGCAGAAAAAAGTGGTTTGTTTTAACTAACAACGTATTGCACCTATGTATTATATAGCAACTATGACCAGAATAATATATTAATACAAGACTTGCTAGCTTTTCTGTACATTTTGGAACAAAGACTTAGATATTATTGTTATTTTAGCGCAAAGAGTGGGACGTGCAGCATGTTAAACTTATTAGAACTGTATTAACACACTTTGATTCATTTAAAAAAGTTTTTATAGCTAAAATATGAATTGCATAAACCTTTATTAAAATAGCACTGCAGGGCCAGGAGAGTTGTTTACACAAGAGACTCGGCACTAAGACGAACATTCATTTCTTTTTCAGCCAGAGATTTCCCCCGGAGCCAAGCGTGGCCAAAGCAAAGACACAAAACAAAAGCAAAACTAGACAACAATTCCGCTCACAATCTCCAGCAACATTCTACATCCCTACATGACGCTTGCTTTTGTAGATTCTTTTTTCTGACAGTGCAAAATCTTTCAGGGCAAGAAAAAAAATTAATCCTATAGTTCCCCGAAAAACCCTCTTCTGATGAAAGGAATGGTACAATCTAGTCTGCTCTTCATAATGAAGAATTCTGTTTTGTTATACTTTGGTTACAAATGGGTTATCGGTATAGCGCACTTCAAATCCAACAACAAATCAGAAAGACACGTTAGTCAAAACAGTCCAAAGAATAACAAAACACGCAAACAAAACCAAGAGGAATTAAGAAGCTATATAATACTATAATCAGGGAAATTATTATAGTAACGTCTAAACCTTGAAATCTACAATTTCCAGACAACTTTTGGCTTGACTTCCAATCCAATGCCATCTTTCAGGCACTTCTTATGAAGTGCCAAATACCCTTATCAAACTTCTATTTTAAAACATCATTTAATTAAGCTCCACAAACCACACAGCATGGACATGCGAGCCATGGAAATCTAAACTATCGTGCTCCCTTGTTTATACCCCACTACCAGCCTATTAGTCAGACAAAATCTTCTACTTATTCCAAATTAATTCCTGCTAACAGTTAAGGGACTTTGAACAGTTCTTTTGCCTCTCATTAAAAAAATAAACAAACCATGGCAAGGATGTGCAATGGTTTGATGCCTCTGCTGCAGATTTCTCAGTTAACACTCGCATGAAACACAGAATAATTCTTCCTTTGCTCAGGTAAACTACTGGCTGCAAACGTCTCTGAGATATAATATCCCACCTCTAAGAAGTAATATCACCGAGCATTGATACTTCTATAAGAAACCTTTCCTGATAAAACATTCACTCAAAATATTTCTTACAGAAATTCTGACTTCGCACTTAAGCTGCCAACAATAAAAATCAATCAAGTTTCTAAAACACCTGTTTCAGTCCCTCTATAATTCTCATGAAAACATGTGTGTAACAATAATGATGATGATGATAATAATAAACCCTCCCCACAAGGATGCTTAGAAGCACTTGGTTAAGCAACCTTAAGCCGAGGGGTAACCAGCCTTTTTATCAATATCTTTAAAACATTTTAAAGTGTTTGAAAGACAATATCAGAATCTGATTCCGTTCTGCAGGTTATATATTGCATTATTTCAACAAGCTAACCTCAAGTGGCAACAACATATATATTACGCTTACTTTAAATGAGAAGTTAACATTTCAGCTGGCACAGCTGAGTGATTGAAAACTGTTGAGCCTGTTGCTTAGAGAAACCTGAAAAAAAAGAGCGTGTGTTTTATACCGGAGCGTGACACAGTGAATTCTGTTCATTAGATTATCTCTGGTATCTGAGCAGCTGCGTGAGGCAATGCCCTGAGCAGCCCTGGCCGGGCTGTGGGGTTCAGATAAACCCCGGCCGAACCCCGGGAACACCGCGGGCATCCGCACAGAACAGAGCGCCCAGGCCCTCCGGGACGGAGCGGAATTAAAGCTCGGGCTCCGGTCCTTAGTAACGTGAGGGGGCAACCGCCCCGTGCCAGCGCTGCCACCCCACACCCGGGGAGGAGCCGCCGAACGCCAGAGACGCGCCCGGGGCAGCTCCTGAGGCGGCCCGGGGGAGTTTTGGGTGTTTTATAAGAGAAGTCTGTGGGAACTGGCTCACAGGGAGAGGCGGGAACACCTGTGTGCGGGCAGCGCCTTCCCCCCGGCTGTGCCCAGGCTGACGGGCGGGTAGCGAGAGACGCCCCGAGGCAAAGCGCTCCGGAGGGCCGGGGCCGCGGGCGCCCCCCGCAGCCAGCGGCGCTGCTCCAGCCCCCGGCCCTGCCGGGGGGCAGCCCCGGCCCGCACCGCGCCCCCGCCCCTGACCCACTAACACACCTCCCAACCAACATGGCCGCCCCGCCAGCCAGCGCGGAGCGCAGCCTAGCCCGGCCGCCACCGCTCCGCCCCGCCCTCCCCGCCCGCTCACTGGCTCGCTCCTCAGCCACACACGCTGCTATTGGCCGACGCCCACGCCGCTCACCCGCCCAGCGGCCCTTTCAGCTAGGGTGAGGCGACATGTAAACAAACCCCCTTCCGCCGCTCCGGAGGGGACCGGCCGCATCCCGGCGACCCCCCCAGGCCGCCCCGACCGGACCCGAGCTGTGTCCGCCCGCCCGGGGGACACCGGGAGCCCGCGCCAGCCTCCCCCAGGCCCTGGCGTGGCCGAAAGGGCGCGGAGGGCTCCCCTGCCCCCAGGGAGGCAGCCCCCGCCCTGCGGCCCCCGCGAGGGCTGGGGGCGGCCGGCGCGGCCTCCCCGGAGCGCACACCCCCCACTGCCCGGGACAAGCCCGTTCCCAAACAGCCGGCGCCGCCTCTCGCTGTTCACCGGTGAAGCCCACATCCCCCCGCCCCAGTTACATAAAACGCCGTGCCGGAGCGCGGACGGTCCCTCTCGCCGCCCTGCCCCGCCACACACAGATCGCCCGCCGGCCCGGGACCCCTTCCGCCTCCCCTGGCTCCGCAGCCTTCCCTACGGACCGGAGCCGCCCGGCCGGACACCGGCACGCCCCAGGCAGAGAAAGCCCACACCCCAAGGGGCACCCCCGACCGTCCCGAGCGTTCCAACAGGTCGAAGGCGGAGGAGGCGGCTACGAGCCTAAAAAGCAACTGAGAGCAGAACTGCCGAGCCCTTCTGCACCCGAGCGCAGCGGCGCCGCGGACCCCGGCAGCCCCTCCACCCGAACAACCAGCACGACCGGGTTTCCCCGGCAGGACGGCACTTTCGTTTCCCCAGCGCTCGCTGCGAGACTCACTCTCCTTGTAAGAGCCCGGGCCGCTCCTGCCGAGTGGAGGTTGGAAGGGACGCTGACAACTCGCTGCCGAGCCCGCGCTCGGTTCCCCGCGCAGCCCCTCTCACCGCGCCCTCCAGCCACATCGATGCTGCCCCCTCAGCCATCGGGCCCGAACCCTCTGCTCCGGGCGCCAGACACCCCCCGCGCACAGCGGTTCTCCCCCGCAGCACCGGCAGCCACACCCCCGAGCCGAGCGAGGGGAGCGGCGTGGCGGGAGCCCTCCGGTCCGCTGGGCACCGTCCCCGTGCCCTGCTCCTCGGGAGCCGGGCAGACACACCCCTTCCCGCAGCCCCCTGCCCGGTGCGCACGCTAACACCGCCTCCTCCCCGCCGGGACGCCTGCCGTTCCCCCTCCAAAGGGCGGCCCCACGGCCCCCCGCGCTGCCCTCCCGCCTCCCCGGGGGGGCAGCCACCGGCCGGGGCCGCCGCCCCGCTGTGCCGCCGCCGCCCCCGCGGGCCGCACTCACCGGGAGCCCGGGGCTCAGCAGGGGGCGCCGCCCCGCGCGGTCCGGCCCGGACCCTCCATGCGGCTTCGGGGTTTGTTTTGTTTATGTCCCTTCCTGACGGGTTCCCGGAAATCGCGTGACTCGCCCCCCTCACGTGGGAAGGGCGGGCGGGAAGGGAGGGGGGGGAAACCTGCGCCAGCCAATCGCCAGCCAGCGTCCCGTCGGCCAATGGGGCGCCGCCCCGGCGGGGGCCTCCCCCGTCACGTGACAGCGGAGAGGCGCGCGGGGGGTATTTAAGGCGGTGCGGAGGGTGAGCGGTGGCCGCGCGTTTGTTGCGGTGGTCCGGGTCGCATCGTTACTGTGCATCCCCCTGCAGCTCCGTGCTCTTGCCGCGCTGGTCCGGGTCACATCGTTGCTGTTCATCCCCCTGCAGCTCCGTGCTCTTGCCGCGCTGGTCCGGGCCACATCGGTACTGTTTATCCCCCTGCAGCTCCGTGCTCTTGCTGTTGCCTACAAACGGCACATGCAGCCCCCTGCAGTGACAGGTGCTTGGCCTCCATCATGTGAGACACAACTGGAAAAATCAGTAGCAAGAGAAACCCACCCTGAAACCCAACCCTTCTTCTTTTACTGTCTGCAAATAGTATTTTTTCTATTGTTTAGACAACTTTTTCGCATTTCACCTCTCTGTAGGAATACAATTTCTTTCCATTGTACTTAAAACACATCAAGCTTGACGATTCAAAGAAGAAACGTTATTTTGTCTCTGAGGCTTTCTAATGTGTCACTCTGGAAACAGAACCAGGCATCCACCTCTGACACCTCAAAGCCCTTTGCATGAGTAAAATGCCTCCACGATTTCCCAAAGGAAAAGCTTCCATAAGCACCTCAGAACAACTTCCTGTGAGGGGCACAGATGCAGATATTCAGATTTCCTAAACAATGTGAAAAGAAGTTAAAAACATTTGAAATTGAAATGACAGCGCTACCCAAGAGGAAAAAAAACCAACCCACTCTGTTATGTCCCTGCACATAACAACAAAACACAGTAAGGAATAATTGCCATTTATCTTGACAGGATGCAAGGAGGGAAGGAAGTGCATGTGAAGGCTCCTGTGCGTTCAGCAGTATTTATATCCTTTGAATATTTATTTATATCCTTTGAAGCTGTTCTTAGCAAAGGACTCACTGGGTTCATCCCCAACCCCATGGACTCAGCTGATGTTGAGGCGCCTCAGCAAGCTCCGGCTTACCCTGTCATGGGCTTTATCAGCTCTGCAATTCCAGTGTCGAGTCAATATAACACAATTTCTATGTTTTTTGTTCAATTCAAGTTGCTTGTTATCATACGTACCCTCAAAAAAGGCCAGCGAGTAAATCGAGCTCCCGTGAAAATGACTATTTACGCTTCATTCAAACTGTATCTCTGCCACAGAGTTCCCTTGAATCAGACAACCAGAAGCATCAGAGCATATCACAACAGTTAAACACGGCACAGGAACGTTCTGTATAAAGCACAGGATTAGTTTTATTTCCAGGCATGAGAAATTCAAGACCAAACTTCCCGATAATACAACTCATCTTAAAAAAATAAATGCCATCAGCACATGGCACCGCTGTTTCTCCTCACACGGTTTAGTTTTTCCCCCAAGTGCAAAGAACAGGGTGAGCAGCACAGCAACCACCTCGCACCTGTGGGATAACAGTGTTCCTAGAGAACTGAAAAGCTGACTCCACGACCCATAAAAGCTTTAGAAATTTTCATTGTATTCGACGTTAACAGACAAAAATGTACAGTATCAAAGAGGAGGATCAATTCCCTTAGGCACACTGTTAAATGGGATAGTAGCAAAAAATACAGGGCTTTGAACAAGCCACTGGAAGCACAATAGAAAAGTTAAGGCGTTAATGCAGACTCAGTATCCAACCAATTATGTTAAGGGCATCAGTGGAGTTTTCATCTGGAGGAAATCTCTTCTTCACCTGCAAAGCAAGAGGCAACTCAATTATTCCTTTCCATGGACACAACTTCCTAGTTCAAGACCTGGTTGTAAACCACAACTATTTCCATTCACAAATGCACTGAGAAATGCTCAAACAACATAGATAATTAATCTATATAGAGCTTTAAGAATAATCTCCACTCCCTTGCTTTCTTAGCGGTTTCATTTGTGAAGTTACTGCAAGTAGTTTTAGTTACGTTATAAGTTGGTAGAACTATTCGACCAGAAAGTTTCCAACGCTGTACCAGCATCCAGTCATTCGGATGACAGCTCTTCTTGCACGAGTGAAGCTCCATGCTAATCTATCCAAACCTCAACTAGAAGAAGAATGCGAGGTGGAAAGAAAGCACAGTGCATGCACCTTGAGTGCTGGAAAAGCACAACTTAGAAGCCAAAAAGAACTGGTGAAAAAAGAAATGGTAGCTATAGTGATGGGATTCCATGCAGTGTCAGAGAGATCCATCCCAACTCTGTCACAAAAGTAATTCACACAGGATTGTGGAGAACGGTATGTCCTGTTATAGCGCATTTCTAGCAGGAAAGAATATAGTATTTAACTATATTGGAGGATTATCATAGGCTTTTACCTTTTTAACTCATTCTTTTTCATGAAGACAAGTTCCTTAATTTTAATCCAAAAATTAAGTCAATGAAATCAACTCTATCAAAGGTTATAACAAACTGCTTCTTATAGCACAACAGCATGTGCTATACAAATTGTCCACTAATAAGTTTTTAAATTATAGCTCCTTACATACATTTTGTGGCTATCCCACAACGCATTAGTTCCCTCTCCTCCTTGGTACAAATTCACCTCCAGCTCTCTGGAAAACCCTTCACTGAAAGGAAGGCACAAAGCCCTGGTTCCTTTAGCAAGCACCGGAGTCCAGGAGTCGTTTGTCACCTCCAGCTTGTCCTTGCTGGTCACACCCATCGAGCAAGCAGAAAGCAGCCAAGTTTTTCTACCCGAGGCATCCCCTTGTCCAGATACATTTCAATTCCAGATCCCAGGCGACTGAATCATCCCACGGGATCCACGGATCTGTACGCCCATTGTTAGAATACACTGGTCTGTGTTTTAGCGAACTAATTATGTGTTAACACACGGGCAGTGAAAACACACCTAGGAAACTCAGCTTGACTGACTTAGCTAATTACAGGGCTCTGCTTGAAGCAGGGCCAAGTCTCCCCCTTTAGCTTCTGCTTGCTGCTGAAAAGAGAGATCCAGACACACGCAGCCTGGCTGACAGCACCGCGGGGCGGGCAAAGCTCCTGTGCGGCAGTGAAGCTTCGCTCCAGGGAAATGCTCAGGACGCTTTACAGACAGCGGTTAACTGAGCTGTAACATCGAGCGTCATCTGGCTGCTGCTACTGGGCCTCGGTAAGCAGAACTTCAAGTAAGAACAGCAGGAGGGTGGGCAGTTAAACCTAAAAGGACAAAAAGCCCAACCAAAGAAAAAAGATAATAAAATAAGCATGTCTTATTATTCACTTACCATCATAAAAATTAAAATAATGGGTGCTTCTTTCTACAGCTACCATTCATTTGAACTTTCGCCTCCAAATGCTGCTGTTCTAGAGAAACCTTAAGTCATCGCGGTACTTTTAGTGCGAGATGATGTATTTTTGGTGGTCATGTCAGAAAGACCGAACTGCAGCAACAGCATTCCGATAGCGCTGCCCAGACAGCAGCCACCAGGCTCACCCATGATTAAAACTGCACACAGGCAATCATTAAAACGATCAAACATTCATCCGTCAGCTCAGCGTTAGTGCTGGACATGGACAGGAGATAAAGAACCATCGAACTGCCGTTCTCACTCCAGAGCTCCCGGCTGAACCGGGCAACTCTACGTTTGTTGCCTTGAAAGTCAAGTCAGGTCTTGGATGAAACAGCAGTAGGCTTGAGGAGACTGAGAAAGATTAGGAAATCCACTTATGCCAGCTATGAAATGACACCCCAGCATGACTTTGGTTTTTTGGTAGGAAGAAATGTACAGTTCTTACAACCCCCTGCATACTGAACACGGCACCACATGATGTGACAGCAGAGAAAAACAACTGTACAAGAATCCAGCCTGAGCTTTTCATGGTATCAAGATTAACATCCTAAATATGTTTTGTTCCAGCCTATAGAAAGATTCCTCCTCCAAACCAGCTTGCAATTCTGAACGCACAGCTTACACTACAGTTCAAGTTTTCCTGAAGCTTTTACATACCAAATAGATTAATAGATCTGATTATACTCACCCAGGTCAATAAATTGCAGCAGAGGACAAACATCCTTAAGGCCAGTGTGCTCTAAGATACCAGATCGTTTCATTGGTTAACTGCGGCCCAAAGAGAGGGTTGAGTTGAGCCAGAATCGCAATCAGCCAACTGCAAGACAACCCCCCAACCCAAAACAGAGAACATCAGCCACATGAGAAAGCTTACGGTCATGGAAATGCTTGTCCAGAGCACAAGTACCACCAAAGACAAGACAACTTTCAGGAAGGTCTAGTGGCAAATCAAAACTTTCCTCAAGCTCAGATACCAGCAAGGAAGATCTGGTATTCGAATGATTCTGCAACTGAAACAATAAATCAGACTGTTCCATATAAAGCAACACAAACCCACCCGACAGCATTTCTCTTGTACTTTTCCTTTGACAGCAAAGTGCTTTGAGACATACAAAATGCACATATTTGTGGCCTCAGAAGATAGAAACATGAGAGACAGACCTTTTCTCACTGCCTCTGAAGCATCCTTTAAACCAAAACCTCTGAGAAACATATCTCTTTTCTCATCTGCTCTTATTTTAAGTGTACAACAACCTACCCTTGCAGATATGGTATATTTATCATCAGAGACTGAATAAAAGGTGAATTTAAACCTGGCAGGGAGGTGAGGAAACAGGGACTTGAAGCAAAAGGGCACGATGCTACAGGAGCATGAGTGAGAACAAAACCAACAGGACACCAGAGCAGCTCACAAACCAAACCGTGGCCAGAACCGAGAGCAAGACGAATGCAGCTTGTGGAAAATATCCAGGAAAGCTAAACAGAAATAAATATTCCACTGTTAAAAGATACATTTGCTTTGTAAATAGTACAAGTTCCAGGAAAAGCGATGGGTCCTTCCATGGATTTAAATCTATGCTAAATACTAAGTATATAAACACATTTAGTGCACACACTGGCTCATCTGTCTGCTATTTCCAGAATGCTTTGTAAGGAGGAGAAAAAGCAGAGCAGCTTTGTAATGGGAGCTGCCACAAATGTATCAGGGAGCTCAGGCAGTCATGGAAAATTCCACACAAACCTTGATGCTGTGACCAGCAAACCAAGTGCAGCTCTGCCGAGAAGCGGCGACAACAGCCAGAGGCAAAAGATGCAGGCTGGACTCAGGGAAAACACATCAATCCGCCTAAAATTCACCAATATTTGTTTTCAATGGCACTTTCAGTTTTGCACAGAGTAGGGCTCTAGTGAGACCGATGTGCCAATCAGCCCATCGGTCACGCAGGCCCTGGAATCCAGGTCAGGTTCTACAAAGCCATTAAAACATCAGCCAGACATCACCAAGAGGAGCCCATAACCTTCACGTTGACATGTTTCCACTTTGCCATCCAAAGCAACGACAACAGCGTCTTTTGAAATCATGTTAATAATTGTTACATTTACTTAAGTGGAATAGCAAATTGGTTCTTAAAAACACCACGGCATTTATTTCACCAGGGTTCATTTTCAGATACAAAAGGCTGATAGAAGGGGTGCCAAAGCGCCGTGCCATCTGCCTTCAGCATCCTGAGTAACACCCGTGGGAGGGCAGGAACACCAAAAGCCTGTTAAAGCACATTATTCCCCTTCTCACTGCACAGGAGGGAGGAAACTGCACAAATCTCTCACCTCTCTCTGCTTCCCGAGTTCAGCTCCAGCGTGGCTGTGAATTAAATGAGCTGGAAGAACATTTGGAATATCGATGTGTCCCAGCGGTATAACTGTGCGGTTTTCAAAAGCTGTTTGTTGGGACCACGCTGGAAACCGAAGCTCCGAGCCCAGGGGTGTTACAGGTCAGCCGCACATTCCCCTCCCTGCTCTGCTGGGGCCCAATAATTTGAACTGAAACTCCACGACTCCCCTGCGTTCAAGGTGAGAAATGGAAAAGCTTCTCCCACGTTTTGCTCGAGCGATGCCGCTTTACACAATAATCACGACAACGCAAAACAAAACGCGGCATTCACAGCAAAACAAAGCAAGTCTCTGCATCCAATGTGTAACGTTCTGCGGTTGCTAAAATCAGGTATAGCATTCAAGCCACCCACAGGTCCTTAAATTCTACCCCTACTACTTACAACAGTTAATTACCCGGCTCAGACAAGGAAATTAAAGTCCCTTATGTTCTACCAGGAAGATTTTTTAAAAGGTCTTTGTACCACAATTGCCATCTGTCTGTGCTCTGTATTACAAATTAAGGTCCTGCTATCTCTGTTTAAATGTCAATTTGAACAACCGGATTTTAATCCTTTTCAAATCAGCGGCAAAAAATACCATTTTTCAAGGGCCCTGCCCTCCATTAGGGGAATATCATGGTACTGTTTCAGGAACTGCTTTGTAAACAGCAGAATAGATTTAGACTTAGTTCCTTACAACAGGGTATAAACCGTAATTTCTGCAGCAGTAACTCCTTATGTTTTCCTCAGGTTCCTGACACTTGTATATTCTGACACTCTATATTCTCATATAGCCCTCAAAGGGTTACTGGGTACAATCTCTGTACGCAAACGATGCACTTACACAGGCAAAACTCTTCCATAGAACAAGCAAATGAACACCATGTGATCAAGACCATTATTCAAAATGATTGCTCTTCAACCTAAACAGAAGAAACAGCTTGAAGTTGAAATTTGATTGACTCTAAATATAGTTAGCACAAATTTGGTTTGATGCAAATCAATTTGTCAACCAAGTGGTGTCCAATGAAGACAGGAAATTGTCTTTTCCCTATTTTCAACAGGAAAGGTAACTCAGTATGAAAGTAGGGTTAGCAGAGCTCTAAACAGCTCTAAAAAGGAGAAGAGCAGCAGCCACCTACTAAGGACACATAAATACAGCAGAACATGCCTAAGACAACACAACAGGTTATTTTAACCCTAACATATCCAACGAAGAATCCACAGAAATAATTCTTCTGGGCTTCCTTTGAGGATGATATGCAAAGTAAGTCTCTTTATTTAGTCACCAAAATCAAGGTCTGAAATTTTTTGCAATGCTTCCCTCAAAAAAGGAAGAGGATATTGCAAGAACAAACACGTTTAAATAAAACAGGAAAGAAAGGTTGGACAAGGTGACCTTTCAAGGTCCTTTCCGACCAGGGCTGGTTTATGATTCTGTACTAAATTCATAGAAAAAAAGACGGGGTGATGAGGCAACTTCTATCGTGGAACATGAGGAGAAAAACCTGCTTGTTGTTGTTCTATGGGAAGCAGGCACTAAGTATGGAATGAATGCGGTTGGGTATAATTATTGATGGTTTAAGACACGGTAAGACTCTGCTCCTTCTCCTTTTTCAAGGTGTAATTGGAGAAAATCAAAGGTAATACAGAAAACGAGTTGGAGCCCACAAGATCATGGAAGAGCCCCCTCACAGGACATGCAAGAACAGGTTATAAATCACATTAATGACACTAAACTTATAACAGGTCTGTTTAGGTACCAAAAAAACCCCAAACAAACAAAAATCACCTCCAAACTCCCTGGACTTACACGTGAAATACCACTGTACATTTGAATACTTCACAGCATTCAGTGCAAGTTAAATTCTACAACAATTACATTACACATCACAACCCAAAGGATTCTGCAGATGCAACGTGGCCTCGACTTCAAGGAAACCGTCCTTGGAACAAGAAAGAAAACAAAGCCTAAGCGTCAAGGATTTTAGAGTAGAACGTTTCTGTTAAAATACAGAGTAGGAAGAACTTCAGAACTTCAAAAATAAAGCCAAAACAAACCCAAAACCACTATGGCTTCTCCCCCAATTTACCGTAACCTCCTAAAAACGAGCACCCAGTTAGTTGCCCTTTCTTCGCCAAACATTTAGGACCTACCACTAGACTGGGCTGCCACATACTCAGTGTATGGGCAAGAAGGCCTCCATAGCACTGGAATTCCCAAATTTCAATCCCAAATTCAAGCTGTTGGCACTACAAAGCTCTTCAAGTTTCTACATCTGCTCAGCAAAATGTCTTAAAACTGTCACGGAAAAAAAACATAGAACCAAGTTGGCTGTACTTCTACAATTGCCCAGAAGAATGAACTCTTAGGACTTCACGTGTCAAATGCTCTGAATACAAAGAAAGACGCTCACCTGTATAAAACCTGAATATTAAACTACATCAAACCTGCATGTGCCACAGGAAAACCCAACATGGAACCCAAGAGGCCTCTCCAGGAATGTGCCAACACTGATTAAATGGCTTTTGGCTGCCACTTCTTCAGATGAGTCTTGAGATTAGAGATGCACTTCTCTAAATATTCACGTTAAGGTCCTTAGAGTAGCATAAATAATGCCTAAATACTTCAGGAATGTAAAAATACTACTTGGGTTCAAGTGGAACTCTCAATAATGATTTTGTTACAAGTTAGCCCTAAAGACCTAACCAGATTTTTACCAATTGACTCTCCATAACAAATTCTTCCCAAACACATTTCAAAGTTCTTTCTGCATAGCACCCTCCTCGACAAGATCAGTCTCTACGGTCTTAGAGAAAGAACAGATAGAGAAAACGGCACCCATGGTTTGTCTTGAGGACTCCAGCTAAAGCTCCACAAGCAACAAAACACTGAACAGGGGATGAGAAGCTCCTCAACAAGTCTTTTTCCAATTTCTACTACTTCTCTTACAGAAAAAGCCTTCAAAATATAACGTGCATTTAAAAAGAAACAGTCTCAATATATCAAAGCAAACCAAGTCTGTTACAAAAATTATTTGTGAGCTACCAAAAACCCCCATGTAGAAGGTTTTCTGCCCACTGCCCCACCACACTTTGGGAATATATTTAACCCAACTAAGCAAAACTAATCAGTAGGTCTAACTTAGTTTCATTTTAGAAAGAAATGAGTTCTAGAATTGACAAATTGCCATTATACATGTGAGTGAATAAACCAGTGAACTGGAAAGCAGTGATAGCAAGAGCACTATTCAATAGTGATGTGTCAGAAGACAACAAGAGGAATCCCGGTTTGTTTTAATTCCATATTCACCAACAGGCAAATGTTTCTTTCAGCAGGTTGAAGGTCTTTCAAACTAAGAATTCTAAGAACTGTCTATGCGCCTAAATCTCTGATGCATTTTAAAAGCCACTTCCTACATGTCTCGAAGATTTAAAACAAAGAACTTTTGATTACATCGGAACTGTGCCTGGATTGAGACACAAGACATTATTTATACTTACAACAGGTAGCAGCAAACAGCACATGTCACCAGCATTGTGTTGATAACACTGCAAAAAGGAAGGAGAAAAACAGCTGATGAGGTGTCACGCTGTGACCGGCCACAAGATCCCCAGGAAAAACCACCCCAGCAAACAAGTTTAACTTTGATCATATGGGAGGTGACTCAACAGGAACGTTCTAACTTCTTCCAGCTGAGTAAGTGGCAGCTGAGACTGCAGAACCGATGGACTCTGGCAGACAGAGGTTATACAGATGTGCTTAACAAACATCACTGTGAAGAGGAGCACAATCAGTGTCAGTGCCCTGGCTCCATTTCACAGGCAAGCCAGTAAACTCCTGAAGCTGGGTATTCTAATGCTAACGGCAAACAAACAACATTTCCTACACTCACAAAATCCTGCTTACAGAAAATTTCAGTATCAAAATATATCTTTTAATTTCATGTCATGAACGAGGGGTTTGCAAAATGAAATCTCAAAGCCACTTGAAATTCTATGTAGGGTAAGGTTTTCCTTTCTTGCCAAAAGGAAACCGTGACACCATAGTTCAGCTGAAACGAAGCAAGAACAAAGCAGCTCTTGAAATGGAAAATGGTTAAAACTGTAGCTAGACACACATATGATTTTGAAAATGGAGGAAGCAAATGAGGTTTCTCTAACAGTGAGTGATTTGTGCAGCTCATTAAACTTGGTAGCAAAGTGGAGGGTTTTTTCCTTTTCCAATCATAAAAAAGGATTTCCAGCTATGTATTTCCCCCCATCCAACAGAGTAACACAAACTCATGCTAAGTCAGTAATTTCCAACCCTTGTGTGACTTGGGTGACACTAAATATTTTTCATTTATCAATAGACATTCATCTTGTCAACTTTCAAACCAATGCCACAAGCTAACGCAGCCTGCACTGAGCTTCGGGAACCCCTCCTTTCCAAGGAGTTCCGGAGTCGTTGCTCAAGAGTTTTGAGGATGGGCATAGATGTATTTCTAAGCTATTTTTAAGGACAGGCAAGTTTTGAGGCACAAAACACACTTTGGGTTTGAAATTAAAGGAGTGAAAAATCAGACTTGAATAGAAGAACTTGGGGAAAATTCCTCCAAGTTCAGATAAACATCTAACAGAAAAGACAGTTAGTACCTGTGAAGCAGAGGGCATGTCAGAGAGAGGAAGAGAGATTTAGTGGTCATTATCTCCTAGGGAAAAGAGAAAGACAAAAACTTGTCTACTTTTTAATCCAAGCAGCTACAATCACTGCAGGAGAAAATCCCTCTGCCCAGATGCCCCATGTATGTCCTGGGGCACCACAGCTACCAGGCCACTGGTGGGCATTTAAGCACAAAACTGAGGTTGTTACAACCACATTTTCAGTCTTGTCCAGCGTGAAACTAGAGGGTGGTGGAGCAAGTTACAAGAGGTCAAGGAAAAAAAAAGAGAAGAAGGAAGTTGTTGCTCAAACACCATCTAAGCGAACAATAGATCTCCTTGCCATAGGACGCTGTGTAGGTTTACAGGACTTGAGAGTAAAACTCAGAAGTAGGGATTTTGAGGGCTGGAGACACCGCTCCCGGGCCTGCGCTCCGGAGGCCTCAGAGGTTTTCGCTCCGGAGGCCTCAGAGGTTTTCGCTCCGGCCCCCACAGCTCGCCGGTCTCGCCCGGGCCTCGGCCCCCCCCGCCCTCCGCGCTGCGCCAGAGCGGCCGAGGGGCCCGCAGAACCACTGCGGCAGGAAGCGGCGGCCCCGGGCCTGGCGGAGCGGCCAGCGCGGCCCATACGGCGGCGGGAGAACGGGAAACTCGGGAGGGCCAGAGCCGCAAGGCCGCTGCTGCCCGCAAGGGCACAGCCCATCACGGCCAGGCCGCCGGGCCCACCTCACACACTGCCCCGCTACTCCTGAAGGGAAATGGACCCTCAGCCAGCCGCCGCCGCCGCCGCCCCCCGGCCACTCACCCGCGGTTGGGCCCCTTGGGTATGAGCCACGGCAGGACGCCGCCGACCAGTCCCCAGAAAACGCTCATGACGATGATGGGCACCGTCAGGCCACCGTACGCCATGGCGGGGACGGCGGAGACGAGCGACCCGGCCTGGCGCGGCGCCTCCCGCTGCCCTCAACCGGCCGCAGCGCCCCGCCCCGCCCCGCCCCGCCTCCCCGCCCCGCCCCGCCTCCCCGCCCGCCAATCAGCACCCGCTACGTAACCGGAGCCCGGCGGCGCACCTGCGCGTGAGCGCTTGGCCCTGCCTCCATTCTTAGCACCGCCTCCTACCCTCGGCCACGCCCCCTCTTAGCTCCGCCCCCCGTGTTCGGCCGCGGCTCCGCCGGGTGACCAGGGGCCACCGAGGAAAAGGGGGAGAAGCAGCTTTGGGGTGAGGGTGCGGCTTCTGTTGGGTCAAAGGCTGGTTCTGAGCTCATCTACAAACTGGGCAGATGGAGCCCTGCCCGTGCGTTGGCTCAACAGCCGAGAAGCTCCCTGGAAAACAGCTGAAGTGAGGCAAAGGAACCCCAGGGACTCTGCAGCACCTTGGCTGCAGGTGAAGAAAAACCTTAATGTGTGGATGCATCAACTGCCACGGACAAAACCTCTGAACCTACATAAAAGCAGCGACATTCAAAGCCCACCTTCCAAAGCAGCCTTTGTATTAATGTCTATAAATGATCCCAGAAATGCAAATACAATTTTTCTCGATTCTCAGCATCCTGCAGAGCTTTTCAGGCAGGAGCTGAATTTCCTCCCCTCTACATCAGCAATTAGAGGGCCATTCACCGAGTCTGGAAATTAACTGCAGAGCTGTTCCCAACGCGCTGCAGCAGCCCTCAATTATAGATGTACAGAGCTCTAAAAAACTCATTTCCACTCACAGAAAAGTTCATCCAAAATAGCGTTAGCAGCTCTGAGCCTGCCTTCCCTCCCACCCTTTTCGAACTGGTGAGGTGAACCCCCCATCACAACCTCTAGCGTCAGTGTGAGACCCCTGAGGCACCACATGGCACTGCACAGACGCCTGGTGAACCTCTCAAACGTCATCCTTTACTGCTGAATTTATAAGGTGGTCGAAAATAAACGTAATATAAGAGGATTGCAGAAAGAGATTTGTGGCCAGAAACAGCTTACTTCAAATGTCTGGGGAAACATTACAACTATGTGGTTTACAGAATCAATATGTTCATTTAAAACCATGGACATGTTTGAGTTAATTATCAGTGGAAGAGACAGAGGAGCAATGGTCATTTGATGTGTGTTTTCAGGATTGCGCTACTCTTTCCAGCGTTGGTGGAACCATTCCTTTATGGGGAAAAGAGTCTCTGGTTTTCTTAAAAGTGAAAAAGAGAAGTGTGAAAAGCTTTTTTAATTTAGTGGAGGTATTTTTTACATAGCAACATCAAAACATGAGAACGAGTATATAAATGCTAACCAGATGCACCATATCAAGACATTCTAAAAGAGAAGACACAACAATAAGTTTAATTTTAGCAGTTCTTTAATGGTGTCATATAGAAAACCATCTATTCTTGCATCTTTTCGATTGTTTCTTCCTTGTATTTGCCCTTCTCCTTTCCAACCTGGCGAGACTTGGCTTTACGTTCCAAGATCTTTTTGCGATCTTTGTCCAGCTTTAGCCTAGTGATCACCACCTAGAGAAAGGACAAATAATTTAGTGTCTCCTCAGTGTTAAAATACAGCAAGTGGACAGAACTGTGGTAACAGCACGGCCCAAAACAATCACTGCTGACTGACTGCACCAACGCACCCGAGTTTTATTGCCACAGACCATCTAATTTGGTTTGAGTAGAACAGAGGTACTGAATTGCTTTCTGTGTTTCCAAACACTGAGCTATGTTAATTTTTCTGAATAAATTCAGGGATCAGAACATACAGGCAGTTTTTTCAATGCACAACCGTAACATTTGGCCAAACTGAAGAGCAGCCAAATTTCCATCCATCTGCACAATAAAATAATTACTTTGAAGTAAATCTAATTTCCATTACGCTGTCCAAACATGATGGATACCACCTCCACCTAAACACAGAGCACAGCTGAGTCTTCTTTCCAGTACCATAAAGGCAAGTAATAGATAATGATTTTAATTGCTCCATGTTTTAAGCAAAGCCACCTAAATTTCCGAACACTGGAAAGCCATGCTGCTGCTGGTCATATCACTTGCAACAGCCAATACATCTGCATGAACTACAGTAACATGCATCATAGTGACTCATGTAAAGACAATCTAAAGAACACATCTGTTATGGAACAGTTGCGAAGCAGCCTGGTGGTTGTCAGGTGTTACTAACACAGACACATAAAGGTAACTTGCTACCAGAACTTCAATGGTATGCCCCAACAAAGCAGCAGGAAACTGAAGCTCTGGTTTTCAGCCTTCAGTGCTCTCTCTGCATCCCGCAAAACGGCAAAGAAATAAGCGCTTTGATATTACTGAAAGGAGTACTTAAAAAATACAACTAACGATCAAATCCTAGAAAAAACAAAGGCTGCAGCGGCTCAGTTTCACTGTGCATTCAGGTCTCTCTTAATTGTAATTAATTCCTACCTCTTTACCAAGGAGAGGCAGAAACCGGTCATCCACCTGACTGCAAATTTGCTACAAACAAAACATTCTTCTGTTTTTTGCCTTAATGACTAGAATCTTTATCAAATTAGAAAAAAACTTTCACGGGAGGACCAGCACAAACCTCAACTTCTTCCACTGCTATTTACTGCACAAGTAACATGTGCACGGGTTCCACTGTAATGTCACCTTGTCCCTCAAATATTATTACTGCACACAAGTCATTATGTTGTTTTGGAATGATTCTGCTCTCCCTCTGCTGAACACACCAACTACTTACATCAGAAAACCTGTTACAACTGGATTTCTTCCACCAACACTTCGGCGTGCGTGCCCACACTGCAAGGCTAAGCAGACTCACTTCATCTGCTTCAAACCAGATTTTGGCCAGTTCTTCTGTTTAGTTTGAACTGTTCTCCTGTTATGATCTAAAAAGGCTTTGCCTGGTTTTTACAAACTAGAAACACTGTAAATCACTTGGGGCTCAAAGCAGATTCAGACAAGCTTAGCTCACAACAGTCCACAAGAACAAATCACAGTTCCGAGCATCTATCTGAACATTCCTAGGGCCTCCATCAGTGCGAACACCACACAGCAAAGGAGGATTGTTCTGAACCATCTATATTATGCTTTAAAAACACCAAGCTCTTCAGAAGAGCTCTTGGTTTGCACTGTTCCTTCTCTCCCATCATGACACCACAACATTTCCTTGTTTATTATCCCCCTACACTGTACTATTTCAACCCATTATTCCACACGCCTTAGCAAGGTTCTGCTCATGCCAGTAGCAGCATCTTCATTTGCCAAAAACCAGGTCTCCCACACGTCGGATGTCCTGTTACGTGCCGTACCTTGCTGGGATGGATCCCCACGTGGACAGTTGTGCCGTTGGCCTTCTCACGCTGCACGCGTTCAATGTAGATGACGTACTTTTTCCTGTACACCTGGACCACCTTGCCGATCTGCTGGCCTTTGTAGTGTCCCCGGACAACCTGAACAGGACCATGAGATGCACAGTGTCCCATACTTCAAAACCACCCCTTAAACAATTAGCAGACCTTGAGAAACACTGTCTAATTATCCCAGAAGAAAAGCAGAACTGCACGGGTTGAAATCACAACTCTGCTCTTTGTACACACGTGCTACAAAGCCAATTACTTGGCAATTTCAGCAATCACTAAAATGGCAAATGCAATGGATCAGAACCGTACTTTTATCTAATTTTCTCCACAATAAACCCCAATGAAGGAACTCTCTATCTTTTCAAACAGAAGGACAAAAGTCAACCTTAACAGCTTAACTTTGGATTCATTTCTAAACTGATCTTTTTAAAATATCGCGGGTATCCAACAGTCTATAGAAAAAAGAAAAGAAACAATCCTTTGTTTTGTGCTTTACTGTTAAAAGCCTTTAATGCAGCATGATAATCAATGCATCTACCTAAAGTTGCCAGCACACTTAGGTTCCTTGTGTTTTCCTTCTCACTGTTGTGATCTCAAGAAACACTCAATAGGCCAAGTCTATGGCTAAATTAACTTGTTTTGTAAAGCTGTAGCATCAATTTGAATTTGTCTAGCCCTTCCTTTTTGCTCAGGCTGTACATGAAAACCAAAACCCAGACAGAAGTACACGTGGAACAGTACAATTTAAAAGACAGACAGCGCAGCTACCTGGACTTCATCGTCCTTTCGGATGGGCATAGACCGGACGTTGTATTTCTGCCGCAGCTCCTTGGAGAGCGGGGAGGACATGATTTTTCTTCGAATGTGAGAAGGTGCATTGAAGTGGCGTTTGCGGTTCTTGCTGCGGTCTGAGGTCACAAACGGATTGAACTTCATTCTGGCTGCACAAAGAAAAACAACAGCTTGAGAGATGGTTGTAACTCACACACACCGTGCTTCATCACCTACCCACACAAAGTACGCTAGGACATACAAAAGCAATTTTAACTACTTTTAATCCCACCCCTGGTTCATATACCTTTAAAAACCAGACTTCAAATAAGGTTTAAGCTCTTCCTTGAACAACAACCCTGCGACTGACTGATATGCTATATACATGGACATCTCTTTCTAGTCCAAAGTCTAGACTCTCAGAAGTCAGGACACCCAACTGACAAGTGTTTTTTTTGCTGTACCATACCCTTGTGTATAAGGCAAATGTATATTTTGGACTCACAGAGATGGGGAGCTCATGCTGCACAGGTATCTCAAACAAAGCACAATGCCTGATTCAGGAGCACATTTGTAAATCCATGATACCTGTGGTCTTTCCTGAATCTTAACAGCCACGCTACAGTTGTCTGTTATCACACAGAATCGCAGAGTGGTTGGAGTTGGAAAGGACCTCTGGAGATCATTCGGTTCAACCCACCTGCTAGAGCAGGGTCACCAGAGTAGATCACACAGGGTCATGTTCATGCAGGTTTGAATGTCTCCACAGCCACTCTGGGCAGCCTGGTCCAGGGCTGTCACCCTCAAAGTAAACAAGTTTCTCCTCATGTTCACATGGAACCTCCTGTTTCAGCCTGTGCCTGCTGCCCCTCACCCTGTCATTGGGCACCACTGAACAGAGTCTGGTTCACCCTCTGACACCCACCCTTGAGAAATTTATAGACATTGACGGGATCCCCTCTCAGCTCCTCTTCAGCTGAACAGCCCCAGCTCTCTGTGTCTCCTCATCAGAAAGATGCTTCAGACCCCTCAGCATCCTCGTGTCCCTCCAGTAATTCCTTGTGCTTCTAGGTTACGTTACGGTTATGCCACCACTCATCCTGACTGACAAACCAGGTCCATTCGATGATGTTCATTACAACACTCATGTCCTACACACTTGTCCCTCCTGCACACACCACCCCGGGCACACCGCACATCAGCAAACCACACGCTGCCCGAGCTGCATTAACCAAAAAAACCATTACCAAACACCAGACGGCAGGAGTGCGGGCTCCCTCCCGGGCCTGAGCTCCCTCCCGAGCCCCGGGGCAGGCCTGTCCCACCGGCCACCCCTGCGGCCCACACCGGCTCCCCCGCCGCCTCTGCCTGATCCTGGGGGCCAACCCCGCTCCCCTTCCCAGTCAGCGAAAAGGGCCCGGGCCACCCCAGCAAGGCCCGAGGCGACCGACCCCCTTCCCGCCCCGCTTCTGCTTCCCCGAACAGGCCCCACCGGGGCCGCCGCAGGAGCCCCGTCCCGCCGCGGCCAGCGGGGCCCAGCGCAGGGCCACCCCGCGCAGGATGGCGGCGGATGGAGCCGGGCCGCGCCGGGCCGCCCTTACCCCGCTGCTGCTGCCGCGACGGTCGCCCGGAAAGAGGAACGGGACGTGCTTCCGGTTCCGCAAGCGGCCAACGGGATGTCGCGAGATCCTGCGCTCGGAGCTGGGGCCACCTGCGCCCCCTGGCGGCCGGCGGCCGCAGGTGCGGCGAGCGGGCACCTGGTACCCGCCCGAGCATCATCCCCCGGTACCCGCCCGAGCATCATCCCCCGGTACCCGCCCGGGCATCCTCCCCCGGCACCCGCCCGGGCATCACCTCCCGGTACCCGACCAGGCATCACCCCCCGGTAACTGCCTGGGCATTACCCCTCGGTATCCGCCCGGGCATCATCCCCCGGTACCCGCCCGGGCATCCCCCCCCGGTACCCGCCTGAGCATCATCCCCTGGTACCTGACCAAGCATCACCTCCCGGTACCAGCCCAGGCATCATCATCTGCCGGTACCCGCCCGGGCATCATCCCCCAGTAACTGACCAGGCAGCATCCCCTGCCACCTGAGCATCATCCCCCGGTACCCACCTAGGCATCGTCCCCCAGTACCTGACCGGGCATCACGCCCCGGTACCAGCCCAGGCATCTTCCCCTGGTACCTGCCCGGGCATCATTGTCTCCGGTACCAGCCCGAGCCTATTCTGCCAAGTTCAAATTCCCCCGCCCAGGCCCTGTGCCCATGGGCACCATCACCTGCTTCCATAAACCAACTCACCTGCACAAACTGCTTGCACTTCAGATAGATTTGGTACTATTAGTTTTTTCTTTTCAGGAACAGATTAATGTATTCCCAAGGAAAATCATTTATGGCAGAATGTGATGCTGGTAGAAATGAACCGATGGCTCGGGTGCAGCAGCACACACCCTCGTTTGGGTTCTGGTTTATAAAGATCATCTGGAAAAGTTTCCAGCCTGCTGAGAGTTGTACAAATGCCTTTCCCAGGGCCTTTGCTCATCTTTTATGCAAAGTAAAGGACCTTTGGTACCTGTTGCTTCTGGAAACCCGAGTTCCAATCTGTATGTGATGTTAATTGGAAGATCTCTTCCTTCATTAAGACGTTGTACAGCAGTGTTGCGGTTTAAGCTGAGCTGGCGATCACAACTCCCCAAATAGGGGAGAGAATCGAAAGGGAGAAACTCATGGATTGAGATAAACTCAGTTTAATAAAATAACACTACTATACCACTACTACACCTTCCCAGCCGCCCCACACCCACGGGCAGAGCCTCAGAAAGACCTTGGCTCCCAGACAATAACTAAGGTAACAATAAACTCTTACATTCTCATTGTTCCAACTCAAAGACAATGGAAAGTTACTTGAAGAAGAACATTAACTCCATCCTGGGGTGATACCTGCTTGTTCGCAAACTAACGACTGTGCCAGCTGCAAAAAAGAGAAGTTTCTAACTGCATAAAGAAAATTAACTCGCTTTCAGTCAAACCAGCACAAGTGGGCACCAACACAAGTCAGAAATACCACAACTTAAAGCAATTCTGCAGTGCAGATATATTGTGTCCAAATTTGCTGTGTTGCAACCCTTTACTATTCAATCATTGTTGATTTCCTCAGACACTTATTTCTAAATATCTAGTGAAGCAAGGCTAAAAGGAAATTAGAGGAGGGGGGGAACAACATAGGGGTTATTTTATATACCAAGTGGCATGGTGACTAAAGCCAAACGCAGCAGGTTCCAAGCACAGGCCACACACCTCTCATAAAAAGGAGGTTAGAACACTTGGTACTGTTCAAAACCAAGCACTGAACGTCCAGACGTGACTCAGATCCCATTACAAAAGAGCCCCGTGTTAACTTTCTACGCAGTGACCTGGCTTACAGCGATTTCATCCTGTGATAATGCTTAGTTCATGGAAAGAGTAATTGTAAACGTTCCTTTAGGTTGATTTTGCAATAGGAGTGCAACAAGAAGCCAATCAAAACATGAGTTTTATTTTTAATTGGAGAACTAAAAAGGCTAATTTTTTATTAACATAAGGTTGCAAATCGAGAGAAATGCCAGAACTCCACTGTAAAAATGCAAATGGTTTGTGCTTTAAACATTGCGGTGACAGACGGCAGGACCACGTCCTCCCTCTCGCCCTTCTTCCAAAGACCATTGAGGAAACACCCCACTGACATATTCCATCTGAAGCTTCAAACCACCTCTCTAAAGCAGATCCTCATCACAGTCATTTTCAGCCCTAACAGTCTGTGTATCACACAAATAAAAACCACCTTACACAAGAAATATTCAGGAATTAACTACAGACTTTACCATCTAGACTGCAGATTTCACTTTTATAGAGCAGTTAAAAGCAAACCTTTGATAAAGATCATTCACAAATGCGTACCTTTCGATATTTTCTTACCCCATTTCCATATTTTATTAAAAATAATCTCTTTAGCAGTCCACATGCTGCCTCAAACGTACCTAAGCACGGCTTTCCCTAGAGCTAAACATTTTAACTCTACCACTGCAAAGCATCCTAATGCCACAAGTTCTCACTGTGTGATGGGATGTAGCTTTAAAGGGACTTATTTAGAGTGCAACATATACACATTGTAAATATTTCACTTCCTACAGGGATGTCTTTCTTGGAAAACCGCAAATACTTCTGTGAAAATACTGACTTGAAAGAGCAAAGTCAGGAATATGGATGAACACCTGCGATCGATGTTTTTCCTTCCGCTACGGATTGAAAGAATTTGTTTGCATTGATGTTTAAAGCACAACGGAGCACATTGTGTCTCTAGGCAGTGTTTGAAAATAGAAGTGAAATCTACTGAGACACGTGTGCACGGGGCAGGAACCACCTCGGTGTCACATTTGGAGAGATGAAGAGCAAATTCTTCTGCAAACACACGATGCAGCACCATTACATGACCCAGGGCTGAAGGACAGGCTTGGACAACTTAGAGCAGACCCAAGAGCCAGCCTTGGCCGTATACAAACGCTTAGACCCAGCTTAGCGAACTAAAGCCTGGACTGTTTCTCCAGCAGAGTTTTGCCAGAACTTGAGTACAATTTGGTTTCCACATCCAGCAAAAGGTGATTTCTTAGGTTATTGCCGTGGATGTACTGGTAGGGAAAGCAGCCACGCTGAAGTATGCACCTGTTATTTCCAAAGAAAGCCAAATGATTTCAGTGGTCGGGTTTAGAGAACTGGCTTGGACTGCTCAGAAGGCAGCGTTTATTCAGATGGGGAGAGGGGCAGAAATAACACGCCAGGCAACACAAGGAATCTGCAACCAGCTTTGTGCTCAATAAATTGTCTCAGGGAAGAAATATCAGAAACCCGACAGTTCAACCCACTGCACCGCAAAGATCTTCTCTTGCACAGCCCGGGAGAAGGATGCACTGCTAAGATATTAAAAATGACACCCTTGTAATCCACAAGCTGGGAGCGAAGACTCAAGAAATTCAAGAGGAAAAACTAAGTTGTTTGTGCCGTAAGCTTCAGCTGGTCACGGTGGATTGGAGTGGATCCTCCAGCCAGCCGGAGAAGTGACTGCGATGGGGACCCGGGTCGCTCGCGGGCACACGGGTGCGCGCACCGAAATGAAGACAAGCAGCTCGTTTTCAAGTCGATTTTTGTAAATGGGAAAAAAAAAAAAAAAAAGTATAAAATCTATCCATACATTAACAGATACAGGAAGTTACACAATCCAGTTTACACCTAAAAGTAATAGCAATCAGTCCATAATAAGAACAGGGAAAAAATTCCAATGCTGTAATTCATCCGAAGTCGCTACAGGGCAGAGGATGGCAGGGGAGGGTGGCTGGTGTGTGGATAGAACTGGTTACCTTCCCTGCTTCCAAAGCAACGAGACAGTTTCAACAGACAAGTATTAGCAATACTTTTGAAATGTATCTGACTCTAGCGTTAACACTGAATATTCAAAGATTCTCATTATTACAGCATAATGTTGGGATGCTTTTGCCTCCAGGAAAGGGCAGTCGGCAGGAAATATTATCCAAGAGAAATCCGGCAACAGTCTTCAAATTTACAGCATTGATTGAGTTAAAGAGTTTTATTTTATGATTTTTACCCATCCTGGAACACTTAAAACCTGTGTATCCTCGGCTCAGACATTCACAAAGCATGCAGAGACTGTTACTACTCAAGAAACATTTAGGAGGCCGTGGAAAATGCGCTGGTGGGGTTTGGTCTCATTTCAGTGAACTCGCATCTACCATCACACACAACCACCCCTGGCGGGGGTTCTCCCCTCAGCCTCCGTTTTTGGGAGGCCCCAGAAGACAAGGCTGGAATGAATGGCCATGGGAGCTCAGGTACCATTTTAAGGAATCAAATAAAACAACTGTGGGTGAACAGTGTCAGCCTGGGGCTCAGAAAAGACGCCTGATTGAGTTTTAAATGAAAAGGGAGGCATCTTAAGCCCTGAAAAGAGAGACCTCCTGTGTTTGACAGGTGTTTTCAATATACACACACAAAGCAAGACAGCGAGGTGCTCATCGTCTGCACCGTTCTTCTGAACACATAGAATATATAACCCCTTTTCAAAATAACAACAATCATAAAGCAGAAGTGCAGAATCCAGACTGTTGGGCGGTCTGTGTTCAAAAAAAAAAAAAGCAGCATAAGAACGAATAAAAGCTAATGCTGTAAAGACAAACTATTCCCTTTCAAAGCAAAGGCCACATAAAACTGTGTTGCTCGGTTTGGTTTTTACTTCATGCCACCTGTAAACACAAGACTGGATATTCAGTTTCTGGGAAGAAATGAAGCCACTTTTACACCCAGAGTAAAAGTGAGGCCCTCGCTGCCTGGATCAAACACCACCCAGGAGAAGGTACCTGGGGGAAGGTTTCCCCTCGTTTGCTCGTTTCATTAGAAAGGTCATATCTGAACAAAAGAGCTTTCAATAAAAGCACAAAACATCTTTTAAATGTTATTTCTGCCCTCTGTCTCTAAAGTTTGCTACGGGGACTAACACTTTCCACTCCTCACCAACAGATACACCACCTTTTTGGCACCACGGGTGGAATTTCTTCCTAATGTATCATTTTGCCTTATACAAAAGTCGATTGTCTAATCATGCAAACCCAACAGAATTCCAAAAAGTGCCACAAGACAGCTCAACTCTTTGCAATCTACTACCTAATTTGTACACTGCCATAGGAACCTCCCAGAGAGCAGACTGTCACCCTTACACAGACCTGACAGTGTATTTCATACGTGGCATTTCCACCTCTCTTCCTGGGGGGAGAGAATCAAAATCCACACCCCGATCCCATTGATTTTTCGCTCTCAGAGCTCTGAAATGCATGGAGGATTTCTTTGATTTGTTGAAGGTATCTTCACTGAACAGCCTGATTAGAGAAAAACTCAACTGATTCGATCGAATAGAAAATAAAGACGAAAAACAGGTAGTGGTAGGTTTCTCAATCTTCGCTCCTGTCCTTGCAGACCCGGGTAGTTTCACCGCTACTGCATTTTCCCCAGCTGGATCTTCTTCCAGGCCTCTGAAGCCGTGAAAATGCAGGAGTCGAGGATCCCAGCTACAGTAAATGTTCCTCCGATGATGGCGCATATCTGAAACACACACAAACAGCTTTGTCAGTGAGGGGGGAACTTTAACGCAGCTTGAAATGGGAGGAAGGATGTTATTGCCCACTGCTATATCTGGAAGCATAGTATGAACCATGTAATAGTACTGGGGATGTAACTACATGACAATCACTCAGGAAGGCTATTCCCTAGGGTGGAATAACTTAGTGCTGCCCTGAACTCCTTGCAGCCAGAGCCAGTCGCAAATCCCAGCTCCGAGAAGCCCACGGCACAAATGCTGCTCCTTTCCAGGCTCAGCTCCACCTAACAAAGCTTTCTAGAAGCTCTGCGTTGCTCATATCTTCCTACTACTGTTTTCCATTATAAATATCAGGGCCTTGTGGTCTTTTCCCTGTTTCACAAGATCGAGCGTTCGCAAAGAGGCGAATGACACTTGAATAGCATGTGAAGGACAGTGACTAACAGAGCCCCAGTGACACCTCCAGCCAGGGCTCTCTAACACTTTCCATTACAAGGGCTGCTTACAAAAGCGCTGCCAGTTTAACCCTTCGTGGGCTGGACTTTTCCATGCAAGATGTCCCACGCTGAATGACTTAAACACCAGTAAAAACACGCAATCATCTTCGAGAACAGCGTGAGGGAAAAAAATTAATCCCCTAATTCACGTAAGAGCTTATTTCAGCTCTCGGGTGCTAGAAAAACCCAAATTCAGGAGGCATCAGTTTTGGACTTTCCAATACACTGCTTCAATTCCCTTATCTCTGAAACGGAGACGATGCCAAACTTGCCTCCCTGGGAAACTGCAATGGAAAACACACTTGAAGGGTTGAATACTACGACAATAGGTGGTTCAGAGTCCTTATGGAAACATCTGACTTGTACTCAGGGCTGCGTTAATACAAACCACCTGCTAGTGAGAAGTCAAATACCGTGGGATGGGCAGAAACGCTGCTCAGAGGTGCCACCCCACCCCACACATGGAAAGTATGATACACAATAATGTCACCTCGTACCGTTTAGCAGCCAAGGTACCATTACACAGGACCTGGCCTTTCCTAACTCCCATATTTTTTACTTCGTAACCACGATGCTCTTTTAATTTGGCCTTTTACATTGTGCAGGATCAGGTGGCTCTGAGAATAAGAGACAGTGAGAAGGGGGCAGTGAGAATAAGGGGCAGTGAGAAGGGGGTGTGATACAGAACTTATCTCCTGCGCAGGAAAAAGGGGATTTTGCTGTGAGCTGGAAGCCAAGGGCAATAGAGAGGGGAACCCAAAACAAAGCCAAGGTAACAGGGAAATGCAATACAACTGAGACAGAAGGGACTTATTGAGCCGTGTCTCCCACACAGCCCTACACACCATGGGCAAAGTTATAGATACAGGAGTAACAGCGAGCAGCAGCATTCAGCTGGGCAGGGAGTGAGTTAGCGGGGCAACAGAACAAGCACTTCGTTAATGGTGAGTGAAGGCGGCAAGAAATAAAGCACTCATTTACATGTGTATTTATTTATAGCCGGGATTTACGTGTTTAGTGAGCTCGGTGAAATGAGGAGCTGCAGTAAACACGGGTTTTGCAGGACAGCTGGCATCCCAGCACATAAAGGCTTCAAAAACCAGAGCAGCAGCCCGAGGCCAAGCCAGTATTTTTAGGGGACAAGCTGAGGTCCTGGCCCCCGTGCCGCCCTCCTCGCTGTCCCTCGGGACACGATGCCCGGTGACTTTTCAGGGACAACGGCCGCAATGGACTTGGGGTATTTCAGTCCCCCGCAGCTCAGCTGACAGGAGATGTTACACCGCAAACAACGCAAAACCCATCCAACACCAGGATTTCGCGTCAGCCGGTAGGAAAATCTGATTTCAGCGCAGCAGTGCAAGGGGGTGGGGTATAGAAAATAACGTACATTCATCCACATGGCTCCGTGCTGCTGAGGGTTTGTGAGTCACAGGCACCTGGCAGCCGCGCGAGCCGCGTCCCAGCACGCACGCAGCCCTCGGTTTGCTGGGACAAAGAAAAGGCAGCACCAGGGTTGTTCTCCAGCTCAGCACAGAGGCTGCGCCACCGTGTTTCTTCATCATCACCGTTCTAATACGTACGGAGTGTTGCTCCTCAGCAGCACTGAAGGAAGCCTGGCATCATGAGCTTATTTATATTTAATGGGATTTTATACTGGGAATGATGTGCGTTTGGCTCCTTGAGGTTACAGTTTGACTCAGGCCCAACCATTAAAGGAGGGTGGAAAAGAAATGCAGGAGTGTAATAATGACAACAGTGAGAGACCAGGCGATGTGGGGCACACACGAGGATTTTGGACAGAACCAGGATAGTGGCTGGGGCGCAGGCTGAAGTCCAAGGGAAAACAGGAGTGGATATGCAGGAGGTGACAAAATGCGAGTGTCAGATGTGTGACCGGACCTCTGGGATGCCTTCAAATCTGAAAATGACTTCAACGAACACAGGGGACCAGCAGGACTCCCAGGTAACTCCTAGTAAGGTAAGATGTGGAATCACAACCAGAGATTTTCCAGCCGATCTGCAGCACTTCTGGTAGAACAACATTGTCTTGGCTTTAAACACGCCACAGCACTGAGCCCACGATACCTGCTGGTAACATGTCCCAGGGCTGAAATAATTCTCCCTGCAACCATTTTGCCCCCTGATTACTTCCAGTTTAATTTTTTCACACCCAGTGGGCACACGAGTCCTCTCATGTCATCAAAACACTCTATTATTTTCTTTGGGTTCTGAATGCTTCAGCAGAACTTTGGCTTGTTTTCTGCCCCCTCTCCCTCCCAGTCCTTAGACTGACCTCACGATAAAACTTTCAGTTTGTCCACTTACAGGAACTCATAATTTTTCGGCAGTGAAACTTCCCTTGTTGCTCCATAATGTCAAACACGAGGCCATGAATGGCTTCTTTGTACAGGAGATGCCCTGATTTTAAGCAGTACAGTGTAACAGGCAAAAAGTACCATGTTTAACACTCCGCCAAGTGTCTGTGGTTAACCCAGGATCAACGGCAAATCCACAGGACAGTGACAGTGGTAGGGTTGACCCACAAGCAACACAAAATCTTACTTAGTACTGAATTTTTTGAAGCGTGGCAAGTAAAATCCATGCTACGTCAACGCCTTTTGTCCTCTCATATGGTGCAGAAAGTTACAGTAATTCTTCATTCCACAAAAGCCCGAGGAGAAGGCACGAGTTGGGAACACAGACGACCTGGGAACGCTGCTGTGGGGCTGAAGTTTTTGAGGGGCAAACTCATGACTAACAAAGAGCATCAGATCACCTTCCCCACAGCAGCATGAGATTCCTTTGGCTCTCTGCTGAACAGCCAACACCCTCCCATCTGATCTCTCCCCCATAAAGTGTCTTGGAGCTCACAGGATCCTCCTCCATCCTCGGGACACGTTTACATTCACTGAAAGCCACATGGGTGTCCTCATAAACAATGTGCTTCCTAAAAGGAGTTGCAGGGGATCTTCCCTACCCCAGAGCCCCTCTTGTAGTTTTTAAATCAAGCAGCTGCTGCTCAGAAAGCGCCGACGCTTTCCATGGCCCCGCTCGGCAGCGACTCCAGAGGCACCAGCACAACCTCCACCTGGACCTCAGCCCAGTGCCCATCATCACTAACCCGTCTCCAGAGCAACTGTGATGCAAAAGGCCACGCTGGAGACATAGGAAAGGGCTAAAGCAGCGGAAGGGACAACGGAACAGATCACGTCATTGAAACAGGGCAAGGAAACCCAGGACAAAGGTGTTTTGATCCTCAGCAGCACAGTTCCCCCACCTCAGCCTTTTCAACGCCACCTTGAACGCTGGAAAGCTCTAAGTGTAGCGCATACCTACCCAAGGCTGGCCTTGTGTCAAATACTCCCAGCCTGAAGGAGAACATGAGCAGGTCACCTGTACCAGGGCCAGATGGTCCACACTGGTACCCACGGTTACAGCATCTCTAAAAAGGATCTGCCTCTACATTGGCCACATCTGACCAGGGTCTGGCACACCTGAGGAGCTGCGCACCAGCTGCTGCAGGTTATCGGTGTCACCCACACGTCTCCAGAGGAAGGATATTCCATCGGAATGGCCCCAAGTGAGCTGCTGGGGACTACAGCCGTTTATAAGAACAAACAAAGTGGGCAAAAATCAACTGTAAAACTCTTCTCTGTCGCTCCAGCAGCCAGCACGTGCCTGGTTAACTTCACAGACAGGATGGGGCAAAATTCCAGCTGGGGCCATTGCAAATCCCAAAGGTCACTGTGGCAACCAGTGAGCAAAACTCCTCTGGTAGCCTCCTTATGTCAACTCCGAAGCACAGTATCGAATTCCACAGAGATGCTATTTATAGGCATACAATGGCACATCAGCAGTAAGTCAATGCTAGCAACAGACACGACACAGAGAAATGCCAGCTATCAATCACTGCCAAACACTGTTTCCCATTAAAAACACCTCCACACCCTCAGCCCCAACAAGATGTGTAAGAAACCTACGAGAACATATTTTTAGGGAAAGAAGTGGAGGCAGTATGAGATGCCAAGTCATAAAATGCTGGTGTTTGACTTTTTAGGATTATGTTTTGAAACCAAACAGATGTGCTACGAAGAAAAGGTCTTAAACCATGACATTTAGATTTTGCTTCAAGTTCCCTTCTCTTGGTATTTGTGTATCGCAGAGATCGCTCGCATTTCTAAAGTGAAGTGAAGGGAACTTGGTGTTTATCGGAGGCTGCAAAATCAAAATCTTTAAGTGCAGCACAGCCACCCTGCTTATGTTACTTCAAATCAAAATATTCAACCAGTTTACAAATCAAAATCCGAGGTCTTCATTCCAGCCAACTTATCAACTGCTTTACATTCTACCACAGCACAGCAAACTGCAGCTTCAATTTTAAGCCACCTCCCTCAGTTCTAGAAGACCTTTAAACAGCTCTTTGCCTAACCAGCAGTTTGGACAGCACAGCTTCGTTACAGATGCTGAGATCAGTACTGCAGGATGTTATCTGCATAGGTCAAAATGTAACTTGTCAGGAAAACACCTCTGGAATTTGATAATGAAGCTCTTCTCCACTTCTGCCCAGGAGGAAATGCCTGGAACTGGCATATCCGCACTAAGCCAAGCAGTAGCACCGAGTAAAACAACTGCGCTGCATCCTCTGCAAGGCAGATCTCATCGTTAGAGACAGTTTATTGCAGCGTGCTTCACTGCATACCACATTAGCTTTACCTCAAGTTTCCGACATGCTGCAGTAGTGCCCATCCTGTCTAGACAGAGTTCGGCACTTCTGGAATAGGATGGTTTTCCTTCTTCTGTGCCTAGCAATTAAATCAAACCGTCAGAGCATAGGGCTTGCCAGTTACCTCACACTTCGGTACAACTGTGGCGATGTGCTGCTTTATTTCAATCGTGTCACAATGCTCTGAAGCAGAAGCTCAATTCTTCCGGAGAAGAAAGGCTCAGAAAATAAACGAAAGGCAGGCAGGAGAAGGGAGAATTAGAGTTTAGAGTAACTCACCGATGTGATAAACCTGTATAAAGGCTGTCGCCTCTCTGTGTATTTCACTGTGATGGGGCTCAAGTCGTAACGAAACCAGATAGCTGGGATAATGCGGCCAGTGTGGCTGTAGGCTACGTACTCCTAGAAGAGAAAGTGGGGGAAAACGTCAGAAAACGTGAGTCATCTTGTTCCAGATAAAGTGCCTGCAATAAAATCGCTTCTACTCCACTGTTTTGTACTAATGATCAGCCTGAAGTTAATTCCTGCATGACTGTCCACACCCTATCCTTATCAAATAGGAAAATAAGTTCTTCACAATCTCATAATGATAGAGCCAGGAACAGAGAGCGATGATGCTCACTCCCATCTTCATTCAAGGTTACACAAGTAAACAGAAAGGCTGGCATTGATTTCTCTAGCTCAGATCTGCTCTGTTTAAATACAAGCAGTGTCTAAGCGGTTGCAGGCGAATTTTTTGTACTGTCAGTACGTAAATCGTATACCGGGATATTCATCAAACAACTGGAATTTAGTTTGCAAGACCGTGAAAATCCCTTCTAGCCCCTGCATTCAGAACAGAAAGCAGCAGCCCCTTCCAACTGGGACCAACAATGCGAACGCTTTGCCCACTCACTATGAATCACGTAGAGCCATATTTAAAAAGCATGGTGAAAGCCAAAATGAAACTGTAGACAGAAAAAGGTTCAAAAATATTCCAAGTTGGTTCAGAAGTGACACTTTCAGATTGCCGGCGATAATCTCCTTTAATCCATTTCTTTAATAACAGGTACAGCGCAATCAATCCGCCACAGGACGACACCCCGACAAGATGCACTGCCCAACACCAACGGGCAATACATACTGACATCAATTTACTAGCACAAGTCACATCTTTTTTGAGCTAATATTTTGTCTGTGCTCTCGGTGGAAATATATATCAGTTTTCCAGGATCAGGACATCTAGCATGACAGACTGAAGAAGAAAATGAAAGAAAAGCAGGCTGGGGACTCATGAGCCCAACGAGAGCCACCAGCATGGCACACGCCGCCTCTTCCCTTCCTCAGCCCTGTGACGCTCCAGCCGACCCTGATAACCGCTGTTGGTTTAATTCTCCTTCACACAGGGGCAAAGACAACCTCGAATACTTCAGAAGGGTGAAGTAAGGACAAGCAACAGGACACCCATGAGCATGCTACAAAAAAAAGCTGATTTAACTCTCACTGAGCTCAGAGGGAGCTGGTGAAACAGCATCTATCTCCTTCATTAATCTCATATAAATCTCAAATTCCTCTCTAGGTTTTTTTCCAGGGATGACAAGAGAGGCAGAATGTAGCTGAAATCTCTAGTTGTAATATATTCAAGGCTCTTATTGCAGTTCTTCAGCATCTCTTGGGACAGTGGCTGCCTGGGGAAGTGAGGAAACCAAGGGTCCAGGGGGTGGAGGAGGAGCAGAGATGGACAGTCCGCACTTCAGGCTCTACTCATCTCTTCATGCTAATCAACCTGTGCCAGACCACTCCAGTGGCTTCTGCTTCTGTTTCCCACTGATCAGCGTGGGAGTCAAGGACTAAAGCACCAAGAAGGGAATGTTGGTGTTTAACGAGAAGAAAAGGCTGAGGCAGCACCGCTTCTCTGCGCTTCAGTTGTGATAGAACTGACCTCATTTCTCCCCCACCAGCAATCCTGAGTCAGTCTTGGCCAAACGGCCCCATTTGCAACGATCTCATTGAAGCGTCAAAAGCTCCTGCTGTTTTCCAAGCTACTTTCAGAACTTGTGTCACAAGCCTCTTATCAGAACAGCGGTTGTGACATTATGCAGAACAAACACATTGTAATCTGAATTGAGGGAGACGTCCAAACCATTGGGACACGCTGTACAAGCCACTCCAAAAGTCACTAGGCAGGAACGTTAATCTGAGAACTAGTCAATGAGAGCGTGTGCTTGATTCTCAGTTATGGCAAAATAGCAGTAATTAGATATTAGAAACATATTCTGGGCTTTCATTTAGCACCTGACTGGCAAATCATTTTAAACTGAAAGAGGCTTTTTACCTTCAAAAATAAATAGAGTCCTCTTTTAAAAAAAATTTCAATACATCGTATTATTAAAATACAAATAAGAATGATAAAGTTATAGTAACTATCATAATCCACTATAATAAAGTAGGCACTGTGAAACAGTCAAGCAGTATGTATTTGCTGCTGCATGTTCGGTGGTTTAATATCTGAAGTCAACGTTTGTAAAAAGCTAAAAACTCTGCTTATTTATCTGATACACCCATCACAACTGAGGCCGCTTCACTAACAAAACCTCGTGTAAGTGCTGTTTCGTACGTTCAGCTGGATTGCAGTTTCCATCCAGATGCATCTTGACACAGATCACAAGAGCTCCTGCAGCACGTAAAAACTTCCCACACAATGTACAGCAAATCTAGATCAGTTTCACAGCCACGGGAGAACATCGGGAGCAAGAACAGCGTTTTCCTGCATTAAAACAATGCCACCATCTGGAAGCCCCACTCGGAAGAGCTTCAGTTCCTCCTTCTCCCAGCAGAGGCTACTGCTCACCTACAAACCAGGGACACGGCGCAGGAACGGGGCTGGAGATCCTCCGTGCAACCCCTGGGCTGACACGAGGAGCTTTTCTCAGATCTACCTGCTGCTTTACCTTATTTGCTACAGTATATTGGTATGAGTATCGCTGCTTGCCGCCCATGTCTTCGTACACCGTCGGGACAATCTTCAGTATGTAATCATGAGATGCAAGAGCTGCGGTCAGGAAAGGAAAGTAGAAGTTAGCATTCAGAAAAAGGAATCGCAGCCCACGTAACATTTCGTAGTAAACGTGCAAAATCAACTAAAACAAGCCACAGAAAAGGTGCCTCCCTCCTCCTTGTGTCAGGTTCTGTGACAAAGCGACAATTTGACATCCTACGTTCATGTCCTTTGTACCAAACGTTGTATGGTACTCGATGACACAGAACCTGCCCACCATTCTAAGGCTTCTATAGCACCAGGACCCACGGAGATGAGTTTGGGCCACTTGAACCTTCGGAACCGCTTGCAGCTATGAATGATAAGACTTATAGCACCACAAAAAGCTGTCCTGGTTAAATCAAGAAATAGCTGAGGTTAGAACTGCAGCTCACTGAGCTTCTTTTGCCAGAATAAGCTGAGGCATTCCAACCTGTGTAGTCTCATTCCTTGTGCACTCAGCTTTCTTTCTTTATGTTCTTCCTTATCCTACAGCTGCTCAACAATTATCAACTCATTTTTTCATTATTTAAATGGCTTGTGCCAGTCATTTTTTGTGTGTGCTAAAACTAGAATTCTAAAGCATTTATGTGGAGGATCCTTTGGCCAAGTGTAACACAATGACATTTGGCTCCTGGAGAAAACAAACAAACCCCCCAAAAGCTCCAACAAACCAAAACCCCACACCTGTCTAACTTCAGGAACAGCCATCAACATTTTGTTCCAAGAAATGGACAAAAGTGATACCCTGCGGGAGCCTGGATACTTGAAGGAGAAAAACTACTGCAAATTGTAGCATGCACTGGGATTTTCTTTTTGTGGTGCTGGTCATAAATAAGGGCAATGAAAATGTCAACTCTTCCAGACACAGGGCAGAACTTGAGGTAGGAGCTAAGTTACAACACAAGGTCAAGGAAAGGTTCTGGTGGCAGTGACAGCAGCAAAGGGGAGTTGTAGGAATAGGATATGGATAAAAATCTCAGTAACTGAGTCGGTCATAACAGAACTGGATACAATGTCCAGGCTGCAGAAGGGCTGCAAAGAACCTTTTGGGCTAAGACTTCTCTACGGTACTGGAGAAAATGGAAACGTGGGTCAGCAATGTCCGGATCATTTTGGTTAAAGAGGCAGATTAAAGAGCTGTGGATACAGCAACGCCGCATGAATGGCTGTTTCCCCTGCTGCAGAGAGTGGCTAAGACCTGTAATACCCAAGAATACGTACGATTTGAGCTGAGTTTGTCTGCTCCCTCCAAGGCATTGAACGCTCCATGAACATTATGGACCTGGAAAGCAAAAAGGGGTATGAAGAAACTACGCTATGACCTGGTACTGCTGACCTTTGTTTCCCTATCCTCTCTTGTAACAAGGAATCAGCCTGATTCAACCTTTCCGAAAACAAAGCCTCAACCCAGTAAAAGATGACTTGAAATATCTTTCAGTGACCATCACCACAGAGGTTGGTTCCAAGTCAAAAAGTTGATTTCACAACATCTTACAAGATGAAACTCCAAAACCACTCCAAAGCGAAAGGAATTGCAGTTGGAAGAGGCCGGTTGTGAAATTTCATTGTGAGACATTTCCTAAGAGTTTTGCATAGTTAACTGTGAAATTTATTTATCGGGCTGAAAGGGAAATAAAAGGGAGTCATATTCAGGTTAAAACTCAAGAGTTCTCCTGTAAAGGTAGCCTGTATCAGAGCAGTTGGGCTTGTACAGCTGGAACTCACTAGCCCAGCTGGCACACTGTGCCCTTGGAGGTGGGAAGGACACATCCCAACGACACCACCCGTCCCGTCCAGCTTTTCCTGCCGCTGGTCGCAGGCACGCAAGTATCTGTGTGCCCAGAATAACAGGACTTCCATCCCATGCCTTCCACATACTGTCGTACAGAGTCTGATGTCCACCAACAGAATAATCAATTTGTGAACTCTCTAGCCAGTGGAAACCCCACAGCAACAGCTGTAGACTCATGTAAGGCACAGTAAGCTATACAGAAAGGAAAAATAACTCCTCAAACTAGAAATTCCCGACCTCAAGCCAGACAGGAGGGAAGAAGAGTCTGGAAGAAGTACCTGGTTGTAGGTGTGACAGTCTCACCTCATCACCAGGACAATGCACTTTCCTGCCCAGACCCTCTCAACAGCTGATAGCACGTGGATGTGTTTGCCTCATCCTAACGGCTGCGTCCCTGTCCTGAATGCTACAGAGTGGACGATGCTCTGGAGGAAGCAGCAACTGAACCCATCTCTCTCCTGAGAATGAAATTCTCTAGAGAGAGGAAATAATCCGCAAGTTCCACTGGCAAGGTGCTGGTAACAAGACCAGAGCAAGAGCAACAGCTGAACCTTCTGCAGTGCCTTTCAGTCTGTTGGCATTTCACGTATTTTACACAACAGCAACCATTTCTGCATTTCACATGCAGTCTGTATGTATTATTTACTGACGGAAAAAGGAAACAAAGAAAGAGAATCCCATGGGTTGGGCTACAGTATTATGCTCCACTCTTGATACAGCTGAGAACTGAGTCTCTTAGAGCATATTTAGGCCAGAGACTTTAAGGTCCCCTTTGAACACTCTAACAGTAAATATTTGAGTGACTGCTCAGCAAACGACTGTATCTATCCTGTGAGGTACTTGTATATTTGGACTTACATTCTTGTCCTTGACTCCACAACACCCACACGTCCGTTTACAGATAAAAGTTATCTGCTCTGTATCTCTCTACACGGTGAGTTTGCAAAGGTGTGAGTGACAGAGCTCCCACATAGACTGAGCCACCAGACATCCCCACAACCGCCTGTTTCGGTGCCATCAGGTCCTTTGGTGCATCTACCTCCCTTGCCTCTGCAACAGCGATGGCATTTGCAACTCCCAGTCTGATGTTTTACCATGGTTTTCCTTGTGGAATACTCTGGGGTCCCATTACAACGCTTGCTGTCCGTAGACTGCTAATTAATACCTGCTCTACAAAGCGCACAGGTGTGCTCCTCGGGGGAACGTACTTGTTTGTACCTCGTTAAGTGTCTGGAGGGACTTCAACAAGGAATGAGCTTTTGGCCACAGGAACAAAATTGCTTTGCAAGAGTGAACTTATGCAAGGCTGTCCAGCCAGACATTCTCAGGGCTGTTCTGTACTATTAATACCAAGGCCAAATCTGGTCCTTGGAGTAGCGGCCCAGGTGGCCAGTCTATGGTTTAACAGTGCCACCACTTCAGAATTCTCCTGTGACATGGATCCCAATAAGATGTTTACCAGCGTCTTGAATACCGTGGGCTTCAGCCCCTGGAAACGCATGTGAAGACATATAAATGGACATGTAACTCAGGCAGAGTCCAAGAGCAGGCTGAAATAACTGTGAAGGGAAGAGAAGACCTCTCCCAAAGGTTAAAACCAGGATTATTGAACACCATCATCTAGCACTCAAGATAATTTTATGACTAAAAATGTATCAACTCTTACTTTCCACATCTCTTGCTTTACTAAGTTACCTGACACGCAAGAACTTCATTACTTTGAATTTTGGTCTCATCTACATGAGGGAAAAATTGACCACTATTGTGCATGAACTACTGTTGAAGAACTGAAGGTGGGGACAACCCAAAATATTCAAAGGTGTATCTACACAGGTTTAAAGCCCTCCATACTTGCTGGTTCTCTACACTGCTTGCTGAGTCTCGGTAGCACCTGTTTAGTGAACACATCCTTCTTTAATTTGTGCTGTTGAATTCATGTTTGCCTACAGGGCCAGCAGCACCTACATGCTCCACTCCTGTGTGTGGGGATGATGAGTAGTTACTTTCAGCTTTGAAAATACTAATCAGAACTTGGCCAAATCAGGAGCCAACTGCATCTCTGCCAGACAGGTTTCTCACCACCAGAACTGAAGACGCTCCTTTGCCCCCAACTGTCCAGGCCGCTCATCTCCTTCATGCTGATTCGCACTTTGACTCCATTACTCAAAGACTCCATGATAAAACAATGGGAATGCTCCCTCAGAGCGCCGATTTCCCACGCAAACTGCAGAACTCCCTATTAGCACTTACCTAATATTTTTCATAATCTCAGTGTGCTTTACAGACATTAAGCCAAGCTTATTTATATGCTAATATTGCAGCGTTCCCACACAAGATATTTCCTAAAAGAAGCCGGGAGCAGAATCAGAAGACTACAAAGCAACGCTTAGACTTGTTAGCATGAAAAAGGGTTTTGGAAGTGGGTGTACAAGCAGCAGACTAATGAGACGTCTGTGCTGAGGAAAGATTACAGAGAGACTACAGGTAAGCAATGTTTAGGGTGAGTCGCAAACTGGGTGTGCACATATAAAACTCCCACCTGTGATGCTAGCTCCTTGGAAGTAGGCTAGAGAAGTGCTGTAATCCGTCCTTATTGAGAAATCAGGAATTATTACATAACTTGCAACACCTGGTGAAACTCTATCCACTGGGTAAGTGCACACATTCAACTTCTTCCCAGCAGGGAACTGGCAGCTCCAAGTCCAACTTGTGTTTCATACAACAAATTTGACTAATAGGAGTCTGCTATACAAGTACAGTGAAGTGAATTAAAAAGGACTTGACTGGTGCTGTGGTAAAGGCAGTGGCAAGCACACATCTTCCCCTGGTTACTCACTGCTCCTCTGCAAAGGCTGTCAAGATTTGTTTGCTGCATTAATACTGAAAACAGCACCGAACAGGATTTTGCAAATCCGTGAATCCTCATTTCTACTCCCTGCAGGAAGATAACCACAGTTTGCCAAAAGCACTTTCAGTTTCACATGAAAAAACGCTAAGTTCCTCTCTGGCTGAACCCTTGTCCCTCCTGAACTGGTGGCATGTCAACAGGTTGTGAACTCTTCTCAACTGAGTGTACATCGCACGAACGCAAGGGATGGGTTTGCTTATCCAGGCAGTCCTTTCTTATGTCCTCCCCACACTGTATATGGCCCTTCCAAAAAACCTAGGTGTCTAATAATAAAGTCACTGCCACTGCATTCATTCCCCTAGAGCCAGGGAATTTGCAGGGAAGAGAACTCACCTGTAACTTGTCCCCAAACGAGAGCTTGTGGATGACATGAGTCATGTCAGGATTCTGCGGCTGCGCGGTGGCACTGTGCGTGGACACGTGAAAGTTGCCAGGGACCTAAAATTAGTCAAGACAAGGCAGACAGGATTTCACATTTTACCCCTCAAGGCACGTCCAGGCTCCATGATACGAAGCAGAAACGCCTGGATCCATCCAGCCAGGCGGTCTGTATGGGCTCAGCAGTGGACACGTTGGAGAAAGGCTCTGAAACATCTTCCTGTGCTTGACCAACAGCACCACACTGCACACGGAGCCGAGATCGGTTACATCCCACAGCCCAGTCGCTCCTGCTGACCGGGTGATGAGTGGATCGCTCCCAACTTCAGGGATTCCTAACACTTAAGGCTATGTCTTTCATCCCCATTGAAATAAGGTTCATGCCTTCGACAGGCAATGGACAGTTGCTTAATGTTTTACTCCCACACCTTGCATTTGTAAATGGGCCCAATGCTGCAGAACAACCCAAGAAAACTGTGGATATATTCTTATTGTAGCACTGGTCAAGAGCAATGTTACATTCGAGAAGATTGTGCATAAGTTTTATGTAGAAAGAGAAAAAACCCCACCAAAACCAATGGGGCTTCCCATACAAACTAATCTAGATCTCCAGTTTCTAACCCTGGCAACGGCCCTTCCAAATACAAGATTTTCTGGTTTTACGTTTTTTAAAAGGAGGGATAGTTTGAAAAACACAGATTTAACCTCTGTTCCAAGACAGAACCTGAGCACTGGTGCCATTCTGAAGGGATCACTCTGGCACGCACACACTTCTCAGGTCACTAACGCTACTCCACGAAGTCTGGCAGCAGGTTCGGCTCAGTCACTGTTATGGAGGGTGCAAGAATCTTTTCCTATTGTGAAATGAAGCAACACAACTGAGGAGCAACCTGACATGGCCTAAGAGGAGAGTGGGAGGATGGTTATACAAGTGGTGCCCGTTGTGCTCTCTGCGGGGTCACCTCAGCAGCCGGGCCACGGGAGGCCACATGCCAGCTCCATGTGCTTTCAGGAAAGCTAATTGAAATGACTTGTGGAACAGCGGTGCGCTCCCGGGAACACTTTCAGGTGTGGACACAAGCTGTGTCATCCACAAGCTCCGTAAACAGGGTGGCAGTAAGCAGCACACACAGTCATCCCACTGTCACCTTGTCCTCCCTCTTCAGGTTGGACAGTAACACCCCTGTGCAAGCCCTGCTCCAGTTTCTAAGCCCGGCCGTGTGTGCTCCAGCCCCAGCTCACAGAAGCCTGTGCAGTGTCTGCCCAGGGACTGCAGACTTCCAGCTCATACTCACAAAGTTCAAGTTTTCAGTCCCAGGGCAGGTCCGCTCCCTCTGACAGCAGCCCCAGCCACCACAATTTCGTGGCCTTTCACAGATTAGGCCGTGAAGAGAGCTCCTCACTGCCCCTTTTGAGTTGCTTTGGTGAGCAGAACACACCACACCTAGCATATAAAACCCCAAGTATTTCAGCTCTGAGCTTTGGGAATGAACAGAACAAGACCTATCATCCAAGAAGCCCTTTCCCAGTTTTCTGGACTATCAGCTGCCAGTAATCTTGGTGGCTTAGAGGTGAGGAGAGAAACGTCCTCTTTTTAAGTCCCTAATCCTTTCCATGCCACAGAGTCAGTAAGAGGTTCTGCCTGTTATTTTTAGATGCGATTTAACATGACCTGGGAGGAAAAGAAGGAAGTAGGATTTTGTAGCCTGTGGTACATGAGGAGGCGTGAATAAAGGGTGTGCCCTTCTTAGGACATCAGCGAGCCCCACCACTGCCTCCCCCACCCCAGCTCGTCATCTCCAGCATTACATAGCAAGATTATTCAATCCTGAACACACCCAGCCCAGAGAGGAGCCTCCTCCAGGCCTGGATTTTCATTCTTTGAGACAGAAGCAGAACCTCCCAACAAAGCATGCGCGGAGGCCGCGTGCAGGGATTGCAAACATCTCAGCACGGAGCCGCTTCTGTAACGCTGGCACCCGCTAGCAGGGAACATTCCTGTCGTTCTGCGGCTCTCGGAACAAAAGAGCACTTGGATAGAGGCACTGCCAAAGACCTCTGCACACTGAGTCACATTTTGGAGGTGCAAAAGTTGTGACGAGTAAACACATTCGGCGTTTGTAGGGAGTTCATACATCCCATAAACGCGAGGCTGCTGCGCTGAGACACAGCACTGGCCGCAACGCAGAGCTGCTCTCTGCTGTTCATCGATGCTATCTCAACAACCTGCTCTGGCAAATCAAGAAAAAACCTGATCTAAGACATTCTCTGTGGGTCTAAGTATGCAGCCTCCTCTCCCCACACTGCTCTGCAGCACCCAGAGACTCAGCCTTACCTTTGGTGAGGACCGTGAACGTACACTCTACAGGGGAGACACCTACACACAGATTTTCATGAGCATTTTACAAATGGATCTCGCCAGCGTCTTTCCAGCCAGCACACGCTCACCCGCTGTCGTTCCCGCTCACCTTGTTGATGCTGAAATGGCCCTCGAACCTGCAGCCATCCCCATTGTTGAGAGGTATCTTCATCGAGTTGTCAATATGACCCACTTCGTGCCTTCCCATCTCATCTTGGATGTCTAGTCCAACTACTGCATGGGTAGGAGGGGAGGAGACAAAAAATCAAAACAAAAGAAATAACAGGAAGGTTGCATAAGAAAGGTATGCACTGTTTTTACTGGGAAAAAAATCCACATCTGTTTTCCTGACGTTTGATTAAACTGTGCTAGTAACGTCATTTGTAAAATATTAATTGTTATACCAGCTCTTCATAAAGAACTTTGTAACCAAACTTTTCAGACTGCCTGTTTGACACAACTCTACCTCTGACACCCTGCCGGCCGACTGCAACCTCAGTTACACAAAAACTTCAGATAGACAAGGCAGGTGATTTGTGAAAAGCCAACACCTAGCTGGTGCATTCAGAGTCCCAAGTGAAACCTCGGAGGTTTCTTGCTCCCAGACACAACACGGTTGTTGTGAAAAAAGGAAATGAGATTTAGGAAGAAGTCAGGGAGGGAGGTACCATCCACATGGGCTCAGAAAACAGGTGTCCTGGCTGGGGCACAAATCGATGGGGTGCTGGCAAAGGCTGCAGCTACTTGATCTCCATCCACCCTGAAGAAGGGTCACTATATCAGTTTGGGCCCATTTCAAGTATTACTTAAAGTGAAAAGGGGTACTCACATTCACAATGAAGGTTTGGCAAACTGATGTTCAAATTCACTTCTATTTTACCTCCACTGTCTTTGTCTGGATCATCCACGTAGAGCTCGTTAACTCTGGAGGACAGAACACACAGGTGGGTTCAGGCACATTGCTGCTTTCCACAGGAAAACAAATGAATATAAAACCAACTTGCATAGGAAAGGAGAAAAGGAGACTTTGGAGCAGAGGGCTTGGCTGCGTGACAGCTGTGACAGTGACCAGAGAGAGCAGGAACAGCCTCCAAAACTGCGTGGGGCAACTCATGAGTTCATTTTACTTCTTGTTTGGCAATCACAGGAGGTTTTAAACTGGTCCCTCGCACCAGCCAAAGACAGAACTGCTCTGATTTATGTTCCCTGCCCCCTTCCCTAACCCGAGTCTCCAGAGCGGATACAGAACAAGAAGTTAATGTTGAAGAAACAGCAGGTTGGTGTGACAGCCCCTGTCTCCATGGGCTCTTACTCCTTTTAGGAAAGAGGGAAGCATGTGCTTTGCCATTTGTTTCATAAATACTTTCAGAGAAAGGCCGCTCTCAACCACCCCTCAGGAAAGCTTGTTCGTGTAACCCATCACCTTTTGTTACCGCCGACCGAGCAGGAGAAGGCAGAACAGCATCCCTGTGTCTCTCCTGAATATCTCGTTTCAATCTATGAATGGTAACCAAAAGTAATGACTAAAACTGAGGAGAAGAGGATTTGAGCCAGGAACAGATGGGAAGAAACATCCTGGACAGCAGGACCTAACACACTACGCAACAGTCTCCCAGAGTGATGTTGTTTCACAGCACCCACAGTGCTGGCACATATTCCATAGGAGGCAAAATACAGATTGGAGTAAAAGGAATACAAGAGTATAAATATTTATTGTTGGCACCTACAATCCATAAACAAAACAACCCCAACGCAAGCACAGCCCAGTTGGCTGAACAGTCCCGGAGAATCCACCCCAGGGAAACTCGCCATGAAGTCCAATGTCGCTCAGCCTCATCAAATAAAAAGATTTGACAATTCATCTTCCAGTCAGATTATAAAGCTATGGGAATGTATGTTCAAGCAAGCTACATAAAATAAACTCCCTTCACCAGTAAGTGCTCTGTATTATTCTTATTTGATGCTCTAAGTGCATGAAACCCTTTGATGAGCCCTTGCCGAAGAGTCTCTATGCTAATAGACGAAGCAGACGAAGGGCAGCTACAAGACAAAGTGATTTTGCTCTGGTGATACATCTCTGGACCACAATGAACTGTTTGCCCTGTAGATCCAGAAGAAACAAGGCTTCACTCTGAGAAACACACAGCTGCCAATTTTTTTGGAGGTAATTACTCACAGGTCAGTGGGGTTTACAGACACTCATTTAAAACCAGCACAGCATTTGTCTTCAGCTTCACAGCCATACCTTTCTCTGGTTTTAATTGGCTTGACAAGTTGCTTGCAATCATTACTCAACGTATTTTTCAAGTGATTAATAAAAATGACACAGAGGGAGGGGAAAGATTGCTCATCAGTGACCTAGTTAGAAGCTTCTTGGCTGAGCCCTCTTCTCCTGGGTGGAATGCATTAAATTTTCTATGTGTTTATTACTGGGAGATCGGGTAGCGATCGGGATTAAGCCATATGTCCAAATAGGGGTTTGAGGAGCAGCTCCAGCCAGGACAGGCGCGAACCCCCCAAACCAACGCACCTCTCTGCGCTCCCCGAGTTCTCCCATCGAGATCTCAGTTGCCAGCCGACCTATTTCGTAACAGCACCTGGCTTGTCCCAGCTCCCTGTGGCTGAGATGCCACGGGCAACTGGAAGTCACCGGCCAAGAGGAGGATTCGGGGGGGCGGAGAAGCGCGTCAGGTTCGGCAGCGCGGTTGAGCATCCAGCTCTAGGAAGGTCAATATTTGTATTTGTTGATTCTCAGTTCTGAACCCGGTTTGTTCACTTGGTTTGTTCAGACTGAATAAGAGGAGACTGAGAGGAGACCTCACGGTGGTTACAGGTTCCTCACAAATGGAGGAGGAAAGGCAGGTGCCGAACTCTTCTCTTTAGTGACCAACAGCAGAACCCAGGGAATGGCAGAGGATGTGTCAGGGGAGGGTCAGCTGGACATTAGGAAAAGGTTCTTCACCCAGAGGTGCTGGACACTGAACAGGCTCCCAGGGAGGTGTCACAGCCCCAACCTGACAGTGTTCAAGAAGAGACTGGACAACGTCCTCAGACACATGGTGTGAACTGTGGGGTGCCCTGTGCAGAGACAGGAGTTGGACTCCATGATCCTTGTGGGTCCCTTCCAGCTCAGGACATTCCCCGATTCTCCTTGTCAGACAAGGCGGGCTCAGGTGCGGTCTGTAAGCGAAGGCTCACAAGCTTTTCAGTGAGAAGCGGCTGCAGGTGGAGCCTGTGGAGGCTCTGACGTAGGAGGGCGAGCGGTGAGGTCACTGGGTTGCAGACCAGATCACTGTGGCAAAGAGAAGTCGGCCAGTTTGTCCACGTCACACAGCCCATTAGTTGCAGATTAACAAAACTGGTTTCCTGTCCTGTGATCCGGTCACCGGACCAACGGTTCCCAACCTGGCCCTTGGGCAAGCGCACCCTCTGCGCTGACCTGCTCCGTTCCTGAGGTTCCTCTCACGGTGGAGAACCAGAAGGACGATGACAACACACCACAGGCTACGTTTGCCATGGCAAACTTCAGAAGAAACATCATCGTTTTCAACAAACTGGAAATTTCACTCCCAAAGTACATTCTGGAAACCTCACAGGTAAAGCAAACTCTCAGGATTAAGGCTGCTCCTCCCAGAACCTCCTCCTGCACCACCACCACCCACGTCCAATGGAGCTGGCAGAGAACTGGCACTCACGCCTTCCTTGCTGTTCCCCTCCTCAGGGCCCAGAAGCCAAATTGCACACACCTTTCCTTTTATTGCATCGGACAATCCTGGGATGTTGGGAACAAGCGCTATTTAACCACCTCTAGCAGCCCTCCCTGAAGGCATTAGAGTCTCCAGTGGAAGAAATGAAGTCGTCTCTAACTTACAGCTGTCCCTCCTGGAACATAAAGTGTCCCAGGAGTAACGGGGCTTAACAGCGAATCTGGGATGGTCGCAAGGGAAATAAAACCCAAGGTCAGGCAGAAGGACACTGTAACTGCAGCTGCTTTGATGGCTGTTCAGAGAGGCAGCGCATAGGGTTGTACTGTGACTCCAAATGTGGCACGTACCTCCTCTGAAAACCCAAAGCACATAGGAGTTGGTATTTTACTCACTGCTGTTAAAGACTGTTTGAATAAAAGTGGTAGAATAACACAGGGGTGAGGTGCAGAGCTGTGAAAGCACAATGAGGGTAACAGAACAGGTGAGTCGTGCACCTTCTCCCTCCATGGGGCCTCTGACCACGGATTCAAGGAATGGAAGGAAAGTTTCTCCCCACAGCAGGAGCCGTGATCCACGCAGAAAGAATCTGCTTCACTTCTAGAAAGAGCCACTTCGAAATACTTCACATTCCTGAGCGGTGCTGGCTGGGTTTCTCAGCTCCTTACACCCCTTTGCTTACAAATTGCAGCATTACACAGAAAAAGTTGGAGGGACTCTTTGGCTAAGAATGCAGATCACGCAAAAGGCACGCGAGAGAGAACTAAAGGGGGAAACGGTGGCAAGAGGGCTCAGCATTTCTTTAAGATTTTATCCAAAGAAAGCCAGACCTGTTCTCCATGCTTTAGGACTCAGATTTACGACACAACAGTTTTGTTTCCCCAGAAACAAAACTTCCCCAGTAACTTATTTCCACCCAGCAGCCCTGGCCACTAACATCAGACACTTCAGCTCTTCACCAGCTGAAGAGCCTGCGGCCCTTGGAATACAAGAGGAGACACTGCATTGACTTTTCAGAGCCACGCATGCTGCCTGTGTGCTATCTGAACGCATCTTCTTTGTCCTCTGTCCTCCTTGTCCCAGTGTCTACAAGTTCTAGCCTTTTTTCTCCTTCTTTCACAGCAAAAAAACAGGCACTCTCCTCCCCAGTCATCAGCCATACAGAAAATACAGTTCCTTATTCCAGCAAGTTGCATTTTACCTTGTCCTCCAACTTGCAGGAGGCAGTCTCTGGTCTTCAGGACCCTAAGCCTAAGAGGAAATATAATGATTCTTTCCTGAGGGAGCCCAAAGCTTCTCAAAAGACTTCCTTGGGAGAGCTCTCTTGGCTCCGTTTGCCATTTGAGCTCTAATCAACCACCTTCCAAAAACACAATGGCCCGAAGTTGAGATTCCTGCACTACCTTCTCAGTTGTGCCAGACCAGAGAAGACCCAACACAGGATGATCAACCCATCTTCTTTTCGATGTCTGTGAAGAAACAACAAGCAAATTCTCTACTGTGTAATAAACTGTGCATATGTCTGTGCTCTACCATTTGTGATCTTCCTTCTACGCCTTCGATCTCAATCAGTTCTTCATTGGGAAGGTCTCTGTGCCAGGTTAGGTCTTGGCTCCACTGCGCAGCACAGAAAACACTGTTGTACAAAGGAAGGAGACACGGTTCTCCAGGAGGCAGGAAGAAGGAGAAGGATTTGAAAGACGTCAAGGTAGATTTGAGTCAGAAATTGCAAATGACATGACCTTCCGCTTCCTGCTAACCCACACACGTACATTAGGACAAACGGCATAACAACAGTTCGCAAATATATAACACCTTTTATTAGGTAATCTCCAAGTTACTACGCAAACATTAATTAAGCTTCTTAGTACCCCTGAGAAGTAGGCAGCTAAGTCTTGCATCCTTCTCCCGAAAAGCGTCTGCCCAAGGTCAGTCCATGGCAAGAGCAAGCTCACGATTCCCGCTCCCTCTGACTGCTCGGCTGTGCTCCCTGTGCTGGTTTCACTGCTCCAGCATTGCATCTGCCCCAACTGGATGAGCTGGTGGGGTTGGAGCTGCATGTCCAGCTCAGTCTCTGGATCAGAGCACACGAGTTGCAGCAGCCGGTGCAGATGCTTATGCTCCGAGGTTACAGCTTCCAGCAGAAGGATCTCCTGTTCCACCAGGACCACGCTCCGCTGCTCACAGCAGCTGTGGCTTGATCCTGCACGTCATTACGAGAGATCTTCACAGGCCAAGAGCCACAAGACACATTCCACATACCTTGGAGAGCCAAGAGGCAAAAAAGCTCCGAAGGTAGGTATGAGAACAATTCTGCTTCACTGAAGGATCAGTCTTGGCGCCAGAAGCTCCCACCGTTTTGCTTCCTCCCACTTTGGGGGTCCCCACCAGCCTGGATGAGCAGTCACATTGTGCTGCACATATCGTGACCCCAGCACAGGAGCTGCTTCATAGATCACCCAAGGTATTTTTCACGAAGATGAAAGCAGGTGTCCCCAGTGAGCAATCTGGTCACCTTAAATGAACAAGTGATTTGGATGTTGCTGATGATCTACGCTTTTACGCAAAGGCAGTATTTTTATTACAGATATTCTGCTTAAGTAATTAATCGTCCTGCAGGGGGGTACTGCCTTCCAAGTGGCAAACTTGTCACTTCAGCCTGTTTAGTGCCAGTTACTCCATTAAATAAAAAACACTGCCAGGAATGGTCTGTTGTGTTCTACAGCGTGGTGTAGCAGAGGAATTCTTGTTGAGCAGCTACATTCACACCCCAAGTATCACATTCATACCCTCCTACCCCTTCCCCTGGCCGTCAGTGCAATGCAGACGAGCTTCGTTAATTACATCTTTCCTCCTTGATGATGGAATACTTGGAAAAACCCTTATTGATCCGATGGAACATAATTCATGACCTAATTACGGTGATAAAACTGCAGGATTATCATCTTGACAGCTATTAACTTCTAGCATTGATCTGAGTTAATTAGAAAAGAGAGAGGCGATTTCTACATTCTTGATTTGCAATGTAGCAGCAGGATGGACAAGGAAGGCTGCTCAAGGTATGCCAAGCAATTTCTAGCTCTCAGTCTACTCTCAGCTCTCAACCGACTCCTGATCCTGCCCAGGAAATGCCAGACACATTGAACACTTTGGTTTTGTTTCTTCAGCCATTTGAGTCACCTGGTCAGTGGGACAACTGGGTTTGACACAGTCTGTTTGCAGAGGTTCAAATGTGGAGCACAGAACTCCTTTACCTGTGTTTTACAGAATTGAGGAGGTTAATCTAAGCTCGTGTTTTGTACTGAGCCTTCAGTCACTCTCAGTCTGGATAAACAGTAAAAAATATTAAGAAATACAGAAGATCCTTGATTTCCAGAGTTTAACTCACCCTGTCCTTAATTGCAATGATGGGGTGTGGCTGAGCAAAGAATGAAAAACCTCTTCCCTCAGCAGCCTTCACTGTGCTTTTCCTGAAAAGGATGGTGCCCCAGCTCAGACCCAAGGTTTGATTTCCTTCTGGTTGCTCAGAGGTCTCTCTGTTGGGGTCACACAACAAATCTAGATGAGAAACCAGGAGTTTTCTACCCCGGTCAGCAGCAAAATAGGACGTACATTTACAGCGTGTGCTGTTTCCGCATGAACTTCCCGCATGTCTGCTGTAATACGCCGTGTCTTGGGTCTGTTTCCTAAGTGAAGCAAGCTCCCGTGCAGAGACACAATCTCAGCGCTCATTAGAAATGCCCACACGAGTTATGACACCGCTGCTGTGATGTGTGCTGTCTTCCCCACGTAGGTAATCCGTTTGGTTCTAGTGTTGTGACTGTTATCCTCAAGATGAGGGTGTCGTTTCTTGGCCTGCTGCCACCCAGACAAGTCTTTAGCAGGTGAGACTATCAACGCGAAGGCAATGGGTTGGTCAAGGAAAAAACAGCTTTGAAGTTGGGCAAGAGCGACCAAACTGAGATTTCTAGTAATACGAGGAATTGTTGCTACAGCCATATGAATGTAGAAGAAAGTCCGACAGCGGGTAGATGCGAGTGTTAGGGGTTAGCGCGGTGTGGAGCAGACCTTATTTTATCATTGAGCTCAACAAACCACATCAGTTTCCAACTTTAGATGCAGATACCAAAGAAACCTCCTGTTGGTGAGGGTTAGACAGTTAATCCTGTGGGTACCACTGCTGCTGGCTTGCCCTGGAGCGGGCTGTCCGTGCACACACACCACGCACAATTACTCGGCATTAAAGGCTATGAGGTCAGCGTGAGTCCGCACCAGCGAGCGGGTACGTCTCTGATGTGAGGCACCAGGCCAAGCGCTCTCCATTTCACCTTGCCAGCAAAAATGTGCAGCTATTCCCACGTAATCCGGCTTTTGTCAAGCGCATAACTGCTTTAAGGGGAATATTACGCAAGAGGAGAGAGGCTGACGCAGTCCCACGGTACGGCTGGCACTGGCAAAGCAGGAAAGCTCACCGCACCAAGTGCACGCTCCAGTTAATCATTCAGATGCGGCTGACACCAGGAAACTTCAAACTGGGACAGGGATCTGTTGTAGGAGACTCTTAAGACAAAAGAAACTTGAAGCTTGCAATAGAAGCTGATGAGAATTGAACAGTTTGGCAGCTTCCATATCTTCAAAAGTATTTGATTAATAGGCAAACTAGGCTGAAAATATCTTTGTGAGTAATATCTCCCCTGTCTTTGCTACCAACCAGTTTAAGCGGTGTCACAGAGTTCTCACACTGTTCCAGACCCCATAGAGCTTCACACTCCTGTGCCCTTATTCTGAATTATGAGACTCCACAGCCTCGCCATGCGCTGCCAGTGATACACACTTGAAAGGGAAGCACAAGAGCTTAGAAACACCTTTGAACACCTTTATGGAACTGGGTTTCCCAGAAGAGAAAGCAATGAGTAAGAAATGGAAAAAGAAGTTTACTGCTGCTTTAGAAACTGTTGAACCGGGAAGCACTTTGTGACACGACTCCCAAGTACTTCCGCTGTTACGGGGGAGCCTGTTCACAAGTGCTGTGGGTGATCTGTTCCCAGCAACAGAGATTTTGATGACCTACAACTCATCAGAAGGAGGTTTTCATATTCTGTGAGCTACTGTGTTGGATGGCCCATGACGAATCAGTTTCCTGCATTCATTTGTCTCGGTGTCTTCCATGACATCCTCTCTAGAATTTTACTGCTTTATTGCTTACAAACACCTCCTGTCCATGTGGTTCCTGCTGGGAAAGGCACTTTACCACCTCTCAGAGGTTTTAATGAGAATCTGGCCAGCTGGGCATTCAGGAACTCACAGCACTTCTATCTGCACAAAACGCACCATCTTGTTAAGAAAGAAGCATGAAGAGGCCTCTGAGAATCATGCAGTTTTGCTGTTCAAAAAGAAATCTCTAATCAGAAAACTACCACTACAAAGAGGCATGTGCACTCAAATAAGTGGATCGAAATTAGGTAAATATAACTAATTCCTCTGGTAAAGCATTAACTGAAAGTAAAAAGAAAACCAGATGCGAGAATGAGATCAAAGAGGAGAGCAAGAACTATTTTACTCGAAACAATTTGTCTGGTTTTACTTTTTAAAACATGAAAAACAAGAAAATTCAGCTCCTGAGAGAAGGGGGTTGGTAAGATGACCATGGAATTTTACAAGCAAATGCACAGAACTGAATTCAAACAAACAGCGAGTAAGAAACCTAAGATACCATCTCTGAACTAAGTGTGCAATGGGCATAAAAAATGAGGCAGAGCTAGATTGCACTTCTGTCTTAAGGTGAAACATTACTCAAGGTTAAAATTATTCATGAAATTATATTCTTGACCCAAGTCAGAGCCGCACAAAAACAATGGAAAAGCCACATGGTGATCAGAAGCCACGTCAAGCATGGTTCATCTAAATACAGCACATGAGCCCCACTGTCTCAGAGCTTTTTTGCTCAGCGGTGACATCTGTTGTTATCTGGACCATCCCGTGGGTCTGACAGATGTTCCACCCTTCCTGACTATCCAGGAACTGCGCATCCCGGCCCGCTGAGCTCACCGCCACATCACAGCACCATGGAGAACGGTTCCTAGAATCCAAAACAAAGGCACCTGTGCTAAGAGTTACTAAGAAAAGCTTACTCCATGCAAGAGGAGCATGAGAAAAAAGCTAATTAACTAAAATTAACTAAAATGCTTGTTCTCAGAGCAATTTTTCAAGTGGAAATTAGCTGCACTTTGCTCAAAGCCAGGTCCCTAAGAGGCTGCCTGGGACAACTTGTCTTCAGGCACAAAACCTGTCAGCTAAGTTTCCAAATAAGACTCAACAGCCAAAAAGAAGATAAACCTCACATGTGAGTAAAGCTATCTGCACGGATCAGAGATCCAGCTCTGACATGAACAAAAAAAAGGTATTTTAACATTAAACTAATAATCTTTCCTACTTTACGCAATTCGTTTTTCCAAAAAGCATCTGCAAAACCACCCAGTGAAGACTGGCAGAATGCGATACCCACTTTATTCACAGGGATGCGAGGGGAAAAGAAAACGTCTCGTCAGAGATCCCATCGTATCTGCAACGGGACCCCACAGTCTCAGAGCACAGAGCACGTGGATTCAGCAGCAGGCACCGCACATTTAAACATTCCGTATCACTGATGAAAAATACTTAAGTTTTGGAGAATCACTTTGAATCAAACGAGTACAGAGGGATGTGCCTATTCAGGAGGAGAGGGAAAGAAATCTCAGATGAGGACAAGAAATGAAGGAGGAAGAGGGAACCTGCAACTGACTGATATTGATCTTCTCAGTATCCGCAGCACCTTACACCTGCTCACCAGAGAACTGGAAAGGGTCCGAAGCTTTTGATGTGATCCATGGCCACATGGAAAACACCCACTGTGCTCAACAGAAAAATCCAGGATGCAGCTAATACAGGAGCAGGAAGGTCTGCAACCGTGTTCTCTAACAAACTATTTTAGAGCCAAGTTTGCCTGGTATACTTCGGTGAATTAAAATCTGAATGACTGAGAATTCAGACTCAATCAAAAGGAATCCAAAAACCATTAGACAAGTAACTGGCCTAGTGAAATCACAAACACGTTTTCCCATGATATCAGAGTAAAGCTGTACAGAATCACATACGCACGTACATCCAAACAAAGGAAAACATGACTTTTACTTACATTTCAGTGGCTATGAATCCGGTGAGCTCAGACAGGAAGAGAAACAGGATGAAGAGACAGCAGCAGACAGAGACTGAAAAACAGGCAAGGAGAGGAAAAGGTTAGTTTCATATCGCTAACAAAGACATAAACTGTTTTCACACAGTAATATTATTCGCCCCATGGATTTGCCACCCAGCCACATTGCGAACTAACACTCTTCAAGAGACAGAGACCCAGACGAGGTCATCAGAGCAGTGACTTCAATGGCGTGACAATACCCAACATCCTGCGGGGTATCTTAATTCCTGGGCCACCCTTCCCATCACGATTTCCATTGCCCACGGCTTCTGCGTTCTCCATCTCCAGCACACAACGCTGCTCTCGCAGCTCTCCCTCCTTCGTGACAAAGCTGCTTGACAATATGGTTTCCTTGGAGCCCTTTCTCCAAATGTAATTGTGTTACTACTAAAAACCTCCAGCAAGGAAAAAGAATCAACACCTTGTTTCAAAAGCATACGGTCGGCTATGCAGTGTTGTGTGGATTAGGAGACATTCTGGTTCTTTCTTAAGTTCTAAGGCTCTGTGTCAGTCATCTCACAGCCTGCACCACTCACTAGATAGAGCTGGTACAGCAGGGCCATGGCGATAAGGGACCCATCCAGTCAATGCCTGATATTGCTCTAATTTCTCCATTTGCTGACATGACTCTTCACAGGGGGAAAATTCCCAGTGAAGGAAATGCAAAGAACCTGGGCAACAAGTCCCCCGTCTTTCCTAAGAATGCCAGCCTAAAGTTAAAAGGAAGGAACCCAAAGTAACTGGTGTATTACAGTTTATTCTTCATCAGGAAACTATTCAAAACATCCTAGAGTGATGTTCACATAGCAGTAACCGAGTCATTGACCCACACCGGCGGGGTGGAAGGAAGGACAGCTGTACATCCCATTGAGCAGGGATGACTGGAGCAGCCAAGGATGTGCCCACTCAAGGAGACAGGTCTGCAATGTGTATTTGTATTAAATAAAATCTCCACGTTCACCGTGAATCACTACGCAAAGGAGCACACCAGGAAACGGCGCGTTACGCCAGGAGTACAATCGGCTCGCCCCCCAGTCCCAGCGGAGCTACAGTGACCGAGCGCTCTTTGGAAACCAGCACTTTGCCACAGCCGCTAATTGGGATTGAGAAACACGCAGGAAAAACCCTGTTCCTCAGCTTTATTCCGCATGACCTATACGGCCTGAATTCCCATTCCTTGCTACAACTGGCTGGGGAGCAATTTTATCCCACTATTGTGCCTGTCCCGCTCCCTTGGTAGAGAATGTGAGAGACGAGGGAAGGAAAGAGGAGGTAGCTGGGCAAACACCGAGACAGACCCCCGGTGACCTGCAGCCTTGTGCCTCACTCTCCAGATTAGTCACTTTATAGCTCTGAGGAAAGAGAAACGCGTTGCTTCCCCTTCCTCAGAGTCATTTCAAGCGTGGGTTCATTTACTGACCCTCGGAAAAGTGCAAGGGATTAAAAGAGATGCCAAAAAATCCATTAGTTAGGATGAAGTAAGAGAGAAGAGGGGAAAAACGAAGCCACAGACCACAGGGAAAATGGGAAGCAAGAGGGGATATTCGTTTCTAAAGAGAAAGCTCAGATGGTCACAGTTGCTTCCAGGCCTGGGCTGAGCCACCGCTTATAAAACGTAATGTTAAATTTCTGCAGAATCCAACGGATCAAAACTTGTCTTGATAACTGTTATGTGTAGAGCTATTACATCAAATAACACAGGGAAAAGTACAGGAAAAAACATTTATAAAAAATTATATATTTCCACTGTCTTCTCTACTGCCCAGGGAGGAGAAAGGTCTTACCTAAAGCACACCAGAAATTCTGAACATACACACCTATGGAAGAACATTCACACCTATGGAAGAGCTCAAAAAAGCAGTCTAGGCACAAGGCTAGTTGATCCGGTGTTTCTTATTGTTAATCAGGGAGAGCGTTTGACATAGAGACAACCCCTTCTTCTTTAATTGCTCCCCATATTCCCCTCTGCTCGTTATCATCTTTCCACAGCATCAGCTGGACCGCTCTGCTCTCCAGCACCGCTATGCGAGCCTGGTACTACTAACTCTACATTCTCTCCCAGGGCTTGCTCTCTCCCAATTTTTTAAACTTTTTCCTCTTTTTCGAATTACCTTCTGCTTTTCCTGTATATAAAGTATTCGCTTCCTCATGTCCACCTTCCAATCCAGCTCCTGCAGTGAAAGCTTGTGACCGTACTTAATACAGCACAGTAAAATTCCACTAACCTATATCTTAACAAATCCTATAAGAATGTCCTGAAATGCCTGGCAAGGACTGACTTTCAAAGCTCCTCAATACTTTTGCCAGTCTTCAAACTACATACTCAGTTTTTAACCTGTCAAGGAGATTACTGAGGGTGGACATGAGAGAGGTTCATAAAATAATGAGCGGCCTGAAGGAGATGAATGGGGAATAAGCACTCACCGTCTCTCCAGTATGGGCATGGGAGGGAAGAGGAGGTTGAAAACAAGAACAGGTTTTCCTTTACATAGCACCTAACTAAATTCTGAAGATTTTTGACTATGGATGTTGAGGATACTTGGGGAAAAAAAAACAACCGATAAGATTTCAAAAAGAAATCAGACGTGCCCTGAAGAAGAAATCCATTGAGGGCTACTAAACACAAAGCAACCACCGCTGGCTCAAGAAATTCAGAGCTGCAAACTGATGGAACCCAGTGACGTGTTCAACTTGTCCTCATGCTCCTCTAAGGCATCTGCTGCTGCCCCTCGGAGCAGGACAACACCGATCACACGGACGTTTGCACTGATCTACCTGCACGGCCACTCTTGTGTTAAACTGATTTATCCACATACATTTTCAGGGCTGGCAGCTCTTTGGCGTGAGACCTACGTGTTAAACTGTCTCTCGAGCCAGCATTTTTTCAGACACCAAATGCGAGCTCCTCTCCTCAGCATGGACCTGCAGGCATATACCATGTTCCCAGCATAAGAACTTATGTATACGGCGTTTCAGCTACTTATTTCACAGTGAAGGCCTTTAGTTGCTTCCATGCAAATGTGCAGTTCCTGCCACCCACATTTGACAAGTGTATTATATTTGGGAAAGTAGATTAAAGGCCAGGATCAGACAGAATAAAACAATTGATGCATAGAACTCAGCTTAAGTGCGAGAGCGCTGGGATGTTCCCACAGAGCTCGAAGGACCATCTAAGTCAGGCTTCTTAAAACTCTAATATAACGTGATCAATATATCAAAGGTTGCTGGAACACACTGCTGTTGGATAATCAGTGATCTCAGAAGGATAGGAAATGCTCTCAAGTTTGTTTTTACCTACTCTAGCTTTGACAAGCTAACCTTTTGTACAAATCCCTTCTGATACATACCCCATGTATGTACATTCCTGACTCTTCCTCCCCACCCCACAAGAAATGAGAGAAATGCAAAGTGTTTAACACATCGTACAGACCGAGAACATGGATCCATGTCTATATTAAGGCATAAAATTAATAGCATTTATTGTTCAATGGAGCAAACTGCTACAAAGCGCAATGTTGCAGATGCCATGTGAATCATAACTTTGATATTTCCTGATGCGTTTTTAGAACTCCAGCCCCCAAGCAGCGTAGAGTATATCTGGATAACATTACCATGTGTGCATACAACATGTGCATGCAAACTATGCATCCAGACTGCTAAATAGCACTACAGCAGCTGTCCCAGTCACAGGTCCCTCTCCGGAGCAGCCAGACTGCTCCTCTCCGGCCAGATGCCAACTGTGCGCCAGCCAGGGCACCCCAAACATGGCCAAGTTGTCCCCATGTCCATCCGGGCTGTCACAGCAGCCGTGGTGGGTGAGGACAACAATGGCACGACTGGCTGAGTGGTACAGGGATCACAACGCTGCCCAAAAGAAGAGATTTTTATTGAGAAAAAAGGAATTGGTAACTTCACGCTTTTCGGAGAAGTCCACAGCAGTGAGGGTGTTGGTCCAACACAAACCTCACTCCACTACAGAACAGTGGACTGTGCTTTATTCCTTCATTCATGCTGGCTTTTGATAGCCAGAAGGGTTGCTTCACAGATTTCAAATATCTTGTATGCTGCATTCACTTCAACTTCAGAAATTACAAACCCATACGTACCAGAAAGACTAAATAACTCAGCAGTTGGCTTCTGAAGTTGTTTGTGTTCAAGATCATCTGCTCTTTTCCACCAAAATAGAATCATAGAACAGTCTGGGTTGGAAGGGACCTTTAAAGGTCATCCAGTCCAACCCGCCTGCAACGAGCAGGGACATCTTCAGCCACACCAAATACCCCAACCCTTGCTCTCCCTGAGCTGCCTCTTTCCAAGAGGAGTTGCCACTTCAGTCCTGGTGGGCAGAAGCACAGTTGGTACCTTCCATCTGTTTTCTTCTGTAATCTGATCTATTCCCTCTTCTCTAATAAACGTCACACTTTAAAAAAAAAGGCCTTTCTAGAATCCAAAACCAACTGTAGGAATCTTGCAGGAAACCCATTCCAGAAAGCCTTCAGCACTAGAAGTGATATTGAAGTTCCAGCAGAAATCATAAGGGAAGGGTCTAAATTAATAATCAGCTACTATGGGCTATTTTATATCTGCCCTGAAAAACTTGGAAGACTTAAAGAAAGCCAAAATACAGTAGCAGCCGCAGTTGTTTCATGTATTTACTAGACCCTAAAAGACTTTTTTAATGAGGCAGAACTTCCCCTGCCCCCAAGCCCCGAATGTTACTACAGGCTGACTTCCCTAGAGCATTTATCATGAAATCATGCAGCCTTCCCAGGCTTCAAACCAGCAGGGCAACGGGCTGGTCTCATTCACGGCCTCCTACAACACGCAGGATTAGTGGCTTTTAAATTACAAGTCCCAGGCTTGGTCAGACAGAGAGGCCATTAGGAAAGCTGCACACAAGATCCTCACATGCAAAGCCACCGCGGTTTGTTGGCTGACTGTGTGGTTCAAAAGCTTCTATCAGCCTGTCTGAAAACACTGACAGAAAGAAGGAGAACCAGTTAGAGAAGAAAAATCAAAGCCTGAGAAGGTGCAAATAACAATAGAGAGAAATAAGTCAGCTAATAATTTCAAGTAAGAGTCACAGCCTTCGAGCCTTCCCACAACAGACTTATCACTTGAGCTGTTTACTGCAGATCAGAAAGCCTAAAACTTTGATGGTTTTTTTGTTTCTAAAACATACACTTTTGCAGGTGATTCATAACAAGGCAAATTCTCAAAGGGAGCCCAGTTCTAGTGTGGGAACTCTTCGTTTCCAAAACAGAAGAAAAGGCAGGATCACCGACAAGTTCAAAGTGTTCTTTCAAAACACCGAGTCTCCTACACCTCTAAATGAGCAGTTTTACTCGAGCCCTTTGTTCACAGTTCCAGCAAACCTAAAAGGGAGTCAACATACAAGTTACTCAGTGGTCAGGAGAACAGCGAGGACAAGGACTCTCTGAAAGTCAATATTTAGAGTAATGTGCTATCTGCACAAGAGCACAGAATAGTGCAGGGAGCTCCGGAGATCATCCCATGTGGCTCCCCTGGCAGCTAAACCAGGTTGCCCAGGGCCAGTTGTTTTGAGTGTCTCCAAGGCTGGAGACTCCACACCACCCTGGGCAACCTGTTCCTGTCTCCGACCATCCCCACAGCGAGGAGTTTCTTCAGCTCATCAAGCGCTTTGCTTCGTGACCATTGATTCACCGCTACTGACTCAGTTCTATTTGACGCCTGCTGTCACCGAGGGATGTGACATCACTCACGTCAGCGATGACATACAAGGCTGCTGACCCGTCTACAAGAATGGATGAATAGAGCACAGCTCTGTGATCAAAGGAGGGCAGCGGTCAATGGAGCAGAAAAGCTGCATTAGGCGTCTCATGACGGGCCTGGCGGGATCAGCCTGATCGATGCTCAGCGCTCCGCACAGCGCACTCACTGCGCTTAATTGTGTGAAATCGCGTTACTCAGCCTACAGCCTCCCTCGGGAGGAGGAAGGAAGGAAAAGGGGCCCAAGGCAAGAGATTCATATCAGCCAGAGTCTGTGTATTGATACATGGGAGTGAGAGTGGATCGTTATCAGTGGTTTCTGACCGAGCGATTTTTATTCTTTAAAAGCATGACAAATAACAACAAAATAAGATCTCTGCTCATTAGTCCCACCTACAACATCAGACGAATCCCCTGAGTACGTTGTGGGAGAAATATGCGCTACCCAAACCATCTCCACCGCTGGCCGCTGTGTATTGGCACCTGCGCTGCTCCTGATTCACAGCCTGCACTCCCCGTTCGTGGGAGTTCGGCTCCTCGTGTCTGTTCAGCAAGCAAACGCCTGCGTACGCTAATTGTGAACGCGACTGCTACCAGCTGGTGTTCGCACTGACTGAGGGGGTGCCCGCCAGAGAGACACAAACAAATCAAATCTGCATTTGTCCCCGCTACGAGTGTGTGGAGCAGCCTCACAGCTTCTGTCCGCGGGAGACACAAGCAAAAAGATCTCCAGCTACTGCAGTAGTGAGTGGGTATTTCAGTGATGGCTTTTAGGAGCTCCCTTTCTTGACAGTGTATCTTTATTACTTTTTGTTGCTGAGATTCTGAATCCAAGAAAACTACTCTACTGTTTAGTACAACCTCACAGATTGGGCAAAATGAGCTGTTTTAGCAACAAAGGATACCCCTACCAGTGTTTAATATCCCTTTACAAAAATTCCCTGGAGAGAGAGAAGTCAAAAGGTCTTGAATTTTAGACCAGGGGTATGCAAGGGCATCAAAAAGAAGAGCTACTTACTAATAGCCCCTGTGTAGGTTGGCTGTGTAAGGTCTTTTGGCACCTTCCTGTAGATGTCAAACCTGAAAGAGAAAAAGCAACAGCCATAAAACAGGTGGAACATTTCAATACACTTCACGGCCCCACAGGGGTGAACGATGCTGAGGTTTTTCCACTGAGCTTTCCAACAACATTCTTTCGGTTCACAGAAAGGTACGAGAAGGAAAACCAAACCAAAACAAAATATCCCTTTTCCTTGGTACAATTATGTAACTGCGCTCCGTCTTGGCTCCGATTTCCAAAGCGCTTCTCTCCACCGCCCTCCGCCTTCTCATGGATCTGTGTGACCTGAACTGCGAGAGGCACCAAGGAAGAAGTCACACCGGACAAGTTTATAGACCCCATAAAAGGAAATGTATACTCTATAGACTCCTAAATAAAGAGGCTTGGCAAAAGAAACAACCCATGAGACACAACCTATATTGCCCCTTCTAGTTTGTACCCTGCAATAGCCAGCTGACAACACCCAAGTCAGAAACGAAGGTGTTGAGACAAGAAACCTACTCCCCCAGCAAAATCGAGTTTAATATTAGACCGTTGTTTTGATTCAGTCATATCTTTTAATATCCATATGGCTCAGCTTTGGTATTTTAAACTCTCCGTGGTTAAACTTTCACTGCCCTTATGATGCTAGAGGTATTATTTCCTACAACTCTGTGTTCCTGTGTATCCAGTCGCAGTGCAGCTCTGACATCAGTTTTTCCACCACTCAATAAAAATTAATTAGTGTATTAAAAACACACACACACCCTAAAGAAGGAAGTGACTGGTTCTCCCCCAAAATAGACTTTTTTTGGATATACAAGTGGGTGAGATTTGATGCTTTTTCCAGCCCCGAAGAGGCATGAGAGACACCAGCTTCCAAACTCCTATACCGTGGTGAAACACCCGTTATTCAGTAGTTCCTGCTACACCGAATATTATACTCAGAGTTTAGAAACTAGATTGCCTTTCTTTTCTTCACTCCTCGTCTGTTGAGGTCACTTACAGCTGGGATGCACTTGGGGTGAACAAAACAGCACTTGCCTTGCAGGAGATTAGGAGGACGTTGTTGTGTTTCACTCGGGAGTTGAAGCTGGAGGAAGGACGGAGAGGGAAGGAGAACGGGTATCAAGATAGTTCACCTTACAAATCCTGACCACGCTGTGTAACTGCTTAACCACTCCACCACCCCACCGCAATACACTCGACAGAGCATTCTGCACAGGATATGCATCGGAGCTAAATGTTTTTACGACTCTATTCACTGTCATCTCCTAAACAGATCAGTAATATTCCTGAAGCAAACAGCCCATTTATGGCTCTCCAGTTGCTCTGAGAACATCTGGAAAGCGCTGTTTACATTCTTTCCGCATACACCAAAGCACCAGCAGTGGATGGTAACGCAGCCCAGAGGAGCTGGTGACATCAGGGTGTCCCAGGCAGAGGAAGCAGCTCATGGTTCCTGCTCCCAGCCCATTGAACGCTGAAAGCCGGCGGCGTCTCGCCAAAGTCCCAATAATAGACCAACAAGGCTAAAAAAGCTGAGAGAGAAAGAAAAAAGAGAGAGAGCACACAAACAGGCACGAACCGCTGAGCGTGAGCGAACAATTGGAAATAGGAAATATGCTGGATTCAGTAAAAACAGCAGCGTGTGGATACTATAAAAGGAAGATTGTTCTTACAATGAGAAATATTTACTAGGATGAAAATGATGACCCGTCACAGGGTGAAAAAAAATAAATCTAGCTTTTTAAAGAACTCAGTGGAAAGTTGATGTCACGGCACAGCTCCCTCCTCCAACTGCCATTTTAATCACGTAAGTAACACCCAAATCCCACAAATTAAGTTGTACACAGCTAAGATTAGGCAAAGACACTAAAGAAAGCGATCAACGGCTCCCAGCCACATTTATCGCTTGGCTTTAAGTGCTTAAAATGCAGCCCACCCGCTCTGGGCTGTTGTGCTTCCCATCTCTCCTACCAAAACATCACATTCCCTCTCTCTTCTACTCCCGTGACACACATCTGAAACGGGCTTTAAGCAAGTCTCAGGCTCTGATTTGCCTGGAGTTATGAGAACTCTTGGGTCTATACGTAGAGGCTCAAACCTACGTAGAGGCTCTTCAGGGTACCAGGCATCTTCCCATAAAGCATCTGATAGCGGCCACAGCTTGAAAAAGTACAATTTATTAAGTCAGATTCAGGATGGTGAAAACAGGAGTTCGCTTTATGCATTCAGAGAAGGGCACGATGGAAGCCTAAAAGGACAGTAAGACATTAAACTTGGAAGAGAACGGCAAGATGCTGGCATGGCCAGAGACCAGGGCTGTCTTGTTAACTCTGATTTAAACTCTGAGTTAAAAGAAAATAACAATTGCAGAGGATTCAATGACAGTTTGAAAAGTGTGTTTGTGAGACACAAGGGATGTGAGATCCCAGCAGTAAGTAGAGGATGGAACCCCAAAGGTGGCCTTGTTAATTACATATAATTCTAACAAATCAGTAAATCAAGCAAACTTCTGAAACAAATCTGTAAAGTTGACAAGGGCTACTGTAACAGTAGACCCTAAACCCCAAGAAATCATGAATCTGTGAAAGCCATAGCTCCTATGGGGGTTAAAAATCTGATTAACTTCTAGACTTCACTAGACAAATCTCTTTTGCCACCGGCTTCTTGCCTACATCACAGAGCTCAAAGCAGTTCCAGGGATCATTTACAGTGTCCTGGGAAGAGAGAAGAATGAGGATTAGACACCACAGATGATTTGTAATGTATGAGGGAGGAGGCCGTGCAGTCTACGCATGGTGAAGGGAACAGGTTTTACTTGCCCTCGGGTCAGATGTTCTGCAAAGCACCTGCAGGAAAAATTCCAAGAAGCCTCCAGGTTCCCGAGGCGTTGGTCACCTGCGAGAATATGTGTACCCTGGAAACAGAGAGGAACCTCGTGCTCTATAAATTGCAAAACCACCTTACAGATTTCTGATACTGGCACACTGGAAGCAGTGGAAGGTATCAGTAACGCTGGAGGAAGACGGGACGTTCAGGGAGGTGACAGCAGCCGGTTCAGAACGCAGCACGACACGCTGTACCGCGCTGTGAATATCCACTCGGGCCTCTTGTAGTCATATGCAAAATGACCATGAGAAACCAGGGTGTAGATTTACAGCAGGTTCGCTGCCTCGCAGCAACGGCTGAGCTGAGTGAACGCTCTCCCCCTGCGGCACCGTGCAGTAGGTTATCCTGCTTTCACACAGGGAGACGGTACTTCATGCTCACCCTGCATGTATGTGTAGTTTCCACAGGACGACCAGCACGGTATTTATATCTTGCTTTTGGCAACTTACTTTCTTTGCTCAGAAAGGCAAGACTTGCGAGGCTAAGGAGTATCTTTGAGTCCATCACTTGGACATGGGTGCAAAGTAGAAATAACAAACTCTTCCTCCAGGTCATAGAATCATAGAATCATTTCAGTTGGAAGAGACCCTCAGGATCATCCAGTCCAACCATAACCTCACTCCGGCACTAAACCATGTCCCTAAGAAACTCGTCTAAACGCCTTTTAAACCCCTCCAGGGATGGTGACTCCAGCACTGCCCTGGGCAGCCTGTTCAATGCCCCACAGCCCTTTCCAGGAAGTATTTTTTCCTAATATCCAATCTAAACCTCCCCTACATACCCTCATAAAGGAAGGGCTGGACCTTGCAATACCAAAATACAAAGCTAAAGAGAGAAATAGGCTGTCATCAATATAACAAAGGAATTTCCTGACACATCTAGCATATCTATTGTCCTTTCTTTCAATGGAGAGAATGGTTGCAAAGAAAGAAATAAAAAAAGGCTGTCTGGCTACGTCAGAGTCTCACAGGACCCAACATCCATAACTAACAGCAGGGAATGCCACAGTCATTTTCCCAATCCAGTGCTGAGAGGACATAATCAAAAACTTTCTCGGCTGCCTGTGGGGAATGTCAGCAAACTGGTCAGGCAGTGTTGTGAAGAGCAGCAGTACAGTGATCATTCAATAGGTTCACACAGAGAGTTCGCAAATCTCAGCGCGATGACGTGAGGTCTGAGGCGGAACTCACTGATGCCAGGGGTGCAAGAAGCCTCTGAGAAACACGGAAAGCACGTCTGGTCCCATCTTAGCGCAGCTGCACGAGCAGACAGCGAGGGAACACTGCAGATGGGGCACCTCGGCGGAGCCGAACCACAGCACGGCAGACTTCAAGTGCCAGTAAGTGTCTGATGGGCTTCAAAAGCTGTATCTGGATTAATGTGGGCTGTTGCTATTCAAACATATTGTTTTCTTCAGAGCGAATTATATTGTTCTTCGTGTTCACTTTCCAGGATGTCCCAGTGTGGCAGAAGGGATCAGAGCGTTTAGGAAGGCAGAGGCGGTGATGCTCACCAAGCAGAGGCAACTTCAGGTCATATCCTTCTGAATTACACCTGACTCTTTAATTACTTCATGTAGACATCAGTGAATCCAGCCAACTAACTATTTCCATACAGCTGCCATGGAAGAGACGAATCATCCTGAACTTTGAGGATTAATTTTCCCTGGAGACACAGACATAACCTTGGGATTTGTCACCCTACACACTTCTATTCTTCCTCTTACTGGTTCCTATCATACTTTTTTGAACATTTCTGGTTTTTTTGCAGTATTACAGATACAGAATTCAGAGATGGTTGGTTCAGCCACCTTTATTTGGTTGCCCACGGGAGCTATAGATCTGATGCAGACAGTCAACCGGCTCTTCCCACAGGATCTGTATAGCTGTATCTATTTTTAAGTTTGTCATTTCACGACAGAAGAGGTGCATTCGCAGTTCAGGAAACCAAGGCGTGCGTGAAGTGGGGAGAGAAGAATGAGCAACCTCAGCCCCACTTCAGGAAACACGTTGAAGGGCACGTGAAATGAGCTGAATGAGGCTCTGAGGAGTTTGCAACCAGTCCGCAGTTGCTTTCCTCGTGTTTCTGCCATTATTACCCACGGAAGAAGCATCCCTAGAGTGAGCAGAAGAGTTTATGGACCATGACTCGTTCAATACCTGCTGCTATTAAAGCTCTTAAGGCAGATACCACTTATAATCGAGAATCCGGTGATTCACTTTGCATAAAATGCTTTATCATTTGTAAGGAGGACATGGGAAGTGGGAAGGGACTCAGTCATGGTAAATACAAATTGGATTAAGTCCATCTGACAGTCAAAGACAACCGTGCACAAACATACTCCGTCTTCTCTCTCCAGGAAAACTTTAGCAGGTTGGTGTTACAAAAGGGTGACAGAATTCTGTTACAACATCCATCTCAGAAACTTCCTTCTGTCCCCCAAAATCAGCGTAGCTTGGAGGCAGAAGGGGAAATAAAGAGACCATATTGGGTATCTTCTATGTGACTTCACGGAATCAAAAGGAAGCTACAAAGAGATTGGTGTGGGCAAGATCATTGAGGCTGAAGACTAATGGCAAAAGGGAAACATCCTTCTCTGAGTTTCCAGTGGTATTTCCAGAGAAACCTTCCCCCCAAAGGCACACTGCTTTGTCACAAGGAGCATTTGTACCTTTGTCACCTGCTGACTGCTCAGGCAATGAGATGTCCAGCGTCTAATCAAAGCATCTAAGAGAAAACCTGCTTCCCCAACAGCTCGAGGCACCACGGGGTCTGCGCTCACCAAAATGTTCTTGAGGTTTCATGAAGCAATTCAGTGCAAGAGCTGGTTTAGAGAGAGCACCCATTGAAACACCCACCAGAACACCCACCAAACACCCACCGGACACCCACCAGAACACCCACCAAACACCCACCGGACACCCACCGGACACCCACCAGAACACCCACCAAACACCCAGGGACCGAGTCTCCGTCCACCGCTCCACAACACCAAGCTGAAGAAAAACAGATTATCAGGCTGTAGCTACCAGACTAAGATGGGAAGAAACAGCTGCCCCAGGACTTTATATCTCCTGGTGCTTCTTCAGTTGAGACACACACCAAAAAACAAAACAGATTGCAAGGTGCTAACGAAACCAGAAAAGCAGATAAAATACTCCAGTACTACTAGAAGGACAAAAGATTTTAAACCAAAAGAAACCAACAACAAAAAAAAAATCACTTAGCTAAGAGCTTAAAAAGAACAAAAAAAGATGTTTAAAAGGCAGTGACTGCTCCTCTGTTTTCTTGGGTCACTGCTCTCAAATAATGACTTTGGGACAATTCATCCCCACTTTGCCAACAAAGCTGCCTGAACAGCCTTGGAGTGCTGGGCAGTAGCAGGAGGTTAATTATGAACCACACTTCAGAGGTAAAATAAAATAAAATAAAATAAAATAAAATAAAATAAAATAAAATAAAATAAAATAAAATAAAATAAAATAAAATAAAATAAAATAAAATAAAATAAAACCAAGCAGGCTTATACAGCTGCCCAAGGCACACAGGTACCTGCGACACAGAGCTCACCCCTCTGGCTGTGCTCCTTCCTACCCAGCACGGCACTCACAGTAAGATCTTTAAAAGCAAAGTTGTTACTTTTGTATAATGGATAAAACTAAAGCCACCAATTTAGTTTTCAATGTGACTGCTCAAGCTGAGCGAAATATAAAAGCAGAACAAACAGCACAGCTGAGTTAGGTTTGCACACACAGTGCTTTCTGATCAACAAAAGACCATCGACTTGCAAAATCAAAATAAAATGCCAGGCACCTGTTTGAAGTTGTTGGGGGGACTTTTAATGTTCCCAGTTGTTAAAACCGTACCTAGGACTACTGTGAGCAGGTCCAGAGAGACAAAGATTAACCTCTTTGCTTGCTGAATCGGTTTTATTCAAGAGTGGAACAGCAGGCTGACTCCTGGGGTATGCGGAGATGGCCTGAAGGACCAAAATCCCCACTCCATGTGCCTAACGACAGGATAATGGAAATAAGCAAAACGGGAAAGAAGGTGGGGAACAGGTAGTATCTGGGACAAGGATGATAAAGGCACAAGTGGGGCGAGACTGGACAGGGGACACAGGAGAGCTCAGCAGCTCTGTGGGCTGGATTATGGACAGAAGATGCTTGAAAACTGCTACAAAAAAAAAAGACCTGTTCTGACGAGAGGTTTGGAACAAGTCTCTGAAGTGGGAAAGCACGGGGTTGAGAGAAGATGCAACCCCTATGAGAGGGCTGGGGACGTCCGAATGACAGCACGAGGGGAGCTGCCCGCACCACGGCCCCTCCAAAGCGACATCAGAACGCAGGAGTCTCATTCAGGACACTGCAGAGAGAACTCAAAGCCAATTATAAGATTTACAGAGTCCAGATTCTGTCAGAATGAACTCTTTCGGGTTGTTTTAATTGGGGAAACATCAAGAACAGCATGTGTCCTTAAGTAAAATCTCTCTTTAAATAAGCAGTGACTTGGAACTCCCTATGCATTTTCAACTTATGGCCCTTGCTGTACCTATGCTGGACAAAAAACAGACTTTTGTTCCACAGATCTATCAAAGAAAGAATTTCTACACACCAGCAAATTCACTCTTCAACAGTCCAAAGGAAGGAGAGGTGCCTTATTCTAACACCTTTCCCTAGACATGTATAGGAAGCACTAATTTTTCTGGTTTTATGGAGAAATATTAGTTCAAGATTTCATTCCTAAATCCCTTCTTTAGATCATGCTGCTCTTCTTCTCATCCAAAGGCAAGCACAGCTCTGCAACACTGAGCTCCTACGCAATCCAGCACAGGTGAAAAGTAATGAGTCTCCTTCCAGCAAAGTCGGTGAAATCCATCACCATGTTTTACAGCCAGGAAAACAATGGCAGGAAGTCAGCGGCCGGGAGGAAAATCGGAATTACGACTCCGAGTGCTCCATTCTGCAATTCTTTGTTTAAATGAAATTTCGATGTTTCCTGTCTGCTGGGAGATGAGAACATAATGTGCAGAGAGCAGCTCGGGACAGCGTCTGGGGAGGGATGGGGTGGGATGGGATGGGATGGGATGGGATGGGATGGGATGGGAGGGGATGAGGTGGGATGGGGTGGGATGCAGCAGTGGGAGCCACAGACCCGAATTCTGTCGTGCTCCCAGCACCGACTCACTGCGGAATTCCTCTTCCAGTCAATTAAATCTTTCTTCTTCAGCTTCATTTTGCAGACTGGCACCTGCTGACATTGCCCACCCTTCATCAAGCACATTGAAATCTACAGCTGAAAACCTTGCAAATATATGAAGTATTACTGATCAAAGTTGCGACTTCTTTGAAGGCCTGTGCGAGGAAAGCTGGAGGAAGAGCTTGTGAAAACAAACTGGACGTGCCCTGCAAGAGCTGAGCCTTGTTCAGTAATTGGGTTGTGCCCAGAGTGCAGGTTTATGAACGATCTTGATCAGGAATGTTTTCCCCAATTGGCAAACTTCAAAGCATGTGGAAAGCAAAATAAGTGATCCTGTTAATCTCAGTTTCACAGAAAATAAACACTGAATATACAAATACCAAAGCTTGGCCTTGAATGCAAGCTCAAGATGCAAATATAGATTCAAAGCAGGACTAATAAGCCAATGCTTGTAAATACCAAGCAGTTATTAAGACCTTTTATAAGATTAACACCTACGTAACAGCAGATAATATGCAAACATCATTAAGTAATCAGCTAGTCCTCATTTACACACAATAGCATATTAACACACATACTGCAGAAGCTGAGCTTTAATGGACAGACTCTCAAGGCTTCAAAATTGCATTGGAAACTGTTTAATCCTGAACTACTTTGACCAAGCTCCGATACACAAAGGACGGGACCAGGAGGAGATGGGGTTAATGGCATTTTAAACTAGTTTATCTCTACTGCAAGCAGGTGAAGACTGCAATTTTCAGATTCTCTACGACTGACTTTCCACTCACACCACTTTGCAAAGCATGAGCCTCCACATGATGTTTTTGACCTGCTGACTCTCCACACTTTGAAGCCCGGGACTGAACTGCAGGAATGGGTTTCCTTGCCAGCCAGCTCCTCCCTTTTAATTCGAGTTCCAAGAACATAATGAAACTAAGAGAGGAAGTTTCTGAAACAAGGAGGAGAACAAGAAAACAAGGTTAGACAGGAGGGTTGTCATTCATTATATAATCCAGCCTTTGGCTGACCAGACATTTGGGAAAGCGGCAGCGATAACGTCAGAGGCACCGGCCTCTCCACCATTATATCCTTGGGTCTGCTCGTTCCTTAGCAGGTACAGGATTTGTATAGGAAAAAATAAACCAAACTACAGCCCATTTATTTCTAGGACAAGAGACTATGAATCCCCACAACACTTCAGAAAGAGGGCACAAAAAATGAATCCATTCTGCTTCAACTGATTTCTTTCCAAGGACCTAGTTCCAACCTCCCCAGCTCCATTGTGCTGTCCTGCATAACACCTTTTTGTCAACCACGTTCTAAATCTTGTGATCTGTTTCTCTCAGTGCGTAAGAAGCTTGTTCTCTATTGCTCAGGAATACACAGCAATTGCTATTGCTGAAATAGGCCAAAAGTGTCAACTATTTTAGGCAGCACTCAAGTATGGAAGAGAGGGAGCAGTACATCATGGGTTTTTTTTTCAAAAGAAAAGTGTTAGGCTCAAACATATTTCAAAGGTAATTAGGAGGAGGAAAGTATTTACAATCTCGAATACTCAACGGTGGAGTCTTGCCAGCAAGCATTTTATTTCCTTTTAGGCAGTGAAGCAGGTGTCAAAACGAAGGATGGAAGAGAAATGTATTTTTAATAAAGTGAGCAAACTATGCTCTGCTTCATCAAAACAGGAGAAAAGTGTCATGAAGAAAAAATGTTCAAGTAAGGGGACTGGTATTTAAAGGGCTCCAGCCCTTCGCTGGCCCGTGAGCAAGAGCGATGGTGCTGCTGAGCGCAGTGCTGTGTCCTGGGGAGCAGAGAGAACGGGATCAAACACACTCGGCTGCTCCCCAAACTAAGCAAACGGTTCAGATACTTCAATGTCCCACATAAAGCGTAACCCCTCCTGTTCCGGAGCCTTCATCGTCCTTAAGCTCAGAGATTCTTCCTCCTGCAGCGCCTCAGCACATCCCAGCACCTCCCAGCCGCTTCCTCCAGCACCATCCCTCGCCCATTCTCTCTGTGAGCCCCTAGTCCTGAACATCTCCCCTCTCCCAATTCCAGACCAGTCAGCTCAGGTTCCTCTGGCTCCATCCGCTGCCCACAGCTGCTGGTCCCTCCGCATCCCAGCCCTGTGCAGACACCGAGTCCTGATCTCCACCAGACACTTCCCAAAATTCAAACTCCGGCTGCAATTTCCAACAAATTCCCTACACACAACTCAGAGCAAAACCAGGACACAGCTATGGAATAAAACGGTTGTACCACAGTCTTCCTCATAGCTTCTAGGAATCACGAAACATAAAGAATATTGCTGCCTTGTACTGCTGAACACATGGAAACAAGATCCGCTAAGACTCAGCATCAGAACCTTGTACATTTTATTTGTGGATGCTGCTTTCTGCAAGGTTTGAGTCCCAGCTGCACTAGCACAGCATCCAAATCAGAAATGGGTACAAAGCAGCACGAGCAAATACAACATCTGGAGAAGAAAAGAAAAAAGGGCTGAAGAAAACAGCTCCGTTTTCATACCAGGCCAAGAAAAGCGCCCCAAGGAAAAACTGTTCAGCCACTGCTCTGCAAAAGAAATGAATAATCTGCCCTTGAAGCAAATCAGTAGCTGAGGCTCAGGAAGGGATCGCTACTTGCCTGAAGCTGAAAGGAGTTAAGAACAGCAGAACAAGGGCATTCACTGCTGTATGCACACACAGTACAGAGTCTTCCTTCTCCTTCAAAGCAATTTCTATAGGACAAAAGCCATTCTTAATACACAAGATTTAGGGGCAAAAAAACCATACTTTTTCTGACAGCATCCAGCAGTGATTCAATTATATTGTACTTTTTCAGCATTTAACCTAATAGTATCAGTAAACCTGCAGTGACCAGCTCAGGTTCTGCTATTTATATTCCAGTCTAAGGAGATAAGAATTTCTGTCTATGGTTCTACTGCTCAGTCCTGGTTTTCAGTTGTATGTAACTGTATTAACTACAAGCAAGCGCAACTCGTGTCATTTGGCTTTCAAGTGAAGGTCCTGGGTTTGACTCAGTTTCCATGAAACATCCATATCGATGCCACCCCACTCCAAAAACGTGTCTGACACAGACCCAAGACAGAGCTGCAACTTGGACCTGGGGACCAGGTTTACCAGCGTTTGGTAGTTCAGATATAACTTGACATAATGCAGCAGCCAGATGGAGATTTCATTTCAATAGGGTCGCAGTTCATTTAGAGAGATGTGGAACCAAGTGAGGCTCCGAGACTTCACCTTTATCAGAAAACACAGTTATATTCACATTACTTGCCGTACTGGTGTTTCAGCAGCCTCTCCAACCTCATTTCATTCACAACACACCATAATCTACAGGAATGGACAGCAATTAGGGAGGCCAGTGATCTGCCTTAGGATATGACTGTTAAATACACACTTAGCAATCACGACTGCCTGAAATCCTGTTAGTAGAAATACATGCCTGTCTATATTAACATGGCATTTTGAAGGCTCTTCTACTAAATGCCAAACTTTCTGGCTTCTCTGGATTAAACCAGATACATGTCATTGGGAAACATCCTTGAAAAATAAGCAAACAAAGCAAACATCCAAACACGCACAATTCAAATGCAGCCTCACTGTCCATCCATTGAACTGCCCTCCCTACCTGTGTGTGTCTCCTGTGATCACCACTAAAACACCGCAACATTTCAGTGTAGGGAAGATTTTGTAGATTGTGGCAAACTTGCAGTTAATACTTTTTTAGCAGAACAATTTTTCCATTTTGGGGAGAGCTGGCTGAGCACAGGAATACCCAGACAACACTCCAGGGCTTGTGCTTGGATAGAAGACAAAAAACCCCAGATGATTCCACTATTGCTTCTCTCATTGCAAGACTATTCTTTCCTCACCACCTCCACCATTTGAATTACATGACTAAAAAAAACGCACATGCACGCTTCAAAACACAAGCTCCACAACTGCCACAGCTTCTCCCTCCACTGCTGGTATTGCCGCAACTCTGTTTACAGCGTGATTCAGTCGTTTTCACAACCACGAACTATGATGGCACGGAGAAAGCATCTGTGTCATCAACGAGTGAACAAAGGAGGACAGTTAGTTCAGAGGGAACAATACAACATTCTCCTACAAACCCAGACCTTCATTTTCCATACTTACTCAGGAAAAGTTTTCTACTCCAACTATATTTTAGAAGAAATAATGTCTTAAGGAGACTTAGGAAGAAATATTTACACACATGCACGCTATGCACAATGAGTTATCTGGGGCATAAGCATCAATAGGCTCTGTCTGTACAGCTCTGCTGGCCCATCCACTGTGACTGCAGAATAATTGCTCAGGTGCCCTCAAAGGGCTATTGTTGAAACCACGTTAGTCATGGTACTGCCTGGCACCAAAATCAGCTCGGGGAATTACGTAAGGTGGCGGCAATACCATTCACAGGCCTTGTTTACCAGTGACATTGCACAATGTGAAGTGGACGCGCTCGCCAGACGTGGCTGCAGCTCCAGATGAAAACGCGCTTGTGGAGTTACCAGGTGCTCTGAAGCCACCAGCAATCATCCTGGTAGCGAGAGAGAAGTCCAGGTCCCTGCAAAGGCAACGATCTTATCAACACAGAACAGCGTCACAGCTACTAGGTATAAATGTTGGCTTTAATTTACGAAGCGATGGCTACCAGCTCAATCACAGGCAGGATTTAAGATTTTGAACAAAACCATCGTACAAGTGGCAAGGTCTATGGCTGTGGGAGTGAGTGTGACCGCACACAGCTCAGTGCACAGGGCACGTACAAATCTTTAGATGCCAATGCTGCACACACAGCTCCACACACCAGGGTGCACAAGAAGGCATACGAGCCGGCTTTGGCTCTTTATTCTCTGCCATCTTCCCCGCAACATTTCAGCCAAGAACACACCTACCGCTGCTATCAGCACCCCGTACCTTCTAGAGGAGCGGCACCATGAGCTCATTTGTTAAAATACGTTCAACCAGTAGTTTTGCCAAATGAACCGCCGTGTGTTAACGCAGCTGTAATGGTTAAACAACGTGTGGGGAGAGAGTGAGCAGACGCATGGAGTACAGAGCACCGCAATCTGATGAGACTTCAAATTAAAACTCCTGAGTGAACATGTACATTTCCACTAACATTTGATATTTATTAGGCAGTGCCAAAATATTATGTAGTCACCCTTTCGGCTTAACTACTGGCAAATATTCCAAAACAGGAAGAACAAGTGCCATACAAGTTTAAGTGAGACTTGAGGGGTTACAGGAAGATTTTAAGTTGTGACCCTCACAAACCTGTAGAAAGAAAAACAGTATGATTACAAAAGGCGGCATTGTTCCTTAGTTCTTAAGCTTGAAGACTAGAATAAAGCTATTTTCCTTAGGTTCACAAGTGAATGAGAAATTGTTGTCCAAGGAGCTGCTTAGTTCGGAAGAGATTTTTCTCCTTAGACTCCAAATTGCCTGCAATCCACTGGTTTGTCCTCGCTAATCCGGTCAGGAATCAAAGGAGGACAAGCAGAGCTCCCGGTGTTGCCGGAGCCGCCTGTGTCACTGGTTTCGCAACTGGGCCAGGTCAGGTGTCTTGAGCATCAGTTTGCTGTTTGCCATCCCAACTCAAACCAAACATACTGGCTCTCCTAACAACAATAATGTTGGAATTGTGTCAGCTCCAGTGAAGACTGGACAATCTGATTTTAAAAAGACATATGGGAACCAAAGAAAAGACCTGCCCATGGCCCAAAACAAATATGTTGTTTGTATGTGAATCAGAATATCCACGTAAAAAGTATTATTTATCACACAGATGCCAAGGAACAGCTGACTGTGGGGCCTGTTGTACTGTGCAGATGGAATAAGAGTCTTTACTGCAAAGAACTTCCATTCTAAATCAGCATTTAAATCTAAATCCCTTCTAAGCCTCGCTCCTTTCCCACGACCTCCAAAATCCCGGTATAACAAACTGTTACTTCGCTCAGGTTATCAAGCTCTAAAGAAAAACATAAAGAAAACCCACCCCAATGAAAACATCGTGATGATCAGTGGGAAATAAATTCTGAATTTCTCAGTTAAATATAAAAATAAGGATTAACAGATATTTGCCACTCTATGCCAAAAATGTGTCCAGGGCACAACTGAGAATAGCCCACAATTAGAACAAAAACTTGATTTCAGAGTGGTCTATTTGAGTTTTTCTCAGTCTCATCAGTTAAAGCTCCCAAAATAGTTCTGAAGTTTCAGCATCTGCTACAAAGCCACCGGTAACTCCTTCGTGCAAACAGGGAGATGCCACGAAAAGCCACCAGAATGAGGAGCAATGTCTCTACACCACATCCACATCCAGTGTGCAGGAGTCATTTCGGCTTTATTTCTGTAATTCTGGACACCAGCGCTGTCTGAATCCCAGCGCTCGCAGCTGAAGCTCAACCTCCCCATCAACCCATCACACAACACGTGAGCAATCTTCTGGCCCACAAGCACCGCTCAACATGACCCGGGCTTACAGTTTAATCTAATTATGATTTTAACCATCCCCAGATGCCGCAAGTACGCAGGTGGCGTGGGGTCTTAACGGCTCAAGGGGGAAATACCCTTTCAGCTCCAGCAACAAAATCTCCAATTGAATAGGTGGGAAACTGCTTTGCTGACACAAGTTCTAACAACCCAGGAGGGGAGGCAACAAGGGAAAACCTCTCTCTCTCTCGCAGCCAAAAAGGTTTTAAAAAATAAGAAAGAACCAGGCCTTGTGGAAATACAAACTGATTTAGTGGTTCTGCAGGAGGGCTGGTGCCTCGTGACGTGTTTAACAGACCTGTGCTGAAGGCTCCAATCTGGGAACTTGGTTCCTCACCAACATCACAGCAGGACTGTAGAGATTAGCGCAAAGGAAATGCTTTGAGAAATGAAAAGCATTAGGTAAGTACTAAGGATTATTAAAACCCTAAAGATACTTGGGACAGAATAATTATTGTTCACTTGCAATTACTGTGACAATATTGTTTCATTTATAAATCAAACGCATTTCATATTAGCAAAGAGGATCATCAATAAACCAAGAAAAAGGTAAAAAAGAAAGTACCTCACAAAAAAAGCACAAGTAACAAAATGAGCTATTTCCATATCTGATACCAACCAACGTGCCTCAGACTCTGGCCCAAAGACAACTTCCAGAAAACATATTCAAGCACTTTGGGTTCATCTGTCTGGCCACGTATGAACCCGTAAGTCCAGGAGATAGGACACAAACTTAGCCAGGTGGATGGAAATGCTTTCACTGACTTTTAGTTGGGGAGGAATATGGACTTTTTTTGGTCACAGGCTGTTTTCACTACTTGTCATTCGTGTCTCTATGTTCTCCAGAGGAGCCTGTGGCTGTCTGGTCCTCCTATGGCTATTCTGTGTCCCAAACCTCCAGCTGGTCTACTCTGCCACTCTGCACAACTGACGTTGGCTGCCAATGTCCGGCCACTCTAAAACACCAAAACCAAAAGCTCTATTTGAGGGGAGAATGCAACAGAAAAACAACTTGCCTTCCCTAGCAGGGCAGCTAAGGATGGTGATTTCTTCAGATGCATTAGCAGCACAGAGCTGTGAAATCTGTGACAGAACACAATGTCTTTCCGCTTGGAACCTCTGAATTTTGGACTTCAGAAGACACGTAGGGCCGATTTTTTAAGTTTCTTAACAATCTAACCATCCATAGGCGTAACAGCCACTTTAAAGCATGTGCTAAAGACAGAGCGCCAAACTGGCCCTGTCACAGAGAACACCCGGTTGAAATCTCTGAACAAAAATCCTTGCATGTTACATGATGGAAAACATCACTTCATTCAGAAACTTACTATAGGTGGTAACCTTATTTCTTTAAGAGTATTGTATTGTATGTTCTATAGCTGTCAGGAAGTAACCATACCTTTTTTTTTTCATGTATGCATCATATTTTACCTATGACAGTAAAACTTTCCAACCTCAACAGATTTGTTCCACTGACTGCACAACGAACAGAAACCACAACAGCTAAATGCAGCCTCTAACCTTTGTAAGAATTTTGGTCCTAAACTCTGTTCATGCTTCTAAAACAGGAAAGTGGTTTGTTACATGTGACTATAGTTTCCCTCTACTGTCAAATACAAAGTTCTTGTTATCAATGGTGGTCTTTTAAAAATTCAGCTTTGCAGAAAAGTTGAACTTCAGTAAGCTCATATTATCTGAGAAGGTGCGTTGAAGTGTCTATTTCTAATCCTCCAACCTGAATGACAAAGAAGTTATTTGCAATTGTGAATCTTTATAATGCAGATCTGAACTGATGCCTCTGTGTTTTTGTACCCCACTAACACAAACTCTGCAACTCAGCCTTTACTTAATGGCTTTGTTCCATTCCAAAGTGAAGCACTAGTGCTGTCTCTTCAGATGATCACTCTTGGTGAGCCAGTGTTTCCACACACACATTCCGAAACCAAACAAAAATTACATTTTCAAAGACATCTGAAATAACATTTCATTTATCTGCTCTTACAAAGTGAGAGCCACAACCCAGAATCCCTTATTTTTTATGTATTGTACACGTCTGAAAAGAGACAGCAATGGGATTTGCAGCTGGCAGAATGTCTCCAAAGCTGAGAAGAATTTTTCTATCAAATTTTACACCAAAGCAGAAATGGGGCTCTTGGCCCTGGATCCCACATGATCCATCAGATGCTGTTTCCAGCTTCAGCAAGTTTTCATTCAGAAGCAACTGCCTCCATGTTCAATAGTGCCCCATGGGTCACATACAAGATGCTGTTGGCCTGTATAAATGAGAGGCCTGATTTAGAATTATAGCAGAAATACAATACACAACTTTTGTTCGAGAGAACCAAAGAACGGCAATTATCACCATTTCCCGCTGTCATCTCAAAGGGGTGCAGACGTATGGTTCATGATGGTCCTACATGAGAAGCATCAAGCAACAACCATATCTCTCAACTCCCCAAAACGTATGCATTTTTTATTCTAATGCTAATGCTCTAGTAAAACCTACATGAGAAAGATCATGTGTGTGTCTTCCCCGTAGCACCTATGAATTCAGAAAGTTACAAATCATAGAATACCCTGAGCTGGAAGGGACCCACAAGGATCACTGAGTCTAACTCCTGTCCCTGCACAGGACGAGCCTGAGGTCCATGCCATGTGTCTGAGGACGTTGTCCAGTTTCTTCTTGAATACTTCTTGAATCCACAGTTGCTATTTCAGCTCCTTTTGAGCCAAGGGGATCTTTTTCACTTGTTTCAATATCTGAAACTGATTCTGGCAGCCCACGGGGTACAGAGGCCAGATCCACAACTCACACCTGCCCTAAGCACCCAAACCAAGGCTGGAGCACCAACATGGGTCACGGTAACCACCGAGCTCTGGAAGCTGCTGTGGGAGGTGAACAGATCCATGGCCTTCACCCCAGCAACCCTCTGAAGATGCTAAATTAACCTGTTCCGTGATTAAGTTACAAAAGACCTACCCATCATTCACGAATTGACATGACCAACGCTTTCTCACCACCTACAAAACGAGGGGATCTTTTTCAAGTTTTAGATCCTTCTGCACGACAAGAGAAGATTACGTGATACGTTGTTTAGAAGCAGAGTGCTTAGTTTATATTTAACTAATAATTAATAGGTGTTTGTAAGTGAGAAACTAAACAATTATAACATCAATTATTTCTTAGTACAGATGTACTGTATGTCGAAATTTCCAAAACTTGTAACGTATATGTAATAATTATGTGAATATAAGCGACACAAGAGCATCCAGTCTTTGGAGCACTGATGGAGGATGATCCCCAGAGCTCTCCAGCGCTGATAAAATAAAGAATACCTGCTTAACAGTATAATTGACTCAGTTATTTCTCCGTTTCACCTCCCGCCCGGGGAAGCTCGAAACTCCACACACCCCTCGTGCTTTGCACAAGGCCGTTATATAACAACAGGGCCGCCCGGTCTCCCACGCCCCTTCCCTGCCCAGACCTACTTGTGCACCCATCCATGCACCCATCCCTCCCTCGGGCTCCACCTCGGGCTCACGGGCCCGGCCCTCTCCTCGCTGTTGCGGGGCGGCCTCACCCGAGCGGCCGCTCCCGGGCGGGGAGCGCCCACCGCCGCCTGCGCTGCCTGCCCGGGCCGGGGGCGGGGGGCCCGCGGGAGGCCGGGCGGGGAGCGGCGGGCGAGGCCGGGCCCGTGGGGCGGGGGGGCTCACCCGGCCGCACTCACCTCCTGAAGTCAAAGGGCATGTTGGTGGCGGGCGCCGGGCAGCCTGCGGGCCCCGCCGCCCCCGGCCCCGGCTCTCGCCTCGCTGCCGCCGGCTGCAGGGCCAGGAAGTGACGGGCCCCGGCGCCGCGCAGCACCAGCCCATTGGGCGGCTGGAGCTCGGCCGCTGCTTCCGCCGCCGGGTTACGGGCAGCGGCGGGAGCCGGGGTCCCCGGGGTACCCGCAGCCGCGGGAGCGCCCCAGGGGCCGCTGATCTGCTCAGAGCCCCGGGGGATCCCCTCAGCACCCCACGGCTCTGCCGGCCCTGCCAGCCTGTGGTGGTCCCCTCAGCGCCCCCGTGGCCCCGCCTGCCCGCTCAGCCCACCCTCCGGGTTCCCTGTGGGTGCCCCGCGGGTGTTGTCAGCACCTGTCCGGCCCTGGCAGCGCCTGCTGCCCCGCAGGGCTCCGGGGATGGAATCATAGAATCATTTCAGTTGGAAGAGACCCTCAGGATCATCGACTCCAACCATAACCTCACTCTGGCACTAAACCTTGTCCCTAAGAACCTCGTCTAAACGCCTTTTAAACCCCTCCAGGGATGGTGACTCCAGCACTGCCCTGGGCAGCCTGTTCAATGCCCAACAGCCCTTTCCATGAATAATTTTGTCCTACTATCCAATCTGAACCCCCTTTGGCGCAACTTCAGGCCATTTCCTCCTGTCCTATCACTTGCTACTTGGATGGTGCTGCCGGTGTTAGCGGGGCGGTTGGAGGCTGCCAGCCCCTCCGCAGCGATCCCAAGCTGCCTGCGGACACGACTGCGGTGCTTCAGGTGTTGTCGGGCATCTCTTGCACGCTCAGCATCGCAATAATAACAGCTTATGTTTGCATCTGTGGCGGAGTCTTTTTTCTATCTAGAGACAGAGTCAGGCTATGGTGACAGACTGGGGAAAGTCTCACGCTTCGAAGTGCCCGTAAAGGGAGGAGGAACAGCCCTGCAGCCCTGGGACGTGCACCCCTGGGACATGCACCCTTGGGACTTGTAACCCTGCACCCCTGGGACATGTAACCCTGCACCCCTGGGCCATGCACCCCTGGGACATGTAACCCTGCACCCCTGGGCCATGCAGCCCCACACAGCCTCCCCTGCAGAGGATGAACTCCTTCGGTGCCAGTGTGGTTCTTTTGTAAATCTTTCTGCATTTTTCTTGAAGGCCATGGAGTTAAAACAAGAAAAAGCTCCCCATTATTTAGGTGAGATGTTTCCACAGTCTTGCCTTTCTGCCTGAAGTGCTGATGCTTTTGTCCGGCTGCATCTCTGCTGGGTTAAATGAAACGCACATGGCTAACTCCGCAATGCTCCATACACCAACCCAGGTCCCTCCCTTAAAATTATTGCTAACTAAGAGCATCAGTCAGGGACTTTTTGCTGCAGGTGAAATGTGGCCACTGCTGTATTAAGAAGAGCTGTCACTCACTGTGCACATTAGACTACAATGCAGGAATAAAATACAACTTGCCTTTCAAGTCTAAAAGCAGGGCAAGCAAATGAGTGAAATGACAGCAATCTGAATATGCTGTGTGCAACATTCTGCTTTTCTAATTGATTCCGCAGCTTTCTTCCTCCTGCTGTCATCATCACTCTACTTAAAAATTCACATCTTTCAATTTTTTCCTTTGACCCAGAAACCAGGCCCATATCGGGATTAAAAGAAATCAAATTGAAACTACCAAAGAGTCAGAGCTGTTAATCAATGCCATAGTCTTTCAAAGCAATAGAGAATAATTTAGGCTGGAATTACTCAAAACTAGACTGGAGGAATCCCCAGGGATGAGATAGCAAGGCACAATCCCTCAGAAGCCCCCAGGGAACAGATAAAAATACCTAATTGGTTTTTTTTGATCTCAGACATCTAGATTATCCAACCACATTGTGCAAGCATATTCAGCAGATCGCTAACTGATCAGCCACAAAATCCTGTTGCACTTTGCATTGTGCTCCAAAACTGAGCAACCCGCTGAAATTAATGAGACAATTCTCATCTCTCATGAGGTCAAACCAATTACAGTGGCATAGCCAGAGGGTACTGTCTGTAGTGGAACAAAAACCCAAACAAATCAGTGCCTATCGGGTTAGAGTTACACAACCAAGTACTCATCTGGGCTCCTGGCAAGGCCCCGGTATCATTAACTGTTATTAACTGTCTTGTGCAAAGGCACAAACTCAGGAGCCAACAGATTCCTGAGGTGGTCACAAAATCACTTCACTTGTACAACAGAGAAACTTTGAGGTGGCCGGGAAGGGTCATTCCTTTTGCAGGCTCCAGGTTCAGGAATACAACAGTCAGAGCTCAAGTTGGGAAGATTATCTAGAAGGTCAAACTGAAGAAAGTAATGGGCTCAGAGCAGCGCCAGGACAGCTTTCCAAGGGAGTCCAGCTCACATCCTTGCCAAGGGAAGAAGAAGTTAATGGCCTGAGATAAGACCCTCGTCACAATATTGTTTAATTACATAAGGCTTCTAGCGAGGCTGAGATAAGGACAGGAATTTGTCCTCGCTCCAGCTGGGTGCGGCTGCTTAGATCACGTTGTGTATGAGGCTGGGAACTAAAAGCGGGGCTTTATTTGAGGTGCTCGACACATCAGCAGAACTGGAATGAGTAAACTGATACCGATTTAAAAGTTAACCCTCTTTGTCGGGTGAGCAGTAAAAAACAGTAGCCCTGAAACTATCTATTTTTTCTCTTGAAATTGCGTTAGCAACATTAATTGAACCAAACTGCTACTCTGATGTCAGTAAGTAAATATTTTCAGAACTCTTTTATCAATGAAAAAGCTGAAGCAGAGGGCTGAACTGCCTGACCAAAAACTACAGGATAGATGGGGTTCAGCTCTGAAATTTGCAAACCAACCCTTCTTTCCTAATTATGTGCTCACAATTCTTGCAAAAAAAAAAAAAAAAAAAGAACATTTTCCTCATTCCAGTTCACTTTCTTATAGATAAATCAGATCACAGATGACTCTATCTGGATTCCTAACTGATGCCTCACAGCAACAAAACTGATGTCTCCTCCCCGTATTAAAAAAAAAAAGGCCAGAAAGTACTTTATTTGAATCATCTTCCTGGATATTTATTCCATGAATTTGGTCATGCAGGTAAAATGTTTTGGCTCCATGTTTCCTAGATGTTCCTGATTTCTAGATTATATGCTATTCTTTAGTTTTAACTTCACGTTAATAGAGCTTATATTAATCCTTGGTAAGGTTTATTATCTCTATTTTGTAATCTCAACATTTCCTCTTTCCCAGAAAACTGTCACCTTGCTCCTTTACCTGCTCAGCGTGATTTTGGGTAACACAACGTCCTGTAACACACAATGTCCTGTGATTCCCTCTTTTGTTGTGTTTGTGATTCCTTACACACGGCTGAGCTTTATGTTCGCCTCTGGCTGTTGCAGTGGGAACATATTGTAGGTGCTGTGACTGGGTCGTGAGCAGCGTTGTTTGCTAAAGGTAAAGCTGGGTACGTCCCGTCATCGTTTGGGTCAACTGGGTTTTGTTCATCCATCGGGAATGTGCGGTGAGTGTTGAGGAAGGCTTATTCACTTATGCCCCTTCTGCTACTGAGGGGTGTTTGTTCCCAGCCGAACTGTGGCTTTGTGTTTGCGATGTTCTGTGGCAGATTTTACCCTCGTGCGTTTATTCACAGGATATTCTTGTGGCGCTTGTGTCAGGGTGGGCTGGGGAGTATTGAAGCGAGCGCATTGCTTCGCAGGGCGTGTTTACTTGATTATGTGTTGTGTTGTGCAGGGTGTGTCGCTGGCTGCATGAAGCATTAAACACAACTGCCCTTCAGGAAAAGGAAAAAACACTGCAGAGAATGAAGAGAAAATGTTAGAAGGCATTTAAAAATATAAATAACATCATGTGAGGAAATCTTTCTGAAGGAACAGGATGTGCATGTAGGTGAAGAATTCAAATACAAGTGCTGTGCTAAGTATAATCAGTAATGAAAGCTCAGCCCTTCCTCTTAGGATTTTAGTAAGCTACATGTTGACAGGACTTTCTAAATACTAGGCAGTGAAAAACTAAGTTATAAGTCTTGTTGCAGTGTAGTATGTGTTTATTATTATCACATATATTATGCCATCCATTCATTACTGTGAGACTGGACTTTAAATGGAGTAAATAGAATAAATTGATGTCTACTCAACTTACTACTTAAGGTCCTTCTTCATTGAGCAGCTGAACTTTTCCTTTAAGAAGACTTAACAACCACCTCTCTGCTTCCTGCTCAGTAAAAAGAAGAAATACTCTGATTATTTCACAGATCATGGGCTGCTATGTGTTTGAAAATGGAGAAGGGGGTCTGTGCAGCCACGTGGCCCCTTCCTTGTCCTGTGACAATGCGTGAGCACATCGTTGGGCAATGCTAAGGGGAATCTACCACTCTTAAAGTCCCTAGAGACTCTTAAAGTACCTGGAGAATTTACCACAGTTTGCTGTGGTAAAGTCAAAGTGAGTTGAACGCTTTTGTATTTGGTTTCTTTTCCCACTGTGGAAATGGGCCTCATGAAGAAGTTTCAGCCCCTGACACAGGCTTAACTCGTCCTTTCACAGCATCACTGTATTGATTAGTGTTTAGTGTCGACCAGGAGACTGCAAACACATGAAAGGTCAATGGCCAGTTAAAAGTTAACTAGAGCAAAGGACTTTGAACACTAAAACAGAGGGACAGAGCTTTAAGAGCTTTGGGATTAGCAGCAAAGAAGATTCTCGAAGGGGAAATGCTCAGTCGGGAGTTAAATGCCTGAATTCCGTGTACACTGGAGAGGAATAGTTAGCAACCGAGGACTTGAAGTGCCCTTAGCAAGTACATCAAGTGGCAAGGTGCCTGCATCAGCCAGTAGGAAATACTGGAGAGAACGTCTGAATACCTCACTGTGAAACTCTGCTACAGGACCAAAAAATGTTTTCTTATGGGTTTAAGTAGCACATTTGGCACGGACACCTGAATCAGTCTTCTCAGTGAAAATATCCCTGGGAGATGTGTTACCCCCTCTACTTTAAATACTCACCAAGCACTGAAAAGCACTGTCCTGGAAGCTGGTTCTGGACCTTTGAACAGGGAGAGCTGTGAGAAACATCAGGGCATTCAGGGGAAGGGAGTAAATTGTGCTCTGCCCAGCTTTGGAAAGACAAGCCATGGTGTAACCAGGAGCTCGAAATTTCTTGTCTCGAAATACGGTGTCTGGTTAGGGCTCTTAGCTGGGAAACAGGGGTGGTGTTGGGACTGGGATACTGGTGAAGGAGTCCATGATTTACTAATTCTAAGTACCTATAATCACTCCTGAGAGTTCCCTTCCGCTGTGTATTTGAGTCCTGCTCAGTCACAGCATGCCCAGGAAATCGAGTCCTTAAGACCTTACTGGCAACCCCCCCTCGCTGGTTTCTGATGGACTTGGGCAAGAAGCAGCTGACAATGTTCAGTCCACCCAGAGCAGGGGGGCTGCTGGGCACAAAAAAGACACCAGACCTTTCGGCGCCTAAAGCAGCTTTAACCAGAAACCGTAGGCACTTAGAGCATCTGACGTGGCCGAGGAGGGCAGGCAGAGCTTTCCTGGGCTGCTCTCACGAGCACAGGCGCCAGCAGTCTGCAGAAGCTGCACTCGGGTGCCTGAGTGCCGTTCTGGATCTCTCCCAGAGACCTCGCACCGGCACGTTCTCCGCTGGAAGCTCCACGGGGCTGGGGATGCTGAGTGCCTGCCTTGCTGTGTCGGGAGGCACCTTCTCAGAACAGCCGGCTGTGAGCTGTGGGAGCCAGCTCAGGCATCCAAATGCAAGGTCAGGCTGTGCTCAGGTCTCTGTCTAGCAGGAGGGAATAATATCCTGTGGCCAGCAATACACAGAAATTTTCAACAGAATGAGGATTCAATAGCACCGGGACATCACAAAGGCCCTCGGGCAGTAAACAAGTTTACCAAACCAAAACCTCTACAAGGAGGAATTTTTCGAAGAAGGCACTGGAAGCTTTGTTGGAAGGCTTGCCAAATCCTACGGCAGCAATCTGTGGGCAGCCAGTCATGCTGCTGCAGCTTAGCAGGTTCTCACCCATCGTTTGACCCATTGGGACTGGCCGTGTGCGTGAGATGTTGAATAGCACTTCTCCGGCTTTCTTTTGGCATGCTCATCTGTGCTGCCTTATCAGCTTTCTCAGTGGTTTCCTCTAGATATTGTGTAGCATTCACGGAGCTGAGTAAGCCCAGTGGGATAGTTCAGACAAGAGATACATACTCTTTTTTTCATCTTTTTCATTGCAAGGATATGGATTTTTAATTGCTTCTTCTGTGATTTTCTAGCAGGCTGCCTCTTCTGCAAATGACACTTGTGTTGTCATCATCTTTGCTTGGTCGCTTGGCAGTCCTATGATTGCCAGTGAATTGAGGAGGCTTTCTCAGTGCTAAAGAACCTGTTATAGAAGTCAAGGAGTGGTTAGAGAAAATCCTCTAAAAAGAGGTTTTATTAACCCTTAACAAATAAAACCAAAGACCTCTGTGTCTGGCCTTGTGTTGGTTTCACCTGGAGCCTGTGGACTCCGCATCCCTGAAATGTCATTGTTAGGGAATGACTTTTCAGTGATTTGGAGTGGGGTTAGTTTTGGGTGGCCGGCTTCAGATCACTTGCAATCCAATCGAGCATCTGTCCTTGATGCTGATGTCAGCGAGCTGCCATTCAGCCAGAGACTCCAAACTGGTGATTATCTCAAAGGGTTTGCTCTAGCATATATGAGATGGAGAGAGAAAGTGCTGTAAATATACAGAGCACGCGAGCATGTGTGGAAATATATGGAAGAATTAAGAGAGAAACTGCCTGAGGAGTGAATGCCCAGCAGAAGGGAACTGGGAAGAACTGAGGGTGGATGTATAGGCGGGCTTGTGCAGGAGCTTAGGGTTGAGGATACGAAGTTTCAGCCTATGGCAGAAGCCAAGAGGAGATGTGTCTGGGGACCTGGTTCATGAGAAACAAAGCTCAAGATGCCTTTCAGACAACAGAGTGCACAATCAGAAATCAATAACCCAGAGTAATTTGGATGAAGCAGCAGATAAACACTTATAGAAAACTACTGCTGCCTTTAGAAGAAGCCAGGACTGACAGTCTCCAAACTTCACCCTCGCCAAAGATGACCCCTGTCACCCTGGCTCCTCTGAGGCCACTTCATGGCTTCCTGCACAAGCTTCTCACAGAACAAAGAGCAAAATTCTGCCCTTCTCATGCCATGATGATAAGGCTGCAGTGGAGTTGGCCAGCGTTTATTTTAATTGGACTTCTTTACTTTTTTCCTGGCACTTTAAAGTTTATGAACGGAAAGGATCAGGCTGACTCAGAGACTGGGCTACTTCCAAACATTAATCTTAGCTGCCATATGTTAATGTAGTTTGGCTCTGCTGCATCCTATGGTGTAAAGCAAGATTTCAGTACCTTTTCATCTCTGGTGTCAGAGACTACTAAAGGGAATATGTCAGAGAAATGAGCAGATTGTGATCACCTGATATGCGACCTACAGGCATTTGACGAGGTTCTAGGAGTAAGACATGGCCTAGAAAATATCCTGAAATTCATATTTTATCATTCTGCAATATTGGTTGCCAAAATGGTAATGTCCAGAGCAATTCTTTGGCCTGTGGTGACTGAAATCCATATACAGGTTTTGCTTATCACACTATTGAACCTAAGCTAATAAACCTTGATGTATTAGGTTGGGTTCAGTCGTGCAATATTTAGCCCCTTCCCTTTTGGTTGGCTTCATAGTATGGGTAAAACAAGCACAGAAACACAGATGACTGTCCTGTTTGTCGTGATTTTTCCAGCACTGAAACATGAGCCTCTCATCATTAGTGTTTCACTTTCTTCTATTCTCTCTCCCAAATGTTTCTGTTCTATGGTAACTGCTTTCAAATTTTATCCGGATTTTGAGGATGTATAATCAAAGTATTTGGTGTTTCCCTGTCCCTTCCTCATCTTCTTACTCACGCATTCTCTTCCCTGAAATCATCATGGGAACAACCCTATGCAAGAAAAGAGAGAAGTTTCCAATTCTTCTTATTTCAGTGGAATTTCCCTGCTGACCTTTTTCCATATCAGTGGATGCTTTTTGCTAGCAGCAGTAGCGTGAACAGCGTCAGGATGATGCAAACTTCATTACGAGAACATTTGCAAATTCTAACATTAGCCTAATGTAACTAATTTTCCTAGATTCCCTCTCAAGCCTATCTGCAGGAGAATATTTCCTTCGTAGTCAGTTCAGAGCAGTGTTCTCATTCCAGCAGTATCCAAACAGATTAACTCCTTGAGCCTAAAACTTAACAGCTTCAAAAGATTGGAATCCCTTCTTGTCTTCAGGGAAGTTAGAGCAGACATATACCCAGTCCCACTGTCGTAGATGTCTTGGCCTTTGGTGCTAACAAGGAGAAAGATGGGTAACTACAGGTTTATTGTATAGGGTAACATCCCTCAGTTCTCTTCTGAGCTCTGGAGCCAAAATTCTAAATGATTTGGAGCAGGGAGGCCTCTGCCCTTAGTTTTCTACATGTGAAACGATGTAAGTAATTAGTATAAGACTTTTCTCCAGAAGGACAGAGATTTGATGGACAGCTGACGGACATTCAGCTATAGCTAGCAAAGGCTTAAAGTTGAGATGTTGGCTTATGATAAGGTGGGTTAACAATTAATGAATAGCTCCCTGCCGCTGCACGGGAAGCTGGACACACAACCTGCCCACGCTGCGGGGAAATTTTATGTGCACATTTTCCACGTTTCTATTTCCCCACTGCCGGCGCTGAAACGGGCAGGTGGACGTTTGTGAGCATATGACTGATGAGCAGTACAGCGCGTTCACCGGCCGGCCGGAGCCTCGTCACACTGACAAGTTGGAGCTGTAGAAGGTAGAGATGACTCATGGCTGGAGCTTTATGTAAATGAGGAAGCTCTTCTATTGCACCCTGTTGTACCAACGAGGCCACGTAAAGTTCACGTCAGTGACGTTGTGTTCTCATGTCCCCCAGTCTTTGAGGCCGGGCAGGGATGTGGGGTAAGGGAGGTGTAGTTCCCCCAGAGAGGGCAACAGGTCAGAACTGGTGGTGAATCTGAATGTGAAACCCCTGGAACTGAAGATTTCTTCCCAGCAACAATGCCTAGAGAAAGTTTGCTGTTGCCTTTTGCTGTCAATTGCAAAAGTGATCGAGCCTCTTGCCACTGACTGTAAATTCTGAGGGGGAGCCAGATAAGGGGGAAGCAGTGAATTTAGGGGAAGCAGTGAATTCAGGCGAAGCATTCTCTCCCTGGCAATCAATCAGCTTTAGTAAGATTTATGGGTCATCTCTGATGTGATTAATAAACTCGTTTAGCTTACCTAAAGCACAAGAAAAAGTCCTGCTGCTCAGCGGGATCATACTGGGCATCCTCTCCGAATGGGCTCGTGTAGGCAGCGTGTCCCAGGCAAGAGCAATGAGGAGGAGTGGAAGCGTGAAAAAGCAATGTGGTTGAATTGTGTCTACCCAAAGCCACAGACAATATTATCCCAGTTGAGGGGCCAAATTCTCTGACTCACCCTCACAAAAATCATGCTGAAGTTTACTGAAGACCATGGAATTAATCTAAGGTGAAACTAATACGAGAAGGAAGAATGCCAACCTCCAAAACGTTGACCTCCTTAGCTGTCGTGTTTCCAGGTGCCATGACTCACGTGTGTGTATTCTCCTGGCAGATACAGCATGCCCCGAATACTGCAGGTGACTGCAGAGAGCCGAAAGGTGCGAGAAAGTCGACAAACTGGAAAGGATTTGTCTTGCATTAGGTGTGTTGTTTAAAATCAGAAGCAAGCTTTAATTGACTCCAGTGGGAGTTTTGCTTAAGTAAGGACTTAGGAGCTGAAATGGGAGATGAAACAAAAATCTACCTTGCTAGCCCAGAGCTCACAGAAGAGCGACTCCCTTTATTTACTCTGTGTAATTCTGTTCAGACAGATGCAAGGAACTTCCCTCAAGTCATTTCTGAGCCCACATCACTTTTTCTCAGTATTCAGCGCGTTTCTTTTTCCTGTATGATTCTGTTCCTTTATGTGTAGATATTATCTGACTGAGACACTATACAAAATATTTCTCATCCGTCATAGTCATCCTAATTTGATAATGCTCAGGACACTTAGTTTATTTACCTTTGTCTCATTTTTTCCTTTTCTAATTGGTTCAGACATCCACATGTGGCAACCAGTCCTCCCTATTCTAACCTTACTCGGTCTAGTATTGCAGCTCCAGAATGAACCTGTGTTTTGACTTCCAGAGAAGTCTGCAGTAAACTTCCCAGACAGGTGATGGATTGATTCACTTCTCATTTCTCATGGAGTTTAAAGGTCAGTCTTATGATGAGAAGAGTTCCTCCATGAACTAAGTCCTTCGTATATTTTCGCTCTTTCCATTGCTTGTTCTCCGCTCTGTCCCACAATGTAAGGGCTGATAATTACACTCTTTTCAATGGCGCATCTCCCGATCCATTGAAGGGAGGACTTTTTTCTCAGCAGAGAGCTGACTCATAAGGTGTGCTGCCTTCTATCTTTAGAAAAAGTGAGTCACTAATGCATTTTTCATTATACATTCAAGTACCATAGAATGAAATTTTGTCCTACCGGTCTAGTCCTGAGGTAGGATTTGGAAGTCTTTATGATTTGGTGTTTTAGTTATGTCTCAGTGAGGCTCTGTGAGATACAATAGAAGCTGTACTAGGAGCTGGGGTTCATTATATGGTATGAGCATTCCAATTAACTTCAGTAGTGCCGTGGTTTCTCTCTTTGTGTGCTTCCCTGGCTACGAAACCACAAAACTCTTTACACCTGTATCGTGACATGCTCAGCGTCTCTTTTCGCCCAACACAAATAGTTTACAGTTGTTTTTCAGAGCTGTGTGAAAGCTGAGGAGGCTGGGACATCACTAAAATAATATGAATCCCATTGGTACTATTGCATTAATATAAATACTCCTCCTGTTCAAGCAACACTAATTTGCTGATCTTTCAGACACCCAGTGAAGATTCACCAGTTCTCACAGTGGCCTATAATAGAAAGCTAAACGCTGATATTTCTGTTTGATAAACAAGGGAATTAAGGTTGAGGAAGATAAAGCTGTGGCGGGGAAGCAATGGAAATGTTGTGGATGGAAGCCAGGAGTCCTGCACTTTTGTTTTTTACCAATACAACAATATTTTGTATCAAAAATGTTGTTGTATTTATAGTCACTGCGTTCTAACTTGGAGTGGTGTTAATGTGAATGAGCATCTGGCAGAACCTGTGTAGAGCTGCAACATAGTCTGCAGTTCACAGGAGGGGACCAGCTTTTGCCTGTCCATGTTGTACTCTGTTAAATCAGCTTTGCAGGGCATTTTGAGTGAGGGGGTGGGATCTGAATCTCTCCGATACCGGCAGGAGCTGTTATTTAGAACTGTATGACGAAAATGCAAAAAAGGATGCTGTTAGGGTGGTTGCTTTGTTCTTCGTTACACAAAAGTGGATATGCTGCAATGACCAGTTTGTAAATCGTCGTTAGTTCCGTTCTCACACCACCCAATAACCTCACAATCCATCAGCTTCCTGAAGACCTTGGGAAGCTATAATTTGTGATAAAAAATGGGAGTTAGAATGTTACGTGTATATCAAAGGCAAAAACTTGCGGCTGGCTGACCTTTTCATTTTGAGCACATGCACTCATTTCCTTTATGTTGCTTACTGTTTCCCTCTCAAGCTTGGCATAATAGGAAATCCTCCATGATTGTTCTCCTTAATCAGTGGCTCCATTGTGCCGGGCCTGTTCCTTTCCACCAGCGTGCAGAGGATCTTGCCGAGCTAGGAATGGGGCATCGCTCCCTGTGCTCTCAAGCATCAGCGCCCCAGAAACTCAGGCCTTTCAGCTCAGCTGCCGTGGATGAGAGAAAACCATGAACGGTGTGTGCTAAATTCAGAATGCTGTCGGAATAAGGAAACAGCCCACTGATTTTTAGAAAGAAAAAGAAAACTGAGCACTGAGTGGATTTTACAGTGATATTTCCCAGTGTTTGTGACTAGGCTTAGGTGAATAATGAAAATGAAGAGGTTGTACGTTTAGATTTGTCTTCGTTTCCGTATGCAGGGTAATGTCATTTGTTGTCGTGTCGGCGCTAATATTCGCATAGCCATCTGACAATTATAAAGAGGGTGCACAAATCTCTATGGCAAAAAGCTTCTCCAGGAATATATTTGGAAATGCCTACTAATTATGATGAGCACATCGTTTTTCATTTTCTGATTAATTTCTCTTTGTCATCCAGTCAAGTGACAGAAATTCTATGTTGTGACCATCCACTGCAGGTGGTGTAGCATTTGTATACATGCTTCTTGCTAAAAATTAGCCAAGTCCTTAGAAATAAAAGATGTATTAGCAAGAGCTTTAAGCAGTTCGTGATATAAACAAAGGGCTAAAAAAGATCATTTGTATTGGTAACCTCGACTTGGTAAAGCAGAACATGAACAAAAACACAGTGCGGGGTTGGCGCTCAGGAAGAGCTGATTGTTCACCAAGTCTTATCTTCTGCTTCCTGTTGCAGCACGGTCGTGTTGACATCGTGTTCCTGCACATGCAATGTGCCAAAAGCTCAGGGTTCGGTATTCGGTGTTGGCACAAATAAACAAGTTTTGCTTGTTGCTATTGATTTCCTGGTGTCCTGCGTTTCTCCAATAAAGCCGGTGTTTGCGGGGAGCCAGGTGGTCAGTCAGGCCCTGCAGACATTTCACAATACATGCATTCGTTGTCTTTCTTATCTTATGGCTTTCAAGTGCACCTTGCAATCAAAAAGATAGAGCAGTGCCCAGAAGACTTTAGTCAGCATGTAACCCATTCTTTATGCAGAAAGTTCCCAGAGAAGACCGAGGGGGATTGCGTGACAGTATGGTTAACAAAAATGGAGCAGCAACCCCAGGATATGGCCTCATGCATCTCTACTGGAGTCAAATCTCTAAGGAAATTAGGTTAGTGGCGGCGATGATGATGATAATAAATAATGCACGCTCCCCTTGGATCTTGGCTGACTGTCAAGACAGACTTCCTGATGAGGAGATGCATATGTCTGTCTCCAGTGTCTTCAAGGTATCTGCAAGGCACCATTTTTTGCAATTACAAAGGGCTGCGGATGAGAACATGCACCAGAAGGAGCAATCCGGGAGCACTCGCCCCAGACTTCTGTCTCTGCTTTGCATAATTGTCCTCCTCTCCATTTCTCAGCCATTAGCAAGCCAAATATCGGAACAGCTCTGCCAGGTGCTGACAGTGGTGGCAGCAGCAACCCAGAAGCCTGGAGGCTTTTAGCTTTGCCCATCATGCTGTGCCCTGTTTGCATGAGGATGAGACAGAGGGAGAGAGGTCCCTGTCACATCCTGCTGGCGATAGTTTGGGTCACTGAATATACCTCCCCTGCTTCCAGCAGGGACTGGGACTCTGCAAGAGCACGTTACCGAGGGATTTTTCATTAAGAAAACATGGGGGAGCACTGGTTTGGTTGAGAAAAGGTTGGTCTGACCCCAAACCGCTGCTCGCCTCCCCAGTTCAGCTGCCGCTGGCTCCATTTCTCCCCAGTAAAATGGGACCAGCTGCGCTCCCCTTCTCCCAGGGACGGTAGGGGCCATTCTGGTTTCTAAGGCTGAACAAAAAGCATCTCAGTGCACTTTCATGTCTACGGGAACATCTTTGCTGTCACAGGAGACACCAAGTTTAATTTCAGTAAGTCGTTAAACAAGATAAACAGTCTTCAGCAATGTCAGGACAGACCTTCCCCTAACACATGGACATATAACGCCGGTGTGTGGGTGCAAACAAAATTTGACATATTTCAGTGCACTCGGGTATCGCTCAAAAATATTTCTTCATCCGCTAAAAAGCAGACAGAAGTTCCTATTTACCCTAATTTGGGATTAGAATATACTTCTGCACACTCCTGTCTAATCGTGTACTCACCTGAGGTTGGACAGAGTGCTTGTTTTGGTTTATTCTTCACATACTTGATAATGGAGAAGCAAACGCTGCTTGGCCCATCCTCTCTGACTCTCGGGCTGATTTTCTGTTGCTCATTTTCATAATTTGATCATTGGTCTTGTGACATTGATCTGATCAGGTTTAGTCATAGGAGTATTTATCATTCTGCATGACTTGTTGAAACAACATAGAAGCAAAAATAACCTTTGTTCAAGGCATTTGGGATGGATTTTTTTTTCCTAAGCCGCTGTTGATCAGCGTTATAAAATGGGATGGCTTTTCGTGACATTAATGCTAGAGATTGATTCTAGATCCATTCCCTATGAATTGCTTTGTCTGAGCTACCCTAAGAAACAAGCAGGACTTGCTCCTCTGGTCTCTTCTGGAAGGGAAAAAGGTTTCTTGAGCACATAGAGCACTAACAGGGCAGCACGGCTAAAGCCTGCATCTCAAAGGAAGTTTTAAAGGACCCTTGGTACCTAATTCCTGTTTATAGCCCCTGAAAACCTTGTTTTTTCAGCTTTTGCAAACAAAATCTAACTGCCCTTCTCCTACAGACAGAGAAACTGAGGCACGGAGGACCCAAAGCACTTGTGTAGCAAGTCACAGGCAGTAAATCATCAGGTGTCCTGGTTTCCCCTCACCCCTATGAATCCCTAGAATTCAGTATCTTGTGTGATACAGCTTAGTTTAGAGTCTTACTTGGAGATTTTATTAATATGTGACATGTTTTGATCCCCTTTGATGAAAGATTCTGTGTCATTCGCTATCATATTTTAAAGTAATACCTCTAATTGTTATGCAGCAGGAAAATTCAGATAATTCATTTGCTATTTTTAGGGAAAGAAGCAAGTATTTTACAGTGGCAATTTTAGGTTACAGTCATTTTCAAGAGCTGTGGGGCTTCTGCTGCTGTTGAAACATTTAGAAAGTGAGGATTAGCAAACATACAGTGTGTTCTGGGATACTGGCTTTGCAGGGGTGAGTTCCCCAAAGGGATGACTAACAGCAGGATGTGGGACATCATTTGCATGTTCTCTGACTCTGCTGCAATCATTTGTGTACTGGATACTTGAATTATACATTACACAGAAGGTCGCCCACTTGCCAAGCTGCCAGCCCTGCCGAAAGGTGCACGGCCCTGGCTGAGGGCTGAGCGAGGAGGGATGATGTTATTTCAAGAAACAATGCTGAGTTCAAAAAGAAACATCTCTGTGTATGAGAGGGCTCGGAATTTGTCACTCAATACTTTGGGGGCTTATTTACTCATTCTGCACCACTTTCCTGCTAGCGCTGGCTTTCAGGTTTTTTGCATCTGCCTCTTCTGTTCCTGTGATGAATGTGATGCTGTTGGTAGGTGCCGTGAGCCATCCCCACGCGCTCCAACGCTCTCTCTGTCCAGGAGGGTCAGCGTGGGCAGGGGCAGATCTCCCTGCTCTGCCTGCTAAGCCTGCCTCTGGTTTTAGGGAGACAAGACAGTTCCCTGCCCCCATTGCTGCCTACTTGAACTACCTGTGTTTCTTCCCGGACACAGAGACACAGAGTGGGTGCTTTTTCTTCAATATTGCTCAGGAAAACAAACAAACAAACTACTAATAAAGACCCACAAACTTATTTTGATAGATCACCTGTCCAAGAAGAGAAACCTGAACAGCATCTCCCATAGCAGCCAGCCTCTCTGAGAAATCATTTCCACATATTAAAGTTCCAATGAGTGGAATACCGATCACATATTTCCCCTCTGAAACCTTATTTTTTTTCTGTAAGTAAAAAATATATATAAAAAACCAAAGGAAATTATTCAAAACTAGGTGTCAGAGTGCACTCATCTAATCATCTGATCAGCTTTCTTGCTGATCGCCATGCTAGCTTCTTGTGCCCTGGCTTCAAAGCCTTTGGGGCAATGACTGTGATTCCTGGCTCGTGTGTTTGCGCAGGTCCCTGGCGATGCTCTAACTCACACAAGGGTGCTTTGTGAGCTGCCTGCACTGTGTGGACTCAGAAAGGTCCTGGCTTATTGGAGAAGGGTTCTGAGCCATCAGGTGCCAGTCGAGGTGTCCGAGGTCCCGTGGATCTGCTGGCAGTTGTGGACAGGACACAATACAACCAGCAAAGCCGGGGCTGGTGGTGGTGCCGGTGCTCTGTGCTCAGACGCCCTCCCAAATTCTCTTTCCCAACCAAAAACATTGGCTTTCCAGTCAGCTGTACTGATTTCTGTTGCTTTCTTCTGCTTAGAGTTGGTTGCTACTGGAATAGCAATGACAGTGGGAACCATTTTATCAAATACGTTCTTCCAAAACCTGTTTTTACAGTTGGGATCCAATTTTCTCCAGTATTTCCATGGAGACCTCAAATCTTTTAGCTAAGAATTGCTCATTAGGTCACATTCACATTTCCCATCCTCTTCATTCCCTAAGAAGAAGTAACGTGGTTGACTGGAAAGATTTTCATTTCCGCCACCGGGGAAGTCAGCGGTTGGGAAACTCATAGCAACTGCTCTTGTCTTGGATGTGCCCACTTTGAGTGTCTACAGAGAGAAGAGATTGTGATCAAACCCCAGCCCACATGTTGCTGCTGTTCCCAGCTTAGGGGCTGCCGCGTTGACCGGGCTTTTCCAACCCTATTGCCCAGAGGTTCTGGCACCCCAGTCCCACGTACTAGTGAGTCATTGGCACAGAGGTGTGAAGGGGAGCGAGAAGGACAAAGAGCGGTCCTGGAGTCCACCTCCACTCGCTTTGCAAAGCATGGGCACGTTTCTTCACTAAGCTGCATGTCCCCAATAGCAGAGTTAAGCCAGCAGTGAGGAACACGCACGGGACCTTCAAATGTGCAGTCAAGGCCACGCTCCTCTACTTCTTGTGTTATTGTTGTAGCTCACAGTGCCTCTGCCACCGAGCTGCACCCCTCATCATGCCATGCCTTAGATTTGGAGGTGACAGGTGCCACCTTTGCCCTAACAGGGAGAAGACAGACTTGGTTTCAAAGTCTGAACTGAAGCTGCCGAATCCCAGGTGCCACTGAGAACCTTTGGAATGACATTTTGCTCTCGCTGTGCTCTGGATGGAGCTGGAGGCTGCTGGCTGACCATCAGGGCTCTCAACATGTGTGATGATGGGCAATGCTAGATCCGCTTTTCTTATTTAAGACCCGAATGCCTCCAAGGTGCATTTCTGGGTGGGTGACCCTGCGCCTCGTAAGCAATGCCAGCAGAAATCACAACCTCTCATCTCCGCTTACAGTTCCAGGGTGAAGGATCTGTCCCTATAGCTGTCTGATTTCTTTTCCACCAAGCCTGACTCCTGCCTGGTGTAAGTTAATGTTTTTCCATTGACTCTAATCCACTCTTCCCAATAGATTTACCAGGAGGATTAGGAGCACTCCACTCCTGCTGGCACAGCACAAGCTGCTGCTGCAGTGATGGGGAGGTGACTCCGTGGTCCCCGCAGCCCCATGACGGTGCTGTACCATTCTCTGATGGACCCCAGGGACCTGTGCACCTTTACACCAGGCAAGAGACTGGCCCAGAGCACTAATTCAGATATGTTGTCACCAACACTTTATAAACAAAAGTAATGGATTTCAGTGCAATGTGCCATCCTCCTATGTCTGAGTAAAAGATACATCACGAAGTCCTCAGGGGCAAGGTTGTGAGTAACAGCAATGGCACAGAGCCTGCAACCCAGCCAGCATGCCAGACAATATTCCAAGAAAATATTTCTAAGTTACAGAAATTGCGTAAGAGTGATTATTATTTTTAAAGTGCAAGAAAACGAAGTCCAGTTTCTAAAAAAGCAAACACATATTTTTAGCCTTGCTGGTGTCTTGATCTTACATTAATGGGAACCATCTGTGCTGGGACTGGCTGATGTTCCTGGTAAATAACCTTTCGCTGCAACATTCCAGATGTTTCAAAGGCTTCTTTGCGAAGGCGCGTTTGTCTCCCCGCCTGTCGCTCTCCCTTTCTGCCTTTCCTGTCCATGTTTACTTCAGGAATATACATTCTTGTATTAAAAGGTCTTTGTTAAAAATAGCTGGTCGTGATTTTGGCGAATCTTCATTGCTTGCTAGTGGAGAATGAAAGATTTCATTCCTTAGTGTTAGTGCCCAAAGGCTAAATTGGAGATTTGAGAAGGAGGCTAAAAGATCTAGACTGAAAAACACACCAAAGACTTAGTTGGAGATGGATTTCTACCTCATTTCGGTCCCTCTGAAGAGTCCAGCTATTCAATAGACACATTTGTGTTAGTATTGGGAGTTTTTAATGTGACAAACTGGTCTGGAATATACAGATGTACTTTGTAGGAATGAGACACTACAAAACCTTTGAAACTCATTATGTAAGAGAGTCCTGTGGTTTGCTCTGCTGCCTCCGCTGTGCTGGATCCTGGCAGTGGCTGCCGTTCCTATGCAAACGAAAACATCCCTGCACACAGGGGTCTTTTTTTCACCCCTGCTGAGCTAAGCTGAGCCAGAGCGGTGGATGGAAAATAAGGGGATTTTAAACCATCCTTTAACCTTTCTGTTATTTCCGCCTAGAGCCTGCCTGAATCTGATGTGTTACAGCTTCATTAATGCAGCGACTTGGGCTCGGGTACGATTAGATAAGAAAAGCCACGCTCCCCGTGTCAAAGCTCCCGCTCAGGTCTCATCACCACGTCTGCATCACCGGCTAACGGGTGCAGCTCAGGAGCAATGAACCCTTTGCATGTACTGTCCAGCGGGTAATTCCTTTGTTTTAAAAACCTCATGTCGCTGCTGAAGTGTGAAAGCTCCAGAGAGTAAAGGACAGTCTGTCTTTTGGTGTCTGAAGGATCTGGAGTCCTAAGGCTCTGCTGTTCCTGGGGCATCGTGATTGCAGCAAACTCCGATTCTCCGAGGGTTCCGTGGGCTGGGATGCGCGGCAGAGCTGAGCGAGTACAGGGGCTTTAGGAAGCTCTTTGTTCTTTTGTCACCTGCCATCAAATTTGTTTCATAACAAAGGCTTCCTGAACTTGGGGGTTTTGTGTGTGTTAATACTGGTAATATGATTTAAATATTCTGATGATTCATTTCTAGTCCAGAGAGCTGAATCAGCCATGTAGAACATAACTTGCTTCTCCCAAACCGCTACCTTTTCCATCCTTTCTCGTCATTTCTATAAGAGGGTGATTCATGCTTCTCTTGTATTTACCATTTGAGAGTGTGCCCAGTCCCTTTAGCTGATTTCACTTCTAGTTCCTCTTTTGCAAGACAAAAAAACGGGCGCTGAGGAACACAAAGTGACTGCTGACCGATGTGACGTGTCCCACTGGTGAACATGGCATGTTTGCTGAACATAAACTGGGCAGAGAGGAGAAAGAGAACAAAAAATATCTTGAATTATTAAATTGATCAGAGCTCAAATTGTGACATTCAGCTCCTGGCTCACATTTCACACATTTTCGAAATTCTGAGTGTTCAAGTGAGGGGTTGTGTTCAAATATAACTTCAGTATAATGATCTCATATTTTGCGTGTTTAAAAGTAGTCTCTTCTTTTATTTAGTTCAATTTGAATTTGTTTTCCGTGAAGCTTTATTATGGTTGTGACCGGCTCAACCAATTAACTTGGGGGGTGGGTGTTAATTATTGATTTACACAAGCACACGTAAGAGCTGTCTGTCCTCAGAGATGGCCAAAAGATATATAAGAACATAAGGAAATCTTTATGGCAGGCCTTGGGAAAACACCTGGACTCTAGTCCCCGCTTTCCCTCTGAGACGCTGTGCTTCTCAGCATAACCTCCTGGCAATCAGAAGAGTTTTAAGATGGGAGAGCATCCCTGTCTTCCCACTGCTGTCCCGGCTGGGGCTCCACAGGGTCCCCATCCCCGTGAAGCTGTGGCCATGGTGGGACGGTCCAGCTGCTCATGCCATCCAGGAGCTGCCCCGCTTGAAGGAAAGTCTCACCCACCTTTCAACCCCTTCCATTTGAGGGCTCCCCTCAGCCTGCTGCTTGTATGGGATGCCTTCATCCTTTATTGGGAAGGGAGTTTTTTACACCACAGCTGTAAAAAAAATAAAAATGCTCTCTAAGAAGTGTATTCATGCGAGCGTCCCTTTGGCTGGGCCTCTGTCTAAACAGAGCTCAGCATTCTGTGCGGCGGCCGAGGTGAAATCACAGCTTGCGACGGACTCCAGGAGCCGCAGGACGTCTGGGCTCGCGTGTGGCCAAGTCCCGGGAGGAACGTCCCATGTTTGGGCAAATTCGGTTGAGCCAATGCTGCTGTATGACTTCACTCCTCATTCATCCCCACCAAGAAACACTTTGTCCAAGGCTTCGGAGAAGGGCAGCGCGAACGCTCGCTCGGCTCACCTGGAGTTTCACAGCAGGGCGATGAGATCAGCTCAACGCTGCGTTTTATCAGGTCAAGCAGAGCGTGAGCAACGTGGGCAAGTCATGGGTGGCTGTGACGAGGACAAAGAAAGGGGTCGTTAGATCCCTCTCCTGCACGTTGTGCCCTGTCCCACTCAAGGTGACACTCAGAGGACGCTACACCGTGAGTCACTCTGCCCTGTATGTTCTCATATACTTCTGAAAACAGCACAGTGGGCCAAAGTTTGGCTTTTTCCACAGCCTAAAGGTTTTCATATTGAAAACAGTCAAGTGTTATTCTCTCCTATGACTAATCCTGTGTTTTCACTAACCACTGTTACACACAAACATCACCTCACTCTATCACATGAGAGAATCGTGTCATATTGCAAATATTTTAACAAACGGCATCGCAGAAAATGAATAAGCAGTTCTGTATTTACCGAGATGGGGTTATTTTTTAACAGTTACAAATGAAATACAATGATATCTGTAAGCACCTTGGAAGCTCATACTAAGAAAGCACAGAAAAAGTTAGATAAATAACAGCGTGGTTCAGATGGAGTGTGTGCAATGTAATATTCACTGGAATTTCTTTGTGCTTTGCTTCCCTTACAATTCTAGTTGTTATATCCTCTTATGAAGTGTCACTCTTGGGTCTTCACACCGAGTTACTCCATAGTCCAAGAATGCGGGAATCATGGCTTTTGATAACAGAAACCTCACTGTATTTTGTACAGTTTGAAGTTGCTTTGGCTGTGACTCCTCCCGTCCTGTCCCCTCAGCAAACAGCCCCTCTCAGCACCATTAGATGGTGAGACAAGTTTAGATGCGGCGGACGATAGGAACGGTGCAGATGAGCAGCGTGGGTGCTCTGGGTGGCCCTGACTCCCGGGTCCTCGATTCCTGCGCTTCAGGGGGAGGCAGAAGTACCTTTCTGTCACCTCTGCAGCTTTCAGCCCTCACAATCCTAAATTATTCCAAGTTGCCTATATCCGCCTGAATTTATCCTTGAGCTGGGAGCAGTTGGCGTGTGCAGGGACTCTGAGTGTGAAGCTCTTTCCCAGACAGGGTCTTTACACCGGGGAAACCCCACGGTAGCTGGTTGCACTGGCTTTACAGACCCTTGCACCCACGAGCTGGTGGGAAGAGATGTAGCTACGGCTTATGGAGAACAGGTTTGTGCTCCCTCCAGGACAGGCAGCAAGATGCTGCATCCCTTCCAGCTCCGCTCCATCCTAATGGCCACAAGCCAGAGTGATCCCAGGCTCAAAATCAGCCCCTCTGCCCTTCTATTTGTTACTGTGTGGAACGTACTTTTATGAAGCATTCATCTCTCTGTAAAGATAAGAAGAACAGAAGAATGACCCACAAACAGCAGCGCCTCAGCAGCTCTTATCTCGATCTTTATGAGAGCTGATGGTTCTGGGAATGTGAAGCTCATACATAGTCACTGCGCCCACAAAACACTGACATCACAGGACTAGCAATGAACCCGGCTCTCGTGTTTCTGGCGAGGAGAGCACGCCTCTCCCTGCTTCTTGGCGAGAGGTACGTCATTTGTTTTCTATTCAAATTCACCCTCCTCCCACGGAAGCCTTGCCTTACCATGCTAGCCATTAGAAGATTTTATGGAGAAAACACACGTTCAAGTAGTAGGAAGAATAATTTCCCATAAGTATATTTTATGATGTGTCTAATACCTTTCATCTTGAAATATGAGATCTTTACAAATACGGTGATTTTACTGAATAAATACCCTTATGCCTAGTGCATGGCATGATTCATAGCAGATTAATAGAGGCAATTAAATGTAAGATTAAATTGCTTAAACCATTTGCCCTACTAAGCCGATCCCGGTGCTGTGAACTGTATCAGTGCCACTAATTCCCAGAGATTTTCCTTTGGAGTCAGGTATTTAATGATTTTGAATATCAAATCCAAGGTATCCCAGACTGGCTGTCTAATGCCTGTAATCATGTTAAAACACAGCACTAAGCAACTTGCCCGAGGCAGCTCGGTGAGTCACTAGAGGAGAAAGCAGAACTCCTGACTTGCAGTAGCTGCTCAAGCAGACACCGAGCCGCTTGCAAAATTACGATGGGGGACCGTCCGCTCTGCAGACTTCTCAAATGGCTCGGGTTTCAGGCCATGAGATGCCCTATGTCGGAGTCCAAGGAGGGACCATGAGACTGAGATCACAACCCAGAGCTGCTTTTCATGCTGGCAGGACTGACCCTTCCGCCTCCTCCTTCATCACCTCCAGCATGAAGATCCTAAGGCTGTCTGAGCTCAACCAAACTCTGGCAAGAGGATTAAATCTCAGAATTTCAATGTAATGTAAAAAGTAATGTTTTCATTGTAGTATGACTCATTAATAATTCTATTTTGTTCATATTTTGTTTATTGTCAGCTTTCGTTGCCAAATCCTTTTCTTTGTCTCCTTCCTTCCTTCCCTCCTTCCTTCCTTCCCTCCTTCCTTCCTTCCTTCCTTCCCTCCTTCCTTCCTTCCCTCCTTCCTTCCTCCCTCCCTCCTTCCTTCCTCCCTCCCTCCTTCCTTCCCTCCTTCCTTCCTTCCTTCCTTCCTTCCTTCCTTCCTTCCTTCCTTCCTTCCTTCCCTCCCTCCCTCCTTCCTTCCCTCCCTCCTTCCTTCCTTCCTTCCTTCCTTCCTTCCTTCCTTCCTTCCTTCCTTCCTTCCTTCCTTCCTCCCTCCTGCCTTCCTCCCTCCCTCCTTCCTTCCCTCCTTCCTTCCTTCCCTCCCTCCTTCCTTCCCTCCTTCCTTCCCTCCCTCCTTCCTTCCCTCCTTCCCTCCTTCCTTCCCTCCCTCCCTCCTTCCTTCCCTCCTTCCTTCCCTCCCTCCTTCCTTCCCTCCTTCCCTCCTTCCTTCCCTCCTTCCTTCCCTCCCTCCTTCCTTCCTTCCTTCCTTCCTTCCTTCCTTCCTTCCTTCCCTCCCTCCCTCCCTCCCTTTTTCTCTCTCTCCTCACTTTCTTTCTCTCTCCCCCTCCCTTTCCTTTCTTTTTCCTTCTGTTTCTTGTGAATCTGTGTCTCTGTAAAATCTGTCCAAATATTTACGAAAGGAAATGTTGGGTTGTGAAACTGAATTCGGAGAAAATGTTACACATGCTGAAGAAATGCATCCAACATTTCCAAGTGTTCCCACATGCATTTTTCTTCTCTGTCTCAAGTGTTGAGGCTTGATCCTTCATATCTTTATTCAGACAAAACTCGCACTGAGGGCAGTGAGACCCAGGCTTAGGTCAGGTCCAATGGTGCTGTAATTCTGGCTTTGCTGGAACAGCTCAGGACTGATTTTGGCCATGAGTGATTAGTTAAAAGCCTGAATAACCAGTATTACTTGGTAACTGGTTTGTGCAATGGGCCAGTTCCAGACCAAGGGTTATCTGCACTTGGCACCAAGTTGCTAACAAATTGGCATCAGTGTCAGTCACTGCAGATGCTGCCCGCAGCCTCTGTTCCCCTCCCAGATAAACATCAGCCGGGTTGCACTGGGAGACCCGCAGGCTGTGGTGAAGCCCGTCAGGTCTCTGGTCCCACTGAGACAAAGACAACGTGCTCAGGTGTGACGTGATGAAGTCGCCATCAAGCCGTCTTCCCCAGAAGTCCCTAATGCCACGAGTGAGGGCTCGCACTCATGTGCCTCTTGCGTCGTTATGGACTTGTACATATTTTGGCAGAGCAGCATGGGACCTGTTAAAGCCCAGGGGTTAAAGCGAAGCTGAATGTGCTCAGCGGGTCCCATCTTCTCAAATAAAGCATCACCTCCCACCCCCACACTTCGTGCTCTTGTTTCTATTATTACCCTTACAATGACATTGTGGTCTGAGTGCAAACATGGATTGTTTTGGAGGAAGGGGTTAATTTTACATTTCCTGGCTTTTGTTAAGGCAGGAAATCTAACCCTTAAGAAAGTAATTCAGTTCAGAGCGAGCTCCTAAAAGCCACTTCAGCCCTGTTTTGTATTTTCCTTTCTTCCATTCTTATGGCAGGTTTATTTAAGAAAAGAAAACAAAACCAGAGTAAAGCAAGGAAATAGCTAGTCCTGGATCATAAGTTATTGAGTACACACTGCCATATGTGATGAATTTTTTTCTTCCTGATTTGCACTGGGTGTAAACAAGACCAGATTCAAAAGTCTCATTATTACATAAGTCCATCAAAGAGCAATTACAGTTGTTGCGGAGGTAGATTCTCTTTGCGCAAGGGCCTCAGCTGAATGTCTTCCCTGCACTGTCTCAGAGCAGCCGAGGTATTTGGCCTGCAGTGTCTAGCCCATATTTAACATTTTTCTGATGCTGGTTAACACTGGGACTGGAAAGGTGGTTGTCACAGAGAGCACATTTGTGCCAGGGAAGGACGTTCCAGCTCCCGGCCCCACACGCTTCCCCGCTCCTGTGTTCCTGCCAGGTCATGCCTTAAATTGTTCCTGCATCACACCCCAAAGGAGCAACACGCAGTGGTTCCTGGGTATAAACCCACAGAAAGGTTGATGTCCGAGTCCGCATCAAAAGGAGGACATTTTCTCCAGGAAAAGGTGATGAATAAAGTCCTGTCTTGTGGCCATCTGTTATACCAGTTTCTGCTGCAAAACATCAGCAAGGCATCGATCATTGACGAGTCCTGCTGTTCATCTCCTTAGAAAAATCTGGGTAGGTCAGTGTTGGACAGACCGCATGCGAGGTCGTCGCAGCTTGGCCATGGCTGGGTGTCACAGCAATGTCACATCTGGCGAGGAGTTGGTGAGGAGCACATCAGAGGAGGACAAGCAGGTCCATTGCTGCTTGTGGTGTGGCCCATGTCCCCTGGACATCTGTCACCCACCCAACCGCTGTGCCCCGCGATTCACACCCAGCGATCCGCTGTGGACAGCTGCGGGGTCCCAGTAACAGAGCAGGTGGCAGCGTGGTCGACTGAAATCACTTCCCAGCACTGAACTGTATGAGTGTTTCTCTCGCAATCTGTTCCCAACCCACTGCTAAAAGAACAACAACAAATAAATGGAGCGAAAAGTGCGATCCTGTGTTTATTTTTAAGGAACGTGTTATAAAAACAGATTCGCTTAGAGGCCGCAGTTCTGGCAAAAACCCCACTGCTCGGCGGAGCAGAGACGATCCTGCGAGAAGCGTTTGCCTGCCCGTGCCCTTCTTTGTGTCTCCTCCTCCTGGACACCCAGGAGAGCCTGGAAAGCCCTGGAGCTCTCAGCCAGATACAGAGCCCAGCTGGGTTTAGAAGAAGATCTGAGCTGGCTAAACACTGGGGGACATCGGTGGGAGAGGAGCTGGGAAATCTGAGGACTGATGGTTGGCAGCCTGCAAGGCTGGTGGGGAACAAGGGTGGGAGACGAGCCCTGGGGCAGAGGATGGATGGAGAGATGTCCTCCGAATGGAACAGCTGAAGGGACAATGGAAAACTGCTGAAAGGGGTGACAAAGGAGCAGTACAGCTGTGGGGGGAAGGAGAGTTGGGCGGGGGGAAAAGAGCTGAAGAAGGAGGAGGTGCTGGGGGGCAGCGGTGGCTGGGGACACTGAGTGGCCAGCGAGGCCGGGGAAGCATCGCGGGGACACAGGGGAAGTGGAAATGGTGCTGACTGGAAGCTGTGACTAAGAGACACCCGAGTGGCTTGGTGCAAGCTGCTCACCCACGGGGAAAAGAAGACTTTTGGGAAGTGCTGATGCGCTACCAAGGGGGGAAAAAACAGAGCTCCCGCTACTCCACTGCTGGTTACTGGGCAGCCACAACTCCTGGGGGTGTTCGCTGGGTGGAAAATGAACTTTGCATGGGCCACAGGTCTGCTACATTTTTTTCCTTATGCATAAAACATGATGGGAACAGCTCTCAAATATGAGTTTACATAATAAATGTATATACAAATATATGTATACACATATATATTTATGTGTAGATATGTCTGTACGTGCATATATGTCTATGCATGAATACAAATATATGTATGCTTGTCTCTATACATATGTTTTAGGAGAATATGCATTCCCGCACCTGTGACTCTGCATCCTCCTGCACTGCTGCTCCAGTGGCTTCGTGCCTGCAGCAATGCTCTGATTTCTGTGGGAAAGGGGGGAGCAGCCAGTGCTGGGGGCGATGGACAAAGGGAGCCGTGGGGCAGGCGACATTAGTATGTTTATGCATGTACATACATGCATATATGTGTGCATACATGTACGCATATGTGTGTGTGTATATGTGTATCTGTGGGAAACTGTGTGTATGTCGGCACCTCTATGCGTTTATGTGTATGTATGTGTGTTTGCAGGTAAGTGTTTGTGTGTGCCTGTGTCTATTTTTATATAGATTTTTATGTATATCTATATACGTTTACGTGTGTGTGTATAGTACCCACGTGTATGGGTGTACATGTATACGTGTATGTATATACGTGTGTGTATATGTATATCTGAGGGATGTATATACACCGCCCTGCTCTCCCATCCCCCTGTCTCTGCACGGGCGCGCGCTCCGGCTGCACATGACGTCACCCCGCCGGGGCTGGCCGCGCCCGCGCTGGCGCGAGGCCAGGTGACGTCTTCCCGGGCGCCCACGTGACGGGGCCCCATTGAGAAAAAAACGCCGGCGCTGCGCTATATAAAGCGGGAGCGGGCGTGCGGGGCCGGGCTGGGTCGTGCTGCGCTGCGTTGCGTTGGGACAGCGGCACTTCGGACACTGACCGCGCTGTCCTCATCACCTTCCTCCCTCCTTCCCTCGGCCGGAGCCGCCATGGTGAACCTGCGGGTGTGCGCGCTGGACTGCGAGGCGCTACGAGCGCTGCTGCAGGAGCGCCCCGCGCAGTGCCTTGTCCTCGACTGCCGCTCCTTCTTCTCCTTCAACGCCGCGCACATCCGCGGCTCCTGCAACGTCCGCCTCAGCACCATTGTCCGCCGCCGCGCCAAGGGTGCTCTGGCCCTAGAGCACGTCGTCCCCAACGAGGAGCTCCGCGCCCGCCTGCGCCAGGGGCTGATCCACACCGTGGTGCTGCTGGACGAGCGCAGCGCCGACCTGGAGCTGCCCAAGCGCGACAGCACGCTGCTGCTGGCCCTCGGCACCCTCTGCAGGGAGGCCCGCAGCGCCCGTATCTGCTTCCTCAAGGGTGAGTGGCCCGGGGATCGTCTCGGAGCGGAGGGGTGAGGGGTGCAGCCGGTCCGGTACCGGCTCCGCTCTCCCGCCGGCCGCGCAGCGCTCACCCGCCGCCTTCTCTTTTTCCCCTCGCAGGAGGTTACGAAGCTTTCTCGTCCGCCTGCTCCGAGCTCTGCACCAAGCCCGCCGCCCCCGCCGGGCTCAGCCTGCCCCTGAGCGCCAGCAGCGCGCCCGGCAGTGCCGAGTCGGGGTGCAGCTCCTGCGGGACCCCCCTCTATGACCAGGTGAGCGGGGCCGAGACCTGGGAGCGGGAGGAGGCCGCGTTAATGCGGAGTCCGCCGCTTTCGTGCGACGAAAGGAGGGGAGGCTGTTGGAAAACTGCTCGGCGAAGTTAACCGGTTGTTTGTCCTTCCTGTTTTAGGGTGGGCCAGTGGAAATCCTGCCGTTCCTCTACTTGGGCAGCGCTTACCATGCCTCCCGAAAAGATATGCTGGATGCTTTGGGGATCACAGCGTTAATCAACGTCTCTGCAAACTGCCCCAACCACTTTGAAGGGCACTATCAGTATAAAAGTATCCCAGTGGAGGACAACCACAAGGCAGATATCAGCTCCTGGTTCAACGAGGCGATTGATTTCATAGGTAAATGAGTTCTCTTTATAGTCTGTTCTTTGTGGCGGGTAATGTACCCTGGGAAGTGATTTTTTTGGGCATGGTTTTCTGCAGTAAAGCCTGTATTTGAGATTGGGGAATTTCAGTCTGTAGGGGAGATATACTGGGGGAACGTTTCTGTAATTGTTTTTATTGCACTCAAAGGAGTAATCTTAGCTTCATAAAGCTGTTTGAAATCTTCAATCAAGAGGCATTGGTCTTGCAGAAAAGAGCTAGTGAACTTAAGCAGATCAGTATTAAAGTAATCTTTCAAGACTGCTAAAGTGACCTGAAGGAGCTATTAGTATAATTGGAATTGGAGCCCAGAATGAAAATAGCTGAACTACTAGTTCCCTCTGGACAAAGACTTTCTTTGTCTCAGAAGCACTGGGTGCACCTATTGGCTAAGGAAGGAATGGATTAAAGAAATGTAAACCAGCAGCCTGTGCTTTCCCACCTCTGGAAGCAGTGGGACTTGTTTGCCAACTGTGTATTTTAATTCTTTCAGACTCTGTTAAAAATGATGGAGGAAGGGTATTTGTGCACTGCCAGGCTGGCATCTCCCGGTCAGCAACCATCTGCCTCGCTTATCTCATGAGGACCAACAGAGTCAAACTGGATGAAGCCTTTGAGTTTGTGAAGCAGAGAAGAAGCATCATCTCCCCAAACTTCAGCTTCATGGGGCAGCTGCTGCAGTTCGAGTCCCAGGTCCTTGCCCCGAACTGCTCAGCAGAAGCCGGTAGCCCTGCTATGTCGGTGTTGGACAGAGGAGCATCGACCACCACGGTCTTTAACTTTCCAGTCTCCATCCCTGTTCATACGTCATCCAGTGCTTTAAGCTATCTTCAGAGCCCCATCACCACATCCCCGAGCTGCTAAAAAGCAGGTGAAAATATGGTCGGAACTCTGACTTTCTGTCTCAGAAGTGCAATAACTACAGGGACAGTGTCATCAGTCCTTGGTGTTCTGTGGGGAACCATCCACGCATCCCAGAGCGGTCTCATAAATGGAGAGGAGCTCACCTGGTGCCAGACAGCTGGGCGTTACGGACTCTCCTGATGATTTTTCTGAAGCCAATATCTGGATGGCTACATGGAGATCAAAGGACGCTGTCTCTTCCTGAGCTGTTCCTCCTTGTCTTCTGTCTGTCCTAAGCCTGCTCCATGTTTAGTAGCATGCTCACCAGTATTCCTATTCCTGGACACTCTGAGCGACACTGATGCTGTCCCCTTTTATATGACAGTCCTATTTATTTATTTTTACATTAGCGCGTTGTTTTTCGCCTTCACAAACCTAAAGTTTCATGTCTAAAGAAACCAAATACCTCAGTATTTTTTGGTACTGTAATCCTGTGTGTATATACATGTCAGCTTTTCTTGTTTCCCAAGCACTGACGTGAAAGCACCAGGCGAGTGCTTTTTTGAGTTGCCAAGGGTTGTACATTTGATTTATTTATGATGTGAAATAATATATTTCTTCTTATGAAGACATAGTTTTGTTACGTGATTATAACTTTTTTATACAAACAGAATAAATTATGATATTTCTTATTGAGCTGGATGATGCGTTCTTTAAAACCTTGTGTTTTACAGTCCCGGAACTTGTAGAAGCTCCCAGGTGAAGAGCTGTAAAATCTGAATTTTCAACTCTGTTGATGTCAGATCTTGACTGAATTAGATAGAATGAGTTTAAACAACATAATTGACTAGAAACTACTGCTGCTTCTTAACCTAAGCTTTTCTTTGTCCCTGTATAATGACATGCAGTGGCACACGGCCAGGGCTGGCTTCTCAACCTTAAGGTGGGTTTGGCAGCAGCGATGGCCACAGAGCTCTAACAGTTTGAACCAGCTGAGGCAGTGAATCTGAAATAGTCCTTGTCTTAGGGAGGAGAAAGAGGTTTCCTTATTGCATGTTTACTTTTAATGCTTCAAAGGTTAAGGCTGAAAGTTAACTTGTTGGTAACAGATCTCCAATGCTTGTGAGTTTGTGCCACGGTGTTATCTTCTCTCCCATCTCCTTGATTCCCTTTTGCAACTCAAACTGCCTCTGATCTGTGAAGTATTTGTCTTGCTGGGCTATCTCTGTAAACAAATCAGGGCATAACAGAGATCAGGTAACTGGCAAGTCACTTGTTTTCTTATCCAGACCCAACTAAGTTACCTCCTCCTGCAGATTCTCCCTGGAGTGGCTTTTACCTGGTATTTCAGCTGAAGTGTGTTAAAAGCCAGGTAGGGGAGTTCTACCAGGCCAGCACCCCTGGCAGCTCATGGGCAGCGAACGGTGTGGGGTTGATGCTGTGGTGGGACAGAGCTGCACATCTCCATGGGGTGTGAGGGACAGGGTGGGGATGGGGCAGCTGTGACATGTGGAAGAAATGCAGCTGGAAGCTTATTTTCCTAGGTAGGGTAGTTATGGTGGTAATGGAGCTGGATGCTGGGGGAGCACTAGGACATGTGTCCTACATTTGCTCCAGAAGTGAGCCACCAGTCTTTGTACCTCTGATATTCAAGGACTTGGGTCTTACTTTTGCCCCATCAAAAATGGTTTCCTTGGGCAGATACATCAGGTTATGACTTGTGTAAAACAAAGGCGTTTTAACAGTTATGATCCTAAGCTTCTGGTTTAGGGTTTGTTTTTTGTTTTAAAGCATAAAGCAGATGCACTCTTGTGTAGCTGGAAACAAGCAAAGCACCACAGATCCCTGCTGAAATCTTGCAAGATACTTAGAGTCGTAACGATGGTAAAATCCAGGACTCTTCTCCTGGGAGAAGGTGCCCTTGAAGGATGGGATGATGATGCGCTGCTGCATCGGAGATTCTTCCACGTGAGCTGCCCCTCCAACGCGTCTCTGTCGTCAGCGCTACGTGTTAACCATCGCCAAGCTTCAACCAGCCGACACCAAGGGATAAAGAATACAGAACAGCTAAAGGAGAGATCCCTGGGCAGTAAGAAATGGAGTTAGAAACCCTTATTTTGGTAAAGTGCATGTGAACCTCAAAGTGAATGTTCCTCCACAAAGTCTGTCCCATCCTGCAAAACCCCTTTGTCCATGAAAAGCCCCTTGGCAGGTTGTGCTGCTCCACGGGATTGCACCCACGGTTCCTTTCCCTGTAAAGCAGCAAGGGTGTTTCTAAATACATGAGCCTTTTTATACCTGCAGCGAACAGTGGAACAAACTTTCACCTTCAAAGCAAAGCAGAGCTCGTTCAGTGGAAAAATACAACCTTGGCAGCCCCGGACATGCAACTGATAAAAAAAAAATCCTGCCTGTTAATCACAATTCAAACAGAAATCCGCTCCCCGTCAGCTGGCAGAGCTTGTTTATGTGTTTCTTGGAACAATAAAACTCATTACCTGGCAGCCGATCAGCTTTTATAACCTAAGCAGGCACCTGACAGAGGGGCACAAAAGAGAGCTGCTTCAGCACAAAGCCCGTTGCGGAAAAGCCGGGCAGCGGCGGCAGGGCTGCGGTCCAGAGCGGCACCGAGGGGCACTTCCAGCCCTGTGCATGGTCCGTGTCCTTTTCCAAGCCTTTATCATGAGCCTTCTGCTGTCACCCATCATCAGAGTCTCATTGTGCCCAGATTCCTGCGAACTCCCTGTGGACCGGATTGCACCCAGGTCCAAACAAGGGGAGGATGAGGGGGCAAGAACAGCGAGAAGAGAGATCGGAGTGAGACCTGCAAATGTCACCTCAGTGCCACAGTTCTGGGGAGATGGGTGGGCTCAGCCGGGGGGTTCACTGGGAGGTGGGGGCAGAGGAGGCGGCTGGAGGGGCTGGGACGAGCAGCGGCAGAGCTGGAGGGTGCCTTGGCAACACGGCTGAGCTGAACTTTGCTCACCGTGGATGTGCAAGGGAGGCATTTTCCCTTCTCACCCCTCATTTATCCTGCCTGCTTCACTGTTTTGTTTGTTTGGGATATCAAGGCACGTGGTTTACCCTGGTTTACAGCTTCGGACTCCCATTCCTCCTGGCTCCCACGCAGGCTGGCTGCCCCCCTGCGCTAACCCTGCCCCTCATATCTGATCCAAGCCCCCCAGAAACGCAGCACGCAGTGGGTGTGCGTGGGGCTTTCAGCTTATATAAACCTGTAGTTCTACAGTTGCAGACATCCCCATGGAAACAAGGAGTTTCCCCTTGGTGAGAACGGCAGTAACATCACTTCCTGCTGCTGACAAACCAATTTGTCACAAAGTGATAAAAAGGCAGTTTTTTGTTTGCAGGAACTGGCTCCGGGCCTTTGTTCCTCTTGAGCCAGAGGCTGCTTGCCCGCCCCAAACGCAAACAAAGGCCATTGTGCGCTGCACAGAACAGGGATGGGAGATGCAGAGAAGTCCTTTGGGCTCTCAGAATGTCAGAGCCTGGACCACCGATACCCCAAAGGTTACAAAGCATATAAAGAACATGCAAGGTATGGCAATGCGTAACCCAACACAGCACATGGGGCTCCGTATAGCACCCACAGATGGGTCCCCATGGCGGAGGGACGTACACGGCCAACCCACGTGGGGACACAGCACATGAGCCGCGCGTAATATCCCCAGCAAGATGCAATCCCCAGGGGATACAGTATACCCAGTTATCACATGACAAACAGGCACAGAGCTCCAGATTAGACAAGTCTCGGGTAATCCCCCTGTCTCAAAGCTTTTGCCTTTCTTTTGTAATCAGCGGTTCGAAAGGTGCTGGGTGTGCTCAGGCGTAGGGACTATCCTGCATTAGTCACCTCAGTATCAGACTAGCAGGGCCACAAGGATGCGTGATCCCGTTACATTGAAAAAAGAACATTACATCCAGATCATACACAGGCAAATCTACTTTGCTTGGTTACCACCTGGGTTTTTTCCTGTGTCTGACTCCAGGGCAGCAGAAAGGGCACTGAGAGTCACTAGGAAATGGTATTGAAGTGCAGCCCCAGAGAGCCCACTCCCCAGCTCTGCAGATGCATTGCAGCATGATGGGAAAGCAGAGAGGGTGGTGGTGTGTGGCTGTCCAGTGTGGTTCGAAGTTACCATCCTCAAACCTCATCTACACCTGTTCCCTATCCTTTCCTTTGTCCAGTGATGATGTCCATGACAGACTCCTACATGCAGTGCATACAAAGAGATTCCACCCAGGGCTTTGGCTTCGCCAAACCCGCTCCCATCCAAAGCTGTAGGGAAGTTGGGAAAACAGCTGAAACCCAGGCTCAAAGCCACTCATGCTAAAAGAACAAATTAACCCTGAGGTTTGTGCTGTGTGTGGCCTTCCCACTACATGTTATTTACTGTGGTGCAGAGCCAGCAACCATGGCTGATAGGGGGTTGGTGCCCAGCCAGGTGGGTCCCGTTAGCACCCATCAAGGGCACAAAGGGGTAAGTGGGACTGAGGTATTAAAGGAGGGGAAGCAGCCATGAAGGGAGAGACTTGAGATGAAGCAGGGCCTGCTGATTTTGTTGGTGTTGCTGGGAGGATTTCAGCCTGTCCAGTTGGACCTGCTGGGGACCTGGCTTAGGTCTGTGTGTCCTGCTCTTGCTCAGGCTGTGGCCATATAATGCTGGGGGTGACATACAAGGGATGGACCTTGGTATCTGAGAGGAAACAGCTGAGTTGCTCTGTTGCTGGGGTGGGTAAGGGATTACCAGTTTTGAGCATTATTTCTCATTCTGGAAATGCAGTTGTACAAACCTGTGCCTGTCTCGAGAATAGTGCCAAGATCCTACGTGGACTTGACACTGTTAGTCTGGCACAGAGCAAGTTGGCTCTGTCATCATAAGACTAGTGGCCAAAACCAGGAGAAAAGGCAGGCTTGTTCTTTGTCCTTACATGGTGTGGGACAGCCTGTTCTCCAGGTGTGGGTTTGTGTTTGTTGTTGGTTTGTGGCGTTTTTTAACCTTCCCCCGGGAGTTTCCATTTCCAGGGTTTTCCAGCTGCTGCGTGTGGCTGCACACCCGTCCCGCAGTGCCAGGCTGGGTGAGCCCTTAGTGCCGAGTTCTCCAGCATCCACAGCACAACTGCAGGGCCGAGCTCCCGGGGAGGCTGTTGGGCTGGGGGTTTCCCGAGCGGTGCTCTCAAGCTCTTGCGTTTGCATTTGCGTTTCCTGGTAGACGCAGAAATGACTCGGTTTGGGTTTCCCCTCCTGGGTGCCGCTGGCGGGCAGGGGAGCAGGGGCGATGAGACACCTGGCACAGCCCGTGGGCAGCCCCCAGCACCCGTGTGCTGGGGTCTACGGGGTGGAGATGTTGAGGGAAGGGAACGAGAAGATGCTCGTGAGCATCCTTGGTGTATGGGAAGAGGGATGAAGCCCAGCCAATGACACTGGACGTTAGTAACCCCGTTACATCTCACCTAGGTCCTGCTTGGCGTTCAGGCTGGGTGAGTCAGGGCTGTGGGAACAGTAATTTCGTCAGTCAATTCATTCCAAAATCCGTGTTGTATAAACTGTGTAGGGGCTATCGCGAGTGCCACAGAAAACGCTTCATTTCTCATAAAAACTTTTTGTATGACACCAATCCCTCTCACTTTGATGCCTTTTGGTTCCAAAACTATGGGCCACATTTAAAAATAAACTCCTGGGGGACTCTAATATGTCATAGTTGGTAACCAATTGGCTACAAATTAGCAGGTTCTCACTACACAGTATGTATTTTTAATTATAGCCTTTGTCTCATAGCCCAATGTAGGTCCCACCTGTACTAAAACAATAAACTACAGTGTGATTTTTTTAGATTTCTAATTTCTGATAGTTTTATTTTATTTTCAAGGGGGTGGTGGTGGTGTGGGTTGTTTTGTTTTGTTGTTCCCCAGAAATTGGGGTGGATATGTCTAAAAATGGCTTTTTCAGGTCTTGTGCATACTGGGAAGATGTTGTTTCTTTTCGGTGTCTTCCCTAAATTCTTGTTGAGATATCCTCTATGGTAGATTTGTTCCCACATCAGTATCTTGTTCTTATTTTGAATCTTGTTAAAGTTTTGTTAATTGGCAACTGGGTCATAGTGCTGTGTGGTTTTGATGGCAGGTTTTTCTAATTTATGGAGGATATAAACTGCAGATGTTCATTAACTAAAATAGTCTGTCCTGATACTCTGTGATACTTGCAGATCAACTGATGACTTACTTCCTTTATTGTCTTCTGCAATGAGCTCTTGATGATTACAGATATATATTTCAGGGACTTTTGCATGATGATTATTTTTATAATCACATCTATGATATTGTTTTCAATCCTGTATGCATGTACTGTCCTCCTTGCATATAAAACACGCAACAGAAAGTTGCGAGCTTTCTGCTCTTCAGTGGTTTAAAGTGCCCAGTGCTTGTTCCCATTAGCCAGGCAATGGGGATACAGTTGATATAAACAAGCGGTATAAACTACGTAACCATGTCTGGCGGGTTTTTCTTTTTTAATCACGTAAGTGCTGGGTTTAAATGTTAGATTACAGGATGTTTTCTTGCTCTTTGTTGTTAAAACAAAGAGTCAGCAGTCCTACACGTGTGTCGGCTGTGATAGCACCGGTTGTGAACTCGGGCTGTGTTTGGGCAGACGTGGTGTTTCCCCTGGGTTGCTGGGCTTTGCTGCTGGGGCTGGTGGTCCGGGTGCCCATCTGGCTCTTCTGGAGCCTGGGGGAATCCTACAGCCATGGCTGTGTAATGGCCACTTCTCCCACTCCCAGCTGGATCACATCAGGGGAGGAGATGACCTTTGGGAGCATCTTTGGGTCTTGTTGGCTGGCTGAGAATGAGGAGTCCAACTGCTGGGGCTCTTCAAGATGCGCTAATGGAAACTGCAGTGTCTGCTGAGATTAGTGCAGGTGGAGTGGGATGGTCAAATACTGAAACCTTGCTGGTGGCTGGAGCGGCTGTTGTGTCACCAGGACGCTTTGAGCTCAAGGATTTCTGGCTGTGCAAGGAGCCAGCTGAACAGCAGATTGCACAGTACCGAACAATAGCTCCCACCCTTTCCGACTGACTGGGAGGAACAGAAAGGCACAAAGCCATTTGCAGGGAGAAAAAGCTCCTTTCAGTCTTTGTTTTTTGCTCTTTCCAGCGGACATCTCAGCACCGAGCAGCCCCCGCATTTCAGCACCTTCCCTTGCTGCTCTTTGTTCTTTAAACGCCTGTCCACGGGCGCCAATGAAGACGACGGTCGTTTATAACTCCCTTTTGCTCCTCTGTTTACAGCTTCCCTTCCAGACACCGGGGACAGCTGACGTCAGGGTGCTACATTTGGGCTCGTCGCACTTTTATCTGGTGTTAATGCCTTCCATGAGCAGGAGGAATGCAGACCACAAGGCGAGCTGGGGGAGAGGGGGCCCAGGGCGGGTAGGGGGCAGGCAGGGCTGAGCCAGGGCACAGCGGGATGCTGCCCACCCTGCTCTCCCTGCCAGGCACCAATTGGTTTGCTGGAGAGCACCATGGTCATTTATGGCCTTTTGCAGGGAGGACCTGCCCACTGGCACCCTGTCCGTCTGTCCAGGCAGCTGGCAGAGCCATACGTGGCACCACGAGCTACGCGCCGAGCTATTTTTAAGACGCCTGGGCCGCGTCCCAAGTATAGCGTGCTCTATTTCTGGTGCAAAATGATCTTCCTGGGTGGGGGATGCAGAGATTTTTTTCATATGAAACACACGGGTTTGGGTTCGGGGGCAGTGAGAGAAAGAAACAGCTGGGCACGACTGGAAGAGAGGCACAAAAAACAAGGCAGAGAGAGCTGGTGACCACAAAGGTCTCACCCAGAGGGAGAGCTCTGTGCTGCTGCTGTCGAAAGATCATTGCCAATGGTTTGCTCATGGATCAGGAATTAAAAAGGCCTGGGTTTGGTTTACAGCTGGGGTTTATTGAGGACACTGTTTGAGATTCCAAAACATTTACCAAGGCTGAAAGGGATGAACAGGGATGCTAAATGCAGAGCTGTCAATTTGCCGGTTGCTTTCACCAATTTTGGACCCGCCTCTCACTCCAGATCGACCAGATCCAGAGTGCAGCAGAACACCATTTGTTCACCGTGGCTTAAAGTAATCCCTCAAAAGAATCAACCAAAAGGAGCTGTTTGTTTACTACATGCCTTGTAGTGATACCAAGAGGCCCTAAATAGCACTGCAGGCTCCATTACAGCAGGGATGTCACATTCAAAGGGTAGCAAAAGGAAAGCTCTGCTCCTGGTGCTGGAGCAGAAGGACGAGGCAATCACCTCTGCCCGGCTGCTCGCTGTAGGAACCCATTGCACAGGTGCAAAGTGATGTGCGGGGCCATGGACCAACTCCCCTTGGCTGTGGGTTTTGCCCACGCAATCTTTGCACCTGCACTTGAAATTGGTTTGAAGTGATTCATGCTCTTGCGTACAGGTGGGCTGGTGGTGACATAAAAGCTTCTGAGAAGACAGAAAAGCGTGTGAAAGATTTCTCTGAAGCTGAAAAAATTGCCATTCTTAAGTTTTCAGCTACCTTCTAAGGACCTAGTCCTCAATGGCAAGTAGCACAAAATAATGCCAGGACTGTGATCATAACTATGGTTCCAATCAAAGTCCTGTTCTGTGTCACCTCCGCTCACCTGTGCACCAGGAAGAGCTTTTGCTCAGTCGTAAATTCAAAGTGGAAGGGCTTGATATTCCCAAAGCCCAGCACGAGAGTGACAACTTGTCTGTTGAGATTTATTTGGGGGGGGGAATATTTAGGGATTTTTTGAAGCTGGATAAAAATTTTCCTCTTATTTCCAATCAGGGCTGATTGAATACTATCTCTGTATAAAAAAGCTGGCTCCCAGGGATGTGACACAAAACGCTTCCACCTACTACCAAAACAGAAAAAAGGAGTGAGTAATAACATTTGGAATGAGAGCTGGGTCTGTTTGTAGGTAGAGACAATGAGATCCAGCAGACCGGGCTTGAGATGACGTTTCACATCAACTTTTTCTGGTTACTAAGGGTAGCAGATGTAAAGATACAAACTGACTTCTACGGCCAGAACAGACTGTTTTGATTATGCAGTTGAAGTCCTGCATATTATAAGTCAAGCTTCTGGTTGGAACAAAACCCTGTTCTTTAGAAGGGCACTGTCCTGATGAATTACTTCAAATGATGAGATGTAATATTTGTAGGAGAATTTTTGGGTGGTGTTTTAGTGGGAAGAGGAGATAGTGGTGTCAGAAATAATTGATTCTCAGAATGGTTCTGTGCTACTTTCACCAAGGCAGCTCCTGTTTTTCCACCTCAGTTTACTTTTGTCTAGGAAGACGACTATGATGTTATGCCCTGACGTTACCAGATTTAATGGTGCTGTTCACCAGTGCTGCTCAGCCAGCCAACAAGACCCAAAGATGCTCCCAAAGGTCATCTCCTCCCCTGATGTGATCCAGCTGGGAGTGGGAGAAGTGGCCATTACACAGCCATGGCTGTAGGATTCCCCCAGGCTGCAGAAAAGCCAGGTGGGCACCCGGACCATCAACTCACTGGTGAGGGCACACAACCATCAGGTTATTTTTCTGGCGGAGTATGTTGAGCATTTTTAGGGTGCAATGGTCATGAGATCTCACCATTGTCTCGACATCAACTTGGGTTTTGCCGTATTTTTGTGCTTAGAGGAGTTGTTTCTCCCCAGGGGAGCTGGGGTGATGGGCTTGCAGGCAGGGTACAGGTGGCTGTGCTAAAGGTACGTGGCTCCTGAGCTTGGCTTGCAAGTGGCCTTGGCAAGAGCAGGACCAGCTGGGTCAATCAGGTGGATCTGGAGCAGAAAAACCCTGCATGAAGGCAACTGGTGTGATGAGTGGAGTCAGGGATGGTGGTTTTTAGGGTGAGGGAGAAGGAAATGAATTTGCCTTGCAGGGGGAAGAACCAGGAGCTGGGCAGAGGTGGGGAGATGTAAAAGCAGGATGCAGGTTGTGAAGCAAGATGGTGGAAAGAGGGATGCTGGAGGTCATCAAACCATTCTGTGAGCAAGAAGGTAGAGCTGGTGCGGGAGAGACCCAATCTACAACGAGGAAAATAGTATCTGGGTGCCAGAGACACTCCATGATGTGAAGAAGGAAATGGATACTGAGAGTGAGTTAACCTAGAGATGCAGCTGAGTGACTTATGTTGGTGATTTAAGGATCCAATTGACTGTTTGCACTGGAAAGCCTGAAATTTGTCACAGTGCTTGCCCAAGCCACTCGCCTGCAGTTGCAGCCCTGGCTGCCTTGTTGCTCCATTTCCCCCTTCTACTGCACAAGCCAATTTCCCTTCTGAAAGCCGGTTTAACCCTAGAGAAGAGGACTGATTCTCCCTTGTTTTACCCTTCCCACCATGACATAAGTGGGTATAAGATATCACCACGTCAGAAGCGGAGCCAGTTGCTCCAGGCTGCTCCCCTTGCAGCCTGGCTTCCTAATCCTGGGTCTGGCCAGAGATCTCAATTTCTTTACCCTCCTACTCCCCTTCAATCCAGTAATGGATCTTTGAAAGGCAGCTAAAGGAATGAGAAATGGCTTTGCAAGAAGGAGCGTGGTGGCTGGCTGAGCAGCCACTCGTCATGGCCAAAGGCTCTGGGCCATGCTTGCAGACGCACGGTGCTGTTTGCCCCGTTGCCTGGTGGCCGCTAGGATATGTTTATCCTCTTCCTGAGCTGCGTGAACTGCTGTTTCCTCATTCTGCAAAGTTCAGATGAGGTGTTGGAGCTCACTGGCTATAAAAAGTGATGGCCCTGCCGGTGTCTCAACCGCTCTGTGGGAGCGGCTGGTGCGACTGGGGGTGCAGAGCCTGTGTGGGGTGCAAGGGGTGCGTGGGTGCTGCAGGGTCAGCTCTCCAGCTGAGCAGCGAGCTCCTCCTGGGCAGTGTCAGTGTCACCGCCCGCACAGGGACGTGCTACTGACACACTCCTCACTGAGTTGTCCCTGCACGTGGGTGACGTGTGCGCATGGGGCGTGCAGTGGCAGCTGAACTGTGTGCACTTGGGTGATGGCAGGGAACAGCCTCCTCCCGCTGAGGATGTGGAGGACATGGCCATTCTGGACCAGCAGCCACCCAGCCCCCCTCCAAGGATGTAGAGGGTGGGAGAGGAACCAGCTGCTGTGCTGGATTTCTCCTTTCACATGGAGGTGGAGCAGCTGCTCACCAACAGCTGCGCCCATCCTTGGAGATCTTGGCTGTGCTGGGAACCCCCTACGTGACCCTCAGGGGTCTCATGTGAGAAAGGACTTTGGGAGACCACTGGCCTTTCCTGTGCCACCAGGAGAAGTGTGGGTCCCCCTGGCTCTGCTTTAGCTCATCATCAGCCATAGGAAGTGGCTGGATATATAGGTCCTTGCGCTTCCCTTCTCCCTGAGTGAGGGGCTGTTTGTGGGGAGCTGAGCACACAAGATTTGTGCTGGGGGAGGCTGGGGAGCAGAGGGGCTGTGTGAACCTTCCTGCCTGGCTCCTGCGGCGCGCGGTGACGTTGGTGCCGCAGGAAGGAACGGCGAGTTCCTGAGGGGACATTCCTCCCATAGCTGTGTGGGGCCGCCGCAGCCCCCCCGGCGCACGAGCCGTCTCCAGCAGCTATTATTGAAGCCCATTTCCATGGCACCTTTCCAGAGCCCATATTTCTTCTCACACGCCAGGGTGGAAGCAAACCCCTCCTCCTCACCCCAAAGCCTCCATCCAGAGACTTCTCGCAGCTGCTGTACTTTTCCAGCGTGTGCGGAGCATCGCGGTGCTGCTGGGCGGTAAGGAGCCCGCAGCTCTCCTGAGCCCTCCTAGAAAGCAGGCGGGAGGGATGTGCAGGCTGGAGCTTGAACTCAGATTCCCCACAAGTAAAATAACCCATGTCCATGTGCCTTTCACCTCTCTTTCTGCTCCTTATTACGGTCTAACTAGTGTCCAAAGATTCCTTTCAGAGTACAAGTTACTTAAAAGGTCTGTTCCTTGCTGCATTTTGCTCACTTTTCTTCTTGCAAACATTTTTGCAGTATTTATTTTATTGCGTTGCAAGAATGCAAGTGGCTTTTTAGCCAGCAGTACTTCAGCAATCATAGGAAAGTTACAGAGATGGGAGGGGGTGCTTGTCCCTGCCCCATCTGCCTTCTGGGGCCGGGCTGGGTCCTGCCAGCTCAGCGCAGCGCCGGCACCGATCGGGTTGATCTCTGTATATGGATATTTCTACCTTAGATAGCTGCAGCATGGAGCTGTGTTTTTTCTCCCCCCACAACAGACACCAGGTCCCTCTGAAATGTAGTGTGGAGCCTGAAACTGAAAGTTCGGAGAGAATTAGTCACTCCTGTACCCTAGTAACGTTGGCAAAAACCAGGCTCAAACACTGCGCAGGCGAGGGTTTTGCAATCCCAGCAGCAGCCCTGAGCTTCTCCCGACGCAGAGGGAGGTGATGGGGGGCACTGAGCTAAAATGCTCCCAGCCCCTTCCTCCTGCCCTCTGCACCCCAAAATGGGCTGAGCCCTGGAGGTGGGAGTGGGGCGATGGGGGTCTGCTGGGGATGGCACAGCACCCTCCTTTGCATCAGATCTGACTGGTATGGGGCTTGTAGTGTGCGTCTGCCTTGTGAAACAGCCGATGCAGCCTGAATGCTTTGGGTGACATCCCTGTGGGGTGTTAGACCCGGGGACCCACCTTGGGAACAGCGTTCCTCTGGGAAAGCCTTCCACCCATGGTGCTGCCAGCACCTTCATCCCACCCTCAGCTTGGATGGTCTGAAATCTGCCGTCCTCAGGAGGGCTGTGAGCCAAGCTCTGGTTATTTTGGGCCAGTCGTTGGCCACAGCCTTCCCTGAAAAGTTTGCTGTTGTTTGCAGTGTGGAGCTGCTGCTGTGCTTCTCCTCTCTGTGGGGGTGCTGGGGGGCGAGGAGGGGGCTGCAGGGTGGGGGTGGCAGCCACGCTCTCCCCACAGCGCTGTGGGGCTGGTTTAACTCGTTCCAGATTTGCAGGGTTCACGTCAGCGCCTGAAATGAGAACCGTGCCGTGCTTAACCACCGCAAAACATAGCAACGGCACAGCAGCGCTGGCACCCGCGCAAAGAGAAAAGCAATAATAATAAAAGAGCAACGGGAAACAAAACCAAACTGGTTTTTCAAGCTTCTCTGGGCTTTGCAGTGTAGAAAAAGGCAAAGCTTCCAGGAAATGGATGTGGGCCCATGGAAGGGCTATTGTGGATGCTCTGAAAACTCCCACCCCTTTCAAGAGGGACGATTCTAGGCAGTACTGCTCTGGTCCTGGCAGTCAGGGAACCTCCCTGGCCCCACCGTGTTCTCTGCCTCCTGCTCAGCACTGACCTCCCATTCACTGCCATCTGGGCATGGCCTGGAGCCTCTGGCCACTGCGTTGTTGCATGTACAAGACATCTGCTGTCCCCCTCAAGCCATCAGAGGGTCAGGGGGAGTGCCAAGGGGGTCCTGCCCCAGGAGAAGGTCCTGCTTGGACCTGGGATCCAGAAGGTTCCTGAATCCTGGGATCCACTTCAGAGAAAGGCAGCAGAGTCAAAGGGAGCTCCAAGGAAGTGTGAACCCACATCTGTATCGCATCTGCTGCCTGTCTCCATAGCGTTCCCAACCAGTCTCTGCGTCTGATCATCCTGAACAGAGGGACCACACAAGAGGGGCTCCAAACCCACATCTAAGAGAGAAAGACAAGTCCTTGTGCAAGTAGATGACCTCCCTGCCAACCCCCAACCCTGCAGCCTTCCTGGGTAGGACATTGCCTTGCACCTCACACTGGTCTCTGCCACCCCAGAGATACCAGTGCTCCTTCCAGTGCATGGTGCAGACTTGGCACAGGGAAGCTGCTTGTCCTCTGTACAATGCCCTTCTGGGAGGAACCTGAGCAACGTTTTGGATAGTGGAGAAAACTGGGAAATGAGAGATTCAGTGCAGATGGGCACGTCAGGAAAGGCAGCCCTCAGGTGGATTGTGTCCTCTGCTCAGATCAGTGTCCTGCCTCTGACATGAGTGGAAGCAACACGGCCAACATGGCCAGCTCTAGTGGTGCTGAGCAGGGAGGTAGATGGAGTCCGGATGGACCAGCTGGTGCCCTGCAGCAGGAGCTGAGGCTAATGCTATCACAGCTTCAAATGCTACTAGTAGTACAAAAAAAACCCAGACAGTCCTTTAAAAATCTGCTTGCACAATTTGACTCTCTTGACCCTTCTGGCCATATATTCTCAGGCTTGCTAAGTGCTGCGGGACACAGTGTGTCCTTTCCTTGCTGCTCAGTTGACTGGTCATTTATAGCCTCCACCTCTGACTGCTGGGTCTCATATTTTGAAACGGTGCAAAGGAGCAGGACGGATCAGCTTTCTTCTCTTCTTCCTCCCACATACCTGGGTCATGCTGCCTCCAGCATTTCCCCTTCCCACACTAAACGAGCTCTCCTGGCCGAGTAAGCACAGCCCAGAGTGCTAATTTAGTTTGCTACTTGATCTTCTTTCTGGACTTTACTGGTATTTCTTGGGTAAAGCGAGGCCCCTCCTGCATGTGCTCTCAGCCCTAGGAGAGGTTTGTTCCAGCTGTGCTGTTGCTGTGTCACTTGTGTCACTGAACAGCTCTGCTGTGGCTGCTCCCGGGACACTGGGAAGTGTTCGCTTGGACACCTCAAAGCTTTCACACTGGAAAACCAGAAGCAAATCCAGACTGCACAAAGAACCAGGGAGGAAAAGAGCAGCTTGTGGCTCCCTGACCTGCATCTCCTGAGATGTGATGGGACATTAACAGGCCACCTGGAGCTTGTTAATGAGGCAAAAGAGACACAGGTGCCTCTCCAACCAAAATGTTGCAATACAGGGAGGAAACCTCTGCTCTGCCCATGTGAACAGGAACAGATCTGCACCCCAGAAAGGCACTGCTGAGCGACCAGTGGATGTACCTGGTTTCTCAGTAAACACTTTGCCAGTCCCTTAGACATTGCGTCAGCACAGTGACCACCACAGAGATATGACGGGTTTCAGTGATCTCAAGCTCTTATTCAGACAGTAGTCACATCAACTGTAAACCTGACATGCTTTATCAAGGAGATGAGTCTCCATCGTCTTTACCCAGCAGAAAGAGGTGACTGAGTCATGAAATAACTTGTTAAAAAACATCTAGAAAGTCAATGAGGAAGACAAATGGGGCTCAGGTCTCCTAAGTACTCCTGCCAGGTTCCAGCCACCGACTGCCAGTACTTTTATCAGCTTCCACACATTTTTTAAGTATTCCTCAGCACATTTTCCACCATTTCTTTTCATTCGAAAGGGCAGGCCATTATGTCCTATGACCCATGGGAGTGACAGAGTGATTCATGCAAAGCCAAAGCAGAAGTTGCTGGCAGATGCCTTACACATCTGGACTTCCAGCCCCATGTCAGACTGTTGCTGACACTTCTCAGCGTTGCTCTGAAACCTGCAACACTACCCCACTATTACATGGCATTAAGAGACGGATCAGCAGTAGTAAACAACGTATCTTCAAGGTGTGATGAGAAAACGTCATAACCTGATTTTCAGCCTGTGAGAACTCTAATAAATGTGATTTGACTTGTCGTCTTTCATCTCCCGCTTTAGGCTGTTGTACGGTACTGCTGTCACTGACAAACCACTGCTCAGCCCAGAGAGGTGGGTGTAAGACACAATCCCACCTCCAGAGAGATTCATCTTGTCCAGCTCTGCTGCCACATTAGCCAAGAGGTGCAGTTGTGGGTTTTAATATATATATATATATATATATATATATTTAAGTTTGCTTCTCATATGACAGCATCTAAAATAGCTACTGCAAAATGAATAAGTAAATAACTGCCAGGAGTTTAAATAAGGCTACTTTGCTCATCATGTTCTCTAGAGGTATCTTCTTTCCTACATAGAAATCTTTTTCCAGGATGCATTTAAGGAGCTGGGACGCTCGTCTGTGATTCCTCGGTATCATGAGGCCAGAACCGTGTTTACCCGAGTGGGCTGTGGGCAGCTGGAGCTGCCAAGGAGAGGTTTGCTGTGGGTGAGGGGACGAGGCAGATGGGTCCCGGGAGCAGCTCCTGCTATGGGCAGGCTGCACTGAGCACACGTGTGCTCGTCTGTGCCCACTGAACATAAAAGCATTTATTTCACAGCGTAAATACACCAGGCCAGAAATGGGCATGCCCAGCCTTGAAATACCTCTAGGGTGAAAACTGCCATAGAAATATCACCCCGTCATGCTCAGCCCAATAAAAGTTGGAGCTGTGAATGGGAGGTATCGGGTACTGCTCTACAAGTAATAACCGTGTCTGTAATTAACAGCGTGTTCCTCTCCATCACTGCGTGTCCTTCTGACATCTGCTGGGCTTGGAGGCCGGAGCTGGGATGGTTCCCTGCGGCTGGCGGGCAGTGGTTTGGCTGGTCCCTGGTGGACAAAGCCCTGGGACCAGGGGTGGGGAACTGCCAGTGACTTCATTTCATGTGGTCTGCAGCTGCATTGTTGGGTTTGGGGGTTTTTTTTTGGTTTTCCATGCTCTTAACAGATGACATTTTGCTGTGTGGTGATGTGTGACTGGTCAGAGGGATCTGAAAAGGCTGTTGTGGCCTCAGCAAGGACTCTCCTGCCCACTCCTGTCCTAGGGCAGATTGTTTGCAGGAGGCAGCAGTGGAAGGTGAAGGGATGTCTGTGTGATATCGCCTCCTCTTTTGCAGGGTCTGCGGTTACTCCAGCCAGCTACTCCATATTGAAACCTTTCCCAGAGTTTTTGGCATCTTGCAAAACACTGTAACAACGTAATAGTGTTCAGCTTTGTTTGGCGGGGACCTTGGACTAGCTTCACTGGAAGAACATCATTCTTTTCCAGCTGTTGCTGGCTGTCCTGACATAACTTTTGTGCATCCAGGGTGCCAATGTCACGTCCAGAGGTGAGCCCTGAAGCACTCGCAGAGCTCTGTGTGTTCAACGAGCCCAAGTGACACAACCAGACGGAGGGAAGGACTCTGCCGCCCACCCCGAGCATCGTCTGTGCGAACCTACCCCTGCAAATCCCTCTCTCAGTTTAGATTCGAAAGCTTTTCCTACTGCTGTCGCTGGTCGGGTGGTTTGTAGGGAAAAGCTCCCCTCTAGTGGGCGATCCCCGCAGTGCCAGGCACCCAGGACCGGGACAAAATACAAGCAGAGGCATTTACAGCGTATCTACACAGAACCGGCACAGGAGAGTCCATAACTAATTATAGTGTCTGAGATAAGAACAATGATGATGATGTAATTGAGCTATGTGGTTCTTGTAACGGTACTTTCAGAGCATATTTAATCTTCCCTTTATGTTCTTAACAGTAAATTCTGCCAAGGGGGAGAATTCATTATTTTTGTTATCTGCTTTTTACAGCAGGAGGAAATGCTGGGAAAACAAGGGGAAAGGACCTCGCCTGGTGAAGTCAGGATTCAAATACTGGAGGGAGCATCACTTGAATCACATGTGATGATCTGTCACATCACTCAGCTGTTCTTCACAGAAGGAACAAAGGTTTGTCATTTTGCAAGCGGCCTTTAACAGAGTCATATGCTGAAAAATGTAAAGTGACTAAATGCAAAGTCTTTGCTCTTCGGTAACAGCTTCAATGGAAGGCGGGGAGGCACTCAGAAGTGTCCAAGCTTTCAGCAACAGCATTCTCTAATGCTGCAGGATCCAAAACCAGTTGAGTATTTGGAAATGTGGGGGTTTGTACCAGGGCTGCCACTGAGTGACCTCAATGAAAACGTTCTTTATGTTACCTGCGGATGAGAATCTCTGCAGTTTTGGGACTGGAGCTTAAGGAGCACTTTGGGATCTGCTGATAAAATTGTTACGAAAGCAGCTAAGCATTATTATTACTGCAATTACCAGAGTTTCAGAAAGGAAACTATGGATTTTTCGAGGATTACATTGTGACAGCTCCCAAAATACCCCCGTTTGAGCGAGGGCCTGATCCTTGCTGCTGCACACCACTCAAGCCAGGGTGTCTTCTGCACCCGTGTGTCTGCACCTTTCCCAGCTGCTGTGCAAGCATCTCCAGCAATGCAAGGGGACAGGGGATCTTGAGGGCTTCTCCGTAACCACCTGCCGGTGCACGGGCACCTGAGCACGGGCAGTGACACCCAGTGCAGGGGCACCTGAGGACAGGCAGGGCCACTGCAGGGGCTGGGCTGAGCCCACAGAGGTGCCCTGGGCAGCAGCTCCAGTGCTCTGCTTCTGTAAGGGCCGCTCTCCTTTCTGTTCGTTTGGTGTATTGCGTTATTCTTCCAGTGCTTCCAGAGCGAGGGCTTATGGGGTGAGCGGAAGAATGCAAAGGGCATGTTTAGTTACTCGCTGAAGTAATTCACTCTCCTGTTGCTGAGGGGATGTGGCCTCATTTAACTTCTCTCTGATGTCTGCCTGGGTCAGGGCTTAGCTTTCGAGCTAAGGCTGACATCCCCCATGTGCTGCTGCAGCAGCGAAGCCAAGTGACCAAGAGCTGAGCAGACCCTGCAGAAATGATGATGGGTGTGTGCGTGGGGCCGGGCTGCAGAGCTGCATCCTCCTCCTCGCTTGTTTTTGGGAAATCTGTGGGCTGCACCCTGCAGCTGTGCTGGCCGGGCAGCTGGCAGGACAGATGTTGTGTCCCTAGAGCTGAGGTGTGAGAGTTCATGTGAGCTAAAGCTTGCTTTGCTGAAAGCTTTTGGTTCCAGGCCAAGAACACACGCTGAGGGCCAGTGCTGCCCGACTGCTGCTTGGTGGTCTCGGCGTGAAATGAGCTGGTGAACCTCAGCTTGGTTCCCAGCGGAGACAGATGTTCATGTTTTAAAAAATCATTACCATGGTCACTGCTAGCCAGGCTGCTTCTTGGCAACAGGAGAAGGTTCATAGCTTGAATGAGCACAGAAGAATAAAAGAGCCTTTCTTCAGGTCAGGATCAATAAATTTTGGCTCCAAATCTGCTTGGGAAATCTGTGCTCTTCATGATATTGCAACTCTTCAAAAATGTTATGAAAATGTAGCCTAATCAGGCTCTCATCCAAAGCATGACATTGACACAGGAAGAATAGAGGATTATGCAGGGGCTATTTTGGGCAATGTGATGCTGGCTAGCCCTTTGTCTGTTCAAGAAACTATCGAACGTTACAGGCCAGTTTTAAACACCAACCACACAACCTCCCTGAGCAGCGTTATCCCTCCCCTATTGGGTGAAGCTCCATGGAGAAGTTGAAGTGGTTTGACAACAGCTGTCCAAGCAAACAGACAACCTCTGTCAGAAGATCATCTTCTGAACCTCAGCTCTGTGCCATGACCAGCAGATGCAGCAAAGCCTCCCGAGAGCCCGTCCCAGGGGGCTGGGTGGCAATCGGCAGGGGGCTGAATGGGAAAGAGCCACACGCCCCCCCTGCACCCTCCTCTTGGGGTTTGTATCTCTACCCCTTGGAGCAGAGCTGTCAGGTCCCTTCAGCCTCCTCTGTCTGGCTGAGTGACACAGTGCGACCTGCTCATGGTTCCTCCTTCTCCTGGGGACAGCCCGGCGGTGGCTAGAGCAGGGCTGGGAGAAAATGTAGATAAAAGGAGGCTGCTCTTATCACTTGGGAAATGTTTGCCAGGACAGCAGGGGCTGTGTTCCTGGCCCAGCTGCCCAGAATGAGATGGTTGAGTAGTGCTGTGTGCTGAGTGTGCCAACCGCCCAGCTCCGAGGCTGCTCTCCTTGGCACCAGGGTCATCACCGGGCAGTGGGCGATTCTGCACATGCTGCCTCTGCAGGCAGGTTCCCATCGCACCTGCTCAGGTGGAAGCAACTTCCCTGTTATTAGAGGGCTGGGAAAGCTGCTCTGTATGCTACTCACCCTCCTCAGGAATGAGAGTGTGTCTAAGTGTTTTCTTGGAATAAACAGAGCAAGACACCTCCTCCCTTTTGCTTTGAGAAAGTCTGAGAAATCAATGCCCTTCTGTTGTAACGGCTGGCGTTACTCAGGGCTGCAGCTCGCGTCCTGCCACCAGTCACAACTTGCTCAGGATCTACTGTGAACACTCAGCAGTTCTTCTGGATTGTGCGGCTGTTATTATTGTTGCTATGAGGGTTATTATTAGAAACCCAAGCCACACTAATGACCCTAAACCTGGTGACGAGGTGACTAAAAACTGCCATGTGTGAGAAGAGCACCGTTGGCTCGGAAGGTTGCTCAAGTACCAGAGCCCCTGCCGTGTTGCTCTCACCTAACGGAGGAGATAAAAAGTGCATTAGCAGCCAGATAAGGGGTCTCTGCATGTCACACTCACTCTGCTGCTCACACTCGAGGAAGACATCCCTTCCTCAGCAAGGGCCTCCACACATAACCGTGGTGTCTGATAAGAGGCACTGGGATGGAGCAGGGAAAGCAGCAGAGCCCCTGCAAAGGCGTCACTGCTGCTGTTCTCCTGAACTCAGCTCATTCCCAGGCTCAAAGCAGCAACGCGCTTGTCTGCACATCGTGTTCCCATTATTATGTCTGTGGTTTTGAGGGCAGGATGTGTCTTAATCTGCATCTAAACAATTTGAAGCTGCTAGCACCCAGTGATGATGTTCTGGATGCAGCTGTGGAAGATGAAATTGGCACTGGGATAAATGGTGGCCTCCCTACTGTCATTTTCCTTCATTCTCTCTGTTATTCCCAGGGGTGGCTGGGCTGCTGTGACAGTAGAAAGACTCAGGAACCTCAAACCTTCTGTTTTGCTCATTAACTTCCTCTGAAATCCACACCAGTCCTCTGCAAAGCATAAGAGCAAATGAAATAATGGGGAACATAGTGCCTCAGCGGCAGTGGGACTCATCTCTACTATAAAGCTTGTGGCACCAGAGGACCACACACTTTCTGAGATGGGGAAGAAATCTTCACCCTGTGATGTGATAGTGGCCTTTCCCTGCTCTTGGCCCTTTCCTAGAAGCAGCCGTGCATCAGCGCACAGCTGCACACTAGTGAAGATTACTGCTGTGCACCACTAGTCTGCACTAGTACCGTCTTTTTTTTTTTTTTTTTAAAGTCTTTTTAGGAAAGGAAGCATTTCTAGTATGTTACTTTTATCAGCATTGTGCAAGAACAATGGAGAAGCCTCATGTCTGTAGCCCGTTCATTCAAAATGTCAAGGCATGTGAGACCACTGTTGGGTTGGTGGGGGCACAGACAACCGGTCTGTATAGATTGGTGCGAGTACACATGTTAAAACAACCGCCTTTATAGGCTGGCAGGGGAGCATGGCCGCACACACACAGGTTTTACCGACTGGCAAGAGTGCACGGGTGAAGTACCTCCCTTTGCCGGTTGCCATGGGTGCAGAAACATCCCTTTGCGGGATGACATGGCTGCAAGCACCTCCCTTTACAGCTGAGGTCGGTGCTTTGGTGGGGGCTGACACCGACGCGGACACCTCTCCAGTGCAGGCGGCCGGGGGTGCAGACACCGCCGCTCCTTCGGGAGGGGAGCCGGGGACCCTGATGAGCCGAGCCGAGCCGAGCCGAGCCGAGCCGAGCCGAGCCCAGCCCAGCCCAGCCCAGCCCAGCCCAGCCCAGCCCAGCCCAGCCCAGCCCAGCCCAGCCCAGCCCAGCCCAGCCGAGCAGCTCCGCTCCGCCCCTGCGGCCCCGCCCGCGCCCGGCGGTTGGCGGTGGCGGTGCTGGGCGGGACGGGCGGCAGCTTCGAATCGACGGGAGCGCGGGGCTGCCCGGTCACCTCCCGGTCTCTTGCCGTCCGCTTCCCGCCGTCCCGCTCCGCGTCCCGCTCCGCCCGGCCATGGGGAACGCCGAGTCCGTCCTGCGCAGCGCCGCCAGCATCGGTAAGTGCGAGGCGGAGCGTCCCTGCTCCCCGGGGTGGGATGGGATGGGACGGGACGGGACGGAGCCGGGACGGGACCGGTCCAGCCGTTCGTTCCGTGCTGGAGCTGCCGCATGCGGGGAGCGCATCGCTGTGCTGCGGGCTTGACAAAACCAAATAACCCACAAAGGGGCCGCTCCGCGATGCCCTCAGGGTGGGGAGGATGTGGCGGTGGCATCGGTGACATGCGTGGTGACAGGTAAAATGCTTGTGCTTGGACCCGCTGAGCTATGGTCGTGCCGCAGAAAGAACGTGTATGCAGTGCTCTGAGTTCCTGCGCATTACCGAGCTCCGGAGAGCGCAGCGTGTGCAGTTTGTTACTTTTCTCTGCCCCAAGCAAGAACGGTGGTGATCAATGCACTTTCATCCTTTGCAGTCGCTGCCCCAGCAGCAGCGCTGCCAAATCCACCCGCTGTAATTCAAAGTCCTTCGTTCCAAAATCGCCTGCCAATCCCAGCTCGCAGGCCAGGAAAACAGACCTGGGAAAACAAACGGGTTCGTGCTGGCCCTGCAGCCGGTGTCAGGTTCTTGTTGCCTTTTATGCGTCTTGTGAGCGTCCAAAGAGGCCAACAGTCGGCAGCCTGGTTGGCTGGATTTGAAGGGAGCTGATAACTGAACTCAGCCAACTGGTACAAGGTGCCAGCACTCCAGAATGGAAATAATCCTGGCTGGGAATAGGAAAAGTCTTGGGTAACATCTAAACTAAAAGTGAAGCATCATCATTGTTACCAGTATTGCTATATACAGTAGTGAGTTTCAACAAGACTGAACTTGTTTCTCGTTAATCTCCCCTTGGCTCCTGGCCTTTAGGATCTGCATATTGTTTTTCAGATGTGTGTGACCTGCTACAGTTTCATTTTGAAACAAAACATTGTCATTCTTCACGCCTGATTCGTAATGGCAATGTTAGAAATTTGGTCGATTTTTCAGGCATTGATTTGATTACTTCTTTCAAAATATTTTAAGTACCTAGTTAGTTTTGTTTTCTCTTCCTTTGAGGAAACCCAAAATATTTTGCTGCTGGAGTGCTGTTGTTTATTTAATGTGTAAATTCAGCGGGGTGACCTGTGAGGCTGCACTGCAGGTGCTGGTGGCTGAGCCTCCGTACAGGTGTGTGGGGCACAGAGGTGAGGGAGAGGTCTCTGTGGGGCTGGGCCCAGAGCATTTGGAGCATGAGTTTGCATTGCCCACCTCCCTCCTGAAGGGCAAATGTGTTTGCAGAAATCCAGTTGTCCTGCGTTGAGCAGGTTCATGCTGATGCTGCGTGCTACCTACTGCACAACAAGGGATGCAGGGCAATGCAGAGTAGGATTTGGGTGTGTAAATCTGCAGTAAGGACCTCTAACTTCAGGAAATTAGTAATTGCAGGCAGTGGGCAGAACAAAAACCAAACCAAATAACTTTTGAGCCTTGTTTCCTACTGGCTATTGCTCTCAGGTGTGCATTCAGGAGAGTATGTACCTTAAGGGAGGGTCTCAGCTGTTCTGCAAGGTGTTGTTAGCTCCTGTGGGTTAAGGGCTGATTGTATTACTAATAAATGAATGCTTCGGGTGCAGGGAATATTCTGCTGTAGTGGGTTCTCATGTTTCTTGTACTTCTTTCTCCTAGAGGCTGCTAATACTGTGTTTGGTTTTGGGGGTAGTCAGTCACCACCAGATTTGTATGTTTGCTGTGTAATGGAAGAGTATTTTTAACTGCTGAATAACTGTCATCCTTAGTGTTGGGTTATGTTTTGAAATCCAAACATCAAGTCTTTGATTATAAAGGCAGCTTTCTGCAAAACAGTAACCGAGACAACATTTTAGAAGTTAGTGCGCTATCAGGCGAGCCAGACCTTGATAATACATTATAGCAACGGCTACTGCTGCACTCATGTTTGCTTAATAGATAAGGTAAACAAATGCACTTGGTGGCAGTTCCAGTATTGGCTACAAGGATTTTAACCAAGGTGGAATTAATTATCAAGGACTGAGAAAGAATATATATATATAAATTTCAGCCTGCTCTCAATGTGAAGTAGTCTCTCCCTTTGCACAGTACAGTCATCAGAAATCAGAGAAATCACTTCACAAAGCCAGTAGCCCCACCTGTGACCCTTTTCTGAAAACTCAAGCTGATTTATGTATCTTTCCCATTGCTGAAGTATCTGCTGTGCCCCCTTCCCACGCTCGAGCCACCCAGCTTCTCTGACGGAGCTTCCATGGAGCTGCTGCTGCAGCCTCTGCAGCCTGAGCTCTGTTTGGAATGGAGAGATTTCAGGGTTTACCAAATGTGAACAAATCCAAGCTGCTGAGCGCCCCTTCTGCTGGGATCCTGTGCTGCTGGCACCATTCTCAGTCTGCACTGAAGCTGTGTGGAGACCATGTGCTCTGGCCAACAGCTTGGGAGTTCTCCAGCCACAATAGGACTTGGAGTCCTACCTGATTTGCTGTATTTTGGATGTAAAATGGTCCCCACTGGAAGGGCTAATCTCTCAGGGGTGAGAAAAGGAATATATATATCTCTCTAACAGTGTGTTACTGCTGTGGCTAGAAACTTTGCTCATCTGTAGCCTTCACTGAAGTGACTTGAGTAAAGTACTCTTATCGCAGGGCCAAAGCCCACATTGGTCCTAGGGTATTCATAAAACTCAAAAAATGTTGGGTAATCATTTAACTACTTGATTTTTTTCACCCACTGCTGTGATTTTCTGGTTCTGCTGAGGCAGGGCAGCAAGAGCTTTTTTTTCCTCTTAGCTACATTTGGAGTACCAGCGATTGGGCAGTAAGCGAGAATGTGGAATTAAAAAATAAATAATAATAATAATTTAAAAATATCAATAAATCCCTAAAAACTGGAGCTATCGCTGAGGTACGGGAGTTCATTTAGAAATATTGCTTTGTATGTCTGTTATCCAGAGCAGCAGAGCTGGGGCTTGGGTTCAAGTGTGGCGGTGAGGTGAGTGTGTGGGATGTGGCTGTCCCAGTTGCACTGGTCCTGGCCAGGAGAGACCCAGGTGGGCAATAAGGCTCTGGGGATGGGCATCTGTCACTGGAGGGCACCTGGGGTTAAAAAGTCAGCACTGCTACTCTATAACTGTACCAGGAAAAGAAAAATCCTGAGTAAATGCCAGAAAAAGGCCACTGTGAAGTGGATTGCTTAAGGGATTGAGTCTGGTCAAAAGAAAGCAAATAACCATGGAGCAGCTGGTCTCCAGGAGAGCAAATCTTGGAGGAGGACACAGCTGAGAGTGAATTCTTATTCCTTGCGTATCCACGTGTCCGTATGCCCCTGCAGAAGATGGAAGGCGAGCTCCTTGCCCTTAGAGATCTGGTACAAGGTAGAGGCTGCTGTACATGTCACAGTTTGTAGTGTGAGCACGTGTTAGATCTGGGTGAGTGTTTAATTCTTCCACTCGGAGTGCAGGTGCCTTTCTTGGCATCACAAAGAGGTAATGCTTGCCTGGGACGGTTTCAGGTGGATGTGGCTTTGGGCGAATGCCTGAACAAGAGGTTTTGGTTGAGAACTTGCCTGAGATGTGTACAGGATGGCTGGAAATCCCAGGGTCTGTTTCAGCTTCTGGAAGAGTTTGCAATGGACAGGCAAGTCTCCAAGGAGTAATTATATCTTGATCCAAAGAACTTCTGGCTCCACTATGTCACCTTTGTCTAAAATATCCTTCAGAACAACAGACCGAATGCAGTCCCCTCCAGGAGCAGCGCGTATCCTTCTGAACAGTGTCTCTCAGTGTGGGAGAAGCTTTGAATTATTTGTATCTTGTGCAGCTCAACAAAGTCAAAAGTTGCTGAAAGTTTGCTTTGTATGATACAAGTTCACTTATGTCTGTGTCTGACAATCATCCCTTGATTGAACTCTGTTAACGGTCTTTGAATGTAAAACCAAATTGCAATGCCAGGGAGTGTTAGAGGTCAGCACAGGGCACACAGGTCTCTGTGCTGAGTTACTTTTCGGCTGTTGGTCTGAAAACTTTGGGTATTAGCTGGGCTGGAATTACGGACACGTCGCATGTATTCATGGGCAGATCACAGAAATGATTGCAAGTGTTGGCAGGTGTGTACATCTCTCCTGTCATGCTGAGTGTTTCTCCACTTGATGAGCAGCTCTTCTATGTCTGATGAATGCAGCTTCTGTCTTTCCTGTCCTTCAGTTAGGAGCCCCCTCTGACCTTGCACGTTTCTGTCTCTCCAGCTTTAAAGTGTTGTCCTGCCCGCTGTAGTATTTGTTGTCGGTGCGTGTCTGCCAGTAAGTACCTCTCTGAACCTTTACCTTGTGGCTTATATGGTTTTTGAGATTAGTTTTTAAACCCCATAACCATCTTGCAGGGGCTTTTGCGGCCACCAATTGCCCATTCTGAGTCGGTCTTCCTGTAACTTTGGGACAGCTGGACTCCTGATTTGCAAAAATCTTTCCTGGACCAGGTATTCAACTGGACAGCAATAGGCAAATATGCAAGAATACCCCAAAATATGGCAAGGGAGTTCTGGGAATCTGGGTAGTTATGGGAAGAGTCCCTACAAACTTTCTGAAGTCCCCGGCTCTTTGGTGGGTCTTACCTTATTTCAGCGCTTTGTTTTCTCCAATAGCGTCTTCCCTGGGTTTCTGTGCCCTCTTTGCTCCCAGATTTCTTCTCCCGAAAACCTGCTGCCGCAGAACCAAGAGCATTTTGTCAGTGGAAGGTTTTGTTTCCCCTTTGCTCTGAAATGGGAAGGATGGATGAACCGTTCCTGGGCGCAGGTGGCGCCAAACCCTCACTAACGCACCGGGCTGCGCTGCTCCCGGCCCGAGGCTGCTCCGAGCCCTCTGCCCCCGGGCCTGGGGGGCTCAGCCCGTCCCCCACCCCCACCGCTGGTGCAGACGGGGAGCAGAGGCGAAGCTGCCTCCGTTTTGTGGATTTAAGCATAAGGTTTGGCTGGTATTTGGCGGTTTGCACAGCTGGGAACTCACTCTCACGCGTTTGGTCCTCGCTGCTGTGCTGCTTGCTTTGAGTCACTGTACCCAGCTGCCAAAATCTCCTGTACCGCAGTCAGTTCCTGCATGAGCGGTTGCTTGCGTTGCCTGTCGTGCGTGGATTAACAGTAGTTACATTTCGGAGTTAACCTGCACACATCAGGCTCTAGGCGGCTCAGTTAGCTGTGGAGGAAACAGCTCATTCTCTTCATGTGAAGCATGGTTTACTCAAAGGTGCTTCCATTTCACACCGTAGAGCCTGTTTTCTCATTAACAAATCGCTTCTGCAGAACTGCAGTTTAGCACTCTGCGAAATGCTGTAGGCTGTGCCAAGTTCAGCTCGCTTAGCGCCTTAGGACTGTACTGTGCACCACAGCCTTAGGTGGATCTTTCTTACTGATAAATGAACATTTATGTGGGTTTATCACAAAGGTGATAGTGGAGAGTCTGTGTTGTTTCCTCTTCAACACACAGTGCTACTTCAAGTCTGCCCGCAAGTTTGGGCATGTGGGGTTCCCTGCACCCCCTCTCCTGAGCTGAGTGACTCTGGCCATGTGAATTCTGGATGAATGGATGCTGGGTAGTGCTGGGTTTTTTTTCAGATCTGGGGTAATTCTGGTTCAGACGTTCGCTGGCAGGTTCCTTTGCTTTGCTCTGGGACAAGCACAAAGTGCTGGGTGGGCTGGTTCACTGGGTAACAGACCTTCCCAGAGCAGGGGACAGTCCTGCGGAGTAGGGGACACAACACTGGAGCTCACCTGAGGCTTAGCAGCCTGGTGCACAAACACAAGTGAGAAGCTTTTCCCTTTAGAAAAGAGGGGAAACTGATGCAGGTTACAAGAGTTGTTCATGCAGCTTTTCCCTTTCCCTTGCCTTTTTCCTCCTTGCACACTCTAACATGGCTCAGCCTTTCCCTTCCCAGCATCGCTCTTGCTGCAAACCCACCACCGCAGGTTATCTCTGGGTTAAATGCCTTTACAGACTGCTCTGACTTCTTTCTGGGAAATTAGGAAAGGGAAGGAACCTAAAATCTATCTGCTTTACAAAACATGGACAAAGTCTGTTAGGACCTAGATGAAGTGATTAATTACGGCACTGAGGGGAGACGGGAACTCCCTCTTGTGTGCGTTCCCATTGTGTCACCCTGTTTTACATCCCTGTTTGGGGCTCCTTACTAGGGGCAAACTTCTGATCCTCTCTGCAGGCTGCAGCTCATACCGTAAAAAGGAGCATCCGCATGCCCTGACTAGAAAGGTCTCCAGTTTGCAGAGTCTGGCATTCAAATAGCGCATTTATAAACGCCTGCTCCTGCCCTGAACTGGAACATAAATGTTTATAACTTCTGTTACTCTCTTGACAGTCCTCCCATTAATTTAGTGGTGAGAAACTCTTTCATTTCTGACTTCATCTGGGTACCAGCTGGAAGTCTTGTTAAAGTTGCAGACTCTTCCCCCATCAAGAACAGAAGCGTTAGTTTTACAGTCCTGCCCTCAATTTGCGGAGGTGAAGTTTCTCTCAAGTCCCACGTTCTCTGTGCACCTCGTCCCTTTCGGGCAGAGGTCACCGCTGTGGGTCTGAGAGCCCCTTGAGGAGCAGGTACTGGTGGCTCCTGGGATGCAGGTGGAAATCCTGAAGTGTAGGGTGAGATGAGGTGAGGGTAGAAAGGAGCGAGAAACTAAGCCCTAAAATGATGCTAAGACTCACCCAGCCCTCTATTGTCTCTATTTCTGGGTCTCTGATAAAACTAAAACTCAACTCTAAATAATGTGCAATATTTCAGCAAGGAAAAGCAAGACAAAGAGGCTATTTAAAGCTGCCATCTTTCCAGGGCTTGGCTCGCAGGCTCTGCTTCTTTTGTGTCATTGTGTCTATGGAAAACACATACAAGAGGCTAGCGAAATACAATGTGCACTTCTAAGTACAAATTTAGAACGCGTGCAAAGGTCAGATATGGTGCATGCTTGGGTTTGGGAAGATGGAGGCGTTGGGCTGATGCAAGTTAACTTGGATTTCTGTAGTGCAAGGAGGGATGTTATAAATTAACAGTGGAAGAGACAGTTTACACAAAATACTACAGCCTATACAATATAATAACCTGTACAGCCTGTTCTGGGTGCTCTTGTTTTGGTCTGAAGCTCAGGCATTATCTTCCATTCATGGCTCTGCTCGGTCTTGCTGTTTGAATCTTGGATGAGTCTTTTACATGGGCAGTGCCCTTCAGTGCCCTTGGTTATATAATGAGGCTGGGTGTATATGCGTAAACCACTTTGAGGTCCATAAATATAAACGTGAAGTGTCACAACATATGCCCAGCTTGAAAGCAGCTACAAAACTATCACAGAGGCTGCCAGCCTGCAATGTCTTCATTCTGGCAATAGGATGAATACAATAAAAGGACTTGCTAAAGGCTGTGTTGGAGGGAGCTGATTGTCTCAAGTTGTTTGAGAGGATGGGGCATGGGAGGGAGGCTGGAAGCTCTCCAGGAGGAAAGGAGAGCACAGAGATGTGTTGGAGATCACAACACAGGGTTGTGTTGCACTGGTGGGATGGGGAGAACCTGTTTGAATACTGGACCTGCACAAGCTGGGGGAAGAGCCTGAGAACTGAGCAGGGTTTTGGAATCCTGAAGGAGTCCATTAAAAATATGAAGATCTTTGCTGAGAACATGGGACAAAGTGTTTTTTCATTGGTGGTGTCTTTTTGGTGTATGGTGGTGGGCTTTTTGTGGGGGGAGGAGTGCATACATGTGCCACTGTGCTTTTCCAAGAGTAAAATATTTGTGTGTATTTAAGAAGTTACAAGACAACCTCAATGGTATGAAGAGGATGAAGCCCTAAACCAGCAAAGCTAAAAAGGCAGAAAATTACAAAGGAGGGTTGCTAAAGTTATTGGGGAGATGTCCATGGTGTTCGGGTGCAGGGCCAGGGGCTGCATTCCCAATAAGAAGGGATGACAGAGAGGGTCTAAAACCCAGCACTGAGCTCAGGAAGGCTGGAGATGGGGATGATGTGCACTACACCCTGGATCACAGTGGCTGCTTCAAATGCTGCATTTTCAGGGCACAACACTCATCTCAAAAACTCATCCAAACATTGTATTGCATAACATGGCAAGATCTTAAGGCAATCCGCAATTATGGGGTGGTCCTTCTGTGTTTTGATTATGTGAAGGGGAAATTAAGGCATGAGACGATACAACCTACCTGTAGCAGTTTATAATACCTGTTGTGGATGGAGGGTTTCTATTCTGGTTGCATCAATCCCCCCAAGTTTTGGAGAGCTCAGGAGTCCTGCCTGGGATCCCTGCTGCCAGCTCTGAACTGTGCAGCCTTCCGATGCCTAGGGGAATAAAAACATCACATATTTTAAAGCTTTATCTCTGCATTCTTTCTTCAGCATTATGTGATGGATTTTTTGCCTTGTTGAAGTAATCTTCCAAAAGGATTTATCTATTTTTCATGTGGCAAAGATGATTTTTTTCTTTTTTAAGAAATTCTTCATGCTGAATTAATTCGTTCTCTGTCAAACCTGTATTTCTTTTTTCCTTGAACCCTGTAAGGGGGAGAATCCACCTCCCAGAACTGTGTGTGCATCTTTTCTCCTGCATGTGGCACTCCCATGCCAATGAATTGAAACCTTCAGTCTGAACGGACCCAGCTTTGTGCATCTCGGGTGCATCCAACAGGGATGGCTCTGGACCTCAGCTTGCAGATTGCCCTGTGTGATGGGGTTCAAACCAGCACGGTTCCCCACTTGAGCCCAGTGTGGTCTTGACAATGAGTGAGGCCTCAACACCTTCAATCTGGGCAAGAAAAAACACCTTATTTTGGGAGATATGGAGCCTTTCCTTCCCTCTCCTCTGTGCTCATACCGTGCAGAGGGAGCTGCAGGGACAGGAGCTATTTCTTTCCTTACCCAGGCTGGGATAACGTGATTTGTCCCTTGAGAAAGGGGTTTGTATTGCAAACTGGTAAAGCAGGTTGTTCAAAGCCTGTGAGCTGCTACTCTTTGTCTTTATATATTTTTTCTTTATTTGTACATTTCTGAATACAAATGGGGCTGAGACAAACAATCCTCTTAAATGCAACAGGGTAACAATAACCTGAGTATTTCCTGCTGTGGGCCATGACCTTTGGGAATGGCTTGGATTGTCACAGCCACCCCTGGCCTTGTGACAACTTGGGACAGGACTGTCACAGCCCCTTGGGTTTGGAGGGTGCGGGTGAGGGGGAAACTGAGCACAACTCACCAGGGATTAACTGGACCTCTCATTCTAGCTGAGGGTTAGATAGCTGGATGCTGTTAATCTCTGCCTTCTGAACAGTGTATTAGATGGTGATTAAGATGCTTCAGGGCTCCTGCTGATATCAAACTCCAGGTTTACTTCATATCCATATCTGCATGGGCAAAGAGCAAGGTGGGGGAAGCATCTGTGCTACAAGCCTGGCAGGATCAGGCCAGGACCTGTGCCAGGCAGCTGCTGAGCCTGGTGACGTTTGCAGGTGACAAGTGGAGCGTGGGCAGAGGGAGCAGCCTGGGCGGTGGAGGCGGCTGGAGAGCGCGGGGAGGAGGAGGGAGGATCTCACTTCTCTCATTCCCTTCACGCTGATGTGGAGAAGCAAACACAAACCGAGCTGTGTTAGTGGGCCACGCTGTGACAAATGCCCGGTGGGGCTCTTCCCCTTCCCCAGCTGTGCGTTTTTGCAGGTGCTCCTTGCTGGGTCGGTGGGACCCCAGGCATTGGGTGCGGAGGGCACCTGGGCTGGGAACCGGGGACAAACAGGGTTTGTGAGAGGATGGAAGAGGAGATGCAGCAGTTGTTTTGTAAAGCTGCCTCATTCCCTTCCTTACGTAGGTAACCTTTTGCTTCTGAAAGCAATGAAAAAAACACCTTCAAAAAATATTGCAGTGTTTCTTTGTGTGCTTTGACTAAGCTGTTCCTCATAAACCAGTGGCTTTTGTGTAAACACAGCCATGGCAAGCAGAATAATCTGCTTTTTTTGCAGCTGTCAAGTATCTTTGCTCCCCCAGTCATGTATTAAATGGGGAGAGTGAGGCTGTGGGATGCAAGTCCCGATGGAGCCCGGGGTGCCCTCCTCTGCTTGTGACCCCACTGCATCCCTCCGTGTCCCTCTGAGGGGACAGGACTGTGTGGGCACCGAGCCAGCTCGTCACTGGGTGCCTGGGGCTGGGGTGTCATCGGATCTGACCACAGGAAACATCGTGTCGGCTCCAGGGAGTCCCAGGCTGAACTTTAAACTGGGCGAGGACATCAGAGAGCGAGGGAGGGACACTGAGAAACCCCCCTGGGCCACGTCTTTGGGGAAGGTACATTCTCAGGACTGGAAATGCGCAGCTGAGATGGGTATTGCTGCCTCCCCTCCGCACTTGTAATTGTTGGCCAGAGCTCCCGTCTCCCAGCACAGCTCAGGGTGGCAGCAGAAGCTGTTTGGTTGCTAGTTGCTGTCTCTCTGCCCCCTTGTTGCCTTTGGTCGAAGCTGACACGCTAAATCCAGTATCTGCTGGAATTAAGGGGGACCTCCCTTCCACCTCTGTGGGCTTCAGAGACTTTTTTTTTTTTCAGATAAAATGAACAAAAATTCTGTGTCCCGTGATGGCTCTGATAAGCAGGAGGCTCCAGACATGGCACAGAATACATGGCCCATTATAGGTCTTTGTTTATTGGAAAAAAAAAGGGGCACCCAACCTCACTATCTTGATTATGGAAAAAAAATATATAAACGTGCCAGAAGCTTGATTAGTGCCAGTGGAAACAAGGAAAATGACCCTTTGCTTTCCACTTCCATCCAGCTTTTTTTACCATATAGCAGTTTGCTGAGAGGGAGGTTTCTTAGGCACTGGAGCACTGCTGCAGGGATCCTTTCCCATGGGCCGGCAGAGCCCTCTCAGAAACATTACCAGGCTCAGAAGCTTCAGGAGATGGTGAAAGGGACCCTGGTAAAATTCCAGCTGGTGACTGATGGTGAGAACAGATGGCCCCTGGGTGCCTTTCCTGCCCCATTTGGGGCTGGTGACACTCAGATCTTGGCTTGTGTGGCTCCCAAAGAGCTCAGGAGAAGCACCACCCAAGGTAGCCCCTACCCACCTCAACAGCTATCATCTCTGTTCTTCTGCAGGACCTTTCTCTGGGCTGGTGGCTCTTTCCTGCTATCAGCTAACGCACATTTAGCTCTGCCAGCCCTCTTGATGAGGATGTGACTGCAGCTGGTGCTGTGCATCGCCTGACCGAGCTCTCCTGTCACTGTCTGGGCGTGAGCTGGTGGCATGGGACCCTTGTTAAACCATGTGGCCCTCAGTGCCATCAAGACCGAGGTCTAAGCCAGCACTGGGATGACTGTGCAGGTTGGGCTGAGCCTTTGTGGTTTGCACAAAAGGCTTTTTTTGGGAGCCCTGTGGTGATGGCGCATGGAGTGATGTATTTCATGGGAGGTTTATTGCAATGAAACACAATGTGCTTTTGTGCATTTATATGGTGTCTTTTAAATCATTTCCTCTAACAAGTCTGTCCGCACCCAAACAAAAAAAAACATTATTGAAAGGCTGCAAAGATAAACACACAAAGGTTGCCCTTAAATGCATCCCCTTCTCCCCCTCCTTACAGACACCTGCGCCATTCCCTGGGCAGGACGAGCAGCCAGGAAGGCTGAGTTAACATTATCCACCATAAACTTGGGCAATTACTGACTTTGCAGTGTTTCATTTCACAGCCTCTATATGCTTTTTAATAGTGACTTTCTTGGAAAGGAGAAAGTGAAAACTGGGACTACTTGTGTCACCTGTTTGCTCTGCCTCTTTAAGGTGAATGCTTTCCTCTCATCCCTTTGATGCTCTATACCGTTTTCGGTGCTGGTGTCTATGGGGATAGGGTGGGCTCGTAAGCCTTATTCCACGTGATGAACACCGCTAACTTGTTTTATTTCCACCATTTCTCACCTATTTTTGGGCACGGCTCATCCTGGAGCTGCCCAGACCCCTTCCTGCCTGGGTGCTGCCCTTGCTGGTGGGTGAACAATGTCATTTCTTTTCCACTTCTGTCAGTTCAGCGGTGCCATCGCTACCCAACAGCTCCTGTTGTCTTGCTCCTCTGAAGTTTTCCCAGCTTTTCTTTAGGGATAGTTTGGGGGACAGAGAGCGGATTTTCACCCATCTTCATTTAGCGTGTTTTCTAGGCTAATAAATCCATGATTGTTTTTTTTTAAGGTGAGGAAATTGCCCTAATGAAACTGCCTGCTTATTTCTCCTCCTTCTCCACTCTCCAACTCATTTGCTTCTTTGCCGTTTCCCATGACTACTTGGTCTCTTTAACAGCTTCTTGTGAAGGGTCTCATCAAAGAGGGCACGACAGTCTAACTGGGGTGTCAAGCTCTTGCATTGCTGCCTTTATTCACCCATCCCCTCCCCTGGTGACACTTGTTCTGGCCTCAGTCTGTCTGTACTGCGAGCCCCAGATGGGAAAGTGCTCTGCTTTTAATTAGCACCTCAATTAGTTTGTTGGGTGTCAGTGCCACACTAACTGACTTGCTGTTCTGGGATGTGCTTTTCAGTAGAGATGTTGTTCTCGCTACCCTATAGTGCTTCAGGTTTTTTAGCTATCACAAAGTGCATCTTTTTACTAGTTCAGGAAGATACTCCTCTGAAATTCAGTGTTTATTAGCTGAGCTGAGTGATGCACGTTTTGTTTTTCCCAAATAACCAAATCACTTCAGCTTTTCTTCTTATGGCCAGGTCCAGATAGCACGTTTCTGAGATTAATGGTCAGGCACTATGGTCTGAAAGGTGGAGCCCTGTGACAGATAAGCTTGATTGACATAAATCATTTAGTTCCTCTGTACCCTCCTCTTCTTCTGGAGGTTGAGGTGACGCACAGAGCCACCTGCAATTCCGCAAGTGATCTCCAGGTTTGACTTTGTTTTCAGCTGTAACTTACGGTCATGCTCCACTGGCTTCAGTAAGATTGTATTATATATTTTCATATCATTTTTCTGCTATGCTAAGTGAATAAAAGAATAGAGGTATTTTGTCTTATTTACTTTTTTGTGTGATCCAAGCTCCGATTATTGGATTTTCGCCCACCCCTTTCTGTACTGATTTTTGTCTCCCCTGAATCATTTTTATCTTATGATGGACTCCCTCCACTATCTTTGTATCTTTTTGCTGGTAAATTGCGTATCAGTTGTTGCCATTGATTCACTCTTTGTTAGCCAGGCTTTTTCTCCTCTCTGATGGCAGAGTGTTGCCTGGGGTTTTGTTCGAGTTACCATGACCCTTGGGACTATTAAATAGGAATGGAACAGGAACAGTAGTTATGTCTTTCCCATGGCCTACCCATGGATTTGGGGACACCGTGCCTTGGTGACCAATGAATAATTTGACCATGAGAAGGGACTGAGCAGCGAAGCCCAGGGCTGAGGTGCAGTCTGTGAGCAAAGTCGGCTTTTCATCAGTAATTGCAACCTGTGTGGCCACAGCACGGACCCGGCTGCACTGGTTGCATTGGGATGCTGAGGGTCTCGCTGGCCACTTTGCTGTTAACTCAGATACCAACACTGCTGGATGGTCCATGTCTGTCTGGCACGGTACCAGGTTCTCCTAAGGACCTGAATATCTTGAAGGATATTATTTCTTCTTCTTCTTTGAGATTCCCCCAGGCAGCTTTGCACCCAAAGGGCTGTGAACATGGGTTAGATCCTGGCTAAGACCCTGGTTAGACCCTTGGTTCCATCAAAGGAAACAGAAAGATGTGAGGGAGCTCTGGGGATAACCCATTTTCTGGTGATCTCATATAGTTTGCTCATCAGTATAACCTCACAGGTCTCTTTGTGATATGAGAGTTTATGCCAGAACATCCTCCCTTGTTGTATATGGGCCCATGTTTCTCCCTTAGGGATGCTTGTCCACCTCCACCCGACAAAAAAGCTGAGTCCCTATGACCAACCCTTTCTCACCAGCTCTCCTAATTCAAGGGAAAGCAATGTGAATGATGTGTACAAAACTAGCACAGCCCCTTAGCAAGGGTCTCAGCAGAGCGGAACCAGCCAGGCAGATGTGGTCTGTCAGCATGGTGTTAATGTATTTCTGGCAGAGATTTGTGTTATTGAAGGGGTGGTGGATTTACAGCCTGTGGGAATCAAACTGCTGCACATGCTTTGAACATTACTGGGGGAAAAAAGCTATGTTGGCTTTTTGGTTATCATTTCACTGGCAATCTAGGAAGTTTGCAGCTGATGGGGAATACGTCTTGGCTGGTGATCCTGGGGTGGGGTGATTCAAGTAGAGCTTTCTTATTTCATCTTTATTTTAGTGACTCACTTGACACTTGACTTTAATTATGATGTTTTAACGTGAGACCTTGCAAATGGAGAGCCGACACTAACGGAGAATGGTCATTTTGCTTAGTTGATGTGAAGAGATCAAACTCAGGGTTTGATAGTCCTTAGTCCTTGTAAGCTTTCTGTGCCAGTTGTTCTCCAACTTCAGGTCTGATCTTGTTTGCACTGAAGGAAAAAGAAATATTGAGAAGGTGTTTCTAGTTATTGAGTTCTCTCTAGATCAAGGTACAGAGCGTGGCTATTGTTGATGTGCTTGGTGTAATGTCTGCCCTGTTTCTCCCAGGTGAAAGAGGTGGTGGTGGCTGAGAGCATCCAGTGGCCTCACCGGATTGTGTTAAAAGTGCTCTGAGATCTGCTGAGGAATAATATACATAGGTATATTTACGATGTTTTGGCTCAGAGGAGCCGTTAGCACTCACCCTGGCCTCTGGCTTGTTCCAAGCCGTAGTTTCACACAGGTTTTTGTGTCTGGCTTCCATGTTATGCAGAGTTTCTTGGCACAGTGTTTTGGCAGGAAGAGAGGTCTGTGTGGAGTGAGAAGGACGGCACAGACATTTTTCAGGGTCCTGAGCTGCCTGAAAGTTCCTTAGGGTAGACAAAAACGTGGTGATGCCAAACTAGCGCAGTGCATTTTTTGCGATTAAAATAACTTTAAAAACTATCTCTGTAGGGCTATCACTGTCACTGTCATCACCAAATCCAGAGTGCAGGACTGGGCCAAACATCTGATTCAATTCCCAATTAATCGTTATTTGCACTACTTCTTTTTCATAATTGCTTTTGCTAATCCTCAGCTGCATTTGCATTGCTTAGTACTGACCATCCCCTTCACCCATGGGTGCAAGTCATGAGATGTCAACGTCCTGTGTGTGTCCCTCCTGATGCTCGGTGGAGCTGTGAACGCAGGAGAGGAAGATCTTTGGTGTAAATTATCAAAGCTGTGCTGATATGAGCGAATTTATCGCAATCTACACCAGCTGCAGAAATGCCCGTGGGATATTTCATTCCTGCTGGCTGGAACAGCGGAAAGCTGGTGGGGAAAATGGCCTCGTGTCAAGTGTGCTTGAAGAAGGAAGGTGCACAGCTGAGCAATTTTCTGCTCCTTTGTTTTGGTCTGTTAAAGTTTAGCAAAAAAACCCAAACCTTTTGGGCTTCTATGCTTATTTCTGTGTGGAGTCAAGCATCTTCCAAGCTCTGTATGTCCACACAGCAGCCTGTTAAACTGGTACCCCAAGACAGATGCTCCCTGGCAGCGAATAGGAGGATAATTGTAATGAAAGGGATTGCCAGGTGGAATAAAGTTTAGCTACTGAAAAGATGAAAAGTTTCCCTGCATATAACCAGAAACAGAGTTCAGATCTGTAATTCTTGCTTTTTTTCCCTGACACTGATTCCATTTGGGTTCCTTGCAGTCTGTTAAGGGATGGGAGGGCAGGGGGCTTGTTTAGATTCTGCTGCATTAACCTGATGGTGCTGTGTCAGAACAGCAAATGCTGCAGGAAGAAAAAGGCACTCCAGTCAAACCTTGTCATAATGAAGGGAAATGATCCCTTTTGAACTTAATCTGCGAAATACCCTCACCCCAATGTGTGTCACTGAAACCCTTTGACATGGGGTCAGTTACAAACAACTTGATTTCATTCAACTCTCTGTGGACTAGAAGGAGAATGGGGGCCAGGAAAACTTATTGAATGGAGAAAGACAAGATCTTTTTAAAAAAGAAAAAGGAAGAAATCGCTTCTTCCCAACTTACCGGAAGGAATTGCAAACAATGGAAGCAAATGTAAAACCCAAGATTCAAACTCATCTCCTGCAATTAACTCCCCTGCATAAGCTGCTGAGCTCCCAAAGCCACCAGTGGTGGTGGATGTGCTGGTGACCAGCCCCAGGCCACCGTGTCCCCCTTCATGCTGCCTGTGTGTGTTCCTCCCCCCGCCTGCTTTCATTCAGGAGAAAGGTTGCCAGTGGGCAAACACTAATCCATCCTGACAGCTCTGCCCATCTTCCTGCTTTGGTCTGGCATCCAGCAAACAGCTTGATTAAGGTCCCCGGGGCTTTATTAGTGCAGCTTGTTGCCTGCAAATTAATCAACAGGTTGCCTGTGATTAACTCTTTGCTGGAGCTGGTTGGGAAGTGCTCCACATTGCTGTGAGTGTTGAGTCAAGCCTGTTGAAGTGGCTTTTAAATGTGGTGCAGCAGAAATAGCCCAATGTGGCGTTGTGGTCTTGATTTCTCAGGACAGGAGGCGAAGCGATGCTGTGGGCTCTGGAGCTGCTGCTAATCCAGCTTCTGATCTCTGATAGCGACTTTAGGCGTTGTTTCCCTCAGCCATTCATCCATCCCCTGTAAAATATCTGTTATTTGTGCTGAGGACAGCCAGATAAAAAGCTATACTTGGCTTAATTATCCACAAGAAGTCAGATGTCCTCTGGGCCCCTCCAAAGTGGAAGTGCATGCAGGAATTGAGATCTCCTTGCTGTTTAGAGGTTTAGTCTGGAGCATGCGCGGAAGTTGCCTGTGTGTTGCATTTTTTTGTTATCTTTTAGAATTTGGCCTTTTTCCTTTAACTGTTTGGTCTCACCAGACTAAGATTAGAAAAAAAATGACTATGTGGTTGCTGTGGTTTACACTTGAGATTTGGTAATGAGCAGAAGAATCAGGGAGCACATACTGAGTTTTCAGCTGGCTGTACAGATACCGGAGTGGAGAGGACTGATGTTGTATAAGGGATTGAATGCTCTTATTATTTCAAAGTTCACAGGATTTCTAGCTTCTCACTTGCATGTACATAGGAAGACCCAGCTCCTTATCTCAGTTTTCCATTTCTGTGCAGTTGCTGGCAGCCCCGTGGGTGCATCATAGTGGCGCATCATACTGTGCGCTCTCATGCACGTTAGCACGGTGGGTCTCTGATGGACAGGACAGATACCGAATGTGCTCCCACACAGCACGAGCCCTGCGGGGGCCAGTGGGACTCTGCACATGGAATTACTTTCCATCTGATCTGGACTTCACCCCACAACAAACAATGGTGAGAACAGCCCGAGCCACGTAGCTCCTATCAATTATTTTTAGCAACAATCAGAGATTGTGCCTGTGCGGCGGTGGTCTCCTGTCTCCGCAGGAGAGCAGCCAGCAGAAGAGCTGCCCGGGCCTGTTGCTCTGTGCACGTTCCCCCAGGAAGGATGTATTTTCAGGAGTTTGCTCCAGTTGGAGAAGAGCAGCGTGCGGTGGGGAACCTGCCAACCCTCTGTCTTCAACAGCTGGCCAACATCTGTCTTCTGGATGATATAAAAATTCTCACAACTTCATGATCATTTCCATGACTATTTTACCAGAAGGTTTTAGAGCATTTCAGTCCTCGATTTGACTCTGTATCCGGGTGAGAGCAGTTTTGGGGATGTGAGGCACAGAGAGCAGCTGTGGACTTCTCCAGGGGTCTGTGGACAGTGGCTGTCCCTGGACCTGTGCTATGAGCTCCTGATGCTGGTTCTCTCCTGCCCAGGACAGAGCCTTTTGTCTGGGGTCACGGGTGGTCTGTGCACTTCCACCGTAGGACCTTCCCTCCTGCCACCTCCTCTCTCCTTCTTTGATCAACCTTGGGACTCTCGTGCAGATGCTGATCCTTCAGCCTTATTTCCATGCTGGTGGTGGTGATTCTGAGACAGCCAGAGGAGATGGAGGCAAAGCTGCTTCCTGGGGACAAGCTGGGGAGTAAAGACTTGTGACTTGGTGCTTTGTGCATTTCTGGCCCCCAGACCCATCCATACCCTGTGATTGCGGTGGGGTTTGTAACAGCAGCAGAAAGCCGAGAAGTTAAACACTTCTGATTTGTTCCTTTCTTTGCCCGTGCTCTGACTCTTCACTGTTTGCAATAACCAGTTCAGGTAACCCATGCACGTGTGAAGGGCTGTTGATCAGAGGCAATTGTTCCTGCATCAGTGATGCCAACGAATCTGCAAAGCCTGGGGACAGGGAGAGTGGGGCTCCAGGTTTGGTTTCTCAGCATCTGTGGGTGAAGCAGCTTGTGCAGAGCAAGAAGCAGACTTGTAGGTACCTGCACCACCAGTAAAAGGTCTCTGGCATGAGGCTGAAAGGCCTCCAGGTGTCCCATGTCTGAGCAGGTAGCTCCCCCATGTTGCTGCCTAAGGGCATTTCCAGGTATCAGCAGAAAAGCACGTGCAGAGAAATTACTTTATCTGCCATTTAAAGTGACACAACCGCTAACGTGCTCTTATGAGGTCATTCTTTGGAGCAGACAGAGCAAAAAGTGGCATTTCTGAAGGCAGATTTTAAGCCAAATGACATCTGGTCACTATAGTCTCAAGGGTCTAGGAAGTCTTTGGAGAGTATTGAGAGAGCAAGTACCAGCAGAGCTGAAAAAAGCTGCTTTCTGCAGAGGTCCCATTAGCAGAGTTCAGATGATCTTACCGAGTCTGGGCTTTGCAAGAGGCACCACAGCTGATGGCCCAGTCTCCCATCAGGATATTCATGTTTCTCTGTTGATGAAGGCACGCAGGCTCTCTTATCTCAATCCCCCTCTGCCAGCAGAGAATAACAAAAAGAAAACTGCAAGCATGTAAGCTGTGGAGTTTGGGAGAAGGAAAGGGGGCAACGCATCAGCTCAGTGTTCTGCATGGTGCCCAAGTGGGTGCAGCCGACTGGGGCTCTATCTGAGCTCAATCGCATCCCAGCCGCTCCTGTTGCAGGAACTGCTGGCCTTTGCATGACAGCGTGGTGGCAGCTGTGACGCATTGATCAGCCGTCCCTGCTGCTGTGCGTTCGTTCCCGTTGCCAGGCAAAGCTGGGGTGACCTTTTCGGAGAGGAGGAGGAGACGGTGGGGAGAGCGATGGGTGGGTGGGAGGCAGTGGCAGCCCTGGATGGGGCTTCTGGAGCTGCGCTGTGCATGGGGTGTCTGGTCAGGGCTGGGGATTTGGATACACATAGTGAAGCTGACAGTCCCTCCTTGCTTTGCTTGATTTCGTGGGTGCAGAAAGCCCCATCCCCACCTGCCTACTCGAATGGAGATGAAGCTTTCCCTGGTGGGTCCTGCCATCTCTGTGGGATGCCACGCTCAAATTAAGAGAGGAAGTATCAGGATGGTGCTTGGTGAAATGCTATTTATGGCCTGCTGTGGGTCTGACTGTATTGCCTCTGGTGTAGGAAATTTCAGGGCACTAGAAACTCCCCTCACCCTGTTCAGCCTGACATGAGCCACCGAGCAGTGGGCACCAGCAGTAGGAATTGGGGTCTTGTGCACCGTGCTGTGACTCTTGCATGAAATCGTTATATCGGTTTTACTGCGTGGGTTTTCCTGTGACTCTGGACCTGGACAGTGTTCTGCTCTGTGTGCCAATTCTGGAGTAAAACCTTGGGTGGCTTCTCTGGAAAAGAAAATCTTTTCCAGGTGTTTGAGGTCAGTGTGACTGGGGAAACGATTATGAACCAGTAAGGCTGGATTGGTATGAATGGCACCATCAATCCACCCAGAAAGAGCCCTGTGTGAAGGGGTGAGGTGGAACCGTATCAGACATAACCTGAAATGACTTAACAAGCTGCTGAAGTTTTTAAATGCATGTGTCACTTTTTTTTTTTTAATTTAAATTTCCTCTGACATTTCATAGGCTTCATCACTCAACATGAAGCCAAGATCCCTGTGAGTGTGTGCGGTAGGATTGTTTTTAAATTTTATTTTGAATACAGATGTCTGGAATAACTTTTTTGCACACACTGTAGGAGTGTAAAGGTTTCTAAGCAACATCGTTTCATGCTGTTTGCATTAGAGAATGTAAAACAGGGTTCCTTTTTTAAAAAAGTCTCTGCAGTGCAGGCATAATTACAGGATCCCATTATGCAGCATTGTGTCTATGGTGAAGCCTGCCCTAATGGAATGTTGTCCCTTGTGCTGAAGTTTTACCTGCTCTTTACCAAGACACTTAAGGACTTAATTAGCGTCATTATAGACTGCCACCTCCTTCCTCAGCCCAGTGCATGAAGGGATAATGATCTGTCCAAGCTAGTGCGTTTGCTTCTCATGGTTAACCACACCACATGGAGTGTTTCGTAGCTCACTGCTGCTATCTTGGAGTGAACACGATTTGGGGGGGCAAGAAAACATTTCCTAGGAGCCATAAATAGACTCTGTGTTTACTTGGCTTGGTCTTAGCCATTGAGCTGGGATGGTATTTGTCCCTGTGAGATCCTTGTGGAGTTCCTGCTTGTGATGCCTCATCATGTGTTGCCCTGGCTACCTGCTCCGCTCAATATGTGCCACAGGGCACCTGTGTGCCCTCAGTTCCTCGAAACAGTCCCCAGGAAACATCAGGAGCTGTGCAGATGCAGCAAGCCCAAGGGGCTCACCTTCCTGTGATGTCCGTGTGGATGTGCTGCACATGGGCAGCATCTTCTGCTTACCTGCATGTACATACACCTGTGTGTGCAGCTCCTGACTGCCACCCTTGCTGGGTGGTGGGTGTTGGTGCAGTGCTGAAGGCAAATGTGTTGGATGGGTTGGGGTGACAGGAGATGGTGGCTCCAGGGCACGCTGGTGGGAGTGGTGCCGAATGCTGGAGAGGTTCATGCTGCAGCGACATGGACCCTGTCAGCTGGATGCTCAGTGTTGATCCCTAGTGCCTCCATGGTAAACAATATTTGGGTTGACCTGCCCAACAGAGCTTTATAAACATCTGGGGGCCTTTTGTGTTTTACAAGATGAGGAGTGTTGGCTTTTGTACCTGAGTCGGGGCCAAAGGAGTTTTTATTGCTGGTTAGGTAACCTCTCTGGCACATTGCATGAGGAGCTCTAGACATTATTAATGGGGTGTGTGTGCTGTGGTGCATGTGTTGTTTTGTGTAATGGCTGTTGCTGCTGTGCCTGGTGCAAGGATGTAGCTGTAACATTTTCCTACAGGTGTATAGTTCTCAGCCTCCTTCACCTCTTGTGTCCCTTCTGTGCTGTCCTTTCTACCCTGCCTGCTTTAGGCTGGTGCTCCCCCAAAAGTTTTCTCTGGGGTTTTACTGACATCTTGCAGGGAGGAAAATTTACTTGTAACCTCTGCTCTTTGTACATCGCTGTGTTGGTGGGAAGGAGAACTACGGAGAACAGGCTGGGACCTGGTTCGTGTGAAACGTGGCACTCCTGAACTTGTGGCTCCGTTGCATTCAGGGGAGCTCCTTGAAGGCTTGTGCCCCTGTTCCTTGTGCATGTAAAGAAAGAAGGAGCTGTGATGTTGATGTATTTCCTCTGTTTCCCTTGACACACTTAGAGTTCTGCACATCACCTGCTTGCTCCGTCACCTCAGCAAATGGTCTGGCCTGATGCGAGGAAGTCACCTGTGTTGGTGGGCAACCTTCAAAGCCCAGAGCTCCTCCTGGGTTTCATCATCTCCTTTTCCGCTTTGCTTGTCCAGGATGACTCTCCCGCGTTGTCTGCTCCTGTGAGGACTGCTGCAGTCCTGCAGTGCCTGTTATTCTTTTTACAAGAGCCACTTGGCTGCTTCTTTGGCTCTTCCAGCCCCTGCCCTCAAGGAGCTGTGTGTGATCCATGCTCAGATAGCTGGGGATGCTTCCTGCCCTGCCACACACAGCAGCGCTTGACAGAGCATGTCTGGTGGTCCTGGGGCCCCCGCACAAAGCCCATCCAAGCTACAGCCTGGAGGTCTTGGGCAGTGTTCGTTCCATTTTGCTCCATAAACACTACTAATGGTGCCAGATGGGGCTTTATAGGAGGATCACATCCTCTGCCCTATGCTCTGTGTATTTTAAACAAACCAGGGAGGGGGTCTGGGCTGGATCCGTGTTTGTTCTTGAAGGAACTGATGTGGGCTTCAGAGTCCTCATCCATCCATCTTCCATATGGAGATAAAAAGTTTTGGCTGAACACTGCTAAATGTGCCGTCATCTATCACAGCGGAGGCGGGATTGTGTCAAGGAAAAATAATCCACCAGCAGGCTCAAAAGAAGAAGATGGAAAAAAAAGAGAAATAAGATTTCCAGTGAAATGCATTGCTTTTAAAAATCCAGTTCACTCTTTGCCAAGTCATTGTTTGGATTTAGACTTGTTTCACATAAAAGCAACCTTTAAAGGTTACTTTTATCCCTCTTTAATGAACTAGAGAAATGAGCCTGGTCTGCTAGAGGGCAGAGGCCAGGGGATGGGACCTTATGTAGAGCTGATGCATCCCCTTTGGAGCAGCAGTGCGAGCTGTACCACCAGCTCCCTGGCTGCCAAATTCTGCAGCCAGCAGCTCTCAGTGAGAAAAATGAAGGAAGATCATTGATGTGTATCTCTCCCCTTGCTGTGGTGGAAATTATATATGCTGCAGTGTGTGTGGGAGACAGAATATACATTGCTGTATTTCTGTGAGGCATTCTGGATTGTAGGGCTTTCACCCCAGGGGCCAGGTTTTCTGAACCCCCCCCTGTGCTGGGTGTTGAGCTCTTTTTTGGAGATGTCTCAGCAAGAGCTCTTGGAAACCTGCTGCCCATGGTGAGCATTTAACCACCTGCAGACCTGGTCCCCGTCCTGCCCACGTGAGCAAGAGGAGCCTTGTGCTTCCCTCCCTGGGCAAAGCAGTGGGTGCTGGAGCCCCTTGTTGTCCCTTTCCTCCTCAATGCATCTGGGCAGTTAGGTGATGGTGAGGGCATCTGAGTACCTCTGTGATGATGGGCCATCCCAAGCATGAACAGCAGGAGAGTGTCCAACTCTTTAAAGAGGTTCTGCTGTAAGGTGGTGAGAGGGAGAGGTGGGAAGGGTGGGTATGGGGCAAAGCTGCTTTGCAGACCTTGGGTGGACTGTGGGGTCCCTCAGCTCCACACAGCAGCATAACTGCATGGGCTGATGAGCTAGAAGGGGACTGACGAAGATAGCAGCAGAGTCTCCAAAAAGGACTCAACACTGTGTATCTGTGAATTGAGTTCTTCCTCCTCCCACGTAACTGCAGGTAATCCTTTCTGCCCAAGCAAAGTCTCCCAACCCAGCTGGGAACCCTCCCAAACCGCAGCCCAGCCCAACCTGAGGGCTGCTGTGATTTCTCACTGTGCTTCCAACAGCTGTGCTAATGAAACATTTCTCTCATTTTCCTTCTGATCCATGCTGCTTGAAGCTTTTAGGGGACACCTGACTGATGCAGAAAGAGCAGCAGCAGAGGGGTGAATGAGTGGTGCCAAGTACAGAAAACCCAAAGCAGCTGTTTCTGTGTGTTGGTGTGGATGTGGTGTGCTGGGACACGCAGCTTTGGATGAACCATGGTTGAAGGCTTCCCTGCTCCCATAACCTGGTTCTGGGACAAAGGGCCTTGGTAGGGAGTTTCTGATGTCACCAGTTTCTGGTGTTATTTCTTGTCCTTTTCTCAGGTGGATGACTCTTGGTGGGACAGGGAAGAGTAAAATGTGGTGCAAGACACTAGAACCCCTCAGCAGAGTTTCTGAAGTGGCTGCGGTGCCCAAACTCCTGACCTCAGTGATGCCCTCCTACAGGCATTTTTCCTGAATTCCCTTTCCCAGCAGAAATCGGATCAGTCCTCCTCATTGAGCTCATTGGTATGAGGGGCGCTTTGAGTTTGCTGTGTTTGCTGCTGTTGGGTGAAGGCTGATGGTGCTTCCCCCTGCAGAGGGACCATCCACACAGGGATGCTCTGAACGAGCAGGATGAGGTGGCTTGGAGAGGGGCTGTTGACTGGGGCACTCTGGGGAAAATCCCTGTGAACCAAAACTGAGGCTGCTGCTGTTTTCTATAGAAGAAGTGTCAGAAGGCCGCTGGAGGCAGCGGGCAACAGAGAACAACTTTCCTATGGGAAAGTAAAGGCTTGTTCCATTTTTAACCCTTGCTAATTGAGTCCAGGGTGAAATGTGACCCCAGGTTACATAGTTGTAATGCCTCCTCTGTGCGCTGGGCCCTCAGGAGGGGGAAGAAGCAGTAGTTTGCTGGTTTTGGCCCAGCTCCACGAAGCGAATTTTTTAGTGGCTGTAAATAAGGAAGATGAAGAGGCAGGAAGTGGACATCTCATTAACAGACACTGGAGATGGTCGCACTGGGGCCACCCGCCTGGGCCAGGGTGTGTGGCTCGGGCAGAAGAAAGCACGGGAGAGTGGCGGGGAGTTCAGGGTCGCTGGCGGGACCACAAAGTGGGAGCACGACTGCATGGGAGCCTCTGTCCTGGGAAACATGTGAACTGGCCCTGGACTGCTGTGGCAGGAAGGAAGACAGCCCAGATAGGCAACTGTTTTTGGCAGGGGTCTCCCTGTCCTGCTCAGCGCAGGTATAATGACCTTTCCATGCTTGGCCGTCTGCAGATGTTCACGGATGGAGTTGGGCAGTAACACTAAACCTGTGTGGTTAGTGAGAGCTGGGCTGGCTGCTGGTGCCATTACAAACCTTCCCTGTGAGTCTGGGAGCCCTGTGAGCATCCCCAGTGTTCAGGGAAGGGCTGGAAGTCACATCCAGCATGGGCACCTCATCACAGCAACCTGCACCAGAGACACCTTATCCTGGGTGACTGGATCTCCTCCCCCTTTCCTTTCGTTTCCAGGAGGCTTACACTAAGACAACAGTAATAAATAGTTTATTTGAGCCTTGTCATTAAAAATACACAGCTGTAGCCTAAAGGTGACTTGTGGGGTAGCTTATGCCTGCTGTTCTGCCTTGTTATGAAACCTGAAAATTACTGTTTTTTTTTTTTAAAGTACTTCTATTTTTCCCCACACGTTTACTGTTTTTTCAATCTTACAAATGTTAAATATGCCATGTCAGGTTGGTTTTGCTGCAGTCTCTTAGGAAGAGGTATCTGTTGGGAACTTTCCCTACCTTGAGGGTGTCAACAGATCATTTCTTCTCTATGAGGAAAACAATGGATGTGAGTGTAAAATGAGAATTTACAGAGAAAAAAGAGAAGCGGAGAGTTAGAAACAGTCAGCAGTCACTCTGGACTTGCTTCTTCAAATATCCTTGTACTAAATTCTCTGTTGTCCACAGGGATTGAGGAAAAAGGGCAGGGTAGGCAAGACCTGAGATTTTGGCATTAAATGCTTCCATCGGGAGAGAGCAGGCCAGCGGATTCCAGATGTTGCCTTTGGGAATGGATCTCTCATGGGAGCTGGCTGGCTGCGAGCTCTCGAAGGTGCCTTTACCTTCTGTGTGGGGCAACTTTTTTGGGGATGAGACTCATAAATGGCATGAGATCAATCTCTGGGCTACCCAGGAATGTGGGGTGGGGAAGAAGAAATGGCAAGAGGTCAGTGGAAAGTCCAAAGGATCCTCACCTCTGTGCACAGGTCTCCAGACACAGGACATGCCTCAGGTGGGTGAGCAATGGACAAGAAGCCTGTGGCTTTGGTTGCCATCCCCAGTGTCTCTGTGGGGGATGGCAAACCCTTCTCTCGGAGGTTTTGTTGTCACTGGAGATCTGCAGCAGGAGGCTGCAGAGCCTGGATGAGACAGGCTGGCTTTGGTCCTTCCCGGCAGCTCGCAGGCTGTGGCGCAGCGTGGGCTGCGTGGAGGCTCGGCAGCTGCCTCTCCAGCTCTCCGAGATGCGGCACCTTCCTGCTGCAGATCATCAGAAAAATGGTGCCAAGAGGGCTGGAAGGGGGGCGAGGGAGCATTTTGCAGCGTGGTTGCTGATGCAGTGCAGGACCAGGGCTGGAGATGGAGAGGACAGCGTGGAAGGGAGTGTGGCACGTGGTCTGGGATAGAGCCGTGACATAAGGGGGGTGGCAGTGGAGTGCAGCAAGTGGCAGAAGATCCGTCACCTATGAGCAGGTGCCCGGAAAGTGTCACAACACTGCATGGCCATGCTGCCGGCATAGATCACATCACAGTGTGCAGAGCTTCCCTGAAAATGGGGAGCCGTCCCCTTTATTCTTAAAGACGAAAGGTCTCTCTCTGGATCTCTTCCAGAACATAATGCTTTGGCATAGAACAAGAAATGCTCTGTTAACTACTCCCCTCTTGTCCCAGTAAACAGGAGGCGCTGAGCAATCTGCTCTCACACCTTCCGCCTCTTGGAAATCCCAGGAAATAAATGTTTTGCTGGTAGCACAAAACAATTAGAAATGGGGATTTGTACTTTCTTGCTGGATGTGCCTTTTCCCACCTCCTTGATTAATCTTGGATGCAGATGCTGGTTGTCAGCAGCACCGCTCAGGATGCGCTGTGTGCTGCCAGGACTTGACCGGTGTGTCTTGTAGCAACAAAAGCAGATGAAACATCTGGCCGGGGGGGGAAGAAAAGCCCAACAACATGGAGCTTCCCTGCCAGCTTGGCTGGGAGGGAGGAAGGGACAGGCAGGTGGAGAGGGCGCAAACAAGATGTTCGGGGTGGAAAAATGTGATCTGGATTCTCCATAACAAACTCGTCTGTTCTCCCAGAGGCTCTCCGAGCCAGCACGCACGGGATTTTTGCAATGACTGGAAAGTCCAAGCCTCCCAGTCCCTGAGGATGGCGAGGGGCAGTTTGTGGAGAGGGACGGGTGGGTGGGAACGTCCTCCCCAAATTCCCTTGGGACGTGTTGATGAGGGCAACTGCTGTGATAGCCCATTGCTGCTGAGCGGGGAAAAACCGGTGATGTCAGAACAAGGCCATCAACCAGGCGGGGGGACGGGGACGTGTGACACTGTGCCACGTTGAGGATATTAATTCTCAGTCAACTTTTATTGCTGAAAAGCTGTATTGTTCCTCAGGGAAGGACAGATGATGATCTACATCATCCTCATTATTCCAGCTGCCGGTCCCCCGGTGGTTGCCCTTGGCTTGACCTGACAGCAAGGGGCAGTTTCTGTAGGGCCCTTTTCCATCCTTCCCAGTGTGGCTGGTGTTGCAGAGCGGTTACAATATTAAACTGTCTTCAGAGTGTGACAAGTCATCTTGCAAAATATGAAACAAGTTGCTATTTGCAGAAAGGTTTTGTGGAAAAGGCGCTTGACCCAGAGGAAGAGCGCTGGTTTCCATTCAGTTCCGAATGGACGGCACGCACATCTTTGCGTGCATGGGTGGCAAAGTTAAGCTTCTCGCTGTAAACGTAAAAGGTGAACATCATTTTAAGAAAGGAAAAAAGGAAACGAAATAAAACGGGAGGTAACGCCCTTGCCCGTGACCACAGACAAATTGATGTGGGGCTCTAAACAGGGTAACTGGTTTCTGGCAGGTGGCTTCACGCGTGGGTCCCCGAGTGTCCTGGCAGCCCCAGGCTGAGCCCCCACTGTCTGGGGAGGGGGTGGAAGAGCAACAAAGGATCAACTGCCCGAAATTTCCTTCCTGATGGTGGGAAGGACGATCGGTTCTTCCTCAGGGTGAATCACGTTCCACGCTAAGCAGCTAATCCTGCCGGCTGTGGCTGGCCCCTGATAAGCTGCCCAGCCAATTCTGATTAGTTTCCAGTGACTTCATTAGAAAAATAACATTAGAAGCAATTTAAAGTCAATTATGTTTTATGTGACTACTGTTGTTAATTATTACTTGTGTTAGTTTGCCTAATCAACCAAGATTCTCCCATTAATAGACATTACTAATTTGTACCTACAGTGCAATGACTTCTGCCATTGGGTTTCAGAGCATCTCCCCAAACTGTCCTCTACTTTGTATTTATTGTAGATTAACTTTAAATTAAAAGTTAATAATCTTGAGCTGTAAATTTCCATGGTGTCCTATAAACATCAAGCAAGCCTTGCAGTCTGGGTTATTTTTACAATGTGTCAGGCAAAGCAACACAGGATAACGGTTTGGGAATGCTGGAAAATATATGATTGAAAATTAAAATTGGCACTCAGTGAGCTGGAATACGGAACTCTGTGCAGGTGGCAAGTGTTGTGCTGGTTATGGATGGAGAAAAGAGGCCAGAAAAAGCTTGAATTACTTGTCCACAGACACAGAATGGGTAACAGAACTTGGGGTCTCTGATCCTTCTCCATGCTCCGGTGTAGGATGGAATCATAACTCAGGAGCCACTGATTTAGCACGAGGATTTTTTTGCATAGATGCAAAACAGTTTAGGGACCCTTAGAACTGTAGGCTGGAAATGGAAGAAAATCATTGTTGTAGGGTGGCAGGAGCTGCCCCTTGTAATGCTCGGCACTGCTGGGAGGGATGGTTTGAACACAGCCTGCAAAGAGCCTGGCTTAAAATATGGGTTGAGGGCTCCAGACAACCTCAATAATTTCAACATGTGTTCAGGCAAACCATGTGCATAATTCAGCATGTTCAGTTGTGTTAACAAAGCTCCTTGCCAGCGAGCAGTGTTTGTTTGGAGATGGCATTGTGATCCCTGTATATCTGTGCAAAGCTTATTTTCGTTCCCAGAAAAATAACAAACCGCAGAACTATGGAATGTATCATATAGGAGCAGCAGCAGGAGGCCAGGGGTTGTGTGAGCACAGCACCGGGGGCTCTGCTTGTTGTGTTTGGTCTGAGACAGATTCCTGGTGTGATATTTTTCTTTGGGGGGGTGCAGCAATTGATCCCGATCTGATTTAGCCTCCTCCTTCGATGGAGTAATAATACATGTCTGTGCTGTGAGCTGGATCGCTCCATAGCCCATGTGCAGGATTGCACCAGGGCAGGGGTTGCCAGTGGTAGGGATGGCACAAGAGGTCCCACCTTGTCCAAAATACACTGGATGGTCGGTGATTTTTATTTTTATTTTTATTTTTTTAGCACAGTTCTATCATTGGGTATTTTGTTAATGACAGCATTGCTTAGCTTTATGCAGTTTAACTAGTTCTGCACAGCTGAGAGCAGATTTCCTGCGCTCCTTACCTTGCAGCTTATTCACTGTGTGTCTTTGTTCGGGTCGCTCAGCCTCCTGCTCTGCCGTGGTTCTTCACCTCAAATTGGCACAACGTTGATCTATTTCTCAGTTTTGATTTTGAGTGCAACTTCAGTGGAAATGTTAACTTACAGTGAGTGCTTCATAGAGTGTAATCTGGGGAAACGCTCTCTTGTTTTCCATGTGGCTATCAGAGAGTGACTCTAAAAAACCCAGACCTCTACTAGAGCTAAACTAACAGAGTCATAGCAATGGTTAGTGAGAATAAAAGTAATTTGCAGCTGGTTAGTGTTCTGTGTGATTATTTATGGGTAGCTTTCTGACTGTCTTGTGAGAAGTGTTATGAACTTTGATTTGTTACTGGTGAAAGCCACTGTTGGGACACGATAATGTCGCAGTTTCCCTGCCTGAGGGGTTGTGCCCCCCAGCCCTCCCCAGCTCTGCTTGTGGGACTGGGTGTCAGTGTCACTGAAGTTGCACTTGCAAAGTAATGCAGAAAAATCCCTTTTTATTTATTCCTGTCATGCTTTCTGAATGCCCTCCTGTTAAGGATGGGAAGCTCTTGCAGTGGCCTTTGGGGAGTGTGCCCGGCAAGGAGCAGAGTACGGCACAGGCACCAAGCCAACACCTGGGCAGGGCTTCAGGCAGGGATGCTGACACCTGATCAGCACTTCAGAGGCACCCCTTGTGCTGTCCTTGCAGGTACCCACTGCTCAAGGAAGCTGTAAGCGTGCATTGACTTGCCAGCCCTTTTGCGGTGGCGGAGGAAGGATGCTTGCTCCATTACAGCACTGCCCCCCCTCTGCCTCCTGCTTCTGGTGTGAACTTGGACGGATGACTTATTCCCACTCTGCTTTGGTTTCCCATCTCAAAAATGGGAATAAAGCAGTTTCTAACTTCGCACGCTTTGCACACACGGAGATCAGCCCCGCAGACACATCTTAGACAAGGAAAAGTTATAGATGAGATGAAGTCTCTCCTCTCTTGCCCTGCATCCAGCCAGCCTGTCCAGGGCATGGAGCTGATACAAGGTTTTTGGGAGACGGTGTGGTGACCGCAAGGCAAGATTTGTGTTATGGACTGGTAGGAGTGGCTGGTTATTTTGGAGAGGGCAGCCCAACAGGATGCCTCCTGTCCATGGGAACACAGGGCAACTCAGCCTTACATTTTTTCTTAAGAATAAAATGTTTGCTGGAAAGCGTTGGGTGCAGATGTTTCGTGTCTCTCATCCATAGAGGTCAGTTGGAGTTCTGCCAACACGAGTGACGTGTGTGTAGAAGAGGCTGAAATTCTCCCATTGAGTGCTGTGGGACTCATCCATGCACTCTGGAAGATGGTAGCTTGGCTCTTACAGCACTGCAGCACAAATAGGGCCAGACACTGAACCAGTGACACAAATGAAAATTCAGGGTAAGGAGGTCTTGTGTAGCACCACTGGTCCCTGTGCCAGGCTGGCCCGGTCTCTGGAAAATTAGAGATGACTCATTTCCCCTGTGAATTCATGAGCTCCTTGTCTGCCCTCCCTCTGGGCATCTTGCTGCAAGCGCTGGTCTTCTGACCTGCCAGTGTGCCCTTTGCTCACCAGCTCTATTTATAGGGGATTTAATAAGATATCAATTAAAGAAAGGAAAACAAACTGAAGAAGTCTGTCTGCAGAAAATCCGGAGTGAGGCAAGGTTATTGATAGCAGTTGTTTAAAATCTTGTCAGCTCTTTTTATAGACTGTTGTTGTGGGACAGCTGAGCTGGACCTGTGTGCTGGAGCAGCTGGTGGCAGCCCCTGCATGGGACCCTGTTCCTCTGCTGGGACCATCACGTTGGGCGGCTCCTGCCTCCCCTGCTCGTTAGAAAGCGGAGAAACGTTAATGAGAGAAGTGGACTTGAGGGAGTCCCTCTTTGTGAAGAACATGCTGGATAGAGACTGCTAATTAGCTCTCATGATTTAATGCTTTCCTGTTTGCATCCAGTATGTTCGGGGGATATGGTATTTACGGTCCTATGGGGAGGATGTGAGCTGGCATGGAGAGAGGAGATTTCTGTTCCTTCAGAGCTTTATGACCCTCTTTCCTCTTGAAAACTCCAGCTGTGGGAAGACCAGGAAATTGGAGATTTGTTTCTGACTGAGCAAATTAGTGTCTGTCTCTCTAAAATCTGTTTCTCTCTAAGTTTTGCTGCACCCTAAGTATTATTTTGGCTTGGTGCCTCGCACCTCTGCAGTGTCAGCACTGGGAGAGCCTCCCACTGCAGTAAGAGGCCATTGCAAACAGTCGGCAGTCTCAGAGTCTGGGGCCTCTGGTGTGTTGGGCTGTTCTGCGGTTTCGAGAGGGTGGAGGTGAACACCCAGACATCCTCCAGTCAGGGTCCCTCCAGGTCCAAATCTCCTCCTCTGGCCCTGTGGGCAGCAGGGTCAGTGTGCCAGCACTGCTTGTGTGCTCCTGGCATCCCCGTGCCCTTCTTCCAAAGCTACCTGGAAGCAAATTATTTCTGCTTAAAAGTCCAAGCTGCTTCTACCTTGTATTCTCAAGCTGGCGATGTTATCTCTTGTCTGGTGTTATCCCTGGGGAGATTGTGATGTATAAAGCGATTGTGATAATGTTTGTCTAGACGAAGTCTTAGCCCCACTTGTGTTGTCACCTCTTTCTGATCTTCTCTGCTGCTGCTGCTCTGTTCACCAGCTCCTCCTGCAGCCACCCCTGCTCCAGCTGCCCCTTATTTGTCAGGTACATCCTTTTTCCTCCACTTCTTCCCCCAAAAAGTTACCACACCGAGCAAACCACCTCCTCCAGCCTTATTAAAAACAAAGGACACATATACGCATGGCTCCTGGGCTCCATCTGATATTATTTGATCAATTGAGAGCATGAGGAGGAAGGAAAGTGCTGAGTTGGAGGAATTCAACAGGCACTGTTAAAAAAAGATGTGTCCAAAACCACAAAGCATGATCTCATGCAACACAGACATTGTCATCTGGGAACTGCAAAGGGCTGGGTCTTTGTGTCTGGGCAAACAAAGGAACAGAAATAGCAATCCAGAAATATTAGTTCGTTGTCAAAATGATCCTCGCTCCCTGGCCATATGATTTATATGGAGCAGAAACCAGGGCAGCTCTGCTTTGCTGCTTTATGTACGTGAAGAAGAGTGAAAGGCCAGTGAAAATCCTGGTGCTGGGCTTAGCTCTGGATGCTTCTGTAGCATCAGAGAAAAAGCACTGCTGTGGTCTCCAAGTCACAGGAGTGGTTTCTTCATGCCTACATTAGAAAATCAGCCTTCAAGTCATGTTGTGGCTGAAATGCATCTGGTGCTACCGCCACTTCTAATTTAGGAATGTCACTTGGAGGTTATCAAATAAGCAATACTTTGATCCTGCCTTGGCATTTGCACACCCAGCAGTGTCCTGGGGTCCTGCCCTGGGTGTCCTTGCCAGCTGTCTCCCATTTCCATCTCTGTCCAGGAAACCCAGCCCAAGACCATCCATGGAAAAAGAGCTGTGAAGGGGAACAAGGACAAACTGGGCTCGCAAAAGGCCCTCGGGGAAAGGGAGCTGAGGGGGAGGATGGAAGCGTGGTTCAGAGGCTGGTCTTAGTCTGATTTATTTTCTGTTTAGACTGTCCCAATCCAACCCAATTCCTGTACAACCTCTGGTACACTGCTATCCAGTAACCACCCTGGGCCGGCCCTGTAACAGGTCCCAGGGACCCATGGACAGCAAAGGTGAGGAGCTGTTAAAGACGTGTAAATATGTTTGAGACAAGAGGTAGGTAGAGCTGGCACAGTGCTCATGGGTCAGTATGAGACCCTGCTCCACCGAACCACCTTCCTTCTGCCTTCCTATTTTCTGTGGAACGTCCTTTTTTCCTTTTTTATTGGGATGCCTGTGTCTGTGCAGATCAAACAACATACTTCCATCATTACAAGTCAATGAGTCACAAGAGCCATAACAACACTATCTTAAAAATAACCCCAAAGCCTTGGTGCGATTGCGGTGCAGGCTGGGATGTGTTCTCGCATTCCCCAGGGAAAGTCAGAGGCAGACTGAGGAAGAGACCCAGGGAGAGGCAGTCATGCTCATGAATAGGCTTTGATGACCTTTCATAACTGCTTGTTGTCCTCTTTGCAGCTCAGCTTTATGCTTTGACGTGAGCTCTGTGAAATGGATGTTTCCTTTCAACCCTCTTCCACCTCCATTTCTGTTGTCTTCTTTTTTTGTCTTCGTTTGCCTCTTCTTCCTCCCCACCTCCTTTCTTGGAGAGGGAGACAGTTAAAAAGATCTCAACTGTTACTAAAGCCATTCTTGCTTCAGCCACTTTAGCATCGGTGCGAGACAAATAAAGTCTCAAATAGTCAGCTCCTTTCCTCCGAGGCAATGGGAGGGGAATGGAAGAGGCAGGGTGTTATTTCCTGATGATGTTCATTGATAAATGTGCAAACTCCTGGCTTTGAGTATTTGGGGAAGTGGAGCGCTACTCTGTGAGACATCATATTCCCTGGCCCAGCATGGGGACACCCGAGTCTCAGACTTGGGGTTCAGTGCAGGAGATGCGGAGCTTGCTGAGCAGCTGGTTGCTCATCCCACCTCAGGGCTGGTGCAACTCAAGGGTGCTCTGGACAGGAACAGAAAGGCAGGTGCTGGTGCAGCTCAGTTTTGGGGGGACTCCTTAAACTCTTGTGACAATACCGGATAATGCCTTTCCCTTCCAAAAAAATCACTCAGTTGTTTAATTCTTTAGCCCTTTGATTTAGAGCATGCTCCTGTCAGAGCTGAAAGGGATTTGTCATCCCAGATGAGCACCTGTGCCCCATTTTTCCTACCTGTAAAACAGCTCCACTACAACCTCTCTTGAGACTTAATCCATCAATTATATTCACGACTTGTTTTGAGCTGCTGATCCACTGATGCGCTTTTGTGACCCTGGGAATGACCCCACTAGGACAAAGACCATGTGGGGTGAAGTGGCACATACCACCACTTGCATATCTCAAGGGACACTAATGGCCTCAGCTTTATCTTCTCAGTGTCATCAGGTGAGGGTGGTGTTGCCAAGTGGCTATCCCAGAATAATCCAGCAGTAATAAGCTTAAGTGAGAGACAAGGCTGACTGAGAGATGGAGGAAAGACAAGACACATTTAATGAGCGATATAGACATAACAGGTCACAAGGTATTATTTAATTTTACTTTTTTGTGATATTTAATATATGAAAATGGGGAATGGAGCTGTCGTTGCTCAGCCTCTTCTTGTTTGTTTCTGCTCTTTTACTGTTCAGGGCAGAAAGTGTGACTCTTACAGCTGCCTAATTTCAAGTTACCTTCTCTTAATATCTCCATGTCTTCTGCTGTTATTTCCTTCAGCTCTTCACACCGACTCCCCAAAACCTCACTGGACAGCCCTACAGCTGGTGGGTGTTTCTTCCCCTCTGAGAAGTGATGGGAAAAGCGCTTGTTGGAAAAATGTGTTGTAGGTAGTTAGAGGGTGTTCGTTCCCTTGGATGCAGCTTTATCCTTGGAAGAAAAAAATCCCAGTCCCTCAGTCCAGAGCAGCCTCAAAGCCTCTGGAAGATTTGATCTCCTTCCAGAAATCTCAACTCTTTTAATTCAAGAGAAAAAGCTGGCTCCCCGAGCTTGGCCGGTGGATCTGCTCTGGCCATGGGCTTTCCACCAGCTCCTCGAGTACGTTGTGATCATCACCTGCACTCTGTCTGCTCTCAGCCCCGAGCTTTGTCCCAGGAGGACTATACATCATAATCATATCATATTGTACTGGCTGCTCTTGGGAGGAATGAGGCTGCTTGAACTCATTTTGCCTCTGACCGGAGCAGATAGGAATGGAGGTCTCCAGATGGGCAGCTGGTGCTCCACCTCAGCAAGTTCTGCCTTTTCTAGGCAAAACCTGAGACCCCTGAGGTGTGAGTTAGACCTTTGCTCCCTCCCCAGCTGGCGCACAAGGCAGTGAGCTCACCCCATCTACATCCCAAGTGGGGTTTCTTATCAGCTTTCCACTTCAGCCCAGGGGGTTGCTTGATACTGAGCTGGTGCTGGGAATGCACGGTCGGAAGTTGCTAATTGTTTAATGCACGATGTTATTGCTGCTCTGGTAATAGCGGTGGTGCAAAACCAAGTGAAAGCTCCGGCTCTCCTGGCCATCGCTTTCCCAGGAGCTCCCAGCCCCTCAGTGCCGCGATGTCCTTTCCTTTGCTTTCTCACCAGGGAAGCTACTGAACCGGCTCCAACCTCTTACCTGTGTACATGAGATCCGGATGCTTTCCATGCTGAGATATTTCTTCCAAGTCTTAGCCTTCACATTTAGAAAAGCATATTGCGTCTATAAAACACGCAATGAAGAAGAGCCACTCGCCCCCACCGAGAACAATGCTGTTTGCCTCTTCAACAAAACATTCCTACTTGAACATAAATAGTTGTTGAGAAACTGTGATCCTTGAAGTGGGTCTCTGTGATGGCAAGTTTCGTCCAGCAAGGGCTTTGGGTAGCTGTGCTCCTCAAAATTAATTCTCTTAAGGATAGAGAAGTTGGATGTTTTTCTGTTCCTTGCACACAAGAAACGTGTGATGTCTCAGATAAGTTTGTCTGACTAGTTATAAATTATCAGCAGCTGTAGCTAATTAATCTCAAGGGTTTACTGGTAAGATTGTCTAGCACACAAAAGAAGAATTAATACTTTTATTTTACTTGGCCTTTTTTTTTTTGCAGTTTATGATCTGGATCGCCTAGTTACTTAGTATGTGAATTTGTGTAAGTCCCATATCCCTTGCAACTGAAATTCTCCCACAAAATGCTAATTGTGGTAGCTCTCACCAGCTTTTGTGGACCACTTTGAAATTGTACGCGATAATAAACATAAATAAGCTACTAACTAGCCTTGGAGTAATTCCACAAGTAGTGTGTCTATCGATATGGGTATTGGCTACAGATAAAAGTATCATTCTGTCTGTGGTGACAATATTGGGCTGAGGTTTTAATCCAAAACTGTGGCAATAGATGAGACTTCTTCAAAGGAATATCTTCCCTAGGCTCATTCACTGGCCTTGGAACTTTAGATATTGAAAGTCTGTGACACGGCTTTTATTTCTCTCTTTGACTGGTGCTTAAATGTTGAGAAGAACCAGAATACAGTGTCTTAGGATCCTAAATACACCTTGAAAATAGATGTGGTTCAAGTACCTAACTTACTTAAATGATTTTAATTGTGTGTGTGTACCGTTTTAATTAAGTTGTATGCTGTGTAGTAGTTGGAGAATGTACTGTGATGAGAATCAGCCACACTCCCTGTTCTGCCTACATACGCTAAATGTATAGAGATCATGTTTTCACCAGTGGGCGGTTGGCATTCTGGAGAAGGACCTGCCTCTGAGTCAGCTCTAATGGATTTAATTCTCCTGCTCGAGCAATAGTGGTTTACACTTCTAAAGTGAAAAGCCCTTCTGGGTTGTGTTGCTCTAGATAAAGTATTACATGCTGTACAAACCCATAGTATGCTCTGTAGACTGATTTAAAAACCATGTTACGCTCTCAGCCTTAATGTGCTAAAGAACAGCCAGGACTTTGACAGCTTGCTAAACAGGAGTAGTGATTTGGAACTGTTATTTGCAGAGTGTAATGTGTCTGGCTGAACAGCCCAAATTGTAGCCTATGTGAAAGCAGTTGCAATTAATTACATATTGCTGCAAGGTTCTGGCCTGGATTCCTGCCTCAGTCCCACATAGAAAACGAGCACAAAACTGACAGGGTGATACAGGGCAAACCAGAAAACCAAGAGAGGGTGAAAAGCCTTGCTGGTGATTAGCTGGGCAGGGCGGAGGGAGAGGGAAGGAGGGGAGGCAAGATGGGTATTTGCAAGTGATGCTTGGCCCGAGATGCTGGCACCTATTGCCAGTGGGATTAGAGCAGAAACACACGCTCATTTTCTTTTTTTCCTTCCTTGGGTAGACTGATCACACTTTAGCTGTGACACCTCTGTGACTCTGGTTATTGCGATAAGCAATGTCGAGTTCGACTGTCCTGGACTGTGGTCTGTCGCGCTTTGCTCTAGCAGAGATTTTATGGAGGTGCTGGAGTGCCGCGCACATACAGAAAAGAGAAGTTTCTTCCAATTTGAAGTACCACTCTGAGGATCAAAAGCTTTGAGACTGTAGCCCAAGTAATCTAGTTATTAATTACGATGCTCATTTTTGGGGACATGTAGTCTTTTGACCACTTGGAGCTGAATGGGTGGGCACAGACTTATTTCTGCAGGGTGTTCATTTATCAAAGTACATGACTTGACTAATGAGCAGTCACCAACCCGTAGGACTTTTCTTGACCCACTAAAATCCAGAGTAATTCTCCCATCACCTCTCTGAGCAGAGGCTGTAAAGAAGCAGCAGCAGGAACATGGCTCCTGGAGTAGGATACGAGACAGACACAACAGTTTTGGAACATTGCAGACACCTCTGGATTAGCTTTTTTGTTTGTTTGGGTTTTGGTTTTGCTTGTTTGGCTTTTGTTTTTGATGTCTGCCTTTATTCACTATATATCTGCTACTTTTCCTTTTGAGTTTCTTCGCGTTGCTGCTTATCTACCTGATACACATGTCCTCATGAATTAGAGAAAAATGAGTTATGGATATTCTTCACTGACATGACAGTAACATCTAAGCCTGTTCTTTCAAACCTGATGTCTTGACAATCTTGTTGCACTTAACAGTTGACGTGTAGACGTCTTTCTAAACTCATATGGACTCAGATAATCCACCTTCCCAGCACCGCTGCAGCGGGGAGTTAGATGAGCTGCCTCAGGTCAGAGGGGTTGGTGCTGGAGCTGGGACTGGATCCAGCCCTCCCGAGGCAGTGTGGAGTCTGGTCCTTGAGGAATGTCTCTAAGTACATCTGGAAAGTTTGTTTGTATTTAAAAAAAAAGAAGCTATTGATAGCACGGCCATTGCAGAAACAGCAGCTATTTGTTCAGTGTTAAGAACAAGAAGTTTCTTAATGGCCTGATAGGCTGCAGAGAATGCTTCTTGTAGCTGAAACCATCTAATGGCTGTTGCAAACCTGAGCTGGATGTGTATTTGTACTGGGAAACTGAATTAAGAGCTTCTTGCTTCTAGATGGCTCTGATGAAACTTGGGTAACCTCAACCGCGTGGTTGCCAGTGTGATATGGCACCAAAAGCATCTCACTGGCCTCCTGGCTGATACCCTTAACCAAATAACACAGGACATGGGGTGGAAGTCCGACTTGGATGCTGTCAGTATGAAATTCTAGGGTCTTTGTAGCCTTGTGAGGAAAAACATGGTAAGGAGGAAACCCTCATTTCCAAGGCTGCTCTGTCAGATATTTTCTTGCACTGGAAAACACCTGCATCTGCTGGTCCCTGTTAATTATTAGAGGTGTTCAGCTGACACAGTACGGGGATGAATTATCTCCTGCGGTGATGGTTCAAAGCTGGTTCACTCCAGAACTGCTGTGTGATTCACAACTTGCTTACTCTCTTCCTCAGGATCATAAAGTCCAACCATAACCTAACTAGCACTAAACCATGTCCCTAAGAACCTCGCCTAAATGCATTTTAACCCCATCCAGGGATGGTGACTCCAGCACTGCTTTGGGCAGCCTGTTCCAATGCCCCACAGCCCTTTTTGGGAAGAATTTTTTCCTAATATCCCATCTAAACCTCCCCTGGTGCAACTTGGGCATTTCCTCTTGTCCTATCACTTGCTATTTGGGAGAAGAGACCAACCCCCTCCATGCTCCAAGCTCCTTTCAGGCGGTTGCAGACAGCGATAAGGTCTCCCCTCAGCCTCCTTTTCTCCAGGGTAAGCTGGTAAAACTAGTAACTAAACTGGCTAAACTAGTACTTGCCAAATGTTTTTAGATAAGCAGATGGAGAGGAGCTCAGAGGAGGACTCTCAAGGGATATGAATTAGCTATCGGCAAACCATCAACTGGAGTTAATGAGATGAAGAATTAATAACCCCTGGGGTGGGTCATGCTACACTAACTGTGTGCCTCTTTGCATAATTGATGATCCCCCCAGCGCAGAGATCCACTTGCCAGTGTCCTGGCTCGGGTTATGAACACTCAGTCACCTGGTGCATCTGTAATTAATCCCTCTGTGCCCGTACGGTAGGCAGATGCTGCAGCTTTCCATCAGGGCTCTGATCCTGCTCTTGCTCCTGGGGTTGGGTTTCCCCACCGGAGTCTGAGACACGGGCGCAGGAGCAATACCTGCACAGCCCCTGAAAAGGGGTGTCAGTGTCTGAGACCTGAAACCAGAGCCAGGACCTACTGCTGGGGTCTGAGCTGTTCCTTAGAGAGCAGACGTGCAAGCGCTGGGGGATTTCTCAGCTCTGTGATGGAATCAGCCCTCTGGCAATAAGCAACTGAGGAAGGTACTTGGGCATGTACGGCACGATGTCCCTGAGGAATGAAGCAAGAAGAGGTAAACACAGCAGCTTGCAAGGTAGGAATGCCAAATCTGCCCTAAAACTCTGTAATTAGCACCTCCAGATGTTTGCCATGGTGATTATCTGTATTGGGGATACGTGCAATCTGTGTAAAAAAAGATACAGAACAGTCAGATAACAATTACAAAAAAGGTATTTTAGCTCCCTGGCATGTTTTCTCATGGCAACTGTAAGACCTTGCTGTTCTGGACAAATTTTAGGGACTTTTTTGAGTTTGGAGAGAGAAACCATGTAGTTTCTCCTGCTTTTACAGCTTTTTCCATTTGCAGCTGATGCTTTCTGCTCTGGTAGCAACTGCTTTGTGCTGGGGGTTAAAACCATCCTCCCGGAGCACTGAAATCTCTGTGATGAAATGGCCTAGACAGACTGTACAAGTCACCGTTTATGATCCAGATAGGACGTGCTGCACCCGAAGCTGAGTAATAAACCTGAATTAAATCCCTCCTAGTAGGCTGATGTACGCCAACTGACGGCAGCGGAGCTGCCCAGGTTTACACCAGCTGGTGACATGGCTCTTAGTTGATTTGGGTTGTTTTATTTCTAGAGCATTCTTTGTAAGCGCTATTGGTACTTAGGGCAAAAACTGTGCTTTCTCCCACTGGTTGGGTTGGTGAGGTTGGAGCATACGATTTTTGGCTTCTGCAGAACGCCTGGGCTGGCTCTGCCTGCTCTGCTCCCTGGGGCTCTGGCTGCGCTGCAGGTGGTGGAAAGGTCTACTACCTCTGAGTGGGATGCTTTCTGGACCAGGGCCAGCTTCCTAAGCTGAGCCTGCTTCCTAACAATTAAGACGGTATTTTGTCAGACTGTGGCCTCTGGGCCCAGCTACTTGCACTTCAACTGCTCCAGAATGCTCTGGGATCCTACAAGGAAATTGCTGGTGCTTGGATCTTGTCTTTATAAGTACAGTTTAAAAAAGAAAACAAGCCCAGTTTGTCTGTGCAATGTGCCAGCTACTCCATGCTTTATTAGGACTAAGAGAACTTTCCTGTAGCACAGCCTGCTCAGGTCAGATAGTTGCATTTCTGGGAGGTTCAGAGCCCTCTGGTTTTGCCATGTGTCACCCAACGCAAGGGGGTACATGCAGTTTGGGGTGCAGCCTCCCCATCCGTGGGGCTGGAGCAGGGAGATGAATGCAGAACACCACTCATGTCCCATTTCTTTGCTCTGTCATGCCCAGGTTCCCTTTACTCCCTTTGAGTTTCGTTGAAGGCTGTTTGGAGACACTTGGGAATGAATTGATTGTGATGGATTTAAGCAATTTTCACATCCCTCCCTCCTGATAAGCGTTGTGCTGCAAAAGAGCCTTATTTGCTTTCAGGTGATGGGGATGGTAAGAAACTTGAAGGGAACAGAGCAGGGCCGTGGTTCGTTAGTTAGGGCATGTAATCTTCATGGTTTATGGTGAGTTTCGTGTTAAGACAGCAACTGTAAAAGTGACAAACAAGTGTTGGTCTAGTGCCTTGTTGTGTCCTGTGTTAAAGGAGATAGACATGTGCAGTTTCTGAAATTCTCTGCCCTCCAGGCCATTAAAATGTGATTCATAAAGCAGTTGAACTCTTTTTCTGCTGCTGTTCTGAGATCAAGAGAAATCACAAGCACTTCTGCTGTGACAGTGAGCTGGTCTTTTCTGGAGCTCTTTCACAGGCTTCCCATAAAAGACAGCATAAAAGAAATCCCTTTCAACTTTGGGACAGTAAGCTCAGTTTAGAGAGCTCAAATTCTGAAGAAAAAAGTGCTGCTTCCCTCAGCAGAGTGCTTCCATCAGCCCTCGAATCACCAGCCAAAGCGTGTTCTTCAAATCATTAATAAACCCTTGCACCCATCTCCATGCACGCAACTGGAGTTTGTAGGACTTTCCTTCTGACTGCAAGGCTGGTGACCTCCTCGTAAAGCTCCCTTCACCTTGGTTGGTTTCCAGGAGCCTACATACGTCCAACCTCTCTGAAAACAAGAGTCTTTGTTTTAGGAGCACCTGCCCGAGGATGTGTTTTCCAGAGTTATTTCTTGCAGCTGTTCTGTAGCCGATGGTGGTTTCAGGGAGGCAAAGGCGCATGGGCCACCATGGCGTTGGGCATCGTGTGCCGGAGCCCAGGTTGAGCGCACGGCTTCTCCGTGCCGTGCACATACACAGCGCTTGGGTTTTCGATCACACGCTCACAAAAGCAGCTCCCGTAACGCTGCAATGCTACACTTGGAGGCAGGCCAGCCATCTGCGTTTCGGAGAGAGATCCGAGGCGATCTTGCAGCGTTACCTCCCACCGCACGCCCAAAGCCTGCAGGCACCTGCTCCAACCATCCGCCTCCTTGTTGTGGGTACAGGCTTAGGTAACAGCACAGCTTCTCTTCCTTTCAGGAAGAAACGGGAAGACGAATACAGGAGGCCACGTGTGTCTAATTTATTCATTCTGTCATCTCCCTGGCTTCTCTTTATTCCCTTCTTGTTTTGTTGAAGGCTGTTGGGAGACACTTGGGAACAAATCAGCAAGAGCACAGTACACACTGTGCACTTGGCGATTAGCTTGGATGCGGGATAAACTTAATATCTTCAATTAAATTTATTTCTTTTTGGTGAATTCGCTATCTGGTTGCAGCCAGCAGTGGCTGAGCCCAGTGAAATGCAACATCCAGTGATATGGGATAGGCTGTGAATTTAAAACCTTTGCTTGCCCACCCAGGCACTACACTGTTTTCTTTCTTTCGACTCTGTTTTGTTCTTTTCTGTCCCCAGAATAGTAATCAACTGGAGATCAGCGTTTTCTACCCACTGCTTTTCTTGGAGGAGTTGTGTTGGTATAGTAGATGCTGCCTGTGATAACCCCTCCTCCAAAATATGGAGTATTTAAAATACCCAAATTTGGAGTTTCTCATTCCTTTTGTTTCCCCACAGTCTTTATTCAGGAAAAAGAAGTGAGATGTGGGTGGGTCTCAAAGGGCACTGGTAACCTCCACCTTGGAGATCTCTTTGCCCCTAAAGTGGCAGGAGCCGTGCTGAGCATCGGCTGTGGGGGCCTCAATCACACGTTTGCATTGATAGTTTCTGATTTTGGTGGCTCATTCAGTGTCTGCGTCGCAGGCACACGGTGTGTTCTGCTCTTTCTTCACGGACCAGACCTGCTGCTGTACCCACCCCAGCCCTGGGGACTGCTCGGGTGGCTTTGATCAGTGATGCATGTTGGGATTCTCTCCTTTGTTTTAAGGCTTCTAGTGTTTGTGTGTTGGTTTGTTTGTTGGTTGTGTTTTTATTGATAGTTTCTGACGTTTTTGAGAGATGCCAGGGTTAACGTTGTGAAAAGAGTCAAACCACCAACCAAAAAGCATGAGGAAAATCTCAAGAAATCAGAGGGGTCTTGTTTTCATTTAAGTCAGCAATTTCTTTAAAGAATGAGCAGGAAAACATCATCTCCGTTCTCATTTCTTTATGGCAAACAGCCCGGGCCCCATGAGTGGGTGCCTGCCATGGGGATGGGTGTTTTCTGGGGCTCAGCACCAAGGAGCTGAGTTCCTCAGGTCCAAGGCAGATGGGACCCTGGGAACAGGCTGAGTCTTGCTCTCATGGGATGCTGGTTCATCCCCTGCCCCAGCAGCCAGCACAGTTTCATGCTGTCCGAGTACCTCTTTTATTCCAGAAATCAGGATGGGTTTAGGTGTTTCCATCCCTAATTTTGTTCTAGAAAGAGTGAAATCTCTACTAACCAGCCAACCATGACAAAGAGCAGAGTATTCTGTCGCCTGCAAGTCTACCCTGTCGGCACTTCTCTGGCCAGGGCTTATCTCTGAGGTTGGAACCTGGCCCGAGGTTTGGACAACTTTGCATTTACAATTTAGAATACTGCAATAAACAAGCAAATAACAGGCTCTTTCCCAGCCACACTCTTATGCATGTACACATATATGCACAGAGCAATGCTTAATTCTTGCTGTCCGCTGGCCTGGGGGCTGTTTATATACAGCATTGTATGTTTATATATGGAGTTCATCTCCTCAAGTGAAGACAGATTAAGCAGTGGGGTGAATAGATCAGTTATGTGAACTATGGGATTTCCAGCCTAGAAACACTGCCAAGACCAAACCAGACAAATGGGTAGCACAGCAGTGTTTCTCATTAATGTACATGGCAAGTTGCGCCTTGCTGATAATGCACAACAGTCTCCTGTTGGGAGGTTTGGGAACCCATCTGGGAGCAGCTATCAGAGCTGTATTCCAGGCTGGGCTGCGTCTTCTTGCTTTCCTTTGCATTTTCTCCTCTGAGAACCTTGCAGGGGAAAAAAAGCCCCACAAACAACAAAACGTGCACCTCCCCTGTATTGACATTCTGAAGTCTGTGGGAATATTGGTATGTGAGTGGTATGGCTTGCAGAATAGAAATAGGATTATTATAGCCTCCCTTCCCTCCCTGCAGCCATTACGTGCTGTATGTGGTTTACCGGAGAAGTGGTTGTGGTTCCCATCTTCCACACCAGCACAAATTATTAAAATTTGAAAATAAGATTACCTGCCATAATTGTATGTGGTGGTTTTCTTTGCTGCTACAGGCGTTGATGCTCATGCACAGATTTATGGCTTTGCTTGTTTTATATTCTGCGTGGAGTGTTCTGCTATTCTCCCCAGTATCTGCGCTTCTAACACTTCATCTTCTCCTCGAGACAGCAGAAAAGAGTGATGGGCTTGTGGTGATGCTGGGACTTGGTTGCTGATTCTGCTGGCAACTTCTGGGGAAACACTGGACAAAAGAAAAGAGCCATGTACCCACTCCTAACCAATTTTTTTTCCTATTTATTTTTTTTTTCCAAGATAAGGAGAGAGGAAAAATTGTGTTCCTAATCCAAATGCTTGTTTATGGCAGACTCTGGAGCAGACGCTGTGTCTCCAGTCTTTGGCATAAAAGGCTGCAGTTACCATGTACCAAACAACAACAGAGGCCACTTGGTCTCGTTGTTCAAGGACCAGTGTTGGACTGGTAAATAAAAATCCCAGCAAACCCTGGCAATCCCTGGTGGGCTGGACTGGGAGGTCCCCTTGTATTTTCCCTTGGAAAGTCCTTTGCGTCCTCAAATTGGCATTTTGACTTCAGACTTGCTCTCCCTTTCTTCTTGTGACGTGTGCCTCCAGGACTCAGCAGGTTTTACCCTTATTTAAAACACAGCTGCTATTTTTGGCAAGCGTGCGTGTGCGTCTCGGTGTATTGGGGTTGTGGGGAAAACCCCTGATAAGGGACACAATCGGTGCTGCGGAGGGGATTTTGTCGTCTGCTGGCCGGACAGCGTGGCCGGCTGACGTTTGCCTTGGGACCTTCTTGCCTTTCTTTGTGTTGGAGGAGGAAGCTGGCAAAGGGTTTGCATTGTTCGGAGTTGGAGAACAACAACTCCTGGCTCGGGTGGGACCCGGCCCTGGGGATTTTGACTTGCTCCATCGTGATGGACCGATAGGAATAGTGCGTTAGTCTGTCTTGGGGGATGATAAGAAAGCAGCAAACCTCTCCTTTCCTGACCCAGGCTGCTGGAGTTGTTGGGCATCTGCAGAAGATGAGCAACCCCTTTCTCTTACCTGGCTGAAAGCATCAGCCCAAGTGGCACAACCACAGTGTATTATACAGTGATAATACCAAAAGTTGCTGTGTATTTTGAGCCATTTTGCTTTCCATTATGAGCTTTCTCACTGCCTGATATATTCACAGATTGCCATTAGGATCAAGGTGGGTTTGCTGCCTGGAGAGTTAAAGATCTGTAGCTGGCACTTTTTCCTTCCATGACAGCATTTACTGATGGGGTTATGTTGCTTCAGGATATGAATAATATGGGTCAGGCCGTCCCAAATCAGTCTGAATTCCTTCTAGTAACTGTCATGTCTACAGCTGCTGCGTTGTGCCTGACTGCTGAAATGACAGAGAAGAGATAGCTGAGAGTTGTGGAAGGGAATAAGAAAAGCAATTAAAGTTAAGAGCTTGGACTCAGCATAGAGATAGCACAGAAATGCCCAGGAGTCAGTAACTATAGTTTCGACCCTGAAATGAGAGTAAGCTGCGTGGAAAGACCTCGGCCCACAGGGTAGCTTGGATTCAGAACAGTGTCTGGAGGAGGACCAGGTGCCCAGTTGCTGCGGATCTTCGGCCCCATTTCCACTGCACAGCAATGACTGTCGAGTGCCCACCCATCATTGCTTGTGCAGAATGGCCTGCGATGAGACCAGGAGTGTTGTCCACCTAACTGAGCCAAATCTGGGCAATATTTATGTGCCAGTGACTGATTCTCAGCCATCTCACTATTCACCTTTTGCCCTTTTGTCCTTTTGTTTTTATTGTTGCTGTTTGTTTTGTTTTTAAGCACACATATTCCTGTTCTCTGTCCCAAATCCTGTTCCGTTATCTCTGGTTCTCCGCAGCAGCTGCCTGTGAGTCTCTGTGCCAGTCTTTATGGGTTCCCTTGAGCGTTTGTCAGTGGAAGGTACAATATCCAGTGCTCTGTTGTAACCCTTGCTTGAAAGCTCTGCAAAGTGGAATCATGTGAAGCTGGGAAGCTATGGGCAGGCTGGGGCAATTCCAGCTCCCCGAAAGGGGAAGGCATGATGTATGCTATATGTAAAAACTTCATGGTGCTCTACGCAGGCAGAGAATTACCACTGGCAGGTGTCCTCCCCTCCACGGAATACAGCAACTACTTTACTAAGCAAACTCACTAGGGTATAAGAGCACACAAACTGCCAAAAGCTCTGTTTCCACTGAGCTGTGTCTGGGTATTTCATGTTCCTTGATATCGACATCTTGGCTAGCAGCTTCTACTTGCAAAAACTGGCACTGAACTCTTCTCTTTAGTGACCAACGACAGAACCCGAGGGAATGGCAGAGGATGTGCCTGGGAAGGGTCAGGTTGGACATTAGGAAAAGGTTCTTCACCAAGGGGTGCTGGACACTGAACAGGCTCCCAGGGAGGTGTCACAGCCCCAACCTGACAGTGTTCAAGAAGAGACTGGACAACATCCTCAGAGACACGGGGTGAACTGTGGGGTGTCCTGTGCAGGGACGGGAGTTGGACTCCATGATCCTTGTGAGCCCTTCCAGCTCAGGACATCCTATGATTCTATGAAAAATGACCCAGAGTGCTTTCAGTAACATCAGGGCGATAGAAACGTGTTTAAGGTTGTGCACCCAGGAGCGCTGGGCTGTACCAGCTGATGGAGAGTGGGCAGTGCTGAGCACCCTGTGCTCGGGGAGGGTTTGTGAAGCGCTCCAACTTGGCACGAAAGCCCTCTTGGCTGTTCAGTATTTTTTCCTTTAGAAGGCACAGTCCTTATCTTGTGAAAATAGAGATATTTCTCCATAAAGACAGAATTTCCCTTGTTAAACATCCTGGCTCATCTGCTCCAAGAAACATCCTCCCTTCGTTCTTTGGGTTTATTTGCCAGATTTTTATAATTATTAAAAGAACACGAGACAGTGAAAATAACACTTTATGGGATTGCTACAATTTTATAACAACTTAATTCTGTGAAAGCACCCTTCTGACTTGCCATCCTCTGTCAGGAGTTGCATAGCAACTATCTGCCCTCCCAGGTCCTGTCTTGAACGAAGTGTATTTTGTGGAGAAGATGAACTTGTCTTAAAAATAGATATTTGTCCCTATTGAGTTATTTTTCACTGGGAAAATATGCATATGGAGTATGACTAAACTTTTCACAAATTTCATCTGACAGTGGACATTTCTTGACATTTTAGAAATGTTTCTGCTTGCGACATTTGGCCCAAAACTTAGGGTTGGGCTGAGTGATGTCCACTTCTCATCTAGAGATCCAAGGCCCTGCCCATGCCATGGAGGACAATGCATTTATGCAATTTACTCTTTTGCCCAAAGAATGCTACCTTGCCCCCAGAGTAAAAGCTGCTTTGATGGGATCTTGTGGTAGGGCACCCTATGAAGGGTTCCAGCTGGTGTGAGACGTGGATGTGTGTGTATGGGACCATCTCTGGGGTGAGCTCTTTAACCACTGGATTGGGAGATAAAAGAGAAACTTCTCATCCAGCTGTTGTGGAGGAGTCTAATCCTTTGGAGTCCAATCCTTTGCTTACCTTTGCCAAAGTTCCCGGAGTGTTTTGCTCAGGGACAAACAAAACGTCGTATGTGAGCCAGATTAAGAGTTTATGGGTGTTTTTTTTTGTTTGTTTGGTTGATTTTTAGCTCAGCAAGGAGAAGAAAATAGAGTATTTTTGAGTTACTCTGAAATGACACTGCTTAAAAACTCGTTCTCTCCCTGGCCCTGTTTGCAGGATCCAGAACAGAGCACTATGGATTTGCACAGCCCTATTTTAAAATATGTGGACAGAGTAGGAAAGACTGTGAGAAAAGAGGCATCATTTGGGTGTCTTGTAACCCAAAGTACTTTGCAGCTCTGTTAAACCTCTCTGGGGATTGCCACCTCCATGTGGCTTAGGAGGAGGCTACCTTCTTAATATTGAGGGGCAGCAGGGGTAGAAGAACTAAGAGGAGGCTGGTGAGCATCATTTGGCTAAATGACAGCTAATGTGGGGGAGACAGTAGCTTCTCACAGATGCTCATGGCAAAGGCTGGCACCTGATGTGAGTTATTCCACAGCAGTTTTTCTCAAGTTTTAAAAAAACCTTGGCTCTTCTGCCGTTGTATGACGACCTGAGTTGGCACCTCGGGCCATCCAGGATGGCAAAAAAATAGCTGTAGTGATGGGCTGTGGGTGTAAGTACTCAGGCCCTACTCTGAAGGAGCTGAGTTGTGGCTGGCAGTGAAGGCAGTTTGCACATCCCTAATTAGCGTGATCACTTGTAGCTTACAAGCACAGCTGCTTCTCCTCCCAAACCCTAAGGAGCTGCAGTGGTCTTGCAGTGCTCCCCTTCCACCGCGCAGCCCTGCCAGGAGGAGCTTTGTGCTTCCATCCCATCCTCTGGATCCCTACCCTCATTGAGGAGAAGAGATGGATGTTGAGAACTGCAGTGGGTAAAACAAGACAAATTACTCTTGCCACAGGAGATTTAAAGTGCTTGACCTAAGAAAGGTGTTGGGCATCCCTGTGCTTTACATATTTGTGATGAGACCAGGCAAAAGTCCCCAGAGAACAGCCCACTGTTTGTGGAGAAGACATTCCTGTCTCCAAGTTGTGTGAGCAGTTAAAGGGAGGGATTTCATCTCACTTGGCCAACTCTTCTTGCCAAACGCAACAGGGGGTGTTTGCTGAGGCTCTGCTAGACCCAGAGAGTTGTCCATCCCATGGTGGCTCCTCTGTGTTGTCTGCAGATAGAACAGAGAGCTGAGACCTCTGTTCCTTTCAGCATGGTGTGGTTTTTACTTTCTCAAGACAGCTCAGTTGTGGCTCTGATTGTTGCCCTAAGCCTCTCTTCTATTCTATATAACTAATATATAATATATATTATTATTATATATCTCATATTATAATATATATTAGTTATATAAATACTATATAAATACCCATTTGTAACAGGACCTTCACGTTTATATCTAGTTACGTCTGTTTTCTCTCTGAAATCCATTTTGTAAATACGTCTTTCATCTCCTAAGGCCCTGCAAATTTCTCATGCAACTTCTTAGTGGTTTGCATTATGCCTTTTTTTTTTTTTTTGGCTAAACAGATAACCTTGAGACCCATTGTGATTTTCTTTTTCTGTTAGTCCTTCTACAAGATCATGAGACTCTGTGAAATATATGTATTCTTCAGTGCTTACGAAGAAAAATAAAAATTCCATGTATCCCTGAGGAGGGGAAATAAAGGCAGCAGCAGGGATTTGTTAGCATTTAAGCAGAATCAGCCAAGAGACTGACACTGTCCAGATGGAAAGACCCACTTCCTGGCTGTAAAGATAACTCACTAGAGGAAACGTTAGCTGTGGCTGCATTGGCGATGAGAAACACAACCACTGCCAAGAATTCACCCCAAGCCCAGTGGGAGCTGCCTCTTTTTCTTTCCCTTGTGCTTAAGAGTTCAAGTTTACTTAGTTGGGAAATATGCCTAGCGTTTCCTGAGGGGAAATAGTGGCCCACTAGGTAAAGCACTCATGTGGACTCTGAAGAGCTGGGGCTGGGTTCTTGCACTGCAAGAGACTCTGTGGGTGACCATAGGGAACTGGTGTAGGTCTCAGTTTGCAAGGTGTAGGTGCACAGCTCCCTGCTGGAATTGCTGGTGCTGGTCCACTGGGTCCTGTGTCGCTCCTGGGAGCTGCTGGAGGTGCCTGGGATACTGGAGACAACAACAGCTTTCATGGAAACCTCTGTGACAGAGGTGCTGGAGCCTACTCATCCTGAGCAGCTTCTTGGCACCTCACCTTGGCGATGCCCAAAGACGCAGCGACGTCGGTGTTTGGTTTATAACAGTGTCTCTGCAGCAGGCATTTCAGAACTTCCCTTAGGAGGATGCTGCTTAGCAAAAGGATGAGGTTGATGTGAACAAAGAGCAAAGCTTTTTAGGTTTGGTTGTGGGGGTTACATGCACCAGAGGTTTTTGCTTGGTTAACCCACTCTGAGTGTACTTAGTGCGAACAGCTGAACTGGCTGTGCTAACGCTGCAGTTGCAGCCAGCGGGCAGAGGATCTGATGAGATTATAGTTGTCTGTGTAGTTTCCTTTCCCCGAGGGATTCAATAGCCTTTTAAGCTGCAAAATTAACCAAGCAAATTGAATACAAGGCTATAGATCAAGAATTCTTGGCTTTTAATTTAATGTGGAGGTGAACACAGGATGTATTGCAGTGTGTATTTAACTCTCCCAATTTAGACCACCTCACTATGACATCTGCGGCACGTTAATTTGCTTACTCAAAATGACTGAATTCATCAGAGTGCTGATGCTTGGCTCCAGCTGGCGGGTGAGCCTCAGACTGTAGGTGTTTCACAGCTTTTTCTTCGTTGCCATGGCAGGGATAAATACTTTAATGCACTTGGGCTTGGGTGTTTGAGGTTTTCCTGGATGTCAGATTGAACCTGTAGGACAAATTTAACCTAATGTGTAGGATAAATCTAAGACCTGTTTGGTGTGGGATCTTCTTTGTCGAGGTAGGTCCTTTATTCTACCTTAGAACCTCCCCTTTTTAACCGAGCACCGCATTTCTCTCTGAGTACTAAAAGTTAAATCTTGAAAATACCCTCTATGTGGGATCTATTTTGGTTTGGATTTTTATAGAAGATTATGAATTTTGTTGTTTTCCTCTCTAACAGATCTGGATTCAAATACTTCTTGTTCATCTTGGCTTTACAGGCAAAATGACGTAAACAGCGGTACTAAACATGTAACTTCTCTAGGAAAACTAAGAGCCTGTGTGAGCATTTGCAGAGGAATGAGGGTGGATGTGCTCTTTGGGATGAGGTTTTTGGAGTAGTTTGTTTCTGAAAGCTATACAAGCAATACAAAGAAACAACCTTGCGATGCCACCATGTATCCGAAATGGGATTCCCAGCCATCCTTCCCACCAAACAGGCCACTCACCACCAAGTACTTCAGGCGAATGCTCCACACGAGCTTTGGCTGGATCTGTATCAGAAGACCAGGGCTTTCTTCTCCTATCAAGTCCTTTTAAAGCTTCTCCTTGATCCAGACTTCCTCTCTATTTTGGGTCAAGTCACTCAATCTTCTGTCACTTTCTCACAAACTGAAACCAGTCCAGCAATTCTGCTTTTCTATTTATGAATTTTTCTATTGTCCTGTCAAAGCTGGTTAGGATCTGGCATGTCACGAGCTCACGATTGTCTTCTGGACCCCTCGTTAAGGGCATAATTTATCATGCTGAGATCTGGAACAGGTCCATGTTGCACTTGCTGGTGCTTGGTCACCCTTTGTATTAATGGCACACAGGGCAGAGCCGGTACAGTCCTGCAGTGGGAAGAGCAGCTTCACTGTGGGCTGGGGATTTTGTGCTACTTTAATATTAATTGTTTCTCTCTTCTTTGTGGGTGTTGTGTTTTCTGGGTTTTTTTGTTGTTTGTTTGTTTGTTTCTGGTTCTTTTCCTCATCTGAAACACCATGGAGATGGTGTAAGTAACTCGTAAAGTTGATATGGCCGAGGAAGAACCTGGGCTCCCACCAATTTTGAGATGGCATGGCAAAATAGCATTTGTATTTTGGAAAGGATACTTCTGTCTGACAGAAATAACTGTGTGATGTGGGTCAGCGCGACACGACTGGCAGTGCTCCTAGGGAGGAATAAAACAAACATGTTACAAGTCAAAATTGAGGTGCTTTGTCCAAGTGCCAGGAAAAAGAACAGGGGAAAAGCGATGGTAGAGAATATTGCAGGTCAGAACTGGGAAAGAGATGAGAGCTGCAATGGGGACACGAGTGAGAGGATGGGTAGCTGATGTTTTATGTCTGAGGGATCCTGGGGGGAAGATAGAGGGAGAGGAGCGATGTGGTCACAGTGACAGGCTGAGGGCAATGCTGTGGTGGTGGGGAGATGGAGACATGCGTGACTGATTTACAATGCAAAAGCTGTACAAACTTAAGTAGCACGTAAAACTGAGGCTGTGCAGGGAGGAGAAAATGTCGAATATGCTGACAGAAGGCCAGTCTAGGAGGGTTTTATGGGGCCTTTGTGGGGAGTCCGCAGGGCAGGCGGGTGCTCAGCCAGGCTGATGGAGCTGCTGGAGTTGAGTGCCGCTTGTGTGCGAGTTGGGAAGGATGCTCGTTAGTGAAGAGCAGAGCCGTATCTATCAAATGGGGTTTCGCTGACAGCAGCAAAGCATTTATTAACTCTCTTCAGCCACTTTAATTTGCTGTGTTACATAGCTGACCTTCCACAAACAATCCACAGGCATCAAGCAGCCAAGAAAGAGCATGCATGTGCCTTGGGGGGAGCTCATGCTTGGCTGCAGCCACAAGAAAGCCTTGAACTCTAGTTTGCTTGCTAGATTCCCAGTGGTGCTGGCCCTGGGACTGATGCAAAGGTCCCTTTCCTTTCCAGGGCAGAGGCTCCTAGCGCTGCCCCCTCTGAGATGCCATGGTTCCTGGGATATCTGGGAATCACCCGCAAGGCTGTGGAGGAATGCACAAGGACACACGCATCTGTATGTCGGTGCCCCAAAGCTGTAACGTGCAGGTCTGCCCATAAAGTGTTTCTGTTTGCAGTGGGATTCCTGGGGTTGTACTGGGTTTGATATCAGCTGGAGAAGGGAGGTGGGAGCTGGTCTGCGTGGGGCTGCTCTGTGCCAGTGGGTCCACGGATTTTGCTGCGCCTATGGTGCGTGTGAGGGATCCTGCACACACACTACGAGAGTAAGGGCAGTGGGCTGAAGAGGGAGAAAACTGGAGGCTGGAGACAGGGAGAGAGCAGAGGAAGCGAAGGAGGAGGTTCTGGCTGTGGTCCAGAGCCAGGACTGACTACAGTCTGGCCAGCAAACTTGTGTTCTGGGCAAGCTGATGGCTCTATTTGTGGGAAGATGAATTTACTCTCGTACCACTTGTCCCTTGTCCTTAGCTGCTTCAAACCTTGGCTGCTCCCCCTTCGCCACATGTAATCCATGCCATGTGTCCTCATCTCCCCTTCTTCTGCCCACCGAAGACATGACACTGGGGCTGCTTATGAGTAAGGAAGGACTTGTGCATATACCATTATGGCATTAAGACAGGCTTCCATGAGACAACCCGAAAGACTTTCCGTCTGCCACTTAAACAGAGGACCCTTGGCACTTCACACTTGCTTTCAAACATCTGCTCAGCAAAAGACAGGAGGTGGTTCCTTGACAGGAGGTGAAATGTCAGTGTTTTCCAGAACCTTTGAGCTGAGCAGCCTTTGGGGTTTGCAACGAAACACATGGACAGCCTCACTGTCTCCCTATTGCAGCAGCTCCATTTGCCAAGAGTATCCAGCCCAAGCCAAGGGAGTTCCCCGACTGCCTGGTCTTCACTGGCAGTGCTGCACTTGTGGCTTTCAAGATTGGGTCTGAGCTCGTGCCAGTTGGCACTTTTCAGCTCCACACTCTTATGATTTGCTCCAGATGCTGTCTGTGAGCTGCTGTGCTCCCAGTGGGCCAGTTGCTCAGCTCAAGATTTTGCTCCTGGCATTTCATGTGCAACTGTCCACAAAGTCACCTATGGAGTATGAGAGACGTTGGGCTCTTGTGTACTCGAAGTCTGTGTTCCTGCCCACTTCAGATCTGACTCACTTTCCAAAGAATCCATCAAGGGCAGAATAAAAAAAGAGGTTGTGGCCCCAAAGAGTTTGCAGCTGAAATGGAAGCATTCAGCTGGAAGGGTGGAGACTGAAAAGACTGATGGCAAAGTGTCAGTGATCTCAAGTTCAGATTGCAATGCCCTGTTTTTTGTTTAGACTTGGTTTGTCTGCTTTCCCTCATGTGTTTTCCTAATGCCTTCTGAAGGGGAAAAGGATGTTTGTGAGGAATGTTTGGAGGAGAGATCTGGGAAAAGTTGGAGAAGCAACATGCAACGACCAGGGAGGGATTGAGAACTGTGGCCTGGGATGCCAGGAGCTGGTGGGTGAGACCAAGGAAAGAAGCAGAAAGGTGAAAAACACTTTGAGAAAGGGAATTTGCTGCCTCTGGTAACTCCCTGTCTTGACTCTGATTCTGCAGCATCCAGGTCCTGTGTGGTCTCTGCAATCTCTTCTGTTCATCTGCCACCGCCTCCTCACCAGCACTCTTGGAAACAGCCCTGGGTCCCTCTCAATGTGAAGCTTCTCTTCAGAACACTTAATAATTTCTTAAGGTTAGAAACTCTTGTTGCAGCAGAGAAATAGTCCATTGGTAAATGCTTGGCTTGCACTGAACTGTGGGATCCCAATGGTTGAACTGTGCCTGAGAAGATGACATGGGATATAAGGGATATACCATGTCCCATGTATGCAGAAAATTAGGATGAGCTGTCAGCAGGGAGGAAGACATGGGTAATAATTTGTTACTCGAGGAGTAAAAAATAGCCTTGCCTTCATGCCTGGCCCTGAGTACAGTTTCTAGAAGCAGTGCACATGTATGAATTCACTTGGATATTTGGGCTCTCCAGGCTTCCCATGCTGACAAGGAAAATGGATGCATCAAGTACGTAAGATTTCTCAGGAAGTTAAGTTAGTCCTCTGGGTCTTATCAGTACTGTCCTTTGCAAAGCTAATCACATACCAGTGGATATATTGATGCTTTTGCTGGATTTGAGAGATGGGCCCTTCCTTGCTCAGTCCTACAGGTCGTGGTTTGCCCGGCTTGTGCTGTTCCTCCCTCTGTGGAAGCCACCGGGCGCCCCAGATTCCACGTGGGCTCGTGTGGGTCCCACAGAAGAGCTCCCTTGGGGCGTGGGTGATGCGTTGAGCTTTCTCTCATTTTGTTTATGTGCTGATAAGCTCAGTGTAAGCAGTGGATGAAGATGCACAATCTATTTATGGTTTCAACCAAGATCTTCCCATGCCTGAAAGGCAATCTGCCTAACTTAGCATTCCCAAGATGCTGCCAAGCACAGCAAAGCACAGAGGAGGAGGCTCCTGCCTGCATAAACAGAAGGCCGGCAGAGAAGAAAGCCAGGCTAATGCTTTACGAGGTATTTCAGTGCTGAGGCTCTAGATGTGTTTGGCCTAGAAGCAACGCCACAGTCCCATAAATCAGCTATTTTCCTCTAGTGAATGCAAGTGTTGGGATTGAACCCTACGGCATGCTGCGTGTTTCATGTTGAAGGTGACTGGGGAAAGAGCAGAGGCGCTGACCCTTGTGCCCTTCGTTGCTGTGTGTAAAGGAAGTCTGAAAACATGCGTGTTTTTTAAAGCTTTTCTTCCATCTGCTCTTCCTGAGAAGGGAAGACAAGCTGGTATGGTTGTACTCCTGATTTCCTGCACTCTGACGAGGAGAATGTCAGAAGTGAACCGGGATATTTTCATTGAAAAGGGCAAATGAAAAGATCAATACAAAAACCTTTTTAGCCTATCTGTCTTGAAGTTAAGCAAGTGAGGAAAGCATCCCCTGCTCTCTTCAATTGTCCTTCCACGCGGGTTAAGGGAACTTTCTCTTCCGTGTTGCTGAGTCTCCTGTTGTTCATCTCTTCACTTCTTTCTTGACCTCCAAGGAATTTTCTGGCAACACTGAGGAGATGAGACCCAACCACCAATGGGAAGGTCCCCGACCTCTTCCTCCTGCTGATATACGGCCCAGGTAACGCGGTGTCAGTGGTGCGATCAACCCTGCAACATCTCTCTTATGCAGCTTGTGTTTGAAGGATGTGAACTCACAGCCACGCAGAAGATTTGCAGACACACAAGTCTCCAAGGGGAAAATACAGTGGGCGGATTTTTGAAAAGGACTAGGATTAATCTGACAACCTCTGCAGCTATAGATAGGGGTCTGATAAAGCTGCTTGTTGTGGGATGTAGGCAGAGGCGAAGGGAATTTCACCCCCAAGTGTATCGTGAAAGATGCAGTAAAGGCTCTTGTGTCCTGATGGCTGCTTCAGAGGTCTCTCCCTCCAGTGGAGAACATGTGTTCATTCGTATATGTAAGTAATTGAACATGTGTTGGGCTATATAGGCACAGCCAGAGCTGTGAAGATGATTCCTTGCATACTAGGAAGGGATCTCTTGCTCACCTCTACCTGATGTGTGTTAGACCAGCTTCTCAAGTCCTGTTCGTGTGTCATCTGATCTGTAACTAGGGCTTATTCTTGGAGTAGGACTTATATTTCGAGCATCTTCAAAAATCCTGAAAAATCATGCAAAGACTTATTTTTGGGGTAGGTCTTATTTTTGGGAGAAACAGGGTAGCTGACCTTCTGCGAGGCATCCTCTCCTCCTGTCTAAATCTCTATAGGTGCAACATCTAGAGGATGCAGGGTTTATATAATACCTAGGTGCTGCACACACCTTCAAGATGCCTGGACCGTTGGTGCAGATCATAACAGTCTACCTGGCCTGCAGTTAGATTTGAACAGGAAGAAAAGATATTTTAAATAGTTTGATCTAAAATTGATACCGATCTGTTTCTTTGTGGCAGCAGGTTAAAATAACAATGCTTCCAGGCAGGTGAGGAAAGCTGCCTGATGTGGAATTTGTGTGATCATGTACAAGTAAATTGTCCAGCAGCTCAACAGCAGCATGGCTTAGTGCCTGGGTGAAAGATTGCAAGAGGTGAGACCTCAAGAATAATAAAGCACCAGAAAGACTCTGTAGCAAGGAGATACATCTGTGCAAGATGTGTCAGGCTCCAAAAATCAGGCCCCCACATGTAAATCGAGCTCAGGGCTGAGCATTCTCTGAGCAGTTGGCCAAATATGCAGCATGTTCCAAAACACACTGCAAGGCATCCACAGGGCTTTCTGGCGTTGCCAGTACCCCCAAGCAGGAGGGACATTGTGGCTGTACAGCACATTTAGAAGTCGCAGCATCTGTGGGAAGAGGGGGAGGGTGCCCAGGAGCCGTGGCCCATTTTGCAAGTGTGCTGTGGAGCCTGTGGTCTTCCCTGCTTTTGCTCTAAAACTGTTCAAAATCTCAGATGGTGAATTGAGAGGCACCTGATTCAAATGGCATATTGTCTTTTTCTGAATGGTTTTGTTTCCGCACTGGTAGTTTTACAGTCAGGAAGCATAAGAATGTAAAGAGGAAATTACTGTCAAACAGCCCTTTCTGCCTCACTGTCAGTGAGTGGCAGGAGATGAGCTAAAGAGATCCTGTTCTTGTCAGCATCATTTGAGTAACGTGCTATCCTCATTCAAGGAGAGCCCTTGTCTTTTTTAGTTGTGTGTAGGTTGAACCAAACAGTAAGTCATGTAAATGATTGATTTGCTTTACTGCAAATGATTGAAATGTGGCAAAGCAGCAGAAAAAGTAGCGTGCGCTCCTTGAGATGGATGAATAATGAATGGGGAAATAGGAGTCTGCTTGTGCATTGTATCCCCTGATGTTCAGCTGAAGTTCCAGGTCTCCATCACGCACAGGGAGAGGAGATGAGCGCAGACACAAAGGCTGCGGGCAGGCGGTGTCACTGATGCACACACTGTGCTGGCTGATGGATCACCTCTCCTCTCTGGACCTTTCATTGCACATTTGCACATGCACAACTGCAGCATCTATGGGTAAGAGCAGCTTTGCAGTTGGGACTACAGCTTGGGTTAAACACTATGGTGGGAAGATGTTGATTAAAAATGTGAGTGAACAAGGTTTCAGTCTTTAATCCTTCCTTTTGCTAAGTTTTTGGTGTAATTTTCCTGGGGCTGATGGGCTCCCTTTCCTTTTCTCTCCTCCACAAAAGCTTCTCTTGCACCTCTCCATTTCTCGCTGTCAGTGCAGCACTAGAAACAAAATAATAGCCCAAATCCTCAGGATGGCAAATGGCTGGGCTGCTGGCCTCCCATCCCAGCAGCAGGGATGGGACCGCACAGAAGGATGGGACCGCAAGGAAGGATGGGATCTTGGGACTGAAGAGCGCTGGCCCAGATTCACATGCCCTAATTTCCACCTTTGTCTGATTTCGCTACTGGCAGATGCTGCGGAAAGCTGTGGGTCTTCCCACGGACCCCACTAGGCTGGGAAATTAGGCAGAATTTAGGTCAGCTGAACCTGGGCCAAACTGTGTCTTGTCTAACTGTTCATTTGATGTGGTTCATCCCTTTAAGGATGCGCCTTCCTGCCTGAGAACGTGGCATCTGCTTCCTGGAGGGTGTAAGAGAGCAGGCGGTTCGTGGTCAGCAGATTCTCTCCAGCTGGATAAGAAAACAGTTTGTCCTGGCCAATGGGACACAAAGGTACAAATTGGGAGCAGCAAACCCAGAGATGCGTATGGGCACAAAGAGAAGTAGATGAGATGATGGATCAGCAATGGTCTCTGCTCATTCCCAAGTGACCGTCTCGGAGTCTTTTTTTGTCATGAGCTTTTTCAATGGTAATTATACTTCAGAATAACAATCCTTAGGTATTTCCTCACGCTTGGTGGGAGAAACTGAGGCCTTCAACTCTTAGACTTCAACCAGGCAACATCGGTGGTGCCACAAATCCTGCTCCTGCAGAGCCAGTTCTTGCACACTTGCCCCGGTCCATCTACAGCTCCCTTTTCTGGGCTGGAAACAGTTAAATTGCAAAGCTTCTGAGGAGGGAAAATACATGCCTGAGGTCTGCAAACCTCGTTGGAAAATGTTTGGTTTAATTTTAGCATAGTGTGCTGCAGGCAGGTCTTGAGGTTATGGTCCAGGATTTCCAGGGATTAAGTAAAATAGGGCACAAACTACCTGGGTCGTGGAAGGTCACCTACTGCGGTACACTTGATTCACAGCCCTCTGCGCTCTGCTCCCATCAGAACAAGTGCTCGAGGCTGTGGGAGTGCGGGACACTTTGTGCCAGGCCACCAGGTGGGACAGAAACCTATTTCCCCAAAATAGTTTGGAAAAGTGAGAAATAATGGCTTTTTGGTTTTTTTTTTTTTTTTTTTTCATTGAGCTTCACTGGAACAGTGGAAGAAGAGTTTGGAAAGAGCATTTGTTATGGGGTTGACTTTTGGTTTGAGCTTGCTGTGCCCAACCATGTCTGCTGAGCAGGTCAAGGTGTTTCATGGGCAGTTTGTTGGCTGGCACGCAGAAGTCCATGTATATTCATTGGGCACTGGATGCTCACAGTAGCAATGGGTTCATGAAGCTCTCCTGCTGAATGCAACTTCTTGCTGCTGTGGTGTTCTCTGCTTAACAGAGAGGAGATGACACTCAGGCCTTTGGGTGGTTTCTCACATGGAAGCAGATTTGTGTCCATCTCCCTCATCTCAGAAATCACCATTGATGAAGGTCCCCTTGTGTCCCTCAGCTCTCACCCAGCCTTCAGCTCCTTTACCCTGTTTCCCCCATAGTAAGACGAGTCTTATACAATTTTTGCTCCAAAAATGATTACTTTTTTACATGTATAGCTTCCTGGACATTATTTAAATGAACTTTTTAAAGGAACTGTAGCTAGGGCTTATTTTTGGAGTAGGGCTTATATTTTGAGCATCCTGAAAAATCATGCTAGGTCTGATTTTTGGGATAGGGCTTACTTTTGGATTAGGGCTTATATTTTGAGCATCCTCAAAAATCCTGAAAAATCACGCTAGGGCTTATTTTCAGGGTAGATCTTATTTTGAGGAAAACAGGGTAGGAAGATGGTCTTAAAGCACTGTGACTCAATTGGTTAAATGCCTTTTTGTGTTCTGTGGAGTCTGGATCAGACATGGGACCAGAGACACATGTTGTAGGGTCTTATCGACGTTGCAGTGTGTAGCGGCAGCAGGCAGCTTGTGGCATGCTGCCTGCATGGATACTCATTAATTTTCTTGGCCAGGTTTTGGACTGAGCTGCTCCCCTCTTACCAAAACTCTCTCCAGTCAGTATATAGCCAGCTCAGATGTGGCTCCATGAGCTCCGGTCTGCTGTTGGTTGATGGCTCAGCAGCCGCCCCTGGGGTGCATGGTGTGCTGGCTTGGAAGGAGATCCCTGAACACTAAAACAAATGGGGACATCATCAACACAGAGCAGCAGAAAAGGAGGGGATGTTGGACAGTCCAGCTGGAGTATGTGAAGGCATATGGAGTGTAGGGGAGCCTGGAAGATGGCTCAGTTTGTCTAGACAGTGTCTGTAAATTCTTTTCTCCCAAAGCCTAGCCCATATTGGACATTACAAATCAAAGCGTGATCTCTGGGTTGTCAGTGCAGCCTTGGCTCCCACCCTGACCTCACAGGGTGGTCCTGAGGAGAAAGCCTGTGAGGCAGCACTGGGAGACGTCTCCCTGCACTTCTCCTGCCTTTGGTGAGGCTGGAGAGGATTTGGGCTGAGTTTGGGAAGAGGCTAAAGGGCTGTCACCTCTAACCCTGGGATACGCAGTCTCCTGTGGTCCAGCTGTGGTGGCAATGTGCTTTCACAGCTTTTCTTTCTCTCCTCCTTGGTTTCTGACCTTTCAGTGGCTCTGTCCTACAGAAACATGTCATCCAAATCCAGCCTATGTCTTTCAATAGTGGCCCCTGTGTCCCATCAGGGACCTGGGCGAACAGCCCCCCGTGCTCTGGGGCAGGAGGGTAGGGGGCTCTGGAGCAGTGGGACCCCCAGGCAGGGCTGAGTTGCTGGGGACAGCAGCCTGGTGGGAAAGGGGACTCTTTGCTTTCGAGACGAATATAATTATGCGCCTTTCCTGGGATGTGAAACATTTTTCACTTCAGCTGCCTTGCCGAGCTGACATTAGGCTGTGTTGGCTTGACAGCTGTCAGTCATAGTGGTTTGATGTGCCAATTAGCAATTTTCATCAAGGGTTTTGAGACTGGTTGTCAGGACTGCGTTGGCAAAAGCAATCATGTTTTGTTGCCCAAAACTCAACCTCCTCCTGTCCATGCACGGGGGGAAGGCTCTGGGGCAACAGCCCCACCAACAGCTCCAGCAGCCTGAAATGCTCGGGTGTTTGCTTTTGCTTGCCCCTCTTCCTCAGCTCAAGAAGCCTGTCTGTGTCTCTCGTTTTGTCTGTATAATATTCTCTTGTTTTTCCACTAACTTTTGCACTTGCAGAGAGCACAACTCAGTGCTTTTCATAAGGGACAAAAAAAAAAATCCTATTTCTGAGATGCAATGTTTCTTGACCTACCAGTCAGCAAAACCTCTCCGGAATTGTCCAAAGCCTTGCCGTACTCTTGTCTGGGATGGATTTGAGCTCAACAAGAGAGCGTTCCTCATAATTGAATCACTTTAATGCTTAATTAGAAAAACTCTGTGTTTCCTTGGGGAAGAGTGAAACGTATTGCAACAGAGGGCAGGCCAGGCACGTCGTGCTTCATCAGCCGAACACGGCATCCCTGTGCAACAGCAGCACAGGAGAGCGGAGTTCCCCAGAGATGCAGGCTGTGTCTTGCTTTTATTTCTCTTCCCGCTCTGTTCCCTGGGGCAGGACAGGAGACTGGGGAGTTGATGCTGGATTTGGGTACCTATGAGGCAGCAGCTCATGCCTTGCAGCCCACAGGATCTCCTTCCTTGGTTGTCCCGGTTTGAGTAATAGGTAGATTTTAATTTTAGGAAATAGCTTTTATTCTATCAGGGTCATGAGAAAGCTCCTTACGATAAGTGTGTGTAAATAATTGAGGACTGAATAAAGAACAATCAAATTTAATTTCCTTGGTTAACATACTTGCTGAACCCTAGAGTAAACAAACTAAATGCTCTTTAATATGGTACTTTCAGGTCCTTTCCAGAAGTAGCAGCTCAGGCCAGCTTGTATAGTGTCCTTTTTTTCCCATTCTTATAGGAATAATCATGCTGCAAACTTGCCTTGGTTCATTTTCTCCTTCCTGAGCTACCAGCTCTGCTGAGAGCTTGCAAAGGTCTTCCAGAGATTGTCTTTGGGGTTCAAAGTCAGTCTCAGTCGGTTGCTCCCAGCTCATTGAGCACGTTTGTTGCTGTTCTGCATTTTTCCCTGGGCAGCTTTGGCTATAAGAAATCTTTCTCTCACCCTTTCTAGAGCTCAGAGCCAGTCCTGGAAACCCAGCAACTGATCTTTGCCCAGAGCCCACACCAGGGAAACTTGGCCTCGGCTGAACTCCAGCAGCAAGAGCTGTGTGTTGGGACAGTTACTACAGGACCTGAACACACTGATTGCTAAAACGAACCGGTACTTTTGCTCAGGTGGTGTGGGTAGTGCTCTGTGGCACCCCTCGACAGGGGATTTCTGCTTACCTGGACATCACAGGCAGTTCAGCAACAAACCCCTGTCCCAGCTGTGAGACCTATCTGTTTGACCTTAGTCCAGACTGATTTCTGTTGAGCACTGGACACAGGAGTATGCCTTTAAAACTCAAATCTTTCTCCAAACCTGGAAATTAAATACTTTTCAAATGGCTTCCATCACTTAAAAAAAACTTTTGAGTACTTAGAACAATGAGAGAACCACCGCAACACTAAAACCAAGCCTAAACCTGCAGTGAGAGCTGTGGGGTGCTGATGTAACATCACTGCCGTCCTGTGCATCCACAGCCTCCTACAGGAGCCCCTGCCTGTCCTGGGCTAACAGAGAGAAAATGCCAATTTCTGCTCATGCACAGCCCTGGTGAGCTGCAGCAATCAAGGAAAGCAAAGGGTAAATGCCCACAGGCATGGTCTTTGTCCAGTGGTTTCTTTCTCCAGTGCTTGCCAAACTCTGAAGAGGTCTGGCCTGCCTGCTGCTATGCTCAGGTTTGAGACCAGCAGGCAGACCCATGGTGAGGAATGGCATTCAAAGGCTCAACGATAGTGATCCCTGCCTTCCAGAGCAGGAGCATCCTTAAATTCTCTGGGTCTTGCTGAGGTTTCCTTTATCATGGGGTTTTACAGAACTCAGTGTGAGGTAGTTGTTGAAATACAGTCAGAAAGGCAAATATTATCATGCTGGTAGGGGGCCCGGGGGAGGGATGCCAAATCCAGAGGTAGCAGGTGCCGAGGGTTTCAAATGGTGACGCCAGCAGCTCTGCTGGCCGCCACTCGGCGGGGCCATCACGGGTCTCTCTGCTTCTCTTTGTCACAGTCTGAAAATAGCTCCGGAGAACACGCTCCCAACGCGAAGCGGCGCGCGGGGCTGAGTCCTGCGAGCCGGTGTTGAGAGCCCGTGTCGGAGCAGACCAAACCGCCTATTCTGACTCCATCCCCAGAGTCTAATATTAGCTCACCTGTGGGTATGACAGCCCTCCTGGCAGGCAGCCACAAGGCCTTTTTTTCCTCCCTTTTCCAGCTCATACAGTTCCCTCATGGCAGTGACAGCCAAATTATCTGAGCTTTTCCCATCTTCTCTGCTCCTGTTGGCTTGTGCTGAAGTGTTCTCGGGGAAAGATCAGTGTGTTTTAGCAGATGGACGAAGGCTGAAGAGCAAATTGTTTTAATCAACCTCCTATTTTTTTTTTGGGGGGGGAGACACTGAGTACTTACTGAAGCGGTAAAACAGCATCCATAATTTCACAAGGCAACAGGCTTGTCTCTAAGGAGCTTCTGTGGTTTTTTGGATGCCGTGGATATGGGCAATTAACTCGCAATGCAAACTTGGCCTTTCCCCAAGGGCGTTTGTACTTACTGCCTGTTCCACAATATGCGGGGGATCCACAAATTGCATAAGCCAGTAGGCAAAAAGGGACAGACTTCACCAATCGTTCTGGGCATTGTGCTCCTCTGAACGAGATGCCAGTGACAAACATTGTGTAGTGGTGCTGGGGACCATGAGCAGTGGTCCCATTTGGCTACCTAGCAAGGTGGCCACTAGAATGTGGTGATTATAGATGGTGCAGCAGGGAGAATAAAGATGGAAAAGGTTCCTCCTGCTCCATCTGGCTGATGTGGCTGTTTCTGGGACTGCTTCCCTGCTCTTCTGAGCAGAGCTCCACCAGGACCTTCACTTGGTGTATGGGCTTGGGAGTGAGCAAAATTGAGTCTGCTCAACATCAGAGACAAACAGAGTTCACTTTCCATGGATGTGATCAGACTCTGCTCCCCTTGATGGTGGTTTAAAACATGATTTCCATGAAGCTGTTTCCATGAAGAACTCTGCGGCAGCCTGGGAGCATCCTATCTGCTCCGGGCTGGAGGGCAGGCCAGGCTTGTCTTCTCTGGGAAGCGACAGTTTATTAAAACACTTTTGTGATGAATTTAAGGTATGTCAAGTCCCACAGAGAAGGAAAGATGCCATTCCCTTTGCTTGGCTTGACTGCAGGCAGATGCTGTCCAGCCAACACAGCACATCTCCAAGATGGGCAGTGCTGCAGATACCAGTCCCTTGTCTCCCTGTGCTTTTGGCTGCCCAAGGCAGCTCAGCTGTGTCCTGCTTAGAGGTCCTGACACAAGCAGATGTCTTGAAGTGATCAAGATGTTTTTGGGGTGAGGGCAGACACCCACTGCTCTTGGTAGTGTTAGCAGAGCCTCAGCATCATGGTGGGAATTGTCATGTGGGCTAATTCTTGTGATCCCTGACAGGGATTAAATGGTTTTGTCAGCCCGCTTGCCTTTTCTCATCCCCTCTTATTGCCACCCTGCTTATGGGAAGGTTCCTTAGGTCAGGAAACTGAGACTTGAAGACTCTTACTGATCATATCCCAGCAGGACTACTCCTACTCCATTCCCAGAGCTGGACACTTGAACGTTTGCCTTGCTCCCGTGGGTGTGTATGAATGGCTAGAAGGGGGACTAAAACCCATGAAAAGCTTATACAGTTCAGTGGCAATATGAATTGTGAATCACCAATGGCTTTTCTTTGCATGAAAGAAACTGCATGCAAGGGAAATCATTAATTACCACTGCACACATTTTTATTGCTAATGATTTGGGTTGTTCTGAGTGGCAATAGGAAGTCTGTGGGTGGATAACAGATACTTAGGAGACGTTATAATTTGTATTCCTGCTTTTGCTTGGCCAAGACTGTCATGGATCTGCTTGTCGCTGGCTTCTGTGACAGTTAAGCAAGGCTGTCATTTCTGTGTGCTGGGTTTTGTAGAACGAGAATTTCCAAACTTGCCTAAGGAATTGGTTACGTGATGGCAGCCATGGGGAGTGGCCTTCTGGAAGATCTTTGCTCATTTATAGATCCAAAGAACTGTATCTGTTCTGCATTTGCTGCAGTATCAAAGATATTAACCACAGGTTGTGCTTGATCCCATTGCTCCCCATCTCCAATGATTCACCCCTGGGCACCTGTGGCAAAACGGACATGTGGTCCCTCTCTTCTCTCCTGCATGTTTATAGAATGCATCAAGACTGAAAGGAGCTGCAAGCACACCCCAAAAATGTCCTGTGTGGGCTGGGTGTCTGTCCCCACTGTCACGAGGGTCTGCAGCTCACCAGGGCTTTGCGAACCCACCGAAGAGACATCAACAAAGGAGCCTCATGGGGAAAAAAGTTACTTTTCTGCCTGATGCTCTCCCCTTTTGACTTTATTTGTAGGCATGGTTGCTTTGTGTATCTGCACTTAAACAGTTGTCAGGGTGTGCTTCAGCATCACCAGGAAGAACAGAAAAAGCGGTGGAGGGGGTGAAATGCAGCCCTCCACCCCAGCTCCGTGTTGGGTTGCTACCGTTAAAACATGACTAATGCTAAAAATAATTCTGGTGTTGCTATAGAAACTTGCACTGTTGCTACGTGTGAACCTGGAGAGAATTGTACCCTCCTCGGTACCTTGTTTTTCTCTTCCCCTCAGCCACGCTCATGCCCAAGCAGAACGAGCGCGGGTGCACCAGACCTCGCGTGCTCCTTTACACAGCCTTGATGGGTTGCCACAACTTTCTGTTGTTGTGCCAGTGGCTGGGAGGTCACTGTTTAGCCTGTCCTCTGTCTCTATATTGCCTTCTATTTCTTCCAGTTCCCTCTGATGTAGTTTTCAAGTCGGTTTGTTGCCCTCCTGCTTTGTCCGTAGGTCTGAGGCTTTGGGCAGTTCGTGCATGGAATGAGAAGAATGAGTTTCCTTGTTCTTCCAGTGCCTTGCTTGGCCCTCCTCAATGCACTGCCAGGCTTTCCTTGCTTTCCATCTGTAGTGGAGGAAGAGAATCGGTGATAAACTTCCTTTGGGCCTAGAGATGAAAAGGGCTTTGTATTTGTTAACTTTTTAGCAGTGCCTCAATCTGCCATCCCCATCTTCCTGGCCCTCCCAGCTTTGGTAGCTCATTTGCAGGAAGCCGAAGTCTTCCAGGCTTTTTAGAAGAAACCAGCTGAGGGATCAGTTTACATTTTCCAAGCTGGAATGACAAATGCTGGAAACTTCCATTCAATTAGCAAAAGAAGCTGGGACTGACTGAGATACTGAAAGATTGCAGCCCCCGAAGACCAGTCTGGTGCTATACAAATGATCCTTCAGTCTGGTGCTATACAAATGATCCTTCAAGGCAGGGTGAAGTTTCCTCCTCAGCCCTGCCAGGGACTTTTCTCAGCTTCACTGATCTCCCTGACGGGTGTTTAGGAAAGAGCAATGACCTCTTGTCTCTAGCACAGATTTACGGTTGTCCCAAACGTGAGGTGGAGTAGAGCATGGACTGTGCCAGCCTTCAGGGTCAATTCCACTATCACGACCATCTCACAGTAGTGATCTGGCAATGATACAGAGGAAAGCAGAGACACAAAAATTTTTTTCAGAAAAATCTTATTTTAAAATCCCTTTCAAGTCTGTTGCTTTGAAAGCCTCTTTCTTGCCCTGGGAATTTTAAATGGGTTTTAGTTTGTATCCCTCCAGCACTGGTGCAAGTCAGTACCTGGAGGTGACTCACAGCAGCAGAGGGTTTGGGAGACCTCTGGAGACCTTCAGTCCTACCTCTGCTCAAAGCCAGGTCAGCAAAACCTGTGCTATTGGGATAAATGCTGCCCCAGCCCAGGGGATAGAGGAACGGGTGTGATCAGAAATGGGATACGTGATGCCAGAATGACTTTTTGGACGTGGACACATTTAATCAGACCTTTAGATATCTACAGATGGCAGATGAAACCAGGGGATGGATACACCTTCCCACACAACCTTTCTTATACCACTGGGCACAGTTTAACATGTTCCATTTCACAAAGTGTGCAGCCTGTGCACCCTCCTTTTGTTTTGTAAATGTTTATCTTGGTCTTTCCATTATCTGAAACTCTTTATTGGTCTTTGTGATGTGTGAGATGGTTTGCTGAGCTGGGGACCGGCAACTGGAGCATTAGCTGGGTGATGGAGGGAGAAAGAGCCTCCCCAGCTCTGTCCAAAGCAAGGACCCTGCTCTGAAAGCACTTGGGGCTTGTATACATTCATGACCCATTTATCTATAAACAAGGCTTTCGGGGCTGGTCCACATGGTGTCATACTGGGAAAGCCATCGCAGTTATCACCCCTCAAGTGCTGGCGATACAAAAAGGTCCTGCTCGCTGCCAGGCTTGGGAGGGCTGTTTTTTGGAATCATTTTTCTGAGAGCAGCTTCTCTACCAATACCCAGAATTGTGAGGGTGCCAGAGAAGGGTTAAGAATAGAAAGAGATGAGGCAAGCTTCTGGGAACTTCCCCTTTCATCGAGACACAGGAACATGTGTTTTCCTCTGCCCCTTTGGCAAACACGGACAACACGACTCTCCCCACCTACACACACTTGCCAGCTGGTCGTCTGTCAGCATCAAGCTGGCTGAACCTGTCCCACTCCAACAAATTTTTCTCCTGGCTTGGTGCCACCTTGTTCCCTGCCTTTCGGTAGAGGAGAGGGTCGTTCCCTCCCCAGGGAAAGATCCCATAAGCTTGATGCTGCAGTGCAAAAGGCTGCGCGGTGAGAAACAGGTTGTGTCCCATCCCGTCTCTGTGTTAGATGAGTTGTACACAGTTCTCTTTTGTTTAAAACCTGGCAACTCAGTGTTGCTTGCAATCAGAGAAACTTTGCTGTTGAACCATCAAATAGTTTGGTTAAATATCAAACAGTGATTTGGCTTGTCCAAACATCACTGAAGCTGGATGGAGTCTCAATTAGGATGTGGCTTGATGAACTAGAATCCAAAGACCTAAAGTGTTTTGTGTTTTTCAATGTGACCGTTTGGCTTTATCTTCCTTTTTTTTGCCATGCTTAAGTTGTTTCTGTTTGCATGACCCTCTGAAATTTCTCATGTCAAGCTCCTGACAGATTCTCCTGTGGGAATTCCAGTTTCACTGGAAGTAGGAGCTAAATCCCAAGGAATTTGTTCACAACATTTATGGCCGGTGGTATGGATACCAAGGATTTCATTGCATAGTATCTAATGCTTACATGCCTAGCGTTTTGAGCATGCATAGTAATTAACACACAAACTTAAGTAGGGTAGGGACTGAACAACTGAGCATGGATCTGAACTCCTTTCCTTGGCTGAAGTTACATTGAACAGGTTCTGACTTGGTCTTTTAAGTACATAACTGGGACATTTTCCTCTGGATGGAGGATTGAGAACTGCAGTTGTAACTTGAGCTGATTTTTCCTGCTGATTGCTGGAGGAAACCCAAAAGGTACAGAGCTGGATTTCCTTCAAAGGACTTTGGACTATTGGACAGTCTGAATGTCCCAAATGCGGGATGGAAAACTCCATGAGAACCAGCTCGCTCGTGATATCCCAATGTTTGGTGTCATCGTCTCATGAAAGCATAAATAAGCCCTTGCAGAAGGCTGGATTCAAGCTCAATTCCGAAAGTGGCCCCGAGCCAGCATTTCTGTTGGGACAATTTCTACTGTATTTCTGGCACAACTTTCCCAGCCCTAGTGCTTACCAGAGAGCAGTTCCACCGACAGTCATCCTGGACTCCTCAAGTCTGTTGGCCTGAATTGTAAAGCAGGTAATTAGTTTGGCAAGGATGACATCGCTAATGTGTCATTTTAGCACAGAGTTTCAAAGAGATGAAGGAGTGTTTTGATCTGAAGGAATAGCGCTGGCTTTTGTACAAAACTTCATGCGCTCTCTGTATTTCATGTAGGTAATGTATATGTATGCTCTCTTTGCCTCAATTTTCCATTTGTAGTTTGGATGTACTAACACGTTGCTTGTATCATACTTCATCAGTCTCCTTTAATTAGCTGGTAAGATCATTAGGGCAAGAACATTTAGCACATAAGGCAGCTCCAGTACATTTAGCGAATAATAACATTTGCAGTTTCCAGGGTGGTTTTTTTTTTGCATCCTCTCTTACCAAAGAATGTGCTATTAGCTTCTTGCGTACTGGAGGCAGCTCCATGTAATAGCTACAAGTCAAGGCTGGGATATCTCAGCTGGGTCTCTTGTGTCTCCTGGCACTGGGTTGTTTTGCTTGGGCTGCCCTGTTTCACTGTCTATCAATTATCACACGGCGAAACGGGCTCAGGGACGCTCAGCTTCTCTTGCAGACCACTCTGAGATCAATGGAAGAACGCTGTCGTGTCTTAGGAAGTAGCTGCATTCGAGTGGTAATTCTTGATGTTCAAACAGCATCTGATGACAGATGGGATTAAATGCAAAGCAGCTTGTTACGAGGCTTTTAATAACTGTGATAGACCTGGGGAAAGTGGTGTGGGGTGTATAAGGCATCCGGCGGAGGCAGCAGCACATGATGCTGGGTGACAGCAGATAGCGCTGCCCAGGAGGGAGAGAAGATTATTTTGCTAGAAATCATGTGAATGTTTAGGGGAGAAGAGAAAAACAAACAAACAAAAACCAGAGAACTTGACATACCCACTGTTCTGTCATCTAACAGAGCTATTCCTGACAGCACATGTTTGAGCCAGATAACGTGGCCACTAAATATAGGGGAGAAACACGTCAGTGTTGTTGCCGGTCTGTGAACTAAGGGAACAAGAGACTCTCCTTCCTTTTAGACCTGGGGATTACAGAATTTTCTCATTGAAAACCAACGAGGCTGTCATCTCCTTCACGTCTCTTCCCTGGTCCTTGCTCTTTCTTGTGGTGTCTCCCTGGGGTTGAGGAGGGAATGTCCTTTGGAGATGAAGAAACGGGCTTTGTGCTCTGCGCAGAGCAGTGGTGGTGCTGTGCACTGGCGCGGGTGGTGCTGTGCACTGGCACGGGTGGTGCTGTGCACTGGCACGGGTGGTGCTGTGCACTGGCACGGGTGGTGCTGTGCAGCATGGGGGCACGAGGGGATGCACCTGCCTGGCTTTGAGGGAGAGACTCGGGGGGATGGAGGCGTTGTCTTGCTTGCTTGGAGGGATCCCCTCTCAGCTCCACGATTTCTGCTGTCAGAGAGGGAGGAATCACAGCAGCTCACACGGGCAATAAGACCTATGTGTGTCTGCAGCAGTTACACCTGAGGAAAAGGCCATACATGAGCCTTAGAGATGGGAGAGGGAGAGAAAGAGCCCTCTGCTCAGGGTGGAATAGAGTTGGGTGGTATAGGGTTGTGCTGGAGAAGAGAGGACCAGCATTTCTGAAGGGCAGAGCTGATAAAGGAGCCTTGCAACTACCTGAGACATTATCTACCCTCCTGCTTACCTTTGTTGACAGTAGCACTCTGATAAGACTGCAGAAAGTCATCACTAGACCTCATGTCAATTAAATAAATGTCATCAGTAGCCCTTGTTTGGACCCAGTGCCATTAATAACCATGGAAGGACTTGATATATTCTTCCACAGGGCTTGTGAATAGCACAGTGTTGGCTCCCTCACAGCAGTTTGGACTTTAAGGAGCTGGGTTTTGCAATGACCAACAAAAGAGCAAACCCACCATTGAAAATGAGCCTGTGACTGGATGTGTTTTGACCTATTAATGTTTTGGCCTTTCAAGACTCATGGCTATGCTGTCCTGGTCCTGAAACACATCCACACCCCAAACTCCTGTGAGGCAGGGCTGCATCAGCTGGCTTGCAGGGGCTCCTGGGTTGTTCTGTGATACACAGTAAAAGACAGCTGCTTCTGCTTTTAACATGAAATTGAGTTTCAGCTAAGCAACAGATCCCATTTTGTAGAGCGCATCCTTTATCTGGGAACATCCAAGATGGAGCCCGTAGCTCCCAAGAGCTACGCTTGTGTGCCAAGAGAAGAGGCGGCTCTGAGCTGAGGTCGCAGATGCATTCTGCTCCTTCAGAAAATAAGGTTTAGTTAAAATGTTGAGCTGGAGCTATGCAATTTTAGCAAGTCTGGAGTTCTAAGTGCTGGGGAGCTTCAGTGACTGAGCACAGCAGAAGCAAATTGTCTCTAAGCTTTAAAGGCTGCAGGCATCTGTCCTTATATAATGTGTATGTATTATACGTATATATACTTTTTGGGTCATTTGAGATACTTCCTATTCTATGGCAATTCCTAAAAAGAAGCTGTATAGGGAGCAGATGATGTTCTGGTGTCAGGATCATCCTCTTCCCTGTATTCCTATATTCTGCTGAAGACAGCTACTCAGAACTGGAGTCTCAGTTGATCTTTTTGCTCGTTCCACCCACAGAAGTCTGTCTTTTTCAACATTCAAAATACCTTGGTAACAAGATCATGGGTCTTGATTTGAAATGAATCTTTAAAATAAGACCTTTTTTTCCTCCCTTTCATTTTCCAGATCTGAACACCATCTCAGAGGTAAAGACATGCACCCTCAGCCAAAAGACTGAGGAGGTTTCAGAACCTGTGTTTACTTTGGTGTCTTTCTTAACAGGGAATTTAATCAGGTTTCTTCTTTCCCTCAAAGTCTGGTAATTCAAAGCGCTGGAGTGAAGGAGAAATCTGCCTTTTGCTCTCCAAGTGCAGCGAAGCCAGAGCAAAGCCTGGCATTAACTTCAAGGGGTGTCAGCCAGGACCTCTGGTCTGCAGCTGTGCCAGTTTAATCCCACGATGAGCCCTGGACTTCTGCTGGGGCCATCTGAGAGCAGCGCTCTCTGCCCAGCTGCACCAGGGGCGCCCGTCCTTGCCGCTCGGTCCCAAATGGTCCAGAACCTCCCTCCAAACAGGTCTGCAGGTCCTCACAACCGCAGCAGCCAGAGCCGTGGCCACCACGACCTTAGTCCTTTTCTTTGTGCCACGCTGGAGCTCGTGACCATTTGCTGGTCTCCACAGCAACGCTTTCCGAGATGCTGGCAGGGGATTAGGGATAAGTATGTGCAGACATGGGGTTTCTTTTGATGGATGAAGATGTCTCTTACCAGAAAGCAAGTAAAAATAGCACAGAGAATGCTCTGCAATCTGCAAACTACTCTCTGAATTGAGGGCTGGGTTTTTAGACCCTCAGCAGAGGATCTAAAAGGTACGTCAGCTTCGCATGGCTATGTGATTCTGGCAGATACCTGTGTATGTTAAATGCAGATTAATTGTATTCATGGGCTTTGGTGGTTTCATTGCTATTAGTTTACTTTTGAGAGAGAATAGGGTGATTTGAAGTAGCTTTCTGACTGTAGCTTCTCATTTGGTGGCTTCCAGGCCAAACCTGGCTTGAGTACCTTGAAAGCTGCAGTGCAGAATAAAACATGGAGCAGGCTGGAGTTGAGTGGTGTGGGAAAGGTTTCAATAACAGACTGACATTGTGAGGTGCACACAGCAAGATACATATAGGGCTAGAAGTTCACGGTGTACCAGGCAGGGAGGGACATAAAAATATCAGGATCATGGAGATCTAGACCCACTGTCAAATAATAGAAAATATCCCTGTGCAACAACTGACAAACTAGAGTTGCAGCTGGATGTAGAGTTGTTTGTAGGGCTAGAATCTGAATATCATTGCTCCAGGTGTTTGGATGGTGATATTGTAGGGTGCACAATGTAATTACGTAAGTTCCAGCAAACCTTCCTGACTGCTTTGCACAATTGTATAGATCTATGAACTGAACCAGGAATTCCTGTGTTACAGTGAAGTGACGAAGGCCCATGAATAGAGAAGGTGGGGTCAGCCATTCATGGGGCTGTGCAGTCCTTCAGAGCTGCTGTATAGGGGATGAGTCAGGGATATCGGTAACATCGCAAAAAGATTTGTCTTAGTGAAGAAATCGGGGATGATCTGAGATCCTCCAGCACTAGCTCTTGTTGCCTTGTGAAATCCTCTGGTACATAAGCAGGTTCAGATGCAACTGAGGCAGCAAGGTGGTCACTATCTCTGCCGAGTATCCCCCAGGTAACCCCATGCTTTTGGAAATCGTCAGCAAAATCAGACTTTACGAACACAAAGTCCTTTTGCTCGAGGGTGTGGGGGGAAGATTTCTTGCTTTACCGGATTCTTCCTTCTCTGTCACAAGAGCTGTGAGCTTTCTTTGCCTTAGTACTCACTGTGCTGTCAGGCCTGGTTTGTTACCTTCCAATGTAGTGAGCAGGTATCCAAATAGGAGGTCAGATCCCGGAGGCGACATTCCCTTCCAATCTCACCCCACAGATTGCATCTGTGATTGAACTGGTACTCTTGAACCCCACATCCATGAATTAACCTCTACCAGCACCCGGGAAAGTAGTGGGAATTCACTGACGTTGGTCCTGCTTTTCATTTTTCCTTCCGTTGTCATGTTAGGACAAAGCCCAACAAGTCCAGGATCATTCAGCATTTCCCACTGGAAAGCTGAGAGGCAATGGCTAATAAACTACATTTTCAGTTAAGAAAACAGAATTTAAGATTATCCTGCACAACCTGAATTAAATAAAATAAGGGGCACCCTAGAAAGGAATGACTGTGGCTGCTGAGAAGCAGGAACATAAGACGTCTCTGATGACTGCCCATAAGGAATACGTCAGTGAAAAAGAAACTTGGTTTTTGAAGGTATTTATGAAGGAGGGAGATGTTTAGGTAGAAAAGTGTCCTCGTGTGGGTATTTGTGTGAGAGATGGCAGCAACCGGGGAGCACCAATCGCTTAGAGCAGAGTAACAAAGAGCCTGGAGGAAACGGCACATGGAAGATGCAGCAACTGTTAAGAAAATGACTGTAAAAACTACTGCTTTGTTACTCCCCTCCTTTCTTCTGCATTGACACATTGCATGTGCTTACAGAACTGACAAAAATTGTCAGATGTCATAGCACCTTATGCCTCCACAACAACCAAATCCCAGTCACTGACTATTCCAGGGGATGGTCCAAGATGCAGGAAAAATATGACTGAGTTCAGCTGTTTATAGGATCTGTAGTTAGAACAGGCAAGGAGAGCATCCTGACCTGGTGTCCCCTTTCTGACCATCACAGCAGTCCAAAAAGGTGCTGCTGGGACCCTGTGGAACTCATGCTCTCTTCTTTGGGCAGAACATGCCTTGCTAATTAAGAAGTCGTGTTTCCAGGGTGTTGTTAGTGTTGATGGGAAGTATTGATGCTGCTCTTGGAAAAGGAGATGAACGAGGCAGAGTTGTTCTGGCACGTGGCCCCTAAGAAAGAGAGGAAATTGCACAAGCTGATATTTTTCAAGTGGAAAAGGATGAAATCAATGGGGAAAAGAGTAATTGTTCCTAGTTCAGAAGAGCATGTTCCAGATGGTGGGGAGGAAAGCCCATTTTCGGAGAGAAGCATGGCTGGGCGCTTTTCAGCTGAAGCATCCTAGAAGTAGACAGTATTGATTATGCCCACTTGGAGGTGAAACCTAAGATAACCATGCTACAAAGATCATGATGATTTAAAGGTTTTTTTCTACTAATATTTTTTCCTTATCTGATCCCCACCTGCAGATGGGAGTTGGCTTGTTATTATTGTGTTGAAAGATCTAGTTTGCCTGAGATCCTTCCAGCAATGCTTGCAGCAAGGTTTCCTTCCAGATTATTGTCATTAGTTTTCAGATACAGCTGGATCTGTGTGAAAATTCAGCTTTCTACCACCGGCATTCTCAGTGACCAAAATACAGTATTGCTTGAAATTTCTAGGGATAAAACCAAGTAAACCCGATTTCTACCCATCAGAGCGATAGCTCGCCTTGCCATAATGCAGCCTTTGAGGAGAGTGTGCATGTCCAAGATCATTTATGCCCCACAGGGAGGACAGAAACTTCCAAAAGCTAAGATGAGGTTGAAAAGGGAAGAAGTGGAGAATGTTTTTCAGGTTTAATTTTGGACCAGCCCAAAGGATACCCATGAGAGAGGCAGGGGGAAGGAAATGTCAAAACACAGATTTCTAACGATGCTGATTCTTTTGCATTTTGTAGATAATGGTGAAGAGAACATCTTTATTTTTATGGTACATCAGACATACGCTTTGTGCCCACAGACATAACTTAAATGCCATGTCCTTGCCAAAAGGAGCTATGTATTGAACTCAGTCCCTTTATTTTGTAGACACATATGTCTGATGATAAACAAATTGCACTTAGTTTTTCTTTCCAGTCATGCAAGAAATTGTACACAATGTGAAACTGGGCCGCTCGGTTGTGTTGCCAGGATCTCGGATTCTTCCACCTCTGCAGATGCTGCCCACAGGGATGCTCCCCAAAGCACAGCAGTGCATCTCCTGACAAGAATCAACATCGAGCTTTAGGAGAGGGGTTTAACCACCACTGTTTCTGAAGCCTTTGCCTGAAGAGCTCCAGCTGGCTGCAAAGATTCATCCGTATAACTTCTTAAGTGGACCTGGAGCCTGACGTATAAGTGGAGTTAAACTCTGGTTGCAATGTCCTTTAGAAAGGGAAGCAGTAAGACACAGAGCAAGGGTAAAGGAGGGGGGAGGGATGCCCGGGGCTGGAGCAGCAGCAGATGTCTCGGCAGGCTGGCAGGGACACTTCCAGGAACAGGGAGGATGCAATGGAGGGTGAGAAGCCAACCCCATGAGCAGCAGGGAGGTGCTGTTTATTCTCCCTGATGTATGTCCATCGTTCTGCTGTGGTGGAAACACGTTGGTGTCTGGTCCTCGTTCATGAGCACCTCGCAGAAAGCAGCTCCATGGGGAAACTTTGCTCACTTTTCCCCGTTTCAACCCTTGCGTAAAGCAGTCTGTGCAATAACTGCTGCTGCGGGCTGGTTTCGGACCTTGTCAGCTGTGGAACCACATCAGGTGTGCTCTGGTTATTCTGTGGTTATTGGTGAGATGACTTCTATTTAACGTTCAAATTGTAGCCACAAGGAGAATTTAGCGAGATATGTGTGCCCAGGACGGGGCTTCTAAAGACTCCAGTATCCTGATGTGAAGAATGGCTGGAGAATATGAAAAGAAATGAGACGAAAATGATTCAAAAGCATTTGCAGTGTGCCAGGGACAAGTAGGAGCACCTGCCTTGCCAGAAGCTGTGATACAAACTCACATACTTGCTTTTCTGGTAGACTGGCTATATTTTATTCAATGCTTCTCACGACATGATACCCTAAATGTCATCTTCAGGCAATCCTTTTTTCCAGCCTCTGAAGCAGTTGTGGAAAACTTGCTGCTCCTGCACAGATTGGAGAGCTGAGCTGTGGTGGAGAAGGTGGCTGCACACCTGGTGTGGCAATCACTGCTCTGAACTACCATTTGTTATTTTTCATCTCCAACCATGAGCATTTGTGACCACTTAAGGCTGGTTCCCTGGTCATTATTTCTCCTAACACTTGTTCTACCAAGCACGTGCTTTCTGTTGGCTTCCTGCTAGATAAGTGGTATATTTTCTATATTAAAATGGGAAATAACATCCATCTTTCTCAGTCAAATGTGTTTCTCAATACTGCGTGCATGGGACTGTCATCCTTGTTGGGTGTTTGTGTGCCTTAAGTTTCTATGGCCTTCTTATCCCTGGGTCACCTTGGTGTGTTGGGAGTCACCGCTGCAGCAGCATTGGTAGAGACCGGGACCCCAAGCTCTGAGCTCGTCTTGGACATTGGGGGATCATCGGTGCTCGTGTGCAGCTGCAGACCAACGTTTGCACAAGGACAGCAATAAATTTCAGACTCTCCTGCCATTAAATCGTGCAGTTTGGTCTGGGATTCTGTCCTGATCTCAACAACTGTTTGCTAATAGTTAAGAACGCCTTTACAGATTCTTAACTGGTTAATAAATAACTTGGGGAAGAGAAGGTTTATTTTCTAAATTGCAGGTTAGTTTGCTTTATTTTTAATGATGTTCCTCGTGTGTGCCTTATAAAATTAATTGAGAGCATAAGTCAAACAGCTTGCCTCCCATGTTATAGGATTAAAGATTGAAAAGGCCTATGGAATTTGGTCACAGAGTCTGTTCTCTTGCAAAACTGGATTACAAATTCCAGGTGATGCTATCTCAGATATGAAATACTTCCAGCCAGAAGAGATCAGCTTCTTTTCATAATAGCATTCCTGAGGACTACTGCCGTGAATATGGGATTCTGCTATTGGTTTTGTTTCTCCGTGTGTTGAAACAGCCCCTGCAAAGACTGTTTGGTCTCCCAACCCCCTGGATTATTTGGTGAATGTTTCTTTCATCTTAGATCACAGACAGACGAGCATCAGCTCACGAGGTGTCATGTACCAGCTACTGAATATAGAGCTGTAAGAAGCAGAAAACACAGGCTCTGCTTCTTTAATTAGTTCATGCATCTGCTTTGTTAGCTGATCAGAAGCATAAGGAGTATTTGGCCCAGGACACTGATAGCCATGCAATGAGATCACCAACAATTCTTTCCAAGAGTGAAAGTTAAGGAGTCCTCCTCCTGGCTCCCAAAATAGACTTCCTGTTGAAAACCCTGATAGTTGCACTGTCTCAGTATCACATAGCCACTTCTTGCCATTATACAAAGACTTGTGAACCTCGGTAGAGTTTATACCCTGCTGCACATGACTTCCAACAGACCCCCCCCATGGCTGAATTGAGTGATCTCTGCACTCTTGCCATCTCACAGCTGTGCAGATGTGTCCCCTGCAGGCTGCTGCATCTCAGTTCTGATAGATCTCCTAAAGGACAAAGATACTCCTGGTGTCCAGAAGAGTTTTCTTTGCCAGGCGATGCACAGGCTCGAATGGTGTATGGAAAGGGTAGGATCAAAGATGCTTGTATCAGCTTTTAGTGTGCTTTGGAGAAGGTAGGTTGGGCTTTGTTAGAAGTGGCGGATGAAAACTTCTCTATCTATGACAAGAGCCTTTTCTAGACCTAATTCAAAGGTGAGAACTTGGCCTGACCCTCAGCTTTCCCACTGAACTTTGTAGGAAGTAGCAGTAAATCCTCTTCTAAAGCCAGAAAGAAGAGAAGCTTGGAGGAATCACGTTCCTGCTCCCAGGTTTGCGACTGAGAGCTGCAGGGATGTCTTGAGTTAAGAAGAACAAGGGCTGATGATCGTGGGTTATGTCCACATCCTGCCTACCATAGAAGGATATGTTTAGGGCTCATTTTCCAAGTCTGTCCTTTCTATCTTTAGGTTTTGGGTTGGAAATGTCTTTTTCTTGAACTGCCCAGGGACTGTAGCACAGGTTCTCTGGTTAAGGTTTTTTATTTCAAGGGCTGGTGCTGCCAGGCCTGGGCACAGTGTCTCGCTGGCACTGGCAGCGTTTTCTTTGGTCCATGATCAAGTCACACTCAGCCACTACGAGCTGCCCTGCAGATCATACTTAAAGCAATAGATTTATATCATAAACTGTTTGCTGGAAACCCCATATTATTCCTAGTCCCGTGCCAAGGCTCACTTGACTGCACCTGCACTGTGAATTGGAGTAGAGTCTTCTGAAAGATGGATCGGTTTTCTTTCTCTGGTTCACAGGACTCCTGAGGCAGCTTTGTTAAAACCAGTAGGGAAGGGGGTGCAGGCACGTTTTGGCAGGGTACAAGGTTGGGTATGAGCAGCAAGGGCTGCAGGCATCCGAATCTTGAAGCGCTGTGGAATGCTTTGTGTCCTCTGCCCGGGAGCCCAGCAACGAGGGCAGAGAGCTGGGAGGGAAGCAGAGGCTGGATGATACCGCATGGTTTGTCCCAGTCCTTGCATACCATCCGCATCACTGTCCCCAAAGGAGCAAACTGGAGCAGAGTTAAGCCAGGCCTGGCGTGCCGGCAAAAGCACGTGTGCAGGCACACCGGTGCACACACCGTGATCGCCAGGCATGGAGATGCAGGGATGTACTTTGCATGTTGTCTGTACAGTACCCTGTCACACAAGGTATGCCTCAGGGAAAATGGGAAACCTATGCTAGGCGAGATGTTTTAACTCTCTCCAACTTTTCCTTATCCTGGGAGGAGACAAGTGGAGCTAAGGGCTCCACCTTGTAATTAAAGGCATCAGAGACGAGGAGCATGTAAGACAATCATTCCTAATTAGTGGCTGTGTGAGTTAAATGCCATCTTTCGCTTCTTGGTGTTAAGGTAAAGGGCAGAAGGCCCTTGGCTGGGAGAGAGGGAACAGGTCAGTGTGCAGTGTTCTGTCCCCATTCTGAGAGCCCTTGGATGTCTCTGAGCGGTGACTCTCAGCTCATTCATTCCGGGCAGTTTTCAGACTGAGGTGCATGACGAGCACAAAGCAAATAACCAGATGTCAAACTTTCTCTGCCCTTCCCAGCAGTCATGAACAGAGGCTTGTGCACATCTTTTGAGGCCTTTAAATACATACAAATATTCTGTGTGTTGTTTTGTTTCTCCCCTTCCTGTTCTCCAATTTCTGACCGTCTTTGGAGAACACAGGGACTATTCTTGGAGACCATCCTCATCCTAGAAATCATAAACCTGGCAGCTCTCCTCTTGGACACGACCCTATCTGAAATGCTCACAGCACTTCAAAGGAGCCAACACGTGCTCCCAAAGGGTCTGCTCTCTATTAAGGACACAAGTGTCCTGTCCTCATGCATTGAGCTACTCACAGCTTCTGCTTTCGCTGCTCAGTTGCTTTTTACTGTATCCCAATGACCTGGGAGCTGCTGAAAGCCTTGCATCTTTAAAAAGAAATATTCAAAAACCAAGTCAGGCTAGGATAAATCACAGGGAACAACGTTGGCATGTGAATAATATGCATAGGGGAAATTAGGTTGTAAAACTAATAGCTCTATGGGAGGGATTTCGAAGACTCTGCAGTGCAGAATTCCATCTATGTAAAATGACAGCTCCGCTCTCTTTTTTTATTGTTTATGGTTTAAAGAAGAGCCTTTTTGGTTCATCCCCATTAGCACTTCCTTAATAGGGATCCTTTCTCCGTGCCAGCCCTTTTACAGATTAAGAATGAGACAGTGGCTGCTATAGGAGTGACTCACCTCACGGCCTCATCCCATCTGCGCCCAGATGCAGATGGGCAAAGGGACTTCAGGAGCTGACCAAAGCCTTGGGTGATGGCTCAGACACAGGAGGCTGCTCGCCAAAGGTTCCTCTTGGGCCTTGAAGGAAACTAAGCTAAGTGCAGGAAAAAATAGTCATTGGGCAATGGAAAATGTAGTGCAGTTGCTTCAGGGGCATTACTTTGGAGCTACCTGAGTACATTTACTGGGAATTTGTCCTGGTTGGAGGGGAAAAAAAGCCTAGTTAATTTAAAAAAAATACTATTTTCACACTATCCGAAATTGTGCTGGTGCGATCCACACAGAGCAGATGCGGTGTGATGGAAGAGGTTACTTCTCACTCTCATTCTACTTGCACGAGATGCCTTTGCTGGCACAGAAAACAGCTAAGGGCAGGGTTTTACCTATGCATGGAGGGGCAAAAGCCACCTCTTCCATGGGGAGATGTAATCTCGCTGATGGTCCTGCCCTCTGTGCCGGCTCCTCCCATGTGTGCAAGTGTGTGAACTGATTAGATAAGTGACCTGGCTTAGGGATAACCTGGATCGAGAGAAGGGTAAGATGAAAAGAACAATGAATTCATTTCACCGGTGTGTTGGGTTAGACTATGGAGGTTCGGCAGAGCCGCAGACCTTGGCTCAGCGGTGATGTTTGCCGGGCTCACGGGAGCGTTTGCCAAGCGATTGCATGTACCTGGAGGCTCTGTAATCAAAGGGCTTCATGTTTTTCTATCTCTTTGTGGTTTTTCTGAAGTCATCCTAATTAATTAAACTGCTGATGGAATGGCAGGGCAAGCGCGTGGTGTGAAAACTCAAAGCTGCACAGATTTACAGTGCGGACCTGATGAAAAAGCTCCTTTGTGTATCCTGATGTCTCATTAGCATAATTAACTCTGCTCTGAGTCAACTGAAACATCAGCAAGCTGACCGCTTTCAAAACATCACAGCAGCGAAGGTGATATCAGAGTATGTGAAGATCCTTTCCTTTCTGTGATGGTGCTGAGTTTTTGAAAAAAAAAAAACCTTCATTATTGTTTTGGGATTTTATTTTTCTCATAGTTGAACATTTTGACAGAATTCACTTCATTATTTTTTTGGCAGGGAAAAAATCAGCATTTTCTCCATGAGAATTCACTGAAGTGGAGAAATGGTGCTGGGTAAGGGAGTGTGGCTAACTCCGATATCATTATTGAGAAAAACCCGAAGTGTGTAGTAAGCAAGTGCCTTTTTGGTCTAATGCTTTAAGAAATCACCTATATAAGCCTAAGTTATTCCTCTGCTCAGTGAGTAGCATTGATTCCTGTCAGCCATGTCATTCCAGTGAGACTTTGCTAAGGGTTCGAGGTTGTGGATCCAGCTTCTGAGCAGCAGATGTTGGTGGTGTGGTGGAGTTTTGGGGATGATGGAGTTTGAAAGATAGCAGCTTGAATACTGGAAACATCTACAAAGCAAAGGATGGGAGCTTTGTTCCGTTGCACAACAACATCCTGCAGCTGGGTTCCAGGGGGTCAGGACTGGGGAGTCTGTTATCAGAGCAGACTCCAGAGATATGGGTGCTGTGTTGGGGTCAATCACCCAAAGGAAGTTCCAAGTTCCTTTCCTGGTCTTTCCTACCCTCCCACCGATAACCTACAACCTGCTGCAGTGTCTGTAACACTGCGAACAACGTTTGTCTGGATTTGTCAGACCTCCTGGAAACTTGGCGTTAATGAAGGCGTCATCGTCCCCCATCTGTGGGCAAGTTGGTGGGCTAGATCACTCTGATAATGGGCTGTCTCCACAGAAACCACCCTCTTGTGCTATAACCCTAGCAGCCAACTGTTAACACAGATGTCAGATGGGTCAGGGAAGCTCAGATGTCGTTGGAAACCATCCCCCAAAGCATGATGCTGGGGAGATGTAAGCTGTCCTTGAATCGTTTCCTCCTGGAGATGTAGGGGGTGCTCCCACATAACCGATGGAGATGATCCCAGCCGGTGCTTTGTCCTCATCCCCCAGTCTACCCCATGTCTGCAATGAGCATGGCATAGCTGAAAAACTGTAATATTTTTCTCTCTAAAAAAAAGGTGCTCTGAAAACATCTCTACACACCCTGGAAGGGCCTGTGCTGGAGCAGAAGAGAAGTTTTTCCCTCCCTGTGTTTGGCAGGTGTGGTGGCTGCAGTGACTGTGAGCTGATACGGTGCTCGTGAGTCACTTCTCAAACATGGAACTGGCAAAACAGGCAGCACAAGGCCTCCTCAGTGATCAGGATATTGTAATTACACTGGCCTGGCTCACTGAAGGAGGGCGAATGAATGCAGCACGGCTGCTGTTGGGATGCAGCCACGGCCCCCCTGCACAGGCAAATATGAGCCTTGATGTCCTTGCCTCATTCACCCAGGTAACAGCTCAGCAGGAGCATGTGTGGTTGAGGTGGTATTCTCTGGATGATTTTTCTACTACCTTTTCATGACCTGCTTCCACTTCAGCAAACCTGTCTTCCCCTCCACTAAATAATTCCTTGAATGAAGATTTCTCATAACTGGGAAAATACCAGAAGTTCTACTTTGCTGTAACCAACTTGATTTTAGCTTTGTTTTTTTCTTAAGAGTAAGCAACTGTCCCCTGAGGCACACGGGGTTTTGCACTGGCCCAGAGCAGTCGTTCCTATGTGCTGCCCAGAGTCTCTGCCTGTGCAGTGCCCGAGCTCTCCATGCTGCTCAAATTCTGGCTTGAGCAAAGTCTAAGGCGACTCTTCTGCGCAGCCCGTTATTCAGGTTGGTGCGCATTCCTGGGAGCAGTGACTTACCCTTTTACAGCTCTCGCTTCAGCTGCAGCCTACTCTGGCATTTTTCCCCAGCAAATCTCAAGAACAAATTGTTCCTAGTTAGATTAAAAGATGGTCAAACAATGTGGACTGAGTTGGGATAGGGGAAGGTAGAGCCACATGCATGGTGACCCACCGCATGTCCCAGAACAACAAGGACAGCAGAGGAGGTCCAGTGGCAGCAACTGTGGGTAAAGGCAATTGCTGCATCTGAGCAGATCTCGGTGAATGCACCAGCATCACAGGCCATACACGCTTTCCATCAGCTCCCGTGGATGTCCGCTGTGTCCTCCGGTGCTAGGCTTGTTTCTGGCAGATGCTTAGATGCAGCTGGTTGACCTGAGTGGATTGACTGGGCAGGAAGGGCTGTGGGGCTTGGCCAGGGCTGAACATACCAGGAGACATGGTCACCCGTGGCACCAACGGCACCAACCCGCCACACACCTGCACTGTCCAGGGATGTGACTCTACGATGGTGTCTCATTCCTCAGAACAGAAGGTTTTGAGATACCTGTTTTCTTCCTAGGTGAGGAAAGACGTGTGAGTAAAAGGGGAAGGACTTTCTTTTTTCCCTGTGGGGTTTTCTCCATGAAAAAGTGGCCCTTGGGTTTAGATTTACAGCAGCCTGAGCAATTCTACAGCTGTGTCTAACATCTGCAGCTCTCAAGGAATCTCTTGGTTCCTTATCCTCACATGTTTTCTTTTCTGACAGTCAGAAGTGTGTGTTCAGGTGTGTGGCTTATTTACTCTTCCCAATTTAGGGGATACTGTCTTTTAAACCAGGGCATCCTCAGGTTGAACTGTATTCCCATTGATTGCCTCTGGATAAGAAGCATGTCCTGCTCAGCATCACGATTTTTTTGAAAGGAGAGAGGAGGGTCAGCATGGTGTCCGGGCCAACCCTTCAGTGCCAGAATATCCACGTGTAGCTGTTTTTGTGGAACAGGTAGATCTCCAAAGATCTCTGAGGACACTAGTGCACATGAGGTTGGCAAAACCGCAGAGGGAATTAGTGGCAGAGAGGAGCAGCATTTGGTTGTGTGCACTTCCCAGAGATACGCACGGACCTCCCCATCCTGTCTGAGCTGGTGTCTGAGGAATGCTGTGCCCCAATTTGAGTGCCTGGTACTTGGTGCCTGGGCTGCTTTACCCTTCTGGGACTCTGGTGGCACCTCACCAGCCTCACAGATATGGCGTGCAGCCCCTGCAACACCTCTGTTATATGAACAGCGACTTTCCAGTCCCCCAACACCACTCCTGCTTGTAGAAAGGGAGGGAACGGGAGCCAAGATGCATCTTATTGCCCTGTGTGATGGTACAGCACCCGCACAATGGGGCTGCAGAGCTTGACCCGAGTCCTCAGAGCCGCCGTGCTGCAAAGAGTAACCGATTCTTCCCAAATGACAAGCCCCGTCTTTCTGTTTTAAGCCTATTTGTGAAAAGAGAGGTCTTTTATTTTTTTATTTTTTTTCTTTCTTCTTTGGTGCCAATCTCTATTGTTTGAGGAAACTTTTGCTAGGAAACTGGGACTAGGGAAAAGGAAACTCCAAGACAGAGCAGCCAAACCCTTCGCAGGAATCTGCTCTCTTCTGAAGGTTAAAGCTTGTCATTTTTTGATTTACTGGAAATGATTGGTGTTTCCTTTGTTCTCCTTTGCGGTGGCTGCTCTGATAAGCCCTGAGGGATGCTTTCCTTGCACAGATCTGGAACAATTACAGCAAAAGAAATGAGGAAAGTAAACCCATGTCCTGTTTTTTCCTTATTCCATTTCTCGTTAATCAGCGATTTGCCTTGTTTCAGAGAGAGACTCAGGACTCTGCCTCTTTTAATTGCCAGGGACATTAAATGGCTGCAGACCCAGAAATACCATCTTCTACAGACTGCTGTAGTGTTGCCGAACACACTGTGCGGTCTGACCTTTTAGGTGTTTTGGAGAGCTGGCTTCCGGGGCTGGCCAGAGGTGAGAGTCATTCTGGAGCCCAATGTAAGCTCACCAACAGCGCAGAGACCCCCGAGTCCTTCCAGGAGCGGGGCAGGGAACGCTGCAGCTCCAGGCTGAGCAGGGCTGTGCGTGGCCCAGAAATACGTGCGGAAATGCTGTAGGTTGAAGCCCACTGATAAAACTCCACTGATTCTAGGAATAAATATCTTCTGCCAGGCTGGGTGTGGATGGTGGATGGATGTGGATTTGGCCAGCCCTCTCCCGAGCAATGCAGAATGTGCGTCACGTGAAGTGGTGCTGCTGTGGGCAGCCAGCTCCAGTGCTGTTCCTCCCGTACCTGGGGTCCTGTCATACCCCAACTGTGTGCCATTCCCCTGCTTGTGCAACAGCAACCTTGGCTTGGCTGCACCAGTGGCTTCCCTGTCTGGAGAAGGCTGGAGTCCCCAACCCACCTTCCCACCGAAGCAGTAGGAGACTTTCCCAGTGACTTCAGCGGGCTGCTGCCAGCTCCGTGACATCTCCACGCCTTGGTTTCTTAGTGCAGAAACACCATGCAACACACACCACCTCCTCGGAGCGCTCTGAGGCTCGTTTGTATTTTAATGAAGCACTGAGATGCGTGGGAAAAAAATGTGTCGTGAAATCCCCTCCTGAGAAGGCAGAGCCCGAGCGCTTGTGACTGCTGCGTCATCGAGCTGCGGGGACAAGCCTTGCGTGTGACGTTACTTGCTCTGGGCAGCTTTGCTTGGAGGCAGGAAGAAGTGAGGACCACTGTTGTGCTATTTGGGTAGAGCTTACATCAATATGAACTTGGGGGGACAGCAGCTGAGTGACCCACTTGTCCCCAACCCCTCCTTATGTCTTCATGGGCCATGATGAGTTGCCCCATGTTGTGCTGGTTGCTGAAGCACAAACACAACCCACTGAGTCTGGGGGAACATGAGGAGCCAGCAGCTGGTCTACTTACTACCCTCTTCCTCTACCAGCCTTCAAGGCCAGGCTGCAGGGTGATGGCAGCACCCACCAAGCTGCTCCAGATGCCCCAGAAACCTTAATGTATATTTTATATGTTTTTTCAGCTGGCACACAGCTGACAGCTTGGCAGTGGGAGCAGCTGGAAGGAGAGACCCAGCAGCACAGTTCATAAAAGTCCAGATGAAGGATTGAAACACCTGCTAGCACCAGGAAAAATGTTTGCTATGGGACATCAGGAATTACACCCTGTGGTGCACGTGGCTGCTCGCATGCATAATTTCCTCATCATTGCCAGTTAAAAAGGCAGGTGATGGATAGGTCAGTGTAAGCCAAAAGCATAGTGAAGGCAGCAGGCTCAGCCCTTGCCAGGCAGTGGAGATGATGTCTTGCAAAACTGTTGTTTTTAATACCTAGAGGTATCACAATTATTGTGAGACATCGTGTCCTTTTCCCTGAACAGAGATGCGTAACGGTCACTGTTTCCTCTTCCCTTTAAATACAACCCTTCAGTAACAAAGTGCACTGCAAGGATGGGTCCTTCTGTTCAGAACAGACGTGGTTTTAAAATACAGAGAGAATTCATGGCCACAGGAAAACCAGTGACAGGTTTTCTGTTGATTTAACCCGAAAACTCAGTGCAGTTCTTACACTGAGCAAACCCAGTCAAGGCCAAAAGACCCTGCCAGTGAGACGAGCTAGAATAGGTGCACGATGAAGAAAGCTCTCTGCCACAACCAAGGGACTTGGAGCCACATATCTGCATGCCTGTGTGAAGCTGGCCCAAGAGCTGGGCTAGCTAGAAGGGATTGAATGCCTGTCACATGCTATGCCCATCAATGCAGCTTCCCTTTAAGAAGCTGCTGAAGTTGACAGCTGCAGACCATCTACCACAACCTCGGAGAGCTCTGAGCTGGCCGAGATGGTCCAGGCAGCTCTGCACAACCCTCTGCCAGTGTGTGGTTCAGCTCACTTGCATGCACATCCCATCCCAGAGCAGTTGCTCCCCCAGGTCTGTCCGAGCTCATGTGCACACAGCTGAGGTGTCCCAGCACCACCCCGCAGGTCAGCACAGGAAGACGTGTCCTGAGTCCTTGTTCCTCCCTGGCCAACGTCACCATCCTCCTCAAGGAGCTGTGGCCCACCTCAGTGCTCTAGATGTGCTTCCCGGGCACTGACACGGGAAAACCGAGAAAAAAAACAAACCTTGCAGAAATGTTTTGTAGATATTGCTGCTTGGGAGGCCTTGTTTTTCTCATGAGTCGGTGTGTGAGATGCTTTGGAAAGAGCTGTTTTCCAGACGTTGCCGAGCCCTCCTCCTGGGAGAGCCAGCTGCCAGGAGCACACGTCAGCTGGGGCACGCGTTGGTGCTTGGCTGCTTCCGAAATCTGGGCCGGCACCTCGCCTCTCGCCCTCGTGCAGGTTTGGTGCGTTTCACACCTGCCAACGTGGGTCTTGTTCGTGAGTGTGCACAGCCGAGGATGGGGCTCGGGCTTTTCAAAGGGAAGGGTTCAATGTCAAGCCAAAAGGCTGGTTCTCTGGGACTGCAAAAGCAAGGCTTGAACGTCCTATTAAGTTTCGTAACATCCCCGTCATTTGAAACTTCTTTGAGCCCAAATCCAGTCTGGGGGCGTAATGAATTCAGTGTTCTCTCTCTATTAGGCAGCTCTGATTTCTGCAGTTTTGTAAACATCCCCAAATCCATGTGGCACTGTAGTAGTTGTCTTTCAGTTGCCTACCTCAAAGTGCCTCTCAAAGGGAGGGAGAAATCCTATATCCCGCTCCAAATCACAGTGGAATAGGCATCAAGATTCAGATCTCAGCCTTGCATATGGGAGAAAAACTGACCAGGTGCAGGTGTGGGGTCTTAACTGGTGCAAACTCATTGTCATGAGTCCCTGCAGGGATGTAGCCCTGTGGGTGAAGTGCAGCCTGAGCAGAAGGTCCTCCTGATGGTACCCACAGGAACCTGACCCAGTGGGCATGTCCCCTTCTGTACGCTTGTGCATGGATGTGGATGCCATCAGAAACCGGCTCTGAGGAAACTGCCCGCTCTCAGGTTTGGGATTCACTACTATAAATCATTAAAAATTAAAATGTAGGGACACAGCCATAAATCAGGTCACTGAGTTCAGGGATAAAGCAATCACCAGGCTTTTTGTATAGCTACCTTGGTGTTATCGCTTATCTTCGCAAGGGCTGGTGCTGCTCCTGGCTGATGTCTGTGCCATGAGCTGAGCTGGGATGATGAACTCGCTGCCCACGTTGTCGGGTGCCCTGTGCCAGGAGCTGCAGCGACCCACTAGAAGAAGAGCAGAAAGTTGTGCGATGCCGAGGTGTGTGTTGGTTAAAAGGACGGATTTCTGCAGCTGGCTGGTGGAAAGGGGCTTCCCTGTGAACAGAGAATGAACAATTTGCCTAGCACATGCAACGCAGGGGCAAGATTTAGTGACTGAAGCTATTTATTGGAGTCTAAAACCATGTTTCATGGCTGCAGGGCTGTTATCTTCAGTCCGAGTTGTTGGGTCTCATGGGGGCGTTTTGGGTTTTTCAATAAAAATACCCTGTCTTTTTATTTAATAGCTGAGATAGCAGGGTTCGGCCACTGTCTCCTGGGAAGTCTCTATTGGCAGCTAAAAAAAAAGTAAGTCGATTTTAAGAATTACTGGTGCTTTATAAAACATGGATGAGCATTTAGTTTGGACACAATTCTGCAGATGTAGCACATCTTGGCAATTGTTTTTTCTGCTTTTTATTTTGCTAATAAGAGTGCATGGGAACAGGAACGTCGTTCATTAGGAATCTTTCTGCTTTGCTCCTTTCGCCCATTCCTTACGTGGTCTCCCAACCCTCTCCCGGCAGCACATGGAGATCTCGCCTTGTCTCCATTCCTGCAAACCAAGTGAGTAAATGCCCAGTGTGTTGAAGCCACATCTTCACACTGGTCACTCTGCCGTGGTTTAAGATCACTGGTTACAGTGGAATCACCCATGGTCTTTATGTTCTCTCCACCCAAGCTCCAACACGTTTTCCCCATCATGGGCACACAGAGGAAAGGCTTGGCTGGACAGTCATTGGGGCCATCGCTGCTATGGGTGGCATCAGAGGACAGAGAAGGATTGGAACTTGTCCTTTTGCCTATTTGTCTTTTCTGCCGGATCTGCAAGGATAGTCATGCTGAATTATGCCCTTAGACTTGGATATCTGTAGAAACTTCGATCCTGCTTTCATCTGTGTCATGTCCAAGGGAGGTACATCTGGTTTTAAAGTCCTTATGAGAGTTTAATCAGATGTTTTTCAGAAGGGTTATTATTGTTACTATGGCTATAGGTGAGTGTGCTACAGCCCCAGCCATGCACTGGGAATCCCTGTTGTGTTTGGTGCTGGACTGTAGAGAATAAGTCAGGCCATGCCCTAGAGAGCTACTGCCCTTTAGGTTGCTGTCAACGTATAATTTGCTTTTCGTTATACACAAGCACTACATAAGTTTCTACAAATTTCTGCACTGAGCCTTTTTGACAAAAGCTCTAACCTGAAACCTCTTGCAGAATTTCTTTGAATCAATACAGCTCCTATTTTTTCGCGGCAGGGGAAGCGGCAGCTCTCTAGGCTACCTGCTATAGAAGAAAAACCAGGCACCATATGCAACGTAATTATTGCTCTCTGTCTCTATCTCAAAAATGCCGAACTATGGAAGTGAATTCGTCCCACCAAACGCCCACTAAGCACATTTTTTAAATCTGGTTTCTCAGCCTTTCGGGAAAGGGGAAGCAAAATCTAGCTATGTTCTTCTTGCCTGCTGGAACTGGGCCCTGTTTCATGAAATTAAATGGCTAAGGAGGAAAAAAAAAGTATATCCAAGGCAAAGATGCTGTTCTCAACAAAGGGAACAGTATATGCGACGGCTTCTGCAGCATTCCTGCAACATGATGTCTTTCCCTGCAGACTCTCAGTTAGGGATTGATTGTCTAGGCAGAGAATTGCTTGATTCAGAAAGGCTTAAGGCACGCTTGATGAACTGTTTGCTAAGAGGATGAATAGATGGGTATGTGTATATGTAAATCTATAAATCATGTCTTGTTCTGCCCCAAAGAGGACAGCTGAGATTGGATCCTTTGTCATTTGATTTCATGTCCTTGGGGTTAGGGATAAAGGCAGCAGTGTTTCGCACATGGGGTCAGGGTTTGGCGCCGCAGCTCCAGAAGGACAGTCTGTGGCAAAGAGGAGATAACGTTTATTGTGAGTGCTAGAGTTGACAAAGGGAATAACAACATTCACGCTGCTCTGATTTGTTCACAGTTAAGGGAAAGTTTGGTGAGTTTCTCTCATTTGGGTTGTCCTTTATCCCAATGGGCTTTTTTATACAAGTGACGCATGGGTTCTGGTTTGAAACCAGGTGGCAGCGCTGCTGTGAGCTATTGCTGTCCATCCCGGTCCTTGCACCACTGCGCCTGTTGCTGCCCCTTCCTGCCCTTCTGCTCACAGATGCTCTGCTGTATTTGTGCCGATTTGGCTGGAGTTTTTGACAGGCTTTGGCAGTGGTGGGATTTGGAGGACAGGTGTTGATGGTGGGAGTTGGTACCAACCCTAGAGCTGAGCCAGACGCTGTAGGAGGGCCCTGCAAGCACTGTGCTGTGACCAGGGGTCCTCTGGAGATGCTCTGAGCAGGGAGGGGAGGGTTCAGTAGCCAGGGACCCTAAGGAACAATCACATTTGTCCCCTAGCGAGCCCTCCCACTGCCCAAGCCGGTAGCCTTCACGCAGCACTGGGGTACCAGCAGGAATGATGCTCTTCATGGTCCCCTCCTTGGGGCAAGATAGAGGAGAAGCCCGCAGGAGGGGCAAACCTGAATCTCTCAGTCAAAGGCAGAAATGCTGGGTGAGGCTGGGCCTGGGGGTCATCTCTTCTAGTAATGCCTCCAGAGCAGAGCTCTTAGACCACAAGACAATCCCTATGGTGCTCGTGGGGGTGAATATGAACCTGAGGCCAAGAGCAGCGCTGTGGCTGTGGGACATCCTGAGCTCACTCTCACGCAGGTTTGGGTTCTCTCCAGAAATCCCCATGGGTGGCTCTACGATCCCAGGCAATGTCACAGTGACTCCACCTCCCCAGCAGGTGTGGGTGAAGCAGGTGTGGGTGGTGGGACGCAGAAGGTGGGATGCAGGTGGTGGGATGCAGGCGGTAGGATGCGGACTTTGGGATGAGGGTTCCTTGGCTGAGCACGGCGTTGGGGTGAGCGGGCGGGTGGCACAGCACAGAGCCGTGACGAGGCAGGCGCTGACCCCACCGTAACCGGGAGCACCGCGGCTGAGCCCTTGGAGAGGCACATCCAGCGCTGAGAGCTTTGACTCATCTCTCGCCTCGTCTGCGCGGGGTGCGCTGAATGAAACGCAGGAGATGTGCAGAACAAAAGGCTTTTGCTCATTTCTACGTGGATGCTCTATCCGCCTCGCTGGTCCTGCGTGCGTTTTTCTGCTGAAATGACGTGCTGGTGGATGGCCGTGTGTGGTCCCCTGGCAAGCAGCTGGGCAGCACCCAGCCCAGCATCCAGAGATGGGCAGAGATGCAGGGTCTTGGTGGGCTGAGCTCTCCCACAGCCCTCCAGGCAGCAGCTTTGTGCCTGAGTAGCGGTTACGGCAGCACAAGCATCCTCTGGGCATAGCGCTTCCCACTTATAAATTAACTATGAGCCATTAAGGGTCAACTCCTTTTTTCTATGATATGTGTGAAAAGATTGGCAAGCTTGAGCAAGAAGTGAAAGATGGTTTTTTTGCCTTGATGTTTTTCTGCACTATCCAGTATCCTTCTGCCCCTTAGCTCCCTCTTCCTATTTAATTTCAAGAGAATAGCTCCCAAATAGAGACTTAAGAAGTTGGTCCCATATTTAAAAGGTGTTAGAGGTAGGATACGTGGTATTTTTTTTTCTATGCGTTCCTAAGATGTGAAATATTATCAGCTACTGCATTTAAAAGTGGCTGTTCAGTCATTGCCCTGTCTGGGGAAATGAGTAACAGGTGAGAGAGCTCAAAGCATGGGCAGACATCCTATGTTTGTGTTTCTCGCTTGTCATTCGTTCCCGAAAGAGCTCCCAGAGGCCACTCATTGCTGTCTGCCTGCTTTGTCTGTCACGGCCACCTCTCTTCCTTTAGTGGGAAAAAGCCGGTCTTTAGTCAGCCCCAGGAAAGGCCGGTTACCTACCCCAGATACGCCCCAATTCTGACAGATTCGCTTTGGCAGCAGCGTGCTGCTTTCCAAAGAGCTCAGAAGAAACCCTCCTGCCCGCAAATGTAAATGGGGCTTTTTTCATTTCTTCTGGATGGGTTTCCTTTTCTCTCTGGGGAGGATTTCTCAGTCTCCCAAATTTTTCCCGTGGTATTCGTGTATCACAGACTGCACCCTCCTTGCCTGCACAAATACTGCTCCCTGCTAAGACCAGATCAGGGACTGCACAAACCGTGCAGGCAAAGCTGGACTTAACAGACGCAGGAGGCAGCCAGCTGGAGGGAATGGGATGGCTTTGGAAATTGGTACCTCCTCCCTGCCTAGTGACCCTTTGCTAAATATGGGCCAGTTTATATTTACCAAGAACAGGGGAATTGAAAGCCTAGGGGGCTCAGCAGTAGCAGCTGCAGATGTTAGGCTCTGGTCTTGTTTGCATCTCCCGAGCACATTGTGATCCCAAACTCTTCTGCTCTGACAGTGGGACCGGGGAAATGGACTCTGGTTCTTTTAGTCCAGCCTGAAACGGACAAGTGTCCACAGTTCCTGATTCACACGCACTTCCATTTCCTCTGGGTGGCTTCTCGTCACCCTAGTTGCTCGTCACCCTACTCGCCAGCTCCAGAGCTGCTAACACAGCAATGCTTGTCAAGGTTACACCACCATGCAGAATTTGGGGGATAGGAGAGGAGTTCCCCCAGGGGTTCTTATTTATCTTCTGCATATCAATGTTCATCAGAAATTACTCTCATTTTCTGAAGAGTCCCAGTTTGCAAATCTCCAGACTTCCCATTAGCACTTCCTGTTGTGTTTCTCAAAATAATTAGTTGTCTCCAATTAGCTTGTGACTGGTATACAGCATCCAGAGATTGCATCCTGGTAGTTGATAGTACTTCCCAAGATCAGCCTGTTGCATCCAAAACAAAGTCCTTCTGCTTTTCTTCCCTTATTAAAGTAATATTCTGCACTTACGTAATGTTCTTCAGATCTCCTGGGCGAACATGAGCTGATGGTGCTATAAGACACAGGTGTGTGTTGGCTTTGCAGATGAGGAAAGGAAGGCAGAAGGAGGGTAACTAATGTGCAAAGGTTACACAGCTAAGCAGGAGCAGAGCTAGGATGGTAATTCAGATAACCTGCTCCCTCCCTCCCGCTCCAGCCACTGCTGCACAGCACTAAGAGTCCAAATTAAGAGATTATAATGCATAATCCATACTGGTGTGCCAAGAATTCTCGAAATCCTATTACACTGTCACATAAAATGATGAGTCATTTGATAACATAGCCCACAACCAGTTCCTTTCTGTTAAAATTACATGGACAAGACTGGGTTTAAAAAGAAAAAGGAGAGCTTGTTACGTGTGTGGTGAATGCTGAGTTATAGATGGGTTTTATTTTGGCTGGTGCTGAAGGAGCATTTGTGAGCCTGTTTGTTGACAGCGGTGCTTGGGACCAGAGATGCTGACATTCCGCTGACAATAATAGGAGCTGCCTCTGTTTGTTTCTAAATTGGAAATTCTTCCTTACATGGGCCCAACCCACCCTCCGCCCCCGCTGAAGGAAAGGGCATTCGGCTGGGACTTGCAGATGGAGCATCTCCCAGCAGTGCTGGTGCTGCTGGGGCTGCAGGCTTGGACCTGTGTTTGGTCACTGCCACAAGCCCCTCTGCTCCCCTCGTCCTCTGGAAAGGGTGGGGAACACCCCAGGGTGGTGCTTTTGGGTCCTCTGGAGAGAAAGTGATGTTTATCTAGAGAAATTAATAACACAGCAGGACAATCAGCCCAGCCATGCTCTTCCGAGAAAAAGACACTTTCACCAAGTCCTGTTGGAGCCTCCTCTCTGCTGGCTCACTGTCCTTGCTCCCTCCCGCAGCCTTGTTGTCCTTGCTGCAACCCTGGCTTCTGCTCTTCCTGACGGCCTCTGCTGCCATTTGGGGACTGTGTTATTATACTTCCCAAAGCCACTCGGGATGTGGCTCATGCGAATAACACCAAACCATGTTTTGCTGCACTGTGGTTTCATCGTTTCCTTTTCCTCTCTCTGCCTGGGCTCCAATTCCTGCGGCTGAGGGATCCATCACAGAGTCGCTTTTGCCAGGAATGCCCACACGTTCTTCAGCTGAGAGTTGCTCTGGCATCTCATCAGAGATGCTTTTCCATACGCTGCATGGCTGGCACATGTCATAGCCACTTGCTGCACTTCGAATATGGAAATGCGGTCAGGGGAGATGGTCTCTGCTTCTTTGAAAGCCACAAAGGGCTTGTTTGACCCTGGGGCTGGTCCATCTCCGCGGGCTGCGTTTCCCTGTCTGTGTCAGATCCCATGGGTCACCTCCGGCTCATCACCATTCCACCTTATCTCCCAGAAAAGGTGATTTAATCTCCCCAGCTCTGGGTAAAAAAGCCTCACATCAGCCGGATCTCCAGCAGGCAGTCAGGACTTGGATCAGGAAACAGCTTCAATTGCTGCGCAGCCAAGGCCAGTTCAAGAAGCTCTTTGGAAGATTTTCCTACTGTTGTGCTGGAAGCTCCTGCTTCCCTTGATTTCTTACAAGAAGAAAAAAATAATGAAGTGAAACCAGTTTCTGTGCATGACCTGTGGAGACCTGGTGCATCCTGTGCTAGTCCTGAGAGCAGGGGAGGAAAGTAATTGCTTTCAGCAGTTGGAAGGCGTGGGTGGCAGGATGGCTGCGCGCAGCGCCGGAGGATGCTCCGAACACACATCCCTCCGAAACAAATACCTCTTTAAATGTGTATTATGGGAATTCAAGGAACGGAGGGGGTGTTCTTTCTTTTATTTTCTCCAAGTAGGAACGTGGTTTATTAGCACTCTCCTTCCATCAGCGAAGTGCGGAGACTGTGAGGTTGTGAGAGGAGTAGCATTTGTTTTTATCAGTCAAATCTGCTCTCTCCTGGACAGTCGCTTGAGCCAGACGGGTGAGGAAAGGAAACACAAGGTGCCGGCAGGAGCCTGACTTCTATAGGGGAAGCACGTAACGCACCTGTTGAAGATGTATTATACGTCACTGGTGTGCACGTCAGAGCAACTGTACTCTTTTAGGGATGGTGGTATTTTGTATTGTAGGCTCGTACAGTCAGCTCACGTATTTTTCCAGGGTATCTTTTGTCTGCAGTCTCTGAGAACTCCCAGGGAGCTTCTGCTAAATAAGGGAGGGAAAGGGAGGTTTCAAGGTGAGATGTGATGGAAGTAGAAGTGGTTTGGACAGTCTCAGAGCTTCAGACAGATGAGGCTGAAAGGGAAATGGATGGTCCAAGTGCAAAGGAAAAGAAGGAAGGAAAGAAGGAAAAAGAAAGAAGGAAAGAGAACTGAAGGTGCAGGGGTGTGAAATCGAGGTGAAAGCTGATGGGATGGTGCTGCGTTGCACATGGCTCCGGAGGGAAGTGCCAGCAAGCAGCAAGCTGGCCTTTGGCAAAAGACGGAGATTTAGGGAGGTCCGCAGGTTTTTGGTGGAGCTCAGCTATGAACAAGACAGAACCGGCCAGTTTGGGAGCAAAGGAGTAAAACTGGGGCTTGCAGGGGGCAGCAGGAGCAGGGTGAGCTCTGTGGGCAGGGAAGGTGCACTCTGTGGGGCAGCGTAATTTGGGATCGGGGGACATGGCTCTGCTTCAGCACGGGAGGGCTAGCTGCCCTGAAAGGGAAACACAGGCAGATTTCTCAGTATTTTATCTCCTCCTTACTGAAAGAGATGCTTCTGCCATTATTTACTGCCATCTGTTAGATAGACAAGAATGGCAGCTGGTAATGGTAACACCTCACATCTCATCTTTCATCCCCCAAAACCTGAGCCCCCAAGGGATTTACACAGACAATGCAACCCATTTGATGCCATAAGAAGAGTTACACCTCAGGCTGGTATCAACCAGTAGAAATTTAGCTGTTCTGTGTAGCTATTTGTGTCTCCAGAAACATTACATTTCTAGAAGTGTCTTTACATCACTGCCAATGCCCAGCACAGCCCATACCCTCTCCTGAGAGCTCTGCCTGTGTACATGGGTATAGGAGGGTTTGCCTCAGGTGGAATTCATCACTTTTTTAATTCAGAAAGAAATTTGTCTTTTTTATAATTCCCCACCATATTTTAAAGGCCTGGGTGCACATCCATGCCCAGTAAGATGTAGAGGTGATGAAACTGAGCTGGGAAGCAGCTGTCTGACAGCAGTGTAATACAAAACGCCTTTCAGAGAGGTTTTCCCTCACCTGGTGTTACCCTGATCTTACGCCACTGATGCCATTGAGATGAACTGGGGGGGACCACAGCAAACACCATAGGAGAAGCAGCAGTACAGGGTGCACGGCTGAAAACGTCCCGTGGGCTGGATCCAACACGGTGTTTTGTGGGTGCTCTGCTCCCACGTCTGCTGATGGGGTCACCTTGTACGTGTTGGGTTCCTTGTGCCTCAGTTCCATCACCTATAAAACAAGGATATTGTCAGTGACTTTGTCTGCGAAAAGATTTAAGATCTAGTAATAAAAGATACTAGGCAAGATCTTAGGGGATATTACTATTTTATGGCTGTGAGAGTACAGATACCAAAGAAATGACATGTGCATGCAGGTCATGCTGTCCCTTGATCAAAGTGAGGGTGAGAGAGGGGATTTCTTCAGAGGAGCAGCCTTTCTTCTTGCAGAAGAAATTACTGAAGTGGTTATCAATAGTTATCAAAACTTGCTGGAGTGGAAAGGATTTTAACATGCTAATGAGCTTTCATTTGTGGTCCCTTGCTCGGGACAGTTGCCTTCCTCTCCGTGTTTCTGCAGGCTGAGCAGTGACTTTGCGTTGCCTTTCAGTCCCTGCTCAGTGGCGTTTGCTGGTTCTCTTGTACTTTCTCAGTGTGGTTTCTGGGGAGGGTGAAGTCATCCTCGCTAAACTATTTCTCATGCTTATTGTTTTGCATTGTGTGAAGGGGGTTTATTTTAACAAACTCTACATTTTTACAATGCCAAGAAGTAGGAGCGTTGATTGCGTTCCTGGAGGCTGCCTCCATGTCCTAAGGATGTGCATTTCCATTTTATTGTCTTCTATTTTTGCCTCATTTTTGGGGGGAGGAGGAAGGGCTGGGAGACTCTTGGGAAAGGCAGCGACCGTCTCTGGGCTGGTGTGGTCGGGGTGTGGAAGGAGGGACGCGGCGCGTCCCCCGGGGAGGTGGCACACAGCCCACACATGGCACATCCATCAGCTGCCCCGGCAGCCGCAGAGATAGAACCCCCGCGCCGCTGCTGGCTTTTTAAGGCTCATTTAGGCCCTAAAATAACAACTGCCACTCCCTGCTGAGGGAAAGCAGCTGGGATTAGCCAAAGCCTCCCATTCCCCGCTGTCTAGTGAATCAAGGACTTTCCCCTCTGTGTTAATAGGATGATTTTGCTGCCCTTCCCTTCTCCCCGAAGGGCAGCGCGGTGCTGCCTGTGCCAGCTCCTGCTCATGGGTTTCGGCTCAGGGCACCGAAGACGGTGGGAGACACATGCCAACCCCAGAAGACAGCAGATGGGTGCAAGTGCTTTGAAGAACAGCTGCTGGCATCTCATTTGATAATCCCATTTTTAACAAATCCATATGATGGCACAAAATACTGGAAATTAGGTTTTTCTGTCCCCTCTCATCTCCTGAGCCATATTTGACCCATTCAACATGATCTAGGGATTAAAGGCTTGTTATTTTAGGTTCCCTACAATAGATCAGAGCCTGATCTCTGCCAGGCCATTCAGCAACTCATGCTTGGTTCTCTCCCTCTTTTTTTTGGTGTCCCAGGACATGCGATAGTCCACAGATGTGACTTCTGCTGAGGGACAAGGTGGCCTTTCCCGAACACCACACGCTGTGCTGTCAGCCCAGTATGTTGGTTGCAGCACATTTTGTAGCTCTGATCCTCCCATTTCTCCATCCTTAAAACTAAGATAAAAGCCTGAGAGAAGAAAGGCTCAGCAGCATCACCCCTCAGCAGCACAAGTGTGACCGGGAAGAAGGGGGAAGCTCTTACTCTTCTCTAATGGAGCTATAAACATGCTTTTATGTCTGAGATGGAACAGAGAAAAATTGTGAGGCAAATCTTGTCAATACCGCACTTGATGCTGGCGGCTGAGGTGTCCTTCATCACCATGGTACCCGTGTGCTTCAAACTAATAATGAATTTGCCAACACAACGCTCCTGCTAATACCCTCCATTCCCAGATGGGGAAGCCGTGTCACCGAGATGCAAAGTGGCTCATCCAAGGTCACCCCGTAGGTAAAAGGCACGGAGGGACAAAAGAGCTTGGGTTTATCGGCTCCCAGTGCAGCCCGTACCCTTTGGGAAGGTTTTGCTGACAGCATGGATAAAGCTGAGGATAAAGCTGGAATTGCCAGCCATGCCCCCTGTTCTCCAAACCCTCCATTTTTTTCTGAGGGAGAAATATATATATTTCTTTTCTAAGGGAGAGAGGCAAAAAGTAGTTTCCCGTGGTCCCCGGATCCTCTCGGAAAGAGCCGGGCCCGTGTTCGTCAACAGCCCCCAGCCGCTTCGCGCCGCGGCTCCCCGGCCCCGCTACTGCCCCGCACGGGGCGGAGCGCGGCCGGGACCGGGGCGGGCGGGGGGGGCGGCCCCGGCCGTGCCGGAAAAGCAGCGGGGAGGCGGCATCAGCAGCGGCGGCGGGGGCGGGCGGGGCGGGGCGGGGGCGGTGCGGAGCGCGGCGGCGGGAGGCGGGCGCTGTCCATGGCCCTGCGGAGCCCCGGCCGCCCCGCGCTCCGCCGAGCCGAGCGATGGGCAACACGGTGCACAAGACCCTGGCAGGTACCGGCGGGGGACGCGGGGGCTGCGCTGCCCCGGGCGGGGGGTGCGGGCCGGGGGACGCGTCCTGTCCCGGGCGGTGCTGGGGGCGATGCTGCTGGGGGGGCTGTGCCGCCGCCGGCTCCCAGCCCCGCGCCCTGCGGAGCGGCCCGGGATGAGACAAAGATTTCCCAGTTTTTGGTTGTATTTTTGTTATTGCGAATGGACCCGCCGCGGCGGGCACGGACGCGGTGATGCTGGAGCGGCGGGTACAGCTTCCCCATGTGGGAGCGACAAACGCGGGTGAAGTGGCTCTGTTCTCGCAGCTGATCCCTGCCTTGCAGCCGAATCCATTTAGGGGCTTTAATTTTTCGTTTCATTTTCATTTCCTCCTTTTTTCTTTTTAACTTCCTCCTTTTTTTTTTTTTCCCCCTCCTTTATTATTATTTTTTCTCTCTCTAAAAAACCCGCTACTTTTTAATGTGCAGAGACGTCAGTTGTTCAGAGTCACCAGAAGAAAACTATTTCAAACGTGCCTTTTTAGCGAGTTCGACTCTTACACAAGAGATGTACAGATTCTTTCCCTTTGCAAGTTCATAATTGTGGGGCTTTTTCCTCCTCAGAGAACCGGTGAATAATAAAAGCAGTTGGTGTCTATAGAATCAGCAGTATTGAATTTCTGAGCCCTTGCCAGTCTGTATCTTCAGCTAGTTGGCTTTTCTTTTCTGCTCTTCCAGGGCTCCTGTGTTGCATCCTTTGTACTTTGGGCTCCCATAAATAAAAAGGGTATTATTAAACTTATTTAAAGAAGCAGGAGGACCTATTGAGCACACACACACATGCCTCCCTGTAATCAGCCAGAGAGCTGAATACAGAAATAAAGAGAGGAATAGATTTGCATTTGGATGTGCCATAGATTGTCTTTGCAAAGAGAGAGTGCTTGGGACCTTCAAGGCACAAAAGAAAGCTGCTGGGTTTGTCTTTAGCTGTGAAGCTGTGATTAGATTTCCAGTTGCATCTCCTCTCTATTATATTTCAATGGGAAATGAGCTTCTTTCACAATAAGGAAGTTTTTACTTTTTAAATATCTCGCCAACTGGCAATAAAGGCACTGTAAGGAGTGCGTGACCTTGGTGAAAATTAATATTGTGGGCTGGCTTTTCAACTAGAGGCAACAGCAAGGGACACACGCAAAACAGCTGGGAGAGCCGTAGAAATACCCCTAGGTCAGGGCAGGTTACCTCGGTAAGGCCAGAACTTCCCAAAGGAAAAATACCCGCACCTGCTGGGACGTGGGATCTTGCTGAGAGTTGTATCACTGTTCTGCCTATTGCTAGAACAGTCTCTCCCGAGCAGCCTTCGTATGCACAGCCTTACACACGTGAATTTAAAAAAAGGGATGACATCAGTCGTTCTGCGGGTCTGCGACTGGGGAGTTCTCAGCGGCGCTTTCAAAAGGAGTCGTCAAGAAAGAGGAAAAGTTGGATGGAAGAAACCTGAAGGTTTGATTTATGTAGACCTCCCAACTCTTAACATTGCTCTAGTGGCCTAGAAAATCTCCATCCTGTCCTGCCAGGTGGAGACCGTCTGCAGGGATCGCTTTGCTGGGGATGGTCCATTTGCGAACATTTGTCAAATTGCGCAAGGCAGAGACAGGCAGGACGTTTGAACACCGTTCGTTCATGTGCTGGAAGATACTAAAAATGTGTCTTTCCCCCAAATTCAGCTGTGTTCAGTTGTTGCAGAGTAATGACAGTCAAAAGAAGCTGTTAACCTGCGGCTGCGGAAGAGATTTTGCATGTTTGCAATTTGGAAGTTTGTAAACTTCTTTTGTCAAGCTGGATACAATTCAGCAATATTTCACATTGATGTGCTGGGATGCATTGTTTGTCTTTCATTATCCAAATGGCATTACAGGGGGAAGCAGGTTCAGAACTGTTCCTGGAACAGTCCTTTTGAAAACGATGAAGTTTTTCTGGAAGACCAAATTGTTGGATGAAATCCCATTTATGAATGCTGTCTCTGTTTAGAATGACTAAAGATAATCAATCGGAATTATGTCTTTTATTTGGCCAAAATGCACCTCTTTCTTCACCCTGGCAGGCTGAGCAATGCACTTTCACTCTATTTTAATTAATGGAGGAATCGCTCTCCCCTGTCTCATGGGCTGAAGTAATTTCTTGACAAAAACACAACAAACCAGAACACCCCCAAACTAAAATTTGCCTACCTGTTGTGTTCATTAATTGTAGAAGCCTATGGATGTTGTTCCCCTTTTGTTGTTTTGTTCACCATGAATAGTTCAAGATGAAAAATGCCTTTCCATTCTGATCAAATGTAGAGGAAATGTGAAAGGACCTTAACCATTTGGCTTCTGGAAAAGCTGTGAACAATCAACAATTCAGGTTTTATATAGAAATGGAAATACTCTTCTCAAATAGCGGAAGTCAATTTTAAATCCTGTTGAATGCGGCTCAACTCATTCTCATACCTAAATTTGTTCAAATACGTTGCTTGTTGCATCTTTAAATCCTTGCGCAGCCTCAGCCTTTCTCTCCACATTTCCACCTAATGACACAAGAGCCCACGCTACGGGTGCTGGAGAAATTTGTATCTGGAGCTTGGGAAACGGGTGTTTGCCAAGTATCCGCTGGTTAACACACAATGGCTGAAGGCTTCGTCAAATTAACAGCGAGGTTTCTAACCAGAGCGGTATTGAAATGAGTAGTAGTCTCGGGCTTAATGAAAGGCAGCTTCTATATTTGAACCCGGCTGAGGAGGCATTTGAATGGGGAAGAGCTGAGATGTGTCAGATGTGCTTAACAACGCTCCTGAGGTGGTGGTGGAAATCGCTCTTATCTAGATGACAGCTGAGGGATACGTGACACATTCCTCCAGCGGGATGGTTGCTCCTGGGCTGCCCTGACCCTCCTCACCTCCGGGCTCCTCCGCGGAGCCGCTGCCACTCGGGTGGCATCTCCAGTGGGAGAATCTCCCGCCGCATCTCCGGAGCAGCGTGGGAATTTACGCTTGGATGCCAACATCTTCTTGCTTCCCTCCCCTCACCGCTGCCCATTGTTCGGGTGGGTGGTTAGGCAAGAGTGAGTTCTTTATTGCTGAGACACGCCGGTTCTGTGTCTCCTACAGGTGACAAACTAGGTGTGCAGCATTGCAGCCGGCGGGCGGAACGTGTCCTGACCTGCCGGGCGGGCTGGGGTCACATACCGACACGGGGCTTTGTGGCTGCTCCTGCCACAGAGGAGTCGCTCTTATAACTCGCCAGGCAGCACTAATTTCTCCCCGCTAATTGCTTTCCTTGGCAGACACTTTAAACAGGGCTCAGCAGATGATTGAGTAGCCAGATGGAGGCATGAAGATGCCCGGTGATACTTGAGGGCTGGGAGGCTGGGGGTGGTTAAAATTTCCCTGGCCTGGTGAAGTCTTTACAAGGTGCAGGAAGAAGCGAGGAACACGTAGGAGACCCAGGCAGGCAGCGGGTGGCTGGTTGTGGTGGGGTGAGCATGGACAACTGGTGGGCAGGAGGCACTCGCTGGCCACAGCACAAGCAAAGGGCTTCCCAGTTGGGATCCAGTTGTTGATCCTGGCCCAAATAGGGTCATTGGTATTTAGCAAAGGAGCCAAATTCCCTTCAAAGCATCAGGCCGGGGTCTGGTTGCAGCGCTTCTCCCACAGCCTTCCGCACAACTGCGAGGAATACCAAGTATGAGTGGTATTTGTGCCTGGTAAACACTAGGGAGAATGGGGCTTGTTCTAGAAGAAGTGACTTCAATTTCTTATTTTCGAGAAATTATTTTGTATTCTTAAGAAAAACGCTTTCCATAATTAACCCTTTCTCAGCGGCTCAGAAGCCCAAGTTTAGACGTTTGCCAGGCTGACGGCCCCATCTGCCAGCCTGTTGCAAAATAATGATGGTGGTTATGGTAGAGCAGCAGGAATTTAAAGACTGTGGGTAAAATATGATGTTTCTGTGTATCCTTTTAAAAATACCGATACCTGTTGTCATAATATGCACACTGTGTTTGTAAGAATGAGTAGCAAAGATCAGGTAGAGGGAAACATACCTCTGCTTTTTCCAGGGGCTATCATCTCAGCTTCAAGGAGCATTTTAGTTTAGATTTGTCCTCTGGTCCCTCCTCCCTCTTCAGTTGTTGGTGATCCACCATAGGAGGAGTTCTCAGTACTGTGGGCAGGGAATTAGTTCACTAAATTGTTTGGTTTGGTTCCAGTCTGACTTCGACAAAACTACAAAATAACACTTCAGGTTGTTCTGGTTTGAGTGAAAAAGGTACCTGTTCAGACCAGTGTTTGGTTTGGGTTTGGTTCAACTCTGGGATTACAGGTGTTCATCCTGCCTCAGGAACAGCCCTATTTTGCCTGTTTTCCAACCTCTTTTAGTCTGGGAGTTGAGATTTCTAGAGTCTGTCATTGATTTTACTGCTGACTCCCTGGGGGACCCGTGAACAATTGGCTTTATCGTGTCTTGCTTTGTATGTAAGCGAGGTAGGAAACACTATTTGGCTTGTGCCGATGCATGAAAGTTAATTAATTAACGTGCAGACATGAAGCGTCTCCAGGAAAGACGGAGAAGTGGAAAAAGAATAAATTAATTTGCTGCTTTTTTTGTAGCTTTCTGCTTTTTTACTCTTCAAAAGGAAACCTGTGAGGCTGCTCAGCCTCCTGTGTGATTTAGAGCAGGAACAGGGCGATGGTCTGCTGAGGGCTGTCTTTAACCAGCCTCACGCGGTACAAACCCAAAATGTGCTGCAGCCGACTGGCACCGTTAACTCAGCGCTGCCATTGGTGTCCTGGCTGTTGAGACTGGAGAAACCACTGCACTTGACTCCAGGCTGGCATCGCCTATCGCGATGGTGCTGAGCGGAGCTGTGTGTTGTGCCCTGTGGCCGGTGAGCTGTCAGATACACCCAGCACATCGCCACGGGTGTCATTAAACCAGAGCTTTCCCTTGCTCCCCGCTCTCAGGCTGGGTAGTGCTGTCTTCTGTTTTATTGGTTACGCTCTAGAGGGGAATTGCTTTATCATAGGATATCTGGCAAACAGCACTTTTTCCCTTTTATTTCTTTAGATAATTGCCACGGACCTGTGTGTCACCATCTGACGGTGCTTGAAATCACACCCCAAAGTCTGTGCGTGTAGGCAAAACTCTTAGAGAGCCCTCACCGCAGGCAAAGGAAATTGCAGCTTCCCAGCACATTATAATTTGACAACCTGTGGAGGTGCTTAAGTACATTTAAGGTGTTTAACTTTAGACAGCCAAGTTTGAATGTGCGGGCATTTGTGTTTACCTGACGTGAAGAGGATGAGTCACCTCGAAGCTTATGCTGCGCTTCTCTTCCCATTCTAGTAAGGAACCTCCTTGCTTATCACATTCAATGGTTTTTCAATTAGGAATGCAAATAAGCACCTTAGTCCTCGTTAGCTCCAGCGGATTTATCATTCAGACTCATTGAGTTTTGGAGTTGCACTTTTGGACGGTCAGTGTCCTGCTGCACAGTTTACCTTGAAAGGAAACATTTTCTTTCTCATCAGCATCCCACTGTTTACAGAGCCTATCTGTGCGGGTTGGTAGCTAAAATAAGAGCAAACTTTCCTAAGGTGGAGGGTGGATGTCACCGTGATGGATGTGGTGCATTCGGGAGAGAAGCAGGGAAGCGAATCTGCTGATCCAGGCAGGGGAGAGCGAGGAGGACCCAAGGAGCTGGGGCCTCATGAGCTGCAAGGTGGGATGAGGCCAAGTGCCATCCCCTGAAACGTGTCAGATCCCATCTGTTTCCTTATGGGGAAAGCGTGTGCAATCTCCTCCATCTCTTCACTTTGTATTTCCATCTGTCTTATCTCCTTTGTTTGTCTCCCTTCTCGTGCCCGGAGCGGTTTGGCACCCTGCGCCTGCTCCTTGCCAGGGCAGCCAAACCGCGGGGCTGACTCACGGCGTGCACCTTCCCCGCTCCTCGCGAGCTCCTCGGCCACGCGCTCATTTGGGGCTTCCTGGCATCAAAATGTGGCTTGGCCAGCAAAGCACGCTCCAGACTTCACCCCACGGGCAGATGTGGGCTCATTTACCAACAAGCGCATAAGGAGGTGGGAGCCCCAAGGGCTGTTGGAAGGGACCTGGCTCCATGTCACATCTTTTCTCTCTGTGGCAGCTGGAGGAGATTTTGCTATAGGAGCGTTTTCCTACTTTGTTCTGTCTTCTCATTTAGGTGGCTTCTCCACCTTTGCCTTTGGCGTCACTAACCTGCGGTGTCCTGGAGGGGACATGTCTGTTTGATGGCCCCAGCGCCCTGAGGTCGTGAGGTGCCACCACCTCTCTAAGACCTTGAAGACCTACCCATCCCATCTCTTTGTGTGTTGCAAATACAACAGGACTGCCCAGGGGCCTTAGCTGGGGCAGTTCCTTCCCAACATCCCTTCGATGAGATGTGTGCCCATGGCAGGACATGCTCGGTGGGAAGGAGATGCTGTTTCCTCTGGATCGTTCCATATCTTGGTGGTGGCTGCATTTTTTTCCCTCTATACATTAAAAAGCATGAATCACTGGCAGCGAGACGCCTGCTTTGAAAGCTTTATCTCAGCATACCTGTGCCGGCTTTTCCCTTCAGACCTGGATGCCCTGTTGTCTCAATTACTGAGTGCTGGAACATTAAATTCCTGATGTCTGAACAGTTGAAGCAGGGCTCTGGGGAGGAGTGAGGGAGGGGAAAGTGATTTCTTGCTTGTTAATTTGTTTTCCCCTCTGTGTCCAGGGAGATTTCTTCCTCCGCTTTGTGTAAGCAGGGCTTGCTTTCCACCCGGGAGTGGAGCAGCTCGGAGATCAGACCCCATCCCTCTCCCTGCTCCAGCAAAACCATGTCCTTGTTTCCTTTCTACACCAACAGGACTGGCGTGAAGAAACCAGATCAGAAGATAAGAAATTACTTCTCACTTGCTGCTGGAATTACACAGGAAGATTCTATAAAGAAAGAAACATTTAGCTGCATTTCACAGCTTTTCAGTGCAGCAGGGAAATAACATTGAGGATTTCTTAAGAGCTACTGATGCTTTGAAGGGAGAAAAATGGATGCAGTTGTGTTTGTAGAGTTGCGGGCTAGATGCATATAACAGTGTTCGTTTTCTCAGTTTCCTCGTTTCGCTGTGGATATTTACATAACAATGAGACTTTCATACTTCAGGAGTTCTCCTGTTTCAACCATCCATTTGCCTCTGCCTCCAGTTTCTTGTGATTGCACTCCTGAAGGCGTGATGCCTTATGGCAGTGTGGGGGAAATAAGTGGACCACATAAAAGCAAAGCCCTGTTTTTCGTAGCCTGTGTAGCAACACCAGGGAGACGGTCAGTCAAGAGAAGATTTCCCTGAGCACAAGTTTTCCATCAGGTTTCCAAATGTCAAGGAGAAAGTTGTTTGATTTTTGCCCTTCTCCATAACTCGAATGTTAAATCTGCCAAGCCCTGCCTTGACAAGCCAGAGATAAAAGAATATCCTATTTGGCAGCAGAAATGAAATGATTTCATCCGGGTTTCTCTCTCCTGAGCAGTAACTAGCACTGTGGGACAGCCTGTAATCTGTTTGTATCTCATTGGGGCACCAGCTTCTCTGCTTAACATGTTCTGTAATTTATGGAGTGGAGTTCAAAAGTTATCTCCTCGGTGTGATGCTAAGGTTGAAAGCATAATTCCCAATGAGGGGAAATCGCCGTTCTTGGGGTCTTGAACTTGACATGGTTGGATAGAGCCTTTTTTTTTTGGGTAGCAGAAAACACTTGGTGCTTGAGATCTGTCTGTTTCAGTGTCTCGACGGTGGCCAAAATTGCTGCTAAGAGGCTGCAATGAGTGACAGTTGTTTTTGGAGGAGACACGACCAGGACCTCTGAGCACATTGCTCTCCAGACTGCAGCTGGGTAACACCAAGGCCTTGGTGGAGTACAGGAAATTATAACATTTATCAGCGGAGTTCTTGAAGAACAAGTTTGTTATTGATCAGGTAGGAATGGCATTGGTAGAGCGAGTCCCATCCGTGGTGAAGTTGGGCTGGGTAATCCTGCCACAGAGGTGTTGCTTCTACAAATTCCTCTTCAAAGGGCTGTTCTTGGGCCGTGCTTTCCTTGGGATGCCGTCAAAAACTCTTGATTGCTTTGTCCTGCAAAGCAAAAGGGTTTCTAAGTACAAAACCTGAAATAATTTACTAACTGCCTGCTGTTTCACTTTGAGTGATAAAGAGCATTAGCTGTATGCTGTGTGTTGGCCATTGCGCTGGCTTATAAAACAGAGATAACTTTGATATGATGGTTCACGGGTTCAAACTACACAATGGGAAGAGTGTTTAAGTGGCTCGGCTTTTATCTGAGCACCAGCGTTGGATTTGCTCTGGGGCACGGTGCCCTTTGGGACTCCACAGCTGGCTGGGGACAAGCCTGTGGGGACACGGGGACACGGCGCTGGGACTGTCTGAGAGCCTTGGCAGCAGAGAGAGCTGGAAAATAGAAACTGAACATGGAGACCATGTGTGCAGGAGGGAAAGCTTGACGCCTCCCTGCACTTGCATAGAGGAAGGCTTGCAGATATTTCGGTACGCCAGGCATTTTGGTTGGTCTCGCCTGGAAAGGAGATGTCCTCTGAAGAGTACGAGGCAGATCTTCACACTGGCATCTGATTTGTGAGTCTTAAATAGCAATTACTGGGTGATTTGCCAGCAGCAGAACAGCACTGCTTGTGCTGCCGATGCAATCAAAGGGAGAGGGTGAGAAGGACAGATGCGCCGCATGTCAGAACTTCAAGGAAATCCATCTCAGTTAAAGTCTATAAAAACCGATCTTTGCCGGCAGACCCTATAGCGTATCTTTAAATACCACAGCCTTGAACAGCGGTCGGTACTGAGTCACGCCTGGGGATTGCTGTTGTTAGGGGATATTATGAGGGTTAGGAAAAGGCAGAGCAAGATACAACCACATGCACACAATGCGGTTAAGTATCCAAAGTCAGTCTTTTGAGTCGGGGTGTTGTTTCCAAAGAGGCCTGAGTGGCTCTCAGATGACCTGAGGGTCTCTTCCAACTGAAGTGATCCTGTGATTCTATGACTTATTCTGATTGCAGCCTGTTTGCCCATCAGCAGGGGTAGTTATATGGACCGGCTTGGCAGCCGCCAGCCGATGTAGGAAAACTCATCTCTTGCTTCACCTTCGAAGTTCAGAGCTCTGGCAACAAGTGCTTTTATCTGAGACCTTTCGTATACATGGAATTGTGCAGGTAGAGAGATTTTTCTGAAATAAGAATGCCTTCTTCCAAATTAGCTTTGTCTGCTGCTCGCGTTATCCACTTTGAAAAGACGTGAGCATGCCAAATACCAGTGTCTATGCATAGATACCGGCAATAATGAATCTGCTGACCATTTGCACCCTGCCTTGCTGCAAAATAACTCCCGAGTCCAGACAAAGGATGCAGCTCACCTGCAAGGCTCAGCTGTCCATTCTGTTTGTTTTGCTATTGCATAGTAATGAGGATATTAATTTATTTTAAAGGGTTCCAAGAAATGCCTCTGCAGCCCCACTGTTTATGTAAGAGAGAAAGAGAAATTCGTAATTTATTGAATTTGTCTGTGTTCTGCTGGGATTATTCATTGGAGGAATGTACTACGTGATTTTTTTGTATCCTAGTAACCAACTGTGGTTGCTTTTCCATGAATAATCTTTATGGTTTAACTTAACCAGCCAAGGCAAGACTCAAGTAAATTAAATTTATCAAGGCAAGTAATTACAGGGCACAGATAGCTTTTCGCAGGTGAGAGAGAACTAACTTTTTCTCCCTCATTTAACTACATAGCAATCAGATTGACAGATGCTGTCTGGAGGGTCTGGTTTTACCAAGCAGAACAATGGTGGAAGTTTGAGTTGCTATGAACTAAACTTCAAAACTTGGTTTGTTTCATATTCGTAATTAATGAACTGGTTAAAACAGTCATTTCCTCCCTCAAACTAGAAATGTGATGGTTTTCAGTGCAGAATAACAGGGGTCCCAGGGTGGGGGTCCCCGGCTCTGCTGCCAACTCATCTGATCCCAGGACCCCAAGACTTAGTTGGTAAAATGCTTTGCAAAACCTTTTCTCCATGAAATGCCGGCCCCGCGTGGAACAGATGGGGTTTATCACTTCAAAGAAGCGTTCACATTTTTCTGCTTTAAAATTTATTTTGATTAAAAATTAGCCTCTCGTCGAAATTGAGTTTTGAGGGATCGTGTTTCTTTCGAGATGCCTCTTGCTCTTAGAAATATTTGAAGCTAGTTTGGGAAGCAAAACAAAAATACAGATTTGCTTCCCAGCTCACTGCAAATGTTTGCTGCTTCTCCCACCCTCTTCAAGCATTCGCTGAGCACCTCCAAGCAGAGGGCAGGGGTAAATTCCTCCCGGAGAGGTCAGAACCGCTTCTCATTTTAAAACAAACTATTTTCACACCATCTTTTTGTATGCATTCCTGTTTAGTAGCTGTTTATACACCCGTGCAAAAAAACCTGCGCTCCTGTAAATGCTGAAATCTATGGGCACGCCGGTGGAATCAATCACCAAACCACATCAAGCAGCCCGTAGCTTGTTACTCAGATTTTCCTTTGAGATGAAATTAATGGTACAAACTCATGAGATGGTCCCAGAAGGAGGGAGAAACTTTCCTTATGTGCCTCTGGATCCTGGCCGTATTTTCCCCGTCCCTGAAATCAAATGCTCGCTGGCTCTGGTATCTCGAGCACAGCCCTGCTCGAGCAATCTGTTTCTTCCTTTCCAATGGACTAAAGGTGATGGGCAGAAATGTCAGGTGGGTCACTGCTGAGAACCTTTCTGTGTTTATAATCCCATCTTTTTCCTTTCTCTGCCTATTTTCCTGTGCTGGACCAGGGCATCACTTCGAAGTGGCTGCTGTTTGTCATTCATCACCGCAGACTCATCCCCTCGGGTCTCTGCCCCATCCCGTCAATGCTTTTCCAGAGTTCTCCCTGTCTTTATCGTAATCTTCTTCCCTGGGGCCAACAGCCGTGCTGGGAGCACCAGTCGTGGATTGTCTGTGTGGCAATGGGAGAGCAGCTGAAGGGAGCGATGCTGCCTTGGAGGGGCTGTGGGTTTTGAGACCCAAAATGCTTCTTCTCCATGACCATCTCACAGAGATGTTCAGGCAGGTCCTGGTGGGTGGTAAAGGGTGTAGACACAGATCCCAATACCAGAATCCACGCGGGGAGCAACCCCAGGACTGTGGTGGTGGGGGACGATGGGGGCAGATACCAGCTGAGCTCTGTCCTGGTGGCTCCATGCAGCACAACGGGGCTTGGCCTGATGTGGACACGTAGGTCTGGCAAAGAGGAGGAAGAAATCTCCCCGTCCGAAACACCATTGGGTAGCCCTGCTGCCACAGGACGGAGAGCTGTGGAGAAAATTCCAATTCAGCAGTTACTGCTATGAGAAATTAAGCATCAGCGCAAAGCAGGTGTGCAAGGAACCTCCTCCTTATTAGGTACCACCTCAAACTAATAAGATGCTGTTTTGCAGCACCTTGTGTTCTCCAAGCAAAGGAAGCCGTGCAGTCAGAGAGCTTTTCTGTGCCTTTAGTACATGACCATCTGGCACTGCTTGTGTGCAGGTGACGGCTCCTCGTGGTTTAGCCGTGGCATGAAACGTTTCTGCTATTGATCCTGCTTGACCAGGGTGGCATAAAAAGCTTCAAGGGGCATGGAAGGACAGGCGCTGTCTCACCGAGCTCTGTGTGGGCAGGAAGCCGAGCTGGAAAGCATCCCCAAATTTGCTGCGATCAGATGGGCACCTGCTCTGCCTCGGTGCTGTTGATGGGGAGAAGGTTTGCTGGTCCCATGTCCCAGGCTCTGTCTGAAAAAAGCTGCCATGGTGCTAATGAGGTGACTTTCTCATTGGGAACGAGTGGTTTTGAGCGCATCTCAGCATGCACAGAAGTGTGGAAATGGAGGGGGTGAGGAGGGCTGGATTGGGACAGGAGTTTGGGCATGGTGTCCATCCCAGGGTGATGCTGCGGACCAGCTGCACTGCTTCCCAGCCCCTTCCCCTCCCAGTACCTTTCCTGCAGCTCTTCAAGGAACTACTCAGGTTGGGTATTTCAAAACAAGCGCTTGGTGAACAGTGGCACCTATAGCGCCCCGTGTCCAGTGGATTTGGGGCCATAGGAAAGCCTCTGTGTGGGTCCATTTTGATGATTTCAGGCTTTCCGTATGCTTGGCATCCTTTTTTCAGCATGTTTCCAGCTCCAAAGTCTTTGGGAGATGCTGCACGGGGCACACGCAGCACGGGAGATGCTGGGTGCCATGTATTCCAAAGAAGCGGAGGGACAGCGTGTAGCTGCCGGTGTTTTATTGTGGCCAGAACCACCAGAGGCTCTAAGCTGTCAACATGTAATTGTATATTTTTTTGTCTGGTAATAAAATTTCATTCTACCAAAAAAAAAAAAGGAAAAAAAGAAAGAACCACCCAAAGAGAAACAAGTTTTTTTTCTTTCCACAGTTTTTCTGTGATTTATAGGTATGTTTTTCCAAGTAAATCCAGACAAGGCCAGTGAGTGACTCTGAATTAAAGTTTGATTTGGTTAATTGAAACAAGAGCCATCTGGGTGGAGAAGGGAGGTCTTAGACAGCTGTTTATGTTGTTTCATGTGGGATTTCTAGAATTTCCAATTCCATAATTACTAAGGAGCGTGTTGTTCAACCACACAGTGGGGTTTTATAGGTGTGAATGATCTATGCAGAATACAAAGTTAAAATACACATCTATAAATAACAGCTTGCAGCTCTGCAGTGAACTGGTTTGGATGTATTGTCTATGTATGCTCTGCTGAACGATGGGCCAAGCTCCACCTTAAAAAGGTGTGAAAACTTGATGTAAACCAGTACTTTCAATGGCTTGGAGCTCCCTGGCGTCCATGGGCGAGGTTTCAGTGCCGTTTGCTGCATCATTCACACATTCACCCCATGTCCTGGGAGCGATTCCTTCTGCTGGGTGATGGAGCAAAGGAAGGCTTTGGCTGTTTTCTGGCCAAAAAAAGGCTGGTATTCACCTCTGGCAATGCAAGGAGTTGTCTCCAGGTTCCTTTGGTTCACCTGTCTCTATCATCTCTTGGCTGTGGTCTCACAAAGGGAGAGAAAAAGGAGAAAAATGCTAATGTTGACTTAGGTGTGCTGGGATCAAATCCCACCAGCATTACGAAGATTGATATGGAGGCTTAAAAATAAACTTCTCGTGCTGAAATCCTTTCTGTGTCGAAATAATTGAAGACATTGGAGATTAAGAAAGGGGCTGAGGTCATTGTGTGTCCAGTTAATGGCATGGCTGTGTTTCCTTTGGTTTGGACAGTTTAATGTCTTGAAGTGGCTCTTGTTTCCTCTTATTAATTCCTGTAAATATCACGGAAAAGGATCTCACAGCTCAGCCACATGGCAGCCAAGTGTTGCACAACCACCTGCCTCTCGGGCTGGCTTCATAGCTGAGCAGAAAACTATGCATTTAAAAGAAGAATCAACCAAGGAAAAAAGGATGCATGGTTTTTTAGTGGAATATTTTCCTCTGTTTCTGGACCAGCAAAGAACTCTCCTCTTTTTTTTTTTTTTCTTCCTAAAGATTTTTTTTGCTGTATTTCTGCAGATAGAAAAAGCTATAGCTTGTCTGCACATTGACTAAAACAGCCAATGAAATATGAAATATTATTATAGAGGTTGGAGTGTACATGAGCTGAGTGAAGTCACCAGCCCTTCAGATCACTTGGAAAGAGAGTTTGGCCAGGATTGCATTGATTTAAACTCTCCCTGCTGGGACAGTGTTGGCCTGAGGCACCAGCCCACCCAGCAAAGCCTGGACTTACCTATAACCATTACCTATAACCTATAACCACCCCCTTGTGATGCCCCCAGGAAAAGCAGCCCAGCAGAGTGGAAGAGCTGTTGCTCTTTGCCCCTCGCTTTAATTATAACCAGTTATTCCCATCCCTTTGCCCTGTTTTGGATTCTTTACATATTGTTTCGGAAAAGCTTAGTGGAATCGCAGGCTTTGTATATATAAAATATAGGATGATTGAAGACCTGGCCACTTCTTTATTTAGTTTCATCAGCCATGCGTTCCTCCCGAAGCATTTTCCCCTCTTGCTGCCAGATCACTGTTTAAACTGTGTGTAAATATAAAAGGGACTGTGGACATTTCAAATGCTGCACGGTGCTGGGAGCAGGGCTTGTTGGAAAGAACATCTTCCTAGAGGCCTTTTTTTCCCTTTTTCCTCTGCTTTTGCGGCTCCCTTAAGACAGATCAAAAGCCCTGTATGGGTGCCACAGTGAAGTCTAATGGCTCTCTGGTTATCCATCCCTGTTTGGACTGAAATAGCTCCACCGTTTTTTTCTTTTAAACTGAATTCTTTCCCGTCCTTTGAGTACAGAGAGGTTGTAATTAGGAGGGGAAAAGAGGCATCCTTAGAACCACTATGAAGAGAGAAGATGAAGACAAAAGGGGCTTCTGTAACAAATTTGAGGCAAAGAAAAATAGCGTTTTTTCTTCCTTTTGTCATAAGGTTCTATTGGAAAAAGTTGAAGGCAGAGCTGCATGGCCAGGGTCTCCCTGTCTGTGCCCATAGCATCGCTCCGCGTGCCCTTCTCGCCCTTCGTCTGCAGCTTTTCTTGCTCTGTGGCCCCATCGCTGGACCATTCCTGCGCTTACAGGAAAGTTTTCTGGTGGTTTTACTGAGCGTGGAAAACACGCTCAGCTCATAACGGTTCACAGCTTGAGCGTCACACGCGCCACTTGAGCTGGATGTGGCACAGCTCAGTGGTGGGGTATGGAATGGTGCAGTATGGTATACAGTATGGTATGGTACAGTGTGGTATGGTATGGAACAGTGCAGTACTGTACGGTATACAGTATGGTATGGTACAGTGCAGTATGGTACAGAACAGTGCAGTACTGCATGGTATACAGTATGTTATGGTACAGTGTGGTATGGTATGGAACAGTGCAGTACTGTATGGTATACAGTATGTTATGGTACAGTGTGGTATGGTATGGAACAGTGCAGTACTGTATGGTATACAGTATGGTATGGTACAGCGCAGTATGGTATAGAACAGTGCAGTACTGTATGGTATACAGTATGGTATGGTACAGTGCAGTATGGTACAGAACAGTGCAGTACTGTATGGTATACAGTATGGTATGGTGTGTTATGGTACAGAGCGGTGCAGTACGATATGGTATGGTGCAGTACAGTATGGTATATGGTATGGTATGATGTGGTACAATATGTTATGGTATAGTATGGTGTGGTACGATATGGTATGGTGCAGTACAGTATGGTATACGGTATGATACAGCATGGTGTGATATGGTATTGTGTGGTAGGGTATGGTATGGTACAGTATGGTGCGGTATGGTATGGTACGATATGATATGGTATGGTATGATATGGTATGGTGTAGGCAGTATGGTATATGGTATGGTACGGTATGGTGTGGTATAGTATGGCATGGTATGATGTGGTATGATACGTTATGGTACAGTATGGTGTCATATGGTATGGTATGATATGATATATGATATGATATGGTATGGTGTGGTATGGTATGGTATGGTATGGTATGGTATGGTATGGTATGGTATGGTATGGTATGGTATGGTATAGGACAGTGCAGTATCTGGTATGGTACAGTATGGTGTGGTATGGTATGATGTGGTACGATGTGTTATGGTACAGTATCGTATATGGTATGGTATGATATGGTATGGTACAATGCAGTACAGTACGGTATATGGTATGGTGTGGTATGGTATGATATGGTATAATACGTTATGGTACAGTATGGTGTGGTATGATGTGCTATGGTGCAGTATGGTGCACACGCGGACCCTCGGCAGGCTCTGACAGCCCATCTTACGTACTGGCCTTTCTCCAAACATACTTTTTGGAGGTAGGAATGGTATAAATTGTATAACGTCCAAATTCAGCAGGATGAAGACAATGTAAACACTGGCTTTTAGGGTGTTTCCAGAGAACAGTGCGTCAAAAGCCAGGCTAATTTACCGCTATTACTTTTCAAATCTCTTTTTCTCCCCGTTTCACAAGCTGCCCCGCTGGTGCAGCACGGTGCCACTGACTGTCCATAGGGGATGGGTGGGTTTCCTGCCACAGGGAGACAACAACATTCTTTCCCTCTTTTCGTTCCTGTCTGTGCTGGAAGCGCCACGCTGACGCGTTGATGGGAAGGATGTGCCAAGCTCCAGCACTCTTTCGATAAGGCCTGTATTGAAACCATGGGATGGAATAGAATTGCTGCTCTGAGGATATTAAAAGGGAATGCATTTCATTCTCCAATTTCATTAAAAGCCATTAACATTGGAATGACATGGTCACTATTTATAAATCCCCAGTGCAGATGACTTGGTACAGCTGGTTAGAAGGAAAGAGATTCAATGGAAAGAGGGAGTTTATTTGCATTAATGGTTGTTACGTGCTGCTCCGGCAGCAAGGGGAGCGGGCGAGGGCATGGACCGTTTCAATGTCACCCATCACACCGCTTGCGTGTTCTTGTAACTCCTCAACAAATCACAGCCGCGATTGGAAAAGTAAAACACCCGTTCAGAATGATGCTTTTTAAACATAAAGCACCGCTCTGAAGAACAGTTCTGAGCTGTTTATACTGTCCATAAGGGAAGAGTTGTCTTGGAGGTGAAGAATTAATGACAATCCGTATTTGAGCAATGCTGTAGAGTGCTGAACCGCTGAAGACAACGTCCTTCTCTAATGGCTCTAGGAGCAGTCATTAGAGAAAAAGCCACCCTGACACGTGTGCTGTGGGACCGTCCTTGAGTCAGGCTGTGGAAAAAGGGAATGCGCAAGGAAAATGATGCTTGACATGACGGGATAGCCATGGTTGAAATGGCATCCTTGAATGTTTTCTAAGCTGGGTTTATCTTGCAGTGAGCACAACGCGCTTGATTTGACAAAACTGATGCATCAGAAAAAGGTAATGGGTTTCCGACCTGCCCCAAGTAACAACCATTGGGGGAAAATAAAGAGTTTAGCACTGTAAATCCATAGAAATAGGACCCTGTTCTATATTAATTTAGTAATTCAAAGCAGAACCCAACCGCCTCAGAGAATATGAGGGTTTTCATGCACATCTCTGCTCCTTTCCTCCCATTTTTGGGTCTCCAGATGAGTTCATTCCTCCAGACCAGTCTGTCCAGCCTGAAGTGTTTCATCTTTGAGTGCTCTCCGCTTAATGGTACACTTTATTTATTGTCTGCTTCTGCAAAACAATGAAAATAATAAGTCACAAAAATGTGTCTTTTAATTACTGACTGACAAACTGAGCATTTAGATTTGGAGAATATTTAATCTTCCAGCCTAGCAGCCCTCAGAAACCTTTTCTGAAGCTGCTTAAACAGACTTCAGCTGCTTGCTTCTCATTGCTTTTGATGGCCTCCCAAAACTGTGGACTCTCAGATCAGGACTAGAAGATACAGTGAGCTGAGCAGCCCTCTGCTCTCCCCCCTTTAAACTTAACTTTCTAAAGAAGGTAACACTTTTGCAAAAAATGTAATACATTGAATAAAAGGCACAGGTTTGCTCTTCTGGTGTATGAAATCCTGCGTGGTGTATATGCAGCGTATAAGTGAGAACACCGTGCAGAAATTCCCAATAGATGTAAGAGCAGCTGACAGTTTTTGACGAGCTGTTTTTTATCTTTACCCAATAGCCACAAGTTTTGCCTGCGATATTTTGTGAGTTTGAAATCTCTGGCATCTTTCAAAGCTCTTTGGCTCGTGAGTGTGGCCTTGTGGCCGACACGAGCCCGCAGACCCGGGTGTGGAGGCCGTATCACGGATTAAATAAGCTCGGCCATTTCCAGGGCTCCTCATCCACCGTGCAGCTGCTCTCATCACTCGCACCGAAAGACTTAAGCGGGGATTATGGCGTGAACCCTGCCTTTTCTCCACCCCTCTCCTGCTCGCGCTCACTCTGTCTCTCATTAACCAAGTCTAAGAATTTGTTACTAGAGTTGCAGACTCATTGACCCAGATTTGCTAATAATACGGGGGAGAGGAGATTTTTTTCCCATGCTTAGTCGCTGGCTTCTATGTATTCTTAGTGCTATTTATATGCAGGAGAACTAAAAACCTGTGATAAAGATGGGGCCAACTTTGCAGCAAAATACGTGTGTGAGCACCGTGAGAGGCACAACAGGAGAGAGATGGGGGGAGAGGGAGATGGGGGCGAGCGCAGGTGGATTTACCTACACCTGCAGACCCAGCAGCGGATTTTTGGTAGCAGAACCCGCTTCCACAGCCTGATCCGCAAGACCATTTTGGTTTAGGCCAAACCAAAACGTCACCTCGCTCTTAAAATGCCTCACCCTCAAAGCCATGCACTGCCTTTCTTTGCATCAAGTTTGAGTTCATTTACTAGCAAAGCATCATTTCTTGGCTGTCTCACCATGTACAGAAATAAAAAACCCTTTGCATTAAATAATATTTTTCTTGTTTTTCCAGATTAGGAAATGCTATTCTGCCTTTTTTTTTTAAATGTTTCTCATTTGCACATGATGAAAGGAGTTATTTCATTAAACCAAATGAAAATGTATGGCCAAACGAAGAGTAAGACATCTTCAGCCTAGAAAAAAGCAAGGCAGCAATACTGATGCCCGAAAACTTCTAGAAGTACAAGACACAAGGAAACTGCTCAGTGTGGGGTTGTGGTAGGTACACACAAAGATAAAGAGACATGAAGACCTATGGACAGAAACAGAAAAGCACCAGAATAGGTCACGGTTATCCCGCAGTTTCCAGGTGGAAGGAGGAGAGTTTTCCTGCCTGATCTGGGAGGGACCGGCTCTCCTCAGTCTTTGGGGCTCTGCGATCAGTTCTGGGTCGTGGAAGATTTGCTTTTGGCACTTTCCATCCTCGGAGCGGACCTTCTGTCGTGGGTTATTTTCTGCTTCGAGCCAGCTGGTGGATCTTGGAGGCAGACGCTGGTGTTCCAGCTGCGCTCGCCATCTTTTAGCTCCGATGCTGGCGTCACGATGTGACGTTTGGTGAAGAGCTCAGGCCTGGTGTTGGCTCTCCTCTTCTTTTAGAGGATGTGGTTGAGCTTTGCGTTCATACGAGCTTCCCGCTGCAAGGAAAGGGCTTAATTTGGAAGGAGCAGGGATACAGGAGCTCGTTTGCTGAGGACATGGCAGAAGACAAGGGATGGAGCAGCCTGGAAAATACTGCAGGGTCCTGCTGGAATTGCCGGTGTTTGCTGGTTTGAGAAAAAGGGTCAGGACAAAAGCATTTTGCCTAATGGTGTTGGGAAATACCTCTCTGCTTTCATGGAGGATCACCTAGAAGACCAGAATAAATGGGTCATTAGCCCAGAAAAAAATATATTTTAGCGTTGTATTTTTTAAATCCACCTTAACATGTTTGGTTTCAAGCATTATCCACACAAGCAAGAGGGTTTTCTTGCTTGAAAATCCTCGTGGCAGCAGGCATAGCTCGATTTTGTGATTTAAAGTCAAGCCCCATTCTCTGTCAGAGATTTTTCTGGACTGTTTTGCAATGAACAATGTTGTATGTCCGTTAGATGTTTGCACTGAGAGTTACCCCAGTGCCACAAATCACTCTCTTCTTTTAATGAATAAACAACTTCTGTCTTTTCTCCTCCCCTTCTTCCCAAATTAGTCTCTAAAAAATGTCACATTTCCTGCAATTCACTGCAGGCTCTTCAGTCTCTCCTTGGCACCTCGATGTCTGTATCACTCTATTGCAAATGGGGGTTTTGCACACCCTGGAAATTTGTGTCAGGCTTGAGAACTGGACAGGGAGACCTTTACATAAGAACGGGGCTCTGGACTGGTTATGCAAACTGGGGGATATTTATTGATTGTCAAGTCGAGTTTTCCAGTGGTTGAGCCAGGAGGATGCTCAGAAATGAGGCCAATTTTTTGTAGCAGCCTTACGCTGGATTTGGTATCTTGACTGTATAAACTGACACCGGTGAGCACGGAATAGGCGACACCAGTGCTTCCCACAGAGCTCCCCGACACATTTTTTGTATTAAAAAAAGAAATCTGGGCAGCGCACTAAATTTATATGTGAACAGATTTGTATCTCTCGTTCTCAGAAGATAAGATCTTGCCGGAACAGAATCCTGTTTGGGGTTACTGTTAAGGTTCGTTATCTGCAGTAACAGCATCGCCTGCTCCTTCCAGCCCCGGCCAAGCTCCAGCATCGTCTGGGCAGCCAAGATGCGGCGGGACGAGCACGGCGAGGGCTGTACTGTTGCTGGACCACATCGTGATTGACTTTTGGTCTGCAAGAGCTGTTTTGACAAGCTCGTATTCATGCAGTAAACTTGGCTGCGTTGTCCCCACCTGTTGGGATTTTTCCTGTTTCAAGGCATAAGCCACCTGCCCCCTCTGTCCAGGTACTTTGTTTAATGTTCAACAGGGTTGTTGCAGCAGCAGCGCCCTATCTACTGTAATAGGAAAAAGTTCTAATGTTACTGATAAAGTGGCCATAGAGATAAGACACGGCTGTGTTTGCTGGATTCGCTTTGGCCTTTGCAGAAAGCATTAATAGATAGATTTCAGGCTGAAGAGCCTTTCAGCCTTTTGTCTGAACAACACGGGGACAACTGAACAACGGGGACATGCTGAACAACATCCAGCTCCAGCTGCGTGTCCATGAGCTGTATCTCCGGGGAGCTGTGGTCCCGGTGATTCCTGCTCCCTTGGCATCCTCGCTTTATCCCGTGTGCATCCCTGTTCGGCTGCCCTGTCATTTGCTTGCCTGGTGATCCCGTGCATCTTTTGTCATGGGTTTACTTGGAGGGCGTCCTCAGGAAAGGGCTGTGGGAGCCAAGGGGTGGCTTTTGCTGCAGCGGTTGTGGAGTTAATACAGCCCGTGGGTTTGCCGGGGTGCATCAAGTGCCCTCCTGCCAGGCTGCCCTCGTCCCAGCTCTCTGCTCTAGCGTTGGTCTCCTTGAATATTATGCTCCTCTTTGTCATTTTAGGGCTTTCTGTGGTATTATTCCTGCCTGGCTTGTCTGGGCAAGCAAAGACAGGATCAATCTGGCTTGCAGTCTACTCCCCAGCTGAGCAGCCTCCTCGGTCCCGTGCCCTGGGGAGCAGCAGCCTTGGAAAGGGCTCTTGTTCTGAATTCTGTCTGCTGCTCTCAGTGGGATTACAGTGCCACAGCAAACCCGACACTGCGAACAAATGGGTGAAAAAAATGTTTATTTTTAGAACTGGAACCATGATGAATATGTGGAATTTGTCCAGGGTCTGCCTGCTGTAGCTTTTTGAAATGCAAATTGCATGTTTGTTAAAATACCTCTCCAAAGGTCAGCGTAACCTAAGGAATAAATGTGCTGGCCTTTTGGAAAGCAGGTGGGGTTTCAGATGTGCGATAGCGACTCGCAGTTGGGAGCAAGGGTCCCCAGAACCCAAATCTGTCCAGTGCTGCCTGTGTGACACCGTAGGGATGTGGATGGAAATGCTGCCGTGCCAAAAGAGGTTCCTTTGCAGGTTTCAGTGAGAAGCCCTTCACCATTCTTCATCCTTCCATTCTGCTTTTTCTTCCATTTTCCTGGCTTACCTCGTATTCGCTGGAGCCCCACTCCTGTGTTTTGGGGACTCACGCTCGATGTGCTTGCAGTTGGTGAGAGTAGGGGTGAAAAACTGGAAACTCCGGAATAAAAGGCAGCAAAATGCTGTATGGGACCTCAAGAGATCACACAGTGGTTCGTGTGCCATTTGATGATGTAGCCAGCCCACTGACGTGCTTACAGTGCCCAGGGATTTACATATTTGAGGACTTTGCAATCTTTAATCCTTTTAGCTCCCTGCAAGGTGGAAGAATACTATTGCTCGGTGTTAGACGGGGAAGCGAGGCATAAAGAGAAGAAATTACTTGTTGAAAGCACTGTAGGAACCTCATAGCTGAAAAAAGTAGTTGGCATAGGCGTTATCTGCCTGTCACTGCATCAGGGGAGGGTGGCGTTTCTGCCAAGAGCTTGGCTGTCATTGTCCCCCTGACCGGCTTCAGGGTGGGAAAGCACAGAGGGGAGGGTTTGGAGGAACAGCAGAGGGACAGAAATGCGAGCCAAACTATGGAAGCCGAGCCGCAAATTAGGGCAATCCAAAGGCATAAACATCCTGTTGAGCTTGCCTGGTCCCCATCAGTACATGATGAGGAAAACACATGCCTGAGCTGAGCATGTTTAGGGGAGAGCTCTGCCTGCCCTGCCTTGGGTTATGTCAGCCGTTATTCCTGGTGGCAGCCGGCAGGTGTTCATGCGAGGGGGGAACGGCGTTATAAATAAGTTATTCATTCATTTCCTTCTGGGGACTTTCCTATTGTTCAGCCACAATACGCTTTCCTGTTTTTTAAAAAACAAAACAAAACAAGCACCAAACCCTGGCCACAAGTTCCTCTCTGGCAGGGTGGACCCAAAGCTGCGTTTGAAGTGGGTGCCCGTGTCATTGCTCTTCCGTCCGTCGCGCTGCTGTCACCTTCCCGCCCGCCGCGGTCCTCTGTGCTTTCTGAAAGCAGCGTGAGCAGTCCCTGCTGGGGCTTGTACCCAAGAGCATCATCTCCTGCCGTGCTCGGTCTCTACGGGGCCTTTTCTCCGGCAGGACGATGTGGGAGGAAGGCTGGTGCTGCACAGGGGGTGGAAAGCAGGGGGGTTTTGTGCTGGTGGAGAGGGGACAGGGACAAGGACAAAAGCTCTCTTCCCTCCTTCCTCCTCCCGGCCAACACGGGGACATTGAGGCTGGAGCACTCGCTTTCACAGGGGAGTTATTTTTAACCATCTTAGAAAAAAGGTGCAGCTCAATGGATTAGAAAATGATGGCTTCTCTACATGGGGAGTCTGTAGCCCAGCAAGGTGAGGGGCGATGTGAATGAGCAGGACGGAGCCCACCGGGTCCCGCAGGAGCCCCATCCACAGCTTTGCTCAGCCCACGTCCCAGCTGACCGGCACAAAGGCTCCGTGAGCCCCGGGGAAAAACGGGGAGCTGGTGTGGGAAACCGCGGCCGGGAGAGGACCCCCCCTCAGTGCTCGAGGATCCCCCTCAGTGCTCGAGGATCCCCCCTCAGTGCTCGAGGATCCCCCTCAGTGCTCGAGGATGCCCCCTCAGTGCTCGGTGCCCAGTGCTGCTGGGGGGCTTGTGCCACCGTGCCTGTCTCTGCTAAGGAAACCCCAACCCGTATTTCCTCTGCAGCATCGTTTTCAGGAAGGTTTGCAGGCAGACACATGGAGCAGCACCCACATGAGCAGGGGATGGGTCTGTGCTGAGAGCAGCCATCTTCTGCATTTCAGCTCCTTGAGAGGCAAGAGATGAGATTTCTCCTGGGAATACCTAATACCCATACCTGTTGCAAGCATGGCTGGGGCTGACCCACAGACCCAGGGACCCCCCTCCTGCCCTGGGAGAGCCCTCGGGGAAGCTGCAGTACTGAGATGGGCAGGGTGGATTTAGCACCCGAGGGGACTTAACACCCGGGGGGGACTTCTCTCTGTCTCCCCCAGGACTCTGCCTTATGGAAACAGCAAACCCCGCACTGGTGTAAGTGCAAGGATGTATTTATTTACATTAGCACACAATAGGATTAACCATTACCCTGTGCTACGCAGGGGTTGTCACGTGCAGTGCAAGCGAAGAGACACAAAAGACCTTTTATTCAGCCACCGCGTTGGCCTGTCACAATCTAGGACTGACCTTTTTCCTTAATGCAAACAGGACCCTTTTTGCCTTTGTAGATCTGTGCCTCCTGTTGCAGATGCCTGATTTCAAGGGCTAATCCTGTGTTCGGATCTTGACTGCGAGCCCTTTCCTCTTGCATTGGCAAAGGCAGCGGTTGCTTAGAGCCTCTGTTAGTCCAGAGAGCGAATGGAAGTCCCAACCCCTCGCTGCCCTACCTGGTGGGGTTTTGCTTGCAAAAAAGGCTGTCGCAACTGCAGCCCTCCTGACAGCTTTCCCAGCTGAGCTCCCCGTGTCTTCTTGGTGTTTCCAAGACAGGAAAGCATCACAAAATCCTTCCCTTGTCACAAAGCAAAGGCAGGGGTTACACACAGGGAGGAAGCAGCTTGAAGGAAGGGCCGGGCAGGAGGCTGCTAAAGCTTCAAACATGGCAAAATGTTTCAAAATAAATGCGTGCATGTGATGCAGTTTTATATTTAACAGGATGCTTTTGAGATCCTAGCACATCTTCCATATTTGATTTAAAAATCTACTAAGCCAGGTGCAAAGAGGGGGCAAGGTGGGGTGGGTGGGAAATGGGGAGACTAGACGCCTGTGACGCCATCATGATGATGGTGGTGGTGATGGTGGTCACGGGGGTCCTGGTCCCTCAGCAGGACCCCATGTTCAGGGATATGCAAAAGAGATTGTTTCCACCTCGGGGAATTTGCAGCTAAGGCTTAAGATTAAAAGTTGGGCTTTTTTCATTTCTGCTCCACGCTTGTGTGAACTTCACTTTAGGCCTCAAATCTGCTGTTCTTGAGATGGGTCTTGAAATTGCTGTTGACTTTAAATGCTGCAAGATCTCACCCATAAATTCTCCTTCTCCCATCTGTAAAATGGGCATGGCAGGATTTCTGTGCCATCTGTGGTGCTGCAAAGCTGAAAACAATAATAATTTATAAAGTGCTTTGAGCTCAAATGGAAGATTCTGTGTAAAAGCAAGGCTTTGCAGGATGAGATGTTCCTGAATGTTCCAGTTTAGTCTGGTAGCTGAACCAGGGGCTGGGTTGCAAGCTTTGGAAGAACAGTCCGGTGATGCAGAGGTAGTGCTCCAGCTGCTAAATATCTTGGTTTATTTGTGTTGCTCAGAAGCTCCTGTTCATCATTAGAAAATTAAGGAACAGAGAAGCCAGCAGCAGCATGTCCCCAGATTCTATGATTCTACCTCTGATCTTAACAACCAGGATCCTCAGAGATGATGTGACTCCGCTGGTGATTTAACATTGTAAATAGGAAGTTTGGAGCCACAATCACAAGTATTAGGACTTTCCGAGTGCAATAGGATGCATCTGATGGGAACAAAAGGATGTTTGTTTCCATCCAGCTTTGCGGGGTGTAGAGGGGAAGCTACTTAACCTTTGCCCCAAGAGCCCTATTTGCCTTATATTTCTATAAAGCTGAGGACTAAATTAGCCCAACAAAGAGCAGATTATGGCAAAGCATGGCACTTCTTTAAGATTAAACAACGTGGTTCCCAGCAAGTAGCAAGTGATAGGACCAAGTAGCAAGTGATAGGACAAGAGGAAATGGCCTCAAGTTGCACCAGAGGAGGTTCAGATTGGATATCAGGAAAAAATTCTTCCCAAAAAGGGCTGTTGGGCATTGAACAGGCTGCCCAGGGCAGTGCTGGAGTCACCATCCCTGGAGAGGTTTAAAAGGTGTTTAGACGAGGTTCTTAGGGACATGGTTTAGTGCCAGAGTGAGGTTATGGTTGGACTCGATGATCCTGAGGGTCTCTTCCGGCTGAAATGATTCTATGATTCTAAGTAATGCCAAGCAGGTGTGCCAAGCCAGTTGTGGTTTCCTGGGCTGAGCTGACGCACGGCTCAGGTCCAGCACTTCTGACGGAGCCGCTGGTTTCTCCTTTTGCAGACACAAGCCACCAGCCCCGCTCCATCTCCAGCCGCCCCTACTACAGTTTGCCCAACAGCAGCCATGAGAGACGCTCGGTCCTCGCCATCACGGAGCCGCCGCGTTTCCACTCCCAAGCCAAAGGCAAGAACGTGCGTCTGGACGCTCACTCCCGCAAGGCCACGCGGAGGAACAGCTTCTGCAACGGGGTCACCTTCACCAACCGGCCCATCCACCTCTACGAGAAGGTCAGGCTGAAGCTGGTGGCCGTGCACCACGGCTGGAGCGGAGCCCTGCGCTTCGGCTTCACCATTCACGACCCGTCGCAGATGAGCTCTGATGACATACCAAAGTACGCCTGTCCGGACCTGGTGACCCGACCCGGATACTGGGCCAAAGCTTTGCCAGAGAGGTTTGCTGTCAGAGACAATATCTTGGCCTTCTGGGTTGACCGTCATGGGAGAGTCTTCTACAGTATTAATGATGAGGAGCCAATATTGTTTCACTGTGGTATTAAAGTTTCTGGTCCTCTCTGGGCACTCATAGACGTCTATGGAATTACCCATGAAGTGCAAATACTAGGTAAGTGTGTGTTTTGGCCCCTGGCTTGCTCTTCTGGTTGCTCTTTCTACAAAGGCGTGATCGTGGAGAAAAGATGCATAATCTGTGTGGTTGATCATTTCTATGGGACACTTAAGAATACTAATTCACTGTTGGTTTTGTGCTTGAAATTAACTGCTTTTCTTTCACCAGCAGCGGGGATCCAGAAAGCAACATATTTCAGAGACGTCAGTGATGAGAAGTCCTAAGGCTGTGCATTATTGCAGCCGTGTGAAGGGCCAGAATGAAATCTTTACATGTAACTTTACCCAGCTTTTTCCTCAGCTAGATGTGCTGCTATGGCCTGGAAAAACATGGTGCTGCTTTACAGCAGCGTCCCAAGGACTGAAGAGACAACGGCGGCCAGCTTTGGCTTCCCCTCTTCTTTCCAACCTACCAGTTACTGCCAGTCCACTGCAAAACTAGGACCCATTCCCCAAGTATCTCCTTCCCAAGGCCCTTCTGAACTCTTGGCCCTGGTCCCCACCTAGTCTGGCAGTTTAACAAGCTGTGTTTGCAGATGTAACCCGATTTACCCTTCCCGTGCACACGGGCATCACTGTATGTCTGCGAAGCACCGGCTGCAGCGCAGGATGCAGCTCAACAGCTGAAGATTGATGAGAAAATGTAGCGCAAGCTCCCGTGTGCTTTGGGATGCTTGGCATCGCGTGCCACATCTCCCCTCATCCGTAAGCACATCGCTGCGTTCTGGTGCTGCCTGGCTGATTTACAAGCATCATCCTCCGGGAGAGCTGCAAGAGGGGATGAATGTGTTCCCATTAGCAAACCAAGCCGATTGCCATGGAATGACTTTCCTTTTGTGATTTACGGCATTGAAATTTCAAATGAGTTCAATGTTAGATGGAGTGTTTTGAGCTGGTCTACACCGCAGGGAATCCTTTCAAAATACAAGAGCGTTGCCCTTTCCTGGAGGCTCCTAGGAGCTGAATTAGTTTTTAACAGCCAAACCAAGCTGCATCTGCTCGAGGTGATGGTGCTTCCATCCTCACACTGAGCAGACACCAGCGATAAGCTGGGAAACGGTCATGACAGTGGGCAGGCAGCTTCATCACGTATTCTTCCAAATGGCACCAATTATTATACAGGCAAGAAGGCTGCACATAAATAACACTTTCCCCTGCCTGCTCTGCCTCAAATGTGTAATTAAACCTTACCAGTAGCTTATCCTGTAATTGCAATTACAAAGCACTCCAGCCTCTGGCGCTCAACACAGAGGTGAAAGAGCATTTGCTGCATTGGCCAGTGCAGCTGCTTCACCAGAGCAATCCTTCCTCATTAGATTATCGTTAGGAAAGTAAAATGCAGTTTATTTCTGCCACCCACTCCCCAGTACTGCCTGCAGCACCCAGCTGTGCAGAGTGAAACCCTTGTCCTGAGGGCACCTGTACTTTGATTATTTTTTCTAATCAAAGCACCAGGCCCCACAAACTGCCCCAGGGATCGGGGTGGTGCTCAGCTGTCTGGGGCACCAGGGGACTCGGCCTCCTTGCTCCAGATGTGGTGGTGTCATAGCTGACATGTTTGCCTGTCTCTCTGTTCCTCACAAAATTCTGCAAGTTGAGAAGGCTGTGAAATACAGCGCCAATGCAGGTGCACAAAATGCATCCTTCAGCATCATGAAGCTTGGATGTCTCTGAGAACATTTCTTGCCAGATATCGTGTACTTACTGGAAGCAGCTGGTCCAGCCATCAGCCCACACCAGTGGCCTCTCCTGCTTGGGTTCCCAAGAAAGGAGCTTCTGCTTTGCAGCTTCTCAGTGGATTTGGGTGTTTTTCCTTCCTTACTTAAGACTGGTGATGTTCTCCTCTGAGGAGCAGGCAGTGTTGGTGCTGGGATGCTCTCCATCTCCGGGAACACCAGGAGTCTGCTTCGTTCATGCACACTCTTCACCTCCATGTGCTTTGACTTTGCTCAGCTGGTTAATGCCTGCCCTGTGAAGGAAGTGAAGTGTCCAAGCAGTGCTGGAAGTAGAAGAAAGGACACTCCCCAACCTCCCCACACCTTTAAATCCCCCCCTAGCCTGGCACAGCTGAGGTGAAAATCTGGGAAATGAATTAAGAATCAGCATCCCAACTTTCCCTTTGCTGTGAAAGGGGAAATAACTCTCTACTGTAAAAATCTTCTTAGCAACACCTGCAGCAAGTAGCTTTTGTGACGAGTTCTCAATTCAAAATCTCTGCAGTGGTGTGAACACCCCTGAGATGCGAGGCCTGAAATGTTGTAAAATGACCTCTTTTGGCCACACGTGTGCCTGGACACCTCACAGCTGTAAGGCAGTGACAAGGAGTGTAAAAAGAATATCTCTTCATGCTTGTGCTCCTTCACCCATCACCGTGTCGTGGATTTGGCGTTTCCTGCTTTAACAGAGAAAGCTCAGAGCTATTAGACCCCTCTGCTGAGAAAGCTGTAGGAACACGCTGGTTTACAGTTTTTCCAAGCTCACCAGTGCAAGGAACTCCCAGATTACCTGGGTACTCCATAATTCTTGTTTTCCCTCAGCTAATGCCAGCACACAGCTATTTCTTTGCCTGCTGCCTGCTCCACACACAACTCTTCACCGCTAGCTGTTCATTAGTGGTTGACCTCTGGCTAATTTCTCCATTTATTTCCTTTTGGAGGAACAGAATTCAGTTAATCTGTAGGCTGAAATAGTGACAATTCTACCCAGAAAAGCAGGCAATTATATCTTGATTCTGATGTCCCTTATCTTTGGCTTTATCTCACAGACAGCATGTTTGCAGAGACCGTGACCACTGCCCATCTCAGCACCGCCCGTCTCAGCACCTGCCTTCCGCAGAGCAACCACGACTCAGCCAACTTCAATAACAACGAACTGGAGAACAACCAAGTGGTGGCCAAAATCGCAAACTTAAACTTAAGTCGGGTACCAGGACTTGCGACAGACAACCACATCATCCCCTGTTGCCCAAACCGACGGCAGCACGCCCAGGGGGTCCCAGCCTTCCTGGACACAGACCTGCGATTCCACCCCACCCGTGGACCTGACATCACCTTCTCTCAGGACCGGATGGTTGCATGCACCAACTGGCAGGAAAGCAATAGGACTTTGGTGTTTTCTGACCGGCCTTTGCACATCGGTGAGAGCCTCTTTGTGGAAGTAGGACACCTTGGGTTGCCATACTACGGGGCCCTTTCATTTGGCATCACTTCTTGTGATCCGAGTACTTTACGGACAAACGAGCTCCCAGCAGATCCGGACTTTCTCTTGGACCGCAAGGAGTACTGGGTTGTTTACCGAGCGTTCCCGGTCCTCAACAGCGGCGACATTCTCAGTTTCATGGTCTTGCCGAATGGAGAGGTGCACCACGGGGTGAACGGAGCCAGCCGAGGGATGCTAATGTGTGTGGACACCTCACAGTCGCTCTGGGTGTTTTTTACAATCCACGGTGTGATCAACCAGCTCAAAATACTGGGTAAGTGCAGCCAAAAGGGATGATAATGAGGAGCACCTGGCTGGTGACGTCTCCTGGGCCAGAACGGGAGCTGAGGGTTTGCATTCGCAGCGTTGCCTTTAGCAGATGGTCACTGATGTGAGTAAGCAGCTCCTGATCTCACCTTGTGTTTGCAAACAAAAGTGAGCAAGACATGGTAGCTGTCACAGAGATGTATGCAGCCTATATACGTCCCCCATAAAATTATGAGACTCGAGAGATAAAATGAGCAGCAGGTGGGGACCAAGGATGGCTGTGGTGGGGACACCTGTTTGTTTTGTTTTAAAAGGGATTCTTTATAAACCCACTATTCGATCAGCAGGTATTGAACTCCTGCCTTAGTAAGGGTGATGGTTTCTGTGAGCACAGGTCTGGTTTAAGCACATGTGTTGGCGATGGACAGTAATCGCTCCCCAGGCACCGCTGCTTCTCCAGTCTCGGATGTCACTTTTGATCTATTGCTGGTGACCAGTTCCAGTGCTTCTCCTTTACTCTTATTAAAGATTGTCAGAAAAACAGATGTTGATGACTTTGTAAAGCAAGTTTTTCCCATTTAAAGCAATGCCTTTTCCCAGCTGCCCCTGACCTGTTAGTGAGAGTAGTAGCTTGAGGTTGCTGCTGCTGGAGAGATCAGGACCATGGGGAAGTGACTTTACACCCGAAATGACGACTGTCAGACAACCTGGTGCTGGATTCACTGAAGCACTGAGCAGAGATGGTGCAATGGCATAGCCAGGTCCTGGCCCTGGAGGTCACATCCAAAATCGCACACCTGTGTCGTTACTAAGGGGCAGCACTCACCAGCAGCTGGGCTTGCTCCTAAAGCCCTGCGGGGTGGGAGCGACTCCCTGGGCGGGGGGTGTTCAGTGGGGTTTGGTGTCCGTCGGCCCCGCGGGCGCTCAGCTCTCCCTGTGTTTGCAGGCACTGTGCAGTCCAGCCCAGTGACCGTCTCTCCCTCAGGATCGCCCGGCGGCTCGCAGTACGACAGCGACTCAGACATGGCCTTCAGCGTCAACAGGTCGTCGTCTGCTTCAGAGTCATCACTCGGTAAGGGGAGCCCGGCCCTTGGCAGCCTCTGTGCCGAGACAGGAATCGGAGGGGCGCTACGCGATTCAGCAGGGCAAGGTTAATGGGGAGATGTCACATCTGCAAGGCCAACAGAAATAATGGGAAGGAAACACAAAGTGGTGGGAAGCTTTTCGCAGCCTGAAGTAGGGCTACGTGGTGCTTCCCACTATGTCAGTCTGTCTAATGTAAATGATCCCTTGCTGCAGCAGCAGTGCTGCAGGAGAGGGGGTGCGGGGCCGTGCCTGGGGGTCTCACACCACCCAGATTTAGAATAGAAGAAGATTCAGCTAATAGAATGTCCTGAGCTGGAAGGGCCCACAAGGGTCATCAAGTCCAGCTCTTGTCCCTGCACAGGACAGCCCACAGGTCACCCCGTGTGTCTGAGGACCTTGTCCAGTCTCTTCTTGAACACTGCCAGGTTGGGGCTGTGACACCTCCCTGGGAGCCTGTTCAGTGTCCAGCACCTCTGGGTGAAGAACCTTTTCCTCATGTCCAACTGACCCTTCCCTGACACATCTCCTGCCATCCCCTCGGGTTCTGTCACTGGTCACCAAAGAGAAGAGAATGGTGCCTGCTCTTCCTCCTCCTCTTGTGAGGAAGCTGTAACCGCCATGAGGTCTCCCCTCAGTCTCCTCTTCTCCGAGATTCTGCTCTGCCCAGGCTCTGCTGCTGGAGGGATGCCCATGTGTTTGGGTCTCAGGCACACAGCCCTGGGTGCCCTGCCCGATACCGTCCCTGGCACGTGCCACCATTGCCTGGTGCCACAGTCCCCTGGCACAGCCAGCAAGACGCAGGAGTGGGCTCTGCACACCCGCACCATCAAACAGGCATGCAAACCACAGCCCTGCTTTGGGAAGCCCAGGCGAGCTGTGCTTTGCCCCATCTCTAGAAGAGGGATGGCAGGCTCTGCCTGGAGCTGTGCCTGCGCTACCGGTTAGAATACGCTGGGATTTATTTGGGCAAACAAAGGAGG